>NC_062578.1:57195000-58487500 GCF_022837055.1 Prionailurus viverrinus
ATTATACCAATAGAACATAGTTAAAAGCAACTGCCTCTTGTCCTCTTTTTTTAAAAATTTTTTTAACATTTATTCATTTTTGAGATACAGTGAGAGACAGAGCATGAGCGGGGAAGGGACAGAGAGAGGGAGACACAGAATCTGAAGCAGGCTCCAGGCTCTGAGCTGTCGGCACAGAGCCTGACGCGGGGCTCGAACTCACAGACTGTGATCATGACGTGAGCCGAAGTTGGACCCTCAACCGACTGAGCCACCCAGGTGCCCCTTGTCCCCTCTCCTTTATTCCCAGTGTTCCAGCCCCAGTAGTTACCTCTGAGCCCCTTGAATGTTTTGCTCTTGTTAAAAAACATTTGCACAGCTTTCTCTTTTTCCTGAAAGTGTGTCTCCCACTGTCACTTTACGTAGTTTAATGCCTATGTAACCTCATTTCAATTCAAATTTACCTCCCCATGGTTTTCCATAATGGTCATGAGTGCATTGTATTTTCTCACAGCATTTGTAACGTTCTCTCACAACACCTTATTTTAATCATTTGACTTCATGTCTATACTCTAATAAACTAATTTCATGTGGGCAGGAACTTTCAGTTGACACCATTGTGTCCTCAGTTCAAGGCCTAGCATATAATAGAAGCTGCACTATATTTATTTTATTGTATTTGTTTTAACATTTATTTATTTTGGGAAAGAGAGAGACAGAGACAGAGAGAGACAAAGAGAGAGAGAACAGGAGAGGGGCAGAAACTGAGGGAGAGAGAGAATCCAAAGTAGGCTCTGCATTGTCAGCAGGGAGCTCGACACAACACTAGGCTCAATGACACCAACCGTGAGATCTTGACCTGAGCAAAATCAAGAGTCGGAAGCTTAATCAACTGAGCCACTCAGTTGCTCCGCCACAACATTTATTTTAATGAATGATGGCTCTGTAAGATATTTGACATAATTCAGGTTTGTTATTGTTGTTGTTTGTCGCAGCTTAACAAACTGTGCCAAATTGAAGGGCTTAAAACAGTAACCATTCATTATACGTCATGGATCTGTGGGTTGATTTGGTACAACTGAAAAGTTCTGCTCTTCTCACCTAGATTCTTTTTTTGTGGCTGGAGTGATTTGGATCCTCCAATGTAATATTGGATGGCCAGACTTCTTTCCTGTTCGTGCATTCTCTAAGACCATCCTTCTCCATTTGGTCTCCCCAAATGTTCTTTCCGGTAGGGTAACCAGATTTCTTTGCAGTTTAGGAATTCCAAAAGGGCCAAAGGAGAAGTTGCCAAATCTTTCTCAATACCTACACCCTTAAGTTTGGAATGTTGCTTTACACAGGATCCAAACAAGATTGAAAGAGAGGCAATAATATCCCCATTTTTAAAATGAACTAACAGTTTATTTTTGTGAATGGTGTGAGAAAGTGGTCTAGTTTCAACCTTCTGCATGTTGCTGTCCAGTTCTCCCAGCACCATTTGTTAAAGAGACTGTCTTTTTTCCATTGGATGTTCTTTCCTGCTTCGTCAAAGATGAGTTGGCCATACATTTGTGGGTCTAGTTCTGGGGTTTCTATTCTATTCCATTGGTCTATGTGTCTGTTTTTGTGCCAATACCATGCTGTCTTGATGATGACAGCTTTGTAGTAGAGGCTAAAGTCTGGGATTGTGATGCCTCCTGCTTTGGTCTTCTTCAAAATTCCTTTGGCTATTCAGGGCCTTTTGTGGTTCCATATGAATTTTAGGATTGCTTGTTCTAGCTTTGAGAAGAATGCTGGTGCAATTTTGATTGGGATTGCATTGAATGTGTAGATAGCTTTGGGTGGTATTGACATTTTGACAATATTTATTCTTCCAATCCATGAGCAGGGAATGTCTTTCCATTTCTTTATCTCTTCTTCAATTACCTTCATAAGCTTTCTATAGTTTTCAGCATACAGATCTTTTACATCTTTGGTTAGATTTATTCCTAGGTATTTTATGCTTCTTGGTGCAATTGTGAATGGGATCAGTTTATTTGTCTTTCTGTTGCTTCATTGTTAGTGTATAAGAATGTGAGACAGGAAACCATCAAAACCTTAGAGGAGAAAGCAGGAAAAGACCTCTCTGACCTCAGCCGTAGCAATCTCTTACTCGACACATCCCCAAAGGCAAGGGAATTAAAAGCAAAAATGAACTACTGGGACCTTATGAAGATAAAAAGCTTCTGCACAGCAAAGGAAACAACCAACAAAATTAAAAGGCAACCAACGGAATGGGAAAAGATATTCGCAAATGACATATCGGACAAAGGGCTAGTATCCAAAATCTATAAAGAGCTCACCAAACTCCACACCCGAAAAACAAATAACCCAGTGAAGAAATGGGCAGAAAACATGAATAGACACTTCTCTAAAGAAGACATCCGGATGGCCAACAGGCACATGAAAAGATGCTCAAGGTCACTCCTTATCAGGGAAATACAAATCAAACCACACTCAGATATCACCTCACGCCAGTCAGAGTGGCCAAAATGAACAAATCAGGAGACTATAGATGCTAGAGAGGATGTGGAGAAACGGGAACCCTCTTGCACTGTTGGTGGGAATGCAAATTGGTGCAGCCGCTCTGGAAAGCAGTGTGGAGGTTCCTCAGAAAATTAAAAATAGACCTACCCTATGACCCAGCAATAGCACTGCTAGGAATTTACCCAAGGGATACAGGAGTACTGATGCATAGGGGCACTTGTACCCCAATGTTTATAGCAGCACTCTCAACAATAACCAAATTATGGCAAGAGCCTAAATGTCCATCAACTGATGAATGGATAAAGAAATTGTGGTTTATATACACAATGGAGTACTACATGGCAATGAGAAGGAACGAAATATGGCCCTTTGTAGCAACGTGGATGGAACTGGAGAGTGTGATGCTAAGTGAAATAAGCCATACAGAGAAAGACAGATACCATATGGTTTCACTCTTATGTGGATCCTGAGAAACTTAACAGAAACCCATGGGGGAGGGGAAGAAAAAAAAGAGGTTAGAGTGGGAGAGAGCCAAAGCATAAGAGACTCTTAAAAACTGAGAACAAACTGAGGGTTGATGGGGGGTGGGAGGGAAGGGAGGGTAGGGGATGGGTATTGAGGAGGGCACCTTTTGGGATGAGCGCTGGGTGTTGTATGGAAACCAATTTGACAATAAATTTCATATATTGAAAAAAAAATAAAATGAATTAACAGAAAATAAGCAAATAAAAGTAACTTAAGTAAGGTATTACTGTTGAGTAATGGAGCCAGAATTTAATCAATTTTTTTTTACTCTAAAACCTGTTGTTGCTCTTATGATTTGTATGCTTTTGTTCAGAAAGCCAAAATTTCTTCTTTTCTGCCTTATATATAATTAAAATATATTAACAAACATTTTAACCATGTTTGCTAATTTCATGTAAAAAGTCATAAAATCGAATTTTTATATTCATGCAAATTTAATTAACATGAGAAAATTATAAATAACATAAGCAACTATGAGTCAACTATCACTAAGTTTATCAGTTGGCCTTTTTTTTTAAGTTTATTTACTTCTTTTGAGAGAGAGATAGAGCATGAACAAGTCGGGGAGGAGCAGAGAGAGACGGGGAAAGAGAGAAGCCCAAGTGGGCTCCACACTGTTAGTATGGAGCCCGATGTGGGGCTCAATGCAGTGCTCAATATGGGGCCACCAATTTCTGAATTTTAATCTTGAAACAAGGAATTGC
Organism: Prionailurus viverrinus; assembly: GCF_022837055.1. Classification (NCBI taxonomy): domain Eukaryota; kingdom Metazoa; phylum Chordata; class Mammalia; order Carnivora; family Felidae; genus Prionailurus; species Prionailurus viverrinus. The sequence continues at coordinate 57,198,717 of NC_062578.1, forward strand.
ATATTTAAAAAAATAAGGATTACAAGACATCAGATGTGAAGTGATTATGTTGTACATAGAATCTAAATCAGAAGAGTGGTTGGTCATTTTTAATTCATCATTCCCATTTCACTTAGAAATGCTCTGCTTGTTTTTGTTTTTTTTCTGATTCTTGAAGTATTATAATTCCAGAAAAGTAAACCTTTGCTTTAAACTTATATGACAGGAAATACTATCAACAGAAAAATTATTGCTTTGGTTTTGAACTTTTTTTGCCAGAAGATGTTACTCACATAATTGATAAAAAATGGCAAAATCTTGTAGACGAACACCTGAAACATTTCCTCTCCTGCAGGAGGCGCTCCATGAACCGGTAATGTCCATGTAATGGATTTGCATTCTTATTTCTGTTCATCCTTTCCAGCATTTTATATTAGCACTGTCAAACTGTGTCAATATGTTAATTGTAAAGTGCTGTATCATTATTTAAATTAGCCCTTCATACATATTAGCAAGATTGTCATTTTTCTTTTGGCCTATTTCCTTTTCTGTGAACTGCCCTTTTATATATTTACAATTTTTGTAATGGCCATAGGGCTGCTTTTCTTATTGAGTTGTATTATACTGAGTCCATTGACCTTCATAAATACATTACAAATATCTTCTATCCAAACATGACTTGTTTTTGTTTGTGTTTTTGTTGTTGCTTTGTTTTTGTGGCTTTTAAAAAATATTACTGCTGTTTTGTGGTACATAAGTTTTAATTTTAAAGAAGACTGTAAATTTCTTTGAGATGATTGCATTTTATGCTTTGAGAAGAAATGTGTCAAAGAAGTGCTTTTCACATGTAGGCCATTAATCAATATGGAATTTATCTTTGTTTATAGTATGAAATAGAGTGCCTCATTTATTGTACTGCCAGAAAGAAAGTTAATTATATCAACATGATTGATCAAATAGTCTATTCTTCCCTCACCTGAGTCATTTGGATCTATCAAGAACCTATGTCTGTGGGACTACTTCTGTTTTTCTGTTCTTTTCCATTGGCTTCCCTTTTTAATTTCACAAACAGGGGCACCTGGGTAGCTCAGTCAAACATCCGACTCTTGATCTGGGCTCAGGTTAGGCCCTCATGGTTCATGAGATTGAACACCGTGTGTGTCTGCGCTGATAGCCCTGAGTCGGCTTGGGATTCTCTTTCTCCCTTTCTCTCGGCCCCTCGCCCTCTCTCAAAATAAATGAATAAACTTTAACAGAAAAGTCTTTATAATCTCACATAAAAACCACACTATTTTAAAACTACGGAATTCCTATAATTTTGGTATCTGGAAGAGTAAATTATGTATCAAGATATATAATATTCAAAGTTGCCTAAATTCTTTTTTGTGTACCTCCTATGTAATTATGAGAATGAGTTTTTCAAGTTACATATGTGTAAAAACACATTCTCTATTTCTATTATAACAAGTTATTTTTAAAATAGGATTATCTTTTTTAACAAATTAAATCATCACATTCTTTAACATGGTATATCTCTACCATGTATTTAGTTTTTCCTTTATCCTATTTCATTCTCTTTTATAACATTCCTAAATGTCTTGCACATAATTTGTTAGATATATTCCTAGATACTATATACATTTGTTACCATTAGAAACATAAGCTTTTCTTATTAAAATTTTCTGTATTTTCTTGAAATTTTCATCATGACAGGTTTTTTTTTTGAATGCTATTTCTGTAATTTGTTTTTTTTTCTTATTGCACTAGGTAGGACCTTTAATACAGTCCTGAATAAAAGGTAGATAATAATAATGGGCAACCTTCTGTTGACAGTTTATCATGTCCTAGGTTTCATCTAAGGTACATGTAATAGCTTATTTAAAACTCACAACACTCTAGATGAGGTAGACAATATAATTATTTAAATTATATAGAGGAATAAAATGAGGTAAAAAGAAGATAAGTAACCATTGAAGGCTTTACAGCTAATAAATGCCTCGGGGTGCCTGTGCGGCTCAGTCGATTAAGCATCTGACTTTGGCTCAGGTCATGATCTCACGGTTCACGAGTTCAAGCACCACATGGGGCTCTCTGCTGTCAACATGAAGCCTGTTTCATATCCTCTGCTCTCCCTTTCTCTCTACCCTTTCCCCACTTGCTCATGCTCTCTGTCTCTCAAAAATAAATAAACATTGAAATAAATAAATAAATGCTTAGAATTCCACCTAAAGTAGAGCTAGAATTCCACCTGCATTCCTTCTATATTGCTATCCTCATGTATCTTGTGCATATCTGATTTGAAATAGGTTGCATATAATTATTTGCCACTTATATTTGCTATTGTTTCAAATAGTACATTAAAATTGTTTTATTGAGGTATAATTGACAAACACAAAATTGCATATATTTAATGTGTACAACTTGATGAGTCTGAATACATGCATACACCACAAACAAGGTTTCCTCCTTTTCTTTTTCCTTTGTTAGGGTGATAGGAACACTTATAATATGAGATCTACCCTCTTAAGTTTTTAAGTGCACAATATTGTGTTTACTACAGGCAATATATTATACAGTATATCTCGAAATGCATTCGTATTGTGGAACTGAAACTTTATATCTATTGAACAATACCTACTTATTTCCTGCTTCTCCCAATCTCTGGCAACCAAACATTCTACTCTGTTTCTATGGGTTTGACTATTTTAGATACCAGGGTTTGATTTTAGAGTTTTTTCTAATTCTGTAAAAAATGCCATTGAGATTTTGATGGGGATAACACTAAATCTCTAAATCACTTTGGGTACTATGGACATTTTCACAATATTAAGAGCTCCTGGAAACACACAACCTACCAAGACTAAATCATGAAAAAATAGAAAATCTGAACAGACCAATCATGAGTAATGAGACTCAATCAGTAATCAAAAACCTCCCAGCAAAGAAAAGCCCAGGAACAGATGGCTTCATTAGTGAATCCTGCCAAACATTTAAAGAAGAATTAATAACATTCCTTCTTAGACTCTTCCAAAATATTGAAGAAAAAACACTTAACTTATTCATGAGTCCAGCATTATCCTGATACCAAAACCAGAAAAAATGTCATGAGAAAAAAGAAAGTATCACAAGATAACTACATACAGACCAATATTTCTGATGAATATAGATGCAAAAATCCTCAACACAATACTAGCAAACTGAATTCAATGGCACATTAAATGGATCATGCATCATGATCGAGTGGGAATTGTTGCTAGGATTAAAAGGTGGTTCAACATATGAAAATTGAGTAATGTTATATACCCCATTAACAGACCAAAGGATAAATATCCCATTATCATCTTAATAGATGTAAAACTTTTGAGAAAATTCAGCATCTTTTCATGACAATAACCGTCAACATATTATAGAAATATTTTACATCAACATAATAAAGGCCATATAGGAGAATCCCACAATGGACATCATGATTAATGGTAAAAAAAACTAGGAGCTTTTCCACTGGTATCAGAAACAAAATCATTCCACTCTCACCACTCCTACTCATCATACTACTAGTGATAGTCAGATAAATTAGGCAATTAAAAGAAATAAAAGGCATCTAAGTCAGAAAGGAAGGAGTAAAATTAACTATTTGCAGATGGCATAGTTTTATATGTAGATAACACCAAAGACTAACTCCCTTCACATGCATGCACACACATGAAGTGTTAGAATAAATTCAGTAAAGTTGCAGGATAAAATATCAATATACAGGTCAGTTGTATTTCTGTACAATGAGACCAAACTACCTGGAAAGGAAATTAAGAAAACAATTTCACTTATAATAGCATCAAAAATAAATATTTAAAAATAAATTTAGCTATGGAGATGAAAGATTTATACATTGAAATATATAAAACATTGATGAATTAAATTAAAAGTACAAATAAATTGAAAGACATCCTACATGCATAGATTTTGTAGTCCTCTATTAGGTTAACGACATTTCTTTTTAGTCTCTGTCAAAGTACACTTTCTGTATCTATTCCAAAAAGTATGATTTTCCTTTTCATTTATTAATAATTTATATATAATTCAATTACATAACAAATTCTATTTTCTAACATTAAATCACCTTTCTATTTCAGAAACAAACCCTATTTAGACATAATATATTTACATGTGCGCACACACACACACACACACACAAATTTAATCCTCCCCAATGTATCACTGAATATAGGATAGACAACAAAGTTCATCAGAATTGGCCTTCTTTTTGCTACCTTAACTGACAGGAAATATTTAACATCATAGAAATATTTAACATGCAGTATCATCTGAATGTATATGAAGAAATTAAATTATATTCTCAAAAAATGCCCATATCCCGTAGACATCATTTAAGTATGCAAGGGGTTTCTGATATAGAAACTCTTATCAATATTTACTTCGATTAATAAAGCAAAGTACTAACTCACCAGTCACCTTTGTCCTTGTAAAAATTCCACATTTTTGTCTTTTTTTTTTTAAATCATGCATCTTACAAGTTATTTTTTACACAAATGGGAAAAGTAAATGGTAGGTTATTATCATGGTAATATGGACTTAAGTATTTATATGATTTTGTCTATAGGTGTGCATTTAATTTTTTAGTAATTCAACTCTGATAATTTAGGTTTAAGGAATTCATGAGATAATCCATAAGTGAAATTTGTATGGAAAACCACTAATATGATTTTCAAATTTGCTAGTGATCAGCATGCAGAGCTTATTTTCTAAATGCCAAAATTAGGCAATATTTCATTTCATTTGCAGATGTATTGGAGAGGAAATATAAACAAAACATTTTGTTGCTTAAATCGTTTCAAAAAATGAAAAATGGTAACTAAATCTTTAAGTCACATAAAATTATGTTTGACCTATAAGAGCTATTTTTTGACATCACAGGTCTTGTATTTATCTCTATATATCTAGAATTCCTCTAAATTGTAATAATGTTTCTCCTTCAGATGAAATGTGCATAACAGACCAACATAATTAAATACCTGGAAGTAGAGAGACGGTGGAAACTATGAACCAGACACTATAAACTCTTAAGTATAAACCTGGGACATTGAATAACATTTTTGTTTAGCATTAAACATTTCATATAGGTAACATTGCCTCAGCTAATAATAAATAAAGCCAATATTCAGAGGGACAAATTGCTGAAGATCATATGGCTGTGCAGTAGCCAAGCCAGGGTACAAACCCATTGTTGATTTTGATTTCAAATTTCCATGCTTTCTATAATAGCAGGCTTACTTATTTTTAATAACATTTTTAGATTCTATATCTTGTGTCAGAAAATTTTATACACATACATACACAAACAGAATGGGAGAGAGACAGAGGCAGAGACAGAGAGACAGAGAGAGATACAGAAGGAAACAGAGCAGTCTAACTGGACTACACTTGTGAATATAACAAATGCCTTAGCAATTAATTTAACGATAAATTTATAATGTCATTCTATAAATAAGGAACCAGAAACATAGCCAATTGTTAGTCAAGATTAGTCCCTGGAATCAGATAATGCTGGATTTCTCCTATGCCACACTTTTTAGCAGTGTGACCTTGGAACAGGCAATAGTTTCTTTACACATTACCTTAAAATTATAATAATATTTATACCTACTATTCTGGTAGAATTGTTTCTCTTTCCCAAATCTTCTCTTCCCTATCATATATCAAGATTTTTGCCATGGTTTTGTACTTATTGACTTTAAACTTGTCTTCATGGTTTGCTTTGGCTAACAGGATATTGTAGATATGACATGGAAAGTTCATAAAATGTGTTCTGCACACTTGTAATTTGCCATGAGAAGAGCAGGACTTTGGTGTATTGATTTCCTTTCAGCTTGAACTCAAGAACAAAACCACATAGAAACACCTGAGCCCAAACCATGGCCAAAAGCCATGTCCAATCAACCTGTAGACTGAAGCAGAGCCATCCAGCTGAGTCCAACCCACCCACATCATCATATCCACAATTGATTTGTAGACTTTTGAACCTACAACAGTGTTTATTTGCTTTAAGCCATGGGCTTTTATGTTGGTTACTTAGTATTTTTGTTAAAACGACTAACTTATACATCACACAGGATTGTTAGAATGCTAAGTGTGCTAGTAACATGGAAAACATATTGATTTTGAATCTGATTTCTTTCCAATGTATTTCAAAAACCAAAAACAGTATTTTACCCAGAGTAGGTGTTAAGGAAACATTTGTTGACCATTAAATAAATACACATTGACTTTCATATAATCAGTGCTAGTAAAAACAATATAGTTTCTTGTCAGTTCCTAGAGATGACAATGTGGATAACAGTTTATACAATACCCATTGAATTTTCTGCTACATTTATTTATAATAGGTATAATTGAACCAAGGAATTCAAAACTAAATCTTTAATAAACAAATACTTTATTTGGTTTGTAACTAAAGTTTGTATCCCTAGTGGCAGACATCAGTTTATGAATATGTGCCAATGGTCACAAGAGGAGTTTGGGGAAAGAACGTAGATAATTAGGATTAATTAGTTCTCATTAATCTGACAATGTCCATTCTTAAATATAAATGATTTAATGTAGCTTCCAAATGTGAATTTACAAGTTGAGAACTTCAAAAATACAATTGGCTATATTTTTATAGTAATTTATTTAGAAAGAAGAAAGGACATTAACATTTCGTGGTTTGGGGATGTTTTTCATTAATTAAGCAATGGACTATTCAATTATTTCTCAACCATTTCTTAGATTATTATTAGATCTGTTTTTTTTTACTTCAGTTGTCTTTAAATCCTGTTATTTGAATGAAAGATAGAAAAGGAGGTTTATGAGGCAGAGGGCTCAGAATTTTCTGATAGTTGGACGTTATGCAGGATTTGAGTTGGTAAAAAGAAGAGATTTTATCTGATCCTGCAAGCTCTGTAGATATTGAGTAAATGTTGAAATAAACAACAAAACACAATATAAAAGAGATGTAAATTGGCCTTCTAAAAGGATTGCACAGATAGCCACATATATGTTGATTAGTGCAATATGTGTATCTAATTCTGCCCACCTGAATACCAGACATATATATCCAACAACCTATTTAACATTTCCATTTGGACTGCTGTTTTGGATTTAACATGTCCGAAAAGAATTCTTATTCATCACTAATTACCTCCTCCAGATTCTCCCAAACTCAGTTAATAGCAGCTATATTCAATTTTAGTCAACTCCCAAATCTTCAGTGTCTTTTGCCTTCTTTCTTTTCTTATTACTACACTAGTGCAAATCACTGTAGTCACTCTCTACATGCAAACTACTGGTTGAATGCCTGGGTCTTGCTGATTCCACTCATACTTTCCTTCTGTAAATTTTTTTTTCCCACCAAAGCTTTACAGAGGTAAAATTATACATAAAAAAGTATATACTTAAAGAGTACAACATGATGACTTGGCATAATATCCTCCAGAATTTTATGTTGTCACAAATGGCAGGATTGCCTTCCTTTTTTAAGGCTGAATACTATTCTAGTATCTATGTGCATCATATTTTCTTTATTCTTTCAACAATTGAAAGACAGGCTGTTTCCATACCTTGGCTATTGTGAATAATGCTTCAGTGAGCATCGGTGTGCAGAACTTTCTGTGAGATGAAGCCTTTGTTTCTTTGTATGTATACCTAGAAGTAGGATTTCTGGATCACAGGCAGTTCTATTTTTAATTTTTTGAGGAATGTATATATTGTTGTCCATAACGGTGGCACCAACTTACATTCCTATCAGTAGTCTACAAAAGGTTACTTGTCTCTACACACTTGCCAACATTTGCTATCCTTTGACTTTTTTTGATAATAAATGTTCTAACAGGTGTGAGGTGATACTGTGATTTTGATTTGCATTTCCCCGATAATTAGTAACGTTAAGCACATTTTCAAGTAACTGTTAGCCATTTGTATGTCATGTTTTGGCAAATGTCTATTCAAATTGTTTGCCCATTTTTAAATTAGGTTGTTTATTTGTTAGTAAGTTGTAGGAGTTCTTTGTGTATTTTGGATATTAATTCCTTATCCAGCATATCATTTACAAATATTTTCTCCTATCCCACTGGTAAGTATCAATCATATAGCCAGAATGATCTTTTGAAAATGTAAATCATATTAAGTCATTCTCCTCGTCAGTACTCTGTAATGGATTCCTATCAAACTCAGAATAAAATCCAATTTTCATCCTGACCTACCAAGTACTACAGTAATATGGCCCTACCCTCTCTCTTTCTTCCCTCATTCATTGCACTCTGGATAATTTGATCTTCTTGTGATTCCTCTAATTAGCCAGATTCCTGAATCAGGTTTCCTGTACTTGGCCGTTTCCTTTACCAGAAATATTACTCTCCAAAATCTTTATATTCCCTCACTTATTTTGGGTTTCTGCTCAATAACACCTCCTAAAAAGGCTTCTCTGGCAACTCAAATTTAGATTAAGTTCCATGAATGCATCATTGTATCTATTCATTTGCTGTATTCTTCTGCAAAGCATATTGTATTTGTTACTTATCTGGATTTTCCAGTATAAAATACACTGTATGAGGGCAGGGACTTGGTTGGATTCACTGTTTATTTTCTAGGATCTAAATAGTGTCTGGCATACAGTAACCATTTCATAAATATTGCTGGAGTAAATAAATTAGAGTTATGGGAAACTGTTGCATTTAAAGATTCAGAGAAGAACTGGGGAAGATGGCAGAATAGGAAGATCTTAAGCTCACTCAGTCCCACAAATGCACCCAAATAACATGCATGCCCGTTTAAATAACCCAGAAAATGACCTGAAGCCTGGCAGAATACATTCTCCTAAGCTAAATGTAGAGAAAATGCCACAGGGGAGGGAGGACAGAGACTCAGTCAAGAACCAAGCTGACTCATGATACTGTCCATGGGAGGAAGTGTCTTCCCACACTGGGAAGACAAATTCCCATCACATTTGGCTTAACTTCATGCATTCTTACAATCAGTGGAGTTTAACATTTGGAACTTTAAAAATCGGCAGGCTTAGCTCTGCAGGAACAGGAGCCCAGTTGGACCCTGAGTCCCTGCTCTTAAAGAGGTAGCATAACAAACAGCTCCACTGAGATACAGCATAAAAGACTGGGATATACAGGGGGGAGATTTGTTTACTAATCATCAGAGCATGAGCCAGAGGGGTGGGGATCTTTGGGAGAGTTCTCCAGGAAAAAAAAAAAAAAAGAAGAAGAGCTGGCAGGCACCATTTCCCACCCTGCCTCCCAACCTAGATACACAGACATCTGCAGGAACCAACTCAGCATGAACACTCTCCACCTAGCTTGCTAACATTGTGCTCCACTACTGCATTCTCCTGTGAACTGGCTCCCTCCAAATTGGCCTCAGCAGGAGTCAATCCAAAGTGGTGCCACAAGCATGCATTGTGCAATCAGTCCTAACAGAAGTCAGCACCACTACAAAGTGACTATTTTCCCAGGGAGAGGGAAAGATAACCACAAATGACAATTTGACTCCAGCCCCAAAAGTAGGCTGGAGGCAGACATCTGCTTTAACCGCAGGCTGTACCCACGAATGAAGGCTTCTCAGGGACAACACAGGGAGAGTGCGCTGCAGTTTGGTGCAACCTCAGCTCTAACAAGCACCTGGTCTTCCCCAACTCAAGCCCATACTAGTCCACAGGGATCAAACCCTGCCCACAACAGGCAAAGAGAGCCATTGCAGATTAGTGGGTTGAAGGCAAATGTGGCTCAGCCACAAGAGTAGGGTGCATGAAACACATGTAGGAGGTACCCGTGATATGCCAGGTTCTGGTGAACAGGGGACACTGCACTGCAGACACTACAAGGCATCTTCTTCATAAGGCCACTGTTTTCAAGAGCAGAAGATATAGCTGACCTTCCTAACACAGAAAAACAGACACAGAGAGTTAGATAAAATCAAGAGACAGTAGATGTCCCAAATGGAAGAACAGGCCAAAATCAGAGCAAGGCAGCTAAACTAAATGAAGATAAGTAATATGCCTGATAGAGAATTTAAAGTGATGGTCATAAAAAGACTCACTAAACTGGATAAAAGAGTGGAAGAGCTCAGTGAGACCCTCAACAAGGAAATAGAAAACATAAAAAAGGAACCAATCAGAGATGAAGAACTTAATAACTGAAATTAAATATACATTAGAGGAAATAGTTGACTAGAAGAAGCAGAAGAATGAATCAGTGACCAAGGTGACAGAGTAAAGGAAAGCAATCAAGCTGAAAAGGAGATAAGAAAATGAATAAAAAATAAGAATAGATTAAGGGAACTCAGTGAAACCATCAGCTTATTTTATGAAGAAATAATAGCTGAAAATTTCCTGAATCTGGAGAAAGAAACAGAAATCCAGATCCAGGGGACACAGAGAGTCCCTGAAAAACATCAACCCAAGGAGGTCTACACCAAGACATGTAGTAATTAAAACAGCAAAAAGTAGTGATAGAGAATTTTAAAAGCAGCAAGGAAAAGAAGACAATTAAATACAAAGGAAACCCCTTAGGCTATCAGCTGATTTTTCAGCAGAAGCTTTGTAAGCCAGAGAGGAGTGGCATGATATATTCAAAGTGCCAAAAGAAAAGAAAACCTCCAACCAAGATTATTCTGTCCCCAAGACTATCAATCTGAATAGGAGAAAGAGTTTCCTAGACAAACTAAAGTTAAAGGAATTCATGACCACTAAACCAGACCTACAAGAGATGTTAAAGGGGATTATTTGAGTAGAAAAGACCAAAAGCAAGAGTTAGAAAAGTAGGAAGCATAAGTGCAGTAAAATTATCTATAAAAATCAATCAAAGGATTTACATAATAAAAGGATATAAAGTATGACATGACATAACTAAATCTTGGGTGGGGTGGAGGATTGAAAATTTTGTGATTTTAGAATAAGCCAAACTTAAGTGACCATCAACTTAATATAGACTGCTATATGCATAAGATGCTATATGTAAACCTAATGGTAACCACAAATCAAAAGCCAGTAATAGATATGCAAAAAATAAAGAGAAAGGAATCCAAGTATATCACTAAAGAAGGCCAGCAAATCATGAGGCAAGAGAGTAAGAGAAGAAAGGAACAGGAAAGAACTACAAAAACAACCATAAAATGAGTAACAAAATGCAATAAGTATATACTCTCTATCAATAATCACTTGATGTAAATGGACTAAATCCTCCAAAGAAAATGACACAGTTTGATGGAATGGTTAAAAGAATAAGACCCATCTAGATGCTGTCTACAAGGGATTCATTTCAGACCCAAACACGTGCAGATTCAAAGTGAAAGGATGGAAAGCATTTATCATGCTAATGGAAGTGAAAAGTAAGCTGCAATAGCGATACTTACATTGGACAAAATAGACTTTAAAACAAAGATTGTAACAAGACAAAGAAAGACACTGCATAATCATTAAGGAGACAATCCAATAAGAAGATATAACAATTGTAAATATTTATGAACCAAAGTGAGAACACCAAAATACATAAAGCAGCTATTAACAAACATAAAGGAAGTAATTGATAGTAATACAATAATACTAAGGGATATCAATACCCCACTTATACCAATAGAGATAGACTATCCAAACAAAAAATCAACAAGGAAACAGTGACTTTGAATGACACATTGGACCAGATGGATCTAACAGATATATTCAGAACATTCCATTCTAAAGCAGCAGAATAAACACTCTTTTCACATGAACATGGAACATTCTCTTGAATAGATCACATATTAGGGTACAAAACAAGTTTTAGCAAATTCAAAAAAATTGAATTTTTCAATCATGCATCTTTTCCAATGCATCTTTTTCAATCATGCATCTTTTCCAATGCTATGAAACTAGAAATGAAGCCAGGAGCTGATTCTTTGATAAGATCAATAAAATTGATAAACCTTTAGCCAGACTCATTAGAGAGAGAGAGAGAGAGAGAGAGAGAGAGAGAGAGAGGGAGGTGGAGGAGAGGGAGAGAGGGAACTCAAACAAAATCAGAAATGAAAGAGGAGAAATAACAACCAACACCACAGAAATATAAAGGAGTGTACTAAGAGAGCATTATGAAGAATCATATGCTAAAAAATTGGTCAACATAGAAGAAATGGATGAATTCCTAGAAAAACATAACACCCCAAAACCAAATCAGAAAGAAATACAAAATTTGAACATACTGATTACCAGCAATGAAATTGAATCAGTGATCAAAAACTCCCAACAAACAAGAGTCCAGGACCCAATGGCTTCACAGGCAAATTCTACCAAACATTTAAATATGAATTAATACCTATTCTTCTCAAACACCCGTAAAAAGTAAAAGAGGAAGGGAAGCTTCCAAATTCATTCTATGAGGCTAGCATTACCCCGATAACAAAACGAGAGAAAGAACTACAAATAAACAGAATTACAGGCCAATATCTCTGATGAACATAAATGTAAAAATCCTCAACAAAATATTAGTGAAACAAACCCAACAATACATTAAAAAAAAATCAATCACCATGATAAAATGGGATTCATTTCAGGGATGTAAATGTGGTTCAATATTCACATATCAATCAACATGATACATCAAATCAACAAGAGAAAGGATAAAAACCATATGATCATTTCAATACATGAAAAAAAAGCATTTAAAAAAGTATAACATCCATTCATTTTAAAACCTCTCAACAAAGATTTAGAGGGAACATACCTCAAAATAACAAAGGTCATATATGAAAAACCCACAGCTCATATCATACTCAATGATGAAAAACTGACAGCTTTTGACCTAATATCAGGAAAAAGACAAGGATGTCCACTCTCATCACTTTTATTAAACACAGAACTGGAAGTCCTAGCCATGCCAATCATACAAGTAAAAGAAATAAAAGACATTCAAATTGGTAAGGAGTAAGTGAAACTTTCATTATTTGCAGATGACATAATATATATAGAAAACCCTAAAGATGTTACCAAAAACTACTAGAACTGATAAATGAATTCAGTAAGGTCATAGGATACAAAATCAAAATGCAGGTATGTGTGGCACTATTATACACTAATAATGAAGTAGGAGAATGAGAAATTGAGAAGACAATCCCTTTTACAGTTGCACAAAAATCATAAAGTACCTAGGAATAAACTTAACCAAGGAGGAAATGATCTATACTGACAACTATAAGACATTAATAAAAGAAATTGAAGGTGACACAAATTGAAAGATACTGCATTCTCATGGACTAGAAAAATAAATTTTGTTAAAATGTCCATACTACCCAAAGCAATCTACAGATTCAATGCAATCCCTATCAAAATAGCAACAGCATTTTCCACTAAAATTTTTATGGAACCACCAAAGACCCTGATTAGCCAAAGCAATCTTGAAAAAGATCAAAACTGGAGGTATTATAATTTCAGATTTAAATTATACTACAAAGCTATAGTAATCAAAACAATGTGGCAATGGCACAAAGATAGACACAGAACAGTAGAACACAACAAAGAGCTGAGAAATAAAACCACAATTATGTGGTCAATTAATGTATGACAAAGGAGGCAAGAATATGCAATGGGAAAAAGTCTCTTCAATAAATGATGCTGGGAAAACTGGACAGCTGCATGCAAAAGAATGAATCTGGACCACTTTCTGACACCATACACAAGAATAAACTCAAAATGGATTGACGACCTAAATATGAGACTTGAATCCATAAAATTCCTAAAAGAGAGCACAGGCAGAAATCTAGATATGTCTCTGGAGGCAAGCTAAACAAAAGCAAAAATAAACTTTTGAGACTACATCAAGATAAAAAGCTTCTGCCCAGCAGATGAAACCATCAACAAAATTAAAAGGCAACCTATTGAATGTTAGGAGATATTTGCAAGTGATATATTCAATAAGGGGTTAATATCCAAAATATATAAAGAACTCACACAACACCAAAAAAACAAATGATCCAATTAAAAACGGAGAGAAGACATGGGGCCTAGTTGGTTGAGTGTTTAACTTTTGGTTTCAGCTCAGGTCATGATCTCATGGTTTGTGAGTTCAAGCCCCACATTGGGCTCCATGGTGACAGTACAGAGCCTGCTTGGGATTCTGTCTCTCTCTCCCTCTCTCTCTGCCCCTTCCCTGCTCACTCTCTCTGTCTCAAAATAAATAAATAAACTTAAAAAAATTTTCAAAAAAAATGGGCATGATACATGAATAGACATTTTTCCAAAGAAGACTTAAAGATGGCCAACAGACACATGAAAAGATGCTCAACATCACTCATCATCAGGGAAATGCAAATTAAAGCTACAGTGAGATATCACCTCACATCTATCAGAAGGGCCAAACTCAAATACACAGAAACAAGCGTTGGCAAGTATGCAGAGGAAAAGGAATCCTCATGCACTGTCAGTGAGAATGCAAACTGCTTCAGCCACTGTGGAAGACAGTATGGAGGTTTCTCAAAAAATTAGAAACAGAATTACCATATGATCTAGTACTCCCACTACTAGATATTTACCCAAAGAATACAAATACACTGCAACAAAAAGATATATGCATCCTTATGTTTATTGCAGCTTTATTTACAATAAGCCGAATTATGGAAGCAGCCCAAAGGTTCACATATACAGGACTGCATATTCCTTAGTCATATAAAGCATGGAATCTTGCCATTTCCAAAAACATAGATGGATCTAGAGGGCATATTGCTAAGTGAAATAAGTCGGTCAGAGAAAGACGTATACTGTATGATTGCACGCATATGTGGAATTTAAGAAATGAAACCAACAAACTAAAAAAGAGGAAACAAAACAAAACAAAAAAAAACCAGATTCTTTACTCAAACTGGTGATTACCAGAGGGGAGGTGGGTCAGGGGATGGGTATAATGGTGAAGGGGATTTAGAGTACACTTTATCATGATCAGCACTAAGTAATGTATAGAATTATTGAATCACTATATTGTGCACCTAAAACTAACATGACACTGTAACTATACTGGAATTAAATATATATATTTTTTTAATTTTTAAAAATATAAAGACTCAGAGACAGGTAGACAATTTCATGAAATTTTGTTCCCAAAATTCATTTATGTTTTTAACTCCACCATATTCACTAAAAATAGCCAAGTATTTTTATATAGTTTCTTCATGAAATGTATTAGAAAAACAAAATATAACAAAGGTTTAAAATATATCCTAATTCCTAGGAAGAATAACTTGAATGAATAATTTAAAAGAAATATCTGATTTAGGAAAGCTTTATTGTAAGAAATATGTTATCACTTTGTAATTTACATATAATTTTATGCATGTTGCTGAATGGAGGACTTGCAAAAATTCTTATTTTTTCTTAAATTTTTTGTATTTTATGTTATTAAGTTGCCCAAAAATGATTATTTAGTGATAGTGTAAAAACAAGTATGAAATCAAAGTTCTAACATCAGTTTCAAAAAACATATATTGGAGAAAGTTGAGTTAAAGAGTCTTTTGTTGTATTGATAATTTTTCTCTACGATCAGTTGTTGCTGTTTTGAGTTGTTCATCATGATTTGGTAAGTTAAGCACAACTGATTTATACAATGCACTGATGATCTCGGAAGCTTCATGAAAATGATTAAATTGCCCAACTGCACCTTTAGAAATTTTGTCAACAATTTCTAATACTTGTTGAGTTTTGACAACCCAAAATGTAACCAAAATTCTTATTTTCTATTTATAATAGACATTTACAACAGATGCTTTATACGTTTGTGATGACTTTTCAAAGGAGAAGTAATCATAATGTTTGCAAATAGAATTTCGTTTGGCAAAATGGTTTGACCCACACGCAGTGACAAAGCCAATTTCAGAATTTGCAGAAATCTCCAGTGTATGTGAAAATGTTATAAACACACATACTCGCACCAATCTCATATACTTCTGAAGACGTTCTACAAGGAATATAGTTGAAGACTGATTGTAAAGTATATTGAACATTTATGAAACAAGAAAACATTCAGTTGAGACTCATTCAGTGAGGCATTTAAGGTTTTCACTGAACAAATTATATACACCCTCTTCCCCAGGGATATATCAATTATGTAAGTCTCAATGTAGCATATCAAAAAAGGTTATTTATGGCTGATATAAAGTATATTCCAGAGAATTTTCATGTGTTTATTTTGCCCTGGTCTATACACTTTCAAGGGTTAATCTTGACACTATTTCTGTTATTTTGTACAAACTTCCAGTTACGCAAATATTAATAATCCAATGTAATTGTCTCTATACTGAGTACATAATTATACATTTAAAGTACATATAATCATTATGATAGTTTATTGTTTATAGCATGAAGATTTTGTATATTTTATATTTTTTCTTAGGAATTCTGCATGAATTGATTGACAAGACCCTTAAAACTACAGAAATAAGTTAGATTTGAACCTAGAAGACTTAATTATCAGTGTTTGTGTTAGTAGGGCCAAAACCTAGCTAGAATTCTAGATCTAGGCTTTGGTCTAGTCCTAAGTAGAGACTACAGTCTCTTGCTTGAAGGACGGATGCGCTTATTTTATATAAGTAATTAGGAAATAATCTAGCTCATTTGTTATCTAAATACGTGCACATAAATGTAGGGTTTTAATGGAGAGAGAATGATTTCGCAGGTAGGTATGGATTTATCATAATCACATTTGATATTTAAGATGCTTGGGCAAAGTTAAATTACCTAATGTAAGAAAACTATTTAATTTCAGGATTTTTTGGTTATTTGCTTAATGTGCTATTTTAAATCCTTCTTTTACATGGTCTCCAATACTTTCCTTACTTCTCGCATTCATTTCTCCTTAATAGTCTTTCCATTCATCAACACCAAAAGGAAAGTGTGAGAGAGTCTTATGTTTTTAGAATTCTACAGGTGAATGGACTTTACTGGCCAAAACAGAAATTAAGAAATCCTTATTTTTGACTAATATATAGCATATCCAGGTAAAAAGTAAACCAAGAATAACTGGTAGATCTGCCCTATGCATTCAGGTGAGGCAGTAGTAATGGGATCGTAAGATTTTTCACTGATAGTACAAAAACAAGTATGAAATCAGAATCCTTTTACTAGCTTGAAGGACTGTATGAAATCAAAATCGTACAATCAAAAGATTGTAAGATTGGCTTTGTGTTTACCGTGCCTATACGCCACGACTACATTCATCAGTAAACTGTCTGCCAAGTATATCTAGAGACTCAAGAATGTCCCCCTGTGCTCACTAGCAAGTTGGACACTAGGGGTTCGGCTGCTATCACTCTTGCCCTGCTGGGCTACTTCATCTCCTTGTGCATCCCAGGGGAAACCTGAAGGGCAGCTGAGCAGCCCTCGCTATTCTCCCAGCTTCATCATCTCCCCCACGATCCCTTGTCAATTTTGCCAGGTGCTTCCACTGCCAAAACAAGGCAGTCACTTTCGAGAGCGACGCCTGCACGCTTGCTTCTCAGGAGAGCCCAAGTTATACAGGCCACACAGGAAGGCATTCATCCACCTATCACGTACCAGCTGAGTGACTCTGAGTGAAGTTATAGAAGTTTCCGTATCTGGAAGATACTGTAGTGTTTCTCTTTCAGCGTTTCATGAGTACCGCATGAGATTACTTGGCACTGAATAAACCTGTCAATCAGTACTATTTTATTTAGCACAGTTGCTGAGGTAGAAAAGAACGAAATAGGAACCTAACTAAAAGATATGATTTATTTCCAGCAATACACATTTTATCCAATTTAGGCCAGCTTATCTGATATTGTCAGAAAAGTTCTGATATGGTCATGGGTGTGCACATTCACTTAAAAACTTCAGATCAAATATTAGAGCAATATAAATTCAAAAGCATGCCATAGAATACATTCAAAATCAAAGTTGTTGTGGTATGACAGAATAAATGCAATGTGGAGATTAATTCATGAATTAACATGCTAAATAATATAGCTTGGTAGAGAGAAGTAAACATCTTAGGAGAATATTAAGATAGACATGAAGACAAGGACAGTTCTAGTTTATCCATGGGAATAATTAGTTGTTGTAATGCTTTGCTACTCTGTGAAGAATGAAAATAAAGAAACTATTTTTCTTTAGATTTTTTAAACATTGAATGAGATCAGAGGCTATTAATTCTTGTCTTGAAGAAAAAACCATCATGTGATTAAAAGCATTCAAAGTGTCAAGCAAATGAAGTTCATCCAGTTCTATGTGTTTGATACATGTATTTAAATGGCTTAGTACGGAAATATCTTATAGCTTGCACCAAATATTATTCAGTTCCATCTTTTACTGTAGTAAAAACAATATTGCTGAATCTACTAAAGAAACCTGTAACATTTTTGTAGGAGCATATGAATTTATTATGACAAAAAACGGTCACTGTAAAAGTTAAATATTCATTTGAATTATCTCATTTATTCATCCTGAATCCAACAACTATCCACTCATTGAATTCAAATACTAATCACTTTAATATACAGCGTTGGATACCACTGCATACTACTCACATGTTAGATGCTGAAATTACAAAGGTGACTAAGACTCACTTTCTACTCACATACAACGCTATAGAGGTTTTGCGGGAGGTCACTGAAAAGCCTGGTTGATGTGTGAAGTAGACCCAGGCACTCTGAGGCTCCTTGCTCCCTCCTCTGCCCTTGGAATGTGGGTTCCACTTGGCTTTCACACTCCCAAAGGCGGCTCTAAGGACATAGCCTTGAGATGGTGATGTGATATTGAAAATACCTACATGGTACATGTAACTAAACCCTGTTAAGGCCTCTTTATAAATTTAAGATTTGAGATTCTGGTGTGGGGATCCATTTGTTTTGCTGCTGCCCAAGATGAGCCTCATATATAAGTTTCCTTTGCTGATTCAAATTGCCACCTACCAAACTGGGGTGGCCTGCCTCTTTCTCCAGTCACTCACTGTACCCTGGATGGTACAGGGCTGGTTTCAGATTATACCCAGGAAGCTCCAGAGAGTATTGAGAACCAACAAGAGGAACTAACATGTAACAACAAAAGATATTTGCAACATTTGCTTGATTTTTACTGAAATATTTTTAAATAGATTAAATACACCATTGTATTTTATCCCTAGATGTCTTAGGGATCTTAATTATATAAAACAAATCTGTTCTACTACATTACCACTAATCATTACCATACATAAAAACTGGCAACAATTACTGCATCTGGTGTATTAAAATTTCCTCAATTTTCAAAAACCGGTTTGTTTAAATCAGGATCTAATCAAAGACCACGTAGTTTGCATTCGGATACTTTATCTGTTGAGTCTCTTTTCACCTAGAATAATCCCCCCTTGCCTAACTTTTGTTTCCTTGTGACATGAATTTGTTGAAGCTGAGTCAGTTATCCTGTAGAATGTCTCCTCTTCTGAAATTATCTGAATAAATAAATTTAGTGTGTGTAGGTATGTGTTTGCCATGTAACTCCTATCTCTTTATTTGCTAAATATCATACAAAGCTAGATAAGAAGGTAGTAGACACAGGGTAAACATATTTGGCAAGAAAAATTCACAGCTGACACTGTGTAATGAAGACACAAATCTGTTTGTTCCCCCAGCCCCGTTAGTACAGATAAGATTATTGGCAGGTTTAAGTTGGAGATACAGCTAGATCTCTCCATTATGGAGCCACATTCCGCAACCCCTCCCCCCCGCCCGCCGTGAGCAGCAAGTAAACTGTGTGGTTAAAATCTGATTGCATGGAAATATCCAGCTTTATTCAGCCTTTCATACTGATTTTAGCCCCCATTGACCTTTCTTCCTGAGTCAGTTGTTTCTTTAGCGTTGAAAACTCCCAGTAACTCAATGATATTTCTCCTATAATTACTAATTTTCATTTTTCTGTAAATAAGCACCTTCCATTATCAACTCATGGACTTTTGGTTATCCTATATAACTCCCATTAAAAGTTAGGTGTGCTTAACTTTTTAATCACCATTTTTCAGAAGTAGTTATTTGTGTAACAATCAGTTCCACTGGTGACTAATGAAGTTTCTGTTTGTTTGGTCTTGTTTTGCGGTTTGGCTCTTCACATGTTTATTTGAAATACTGTTTTTAAGTAGTGCACATTGATAAATACACATAGTAAGCAGTATTACTCACCCATATTTCTGCTCTCCCTCTTCTGAGTCAGTGAGAAGATTCCATGTCCTCACGCCCTTGAAGTATGGGATGATCTCATCACGTAAGATGATTACGTTAATAATATGCAGCTGAGGGTAACTGCAAACTCAATTCTTCATGTTCTCTTTTCCCGCAGCCGTAGCAAATACTCTCTAGATGGTAGGGATTCATCTCCTGGTCCCTGTATGAGGATTATGAGTAGTACACCCCATGCAACTTTTGAATTATTTGCAAAAGACTGAGAAGTCTTTTTTTTAAATTGCTTTAAAACAGTGAGTTTTTTTAGTTTTATTACAATACAATTTAACATATCCTGACACATGTAGTGAGTGAGATATTGGACAGTGTCTTACAGAAGGGTTTTAAAACTACAACTTTCAGAATTTGCTCATCACTAAAATATCTATATGCAATATGGGAGTGTTTTCAAATATTCAGATATTCTGTGCTAAGTAGGGAAAACTCAGTTAACTCTTTCTATTTTACTTTCCTTCCATATGTTCTCACATTAGGTATATGCTTATCACTAGAATGTTCCAGCTCCCTTGGTGGCAGAAAGTTGAAATCCTTCAGATGCATTTGCTTAAATAGAACACTGTAGTTTATCTCCAGATTAAAGTAATTGGCAGAGAACTGGAGATAGCAGTCATAACAATTGTTTAACTGAGAAACGATTATCCATATGTGGCTACAGGGCTTGTGAGAAATTGAAAAGGCTAAAATGCTACCAGGGCCTCCATTCAGCTCTTAATCCCTGTTCAGCATGTTCAGGCTTTTCAGTTTTCCAACTTATTTTCAGATTCAATCTCTACATCACACCCAGTGCTATCACGCCATATGCTGCTTTCTGCCCTTTCACACTTTCCAAGAACACGAAAAGCTAAAATCTATAGTCTAGTCTGGGAAGTAAGAAATGCTCAAAAATAACTGTACCACAAAGGAGAGAGTGATAAATGCCATTGGAGAGGAGCAGATAAAGTGCTAAAGAAGTAGGCAAAAAGATCCTTTCCAGCAATGAGATGTGAAAGAAGATTTTTTTTTATACATCTTAAGTAGGTAAACTATGGATGTATTACTACAAATGGAAAGAGGCATTCTAAGCAGATTGTGGTAGAAAACACTGATCAGTGGAGCATATGGGGGAAGGCTCATCAAAGGGTTTTATCAAAGGAGAGAGCATGTTGTTGTTATTGTTGTTTTTCCTCACCTCCCTAAAGAGAAATTTGTGACCTTTTTCCTATTTGAAGGAATATACCCAGTTCCTGATCCCCAGATTCGATAACCCAGTCCCTACTTATGGATAACTTCTAGTCTTCACTGAGGTCACTACTTAAATATTAGTTTTTCAAACTAGTTTAGGTATTTTGGTTTTGAATGTTGCACGTGGGGCTTTCCATGTGTTGCACTTAACCAAGTATCAAAAAGTCATTGTTCTACTTTTTACCCTACTCTCATCAGACTTTGAGTTTTATGTGAAAAGAAATTGTTAGTCCATAGCAAGTGCCTCAGACATACTTGTGATTAAATTGAAGCTAGATTTGAACCAGATAGGCCTGCAATTTATAGTTTATTTAGGGGTTGGGAACCAGGACAGATTAATGAAAAAAATACTCCAAGTTCCTAAATGAGAGAAGGCTATTGAAGATAATTATATTTGTTTTCTATGGCTGCTTTGACAAATTATTTAAAAGTCAGAGGCTTAAGACAACACATATTTATTCTTTTACAGTTCTGTGGGTCAGAAATCTGACATGAGTCTCAAAGACCAAAAACCAAAAAGTAGGCAGGCTTTCCTTCTTTTATGGAAGCTCCAGGGGAGAATTTATCTCCTGTCTTTTTCCTGCTCCTGAAGGCCATCCTTGCTTGGGATTCCCTCTTCAGTCTTCAAAGCTCAGTAACCCTGGATTGAGTTCTTGTCATCCTCCTGTCTCTCTAGATCTTACGATTCCTTCTTTTACTTTTAAATACACTTATGATTACATTGGACACTCCACCTCCATAATCTAGATTACTCCTAATTGTAAAGTCTTCTCACTGACAACATTAATTTCATCTGCAACCTTCATTTCCCTTTGCCATGTAACCTAAGATATTCACAGGTTCCAGGGATTAGGTTGTAGACATCGTGGGAGGGCCATTATTCTGCCTACATCATTAGCCTTCTGAAATGTTGAAGGCTGATATATCAGATTAATTTAGTCTCATGAAATTACTGATGAGGTTCTCCTTGAGGCAATGGCCAAATATATTCCCATTTACTCCTCAATACCAAAATAAATAAACCCAGGTGAACAGAATAGAGAAAGGGCAGACATCAGCAAAGATGCTATGCCTTAAAAACCATATAAATGTGTACTATTAATGAGATCAGTAAGAACCCTAGGTTATTTTTACTAGTGTATGTCCCAAAAGGGTATTATCTCTGATCTAATTCTGTCTCCAAGTAGAGCTTTATTTATCATACATGCTTTTGTCCTTCCTTTTCCTAAAACTAACCTCTCCTCTTTTGCTTGGCTACACTAAAATCTAAGCATTTATATCTTAACCACAAGAACACTTTTCTTCTATTTGTATCCATGTCTTTTTCTTACCAGATTGTAAGCCTGTTCAGAGAGTGAATTCATTCCTCTTTATAAACACTGAAGTTCTGCAATTTTCATATGTCAGTCAGCTGTTCAGTAAATGTCTGCTAACTGAATCAAGTGAATGAATGTGGACATGAAGCAAATGAACCAAAAACTCAAATCATATTATTTAGATATCAATTGGAAAGACAGCGTTCCATGATCCACGCCTATTTGAAAACTGTTTAGGACATATCAAATCTACATGACAACACCGTTTCCAATTCTGACTTTAGCACAATTACAGGGATAGATACAGACTCCACAAAAATATTATTAGAATATTAATATTACTGTGAAATAGTTCAGTCCACAAATATGTATGTGCATACTAAAGATAGCTAAATTTGCTGCCATTATTATTTTAAGTTACTTAAGAGTAATATTTTATATGAAAAGAAACGAGGTTTAAGAGTCATCTCTAGATTTATTTGGAGGAGACAGTGGATTGATGGCTTTCTACTGCAGTCCATCAGTAGAGTAGGCAGTGGGGATCATAAGTAAACTAAGGCTAGCCCTCAACGAAAATTAGCTAGTTCAAGAGGTAAAAATTAAAGTAGTCTTAATACAGTCCGTAAAGTATAGATACACTGAGTCTTATGCACATATATACATTGGACTTGACCCAGTATGGAGGAATCAGTCAGTAAGACTTCACTGAGAAGCAAGTAGCTACGCTGAAGTCCAAACAATGAGAGAAGGTGGCAAGACAAAAGATTTTTAGAAATATTAACTATGGAGAACAATGTGTTTAGTGATTTTTCCATGTGAGGGTTGGGGGAAAGAAGGATTGTAGCTCCCGCCTTTGAGATTTATAGCCCTAATCCAGAAAGGGAAATAGAAGAGGTGAAGCATGTCTGGGGAGAAAGAGCTCAGTATTGGACATCTATTCAGTCCACAGTTGAATGTTATGTGAGAAACCTATCTATTTACATTGCAAGATATATTTGCCTTAACAAATGTTGTACAGTGTGTTGTGTCACACTGCCAGTCTCTGCCTAACAATGTGAAAAATCCATACATTTTGTTATATGACAAGCATCGGGGCCAAAGCTCCATGGCCAATTCTAAATGGTTCTGATAGCAAAGATTTTCTGATATCAGTAACAACATGGATAACAAGGGATTCATCTCAGAGAACCGAGCTCACATTTGTTGACTGTCCTCCCATTGGTCGAGACAACTTATTTGGTAGAAATTCAGTAAAACATAAGAAAGAGTTTCTGCTTTTAAAATACTCTCAGGCCAGCATAAAACATGGACTACAGTACAATTAAGAGTTTGTGTTCTATTATGATCTGAACAAAGTGGTATAGTAACACAAGGAGAAATTTGGAATGGTTGAAGTTATTAACTATTTTTATTTTTTATTTGAATATAGTTGACATGCAATATTACACTAGCTTCACGGGTACAGCTTAGTAATTTGACAAGTTTATACATTATGCTATGCTCACCACAAGCAGAGCTACCATCTGTGTGGTTACATTGCTATTGTAATATCACTGACTATATCCCTTATGTTGTGCCTTTTATCCCATGACTTATTCATTCCATAACTAGAAGCATGTATTTCCCTTTCCCTTTCACCCATTTTGCCCCAACTCCTACCTCCCTGCTCTCTGTTTAAATGTCTCCTGGATAAGAAACCTATCACCTATCAAAACTACCTCACAGACCACAGTGTTTTGGAATCTGAAGTCATCGCCATCTGTAAATATCACTCATGTTATAGCTGAAATCCAAGCCATCTACTGAGGTCCAATTTCAGTCACCTTTTAAGGAGTTAGGTTGTAAATTGTTCTAAATGTATTTATTTATGAAACAAACATGTATTAAATATTAAAACATACTTGTTGCTAAGCACGACAGGGTGAGAGTGAAGAGGGCAATTGGTGATACAGGATGGTCCCTGCTCTTGAGGGACTCACTCTATTGACAAAGAGACAGGTGTAGAGCAAGTGAAATGTGGTAGAATAGTATAGTTGTTCATCTTTTTTTTTTGAGAGAGAGAGAGAGATAGAGAGCGACCGAGAGAGGGGCAGAGAAAGGGAGGGAGACAGAGAAACCCGAGTGGGCTCCATGCTGTCAGCGCAGAGCCCAATGTAGGGCTCAAACTCCAAATTGCAAAAGATGACCTGAGTTGAAACCAAGAGTCAGATGCTTAACTGACTGAACCACCCAGGTGCCCCTAGTTCATCATTTTAATGAATATGATGCTCACAAGAGTGACACATTAGCACAATCCTTCTGGTGTGATAGAGAGTGCATACATCTGACACCCATTGTGCCAGGAAATGGGTAAGGGCTCTCAGAGCTGGTATCAAGTGCCCATTGAAGATATCTCCATTTACCGAAGACAAGATGTTTCCTTGGATTCCATAATCTCTGCTGTAGCTTCCAGGTCTCTATGACTTGCCTAGGATCCTTTCTTCTGGCACTAGTTACCGCTCTTCTCTTTTGCCACTGCAGGTTCCTGTAAGGCCTAGGTCAACTGTCCCCGTCCCACTCACCCAGGCCATTCCTAGAGTTCTGCAGCACCTCTCTTAGTATTCTGCTGCCCTGACTCCCTCAAGGGAGTCGGAAGGAAACATAGTACCAAAAGCAAACAGTGGGAGTGTGGTAGCAAATTACACATAGACATACACTCAACAACCTCAACGAAAACAGGCTCCCTCCTCAAATAATACATAATCCCCTAGATAGCAAAGGAAATTTCTTAATCATTTAGCATATATGGAATGGTTTTGTATGCCAGGAACAAGGGATACCAAGTGGGTAGTGTCTCTTTCCATCATGCCTTGCACACAGTAGAATGTTAGTGCCCCAATGCTGAAACCAGATCTTTATCCTGGCTCAGCCAGGTTTCCTCTGGCCCTTTCCTCCCTTTGAATGCTGTCACCAGTCTGCTTTCTCCTGTTCTGGGCATTAGTTCATTTTGCAAGAGGGAGAATAATATGGTAGGCAGATGGTGAAGGGGAGATTGGAGAAGGGAATCTGTGAAACAAAACAAAAACAATGAAAAATACAAAAAACATATTTGGTACTATAATGTTGTATAACAATAAATGGTAGCTAGAAACACTCCATGCTAAGACAGATGATAAGATACACAACCCAGGAGGAGAAATCAGAGGGAATAGTGTGGCAGAGGCCATTGGCTTCAATTTGTTGGATCTCAAATCTATTGGATTCTCTAATATTCTGTTTCTGATAATGCCTAAGTAAAGGTATTTTATTTTCTCTTCTTTTTAAAAGTCTCCAAAGTAATAGAACACAAATCATCTGTTTCTCTGGGGAAGGGAAGTCAAAATTAGTATTATTCTGTTAAAAACTGATGCATATCTGAAACTAATATTATACCACATGTTAACTAACTGGAATTTAAATAAAAACATGAAAAAAACTAAGTTAAAAAAACTAAGTAAAAAAAATGGTTTGTTAAATAAAATGTTTCCCTCAGGAAAGAATGGAAAACTCATCAAAACCTCTATGCTCAGGGTGCCTGGGTGGCTCCAGTTAGTTAATTGTCCAACCCTTGATTTAAGCTTGGTCATGATCTCATGGTCATGAGATCAAGCCCTGCAACAGACTTCATGCTGAGCATGTAGCCTGATTAAAATTCTCTCTCTCTCTCTCTCTCTCTCTCTCTCTCCCCTTCAGCCCTCCCCCCTCTCAAAAATAAAGTTAAAATAAAATAATGTAAATAAATAACTAAAGTAACTAAGGAAGTTTGTCACTGCATTAGCAATAGGTAATACATATGTGGATGAACATTTCATATAATACTGCATTGATAAACAGATAACTGCCATCATCAAATTATGGTTAGCTATTCATCTTTGAGAAATACCTTACTATGTCAGTTTCCTTAAAAGTGCATTTGCCAAATCAAGTCCTACCATCTAACAAAATGATGCTATCAATGGCTTGATAGAGAATATAGTGCTAAAAAAGCCTTAAAATATTTGTAAACAAAGAGAGAACGTTTTTGCAAATTATCAGTGTGGTTTTACATTTACATTAAGACTTAACAAATTTACTTAATTAGAATCTAGGTGAGAATGTTAGGTTCACATAAACCAAATAATTCAGCTTTTAATGTCCTAATGTTAGCTCAAAATAAACTTCATTTTTTAAGTGGAAAATGGCCTGACATTTTGAAATCAGAAGTCATTTTCTAAAAATGCAAGTCTAAGAATGCAACACGTGTCTGCTCCATTTTGCCACATTCAAGGAAAGGTTATTTAATTGATTTGCTGTATGATCAAAAACTTCTTCCCCTCAGGGCACCTGGGTGACTGAGTCAGTTGAGCTCAGGTCATGATCTCAGGGCTCATGAGTTTGAGCCCTCTGTCAGATTCTGCTGACAGCTCAGAGCCTGAAGGCTGTTTCAGATTCTGTGTCTCCCTCTCTCTCTGCTCCTTCCCTGCTTGCATTCTCTCTATCTCTCAAAATAAATAAACCTTAAAAACAAACAAACAAAGAAACTTCTCCCCCTCAGGAAAACTTCCTTTGAATTAGAATGAATAAAATATTTGCTCAAGTTCTCCCCCCTCAACAAAACTTGAAACAAGTACCAGAGTGGAGGGAGAGAGGAAATAAACTCCTAGATTTTGAGGTCTCAGAGAAGATGTACTTTTGCCTCAGGACTGCATGAATCAAAGAGAACTAACCAGTTTCAGGAACAGAGAAATGCCACTCCAATCTAGATAAGTCTCAGAAAGTCTCTCAGAGGTTCTCAAAGTTTAAAGTGTCTTTGATGTTTCTGAGAAGAGCAGAGGACTAGTGAAAGAAATTTTACAACTCCTTTAAACTCCATAGCTCCCACAGCTACAGTTGGAAGCAAGGAAAAATGTGGCAACAATTTTTGGTTATCAAGAATCTAACGCATTTCTTGTTGCGGATGTAATGAACGCCAGTGGGAAGAGAAGACAACCAGACAGCAGGTGAACTATCCCTACTTCCTGCCCTGTCAATACCTGAGAACCATAGGACAGCGTGCCAGGAGCAACAGTGGGGGACCCTAAAGTCTCTAGAATGACACAGAATTAACCAAGATTTAGTTTCTCTTAGATGGTGGAATTGTGCCTCAAAATAGTACTGGAGTTATATAAAAATAATTAAGTTTACGTTTCTTCCACACTTGCTTTTGGCCTGAGATTTGAACCTGCTTAACAAAGACTTAGGGATTAATAAAGTTACCCCAAATAATCGGGAGCATGTTGAAGAAAGTACACATGGAAATAAAGACAACAGAATCTTACAGAATTCTAGGACCAGCAATATACCAGGGCCTCCAAAAGCATAAAATATAATTTGGAAATTAGAGCATACACAAGAACTCTAAGGAGCAGATTATCTCTATGTGCCCGCAATAGCAAGAATTTATTACTCTTTTTTTGTGGTGACTCAGCTTCTTTCTATCTCTGTTTCTATTGCTCCTACAATCATCTCACATTTTTTCTCTCTCTCCATTCTCCAAGTTACATCATTTGTATTTTCAGTTATTTATATCTTCAGTTATTTATATCACCTGGATTCTGCTTCAAACATGTCCATTTTGTCTTTTCAGCTTCTGCTCCCACTATAAATTGACGGAGTCTTTTTCCACATTCCTAATTCAAATTCCTGATAAAATCTGATTGGCCCATTTAATCACCCTTATGATGCACTGGGCAGACTTCATGACGCTGACCAGCCATGGCCCCATAAGTCAAATATAGCATGAAGTAGTGGGTTAGATATTTCCCCTTACATGGGACCTTCATATCTATTTCTCTGCCATAGGATTTGTCATAATATTTGCAACGTGTTGCTTCTTTGCTTGTATTCTTTCTAGACTAGTACTTTGCGAACATTTGACTAAGCACTCCTATGAGAAAAATATTTTGAACAGAAATTCTGAAATTTAGTATGTGTATTTAGACATCATAAGCACGCAGTACTGAGCTAATACCATATGTACATTACAGGACACACTAACCCAATAGAATTTAAAATTATTAGAAAATTTAAATACAAAACTAAGCTGCATTACTTCCCTTGACTCCAAAATTGTTTTGTCTAGAAGAGATCCAACTCATTTTTGATACAATAGTACTGGATTAAAATCCAATTAGGCTGACTGATGCCAATAATGGTAATAGTAGGAGTATTGGAAATAAGAGTAGTAATAACAGTAGCATTAGTAGTAAAGGTGATAGTGGAGGTAACAGTACAACCAGTAGTAATAGTAATAATAGGTGTCCTGAGAGGTCACAGCAAACATTGATTGAATGCATACTATTTCTGGTTCTATATGTTATCTATTTTAAACTTTATAACTCTTTCCTGCTACAGATATTAAATACATTTCCATTTTGCAAGTAGAGAAGCTAAGGTTTAAAGGAACTATATAAGTTGCTTAAAGTCACACAAATAATAAAAGGCTTGCCAGATTCCAAACCTGATCTGGCTTTATTTTCAGCCAGATGTCTTCATCGGTACCTTATGCTGTGTTACACACTGATGCCTTGGAGCTTTTGCCATATACTGATTAGGGAAAAAGTCTCCAACTCTATTTGATGATACAAAAAGAGTCTCTAACAGTCCATAGGTCTTAAATATTAGTTTTTATTTTAAAGATGTGAATTAGCCTGAATGCTGAAGGCAAATCTGGAAAATCCACGACTAGACTGGACAGGGAAAGCAGGGACTTATATTTCTAGCGTTTATTTCTTAATAAGTCCTTAGATAGCTTTTCACGTATTTGACACTTCCTCCAAAATAAGAATATCATACTAATTTCTTTGATCATTTTGTCATGGGTACAAATTAAGTTTCACTCTATAGCTACAGTAATAATAATGTTGTTCTAATAAATTATAGCTATTTTGATCAATACTATTATCACTACGGGTTTCCTTGCCTTATATAAATGTGATGGTTATCCATGTGTCCATACTTGGAAAAATATGCCCTTTAGAGTTCAACTGTGTAGTGATAAATGTTTATTTAAACATTCTCTTAGTTTGGTTAAACCAAAATTCTTCTGAAATGCTTTTTCTTATTTTTCATCTGTACATAACATTAGTTGGCCCTTACTACAGTCTCTCTTCCTTCCCAGTACTTCCTCAAGTAAAGCATCCATTACACTGAGGTTACATTTCTCATTGCTCTAAGCTCTAAAGACAAAGATTGATCTGCATTATTCCCAGGATCTAACAATGTGCCTGGCCCAAGTAGGCGTTCACTAGATTCAGAATTGTCAAGCAAAGGAATAAATTGAGAACATCCCAAAAAGGTTAGAAGAGAGGGGGAAAAAAAGAAAAAAATAAGAGCATAAATATAAAGTTTTCCAGGCATAAAATCATAAAACTCTGAGGTAGAATATTGGCAATGGTGGGGGGGGGGGGGGGGAAGGTGGAGGTGGGGGAAGAATGACGTCAACTAATTATGCTAAATATCAAGTAACTTGACGTAGTGATCAAATAGATATAGCATGCCAGGAAAAGATGGAATATAACAAGAATTATGTTTACCGATACTATTTTGGGCAACTGGAATGTCAATATAAGAAAGAAGAAAAGGTAAAAATATTCCCTTTTGAAAGTGGAATGAGCTTATTTTCAGAGCCTGTTAAGCCTCTGGGCAAAATTTTAGTGAATCAAAAGACTGAAAGTATACATCTCAAACCCTGAAACTAGAAAACAATTTTTTACAGTGCTCAAGGATTCTCTTAAAATACTGAAGTCAAATTTTACTTGTATTTTGGTGTTTAAAGGTGTTAAAAGTTTTCTGGTAGCTTGAAATGATTCTGTCTCTCAAAAAAAGATTATCTGCCATGTAGGGAATTCTTTGAAAGAAAAGTCCGAACATGAAATTGAAAAAAAAAAAGTGAGAAGTTGGCACTTTGGGAACTCATGAATCGGCACCAGTGACGTCTGTGTTCTGGATCCATAAGTAAGGATATAATCGCAACAATAATCAGAGATTTATTTAAAATGTGGGTCCAGTTTCAAGAGCTTCAAAAGCAGTGAAAGTAAAAAAAAAAAAAAAAAAAAACAAACAAAAAAACCAAAAAACAACAAACAAACAAAAACAAAAACAGAGTCTACCAGCAAAGTGACTACATGACCACATTCTCCAACTCTTTCTCCAGCAATGATGTTTTTAGAAGGTATAAGATGGAAGTAAGCATTTTCCCTTTGAACTGAGAATTTTTGTGTAGTTATGTATAAATTAGGAACAGAATGAAGAGCCCTAGAGATTCTGGTTATAACTTAGCACATGGGTGTTCAAGACAGTATTAATACAAAAAATAAAAGAAATATAATGATATTTCCAAGTCAGTGAAGACGAAAAATGGGAAAATTTATATGGTAAAGAAAAGTTTAAAATACTAGTGAGCAACATTTTTTTTAATTTTTAAAAATGTTTATTTTTGAAAGAGAGAGAGAGGAATCAGGGGAGGGGTAGAGAGAGAGGGAGACACAGAATCTGAAGCAGGCTCCAGGCTCTGAGCTGTCAGCACAGAGCCTCATGCGGGGCTCGAACTCATGAACAGTGAGATCATGACCTGAGCCGAGGTGGCATGCTTAACCGACTGAGCCACCCAGGTGCCCACTAGTGAGCAATATTTTAACTTCAATGCAATTCCACAAAAATAAGTAAGTTTATAATGCCAACAATTATTTTCCATTTAACATAAGAAATCTGTATGGAATGCACTGCAAAATATTTGTATGACTTGAGTTGCCTACTTTATTGAAAGAAAGGAGTATCAATGTGAAAGTTGATGGCGCTCTTTAACCCTTTCAATTTTATTTTCTGGATATATTTATGAAACATTAGCACCAAAGTGATTCTTTGTAGCACTATACAAATGTGAGGGATGAAAGAGTCCCCAGAGAGATTTCATTCATATGACAAATGTTTGGTGAACCTCTACCATGTACCAGCCTCAGTGAAATTGCTCTTCATTTGCTGGTAAACAAAGCAAAGGTGATTCTTCATCTATTGGAGCTTCAATCTGGTTAAAGCGATTATAAGTTTTCACATGTAATGTTCATTCCATCCTCAAGCCAGCTCCATGAGAAATAGTATGATCCATGATTTATTTTCCAACAAGCTTAGTCACAGTAGTGAAAGGAAGTCCCATGGTTATTTAGCATTAGGGTTAGAATTAGCTATCAACCTGAATGTAATATTTACGGTATGTTGATAACATGAAAAAGAGAGAACAAATAACCCCACTCTCTCCAATTCTGGGTTCTGGCATGCTTTCTGTTTAGGTTGGCAGTTATGGGAGGTTGTCGACTAAATGACTGTAGGAACCCTGGTTGGAAGTTTCTGTCCCCGCTATGAGCAATGCCACAAAAGTTGCTAACATCCAGCTTTCTTTCTCCGATAGGCCCTGACTTCTAGGAGTTCATAGTTCTGGTGCTAACATTGCAAAAGGACTTCTTTCCTCCTCATGGGGGTGGGATGGGCATCAACTAGACAAGAAGGCAATACAGTGCATGAAATAAGCAAAAGGCACTAAATAGACCAGCTATGCTGTAAGAGAAGATTTCTGTTGAAGAAAGCAGAAGGTTGGGGGCATACATTTTAAGAAATAGACTCTAGTGAAAGTCTCCAACTCCAAAACTAAAGCCAGGCCAAGTCCTTAACCTCAAGTTCATTATATTGATTGGAAAGAAAAGATCGAACTATTGTTGCACTATTATCTTTTTAGTGAATAGCTATTTCAAATCAAGTTACTTTTACTTGGAAATGATAACAGAAAATCACTGAAGAGTCAAAGGACTACTTCTCTGGACTAATGACTCAGTAAGGTGTCATCATTAACTTTTCTAGCACAAGCAAAAATACCTGGCACATAGAGGCTACTCAATAAATATTTGTTGAGTAAATGACTAGAGCTGACCTCAGCACATGTATGTACCTAATATCTAGTACTGATTCTGTGTGGAAATTCAATTGAAAGGGTAACATGATGTCCAAGAAGTAATAGAGGATGCTGAGTTAATCCTTTCAATTGGATTTCCACACAGAGTCAGCATTTTTTGTATTTTGGTGAAATATTTTAATTATGGTATCTTTCTCATATTGTGTAATCCTTATTGGTCCAACTGAGTTGAAATTTAAATATAAGATGTATCAACGATTGCATGTGTAGGAATTTAACAATTTTGTGTATTTTTCTTGGGCTTTGGAAATAGAAGTTTATGCAGAAATGCCACCTTAAGTATGTCAGTTATTTTTTCCATTTTTACAGGAAGATATGGAAAGGAAAGGAGATTAGTATTGATCCACAGATCAGTTTTAAGGACCAGCCCATCTATTCTCACCTAGTTATAACAGGGCAGGACAGGTTTTTTTAAAGGCCAGAAAATGGAGTACAGCTGGGTTTGCACATTCCAACAATAACAGTGAATTTAATATAGGGAAAAGAGTCAACTTCTTTTCACAACCATATAATCTATGTAGACAAGTTGGACAGTTTGCAAGAAATATTTGTTTTCCAAAAGCTTCTCTTGAAACAGTGTAGATGCAGCCTGAATTGCTTGGATGTCAGGCTTCCAGTTCTTTGGTTTATGATGTAGTCCGTGTCAATAAGATGAAAAAGCTCTCCCTCAGCAGCACATTTGTCGATATGAGCAAGCTGACATTCAATTCCAAAGGCTTTAAGAAAGAAAACCTGATTTTTCTTATTGAGCAGGTTATCAGAGAAGAAATGATTCACAACGATGTAGATTATCACATTCATAAAACACTTTAAACTCAATGAGAGCTAATTCAGCCACTTTGGGAATCAGGCTAAAAAGTTGGCAAATACTTTTTTTTAATACGGTTTACCTTTAATCAGAAGTAGTTAATAATTTTCAAAAAGTTTTCATAAAAATGGGTCTTTAATGGGAATGTAATATAAAATGAAAGTGAAGACATTATAAAATGTGGTACAAAAATAACCTGACATATTTTTATTTACAGTTTTATATAAATTTTTTATTAGGCAGGCCAAAAATATGTGATTTTTGTAGGCCAGAATTATTTGGGTATATACACACAATTATTATATAGGTAATAAAGTTATATATGTATGTATTAGTATGTCCCTGCAGAAATACATGTGTGTGTGTGTGTGTGTGTGTGCATGTATCCCTACAGAAATAATTCTAATTCCCTGGGCATAAAACTTCTTAGTTGAAAGCTTTTATATGAGATATTTTTTCCTATGCAATCTTATTCTGAAGAGTTTGCTGCTTGCCACGATTAATACAAATGCCTATTTGCATTACAAATGAGAAGCATAAGAAGAAATCAAGAGACAAGAGAGGAGCGAGGTCAGGGAGCAGTCTTCCCTGACGCCCTTCCTACTGGATGATGAGAGTTGCAGATCCTCCACCAAACTCTAAAGCCCTTGCAGGTTACGGGTTCATGTCTCTGGTGACTACCCCTCAATCATGCTCCTTCGTGCTTAAATAGTGCTGTTGCGAACCCCAGGAGCCCCATTATCCCACCTACTGGTTTGTAAATAGTGTCTTTATGAAATTAAGTTCTATGGTGTGAGTGTGCCATCCAGTCTCGGGCCATCTTTTCTTCCCTTGTGGGGAGACCTGTGGTCTACTGAACCTGTGGTTTCCCACAAGAAGAATGTTAATCAACTTAGCAAATACAGAATAAGGGATAAAGGAGACTTTTCAGTGAATAGACTTAGCTTCTCTCAATTCAGCAGATGTAAGTGATGTTCCCTGAATGAAAGGAGAGATGCATTATTGAATGAGCAAAATAGTATGAGATGTTATAAATTACATATGAATTAAAATATCTCCTGTCAAAAGGAAACCTGAAAATAATAGTTCCAATTAATTCTGAGCAGCTAAAATTTCTGCAGATGTGAGGTATGTGTGTTTCACATTAAAGATGATACAACTCTCGACCTGGTACAGCGGTATTTAACAAGTCCAAATTCTTCAACGTTTACCGCAGGATAATGAAGGTGACAGTTTGCAATTTTGTTATTTGGAGGGAAAGACACAGATAACTCTAGGCCAATGAGTAAATGGATTTCTGGATCCAACTCTCTTTTAAAAGTTCTCCTTGATTACAGGCTGGAGATTACAGGCAAGCCATATGGCTTGCCTCTGGTGTGCACTCAGGCTTTTTGAGAATAATAATGTCTCTCAAGATACGGTAAGTCGGAATTTTCTAAATTAAACTCTTCTCGCTACTCTAAGAATTGCAGCTATTGAAGTTACCACAATCACAACTACTAGTACATGTTCCTGACTAGTAAAAACCACACTTTATGCCCCTTTCTAGGCTCTAAGAATAGTGGTGAAGAAAGCAGAAACAGCTTTGACCTCCCTAGCAAATAGTCTATATAATAGTAAAGACATTCAAGTAAATAAGAAATTACAACGGTATGAATGCTATGGTTGGAGTAGGAGATGACATTTAAAAAGCACATAGGAAGGTCACAGTCTTGGGAAAGCTTCTCAGAGACATGATGCTCAAGCTGACATTCAAAGAAAGATAATTAGATGAAGCACACTTGGAGGATGAAGGGTGGAGAAAGGTAGTGTGTTTCAACTAGAGGAAAGAACATGCTCAGGGTCTAACAGATAAGAGGCTTTGGGTACAGAAATAGAGAATGGTTTCGTATAGCTTGAGCTTAGAATGCTTCAGGGAAATGCACGTTATAATGTGTTAGAGAGTCATGACTGGTGGAAAATAGAAATTTTATCCTGAAAACAATAAGAAGTGGGAGTGACATAATCAGCATTTTAGAAAGATCAGCATATCCAGTTGTATTTATCCAAAGGATACAAAAATGCTGATTTGAAGGGGCACCTACACCCCGATGTATATGGCAGCACTATCAACAATAGCCAAATTATGGAAAGAGCCCAAATGTCCATTGACTGATGAATGGATAAAGAAGAGATGGTGTGTATATGTGTGTGTGTGTGTGTGTGTGTGTGTATATATATATATATAATGGAATATTAGTTGGCTATCAAAAAGAATGAAATATTGCTGTTTGCAACAATGTGGGTGGAACTAGAGTGTATTATGCTAAGCAAAGTAGGTCAGTCATAGAAAGACAAATATCAATGATTTCACTCATATGCAGAATTTAAAAAGCACAACAGACGACCATAGGTAAAGGGAAGGAAAAATAAGATAAAAACAGAGAGGGATGCAAACCATAAGACTCTTAAAGACAGAGAACAAATCGAGGGTTGCTGGAGGGGTATTGGGTGGGGGGATGGGCTAAATGGGTGATGGGCATTAAGGAGGGTACTCACTGGGATGAGCACTGGGTGTTACACATAGGTGCTGAATCACTAAATTCTACTGAAACCATTGTTACACTGTATGTTGACTAACCTGGATTTAAATAAAGGTTTTAAAAAAAAAGAAGAGAGGGAGTTGCGACAAGATGGCAGCTTAGGAGGACGCTGGGCTCACCGCACGTCCTGCTGATCACTTAGATTCCATCTACACCTGCCTAAATAACCCAGAAAACCGCCAGAGGATTAGCAGAACAGAGTCGCCGGAGCCAAACGCAGACGAGAGGCCCACGGAAGAGGGTAGGAAGGGCGGCGAGGCGGTGCGCGCTCCACGGACTGGCGGGAGGGAGCCGGGGCGGAGGGGCGGCTCGCCGGCCAAGCAGAGCCCCCGAGTCTGGCTTGCAAAAGCGGAGGGGCCTGACGGACTGTGTTCCCACAACAAGCGCGACTTAGCGTCTGGGAGGTCATAAGTTAACAGCTCTGCTCGGAAAGCGGGAAGGCTGGAGGACAAAGGGAGGGAGAGCTGCTGAGCCCCCTGACAACAGAGCTCAGTTTGGTGGGGAACAAGGGCGCTCGCCAGCGCCATCTCCCCTGCCCATCCCCCAGCCGAAATCCCAAAGAGAACCAGTTCCTGCCAGGGAACTTGCTCGCTCCGCACAAACACCCAACTCTGCGCTTTGGCGGAGCCAAACCTCCGGCAGCGGATCTGACTCCCTCCCGCTGCCATAGGGCCCCTCCTGAAGTGGATCACCTAAGGAGAAGCGATCTAAGCCTGCCCCTCCTGCCCCCGAGCACCTTGCCTACCCACCCCTCTTCCCCTAGGAGAGGGGAAGAGAAGGCACACACCAGTCTGACTGTGGCCCCAGCGGTGGGCTGGGGGCAGACATCAGGTCGGACTGCGGCCCCGCCCACCAACTCCAGTTATACACCACAGCACAGGGGAAGTGCCCTGCAGGTCCTCACCACGCCAGGGACTATCCAAAATGACCAAGCGGAAGAATTCCCCTCAGAAGAATCTCCAGGAAATAACAACAGCTAATGAGCTGATCAAAAAGGACTTAAATAACATAACAGAAAGTGAATTTAGAATAATAGTCATAAAATTAATCGCTGGGCTTGAAAACAGTATACAGGACAGCAGAGAATCTCTTGCTACAGAGATCAAGGGACTAAGGAACAGTCACGAGGAGCTCAAAAACGCTTTAAACGAAATGCATAGCAAAATGGAAACCACCACAGCTCGGCTTGAAGAGGCAGAGGAGAGAATAGGTGAACTAGAAGATAAAGTTATGGAAAAAGAGGAAGCTGAGAAAAAGAGAGATAAAAAAATCCAGGAGTATGAGGGGAAAATTAGAGAATTAAGTGATACACTAAAAAGAAATAATATACGCATAATTGGTATCCCAGAGGAGGAAGAGAGAGGGAAAGGTGCTGAAGGGGTACTTGAAGAAATAATAGCTGAGAACTTCCCTGAACTGGGGAAGGAAAAAGGCATTGAAATCCAAGAGGCACAGAGAACTCCCTTCAGAGGTAACTTGAATCGACCTTCTGCACGACATATCATAGTGAAACTGGCAAAATACAAGGATAAAGAGAAAATTCTGAAAGCAGCAAGGGGTAAACATGCCCTCACATATAAAGGGAGACCTATAAGACTCGTGACTGATCTCTCTTTTGAAACTTGGCAGGCCAGAAAGAATTGGCACGAGATTTTCAGGGTGCTAGACAGAAAAAATATGCAGCCAAGAATCCTTTATCCAGCAAGTCTGTCATTTAGAATAGAAGGAGAGATAAAGGTCTTCCCAAACAAACAAAAACTGAAGGAATTTGTCACCACTAAACCAGCCCTACAAGAGATCCTAAGGGGGACCCTGTGAGACAAAGTCCCAGAGACATCACTATAAGCATAAAACATACAGACATCACAATGACTCTAAACCCGTATCTTTCTATAATAACACTGAATGTAAATGGATTAAATGCACCAACCAAAAGACATAGGGTATCAGAATGGATAAAAAAACAAGACCCATCTATTTGCTGTCTACAAGAGACTCATTTTAGTCCTGAGGACACCTTTAGATTGAGAGTGAGGGGATGGAGAACTATTTATCATGCGACTGGAAGCCAAAAGAAAGCTGGAGTAGCCATACTTATATCAGACAAACTAGACTTAAAATTAAAGGCTGTAACAAGAGATGAAGAAGGACATTATATAATAGTTACAGGGTCTATCCATCAGGAAGAGCTAACAATTATAAATGTCTATGCACCGAATACCGGAGCCCCCAAATATATAAAACAATTACTCATAAACATAAGCAACCTTATTGGTAAGAATGTGGTAATTGCAGGGGACTTTAATACACCACTTACAGAAATGGATAGATCATCTAGACACACGGTCAATAAAGAAACAAGGGCCCTGAATGAGACATTGGATCAGATGGACTTGACAGATATATTTAGAACTCTGCATCCCAAAGCAACAGAATATACTTTCTTCTCGAGTGCACATGGAACATTCTCCAAGATAGATCATATACTGGGTCACAAAACAGCCCTTCATAAGTTTACAAGAATTGAAATTATACCATGCTTACTTTCAGACCACAATGCTATGAAGCTTGAAATCAACCACAGAAAAAAGTCTGGAAAACCTCCAAAAGCATGGAGGTTAAAGAACACCCTACTAACGAATGAGTGGGTCAACCAGGCAATTAGAGAAGAAATTAAAAAATATATGGAAACAAACGAAAATGAAAATACAACAATCCAAACGCTTTGGGATGCAGCAAAGGCAGTCCTGAGAGGAAAATACATTGCAATCCAGGCCTATCTCAAGAAACAAGAAAAATCCCAAATACAGAATCTAACAGCACACCTAAAGGAAATAGAAGCAGAACAGCAAAGGCAGCCTAAGCCCAGCAGAAGAAGAGAAATAATAAAGATCAGAGCAGAAATAAACAATATAGAAACTAAAAAAACTGTAGACAGGTCAACGAAACCAAGAGTTGGTTTTTAGAAAAAATAAACAAAATTGACAAACCTCTAGCCAGGCTTCTCAAAAAGAAAAGGGAGATGACCCAAATAGATAAAATCATGAATGAAAATGGAATTATTACAACCAATCCCTCAGAGATACAAACAATTATCAGGGAATACTATGAAAAATTATATGCCAACAAATTGGACAACCTGGAAGAAATGGACAAATTCCTGAACACCCACACGCTTCCAAAACTCAATCAGGAGGAAATAGAAAGCTTGAACAGACCCATAACCAGTGAAGAAATTGAATCGGTTATCAAAAATCTCCCAACAAATAAGAGTCCAGGAGCAGATGGCTTCCCAGGGGAGTTCTACCAGACGTTTAAAGCAGAGATAATACCTATCCTTCTCAAGCTATTCCAAGAAATAGAAAGGGAAGGAAAACTGCCAGACTCATTCTATGAAGCCAGTATTACTTTGATTCCTAAACCAGACAGAGACCCAGTAAAAAAAGAGAACTACAGGCCAATATCCCTGATGAATATGGATGCAAAAATTCTCAATAAGGTACTAGCAAATCGAATTCAACGGCATATAAAAAGAATTATTCACCATGATCAAGTGGGATTCATTCCTGGGATGCAGGGCTGGTTCAACATTCGCAAATCAATCAACGTGATACATCACATTAACAAAAAAAAAGAGAAGAACCATATGATCCTGTCAATCGATGCAGAAGGCCTTCGACAAAATCCAGCACCCTTTCTTAATAAAAACCCTTGAGAAAGTCGGGATAGAAGGAACATACTTAAAGATCATAAAAGCCATTTATGAAAAGCCCACAGCTAACATCATCCTCAACGGGGAAAAACTGAGAGCTTTTTCCCTGAGATCAGGAACACGACAAGGATGCCCACTCTCACCGCTGCTGTTTAACATAGTGCTGGAAGTTCTAGCATCAGCAATCAGACAACAAAAGGAAATCAAAGGCATCAAAATTGGCAAAGATGAAGTCAAGCTTTCGCTTTTTGCAGATGACATGATATTATACATGGAAAATCCGATAGACTCCACCAAAAGTCTGCTAGAACTGATACAGGAATTCAGCAAAGTTGCAGGATACAAAATCAATGTACAGAAATCAGTTGCATTCTTATACACTAACAATGAAGCAACAGAAAGACAAATAAAGAAACTGATCCCATTCACAATTGCACCAAGAAGCATCAAATACCTAGGAATAAATCTAACCAAAGATGTAAAGGATCTGTATGCTGAAAACTATAGAAAGCTTATGAAGGAAATTGAAGAAGATTTAAAGAAATGGAAAGACATTCCCTGCTCATGGATTGGAAAAATAAATATTGTCAAAATGTCAATGCTACCCAAAGCTATCTACACATTCAATGCAATCCCAATCAAAATTGCACCAGCATTCTTCTCGAAACTAGAACAAGCAATCCTAAAATTCATATGGAACCACAAAAGGCCCTGAATAGCCAAAGTAATTTTGAAGAAGAAGACCAAAGCAGGAGGCATCCCAATCCCAGACTTTAGCCTCTACTACAAAGCTGTCATCATCAAGACAGCATGGTATTGGCACCAAAACAGACACATAGACCAATGGAATAGAATAGAAACCCCAGAACTAGACCCACAAACGTATGGCCAACTCATCTTTGACAAAGCAGGAAAGAGCATCCAATGGAAAAAAGAGAGTCTCTTTAACAAATGGTGCTGGGAGAACTGGACAGCAACATGCAGAAGGTTGAAACTAGACCACTTTCTCACACCATTCACAAAAATAAACTCAAAATGGATAAAGGACCTAAATGTGAGACAGGAAACCATCAAAACCTTAGAGGAGAAAGCAGGAAAAGACCTCTCTGACCTCAGCCGTAGCAATCTCTTACTCGACACATCCCCAAAGGCAAGGGAATTAAAAGCAAAAGTGAATTACTGGGACCCTATGAAGATCAAAAGCTTCTGCACAGCAAAGGAATCAACCAACAAAACTAAAAGGCACCCAACGGAATGGGAAAAGATATTCGCAAATGACATATCGGACAAAGGGCTAGTATCCAAAATCTATAAAGAGCTCACCAAACTCCACACCCAAAAAACAAATAACCCAGTGAAGAAATGGGCAGAAAACATGAATAGACACTTCTCTAAAGAAGACATCTGGATGGCGAACAGGCACATGAAAAGATGTTCAGTGTCTCTCCTTATCAGGGAAATACAAATCAAAACCACACGCAGGTATCACCTCACGCCAGTCAGAGTGGCCAAAATGAACAAATCAGGAGACTATAGATGCTGGAGAGGATGTGGAGAAACGGGAACCCTCTTGCACTGTTGGTGGGAATGCAAATTGGTGCAGCCGCTCTGGAAAGCAGTGTGGAGTTTCCTCAGAAAATTAAAAATAGACCTACCCTATGACCCAGCAATAGCACTGCTAGGAATTTATCCAAGGGATACAGGAGCACTGATGCATAGGGCCACGTGTACCCCAATGTTCATAGCAGCACTCTCAACAATAGCCAAATTATGGAAAGAGCCTAAATTTCCATCAACTGATGAATAGATAAATTGTGGTT
The DNA here is from genome assembly GCF_022837055.1 of Prionailurus viverrinus. NCBI lineage: Eukaryota > Metazoa > Chordata > Mammalia > Carnivora > Felidae > Prionailurus > Prionailurus viverrinus. The sequence continues at coordinate 57,240,399 of NC_062578.1, forward strand.
TATATACACAATGGAATATTACGTGGCAATGAGAAAAAATGAAATATGGCCTTTTGTAGCAACGTGGATGGAACTGGAGAGTGTGATGCTAAGTGAAATAAGCCATACAGAGAAAGACAGATACCATATGGTTTCACTCTTATGTGGATCCTGAGAAACTTAACAGAAACCCATGGGGGAGGGGAAGAAAAAAAAAAAAAAAGAGGTTAGAGTGGGAGAGAGTCAAAGCATAAGAGACTGTTAAAAACTGAGAACAAACTGAGGGTTGATGGGGGGTGGGAGGGAGGGGAGGGTGGGTGATGGGTATTGAGGAGGGCACCTTTTGGGATGAGCACTGGGTGTTGTATGGAAACCAATTTGTCAATAAATTTCATAAAAAAAAATAAAAAATAAAAAAAATAAAAAACAAAAACAAAAAAAATAAAAATAAATTGGTATAAATTCATAACTGCAATAAATTGGAATAAAATCATAACTCTTTTGAAAAAAAATAAAAAAATAAAAAAAAAGAAGAAAAAGAAACGGAACTAGAAGCCCACAAGAGTGAAAGCAGACAGACGAGCAGGGAAACTCGTATGATCTATGATCGTGCTATTGAGAGAAGATGGTTGTGTGCACTAATGTAATGCAGTGGTATTTCAGGTTTTTATAATTGAACCAGGCAAATACGAGAAGCTGTAAAACGTTATGAAATTCCACTAGAGCTTTTCATTCTGTTTCTCCTTCTAGACTCCCAAGATACACAATTCTGATTTAGCAGCTATATTTAGGAATTGTGGCCTACTAGGCAAAATAATTCTCTTCTGAAACAACCCCCCTTTATTTCATTTATAACAACATTTAATTAACAAAAGTATTCAGTTTGTAAATTCACAGGTATCTTTCCATCCACCTTTTCTAGCAGCCTACTAGGAGTGGGGGAAGATTAATCTGGTATCTTGGGATGACTATTTTTCACTCCTCAAAAACAAAGTTATGATTTGTCTCATCTGTTTATGGCTGGTGAGTTCTCCAGGTGAGCTGTGTAGATAGGCAGCTTACCAAAGGAACTAAGGGAGATATGACTAATTTGATTTTTACTAAATATATCAGACATTAGGGCAACAGTTGGACTCTTTCAAGCTTCATTAGATCAGAACAAACATATAAACATGAAAGAATATTATTTAAGACTTGGCCTGTCATTCCAAACCCTAATTATTCTAATCACATTACTCTAAAAGATAATGAGAACATCAGAGTTCCAAATTTTACATGAAAACAACCTTGAAATGAATATTATGTATATTCTGATACGTTATTGAGTACAGCATTCAATTTCAAATCTAGGTATACTTTCTTTAAGGCTCTTTAGAAAGCCTATACTCTGGAATGCCTGTCTAAATGCTGACTTGTCCCCGGAACTATTCAGTCAAAATGTATTGTTGAGTTTTGTGTATTTTAAATAGGGTCTCAGGAAACTCTGGTGACAGTAGAATTTGAAAACCATTGCTTAGCATAACAATGTAAGTATTAGATAAAATTCCCACTAATTTGATCAGTTAACTAATATTAATGACTTGAAACATGTTAACAGTACTCATTTTATAGGAAAGAGAAGTTAAATGAAATAATTCTGATTTTTTTTTCTGTTAAGAAAGTATTCTTCCTCCATTAGAAGAATTATTACAGCTTAGTAATAACCAGCTAGTTGCCCTTCACTTTTACACATTGTTCTCCTATACCTTTCAAATATCTGAATCATTGCACTGGCAAGTTAGTTCCCCTCACCATACCATTTTCTCAGATAATCACCAGTGAAATCTTTAGTAATAGGCTGCCACCTTGTTCCGAGGATAATTCATACCCTACATACCACTTGGGATGTAATCCTCTTTGCCAGGTAACTCCATAAAAACACCTGCCTTCTTGGATGACTCCACTTACCAATGGTGCCTGTTCAGGTCTTACAGCAAACAGCATGGTATTGGAAGTACAAAAGACATACTGGGAAAAATTGTATTTGAACTATTAGAGACAGGGAAAGTACGACCTCAAAGTAAATGCTATGGCAGATCCCAAAGATATAGCAGCTGGAGACTATTGGCTAACAGCGTTTTTCACAGCTGAGTCTATCAGGAAGGGAGATCTCAGTTTCTACATCATCTTAAAATGAGGCCTTAATCTACATTACATATAAAAAAGAATGAATACATTATGGGGCCTTGGATCAGCTTGAACTAGTATCCTCTAGAGTGTCCTACAAAGCTCTATTAATCTGATTCCTCCTTTCTCTCTAGCTTATCTTCCCATTCTCTCTCCTTTTCTCTCTGTGCTTTAGCCCCACCATTTATTTTTTTAATTCCTTGTGCCAAATTCTCTACTGCCAAAATATCTTTATCATTTTTGTGGTCAGGTGAATAGTGGTCATGCAACAATATCAAGTCCTCATCACTGGAACTTGTAAATGTTACCTCATTTAAAAAAGAGAGAGAGAGAGAGAGAAGGAAAGAAAGAAAAAAGAAAGAAAAATCTTTGTAGGAGAGATCAAATTAAATATTTTGAAAAGTGTCTATTATGCAAAGTGAAATAAGTTAGAGAAAGACAAGTATGTTTTCACTCATATGTGGAAGTTGAGAAATTTAACAGAAGACCATGGGGGAAGGGAAGAGGAAGAAAATAGTTACAAACAGAGAGAGGGAGGCAAACCACAAGAGACTCAAATACAGAGAACAAACTGAGGGTTGATGGGGGTGAGAGGGGAAACTGGGTGATGGGCATTGAAGAGGGCTCTGATGGGATGAGCACTGGGCATTGAACGTAAGCCATGAATCATGGGGATCTATTCCCCAAACCAAGAGCACACTGTATACACTGTATGTTAGCCAACTTGACAATAAATTATAAATAAATATCCTTGAGAAGAGTCAATTATTCTGTATCTTTCAGGTATTTCTAAATGCTATCATAAGTGTCTTCATAAGTGATACAAAGGAAATAACAGAAGGAGGAGAATACCATATGAAGACGGAGGCAGAGAGTGGGGTGACACAAGACCAGGAATCTCAGAGCAGCCAATAGAATCTGAAAGAGGTAAAAAATTGATTCTCCGTTAGAGCCCATAGAGGGAGCACAACTCAGCTCAGGTTTAAACTTCTCGCCTCCAGAACTATGAGATATCAATTTCTCTGAAGTCACTAGGTTGTGGTGATTTGTTACAGCAGCCTCAGGAAACTAATACCACATCCCATGATGGGTGTATGTGGTCAGGGCAAAGGAAGCAGGTAGCTTGGACAAAAAGTAGCTTCATCTGTCCTAATGGAGAGAGCACCACAATCTGTAGACCCTGAAGTTGAAGCTGGATAAAGCTTGGATGGGATTTTAAGATGTGTCTCTTAGAAAGCAGTCAAGTGTGTTTAATGTGTAGAAAGAGGTGGCAAAGGGAGATTTGGCGAGCAGAAAAATGAACTGTGACAGAGACGGTTTTGACCAAATATTTCCTATCCTATGCTACATGTCTCAGCTACCCATGACATTAAGTTGGGTTCCTGTGATAGTTCTGACAATGGACAATGAAAGGAAGTGATGGTCATTGTCCATGCTTCATACCTCTCTTCCTTTGACTTAGAGACTGGAAGTCTCCTGTTAAAAGCTCGTGATAAAAATGAATCTCTTAGTCTGTTTGGGCTGTGGTAACAAATAATTGTAAACTGAGTAGTTTATAAGCAACAGGACTTTATTTCTCAGAGCTCTGAAGGCCAGGAAGTACAAGATGAAGTCTCTGGCAGATTTGTTGTCTGGTGAGAGCGTGTTTCCTTACTGCCATCTTCTCACTGTAACGTCACATGGCAGAAAAGTGCAAGCTAGCTCTTAGGGTCTTTCAGAAAAGGGCAATAATCCTTCTCATGAGTGTTCCACTCCTATGACCTAACCACCTTCTAAAGGCCTCCCATCCTAATAGCATCACCTTGGTGTGGGGGGTGGGGGTAGAATTTTGGAGGAACGCAAATTCTCCATAGCAATATCTTACCTATGACATGGAGATGGGCTACCTGACCATCCTGGGAATTTGCATGAGTAGGAAGAATGTAAACAAAAATAAAAGAACAACAATACATAGCCTTTATTGAGCATTTTGATTGGGCCATTCACTGTTCTAAGTGTTTTACTGGTACTAACTTATTTAACCTCATAATGGCCCCCAAAATTAGGTACTTTATTATTCCAGTTTTTCAGAAGAAAAAACTGAGAGATTGAGAAGTTAAAGATCAGTCCAAAGTTAGTTTGTAAGTGGTGCAGATCTAATGTAGACATAAACATCTATACTTTTTGTGGGAATTGCAGTATAAGGACATGGAAGTATACTTTCATTTATAGGTAATAGAAAACTCAACCGGCTTCAAAAATACAGAAAATATTACTTTAAAAGACAAGAAATTGATGGGTAAGGGAGTCCCACGGATAGTTTTCACTGCCTCAATGTTCCCAACAATTGTGATTCTTGATATTATTTTCCAACTTTCAGCCAACCTCAGTGTGCTGGATTTCCTCATGCAAACTCCCTCCCTCACTCAGTTATAAAATGGCCACTGCACATTAAGTGTCATAATCAAACATGACAATATCCAGCAGATTGATTTTCTTCAGTGTGACTTTTTAACTAGCAAGGAATTTTCTAATGATGTTAGCAAACTTTCCCTCTTGAGGTAGAATTGGTTCACAAGCTTCATCATTAACAAAGCACTGGTAAAGGCAATAGTATAAACCTCTCTAGGCTTAAACTAATCAGAATTTTCCTAGTGTCTGTGGGGAAACAGTAGAAGCAGAAGGCTCTATTAACAAACAAGAATGGGGATATAGGTAGAAGAATGGAAGATAGCTGTAGGTAGGCAACCAATACTGTGTACTAAAGTCTGGGGGAAGAATTCAGAATAACTCAAATTCCAGCAGAGACATTGAGAGTTTAGTTGACATGGGTATTCAGAGTATGGAGTGATTTTCATATGACTGGGCTTACAAAAATTAATCTTACATTTCTGCCTAAAATATATTTAAGGTTGGTAAATTTGCATTGAGATCACTGCAATAGTCCAACAATAGTTAAACTAAAATGTTGAGCATGAGAATATGAGAAGAAATGCATGCAGGAAGTTTGAGATTGAAAATATTAATTCAACACAATAATGTTGAAAGGAGTATTTCGATCAGATAGAGCTCAACTTTCTAGCTTGGGTAGATCTGGTGATGTCATTCATGCACTTAGGGTAATTAAGAGAATTGATCATAATGTATAATAAGTTCAAGTTCAAAAATGTTGAATTTAAAAAGCTGGAAAAACCTTATAGTTGGAAATATCCAGCCAAATAGTTTTTTGATATGTGTCTCAAATGGGAGAATTGGCCAGGGCTTGATTTTTAGGAGTAATTTACCAAGTGGTGATAGTAAAAATGTGAAGAATGACAGGCCACCAGGGAAAAGTTGTGAGATAAAAGAAAATGAAGTGGAAACACATAAATTTACAGGACCGCAAATTGATAATAGAAAGGCTAAAAGATAATAAGACTTTTAAAGATACAAAGGAAAGAAATTAAAAGCATTCCATGGGAATTTCTTGAAATAGTTAAGGATATGACTGTTAGCTTATTGGGATAAAAGTGTCTGAAAAAATGAAAGCAGTAAATAAAGTGATGAGTAGCAAAGAGAATCCAATTGAAATTATGTAGTGTATACTTGCAAATAATTCAAGCAATATTCTTTCCTTTATTTATTTATTTTTTTTATTTTTGAGACACAGAGAGAGTTAGAGCATGATCAGGGGAGGGGCAGAGAGAGAAGGAAACACAGAATCTGCAGCACGCTCCAGGCTCTGAGCTGTCAGCACAGAGCCTGAGGTGGGGCTCAAACTCAGGAACCATGAGATTGTGACCTGAGCTGAAGTCAGACGCTTGACAACTAAGCCACCCAGGTGCCCCCAGGCAACACTATTTCTTCAATTTTTCTAACAATAATGAGTAGTGCGTACTCTGGAGGAGTTAAGGAGAGAGCTGATGAGGGTTGTGTGGGATCAATAAAATAGAAAGCCAAATACAGTATAGGGTTAAAGAAAAAAGATGTTTAAGTACGACATACATACTTTTAAAAAATAAACAAAAAACACCTTTTCAATGTCCTTAATATCATTGTAATTCACTTGATTTGAACAATTCCCTAATTATTTTGCATTCCTTTGTTTTCCTTTTCTCTTTTATTTTCAGATGCTTTCTTAAACTTCAGAAAAATAAACAACAAACTTCTCTTATGAGTGTCATAAGCATTCCCTTCTATGAATGATTGAAGTTCATGGAATACACATTCTAATCAAGTCAAAGGTGTCTACCTCTATCCCTCTTTAGTTCTTTGCCACTCAAGGAAAACAGAAACTAGCTGCAACATTAGGCAGCTGAAACACTAATAATCTTGAACTCCTTCCACTACAAAAAACTCTCTTATGAGTATGGTTTTATTAATAATTGTACCCTCCTTTTCCTAAAGAGATTGTTGTGATAAGTTTCCTTTTGATATAATGCCCCTGATATCAAGAGATTTCACCAGTCTTGTTCGTAGTAAAACCCTTGAAAATTGTTCCCGTTTTATTTATTTTTTTCTGAATGTTATAACTTGATTAACTCTTCCCTGGATAAATCAACTGTTTTTTCTCTTGGCTTTTTAAGAGTGTGTTGTTTTTGACAAGTGAGATGTTGTTTATAAATTATACATATGGATTTTTTTTAATGGGAAAAAGGGGTATGACTTTGGACCAGAGAAATACAGAGCTGAACTTGCATCTTGCTGTCAGTCACAGTTTATAGACTCTCATATCCGCATTTCAGTTCCTCAACATGCTTTTAACTGCAATACCTAAACTCTTCTTTATAGGTGAGAAGGAATTTGAAACAGTTTAGGAGCTTACAATAGCTTGGTTGTATCTTTGTTGAATAAAGTCAAACTTTCAAGCTGGAAGGTGCTCTTGGGAAATTGTGAAATTTGCTTTTGTCTTGTTTTATTTTCCTGTCTTCAGATTTGATGGGAAATCATCAAAGCTGAATTCATCTTTCCCTATACCTGCTTCATGTTGGATCTCTCTAGACTACAGCTCTTTCTGAAAGACCAAGATGTCTGGATGCACTCTAGAGGTGAAGAGCTTATTTTAACAAAAACCAAACATGTCTGCAGATTTCTAAAGTTGCTCAGAGCATAAGACTTGGCTTGAGTACCACAACCCAAAGAAAATCTCTGGTTAACTTCTGTGTTCTAACAAATCGGCCTCTGAAGAGACGTCAGGGAGGAGAACAGAGCTTTCCATCACTACAGGGATATAGTTCTTTCATCACTTTGCCCTCCTTTACTCAATCTATGTCCACCTGCTTTTTCAGTAATTTAGTTGTGATGTGTCTAGAAGTGGATTTCTTTGAATGCATCTCCTTGGTGCTCACTGAGCTTCTTTAATCCATAAGTTTGTTTTTCATCAGATTTAATAAGACTTCTGACATTTATTTCTTCCAAGAATTTCTCAGCCCCGAACTTCTTCTCTCCTACTACTCCAATAACATGTATATTGGACCTTTTGATATTTTCTCACAGGTCTCTGGGACTCTGTTCATTTTTTATTCAATCATTTTTATTTCTATGGTCTAGTGTGAATGATATATATTATTCTATTTCAAGTTCATCATCTCTTTCATCTGTCATCTCTATTCTACTACTGAGCCCATCCAGTGAATTTTCAAACGATCAAAACATAATTGTCAAAAGATCTTCCTCTAAGCTTGTCAAAATGCTAACATTTATTTTTATTTATTTATTTATTTATTTACTTAACGTTTATTTTTTCAACGTTTATTTATTTTTGGGACAGAGAGAGACAGAGCATGAACGGGGGAGGGACAGAGAGAGAGGGAGACACAGAATCGGAAACAGGCTCCAGGCTCTGAGCCATCAGCCCAGAGCCTGACGCGGGGCTCGAGCTCACGGACCGCGAGATCGTGACCTGGCTGAAGTCGGACGCTTAACCGACTGCGCCACCCAGGCGCCCCAAAGGTTTATTTATTTTTGAGACAGAGAGAGACAGCATGAACGGGGGAGGGTCAGAGAGAGGGAGACACAGAATCCGAAACAGGCTCCAGGCTCTGAGCTGTCAGCACAGAGCCCGATGCGGGGCTAGAACTCAAGGGCTGTGAGATCACGACCTGAGCCGAAGTCGGCCGCTTAACCGACTGAGCCACCCAGGCGCCCAAAATGCTAACATTTAAACAAGAAAGAAACAAAAAAATAGTCTTTCAGACGGAAGGAAATGATGACAGAAGTCACTCTGGATCTATACAACTAATAAAGAGCACCAGAAATGGTTTATGTAAGTAAATAAACATACCTTTTTCTTATTATTTAAAATTTAGTTGACTTTTAATAACAATGCTTTGTGGGTTTTATGATATAAGTAAAAATAAAAGTAAACTGTATGAAAACAATGGTAAAATGCCTGGGGGGAAGAAATGAAAGTATACTGTTGTAAGGTTTTAACATGATGCATGAAGAAGTATAATGTTACTTAAAGGTAGATTGTGAGTTAATTATCACTGTACAAACCCCATAGATTTGCATTTCCAAAACAAGTATTATACAAGAACTATTAGTTTTGCCATTCAAAAATAGTTTACATATTAAACTTATTTTATGAATAAATGTATTTGTTGATTCTTGAAGTGACTCCGTTAACATTAACTTTTCCATACTTTATACCGAAATTACTTTTACTTTCATTTTCTAAATATGCATCTTTGTCATCTGATATCAGTCATATCCAGAGAGCTGAAAGTGAAATTGCAATTTTAAACAAGGTATTGCTGAAGTCTATTATTACTAAAAAAGTGCATCAAATCATTTATACGTAAAAATTTGAGCTTTGCTTTCCCAAATGAGTGCTGATAGGATTTGCCATTAGCTACATCATGTGGTGAGTAGGGGTGAAGGGGCATACAAACAGCTAAAATGTCCTTTGTATAAAGAAACCACTTATTAAATTCCTGGGCAAATAATACGGTTTCTGCTCCTTTTTAGTGCTAAGGAATATTTTAAAGTGTCACTTAATAATGATGCTTTGCACTTAGTTATGTGACACTATTCAAGGAAAAGTACTTTAAATACATCTTAGTAACAGGAAAATGCAATGTAAAATAAAAGCTTCGGTTGGATAATGTTACTGCTTTAAAGAAAAAGAGATTCATAACTCCATAGACTCACAGGACTAATCATAAGAAAGCCAACTCCTGGTCAAGTACTTTTTAAGATTTTTGACATTTAAAAACTATTCTATAAAGTTAAGCATCTACTACTACAGTTTTTGGAGAAATATTTATTTTTTAAAACATACAAAATAAAAAAAATTGGCTCAGGATATTTTCATACTTTACATTTTTACAGGAAGTTTAATTTTCAAGGAAAAAACTACCTGTACGTGCAATATTTTATTCCAGGCAATTTTGATGCAATGCAAACCACAAAAGGAAAGTAAAAAATATAGATACTTGACAAAAATAATTATTAATAGGTTTACTAATTTTATTCTCACTTTTCTTTAACTCATTTAAACAATTTGTTTTGTGTAGACATTATCCCTTTTAATTCTTTGGGTTTTTATTCATATTGACACGGTGGACATGAGTGTCCTAAGCTCAGGCTCTTCTGCTATCACTTCTAGGTGTGGATATTCTTCTAAGGAAAATTATCAGAAAAAAAAGTAAAAACTACTTTTAAATTTTAAGCTACCTTTTTCATTTAAAACTATTATATTTTTATAATAAAATTAAATGTATGCACTCTGGAAAAACCCAAAACAAAAAAATATGTATGTAATCATTACAATCCTGATGATCATAACTACTATTTATTTTAATTTGTTTCAAGACATTTATGTCTGTATATGCATGTATTTGGAAGAAAAAAAGAAAAATGGAGAGAGGCAGAGAAAAGTGAGTAGAAGAGAGAGAGAAACGAGTAGTTTTTGTTTAAACATTGAAATCTTCATGTCATTAACCTTGAAATATGATTTTAACAGTTACAAACGTATGGTCCTTTCAAAAGATCCCCCGGTCAGTGAACATTCATGATACTTGCACACTGGTAGCTAGTGATGTATTTTCCACCATATATAAATAATACATAATTTGAAAATCCATGTCAAATACCCACTCACAGGCTTTAAAAAAAATAACCTATTGAATAGAACTACTAGGTGAAAAGGAAGACAGATTTCCCTTAATAAATAGCATATCTTTAAATAAAAATTTGACCTTTGTCTTGTCTTGTTTAATTGATTTCTATTGAAACTCTAGGTGTTTTCCCCCATTAAATTGAAAATGACATTTGATAGATAAAGTTTCATTCAACTCATAAAGATTCTTTGGAAAGACACACAGATGAAATAGAAGAGAAAATATGCATTCCTCATTGAAATTGTGAATAGTTACTGCACAGGATTATTGTGTGGCATATTATTTTAACAATTGTTTAATAGCTTGACAAGATTTTAAGTTACTTCAGGATAAGATCCATGTGTTTCTTATATTTTTACTCATCCAATATCTTTTATACCTCCCAGTAAAGTAATATACATATATTTAATGTTAGAAAATATTTGCTTTTAATAAATTAATTGATTAATGACATTATACTATCTATACTTACACCTTCTCACTGGGGATTCCTTCTTTGAGTCCATTGACTTTATGCTGCTATTTGGTAACCAAAGTTCAAATTAAACATTCCATTTTCATTGCCAACAGCTCAAGAGAGCAATCAATGTTTGCTTCTTCCCTGCCCCCTCAAAGTACTTGCTGTGAATTCCAACCTCTAAGGAAGGGTTATTAACTTGATATGCCAGTAGAATTCAAAGAGTTTGGAAACTTGCATCGAAAAAGTTCTACCTTTATCTTCACTGATATTTTCATTAAAATATAGTATTTTCTTTCTGTTAAAGATTTGGGCAAAAATAATCTCTGATTTTGTCACTAATAAAAATCACAGAGGAGCACCTGGGTGGCTCAGTTGGTTGAGAGTCCGGCTTCGGCTCAGGTCATGATCTCACAGTCTGTGAGTTCGAGCCCCCGCGTCGGGCTCTGTGCTGACAGCTCAGAGCCTGGAGTCTGCTTCGGATTCTGTGTCTCCCTCTCTCTCTGCCCCTCCCCTGCTCATGCTCTGTCTCTCTCAGTCTCAAAAATAAACAATAACATTAAAAATATAAATAAACACTTAAAAAAAAAAAAGGGGGGGCGCCTGGGTGGCGCAGTCAGTTAAGCGTCCGACTTCAGCCAGGTCACGATCTCGCGGTCCGGGAGTTCGAGCCCCGCGTCGGGCTCTGGGCTGATGGCTCAGAGCCTGGAGCCTGTTTCCGATTCTGTGTCTCCCTCTCTCTCAGCCCCTCCCCCGTTCAAGCTCTGTCTCTCTCTGTCCCAAAAATAAATAAACGTTGAAAAAAAAAATTAAAAAAAAAAATCACAGATATTTTCATGTCATGTGAAATGTCACAAATATCTCAAACTATTATTTATAATACTCTACAAAATTACAGACAATATTAGCTACATATTTAATGTATAGTAAAGAAGTATGTATATATGTATACATATGTATATTAGTATATATTTATACATATGCACATTGTTACATATATAACACAAAATATTTTTGTAACTTTTTTACTATTTATTTATAATTTCCTTTGTATTTCACTTTATGTATTTAAAAGCATCATTCTAAAAAGAGTATCACAGTCTGGGAAAAGTCTTGGTTTAAAAATAGGATTAGGAATGCTAGCTTTACAGACTTGCTTCATGTTGGCTATGTTCATTGGCTATTGGGATTATAATGCTATTATATGACATTCTCCAGATATTCTAACATTTCCAGAATATCTAACATACAGATATTCTAGCATTTCATTCTAGCAAGTCCCTTCAGGAGATACCAATCTTAACTCAAGGGTGTAAAGACACTTGCTGAGAATGAAGGCCTTTAGGTTCCTTTTAAGTCATACTATGTAGATGGTTCTACATTTTCCTCTATAACTATTTATCTTATTGGTCCCGTGAAAACATCTGGGTTCATCCTATTTTCATAGATATCCTAATAGTTACAAGCAATGTTTGGATCTTATGAAAGTTTAAACACAGATTTCTTGTTTTGTGATTTGCAATACAATTTATAGCTATGAATTTGAATATATAGAATATACTTCTTTTTCAAGGCTAATAAAAATTATTACACATGGGAACTTATTAAAAGTTGGGAAAGTATTTGGCAGGTGATCACTGGTTTCATTGCTTGTACACTGAAGAATGAAATCTAATATCCAGTGGCCATTTCTACTCCCTAGTAACTTTTAAATCTGCTCTTACATTATTTTGGAATACCAAGCTCAGGTAGTGATGACAGAAAGATATTTCTCGGAATTTTACAACATGTATATCTTCTTGGATCAATATTCCCTTTCCTCCAAAGTTATCCTAAAAAAAAAAGCAGCAAATCAATATTTTTTCAGGCAAATTTCAAACTACTTGTTCTAAAATATTTCTTAGACTCATGAATTTCTATAAGCTACAGAAGAGATTTTTTTTACCTTACTTAAACTGTGCCTATTTTAAATTTATAGGTATCAATACACAGATTAATACTTTGACAATGTATTCTCTTAATCTCCTTAAGAGAGCATCATCTATTTTTGTTCACTCTTTAAGCCAATGTTATATCTGTTTCATTTTTTCTTTCTCTCACTTGTACGTGCAAAGGACAAGTTAAAAAGAAATCTGACCCTTTGGTCTATTTCCACAATCATTCTCCTTAGGCTCCAGTATCAAGAGATCCTGGGTAGAACCTGTTGGTTTAATGTTCTTAAACATAAGGAAGTACAAGAAGCCTCTTTAAAATAATATCTTTACTTGAAATTTAATAAGAGAGTAGAGTTTAAATGTTCTCATAAAAAATATATTTATCATCATGCCATGAAATTTAAATAGCTTAATTATACTCCAATAAAGCTGGTAAAAAATAAAAATAACATTGCTTCCACTAAAATTGCTGCTAACTTTTGAGAAGATTAAGGAGAAACTGGGCATTAAGATGAGAAATAATCAAAGGCTAAAAAGGAGAAGACATGTAAAACAGAAAAGGATATTAAAAAAATAGCAGAAAATAAAAAGCAAATCGAAAAGTAGAAAAAGAAAAAGGAAGGAAAAAAGCACAGAGAGGAATAAAAATAAGGACAAACAGCAACAAGGGAAAGTTTAGAAGACATGAAATGAGTGTATGGTGGAAGTAATACAGTTAAAGTTTAGAAAGAAACTATAATTATATCAAGAAGCATTCATTTCTCAAATGAAAGTGTAATACACAGAGAAAGACTTTTAACAGAGTTTGAGGCTGTGAAATATAAAGACAATATGTTTTGGGAAAAAGTTCTCTTATAAAATTGAACGTAAGTAACTTGTATTTTGAACTTTATAAATTTGATAAACTTTGTAAACTTGATAAATTTCTTGAATACAAAATTTTACATGTTACACCCTGGCAAATAGATTTTTTGACTATTAGTTTAATGTATTCAAAAGATTAAGTCCATACCTTGGGAGTATGCTAAAAATAAGTATCTCTACAAAATATACTACAGAAATATTGGAAATCATCAGATATACCCGAATTTAGACAGTAGTGTTAAAATATTTACATCTAAGGAAAATTCTAAGACGAGATTGTTAGGATACTGTAATGTTTAGTGGGAATCTGTTTACTTCTAAAAGAGTGTCACACTTGGGGAATGGCAAAATATAAAGAAAAACACCCATGTCTCATTATTATGTTGCTAAATAAGTATATATAATATGCAGTTTGGAACTTGAAAACACCAAATAAATGTAGGCTGTTTATTCCTTTTGCTATCCAGTATACTAACAATTTTGAAAAGAATACACATTTTACAAAAGCAATTATCCATTTTTATTTTGTTTACATTGCACTGAAAATTTACATCATACTTTTACAAAGTTTTTTTTCATAAAAATATACTTCTTTACAAAAGTGTATGCATTAATATAAGAGGAGTAGCCAGTTGCAGAAGAAACATTGTTTAAACAAGATCTTAAATGTATTAACCTTAACATTAATGAATGAATCATTGTTATTGCAGTCATTTGAATAAACAAGAATAAATAACTGATGGCATAAAATTTAAAACAGCATCCTGTCAGTAGAGTACAATGTTGAGAAAATTGTATGAATTTCCAAAACAATGTATCTCAAAGTGGTTTACAAGAAATTCACTAAATGTTGTAGAGATAGATCCAAGCAGCGCTTCTGGGTGCAATGATTTCTCTTAGGCACTCTGTCTCATGATACAAAAAGTCGAGACTGTTTACAGAGTTATCCGCATTTGAGAGGGACATCAACAAAGAGTTCACACTGGGTACATAATTTATTCAATGAAGTAAAACATGCTATAAAAGGAAGACAATGACCTATTAAACCAATATGCTGGCATTACCGTGATACAGTTGTAAATGAGCCACCAATAACTTGCAAATGTGTATCTTAATTTGACAGTGAAAGAAACCTGTCATATCTGAAACATGCTTCTTACGAATAAGAGTATAGAAAGTTTAAAATGTGTGAAAATTTGGAAAACCTATGCCTTTAGGAAATAACTTTATATTGGTCATTTGAAAGTGTAAATTTTTTGTAGTCATTATATTTATGGGCTGGACCAAAATGTATGTCTAACTCACTGTTAGATAAAAGTTCAAAGCTTAAAATCTTACATTTTTAACTCATTGTTGATAAAAGTTCAAAACAATGTTAAATAAATTTGAAGGCTCATTTGGAAGGAAAATGGCATATATCATCAACTAAATGCAACAGATAAATAGGTTCTGTTTGGTCTTTCAAAAACTTTGGAGAGTGTGGTAAAGGATGGTAAGTTTGGTGTCTCAAATAACTGCAAAATCATTATTACTATAGATAATTTTTGCCAGCTCGAGTGGTTTCTGGGTGACAAAACAGATCGAAGCAAGGTTTTAAACACCGCCCCATGGCTTAGTGAATAATCTTGGTTATAGCATAATGAGGGAAATTGGGAGAACAGCACAATGATCTTGCCATTTACAGAAACTATGACGACCAATCTAAAAATAGAAGACAATATGATACTGAAGGACAAGTACCAGAAGGAATCAAATCAGAGAAGGCAATCTTATCTCTTCTGTGGCATAAATTAGCTCATAAACATTTGAGGGCATGACTCAATCTGAAATAACCATGGAGATAAGGAAGACAATGACTGGATTAACAAAATGAGTAGCTGACAGAGTGGTGTGAAATAGACTCATGGGCATGATGTGGCTCATGACTGTTAAAGAGAAGTCAGTGGTCTATTGACTCTTGTAAGTATAGCTCTTATTTTCTACCCTATATCTTTTTTTTAAACCCAGTCCCTCTAATATACTTTATAAAGCACAGAAATACTGATAGTGGATGCTCCTCCAATATATGCAAAGAAGTTTATGTTTTAGAATAATCTCCTTTTTAAAAAAAGCAAATAAACTGTGAGTAAGCACTCCCAGAGTGCAGCCAAATTTCTGTAAAACTCTCCATGGTAAACATGAAGAAGAATTAGGGTCCAGTTTATGAAAAAACACTCTTCTCTATCATTCCTCAGGAAAAGGTGACCCAGCAAGTCCTGAAAAGTGTGCTTTAATTTGTTTAGCAGTGAACTAAATGTGCACTGTGTTGTGTGTCAATTTCCACGCTTCTGAAGAAGGCAAAGAGTTGCCATGTTATACCATTGTGCAGACAGTGTTCAAGTTGGGATCGAATCGTACTGCCTTCCCTTCCGCTGACTTTGCATTGGTGTCATACATGGGGTTTTCAAAAGCTGCTTGGCCATTGTTATTTTCATGAACTGAACATCCTGTATACTGTGTTTTGGGTGCAGTCCTGTTGATGAGAACATGGATTAGCTATGTGTTAACTTTCTAGAAATAGCAGAGTAGGGCTCAAACATAACATACCTGAGTTATCATTGTTACTGCATAATGTAACTTCAAAGCATTAATTGAGAAATTATAAACTCAACAGATCAAATTTGAACAATTTACCTGTCACTTTTAAATCCTGAGTGACTTTTATTATTTAATATAATACGTATTAATATACAGTACCAATCTGAGTAATACAAGTATCAATAATACATTATGACTAATCTCATAAATTTAAATTTTCTGATGCAACAATAATCATTATGAACTAGCATGTATAGTATAAATTATGATAAAATAAAATTTAAATCTTATTACTATTCATTCATTCATTCATTCATCCATCAGATATTTACTGAGCATTCATTATGTACCAAGCATGATCCCGGGAATATGCATATGGATCCTAGGCATATCACTGAAGTGATAGAAAATAATTAATAAATAAATATTTATTAAAAAATAATAAATAAAACAAAAAGTAGGTAATGAGAATTGTTCTGATGAAAAGGAAAAGAGTTGATATGACAGGAAGGAACTGGGCCCCACTTTTGGAGGAGTAATGAGGAAAAGTACCTCTGCAGAGATAAAATGTAATCTGAGACGTGAAGAACAAAGAGGAGGCAGTTCTGCACTAATTAAAAAAGGATTTCAGAAAGAGCAGACAACTAACACTGAGGCCTAATTTGGGAAGATACTTGGAGTATCCCAGAAACATAAATACTCAATTTTCTTAAAAATGATATACATTAGAACAATAAATTCAAAATCTCAAAGAAGGATTCAAAAATACAGATTTGAAGGCTATACATGCACTCCAATGTGTATAGCAGCATTATCAATAATAGTCAAACTATGGGGAGAGTCCAAGTGTCCATTAATTAATGAATGGATAAAGATGTGGTGGATATACATGGAATATAACTCAGCTCTCAAAAAGAATGAAATCTTGCCATTTGCAATAACATGGATGGAGCTAGAATATATTATGCTAAGCACAGTAAGTCAATCAGAGAAAGACAAACACCACATGATTTCACTCATATGCAGAATCTAGGACAAAACAGATGAACATATGGGAAGAGGGGAGAGAAGAGAAAACAAACCGCAAGAGACTCTTAATGATACAGAACAAACTATGGGTTGGTGGAAGGAGGTGGGTTTGAGATGGGCTAGATGGGTGATGGGTGTGAAGGGGAGCACTTGGGTAAGAACTGGGTATTGTATGTACGTGATGAATCACTGAGTTCTCCTCCTGAAACAAATATTGCATGGTACATTACCTAACTGAAGTTTAAATAAAATTTAAATTAAAAAATTGATATACACCAGAACAATAAATTCAAAATCTCAAAGAAGAAATGACTATAGATAATGAAGTCATGAAAATAGTTTCCAGAGTTATTAATAACTGAACATTTGGTTTTACTTAACAAAACACAGGGATCCTAGGATGGCTGGCATAACCTGCTGATCTTGAATTCCTGCTTTGTTTCTCTATTTCCCTCTCTTTTGAGAAATTCTTATTTCTAGTTTCCCACACCCCACTGCATAATTTGAGGACATTTGCTATGGTACAAAGGCAGACTTGCCCCTACCTGTTTCTGGGACCTAATTCCTAAGATGGATACATCTTAAAAGAATTTGGTTTCTCAACTCCTTTGTTTACATCCAAACATCACAAATTTTAACTATTTCATCTTACTTTATTTGCTATTATGTTCTATTCTATTCTATTCTATTCTATTACTATCCCTAATGCATTTTCTGAATTTTTCTCCATACTAACAATTGTTAGATGATTTATACAGCAATAAATTTGATTAAAGCTATCTTAAGTTTTTTTCAATGACATTACCTATATAGACATATTGCTTAAAATTTGCTCTTGCCAGGTGCATAATTCTAATGGAAAGTATTTGTCTCTCTTTTTTCAAACTAGGTTCACAATAAAAACCAGGAACAACATCATTTCCTTCTAATTAGACAAGAATCATGAAGATAAAAAGAAATGTCATTTTACTAATGTTAAACAACAGCTTTATGGAAAATAATGTCAAGTTTCAGGATAGTTTATGCCGTGAAAAATTTACTTGAAACAAACCAAACTTTTAAATATAAGAGCTAAATCTATTAAACTCTTCGGAGAATACATACAGGTAAATCTGACCATGATTCATGACATTGAATATGGCAATGGTTTCTTAGCTATGACACCACAAACACAAATAACAAAAGAAAATAGATAAGTTGGACTTTATCAAAATGAGAAATTTTTGTACATCAAAGGACAAGACACTATCAAGGGAATGAAAATACAACTCACAGAAAGGAAGAAATATATCAAACCATATGTATGCTAAGAGTCAACTCTCCAAAATGTATAAAGAACACTTACAACCAACAACAAGACAAACAACACAATTAAAAAATGGGCAGATACTTGAACAGGCATTTCTTCAAAGAAAAATGGCCAAAAAGCAGTGAAAAGATGTTCAATGTCATTAGTAATTAGGGAAATGCAAATCCAAACCACAATGAGATACCACTTTACACATATACTAGGGTAACTATAATTAAAATAAGAAAGAAAAAGAAAAGAAAACAGAAAATAACAAGTGTTGGCATGGATGCGGAGAAAGTAAAACCCTTATACATTGCTGGTGAGAATATAATATGGTGCAGTTGCTCTGCAAAAATTTGGTGCTTCCCCAGTAAGTTAAATGTAGAATTACCATATAAACCAGCAATTCTATTTTGGGGTATATACTCAAAAGAATTGAAGCATGTGTTCAAACAAAAAGTTGTACACAAGTGTATATATAAGCACTATTCACAATAGCCAAAATGTAGGAACAAACCAAATGCCCATCACTTGATGAATGGACATATTTAAATAGAACACATTCAAACATACCACAGAATATTATTCAGCCATATAAAGGAATGGAACACTGATAAATGCTATAATATGGAAGAAACTTGAAAACATTATGTTAAGTTTAAGAAACTAAATAGAAAATGTCACATGTTACCTGATTCCACTGATATGAAATACCCAGAATAGGCAAACAAATACAGACAGAAAGCAGATTAGCAGTTGCCTAGGGCAGGGGTGGTAGGAATACGGAATGACTGATCAATGGGCACAGAATTTCCTTTTGGAGTGATGAAAATATTCTGGAACTGGCAATGATGGCTCTGGGACACAGTGAGTATACTAAATGCCACTGAACTATATGCCTAGAATGGTTTAAATGGTTTTAGGTTATGCGTTTTTTACAAAGATAGTTTAAAAACAAAAAAAGGATTGGAACAGATTTCTTTATAAATAAATATAGTGATGATTTTTTTGTTGTTGTAAATAAAATCTGATATTGACAAGGCCTAAGCAGCTGCTAATATTCAATTATTACAAATTTATGTAATGTTATATATATATATATATATATATATAACTCGTAGGTAATCTAGACTGAAACGTGTAATACAAATATCAGTTTTGAGAAAAATGCATCTAGGTAATATTCATTGAATTATCTGGTTGTGTCTCTATATATTTTCTTGATAAAGGATAGTCCCAAATAGCAGACAATTACATAATAAAGCCCCTGACTTGGATTGTTGTAATGGACTTAGTAAAACAAGGACCAACTAATAATATGGATAATCATACACTAGATACGTCAGAAATATAACATACTAATTGCATAATCTTCTAAAAGCAGCAGAAGGAAAGGAGATGGTTAGAAGACTTTACCAACTGTCTGCCTGGGTAAAACTGGTCAGTATTGTGATGTGCGCTACGAGGTTTGGTCACAAACTTCTCTCCACTTCTCTAAATAAATGTGGCAGCAGGTATCACCTCTTCAATGTCAACGTTAACCTGACTTTTGTATCTCTAAATTCTTATCATGGATAATGTAAAACTAACTTATACAATTAAGTACGTGCCAGGAAATTGACAGGCAAGAGTAATAAGGGTTAAAGTGAACGTGTAAATTCACTGAGCAATTTTTGTTTTCTGACGTTGGCATGGTGGGGGGCAGGCAGGGGGAACCAGGTTTTTAAACCTGTTGCACTATTTGGCACACACTGAAAAAAAAATGGAAGTTACAATTTGAACTAGAGTAGTAAAAAGAACATGAAATAGACGATTTGGGAAAGGTTTTATAGGTAAAATCAACAAACTTACCTCTGTTTATAAAGATAAAATCCAAATCCTGCAAATATAAGTGCAAAAAAAGGCACAAGAATAGCAATGGCCACAGAACTACTGTTTGTACCATGAGGTTGATTTGAAGAATTTGAGCCTTCTGACATATTCAGTCCTATAAAATTAAAAAAAAAATCAACTTGCTTTTATCACATGATTTTTTATTTTTATGAATCAATTATTTTCTTTCCTTATCAAGATACCTACTTGGAAATGTATATAGTAAACAAAAATAATTCAGGAAACTCCTTCAACTCATTTCCATGCAAGTTTGTGCAGTGTCTACTCTGTATAAGATATTTTTCCAGGAAAGGATACAGAATAAAAAATAAGTAGTGTCTGAACTGAAGAGTTTATACAGTTGTAGAAAGAATACAATGACACAAAAAAGCATATACATCAGGCATGAATTAATGATCAATGTGCTTTAGGAAAGGAAGGGGTAATTCCATCTGGTGGTATATAAGAACGTATTTTGGAGAATACAATGAGCTTGGCTTTGAAGAGTCAGTAGAACAATGAATGGAGGAGGAAACAGGACCATCTTAAGCTTAGAAATAGGAGGGTGAGTGACATATTTAGAAGATGTGACAAGCACTAGGTGTAGCTGTGTGGAAAAGATGTGGAGGTAAGTATTGTGTGTAGGTAGGTGTGGAGGTAGTATCTGTGTGGTAGGAATAGGCTGCTAACCTGAAAAAGCTATGGCCAGACCCCAAAAAGCCATAAATATCATTCTAAAGAATTCAAACTTGTATCTATTTGCAGTGAAGGACAAGTGGAGGTATTTAGAAATAAAAGGCCCTATGATAAGACACACAATTTAGGACAGTGGGTAGGGTGGAATGAATGAACTTGAGGGAAGCCAGACTGGAAGCACGTGTACATCAATGGTTAGAGCAAGAACCCAAATAGAAGTGGAAATTGATCTCTATACTAACATACTAGGAAGAGCATGAAAAGACAGAAATGGGGGAACATTTTGTAGTTAAAAATCAACAGAACTTGTTTGTGAGGATAAGTGGTAAGAGAGCACAGGCTGAGAAGTATTCTACTTGGGGATGGGGAAACAGTGAAGACATTAGCACAATTAGGAAATGAGAAAATCAGGTTTGTCAACGTGTTGGCATAGGACAAGGGAAGAAAAAATAACAGACATGTTATTTTTTGTTTTTAGGTTCCCCAGAAAGAAATAACTGCTTTTTTTTATAGGTTCTGTCTTAGACATGTCGTTTTTGTGATGCTTTTGAGACTAGTATGTGTAAACATCTTGCATTAAATTGCACAACTGTGTAACTGTACTGTATTAATGAATGTTTTATTTGGTTTTCAAAACTAACATACTTTTAGGCCAAGACATTATCTGAAATGAACATCTTATCATTTTTATTTACTTAGAGAAAGCTAATTTATTTTTTTGATAAACAGTTATATTCAATTAAGTCACACCTTAGTCCAAGTTAATACCTTCTTACCTACCTTATTTTTCCAGGGACTCAGAATATTTACATTCAAAGTAATGGAATTTTTAAGATAAATACTAAGTAGTAGTTTTTAGAGCCTGAGTTTATTCTTTATATGTCAATACCACTATATAATAATGGAAGACAATATACTTTAGGAAAATTATATACCGAAAGCTATGGCAATAATTATATTCAAGCAAGACCATTAAATGTCTATGTATATTTTAAAAGAGTTTAAAAGAAGAATGAAAAAACCCTATGCCTCCCACTACAGAAAATTTACATAGCTGAATAGCACAAAGTCCCAAAAAGGGGTCTATTCCTCAAAGTTATTTTCTTTTTCAGACCGTATGAATTTTTCAAAGTGCTATTACATTTTCAAAAGAGAAATAAAGTTACAACAATATTCAAACTGAAGAGAAGTACTGCAGTTCTCATGAGATAAAATAAAATAATTTACAGTTTAATATTTTCTTTTCTATCTGTATCACTTTTCTCCTTTTTCCTTGCTAAAGGCAAGGCAGTGTGTCACATTTATTAGACATCTGACAAAAACCAAACCCTGTACAGCATCGGTACATAGAGAATCAATATTTTGTGTGATTATTTAAAAGCCTTTCAAATTTTTCAATGTATAACTTACCTGACAAAGCCAAATTCAAAATGTAGTAAGTGTGCCTAATGTACAGAATACACTGTATTTTCTTATGATGTCTAGAGTAATAAAGGAACTACATGAAAATGAAAATGAATACATTACCTAGTCTTTGTAGTCCAAATTGCCCATAATCTTTGCCCTGAATAAATCCTTGAAATACATAAGTTGCTCCATCAGGCTCAGCAGAAACCTAAAAATATTTATAAGGTTGATTAAATCTGAGGATTGGAGCCGGCTATATTTTCCAGCCTTAATAAATATCCAGTTTTACACTTAAATGAATATTATACAGAGTTCCTTCCTCTTTATTTCCCTTTGATATAAAACACGGCATACTGTGCAAATTTGCCATTAAAAGCAAAAGAAAATTTTTGTTTTTAAGTAATTAGGATATTAGAATATAGGGGGTTGGTCATTAATATAATTATATAGATATATAGATTTCTCTTAGGCTAAGAAGCCTACTGTCAAAAAAAGGCAATTAGGGGAGTCTGGGTGGCTCAGGCAGTTAAGCATCTGAGTCTTGATTTCAGCTCAGGTCATGACCTACAGTCATGAGACCGAGTCTCAAGTCAGGCTCCAACCTAGGCATGGAGCCTGCTTAAGATTCTCTTTCTCCCTCTCCTTCTGCCCTTCCCCCCTCTAAGAAAAAGAGGGAGGACAATGATATGATTAAACAGAATAAAGCAAATGATCAATTAAAAATTGGGGTGCGCAGTGGCTCAGTCAGTTAAGCGACTGACTTTGGCTCAGGTCATGATCTCACAGTTCGTGGGTTCAAACCCCACATCAGTTCTGTGCTGACAGCTCAGAGCCTGGAGCTGCTTTGCATTCTGTGTCTCCTCTCTCGCTCTCTCTCTCTCTCTCTCTCTCTCGCTCTCTCTCTCTGCTCCTCCCCCACATATGCTGTCTCTGTCTTTCAAAAAGAAATAAAATGTTAAAAAATTATTAAAAATTAAAATATAATAAAACTCTACTTTGTAGATATGATTACTGTTTAGCATGTATGCAGTCCGTCTTCCCCTCCCACCAACCTTCATGGGAAGAATGCCCCTTTCAACTCATTGGGTTTGGTCCTGTGATTTACTTTGGCCAATGATTCATGGGTGGAACTGACAGTAGGTCAGTTCTAAGTCTGAG
This sequence comes from Prionailurus viverrinus, assembly GCF_022837055.1. Classification (NCBI taxonomy): domain Eukaryota; kingdom Metazoa; phylum Chordata; class Mammalia; order Carnivora; family Felidae; genus Prionailurus; species Prionailurus viverrinus. Next base: position 57,263,910 of record NC_062578.1, read on the forward strand.
CCTTAAAAGGCATGTTTCCCATGAAAATAAGTGAAAGAAGCCAGACACAAAAGACTACATATTATATAATTCCATAAATATGAACATCCAAAACAGAGAAATCTATAGATTTCAGAAAATAGATTTGTGTCTTCTTAGGGCTAGGGTGGAGGTGAGGGACAAATGGGTAGGGTGATAGCTAAAGGGTGTGGAGTTTCTGTTTGAGATGATGGAAATATCCTAAAATCAACTGTGGTGACGGTTACACACATGTCAATATACTTAAAACCACTGAATTGCATATTTTAAATGAGTGAATTGTAATGAAGATGAGTTATATTTCATTAGAGCTATTTAAAGCAAGGGGGCATGTTTCCACTTTCCCCCTCAGAGCTTCTGACCTCTGACAAGAAAATGTGCTCCAGCCTGGGCCCCAGAATGAGACATCTGGAGCAGACCTGAACTTGCTACCACAGCCTCAAGTGGAACACCCACAACTAACCCCCATACATGAGAAAGAATGAAATACTTGTTGTTTGACCCCAAGATTTTGTGGCTGTGTCCATTGCTATAAATGCTATTACGTGTACCTTGCATGTGTGTAAAATCCTATTTTTAAAAAATGCTTTACTTATGTAATGTGATTTTATTTCATAAATAAATTAAAAATAGACATATTTCAGTGTTCCTGATAACTAGTAATGTGAATTTATTCTGAAGTTTGTTTTAATTACCCAAGTCCTGTAGAGCATTGTAAAAGTCCTGTACAGTATTGTTACCCAAGTTACCAAGTTACCCAAGTCCTGTATAGTATTGTAAAAGTTAAAAACCTTGAATCCTCACCCTAAAAAGCAAAATATCATACCAATCCATCCATAGAAGTTTGACATTTCAGAAACAAGTGGTTTATTCTTTATTATCAGACATCACACTCATTTTGGTCATTTTTAAAAATGAAATGCTTCTAAATAGAATAGCTTAAACTCTAATATTTAAACAAATGAATTCATTTTGTTTGCTTCCTAGATAAAATAATACAACTAAACTATTTGAGTGCATTGAAGACATGAATTCATTTCCCATTCCATGAATAACAGCAGATAGGGAAATAGGATAAATGTTTTTACCCCCTCAGGCACTAAACTTACAGAAGCCTAGGACCTACTATCTTTCCTTCTAGATCTTCCTTGTAAAAGAAGACCTGTTGCTTGAGGGGATATAGTCAGAGCTCTCCTCATTATTTTTAGCAAAGACTCCAGGTCAATTTGTGAATGGAAGACTAGTTACTTCCAACTGCCAATTTAGAAACTCCATTCGTGTAAGGGGCTGAATAGGACAGGGTGACTCCATGGTGAAGGTAGGGCAACCATCTCCCCAAATGAAGTAATGCACATAACTTTCTTTTCATAAACAACTTTATAAAATATTCTAAATCTGTTAAATTTAGAGAAAAAAACTTAAATGTAATGGCATACTTAATTTTTTTATGCATTTTGTAAATATGTTGTATGTGTCTTAAATAGTAATTCCAGACAAAGAATGAATTATATTTTATCCAGATTTACTTTGCATAGTACTGGTCATAGACGAAATACATTTGATGAAAGCAATGAAAAACTATGACTCTCATACACATAAACATTACAAATATAAGCATATTAATCAGAATCCAATAACCCTAGGTATAACATTCTAGATTACTAAGTATTTACATTGAATCTTTTTTCCAAACACAAAATTTACCCATAATAGTAATTTTCCCATTTTATATGTGCATGTGTATTCATAATTAGCCCAATTTAGAAAACCACCTTTTTTTTTTGGAATTTTAATGACAAACCAAAGCACAAATTGGTTACTAAAATCAGCAGAAGATATTTAAAACACTATACTTACAAAGCCATCCATGGCCCAATTGTCCTCCTTCATTTTCTTCACAGAAGCATGCGTTGGTACTTTAATAAGGTAGATGTGTAACATTAGGCGAGCTTCCTGGCTTTTATACACCCCTGTAAAATGTAAGGACATTTTAGTCTACTAATTTTGTAAATAGTTATGCTTCATTATATTATCTTTAACTCCTTAAATATATAAGGTAATATATGTGAAAAGAAAAGGAATCAAACAAGGCCAAGTCAAGGCCAGCTTCATTCATAAGGCTTTCTACAAATCCTACAGTATATGTTAATCTCTCATCTGAAATTGTCAACTTGAATTTTAATTGTGGGGTTGAAATTACTTATGTTATTAAAATTAAGTATTACTGTTCTTAATAACATCATTCCATGATATTACAAATAAGATGACTTCATTCCCCAGTAAGATTTAAAATCTTCAAGGATGTACAACAAACGTTAAAATCCCTCATAGGTTTCTTAATAATAAATTGGGTGCCAACCCTGTGAAAGAGTATTCTAAGTGCTGCTGGAGCCACAAAGAAGAATATATACATTCCTATCTAAAGATAGGATGCTTAAAAGCATTTCCAATGAAGTAGGAAATGTAAGTCACATATATAATCAACTAAAATACATGAAAAAATATGATAAATAAAAGGCCAGAACAGAGAGGGATCATTTCACAATGGAGTGATCAGGAAACGCTTATTGAGAAAAAGTATTTGAATGGGTCTTAAAGATCAAGTAAAATTTTTAGTTTAAGAAGGTAAATATAGGAAATAGCATAAAAAAGTAAAAATATATACATAATTTTTTTTCATAAACAGTGGGTATTCTACAAGTAGGAATAATATGAAATATAAATGTGCTTAGGGGAAAAACAGGAGAAAAAAATTCTAAGTAAAAATTTTGTGATTAACTAATGGTGGAAATATGACTCATTCATTAATTTATTTAATCTTTCACCTATGTAATAAGGTATCATAAGAATGGACTGGGAATACAAAGATGACACATAGATCTTGACCTAAGTGGTTACATTTAATAAGGGAAGACAAAAAAGTGATCAAAAATAATATTGGTGGGAAAATATCATAATTGATTTCCACGGACACTGTGATGGCAAATTAATCTATTTGTTTTTATATATTTGCAGGAATTTATTTTGAAAATTTTCTAGATTAGATTAAGTATACATTTATTTTTCAGAAATCTCTAAAATAAAAAAAATGTTTATGTCTCAAAGTTAAATCAGTAGTCACAATTTAAATGAATTTCTTTTGCCAATATAAAACTTCTTGCAGTTTATATCACTGTAGCTGTGTATAGTTTTTAAAATATAATACGTATTAACTACTAATACTTTAACTCTGAGTTTAATGGGGAATCACTCAATAATACAAAACTATGTTTGATAGTATCCTAAAATTTGCAAGATCAATAATTATGATTTTATTTTCTATTTCATTGATACCACAAATTATTATTAATAATTAATTAGGATATATATACAGCCAAGAAGTTTAAACAAATATATTACATATTTGCAGTATGAATATTTAAAAATATTTTTAAATGAGAGCAAGAATTCAAATTCATTACTTTGACAATATTCATTGAGGCCTATTTTGTTCCAGTTGCTGTTCTAGCTTCTGAGAAGCAGTGATGACCTGGAAGGCAAGGGAGCTTCCCTTTTAGAACTTACATTGTTGGAGTATAGATGTACAAAATATCATATCACATCCTGTAACACCATATTACTCTATACTAATACTATGCTAATTTCAAACAATGAAAAGAAGAAAGTAAAACAGGTAAGATTGTCTAAGAGTGTGTTTGCCTGTATTTATAATGAGAAAGTTACTTTAGATGGGGTCATAAGGAGTACTGTTGATGAGATGACATTTGAGAAAATATCTGAATGTCAGTAAAACCAGAACAATCAAAGATAATGAGGGAAATTTATACTAGATAGAGGACACAGAAACTTGAAAAAGCTGAGCAGTTGGATAGGGGATCCCTTATGCTTGTTTAAAGTAGTGTAGCTCTACCTTTTCTGTCTTAAACTATGGTGTCCACCTAAATACTGTCATTTGAAGGAATGATTTTGTGTCCATAAAATAGCTTACAGGTCACTGATCTTGCCTCTTTGGTGTTATGAGAATACAGAAAAAATTAGTTATTCAAATTAAAAGTTCTTTTCTATTTCATGATGTCTCATTCCAGCTACATCAAAATATCCTTGAATGACTCAGGTGCAAGACACAAAACAAGCTTTTAAAACACACAAAATGACAAAATGGAGGAATTCTCCCCAAAAGAAAGTTCAAGGAGAAATCACAGCCAGAAAATTGCTCAAAACAGAAATAAATAATATATCTGAACAAGAATTTAGAATGACAGTCAAAGGTAATAGCTGAGCTTGAAAAAAGCATAGAAGACATGAGAGAAACTCTTGCTGCAGAGGTCAAAGACCTAAGAACTAGTCATGATAAATTAAAAAATACTATAACTGAGATGTTATAGTAAATAACATCTAGACTAACAATAACAGTCTAGTAATAGACTAATAATAGTCTAGTAAATAAACTAGACACAGTGACAGAGAGGATGGAAGATGCAGAAGAAAGAATAGGTGAAATTGAAGATAAGGTTATGGAAAATAATAAAGCTGAAAAAAAAGAGGGAAATGGAATTACTAGATCATGAGGGGAGAATTAGAGAACTAACTGATTCCATGAAATGAAACAATATCTGTATTATAAGAGTTGTAGAAGAAGAAGAGCAAGAGAAAGGGTCAAAATGTTTATTTGTACAAATTATAGCCAAAAACTTCCTTCATCTGGGGAAGGAAACAGGCATCCAAGTCTAAGAGGCAGAGAGAGCTCCCTTTAAAATCTACAAAAAGAGGTCAACAGCATTACATATCATAGTGAAACTGGCAAAACACAAAGATAAAGAGAGAATTCTGAAAGCAGCTAGGGACAAAATGTCCTTAACCTACAAGGGTAGACATATAAGGATAGTAACAGACCTGTCCACTGAAACTTGGCAGGCAGAAGGGAGTAGCAGGAAATATTCAGTGTGCTGAATAGGAAAAATATGCAGCCAAGAATCCTTTATCCAGAAAGGATGTCATTCAGAATAGAAGGGGAGATAAAGACTTTCCAGACAAACAAAAACTAAATGAGTTCATGACCACTAAATTATTCCTGTAGGAGATCCTAAGGGGGAACTCTGTGAGTGGAAAGCATCAAAGACCACAAAAGACCAGAGGACATCACCACAAACATGAAATCCACAGATAACACAATAGCACTAAATTTATATCTTTCAATTATCACTCAATGTTAATGGACTAAATGCCCCAATCAAAAGACATAGGATATCAGAATGGATAAAAAAACAAAACAAAACAAAACAAAACAACCACAAAAAACCTAGATCCATCTATATGCTGCCTACAAGAGACTCATTTAGACCTAAGGACACCTGCAAATTGAAAGTGAGAGGACGGAAAGCTATCTATTATTCTAATAGACATCAAAAGAAAGCCAGAGTAACCATACTTAAATCACATAAACTAGATTTTAAAATAAAGACTGTAATAATGGATGAAGAAGGGCATTATATCATATTTAAGGGGTCTATCCATCAAGAAGAGTAACAATTGTAAATATTTATGCCCCCAAAGTGAAAGCACCCAAATACATAAATCAATTAATCACAAACATAAACTTTTTGATAAGAACACCATAATTGTAGGAGACTTACAATTAATTTGAAACTAATAAGTAAATTAAATCTAAGTCCTAAATTAATAAGACTCCACTTATAATAATGGACACATCATCTAGGCAGAAAATCAATAAGGAAACAATAGCTCTGAAGGACACATTGGACCAGAAGGACTTAACATATATATTCAGAACATTTCATCCTAAAGTACCAGAATACACATTCTTCTCAAGTGCACATGGTACATTCTCCAAAATTGATCACATACTCAGTCACAAAACAGCCTTCAGCAGGTACAAATGATTGAGATTATACCATGCATATTTTCAGATCACAACACTATGAAACTTGAAATCAACCACAAGAAAAAATCTGGAAATCCTCCAAATACATGGAGGTTAAAGAACATTCCACTTAAGAATGAATGGATTACGTAGGAAAGAAAAAAATCAAAATATACATGGAAGCAAAAGAAAATGAAAACATGACAGTTCGAACTCTTTGGGATGCAGGAAAGGCAATCCTAAGAAGAAAATACATTGCATTTCAGGCCTATCTCAAGAAGCAGTAAATGTCTCAAATACACAACCTAACCTCACACCTACAGGAGCTAGAAAAGCAGCAGCAAATAAAGCCCAAAGCCGCAGAAGAAGGGAAATGATAAACATTAGAGCAGAAATAAATGATATAGAATCCAAAACAAAACAGTAGAACAGATTAGTGAAACTAAGAGCTGGTTTTTTAAAAGAATAAACAAAATTGATAAGATCTTAGCCAGACTTTTCAAAAAAGAAAGAGAGAGGACCCAAATAGATAAAATAATGAGTGAAAGAGGAGCAATCATAACCAACACCATAGAAATATAAACAATTATAAGAGAATACTATGAACAAACTGGACAATCTAGAAGAAATGGAAACATTCCTAGATACTCACACATTAAAACTCATACAGGAAGAAATAGAAAATTTGAAAAGACCCATCCAGCACAGAAATTGAATCGGTTATCAAAAATCTCCCAACAAATAAGAGTCCTGGGCCAGATGACTTCCCAGGGGAATTCTACCAGACATTTAAAGCAGAGTTAATATGTATTCTTCTCAAACTGTTCCAAAAAATAGAAATGGAAGGAAAGTTTCCAAACTCATTCTATGAAGCCAACATTACCTTGATTCCAAACCAGACAAATATCCCACTAAAAAGGAGAATACAGACCAATATCCCTGATGAACCTGGATGCAAAAATTCTTACTAAGATACTACCAAATCAAATTCAACAGTACATTAAAAGAATTATTCATCATGATCAAGTGGGATTCATTCCTGGGCTGCAGGACAGATATCAATGATATCTGCAAAGACAGATATCAATATTCACAGATCAATGTGATATAACACATTAAGAGAAGAAAGGATAAGAACGATATGATCCCATCAATAGATACAGAAAACACATTTGACGAAATATAGCATTCTTTCTTGATAAAAAACCTCAGGAAAGTCAGCAAAGAAGGAACATATCTTAACATCATAAAAGTCATATATTAAAGGCCCACAGTTAATATCATCCTCAATGGAGAAAAACTGAGAGCTTTCCCCCTAAGATCATGGAACACGACAGGGATGTCCACTCTCACCACTGCTGTTCAACAGTGTTGGAAGTCTTAGCCTCAGCAATCAGACAACAAAAAGAAAGAAAAGGCATCCAAATTGGCAAAGAAAAAGTCAAGCTTCCACTTTTCACAGATGACATGATACTCTACATGGAAAACCCAAAAGACTCCACCCCAAAACTGCTACAACTGATACATGAATTCAGCAAAGTAGAAGGATATAAAATCAATGTACAGAAATCAGTTGCATTTCTATATGCCAATAATGAAGCAGCAGAAAGAAAAGTCAAGGAACCAATCCCATTTACAATTGCAACAAAATACCTAGGAATAAATCTAACCAAAGAGGTAAAAGATCTGTATGCTGAAAACTATAGAAAGCTTATAAAAGAAATTGAAGAAGACACAAAATAATGGAAAAACATTCCATGCCTATGGACTGGAAGAAAAAATATTATTAACATGTCGATACTACCCAAAGCAATCTACACATTCAATGCAATCCCTACCCAAAAAACACCAGTATTCTTCACAAATGATCCTAAAATTTGTATGGAACCACAAAAACCCCAAATAGCCAAACTAATTTTGAAAAAGAAAAACAAACCTGAGGCATCACAATCCCGGACTTTAACCTATATTACAAAGCTGTAATAATTAAGACAGTATGGTATTGGCACAAAAACAGACACATAGATCAATGGAATGAAATAGAAAACCCAGAAATGGACCCACAAATATATCACTGACTAATCTTCAACAAAGCAGGAAAGAGTAGCTATTGGAAAAAAGACAGTCTCTTTAGCAAATGGTGCTGGGGGAACTGGACAGCAACATACAGAAGAATGAAACTGGACAACTTTATTACACCATACACAAAAATAAATTCAAAATGGATGTAAAACCTAAATGTGTGACAGGAAACCTTCAAAACCCTACAAGAGAAAACAGGTAGCAACCTCTCTGTCCTCGGCTGAAGCAACTTCTTACTAGACACATCGCTGAAGGCAAGGGAAATAAAAGCAAAAATCAGCTATTGGAACCTCCTCATCAAGATAAAAACTGCACAGCAAAGGAAACAACCAACAAAACTAAAAGGCAACCGACAGAATGGGAGAAGAGATTTGCAAATGACATATCTGATAAAGGGTTAGTATCCAAAATCTATAAAGAACTTAAGAAACTTAACATATAAAAAACAAATAATCCAGTGAAGAAACAGGCAAAAGGACATGAATAAACACTCCTCCAGAGAAGACATCCAGATGGCAAACAGACACATGAAAATATGCTCAACATCACTCATCATCAGGGAAATACAGATCAAAACCACAATGAGATACCACCTCACACTGGTCAGAATGGCTAAAATTAACAACTCAGGAAACAACAGATGTTGGCAAAGATGTGGAGAAAGGGGGACACTTTTCAACTGTTGGTGGGAATGCAAACTGGTGCAGCCACTCTGAAAAACAATGTGGAGGTTCCTCAAAAAATTAAAAATAGAACTACCCTACGACCCACAATTGCACTATACTAGTAACTTACCCAAAGGCTACAGGATTGCTGATTCCAAGGGGCGCAATGTTTATAGCAGTACTAACAACAATAACCAAATTATGGAAGAGCCCAAATGTCCATCAACTGAGGAATGGATAAAGTAGATGTGGTACATATATACAATGGAATACTGCTTGGCGATATAAAAGAATGAAATCTTGCAATTTGAAACAACGTGGGTGGAACCGGAGGGTATTATGCTAAGCAAAATAAGTCATTCAGAGAAAGACAGGTATCATATAATTTGACTCACATGTGGAATGTGAGAAACTCAATAGATGATGAACATAGGGGAAGGGAAGGAAAAATAAGAGAAAAACAAAGAGGGCTTTAAACAATAAGAGATTCTTAAATACAGAGAACAAACTGAGAGTTGCTGGAAGGAGGTGGTGGGTTAAATGTGTGATGGGCATGAAGCAGAGCACTTTTCAGGATGATCACTGGGTGTCACATGTAAGAGATGAATCACTGGATTCTACTCTGGAAGACAAGACTACACTGTATGTTAACTAACTTGCAAAAAAAAAATATTCATGCGTGAGCTTATTTTGGAATCAGAGTTTTACATTTGTGTAGTAATACTCCTATATAAATCCAAAGATTGGAAAGCTTTATTTCTGGATAATTATGAATGTCATTAAAATTTAAGAAACATTTCACAGTATAAAAATCACTCATATGATGAAATGATGGAGGTGAAAGCATGAAGGCGTCATTTGCTCGTCTTCAATGTGATACCTGAAAGTAGCAGTTCCATGTTGCTATTGCTGAGTGTTGCATTGACTCTTCCAGTGGAAGCATTGAAACTAGTAACTGTCAAGGTCATGGGTTGTTTCCTTCCTTTGAAATTGTAAGAGCCTTTCCATATATAATTTTGGGCAAACACGTCATCAGGAACTGCAAATAGATTAAATACACACATTAATTTTATGGTGCCCTGTAAATATAAACATTAAATAGTGGGTTAGAGAATATTAGTTCAGTGAATAACGATATTTTGCTAAACAGACAATAATGTGACGTGTATAATATAAAGTGAATTCTTCAGATTTATTTCGAGTTTTGGGGAATAAACCAAAATTGTCATAACCTAGGTTTGTAATCATACATGAGTCACCAATTAAAGATGGACAACACCAATTAAAGACATACACTTATATTCAGAACCAGCTAAACATCAAATTTACTTGTATTTGGTCTCCTTTAGGAACATATTTCTTTCAAAAGGAAGATAAAGTGATTTTACCAAGCCAAGTCAGTCTGCATACAAGTCCCAAAAGGCCTTGTTTTCTCCTGGCACTGTGAATAGATTTTTCAGAGGAAGAGCAGAGAGTTAACCCCCTCCTGCAGCATAGCCCTGAAAGACTGTCGGGAGGGGTGCTCCTTTGCCCCCCTTACACAATACTGAGTTCAGTTATTCCAATAATAGATGCTCCTGAGGAAGAACAGGGCTCCACCATATTGACAGCTTTGATTTTATAGGTATTTTTAGAAATAAAGGAATTGTCACTAGAAATTGCCCAACTCTCGTGGGAGAGAGAGATGAATTTGGTAGAATCAAATAACATTCTAAATGTTAGAAAACTTTCCTCTAAGTAAGAAATGCTCTTCACTTTAGATATATCCAAATAAGGCACTATATTTATATAAATTAGTTATGTAATATATAGTTATGTAAGTCAAGAATGGCAAAGTCTACTCAGTTCCTGAAAAGAGGCTGAGAGAAGCTTCCATTAACCCTATACATGACAATAAAGCACATCTCCCCAAAGCTGCTATTCCAGGGAGCCATGCTTATTTGTGCAAGTGAGTGAATAACAGAGTAGGGAAAAGTCTTTTTTTTTTCCTAACAAGTTATTGACAGTTTGTCACCTGCTCTTCTCTACACGCATCATACTTCTTATGTCCCAGATCACAGAGACTGGGTTACATACCCTGAATTCTACTCAACAAACGAAAATAACAAAACCACTGTAGACATAAAATACAGAAAATATAAACTATGGTCAAGAGTTGAATATTTTCTGAATATTCACCCAATGTGATTTTTTTTTCCTCTGGTAATTCAAAAGTAAAGTAGCTGAAAGACTAGAACTGCACGCACTAGAGTTAGGCTGTGATATTTAAGTGCCCCCTGTGCGATTTATAAGCTGTGTGGTTTTGCACACAGATACATGACTTATCTCTCTAAACCTATATTTCCTCCTAAGTACAATGAGATTGGCTTAGAGTTGTGAGGAAGGTTCAATGAGATAAGGAATGTGAAGTGTTTAGCTGAGTGTTAGTCGCTGCCATTACTACTGCTGCTGCTACGATTATTCAGATTACCAGGAAGACTGTGGAGCTTTGAACTTACTACGCAACTGCTAATAAAATATATATTTAGCAGACACATAGTAAGTATAATGAATAATCCATGTTTCTGGCTTTGTGATCTTTGCAAAGTCATCCTCGTACTGGCACTCCCTTCCCAAACCTCAAAGAATACCGCGATGTACCCTCTAGGGGAATGCTATGCTATGTATGTATAGGGGAGTTTTACCTAAAACTTTGATACAGTGTATGAGTAAAAAGCCCTCGATATGTGGTAAGCACATTAAAGTTTTTTGTAAAAAAAAAGAAAAAAGTGTACCTAAAACGAGTTTACAGGAGGGAGTCATGAGCTATATTGGCCTGCACTAGAAAGACCTGGAATTTGGAGAAAATAGCATCTTCCCAGCAGAGGTAAGAGCAGGAGCAAGGGAGAAAGATATTCTAATGGCAGTGCCTAAAAAATAGTAGGCGCCCTTTAAGTGTGGTTGTCTCTATGTTTATTTCCACCTGGAATGGACTGTGATTACTCTTTGCTCTCTCTGAACCTTTAAAGAAAATCTGTCATACCTGATGATCTTATCTGTGGTGCTTAGAGGAAATCCTGTTGGTTGAAGGAGATTAAAGAGAACCACAGTGGCAGGAGAAAACAGCAACAGAAAGAAGTAGGTAGTAGCAGCAGCAAAGTATATTGCATCAGGTTTAATCATTGATGTGGTAGTAAATGTTTAACTAGTGGGTCTCCAGGAAAACAAAACTGATATGCAGTATTTGCTGATTTCCATAGTGTATATATTCTCATAATAACAGATTTCAACCTACTACCAATATGACATCACTGAATGCAAAGCTTGGAAGAATGCACAGAATTGTCTGTGCTGAACCTCTATACCTGCTGGCTCCACAATGCCACTTCTACTCTCTACTTTTTGAGAAATGTAACTCAGGTTGGACAAAGCAGACACTATGTGGTTATTTATATTCCCATGTACACTGGGAATGATAATACTTCTATGTTTAGTCTATTTTGAAATTTAGATATGAATGTGTATTTGGCAGTTCTTTGAAACTCTAAAATGCCATCCCACTATCACTGATGTGGATATCAATGAAAAGAAGACTAAGATGGCATGATCCTTTCTTTCAATACGTCCGAATTTAAACTTTACTTCACAGGCTTCATAGAATTGTTAAATGTAGCATCATGCTCCTGACTGACACAACTCCCAAGTATCATTTCTGTTATGTTGGAGTAATCTAATCACAGTGCCTCATGATTTTCAATTAAATGTTTCTAATGTTATTCCATTTAACATTCACCTTGAAGAGTTATAGATATTTTTACTCAGGTTAAAGAAATTCCTTTCCTCTTCCAACTTATGAAGCATCTTTTAAAATCATAAATAGGCGTTGATTTTATCAATTATTTTCTGTGTAGGTATTGCGCTGATCAACATTGTTTGCATTTTAATCTCGTAATTCACAGATTACTTTTAAGGATTATTTAACATAAAAATGTTCCTGAATATCTATCATATCCTGCATATGAACCCAGTTTGGTTCTGATGTGTCATTTTTTGGTTATTCTGTTGGATTTTATAATTTTGGATTTGATTTGCTAAGATTTTACGTAGGATATTTTTATCTGTACATCTTGAGTCAAATGAGTTTGCAATTTTCCCTTTTGTATAATCTCTTTCTGAGTTATTAGAATTATGTTGGACTTATAGAATGAGTTTTCTTGACTAGAAGAGATTTTATAAGATGGGATGATCTGTTCTGCTCCTTGCAAGTTTGGTGGAATTCATCAGTAGAGCCATACGGACCTGTTTTTTTCTCTGTGGAAATAGTTTTCAACTTCACTTTAGTTTTATAGGATCATTCAAGTTTTCTTTTCTAGGTCTGGTAAGATATTCTTTTCTAGCAATTTGTCCATTTATTTAGAGTTGACTGTTATTGATAGTTTTAATTATAATTATAATTGATCTAATCAATGCTAATGTAGTTATGTTCACATTTCCTTTTGCTATACTATTTAATATTTGTTTCTTTTGCGATCAATCTTACCAGAAATTTTCCACTTTTTTCCCCCAAAACACTACCTTTGGCTCTGTTTCTTCCATTGTGTCTCTTGGGGGGAGGGTGGTTAGTTCATTTTTATTATTGTATTTATTTTTCTGCTTTCTTTTGGTTATTCTGTTCTACTTTATATATCATCTTAACAAGGATACTTAATTCATTAGTTATGAGGCTTTCTTCTTTTCTAATGTAAGAATTTAAAGCTATAAATTCCCCTCACAACTTTGCTTTTGGTATACAGCCAAAGTTTTGATATTTAGATTTTTCAATATACCTAAATTCTAGGGTTATATAGTTTTTAAATTACTTCTTTAATTTAGGAGTTACTCATAAATGTTGATTTTGTTTTTTATTCTAAATATTCAGAAATTTTTTAAATGGACCTATTTTCTTATCAACTTTTACTTGCATCATGGTCAGATATCAGCCCTGAAGGCTAATTTTGCTTTGAAAGTTATGCATTTGTATTTATTATTTAATATATAATCAATTGTTATACATATTCCATGTGCTTTGAATAAAATATATATTCAATAATTGTTTGATACAGAAATCTTTATGAATGAAAATTGGGTCAAGCTAATTAATTGTGTTGTTCTTCCATATTCTTTTTAACTTTTTTTGCCTGTCTGATTTATTTATTGGTGACCATAGGTCATGTTTTGCCTGGGACAGTCCACTTTTACATTTGATGTACTAGAGTTTTACTCAAAATACTTATCTACTACTAGCTAAACCATCTCCCTTGGAAAAGTCTGCATTGATTGACCACTGTGGTTTTCTGACTCCATTGCTAAACTTACTCTCTTATGTTGACATATTCTCGGATTGCTTTAGTGACATTCAGTCTATTTTCACTGCACATTGAATAAATCAGTATTTCAGACTTATTTTTTTGTGGGTACTCCAGCTTTATAGCATGTACCTTGAGAACTTCTAAACACAACTAAAATTAGAACCTAATACTGTTTCTGGCTTAATGTAACTAGATCAAATCTATCTCCAAAGAGAACTTCTAAACACAACTAAAATTAGAACCTAATTCTGTTTCTGGCTTAATGTAACTAGATCAAATCTATCTCCAAAGTACAGATTAAATGCTGTCTTTAATTTTATTTGTAGCTTTTAATTTATAAAGTGTAAATAAAATACAGACTAATACTAAAAAAGCAGCTCTCATATACTGAGGTCTTACTATGGGCTAAGCACTTCAAAATTCATTTTCATGAAGTTCATTTATAATAATCTAATCATGTTTCTTTTGCATAGATTAAAAATGGAGGCTCAGATATATAACTTTTCTAAAGTCATAGCATAGGGGTTATATAACCTGGTAACTAAATCAAGATTGTAGGACTTAAAATACCATGTTTTTAATGACTAAATTTAAAATTTTGTGTTTTAAATCAATAATTGAAAATAAATAGAAGATTTTGCTGAACTTTTGCTCTCATACCAAGTGTATTTGGTTCCTTTTTAAAAAATATATATTTAAAAATTATATATAATATCTCATTTATCTAATTTTTGTTTTAATGTTTTAAATAAAGCATTGCTGGGGAACCTGGGTGGCTAAGTTTAAGCGTCCAACTTTAGCTCAGGTCAGGATCTCACGGCTAGTGAGTTCGAGCCCTGCGTCAGGCACTGTACTGACACCTCAGAGCCTGAAGCCTGCTTCAGATTCCGTGTCTCCATTTGTCTCTGCCCCTCCCCTGCTTGTACTCTCTCTCTTTGTCTCTCAAAAATAGATAAGCATAAAAATAAAAAAAATAAAGTATTGCCATTATAGTATAGTCATTTTCAGATACTCCTGAAGGGATATTTTATAGAGAGAACTATAAGCATTATTTTTAGAATATTAGCATGTCTAATTCATAGTTTTTTCCATTCTACATATATATATATGTGTGTATATATATATATACTATACTATATATACATATATATACATATATACATATGTATATACATATATAGTATATATATATACATACTATATATATTTCCATATATATATTTCCACATATATATATTTACATATATATATACATATATATATATATAATTTTCACTTTGTCAAGAAAATAGTAGATCACTTTTAGAAATGATGACTTATAGAAAAACTACTGAAATTACTAACCACTTAGCTTTGGGCTGGGTGTTCCTAGAGCAGGTCTCGGATCTTTCACCAATATTTTGGAACCAGCTATAAAAAAAAAAGTAGGTTTGCAGAAGTTAATATAATTAATAACACACAGTGATGCATTGTTCATTTTATTCTCAGGCATAGCATATAATTTTCTCCAAAATATCCTATTCATCCTAACATCTCAGTACCTACTCAACACTTTTGTTGTGCAGCCAACAACTTCAATAATTACCCCATTGTAGGCCAGGGGGATGAGGGAAAGATTAGTGCTGCTTTTTCATTTTAGGATTCTCTTATTTTAAATTCATAAACCAACATGCGAACAGTTGATTACAGCATGATAGCTGAAGGCTAAGGGTATGTTCCTGTTGCACAAAGGCAGAAATAATTTAGTAGGGTGTGTGTTAAAAAATAAAAATTTGTTAAGGTGACCCATGATGTTATAAGAAATTGGAAAGACTCAAAACTAAGGAGTTAATATTGAAGTTTTAAGCCAAATCAAAGGTAGTTCAAAGTAAGGAAATCATGTGGGTTGCTGGATGTCCCTGTAAAGTTATAGGAGCTATGACATCAGTATATACGCAGTGAAGACTGTGTAAGGGGTCGTCTTCTCCCTTAGAACAATATAATGTCTTTAAAAGGTTTTAAGGGAAATAAGGCTGCTGCAGGAGTCCCAGTAGAGATAATGCTGAGTTAGCCTACCATAGTAGTGATGATAAACAGCAAAGTGGATAGATAAAAATGTTATTGAAATCCTGTTGGATTTAAATGGGCTTTTAATCTTTCAATCTCATGAAAAATTTAAAGCAAACTGAGAAGTGTTCTTGCTAAGAGAGTGAAAACATCTCAAAAAGGAGAAGGTCGTTAACATGTGTGAATGCTACAAGAGGAATTAGAAGGGCTGAAAAAAAAAGGAAAAGGAATTTATTGATGACCTTATCAAGAATTCTAGAAAAATTTCCTTTATTCCTTGTTCTGAACACATAACCGTTTGTCTCTGGTAAACTCACTACATCTAATTCAGATGGGGATCGTCCTGATGAAGCAGCAAGAGAAGTAGACACTCCTGGTCAAAATACTATATCACCCTAGCTGAATGACAGATTTGGAGGCAGGCTCCATTTAAAACTGATCAGACTCCTGAGTAGTGCTTTCCTGATCAAGAAGTTTTGGCAAAAACTCTTTCTAGCCAAAAGATATCAGCCCAGCGATGCTGGAAGCAATTTTCCCTACTGTGGTAGGTTGAATAATGTGACCCCAAAATTCATGTTCACCAAGAATCTCAAAATATGGCCTTATTTGGTAATAGGGTCTTTGAAGATGTAATTAATTGGGGATCCAGAGGTGATATAGTCCTGAAATCCAGTGACTGGTGTTCTTAAGAAGAGGAGACGGCATACAGAGAAAGGAAAGGATGCCACACGAAGATGGAGGCAGAAATTGCTGTGAGGCAACTTACGAACCAAGAAAAGCTGAGGATAGCCAGAAGCTGCCATAAACAAGAAAGAGATGAAGCATGACTGTTCCCTAAGGATTTCAGAGGGTGCATGTTTCTACCAACACCTTGATTTGGGGCTTCTGGCCTCCAGAACCGTAAGAGAATAAATTTCTGCTTTTTTCAGGTATCCGGCTTGTGGTGCTTTATTACAACATCCCAGAAAGCTAACACACCTACCATGATTAAATAACTAGAAGAAGGAATAAAGAAGAGAAAACAGATCATAGAACAGAAACTATAAAAAGACCTCAATAATATTCCTGTGCCTCTGGATCCAGAAGTGCCTACCCTTGGAGTTGATTGACAAACTTCTCTAGTTCCCAAGCTAATCTGAGTTGAGTGTTTGTCTCCTGCATTTTAGGAAGGCTGAAATAGTATAACGGCTTCTGTCAAGAGCTTCTATAATGAAAACTTACCTTCACAAACAGGAACTTTTCCAGTCCAGGTGTTATCAGACCTACACACTCTATGTTCTGTTCCACCTGCCAAGAAGAAGCCAGGCTGGCAGGTATAAATGAGAGTATAGCCATGAGATGGAAGGTCCATTCCTACTACATTTGCATGAGCAGGAGTTTCTGGTTGTTTACAGCTGTGGGCTATATTAAGAAAAGAGAAAAGTGTTCATTTTTTTATATACATGTTAAGAAAATTCTGAGATAAGAGTAAAGATAAATACACCTTTGCATAGTTATTCTAATTTTTTCAAGGAAAATGTATCAATGTCAATATACATATTACTTTCATAGACTAGCATGTCCTAAGCAATCATCTGTGGAACACTGGTAGCTGTTAAAAGGTAAGCTGAGGGGGGGGGGGGGGGGGGAACGTGCTGAGGATAATTAAGCTAATATATGTGTACTATATCACTATTCTAGACACTTACAATACACATTAGTATTTTATTTATTAAAAACGCTTTTGTTTTGTTTTAAGTTTACTTATTTGAGACAGAGAGCATGCGGGGTAGGGACAGAGAGAACAGGGAGACAGACAATCCCAAGCAGGCTCCAACATCATCAGCACAGAGCTGATGGGCTCAAGCTCACGAGCCATGAGATCATGACCTGAGCTGGAATTAAGAGTTGGATGCTTAACTGTCTGAGCCACCCGGGCACCCCTAAACATTAGCATTTTAAAGGATGTAAGAGGTCCTATAGTAAGATACCTGTCAAAGTTTGACAAACTCAGATTTTCTATGCCAGTTTATGGAATATTATTTTATTATTTTTTTATATTTATTTTAAATTGTAAAAACATTTTCTAAAGTTAAATACAATCACAGCTCAGCATGTCATTCTGATATTAATATCTCCTAATGTAGAAAGTACAATTTAATAATTTTTGACATGTGAAATTTTCTGGTCATATTTTAGGTCCATAAGTAGCAGTGTTTTCATTCTTTTAATTTTTGTCTCCTTTTCTCCATGCTTCCTCCCACTCTTGATTCGCTATCTTGGTTCTATTTTACCCACTGATATGCCATTTCTTGGCCCTGCCCCCACTTTACATGTTTTATGTCTTACAAATAACATTCCTTTTCTCAGAGATCGATGCTACAAGGAATTTTCTCCCTAAATCAGACAGCATTTCTGATCATTTGTTCCTGGATATGGATACTTAAAAGTTTGTCTCTGAAAAAAAAAAAAATGTTCTGTGGACAAATTTGTTTGGAAAAACAAATTTCCACCCCTTTCCCAATGGAGATTTACAAAACTATAAATAAGAGCTAACATTTTTAAATATTATCTGATAAACAGTTTGTTACATGTTTTATATTTAATATAATTCAGTTATTGACATTCAATACTTTGGGGGGAAATAATGCTAAAGATAAACAGATAGTCTGTCTCTACTACATTCTTAACCCTCACATTATGCACATAGTAGCAGTCTGAGATACTTTCAGTAACAGCTTTATTTAAATCCTATCCCATACTGAAGTCATCAAAGAACTTTGGTTTACTAAGAAATACCTAGTGACATCTCACACAGTTTCTAAAGTATGTACTCTACTGAATTCTCTGTTAAGGAATTCGGCTATATTTAAATTTCAGCCAACCAGGCATGTGACATGACTTCTCTGTGGAGTGTTCTGCTGCTTTTCAGTGAGCTGCGGGTCCACAGAGGCTCTCGTGATCAATTGAGTGGTTCTGAACAGGGCTAGAGTGAAGTCACAAGATTTATTCAGACTTCAGCAAATCCTAAAAGCTGGACACCATTCTAATGAGTATTTCTACTCCTGCTAACTCTTTATTGTTTTTCCCTGAGAGGCTCATGATTTTAAAAGATAGGAAAGGAGATAAAAAAAAGAAAGTGGGAGGGAAAGAGATAAGTAATTCACCAGCTGAAACTTATTTCTAACTGCAAGTCTGAAAAGACAGCTTCATGACCTTGGGTTTTGTTCTTTAATCTGTACAACAAGTGCTCTCAATTTAGGGTCAGTGCACATTTAGAAGCTCCAGGAAAGCCTGAAATAGTATTCAAATTTTTGGTCAAGATGTTCATGTGTATTTCCTTCCATGAATGTTTCTATCTTTCTCATTCTCAGAGGGTTTCAGAAGTGATGAAAGATTAAGAGGCACTAAGTTGGAGCCTCCTCAGTGCACTTCAGATTCATAGGTGCAGATCTATGCATTGATAAACTAATAATCATTTAAAATTACCAGATGGCCAAGCTGAACACAATTAAAGAGCTTTTCAAGAAAGAACAAAATTGTGCCTCGTGCCTTCTTACTTCTTTAAAAAGAATGCTCCTTAATAGGCATTGGGATTATGATACAGTGATAAAGTTTTATTTTACAGTAATAAAGTAATATATGTAAATTATGTTCTATCATAATCTAAAAAAAATCCACGTAATACATCTTTTGTGTAGATACAGATTTATTTCCCATGTGTAAGAATTCTGATCTGTGGTAAGTATAACTTCATACCCACAGTACTTACGTATGCACTCAGGCTGAATTCCACTCCATGTGAGGTCGGGAAGGCAAGTACGTGTTGTAGACCCTTGAAGAAGGTGTCCTTTTTTGCAATGAAATTGCACAACACTTCCTACCTATAGCAGTTTCAGAGAAAAAAAAACAAACATACCAATGCAACTTCATATATGGCAACACATAGAAAAAACCTTGGATGAAAAAATGCTTTCAAAAGAAATTCTGCATGGTGAAAGCTGGAAGAAAAAGATATTTAAAACTGATTTAAAATAAAATTGGGGAAAAATCAAAACTAAGGATAAATTTACATCTCTTTGTGTACATATCATTGTCAAATATTTAAGTATCCAATGCTTGTATAGGTGCCAAACATGTTGCCATGGTCGTTTAAAGAAAATATATAAGATATTAAAAGCCAATAAGCTACATGTGACTACAAGACAGACAGAGAGTTAAATAAAGATAAAAAAAATGGATGAAGTTAGAAAGGGAAATAAAGATAACTAACAGTGTAAGAGGCAAATGAATATGGAAGACAGTAAATGCAATATGAGATTAGATGCAAATGTGTTTACTGAAGGTTGGGATTGTAAAAAATACACACTGGAAGACAAGCAAAGTTTGCACTAAGTTTTAAGGATGTGAAATTTAGATAAAAACATAGAACACGGCTCTCAAAGTGTGGTTCCCAGACCAGTAACCTCAGTGTCACTAGAAATACAAATTCGGGGACCTTACTTACTCCACACCCACTGAATCAGAAACTCTGAGTAGGGGACCAACAAGCCGCGTTGTAACAAGTCCTCCATGTGATTTTAATGAACAATAACGTTTGAGAACAACTGATATAGAAGTAGAAAAGATAAGAACATGATGAGAAAATGCAGAAAGGTTAAAATAGACATCATATAGTTCAGGAAAAAAGAAAGTACGTTTGGTTGATTGGCATGGATACTTCACATGGTGAGCTGAGAAGTTGAGGGGAGGTAAAGCGGGAAGCAGTGAGATCCAGAAAAACAAAAAAAAAAAAAAAGGAAAAAGAAAACAGACCCCAGAAATGTGTATGTGGTTTTAACTCTTGATCTGATCTTGCTTGAATAAGCTATATTTCCTCTTTGAGACTTAATCTATAAATAAAGATGGTAATATTATTTGTCTTGAGATTTGTTTTAAGAATTAAATGAAATAGGGCATATAATCTACTTCATACACGGATGGCACATAGGTTTTAAATAAAGCCTAGCTTTAATTATTAAGTCAAAGACATAAGTTAGAATCCATTTCTGAAGAGTCTCAAATGGTAGGCCATGGCATTTAAAATCTTTTTTTAATGAAAACATCAAGTTGCTAGAGCTCTCAGAGCAAGAAAAATTTGTGTTGAAAATATCATCTTTGGAAAATTAACTTAGCCGCTGCATAAAGAAACTACTCAGCAAAAAGAATGACAAGCAGTGATTTAATCATGAGGCCAGCCCTACTGGATTAGATTTGAATGGCTAAAAGCTGAACATGTGGGAGTAGATCTGGGAAGGACGTGGTTAGCTCAAACTACATTACAGGAAAAAAATCATCAAGATTTATTAAATGATTACAGCTGGAAGACAAGGGGAGGGATATTCAGTGTTTGCCACTTCAGCCTTCCCCAGCAAACCGGAGTCTGAGAGTGATCAGCCATCCTCGTAGCACTTTTCACAAACACCCTGTTTCCTTCCTTCCCACTTAGTTCCTACTTGCACTTGCTAAAACAACATGAGGCTGAGCTTAAGGTGACATAATTTGATCCAAGATCCCATTTGGACCTCGAGACCAGCTAAATGCTACCATTTCTCATATTCTCATTATAACCCAGAATGATGCTATACAAGAAACATTCCATTCCAATGGTTGCTCTCTGATAGCAACACTTATTCTTTCAGTTATCTTACATCTTCTCTTCCAAGACATCCTCACGATAGCCTTGAGATCTCTTACCCCCCTCAAGGACCCATTTTGTCCAGGGCCACTACACCGTTCAGCTCCAGGGAGTATTGTGCACCCTGAATTCAACATAAATGAAGTCCTTCAAATTGTGCTCCAGGACATGCAGTTCACATACTCTGAAGTTGTGCAAGATGGTGCTGCATGGACTAGTCAATTTCTGTTTTGTCATTGTTGTTTGTTTATTTTTCGGAGAGAGAGGGAGAGAGAGAACAGGGAGGGGCAGGACGAAGGGGGTGCGGGGGGGACAGAGGATCCAAAGTAGGCTGTGTCCTGCCAGCAGAGAGCCCAATGCCAGACTCCAGCTCACAAACAGTAAAATCATGACCTGAGCCAAAGTTGGATGCTTAACTGACTCAGCTACCCAGGCGCCCTTGGAGTAGTCCATTTCTTTTTTTTTTTTAAATTTTTTTAAAGTTTATTCATTTTTGAGAGACAGAGCATGAGTGGGGAAGGGGCAGAGAGAGAGGGAGACACAGAATCCAAAGCAGGCTCCAGGCTCTGAGCTGTCAGCACAGAGCCTGATGGGGGGCTCGAACTCACGAACTGCGAGATCATGACCTGAGCCGAAGTTGGACGCTCAACTGCCAGTCCATTTCTTATATGGACCAGTTTATGTGACTCAAGAGGTAGATTTTGCAATTCTGTTCTTCAGTCAAACTGGTTTTACGCAACCCATCATCTCCACCACTCTAGCAATCCTACTTTTAGGCTCGAACTCAGTTAATGTTGCCACCTTCCACTCATGAATCTCCCCTCATTCAATTTACCACCAAATACTGATAATTTTACTTCCTAAATCTTTCACAAACTGCCCCCTTCTGTCTTTCTCCACTTTTATATCCTGTTTTAGCCCTCTGTATCTTTTCTACAGGTTTGGTTCTCAGATTGTAGCAGATATCATAATTAGGAGGACTTTCCAGAACACAGATAGCTGAGCCTCCCTGGAGAGTTTCTGACTGGGTAGATGTGGGGGAGGCCCAGAATCTGTATTTCCCACAATTTCCTAATTAATACTGCCACCGCTTGGTCAGGGGCCACACTTTGAGAACTACCGTCATAATTATAATTACAATAATCATAACTACAATTGTGATAATTATATAACTTGTTTCCATTTCTCCAATCTTGACCACAATTAAATTTATTTTCGACACTAAAATCAGAATAATCAACATGAAAGTGTGACCTCCGCATTCTCCTTCTTAAAATCTTTACTGCTTATCACCCATAGGTTAAGTTACATTGTATTAGCTTGTCAAATAAAAGCCTCCATATCCTGACCACAGCCAATCCCTCTGGTTTCTTCATTGACCACTTACTTTTACTCAAATTGTACTCTTATAACAACAAATTTTTATTGTTCCCTTAATGCATGCATATTTTCATGCTGTTTACCCTGCATGAAATGTCTTTCCCAACTTTCTTTTCCTAGCTCTTATCCTAAAAGATTTATCTGAGACAACATTTTTAGAAAGGCTTCCCTGTAGCAACAGAGTAGGAGAACTTTTTTTATGTCCTTCCTTAGCAACTTTCAAAGTTACCAATGTTATCATCTATCCTATAAAGTCACCCACACGCTAGAAGTTAGCTTCTCTAGGTTAGGGACTGTGTTACTCCCTCGTGCGCACCAAGAGCTCTTGAAAATGGTAAATCAACTGAAGGAATGGGGACTAATAATTTAATTTTACAAAATCAGTTGATTACCTAACTTAAGATTTAACATATTGGGGCACCTGGGTGGCTCGGTCCGTTAAGCCTCCAACTTGGACTCAGGTCATGATCTTGTGGTTCCTGAGTTCGAGCCCCTTGTCGGCTCTGTGCTGACAGCTCAGAGCCCGGAGCCTGCTTCAGATTCTGTCTCCCTCTTTCTCTGCTCTTCCGCTGTTCACACTCTGCCTGTCTGTCTGTCTCTCTCTCTCTCAAAAATAAAGGTTAAAAAATAAATTAAAAATAAATTAAAACTAAAAAGATTTAACATGTCTATAGTTTCTTTACATACAGGGATATCCCTTCTACACTTTACATAGCATGAAGCTAAATCACTGTTTATTCTTTGAGGAGTACATTTAGGCTGCTTCATTAAGACTTGATGATCATAAGATATAAGAAACATGTGGGATTACAAAGCTTTTTTTTTTTACTTGTAAGACTTTTCCCCTTATTTCTGTAAACTTTTCTGAAGTCATCATACATACTGCTTTAGATATTAACCAGATACCAGAGATGTAAAGTTTATTTAAAGACTTTCTATATGTCACTCATACATGTAATAACTACTTTTACCAAATTCACAAATACTTATACCAAATATCTAATATAACTAGAATTAAAGAAATTTTCTAATTAATTTTTTATTCAGAATTTATTATAGTTAAATAAATTACCAGAATTTTCTCCAAATAACAGTGCATTAATAGACACTTTTTTAGTTATTAGCCCACTTAATAGTATATTTTATATAGCTCTCCATGCTTTTCCAACTAGTGATGTTATATCCTTCTGACTCTAATTTAACTTCTAATGTGAATAATATAATTTGGCTACCTTTGGGAAAAATAATTTTACATTATCCAATTCAAAAAATTCTTGAAAAAATAGTTTAGGCACAATTTTCTCACCAATATTTACTAATAAAAAATGCTCTGGATAACCAATTATATGCAATGTAAAAACATGGAATATTATTTTTATATCAGGAATTAAAAATTATCCATTTATATTTTAATTGCAGCCAATGTTTAAATAAAAATGAAGTTGGATGCAAATCGCATGTTTTGTACAAAAGCATTATAAAATATTAAGACATGTCTACTTGGTAAATATAATTTATCTTCTTTAATTCCTTATTTCTTTTACATGTTATATCTTAGTTTCTAAACTGTGAAGTTTAGATAGCTAATCAAGGCATAATAGAAATTTTGTATAAATTTATAACACTCTAAGTAAGATCTTTCTCTTCCATGATATTTCATAGCAAATGACTCTTGCTTTCCTAGAACTTCCATCACTGTATTTATTTGTGTCTGATTTTTAACATCACATATTAAAGATATCTATTTGATATATATTTATATAACACACATAGATATGGCTTTACAATTTACAGGCTTCCTCTGTAATATATCTTAACAACCATTTTATATTTATATTTTTTACTCTGTGCTTATGTTCAACATTGTATCCAAGAAAAAGTGAAGTAGCTTCTAGTAAAAGACACATAGATTTTGATTAATAAAATTGAAGTAAAAGGAAAGGACCATAAAAATGAAGGGATAAAAACATATGCATAAGATAAGATCCAAGGAGTTTTCATTGAGCGTCAATTTTGGCCCTGAGCTTCCTGGTTTAAAAAGTTTTTGAATTTTAGATTATACTATAAGTTTGTATTAAAAAATTATAAGTTTTTAATTTTAAATATTGGATTTGGGGGCACCTGGGTGGCTCAGTAGGTTGAGCATCTGACTCTTGATTTTGGCTCAGGTCATGATCTGATCCCAGGGTTGTGGGATTGAGACTCATGTTGGGCTCCATGCTGAGTGTGGAGCCTGCTTGGGATTCTCTCTCTTCCCCTGACCCTCTCTTCCACTTGTGCCCTCTCTCTCTCTCTCTCTCTCTCTCTCTCTCTCTTTCTCTTTCTCTTTCTCTCTCTCTCAAATAAAATAAATCAAAATGAATTTGATTTTATGAGATTTGTGTTTGAAAATGCATGGCATCAAAGTCATCATTTCAAAGTAATAAAACACTATAACGTTTGCCTCATTCAATGTACTTATGTACTAATTTCGATTATAAACTGGAAATCATACATCATCACCATGGTCATTTTGGTAGGGCTAAATATCTTAGTGTTCAATATCTTGGGCTTAAATATCCAAGAGTCAGTTTATAAACATTTCACATTTATAATAACTTTAATGTTACAAGTCTTAACTACTAATGATGTGTCTTCCAAAACCTGTATCTCAATTTAAAGAGTAATATGGCAGTTAGTGAAATATGTGTGTTTGGAATTTACTCCATAATTAATCTAGATGTTGTATCAATCACTTTGACAGCTACTCCCTTCACTACCAATCTATTTTTAGCCAAAAATTATTCCAACTATATTTTAGATATAGGAGAAACTATGTTGGGTACCTTTTTCAACACTGGAGTATTTGTCATCTCTGGCAACAGGTAATATATCCTTATATGTTAATAATTATGGCTGTGTCCAAAAAACTAATATATAAATCTATATAGAAAAAGAGTAAATAAACACACCGAAGAAAAAAAATCAAGAAAATGATTTGAGAGCCTGTGTAATTCATCACTTTCCCCTTTCTCTTATTCCTCTCAGAAGTGAGCTTTCTAACAGCTGTAATTTTACTTAAGTCACTGCTGACCTGATCAAATCATGCATAGATACAAAAGTTGAGATATCCTGATTCTTTCTCTAGAAATCTGGAACTGAGATTGAGACACAATCATTTTCTGTATGTGGCTGAAATATAATTAGAAAAATGTACCCTTGGCTATAAGGTCAATTTGCAGACAGAAAATCAAAGTAAGCAAACACAGAGTAGTGGAAAACACTGAGTCCTGGTGCCCAGTTCCTAGATTCTGGGCTTGATGGGTCTCGCCTGGATCCCTTTTCTTGGAGTCTTTGGGGGTGCCTTGGGGTCCCTTTCTTAGGGTCTACCTGCACATAGCTTATAATGCTTTTAGTCTTAAGCTAGTTCAAAATAGCTTCTGTTAACTTGCAAGCAAGAGTTTTCTCAACCAATAAAGATGGCTTTTCCAGGATTCTATTTAGAACCTACCAATATTTTAATATTAGTGAGAATTATATAAACTTTTAACATTTCCATTGGTTCTATACAGATTTAGTAAATATATTTAAATATGTATAGACACACACACACACACACACACACACACACACACACACACCAGTCACATGCATGTAAGAAAGTTGATGTTCCTAATTTAACATACTCAGTACATCATTTATAATTTTTATAAAGATTAATGTAATTATGTAGAGAGTTTATCATTTTTAAAATCTAGTCTATTCATATTTATCTAAGTAGAATATGATGATCCAATGAATGTTTATTAGCTAAATAATATGAATTCAGGGTTAGGTTAACTTTGGAATAATATTTTTCAATGGTTATAATAGAATTCTTACAATGCAGAGTTAAAGATTCTATTCATTTCATTAGACTACTATACTAAACTCATTCTTACTCATTTCCATTCTCATTATTTCAAAGGGTATTTATTAAAAAGGACTCCTACTCTTCAAAAAATCACCTGATTTAGTACACAGACACTAACATCAAAATTCTGCATTTTCTCAGGATATTTTCATTGACTTGCTCTGTGATCAAAGCCATATCAAATTCCTTTCCAGTGTCTTCATCTATACGATGAGGACTAATGCTCTTTAACTAGTTGTCCATTTTTCAGGATTTATTTAGATCAATTGATAAAACCTTTTATAAAGATATGAATCTAAAGTTTTCTAAAAATACCACATAATAGAGACTGGGACACTTTTTTAGTACACTTTTATATTATGTAGACAGGCCTGAGGCAAACCAGAATTGGAAATGCTATCAAATCAATGTTCATACTGTGCCTGGACTGTCAATAAATGGAAACTATTTTTAGCAACAAAAATATGGCAACTTTGATGAGTACTTCCTTTAGAAATGGATGTTTTTCAGGTTCCCACTGAGCTTCACACAAAATAGTACAATTTAGAAAACCCCGAAACACAAGGCAATTGGGTAATATGTATATTGGCTATTTCCTTGTGGAGTCACTATGCACTTTGGCTCCTGTTAAGGCCCCTGTAATGAAAAACCTGCTGAATCTCTACATAAAATCTAAACTGGAAAAAGAGAAAATAAGAAAGTCAGCCACACAAGACTGGGCATGCTAAAGAATTCCACTGTAACAAACCAACTATGTGGCTAAATATAGGTTAAATTATTTTCTCAGACATTTCCCATAGCAGTGAAAACACTTAAAAATAGTTAGGTATTATATGCATATTATAAGAGAAACATGTTTTAGTCTAATTGCTTTGTTCAATAACCACATTTTTATATATTCGTTCTTTAACATCTTTTATCTTTACTTTTCCTCACTCCTCTACATTATCCTTTAGAATTTACTCATTTACCCCCTCACTTATTCTCATTTACCCCTTTCTTATGTACTACTGTCGATTTTTCTTATGCTCACAGCTATCTTCAATGTTTCTTTTATTTTATCCTCATAATCACTTATACTATTTTCTTAAACCATATTTTTCTTCTCCTAATCTCCTTCTACGTTCATGCTTTTTCTGCCATTTACCTTTTTATGTTTATGAACACAGCTATAAGCATGATGTTTTTCTGTTTGTGCCAACAGGATTATATGTGCATGAATCAAAGAAGCCTTTTGATCTAGTTTTATAGTACATAGAAATATTTATTTAAAGTACTCACTTGAAATCCAAATGTATTATTCTGAGACCCGTGCCTTGGGACTCCTGGATTTTCACACGAGGTCCGCGTAGGTTCTAAAATAAAGATTATAAACGTAATATTCCTTTAAAACTTATAATTATATCTAATCTATATTCCTCTCATACAAAACAATTTTGAGTGATCTGGGGCTCAATGAAAGGACCAGGGGTAATAATAAAGAGTATAAATCTAATAGCATCTCTCCAGGGACAGAAGTCTGCTAATCTTAAAGCAAGAATTCAGGTGCCCTGCATTTTACATGAATTTTGTAGTTCTTGAACTTTGAACCCTTCTAACATAAAAGCACTTGACATCCAACTCACTGTGGATAAAAAGTGAAGGAAAAATGAAGGATATGAAAGAAGAGCACATGCATAAAACATCTGTTTAGGGACTTTGCTAAATTATAATCTAGGTAGCATAATATTCCCCTCAAGAAGCAAGAGTTTTTCCGGAAACAGGCTTAGTTATTTTCATTTTTCATGGACACCTATAGGAGATTCAGATATAAAAATGGTAGCACTAGTAGTCTCTAAACTGGCTAGTTTGTATGACAGATTATTTGGTTGGTTTACCAAATGTGGCATTTAATTTAAGATTACAGAAATGTGCTTAAAGCCATTTTGAAATCGGTGTACCTTTTTAAAATTTTTGGAGCAAGTTTTGTGTCGTTTGAATAAGATAAATTAGCTGTAAAAATGTATATAAAATTTGTATACAAAAATGCTAGTACTTACTTCTATTAATCTGAGAGGTTTTTTTCTTTTTCATTTTACTGATAAACAAGAAATTATTTTGAGTGTATCTTCAGGAAGTTTTAAATGCTAAATATAACATCATATGTTTTAACTGTGTTCATTTTCAACGCCTTCTAATTGCTTCTGTATTTTACATTTATTTTTCATATGCAGTCACCCCTAGTTTATTCAATGTAACTAGTATCCAATAATTCCAAAATTACTAAGAATAATCAACCTTTAGGGGCGCCTGGGTGGCGCAGTCGGTTAAGCGTCCGACTTCAGCCAGGTCACGATCTCGCGGTCCGTGAGTTCGAGCCCCGCGTCAGGCTCTGGGCTGATGGCTCAGAGCCTGGAGCCTGTTTCCGATTCTGTGTCTCCCTCTCTCTCTGCCCCTCCCCAGTTCGTGCTCTGTCTCTCTCTGTCCCAAAAATAAATAAACGTTGAAAAAAAATTTTTAAAAAAGAATAATCAACCTTTAATTAATATTACCTATGCAGTGAGGTGATGAACCACTCCAAGTGCCATCTGCTTGACATATTCTGGTACTCGATCCCACTAATATGAAGGGAGAATTGCAGCTAAAAGAAACCTCTGACTGGTATATGAAACTTTTGCCTTCTCTTTTTCCTTGGGCAGGAATACCAGGGTCACCGCAAAATTTTGCTGGAAATGAAAAGAAAATTATAACAAAGATTTAGGATTCATCAGAGCAACAGTTTAGAAAAACGATGAAAATAACTGGGATATTGAACTATAGTGACAGGTTATTCACGTTAATGTGCCCCACAGAATTTTTTTTAGCTTCTATGTGATATATATTGAATGTATGACTCAGCATGATATGTTTAAAAATAGTCTGATTGAGATGTTTTCCACCTAGGAGACCACCTAAGCAACTATAGAAATTTTTGTATTTTTGTTGTTGTTTTGTATTGACCAGAATCAAACCACATCGTTGTACAAATCGTTTGCAGAGTTGGCGTATACTTCGGAAAAGGCATGTGATTCGCAGATCGTTCTGTCGGAAGGAACCAGTGGTCTAGGCTGTACTCTCCAGATTGTTCTTTCTTTTTATATGCATATAACAGATACACTTCTTTGTTCTGTTGTACTCTGTTGAACACTCAGAGCACATATCCTAGTATTTTGTTGTCTTCCTCTTTGAAGCATTCTGGGGGATTTTTGAGTGTCTTTTAAAGAGTAAAAAAGCCCCGTACAGTCCAAATCTATACAAAACCAAGGAATCTCAAAATTCCACAACAACTATTGAAAATACCATCTTGGCAGAGTTTCTAAACAAATTGAATGGATTATTGTGTCCGTCATATAATTCCCAACAACTAAAAGAACTTATTCTAAGTTTTACGTACTTGGACTTATCAGTCAACAAAATAAGATTCCTTCCCTTGTGGAATTTATGCATTTGTGAGGGAAGCAAACAAAAAAAATAAACATAGTAAATAAAAAAGATAGTATGTGGGAAGGCAGGGAGTCGTCTGTCGAGAAACAGTGTGGAGGAAGGAGATTTGGACCAAGTAATTTGTGGATGTGATAGATGGTGAGAGATAAGGCATAGGTTTTAAACAAGGTGACCAGGGTGTCTGTCATTGAAGGATGATTTGGAGGAAGTGAAGCAGTCAGCCATGCCGACACCCCAAGGAAGAGCATTCCAGCTAGAGGAAACAGTGTTGCCAAAGCCCTATGCTGGAGCATGTCTAGCATGTGAAGGAAGCCTAAGGCCAGTGACGCTGGGGCAGAGTGAGCATGCAGAATGGAGGCAAAGATATCACAGGCTTTCAAGTTTTAATTGTAGTAGAAAATACATAACATACATTTTCCATTTTAATGATTTTTAACTGTACTTGGTTTTTAAATTTGCAGATGTAGCACCGAAAGCTTATTTCCTATAAGGCAAACAAACAGTAACATCCAAATATTTTTCAGTATAAACACTCCCTTAAAATGGTGCATTATCCAAACCAAAGATGTTTTTGAGGCTGAACGGGGACCTTTAACTGGGTAGGACATCTACCAGGACAACAGGAATCACCTAGGAACGCTCCAGGCAAATAGGAATGGATAAATACCCTAAAAACAGAACACTTTAGTTTTAGCTCAGTGTTCAAAGAAAGCTGTTTCCTGAAATTCAAGACTTCAGGAGAAAGCTGAATTTTCAAACCTCTTTTTTAGGAACTTCTTTTTTTTTTCTTTTTAAAACAGAAGTAAAAGTAATTATTAAATAAATATTCAACAACATAAATTTAGGGGAAATTGTCAGAGTAAAGCAACAGGTAAACATTTGTTTACTGTGCTTTGCTTTAATTTTCAACATTTCCTGGATATTGTGAATCTTTGTGCTAGTTGGCTTCTAAGCACTTCTAGCAATATAGCATCAAATCCTAAAGGCCAGAGTCTTCGTCTTATTAATCTTTGTAACTTTAGCACATGTTGAAGTCAACGGCTATTTCTTCAGCAGAGATTACCAGTGAGCTTTTCACCTTAGCAATCATTTCTATTGCCAAGTTATTTCGTAACCTACTTCTGAAGAGTTTGTCTTGCATATTTCTGCTGAGTCATTCATCTCAGAAACTTATCTTTATTCAACAAAAGAGGGAGACACAACCACATAAACTCCTCACTCCTGCTCCCTACCCGCCCCCCACTGTGTTATTATTCTGTTGTTTTCTATCTGTGGACTTTCATGTACTAAAACCAAACAACCTATTGGTGTCCAGCTTAGAGGCTTAAATCAACAGGATTGATTTTCAGAAGGGTTCAGTTTGCAATGACGTAAACTTTAAGATCAAAGGACATACTTTGAACGAAAATAAAGAGAAAAGACTTTCCCTTCTATAAAGTCCCTAGAATGAATGTATTTGGCTGTTCAATGGATAAGAGCATTGTCTCTTTAGTCTACCTTCTCTGAACTGGCATTCATAGTCTTCCAATTAGTAGCAGTGCAACCGTAGGCCATATAACCATGTAGCTGGTGCCTTAAATGATGACACAGTCACACAGTGTCCTTACAATTTGATTCCCCTCTCTAAGCCCAAGTCATTATTAACTAAAATGTCATGAGTAAATGTACTTACTAGGAGTTCTGTTATGTGCAGTAGAAATAACATATGTCAAGCAATTTGGACACAGTTAACCCTATTATATTTGGATAGTTATAATTCAATGTCAGTCGTAGGTAGTGCATTATTATTTGCATTTTAAGAGAACTAAAAAGAAAATATTCTATCAAAATAACTTCTTGAGATTTTCCCAGTCATATCAAACAAACTTTACCATAAACTCATCTCTGTAAATCTCCCTGTCCTTATCTGTTGTGAGATAGCCATAGAATATCTAGTCTTCTTTAGAACACACTGGTCTTTTCTAAGTTGATCCTTAGCATATATCAGAATTTTAAGGGACAATTTGTGTGACATCATGACATCAACCTAGAAGTGTTGGGGATTGTAGGATACGATGAGGTCAGGAGGAAAGAAGAAAAAAAAGCACGTTAGCCTTTAAACAATACGGTTTCCACTGTGAATGAGAGAAGACTGAGGGTTCCAAGCAGTTTCGTCTCATCAGTTAGATCTGCTTAACTTTCAAGGCTATGAGGATGGGGGTTGAGGGGTGGTGATGCTTTACCTCATGAAGAGAAGGAAGGAGGAAGGGAAGACTAGGAACAGGGTAGCACTGGACACCTCAGAATGAACACTGCACATATCACGTACTACAATAATTTGTGTAAAACACAACGCCGAGTTTTATTTTGTCTTGTGATCTTCCAAATTAATTTCAAAGTGACACTTGCTGGAATATATATTGTAAAGTAACCTCTGTAAGAAAATCATAATAATCCCTCATCTCCATGCTTACCCTAATCATTTTATTTTTTTTTATGTTTTTATTTTTGAGAGAGAGAGAGAGAGAGAGAGAGAGAGAGAGAGCGCGCGCATGAGCAGGGGAGGAGCAGAGAGAGAGGGAGACACAGAATTCGAAGCAGGATCCAGGCTCTGAGCTGTCAGCACAGAGCCTGACGTGGGTCTTAAACTCACAAACCGTGAGATCATGACCTGAGCCAAAGTGGGACACCCAACCGACTGAGCCACCCAGGTGCCCCTACTCTAGTCATTTTAGATGTATAATCACAATCATTATCATGACAAATACCATCATAAGAACCTGATTTGAATGACCATGTAGAGTGACAAGGATTTACTGTGGAAAGAAATTTGGGAGTACATGAGAGTGTTCAGTTGAGACAAACTGGACATAAATAATACTTTTCCAGGGGTAGAATTCATCTTAAAGGGACTTTATTTTGAGTAATAACTTTTTTTAAACAAATTTGAAAACAAAGTAGTTCAGCCTAATATTTAGAGTCAGAGCAGAAAGAACACAAGAGTTGGATGACAGGAAAAGTAGCTACACTGGTAAATATGATTTTCTATTGAATTTTATTATACCTTGAAATGAGCTTTAACAAGCTCATTTTTCTTCTAGCAAAATCTGAAAATTTTAAGTAACAGCTGTCCTAAGTGAAGGAGCTCTAAGAGAGTGAAAAGAAGAAAATATAATTTCAAATACAGAAATTATACTTACGTAAGCACTGTGGTACTTCCCCACTCCAGGTACCGTTCCCTACACAGGTCAAAACAGCAGGAAAGGATAGTTCATAGCCTGGAGAACAGATGTAGCTAATACTAAAGCCCCAGTCAAAATTTGTTCCTTCCAACCTTCCATTAGAAATCTGGGGAGGAGTTGAGCAGGTAACAGCTGCAATTACATTAAAAGGGATTAGACACAGCTGTTGAAATATCCTGGGTGTAAAAAAAAAAAAAAAATCATTAGAAGAAGCATATGTGCTAATTTAACCTTTTGGAGGACAATATGGTGTGACATGTTTTATTCTCCTAGTAGTAGTCCTGAAACATCCCTGGAATTAATCCTTCTAGAATGTGACTATTTCTTGGCAACATAATGGCTACTGGTTGTCAGAGATACTCTTACAAAATAAAGAGCTGCCTGACATCTAAGGGAAGCAAATAGAGGGTGACCATTCAGTATACTGTAAGTGATAAATTATTGGTTTTATATAAGATTATTTTCCAATGACCTTTAGACAGACTGAAGACCTGGGCTGTTTGGCTATATATAGTGTCAACACTGTAGCAAAGAATTTGCAAGTAATTCTGTGACATTTGCAAAAGAAACCTAGATTATGTATCTCATGAAAATATCCAAATTGGTTCTATTAACCACTTAAATTCATATGTTAAAATTTACTGTGGGGCACCTGGGTGGCTCAGTCAGTTAAGCATCCAACTCTTGATTTCAGCTCAGGTCACCATCTCATGGTTCGTGAGTTTGAGCCCCACATCAGGATCTGTGCTGGTAGTGTGGAGCCTGCTTGGGATTCTCTCTCCCTCTCTCTGCCCCTTCCCAACACTCACGTGACTTCAAGCCCCACGTCAGGCTCGGTGCTGATGGCGCCCTTTCGCCCTTTCTCCTTCTCTCTTCTTTTCTCTCTCTCTCTGCCCCTCCCCACTTGCTCTCTCTCTCTCTCTCTGTCTCAAAATAAATGAATAAACTTTTTAAAAACTTTACTGTAGGGTTTTAAAATAAATTATTAAATGTTTAAACATTAATTTTTAAATTTGTTTTTTTTAATGTTTACTTATTTTTGAGAGAGAGAGAGAAAGTGAGATGAGAGCACAAGTAGGGGAGGGACAGAGAGGGAGAAAGAGACAAGAGAGGAGCCCAAATTTAGGAGCTTAAATTCTCAAACCATGAGACCATGACCTGAGTCGAAGTCAGAAGCTTAACCTACTGAGCCACCCACGTGCTCCTAAAATTTGTTTTAAGTTGGCTTCAAGCAGAAATGGGTAGGATAATGTGACAGAGGTGAAGGGAAAAAGGGGGGTAACCAATGCAAAATCCAAAAATGAGAAATAACTGGATTTTTATGACTTGCATCATATATGATTTTTTTTGAGTTATATAACATTCCCATTATCAGATTCAATTAATCGTGTATGAAATAATTTCTAAAATATAAAATATTCATATATTTTCAAATGTTAACTGTAGATAGTGATCTGATTCAGAAAAAGATAATCAAGAATACACACAAGATAATTTGTGTAATTAAGAAAGATACACATGTTGAATTTATCCTTTTTGTTAAATTGTGAATTCACAGATGTTTAGAAAGACACCTGAATGAGAAATCTCAGTATTATTATGAAACAATAGGAATTGTCTGGCATGACATCTGCAGTATTACATAAGTAATCATAAAAATTGGCAAAAAATTATAAAAATATTTCCAGCATTAAATACACAGCATTAAAGTAGCAAATGTATGCCTACAGTAACTAAAAGATTAATTATAGATTGCATTCTTTTAAGAAACATGATTCTTTATGAAAAGTTAGTTTTCTAATTCAGTATGATTATTCTCAAGTTATAGAAAGTTTTCCTCACATCTTTGAATTACTTGGCCCAAGTGGATCATCAAATTAAAATTCTAATTTATTAAGAATGTTTTAAATATTCCCCTCAATATAAATGATGATAGTGAGCGCATATCAGAGAACATGATACTTTTGTTGTTTTGGTTGCATTAAAGTTCATTGTCATTACTCACGATAAGATATAATATCTTTCTTGAAATATCATTTTAAAGTCCTATATGTTATTATCTACCTGGTTTTAAAATAAAAACTGCAGCAATTTTTAGTATCAGAAAACAGTGAAATAATAGAAAAACGCTTTTTAAACTTAAAATGGCATGTTAAAAAGTAAATACATGGTGGTTATCACTTACAAATATTGGAGAAATTATCCTACCTCTACAAGTTGGCATTATTCCACTCCATGTGCCATTTGTTGTACAAGTCCTAATTCTGGAACCGTTGAATTCCATTGTGTAGCCTGGCTGGCACATGTAAGAAACATTTTGTCCAACCACATAATCATCTCCATATCTCAGTCCATTGGCTGGTATACCTGGGTCTCCACAACTGATGACTATCAGTATTGGATGAGAAGAGCAGATGGTTAATGTGTCACGTATTTAATGGAGAGAAGTAGTAAGCATATGGCACACTTAATATATATGAAGGAAATTTGGTTACCATATTCATTTTTAATCACAAAACATAAGCATATTTAAGCCACACGCTGGCAACTCTTGATTATGATCAGCTATGCCTATTACAGATTCTATGCATGTGGCTCAGAAACTGCATTTGGACTCTGAAAAGGCTAGGTTAATGTACTATTATACTGTAAGGAACACTGATTCAGTTAACCTCTTTTAATCTGCATTAGGTGATCAAGTAGAAGTCATCCTATAGAAACAGGATTTCTTTTTAAAAAAAAATTAACATTGATTTATTTTTGAGAGAGAGAGAGGAAGAGAGAGAGCATAAGTGGGGGAGAGGCAGAGAATGAGGGAGACACAGAATCCAAAGAAGGCTCCAGGTTCTGAGCTGTCAGCACAGAGCCTGATGCAGGGCATAAACCCACAAATTGCGAGATCATGACCTGAGCAGAAGACAGAAGCTTAACCAACTGAACCACCCAGACACCCCTAGAATCAGGATTTCTAATATAATATTTGAAATCTACATATTTCCACATATAGCAATTGGAATCTCTAATTTATCAGGCTGACTGGACTGAGAGCATATTTTCTGCCTAGTGTCACTCAGCTGGATATTATAATAGTTTTTAATTAAAACAATGCGAGATGCAAAAAAATACATCAATGTGAATCTATCACATGCAGGACAGGACACTTGGTTTGTGGCAATGAAACTACCATCGCTAGGGATAGAGAAATCAATTTACCATTTTCACCGACTCACTGCCAACTCAAGTGAAAGAATGACCTCCAAGAAATTGCCACCTCCACTCTGGAAGGCATTCGCTTTCTGGATTTGGGGTGAATGAGAGGCTTGTGTCAAGTTCTTACTAAATACGCCTTGTCGTTGCCAGCCGAGGGAGGGGTAGCTGCTGTCCTGCCCTGTGCTAAGACTCTGCAAATATACTCACCCCTACCTGTTTCATACTGGCACTCAGGGCCCCACAAAGGGATGGAAGACAATTGCAATGTGAGCCTCCCTCTGCTGATGATGCTATGGACTGACTGGGGAGAGCATACCAGTGTCCCCCGAGTAGGAGTGGGAATGGGGAGCTCAGGCAAGGCCAGGGGCACAACATGGTAGGGAGCATGTGGCCTATAACCCATCCTAGGAAGACAGGGAGGCAGAGAGGCAGACTGTGCATGAGCAGAGGCTCCAGACCCTCAGCACATACTCCATTGTCCCAATAGACCTCAGTTACAAAGTACAAATTTAAAGTTGAAATTAAGAATTTTAAGGCAGCCATCACAGAGCATTAAACCTCAGCACAGGACCCTTTTGAACATGAGGTGATGAAGAAGCATGGGCATAGCGCCTACAGCCCACTAACAAGTCCTTGAAACTGGCAGAGTGACCTGCCTCTAGGAGCTCAGCTGCCTGGATGAGGACACTTTGCTAGGGGTAGAAGGGAATCTTGGTTTAACCTTATCCTGACCCCAATCTACTTTAACATATAAAAATTCCTTTGGAAACTTCCTTTACCTCAGCTCCCCCAAGATATATGCTGGCAATCATACTCCAAATTTATGGCCCCTGATACAATCCGAAGGGTCTCATGACTGAGGTTTTACTAAACGGTAACAAATGGTGTTTCCCTAGCAACAGCAAACCCCTCAAGGTCCTGGAAACCTTGTTTCCAAAATACCTTCCAGACATTATCCTTGACCTTCTCCTACCCTGAGGGTACATAATGAGTTACCTGTCATAACTCCAGTGCAGCTCTTCCTGCCCACAGTACTGTCCCTGTGCTTTAATAAAATCACCAAAGGTGTCAAGAATTCTTTCTTGGCCATCAGCTCTAAACCCAACGAACCCCCATTACCCCAAAACCCCATCATAAGGTTCTATCAATTGTATTAGTCCATAAAGCTGGCTCTGTTTACATATATAATATTATCATTTATAATGCCACCCAAAATCTTTCAGAAAGACTAAGACAACAGAGAAAAGACGAAATAATTTGAAATATGATATTTAATAACAAGGCATAACAGAGATTATATATAAGTGACAATGGCGTTTGCTGTTTTGTGGTAGGTGGTTTGAGCTTGATTTGGGCAAGGAATTATCTAAAAGCTTTCTGACAGATAAGAGAAAAAGGAAAATACAAGGTTACACTGTTTCTTTTCTAAAGATTTAAAAAAAAACACATGGGGTTACTTGGCTTTTACTATCTTTTCTTTTTTTTTCCCTTTAAATCTTTTTGCTCAGAGATAATTTTGTACTTTCAAAGTTGATTTATTTTTGAGAGAGAGAGAGACAGAGTGCAAGTGGGGGAGGAGCAGAGAGAGAGGGAGACACAGAATCCCAGGCTCTGAGCTGTCAGCACAGAGCCCAACATGGGGCTCAAACTCACAAGAGGTGAGATTATGACCTGAGCGGAAGTTGGAAAGGCTTAAGCACTGAGCCACCCAGGCACCCCAAATCGTTTGGTTCATAAAAGGGTAAATAATTTCATCAGGTAAACCGGGGCTATATTCTTTCATTTTTACTTTTAATTAATTCTTCAGCAAAGATTCCCTGATCACCTAATCATTGTCACTAGGATGGGTGACAAGATTAAAGAAGTATTTTGGAGGTCTAGGGTCAAAGACTAAAAGCAGATTAAGGCATGGAAGACCTTAATAGCACTTCAATTACATTGTATTTCTTAATTTACCATTAAATATTATGAATGTCAAGATTTCTGTCATATTATTCTAATCCACTAAGCCTAAGAAGTTTTAAGACCGTGACTAATGGCATTTAAATTAAAGAACAATGTTCACTGCACTTCACCTGATAATCCTAGGAGCCCTGGGGACAGTTTGCTAAATCACACCCAGTGAGAGTTTCTGTCTGATCCTACTAAGAGTTTTGCATATATAGGATAATTTTTGTTCTTTTGATAATTGTACAGGAAACGATTTTTAAAGTTATGCAACTGAGTTGAATAGGAAATCAAATCCTGGTTATTTACCAGGAATACCATTTCAAAATTTCAGTTTTGTTTCAAAATTTACAACTATATAAAAGTGAGTATAAGCCTTTGATTTATTTTGTTTCCTTTTACCATCTGGGTGTGTATGTCTACATACATATATATATGTGTGTGTGTGTGTGTGTGTGTGTGTGTGTATATATATATATATGTGTGTGTGTGTGTGTGTATATATATATATGTGTGTGTGTGTGTGTGTATACACACACACACACACACACACACACACACATATATATATATACACACACACACACACACACACACACACCCCCCTAAATTTTAAACCTACATTCCAATTAAGAAGTGGGACGTTAAAGAGCACACATATATGCTGTTGTTATTTTCTAGGTAGCACTTTACAGATTGAAATAGAAGCCTGGCAAGAAAGAACAGCTAACCTGGTCCTAAGGCCCACAAGCTGAGGTACAGCTACTGAAAGAGAGGACAGAGGACTTATTTTACAAAGAGGCACCAAGAAAGAGTTTGCATATGTGGCAGCCTCATGATGAAATGCCTGACAACAAGGGCTTCACAAGGAATTGTTGGTGGCTTTCTAGTGAAGCAAAGGCCCATCAAAGAGGCAGTTTCCAATAGCAACAGTCTTTTCATTTGCCACTAGTTTGTTTCTAGCAACAAAAAAGAGGCTTTTGGTCTTTCCAGGCAAAGCCTTAGAATAGTGGCTATGTGGGGCTTTGCCCTAAAATTCAAAGACATCAGTTCATGACAATGGGATGCTGGGTTTTCTTTCAAGAAAAATCTCTTCAAAAGTCACCAAATCCCCTAAGCACACAGGGCACATGTACCCATGATGAGGGGGCATAAGGCAAGCTGAGGGCAAAGCACATGCCGGCAATGCCTGCCCCCCCACCCCCACCGCCGCAAGTGGGATCTGTGTGGCATTCCTCAGACATTCCTGACTGCCCTAAAGCTAAGAGGAGAAATCAAATGGTTACCTGATAGAAATCACAGTCAAGGAGGACATGAGTCTCCATCAGTTTACAAACATCTTGGTAAATGAAAAGAAAAAGGCAATCTTATCAATAGCCTAATCTCCAGAAACATACAGACTCAGTTTCCTGGTGTCCCAATATCATCCTCCCCTCCACAGTGATGTGGGGAACAAATGCAAGAATGGGAGGTAAAATTGAATTTCTGTATAACCTGCAGCCCACTGATAAATATCAAGGCAAATACAGAATATAACATTTCTCCAGGAGCCCCCTACTATCTTAATGTTAATGCCTTCCTAGAGGGGAAAACAACCTTAGCCTGACAACAGTAAGGCCTCAGGTAACTTAGAAGTCCTCTTTAGCATACGAAAGTCCTTCTAGAGGCCTCCCTTTTGCCTTTCCCTTCCCAACTCGATGATACGTAACCAGTTACTCCACAACCCGGTGCAGCAATTCCCGCTCACGGGTCCTGTCCCATGTGCTTTAATAAAATCACCCTTTTACACCAAAGACATCTCAAGAATTCTTTCTTGGCTGTCATCTCTGGACCTCCACCACTCCAAAACCACAACACACACACACACACACACACACACACACACACACACACACCAATAACTTCACGAAGACAATTATTTTGTCTATTTTCTACATTGTTGTATTTTCAGGGCCTCGTCTAGTATATAACTTATTAAAAAAAGATTAAGTAAATATTTTTTAAAGAATAAATATGTGAATGATATGTAAGAAATGATTAGATCAAATTCTCAAAAAAAATACAATGTTTTAAAGGTTTGAATTGGCTTTTGTGGGAGGATTTTTTCTCATTAGTTTCTATCATGTAATTGAGGCCCACTTGGCATCATTTATGATAAATCTAAGTAGATGATATCTATGCTAAAAGTAAAACAATTGTGATGATTCTAGTCTGTGCCACTTCAAAGCTACTTTCTCTTTTAACTTCCTAAGTGAGAAATAGACATACGTATTTTTAAATAACTTAGGATCACATTAATCACACTTATATTCCCTTTCATGGATATACATAAAATATAATTTGTGTAACCAAACCCTTGATGGTTGAGTTATGTTACTCCTTTTCTTTTTTAATTTTGTTTTCAATGTTTATTTATTTTTGAGAGACAGAGCATGAGTGGGGGAGGGACAGAAAGAGAGGGAGACACAGAATCCGAAGCAGACTCCAGGCTCTGAGCTGTCGGCACAGAGCCTGACATGGGGCTTGAACCCACGAACCGTGAGATCATGACCTGAGCCAAAGTCAGACACTTAACCAACTGAGCCCCGAGTCACTGTTTTTCTATTAGAGACAATGCAGCAATGAACATTCTTGCTTAGGCACGTACTGTTCCAGGTCTCAAGCCAAGAAAAAATTCTACCATAGCAGAATGAAGTTCCAGAAAGGTGGTCATTTCTCTGATAACGCTTCTGATTTTATATAATCTCCCAATTGAAACATTGGTTTCCTTTTTAGATCTCAGTGGTAGATTTTCTCAACTTCAAGCTCAGCATTATTGATATTCAGTACCAACTAATTCTTTATTGTAGGGGGTTGCTTTATGCTTTGAGAATGTTTAGCATTGACCTCTCCCTGCTAGATACTAATAGTGTACTTCATTCACCTGCACTATGACAGCCGAAAAATATCTCCAGATATTGCCAAATATGCCCTGGGAAGCAAAATCACCCATGTTTGAGAACCACTACACTCAGAGATAGTTCTCTCTCCTTGAGATTTAGATGACTTTTTAGCTTCATTTTACGCAGTTTGATGCTGAGATACCTCCTCCAGTTTTCTCCTATGTGAGAGTAGCCTCATATCCCTGACCTGTTCTTTACCAAAAAAAAAAAAAAAAAAAAAAAAAGAAAGCAAAATCTTTGAGAGTTCTCAGTTTAGTAACAAAGATCCAGTAAGGATCATTTCTGCCCTGGTTATTTGGAACAAAAGCCTGAGGTTCATTTATCACTGGATCTGATTGAGTATGCTGTCCTTGGCCCAAACGACAAGACCTGCCAGATACAGGACATTAATCATTTTGGAAGGAGTCTTAGTGGGTTAAAAAAAATTCCAAGAAACAATTGACTTTATTTCTTCTTAGCACTTAAAGCCAATCCTTACTTTACTTGACAAGCCCTGTCCTGGTGCAGATTGTATCTTCTTCCCAAAATATTATGTGCACTATGTGCTTTAGGTATCAAAGGTGGCTCTGTAAGGATCCTGTTTCATATTTTAATGAGTATTTGCTTGTGCTTAGTTTTTAGCTCTTTTTTTAGGTGTATTTATTTTATTTTGAGAGAGAGAGTGTGTTTACATGTGAGCAAGGGAGGGGCAGAGAGAGAAGGAGAGAGAGAATCCCAAAGCAGGCTCCACACTGTCAGTGCAGAGCCCGATGAGGGGTTCAAACTCACGAACCGTTAGATCATGACCTGTGTCAAAATCAAGGGTTGGACACTTAACTGACTGAGCCACCCAGTTGCCCAGTTTTTAGCTTTTTTTTTTTCTCATTTTGAACATCACAGAAAAGAACATCATCAAATTTTATAATCAGAGTACTTTTATAAGCTTCTTAGTATTATGGCAAATATTCTTTTCATTTCAGCTTGGTTTAGTTTCATGGATGTTTCTTAACATAATTCCTCTGCAAAAGTGTGCATGGTATTTAGATGCATGACCTTGATCTCATGATATATTCTTTTACCTACCCAAGACAAAACTAGTTATTTGGGGGAAGTTTCACACTCCAGAACTGGTAGTGGGTTCTGGATAAGTAACTGTCTGGAGAAGACGGAAGAGTTCTTTTCATGAGGCATGATTTTAGAGAAAGATTAATTAAGTATGCAATTTCTCAATTCATTTATAATCTTAAGCAGGCTGAATATTAGCAGGTATTAGGAGAATTTTTGTAAGGGAAATTTTACGTCTTTACTACATTTCTACTCTGGTTAGATGTGAAAGAGACAGTGTGGGGACATTACCATTATTATTAAATTATGTTTATTCCAAAAGTGTTTCCAAAAATCATTAAAATGAACAAGGCAAATCTACCCATGTGATTGGACTGTGGTTCTTTTAAGGACAGAAAAGGAATGTGTGTGTGTGTGTGTGTGTGTGTGTGTGTGTGTGTGTATTAGCCAATCAAGCAAATGAAAGGTACATATGCAAATCACCATGGTGGAAAATTCTCAAAGGGCGAAAGTGCTTGGAATATCAATGCTTCTTCACAGACCTATGAAATACTAGAGCCCACAAACCTTACTTACTGGACTTTGTATTCTCAGTTCCTGGGACAGTACCTCAATATAATAGGCTTTGTATAAATTATTTTTATTAACTGAATCCATAAGTAGTCCAATTACCGTACATAGCCACAATTCTGCATTTTTAGATAAAATATATCCTGCTGTAAGTTAAAAAATAAAATTATATTTTAAAAATTAGATCACTACCCTGATTTTTACTACATAGGAGGAACTAGTTTCCTAAGGATAACGAGCCTAGGAAAAAAACCACTTAGAGTGACCAAAATTTTATTTTAAAAAAGGTAGAAAAAAATCCAAATAGAATTGAATTCTTTTCACTTTACTTTCACCACATCATTGTAAATGGATAATTCATTCACCTATATTTTAAGTGTTTTATTAATTTCTTCAAGGGACCCTATTAATTATTTTATGTTTGAATCATCCTATACTGAAACATTTATCATATCATCTGTCTTGTTGATTTTATATCTTTCAGCTGATACTGTTTCAATTCTAGCAGATCCACTTTGCCAATGATTGTGTATGTGATTCAACAGTAGCCTGATTCATTTCCTTTGACTCAAGTCATCAAAATATTTCATCTCTTGCAAGATTTGCAGATTTATTATTTATATATATTTGTACTGTATGTTTGGACATTCATCTTGAAACACACAACAAAATTATTGACAAGGTATATAGAGGAAATTGTGATTTTAAGCAGAAAGTATCATTGAAAAAAACAAATCTGGGGCGCCTGGGTGGCGCAGTCGGTTAAGCGTCCGACTTCAGCCAGGTCACGATCTCGCGGTCCGTGAGTTCGAGCCCCGCGTCAGGCTCTGGGCTGATGGCTCAGAGCCTGGAGCCTGTTTCTGATTCTGTCTCTCTCTCTCTCTCTCTGCCCCTCCCCCCTTCATGCTCTGTCTCTCTCTGTCCCAAAAATAAATAAACGTTGAAAAAAAAAAAGAAAAAAACAAATCTTACAAGTAGTCAACTCATTAACAAATAATATG
Organism: Prionailurus viverrinus; assembly: GCF_022837055.1. Classification (NCBI taxonomy): domain Eukaryota; kingdom Metazoa; phylum Chordata; class Mammalia; order Carnivora; family Felidae; genus Prionailurus; species Prionailurus viverrinus. The sequence continues at coordinate 57,308,254 of NC_062578.1, forward strand.
CTCCTGTAGAACTCAAAATGGTAAGTGCAGAGGAATTGAAAAAAAATGGAGAATAGGCCATAAATTAATGAAACAATTCCATATGCATTCTAAGTAATGTATTATATTTATACTATGCAAATATGTTTGACTATTCTAGTGAAGATAGAAAATAAAGTGAAAAAAAAGGAGGAAAAATACAAAAGGAGAGAATGAAGTGAACCTGAGAAAATTGCTTCTTGAGTCAAATAGATTTGATTTTAAATCTTAGATCCTGCATATGCTAGTTGTGTTACCATGAGGAATACAGCTGTGTTTTCTCTGTAAGATACCATATCTTCAAATGTGAAATAGAAAGGATAATAGTATATATTTCATAGATTTGTTATTAGAAATAAAGGAGAGGATTTGTATAAAAGCACTTAGCACAAATCCTAACCACTGGCAAACACTCAATAACAGATATTATTCTTTATGAGTAAAAATAATAACCATTTGGGGAAAGAAAGGAAAGTTTTGTTTTGTTTAGGTGGGTTTGCCAAGAAATGCTGCCAGTGCTTTGGTTTGGAAATTTAATTCAGGCACTTTAAATTTTCCTCATATGTAACTTAATTCATTTCAAATTTACATTTAAGTATTGTGTATACATGCTAAAAAATGATGTCTACAAAAGGCAATTATAAAAAAAGACAATTATATTAAATCAAAATTTATTAAAATATTTATTTGAATTTAATCTTTCTGATATGTATGTATGTACATACATACATATCTATACACATACATACATATGTATACACATATGTGTGTGTATATTTATATATAAAATAATTGAATTTAATGGAAAATTCCATCCATGTGTGTGGCAGAAATAACTGTTTAGCAGTGAACTCTGACAATAGACAATAAGTCAGTTAAATGATTTGGTGCCTCAGTTTCCTGATCTACACATGTAAGTCTATGATGCAATCTCTTCCAGATACAAAATTACGTGGTTCTATCAATCATATATTTAAATTAACTTCCACTGTAAATTAATGAGATGAAATCCGAGACAGCTGCTTTAACTCAGTTTTATTACCACATATATTATCAGTATGTTAGATTCTTTATAGAAGCTTAGCCTATTTTAATTTCCACTGAAACCTCTCTCTGTGCTCCTTTTTTAGGGATATTTTTCTTTTTGCTTTTGGTTTGGATTGCTACTGGGATGTTGGCACTTTTTTGCCTATAAAGTAAGTCAACTGTTACAAATTCTGTTTTTAATTTAACAGCAATTCATCATTTAAAAGCTAGTGCTTGAAATACCTTATTTAACACATTTCTCCTTGAAGAACTGACATAAGGCAAGAAACTTTCTTCATATTTTTGATATACTATTTGTAACCAATCTGTCTTGAATTAGGTGATTTTTAATTTGATTTAAAAATTTAAAGAAAAATGAAAATGATCCAATTAGGTGTAATTTTCGGTCTCAAAAATTGGGATATGTTTATTTATCCTTACTAAAATTGGAAAACAACTTAAATAAGAGACTTAGGTATTTATCTATGATGAAATTAAATTGTTATTCATTGTGCGGAAAACAAAAGACGTGTTACTCAACAGATTTCCTTTACTGTGAATATACTCATTATTTCATCTTTTTGATAACTGTATATTAAACACATACTATCTTCCAGAAACTATGTGCCATGTTATCTGAAAAATTACAAGTCCTTTCTGCAAACATTTTAAAATGGAATGAAATGGTAAGTTGTGTATACTAATAGTTAAAATGAAAATTAGATATTTCAGTTAGTGAACAACTAAGTACTTAATCACTCATATATTAGGTTCTGTGCTCCACTCTAGAAAGTCACTGAGATAAACAGACCTGGTTACTACTGCCCTATAAAGTTAACTGTTCCGCTTTAAAAGTAATTTCCATTAGAAAAAAAAAAGTTATACACCATGAAGAGATCACTTCTAGCTAAAAGGGATATGAGGAAGTGTCTTGAGAAGGCTTTGGCAAATGTGTCATTTGAACTGATATTTAAATTTTTTTTCTTAACGTTTTTATTTATTTTTGAGACAGAGAGAGACAGAGCATGAATGGGGGAGAGTCAGAGAGAGGGGGAGACACAGACTCTGAAACAGACTCCAGCCTCTGAGCTGCCAGCACAGATCCCAACACGGGGCTCGAACTCACAGACCGCGAGATCATGACCTGAGCCAAAGTCGGACGCTTAACCGACTGAGCCACCAGGCACCCCCATTTGAGCTGATATTTAAAAGACACCAGGGTACAGTTCTAAAGACTCAAATGGGGTAATATAGTATGGAAATAGTAAATCATATTTGTTAATTGTTATATTTTTCAGTATCACAAAAAATGCGACTTTTTCAAGGTAAACAGAAGGATTTCTTTCCTTCAAAGTGGAGAAATCAGGGGGAACATATTTTTATTCTCCATTTAAAACAACCAGAAGAAAACACACACACACACACACACACACACACACACACACGCGCGCACACACACACACACACACACACACACACACGAAACAAAAACCAGGTTTCATCAGGCAGGAAAGCACAGAAGCACCGTGATCCTTGAGAGACAGAAAACAAAGGAGATGAGTCCTATGATTGCCTTTAGAGTAGAACTGCCTTTAGAGAAGAACTTCCAGGCTTTGGCACAGAGGGGAGGACCCCAGGCAGACTCCCTGTGTTGAAGAGATGGATCTAAGAGCCCAGAGAGAGCAAAATGGATAGAGTTTGTGAGACAGAGTACCAGAAAGGACATGCACAGAAAGAAAGAGAGATGTAGGAAGAGAACTCCCTGAGTATTCAGCAAAATACTGATGAGTCTGTGAGGACCTGCCCAAGGGCAGGTAAAGAATTATCCAAAAGATTAGATGTAACAATGCCTGGGGCTGACATAGGGCCAGGGATATTACTTTTTACTGACTCGAATGAACAACTGGAAAACGTTTTGCTATTATAGATGTGGCTAATGTGTTCTATTCGGTGGTCATTTCAATAGTCTCCTAGCCATAGTCTCCCTTCACCTTTGAAGAGACACTATACACACAAGGCACCTCAACAGCCCTGTCACTGCACACACAATCTTTGTAGGCAAGATAGTAACTACAAGCAACTGTCTCCTATCACAGGAGGTCATGACATGGCTTTGATGGCATCCTCCTCTGGGATGATTCATCTGAGCCAGTCATTCAGGAAATGCAAATACTCACAAAAGAGCTACACTTTTAAAGGGAAGGGAATGGGTCATTGGCCCACACACAGTATAAAGCCTGTCTCCTCAGTTAGATTCTGCGAATTATTAGGTCAGTCCAGGGCTGCTCCACCACTGACACTGTCGAGAGCAACCACTGACCTTCGCAACCCTACGTTTGACAAAAGCCCAATAGCTTTTTGAGTCCCAGAAACAACATGTTCTTCATTTAGAAATTTTAAAACCAAGTCAGTTATTGATGTGCATTAGACGGACAAAATAAAATTGCTTCCTTTGTATATTTAATCTCAATTACAGCTGATAATTCATCACTATCCTTAAAGAACGTTTAAATTATAATTAACAGCACTGATGTTCTGTGATTCCTCTTTCCTCTGCCAGTGCAGTACCTTGGTAAGCCAACTGATACTTAAAGTCACTGGTGCACGTTCTAACTATAACACTACTACCCCCTTTTACTCTGGAAGACAAATACCAATATTCACAACCTGGCATGGTTTGATTAAATACGAAACACACACATACACATTTATATGCTCAAATATGTTTCACATAACTAGTGATAGTTTAAACTAATGACAAGAAACTTACTTGTACAGTTAGGCAAGCTTCCAGACCATGTTCCATTGGCTGTGCACTGTCTAACTGAAGGTCCAGAAAGGATATACCCCTCCATACAAGAATAAATAACTGAACTGGAAAACGTTGTGCCATCAATCCGAAAGACTTTTCCATTGGCTGTTGTTCCTGGGTTGCCACACTGTATGGCTATAAAACAAAACGGGTAAGAGTAGATATAAAAGTGTTTTTAGAATTCCTCTCACAAAAAGGTAATGACTAAATGATTCTTTCAAATTATCCAAAGGAGCTACAAAAGCTTCTAAAAGAAGTATTGGATTATCTTTTATAAATAGTTGAAATTCAAGATGAATTTATATTGACTCTATTAGTTTAACTACTGGGATGCAAATCACGGCTACTTTTTGAAGACTTTTTCAGTGCCTTTGGTAGAAACATTACACAGTAAAGTAATTACTTGAGACTACTGCCTTTGGGTACTACAAAATCTTTCAAAGAAGGATTAGAAAAGTCGGTCTAAAAAACAACTCATGTAAAACTGGAATAGATGTAACAACAAGATGTGACAGATTTATTTTAATTGTACTAAGAGGATAGATATAAAATGAACAATTTAAGTATTATAAACATCCATGTATATTTTTATTTATGTAAGTATATAACTGATATGCATTAAAACTTTATTATCTCTATTTCTGGGCTAAGGTGTACGAAACAATAAATTGAATAAAAACAAAGTAAATTCTATGACTGTGTGGCATTAAGTTTGCAACATATCCTAAATAAGAATCACAAACACAAATACCTTATATGATTAGATAGTCTGTATTATTTTTAACTATTGGTCATTAATGCCATAAGTGAATTTTTAAAATCTCTTAAAAGCAAGCCTATGTTAGACATAATACTAAATTTTGCTATAATATAAAAGGGTATGTTAGTACTTTGTAGTTTAAGGTTATCTTTATGAATATGAAATGTAATTATAGTTTTAGAAGTACCATCTAAATCACTTGTTGCATCTCAAATATTTAATTTTGCCATTCCTTTGTAATAGTACTGTATGTGTGTACGTGTATGTAGATAGGAAACTTACACATTTCATACGTAATACAACAAAGTCATACTCCAAATAATATATGATACAGTAAATATTTTTATGTGCTGTCAAGAGTAATTATCCTCTTCTATATCCATTAGTACCTGCCTAAAATAATAATCTGGTCATATCTATCTGTTATGTGTCATGCCCCATAGCCTTGACACAACACAAAAAAGATTTGAAAAACATTATCCTTGTTTTAAGATGTCATGTAGTTTGCATGTTGTAATAAGGACCCAGGTTCAGTCTATCTCTTGCACAATAAAAATCAAGAACTTCTCTAGTCAGGGTGGTTTCCAGGTACAGACAAATCACACTATTACTCCTGTTCTCTGGTCTCTAATTCCTCCCCCTCAATACATACATTTCTCTTACTCAGAATGTTATCTGAATTACACAAATAAAATTAACTTAAAATGAAAGGAGGTAAGTGCAAATCTATCATGCGTGAAAGCTGAAAGCTTTTTGGACACAGCAAGAGCAGCGATAACAACTTTGCCTCTGTAATACTGACATTTGGGAAAAGTGGGAGTTGATTGTTATCTGTGAACATAGCTCCATTTATGTTTACTACTAGCTGACAAAGCCATTTCTCCTAGAGTCATTTCTCAGCTGTCAATTGACCTAATCTAATACAAATGATGGTTAACATTCATTGAGCACTTACTATGTGACGGCCACAACTTTTTCAATATTAATTAATATCACAAAAATTCTGAGTTGATATTAACATCATTGCCATTCCCTTGTAGGAAAATGAGGCACACAAGGATTAAGTAACTTGCCCAAGGTCTAACAACTAGTTAATGGCAGATTTTCAACTAGCACAAATTCATAAGCATGATTCTGATAGTGTATAATGAGAGTATTGGATTTTATTTAGACTTGTAAATGAAAGGCTTAAACATGATATATTTTTGCCAGTTGGTTATTTTTGTGTGTCAGATACATTATATGAATCATATTTTATGTTCACCCTTTTTTGTTACTAGAGATAATTTTTAAAATTACTGTACCTTTTTTGTCACTTTTTATCAAGGTGATAGCTATTTATAAAAAGTCAAAAATTAAATGAAAGTATAAAGAAGAAATTAAAGGTAATGTATAAATCCACCAAGAGATAGCACTTGGTAAAATATTTATATATACTTATATTAATATGCATATGCAAATATATATAAATGGATATATATTCATCATGATGTTTATTTCAGGCACTGTGCTAAGCACAGAGTACACAGGAGTAAAATAATACCCTTTTAAAAGATAGAAATATGTTATTTTGTAATCTTATTTTTCTTACTCAACATTATAATTAGGGCATCCTTCTTTCATAAAGTTTAGTAACTGGATAGTTTTCTATTATATGTATATTCATGACTTAACTAACCAATCTCCTATTGACCAACATGAAATTAATTTAGTTTTTTTTTCTTTATCATATAATACAGTTTAACATACTCTAGTTTATGTATACAACTGTGTACATAGGTCCCGTTTTTTAAGTTTTTATTTAAATTCCAATTAATTAACATACAACGTAATATGAGCTTCTGGTGTACAATTTGTTGCTTCAACACTTTCATACAACACTCGGTGCTCATCACAAGAACTCTGCTTAATCTGTCACCTCATCCACTGCCCCTCTGGTAACCATGAGTTTGTTTTCCATTGTTAAGAGTCTGTTTCTTGATTTTCTGCTCTCTCTTTTTCCCCTATGATCCTGTGTTTTGTTTCTTAAATTCCACATGAGTGAAATCATATGGCATTTTTAAGATAAATTTCTGGAAGTGGAATTTCTCAATGATTTTTATTTTTGAAAAATGTTTTTACTTTTTTGAAGTATATATAGAGTTACCCAAGATGTTATAACAATGCACTTGTATCAATGGTGTAAAAAAATTTTGCTTGTTTTCACATGTTCTCTGCAACATCACACACCATCATTTTTAAAATCCTTGTCAGTTTATCAAAATGCTATGTTCTTTAAATTTGTATTTTCTATTTATTAAATTATTTTAAAACATTTGATATTTTTATTTTCATGTGTTTTATTCATCACATCCATACATCCTATGAAAGCTTTTATATTTTACTGTTACTAAAGTAATATAATGTTACAAAACATTTGGAATAAAGAGAATAAAATCCTCCAAATTTCACCACTCTGTCCTATTATCATTTTTGTGTACTGCCTTTTATTCTTTGTTTTAAATAAATATCATTTCCCATGAATTTTACTAGAGTGCCTAATTCTGAATCTTAATTTTTAACAGTTTTACATAAAATTTACATGAGAAATTTACATTTTCTCATGGCCTTTATTCTAATATTTTATTGATGATATACTGTTACACCATGTAAACATAGAATTGCTTATGTAATATTTTTCCTACTGCTGTCTAATTATTTTCAATTGTTGCTGGTCATAACCAATTAGAAATATAAAATTGCATCATCACAATTGTGTGTTTTCTTTAATATTTTTATTTTCTTAGGAAAAAATCCTCAAAAATGAAGTTAATAAATCAAAGCTATATATATTCTATGAATAAATATGTATTTTGTCAAATTATCCTATCCTAAAATATTATGACAAAAAAACCTCTAGAAATGTTTTCAAGTTCTAGTTTTGTTGTACTTACACTAGAATTTCATTTTTAAACAGGTGAAAAATGATGCTTTGATGATCAGTTCTAATTTTCTGACAAGTAGTTATGTAGAATTTTTTTCTATAGGTTACAATATTGATTTTTGGCTCCTCTGTGTTTTCTGTTCATTCCTTCTGTCTACTCATCTACTAGAAAGCTTTCGTAAATGATTTGTATGAACTCCATCCATGAGAAAAATGTTAATTCTGTTATATTTGCTCTAACTCCTCGTTCTTTTTTATCCATAATGTACATACTAACAAAGTAAAGTCAGCACCACACATTTCATCTAAAAACTATTTTGTAGTTCAGCCGAACAAAAGGCTCACCCATGTACAATATATTTATAGAGATTTTTCCTTTGGAAAATAAGTTTGAGGAGTCATTAAAGATCTTAGTCTTATTTATTGTCTTTTGCTCAGCAATATTGTTTCTCAATTTGTTTCCCTTATAGTAGCAACTGAGCTGCAAGTCTCTTAATTAAGATTAAATTTGGTAATGTTAAAAAAAGGTAACTATCCTTCTTTCCTAGAATGCGGACACTAATTTTAAACATCGTCAAAGGATTTTGAAATATAATCAATCAGGAAACTGTCAAGAAGTTTCTATTGGGACTTATTTTCTATTTATAAAACCTGTTACATTTGGTAAAACATCAAGTACATTTCATAAATACCTTTGTAAGTTTAGCTTTTGCACTAAAGTCATCTCAAAAAGAACAGTTTAAATTATATGGATAATTTTTCAGCGACACTTCATTTTCTAGCCAATCTGTAAAGAGTTAATTATGTTAACTCTGAGTCAGTCAGAATGATTAACAATTTTACTTAAACACCAAAATTTTTAAGGATTCAAGCTATCAACAACTGTACTCTATACATAAAAATTTCATTTATAATTAGGCATCTTCCTATATTTTTCCATTTCTACAAACCTGAAAACTAAAACAGATCTTGAACTAATGTTAAGAACAATCTGTTTTTTTCCCTGATAGTGTCTATTACGTAAAGGTCTGTGGTGAAGAGGTAAATATAAATGCTTTTAAGAAATATTTTTAATTTTTCCCATCGCGATGTTTGTTGTATTTAAATAATGTTTGTGTATACATAGCCCATGAGAGATTTTTGTATAATTATTATCTATCATAGTTCTCCTATAGGATGAGGTCAGTTAAATGTAATACTAGTGCCTTTATTCCAGCGTTGCGACAGGACGAATGGCTAGGAGTGATTGCACCTGTAGTATAGTGACCAACTGAATTTAGATGCACATTAAATTTCAATCCTTTCAGTGTATTTAGTTTCTGCTTAGATTACCTTTGCATTCTGGTTGCCTTCCAGTCCAACTGCCATTGGCTAAACACGTTCTTTCTTCTGAGCCATGAAGGATATAACCAATATCACAAGCAAAACGTACAGAGCTTTTGGTTCTGAAATCACTTTCCTGTCTAGAACCATGACCAGGAGTACCCGGATCCCCACAGGTACCAGTAGCATCGCCTGAAATTCAATACAGTTCAGATTAATTCGTCTCATTAAACATTGACTATGTTCATGATTTAGTCCAAATGCTTGTAGGCTTTTGTGTTTGTGCATGCTGTTTTTTTAAAAAAAATGTATTCATTTATTTTTAAGTAGGCTAGATGCCCAGACTGGAGCTCAACTCAGGTCATGAACTCATGATCTTGAGATCAAGACCTGAGCTACAGTCAAGAGTTGGGTGCTTAACTCACTGAGCCATCCAAGCCCGCTTAATATGATAAACTGACTAGACAAAATCATAATTCACATTTCCCATCTGAGTCCAGTCATAGAAAAGGCCTAAAGGAAAAAGAAAATTATGCAGAGCATAATGTTATTTGCCATATCCGTATATTTGGGCCTAGTAAACAGGCTAAGGACATTTTATCAGTATCTCAAAACCTAGATAATGACCAGATTAATGGAAAATTTATAATTGATAATACTATGAGCTCAAATGACAAAGAATTTATAAAACTAAAATTAAAAACTGTATTTGATAATTTGCATGTTTCCTTCTCTGAATTTCCTAATAGCTGAAAATATTTTTGTGTGTGAAATTAGAACTGTAATGTGCTGGAAAACGTAAATGTTACAATACAGTATCCTGTAGACTAAAATCTCACCCCCTAATTTTCTCTACCAATGGCCACTGATCAAAGATACATGAATTATATTCTTTCCAATATGAAAATATAAAAATAAATTGTAAACAAAGATTAGAATTCTGACTTAAGCTCCTTTTAAAAAATGTTTATTTCTTTATTTTGAGAGAGAGAGAGGCAATGAGTAGTAAAGGAACAGAGAGAGAGGGAGAGAGAGAATCCTAAATAGGCTCTGTGCTGTGAGCACAGAGCCCAACGTGGGGCTCTATTCTATAAACCATGAGATCATGAACTGAGCCAAAATGAAGAGTCAGATGCTTGATCAACTGAGTCACCCAGGGGCCCCTGACTTAAGTTCCTAACAAGGATTTTGCTCATGGCTAGGTGTTCATCTTTTGATTTTAACATTAAGATTTATTCAGTCCCTTTATCATTTCTTAAATAATTCTAATCAGAGTTGCCACTATATTATTATACATTAAGAGAGAGAAAGAAGGAGAGAGAGAAACTTGAAGGCACATACATTGAAAATGCTGTGTGTAGATGGCTTTTTTGACGTGCCCTGTGTATTTGGAATCCTTCTTTACACCACCTCATTTTCATGTGATGTAATATTAACAACCACACAAAATGTTAAGATCACTATTCCACTTTAAATATCTATGTGCATTCTTGTTTGCAATTCAGAAGCAGTTTTCTAATACATTGGGATATATGCATATAGGTTTATGTTTTTATGCATAATCGGTTATCTGAGTTAATTGAGTTACTGTAAGATAAGAGTTTTAATTCTCATTAAAGTCACATTATGGTCACATTAAAAATAAGAGTTTTTTTTTAAATCTATAGACTAAATTTGAAGTCCTAGGTAGTTACTTCACAGGGATTAACCACTAATTGTAAGAAGACTCTGAAATAAGTAACCATTTCACAACTTTTTTGTAAACATTTTTTTATGTTTAATTATTTTTGACAGAGAGACAGGGCATGAGGTGGGGGAGGGGCAGAGACAGAGGGAGACACAGAATCTGAAGCAGGCTCCAGGCTCTGAGCTGTCAGCACAGAGACCAGTGGGGGCTCAAACCCTTGAATAGCAAGATCATGACCTAAGCCGAAGTCAGATATTGAACTGACTGAGCTGCACAGGCACCCCCATTTCACAACTTTTACTTCTAAAGGGAAAACAACTCGATGTTGCATCATCATTATGATCTCCACAGAGAAAATAATATAAAGATAATGAGCAAAATATAAATAAAACAACAGACAGAAAAATAAGCACCAACATTTAACTGATGAGTAAAAACAAATATATAATAAGTAGTATCAAAAAGGGAGACATCACAGATCTAAAACTTAATTGACATTATTTTTCTTTGTTTATTTAATTTTGAGAAGGAGAGCGCAAGTAGGGGAGGGGCAGAGAGAGAGAGAGGGAAACAGAGGATCTGAAGCAGGTCTCAAACTCACTAACTCCAAGATTGTGACCTGAGCCGAAGTTGGATGCTCAACTGACTGAGCCACTCAGGTGCCCTAAGTGACATTTTTCTCAAGAAAAGCAGTAGCTTAAACAGTTCAAAAGAAGATTTATCAAATACTGTTCAATAAATTATTAATTTTTAATTGCTTCGAAATTCATTTATTATAAGATAACTCTATTTGGGTTACAGAAACTCAAATTATATATTATCTATTAATATCTTTCAGAAAACTTGGCTAGGTTTAATTTAAAACATTTAGGGCTTTATTTTAAAAGTATGCTATTAAGTAATCGATTGTGTAGAAAGTTTAATAGAATTGAACTCTAACAGAAAAATCATTTAAATAACATTGTTTTCTGGGGAAAATTACATTGGCATCGGCTAAAATGGAATACTCAAACTTGAGTCATTCACCATTTTAATGAACAAAAGCATTGTACTCAAAGTAGCATCCTAAAACCACTTAATTATTTACATTAGCTACAACACAGTTCAAACATGTATCAGTAATTTATCATCTACAAGATGAGTATTAATTTGTGCTTTGAATCTAAATTGTCTTAAGAAGTATTCCAATAAATGTATAAATTATCTTACAGTTTGTCTCATGAGATTTAAAAAACTGTATTATTTTTATCTCTTTAGAGATGTTTTGTGTATATATTTCTAATAATAACAATACTAATAATACAACTTTCAGCACACACTGTCCAATTTTCCAAGTGGTACCTGAACAATGAGGTTGTGCTCCGCTCCAATGGCCGTTTAACTGGCAAGTCCTTGATGACTGGCCTAGAAGGGTACGCTTTCCTGTGCAGGAATAGTGAACAGTGGACCCGAAGGTAAACTTCTCACCAGACAGGACTGCATTAGGAGGAACGCCAGGGTGTCCACAGTCAATCACTACAATACATAATTATTGAATATAAAATTTTTTTATATCTCCTATCGAACAACCTGCACCACTTTTTATAAATCAGAAGTAAATTATCTGTTCAAATATACATAACCTCCCGAAGTCAAACATCCATGTGAAAGCTAGCTTTTAAAAAATAAAATGTAAGTTGCAGTTATATGAGTAATCTTGTTAACCTGCTCACCAGTGTTTTGCAGGAACACTCTAAGTATGCATAAATGAGTGAGTTTAACTCTGGTATGTGTGTGGTGGTGAGTGTGTGTTTATATGCATACGTGCATGGGTTTGAAGTATATATGTGCCTGGATAAGGATATGCAAGTTAGAGAGAGAAGTAATGTGAAATAGCTAAATAAAGACCTGCAATGCTATATGGGATTCAAAATGAGCCCATACAGAAATTAAAATGGAAGGATTTTGAAGGTAAAGGAGAGGGAACTCATTTGAAGATGGATCTGTGACACACAATCTAATATATAGTCTAGAATAATTCTAATCCTGGCTGGTAATGTATAAATCATGCTGTATGAAGAAAATACTGTGTCTTGTTAACTGAAACACTACTAAGCATAGTGGAATCAGATATCAGTGCATTGTAGAATTTTCTTTATAACCTAGAGGTAGCTTGGGAACTGTGTATCCCCTTTTAGTTGTGACATGGAAAAATATTCAATGCAATGTAACTCCAGAATCTTAAATAGCACATAAGGGGATATAAACTTAATAAAAACCCTTGAGTACTTTGCATTTACCAAAGATACTACAGGAAATTAAAAGGGCAAAAAACGTGCATGAGAGCTAAGAAAATCTGAAAAAGTTCATGTTTATATGTCTTATGAAAGATTTTTAACTTTAATGCTATAGTCACACAAAGTAAAGTAAGTGAAATAGTCAAACTATTAGACTAAACTGTATAAGCAAGTGGAATACATTTTAAGCAAAAGATCAACAATTGACTTATTTGCATGGAAGCTGAAATTTAATGGGCACTGCATAAAGTTTTGTTGCCTCATTAGCGCATGAATGATTTCACAAAATTTTCAAGAAATCCCACCCTATAAAGTATCTTTAACTAAAACATTATCATAAAATAATTTTATAATTTAGAAATTTAGTATAACCAAAAATCACTTGCACAATGAATTTTGTTTCACTGCTTCTTCAATCTATAAAGTTCTTGTCTTTCTTTTCATGACTCATCAACTCTTTGAGACAGCTATAGCTGAGACTTAATAACTAACTAAATATTTTAAATTCATGTTCATTTCTCTATATTCTCACATAATTATTTCTGTTAAATTATTTCCTCACTATGCATGCGAATTTCGTGCATATCTGCTATAATTTATATTATTTATATTCTACAGCTCCAACACAACATATAACACAGTGTACTCCAATAGATGTTCACTGACTTGAAAAACGATGTGTATTAACATTTACTGCATTTATATGTGTATGTGTCTGTAATATGATAAATGTTTAAATCAATAAGTTTTAAGTAACACATTTGTCTAAATCCTCAAGTACTCTAAGGCCCTGGTAGATGTTTACATTGAGACTAATATAGCCTTAAATGAAATTTAAAATATTAGCACAAAGGAAAATCAAAATATAATTGCCTTTTATGGGATAGTAATATCATAGGCTATAAAAGATGTTGCTTTTCATAATCTATCTGCTTTATCAAAGCTCAAAACCAAAGAATCCCCTTCATATTAATAAAAAATGGCATTTGGCATTCAAGTGGCAGACTACAGGGAAGTATAGTTTCACAATATAAAATTAAATAAAAAATTAAATTACAAGAAATAATTAAAAACAAAATCCTTCTGACATATAGCTCTAGATACTTTATAAGACAATAGACATCCATTTTTCTTCCATGGCATTTTCTCAAGGAATAATTCACATTATCTACTTACTGATACATTCTGGTAAAGGTTTGTCCCACTGTCCATTTGGTTGACATATTAAAACTGAAGATCCAAATAAGAAATATCCAGGATTGCAATCATAGAATACCACAGTGCCATAGGTGAAATTTCCATGTTCTATTTTACTTTCTCTTTTGGAATTGGCTGGAATTCCAGGATCAGAGCAGTTCACCACTAAACAGATGACAAATTTTGAAAGTTGTGTTTAGAATAATATACATAGACCTACATAGATTTCCATCAGAGATGGAGTATCAAAGGTAAATTCAATCAAATCAAAGATTCTAGGAATAAAATTAATGAATGGGCTATCTAATGAAGTGAAATCATATGGTTGAAAAGATAGGAAAAGGAAAAGGTTTTTGAAAAAACTTTGAATAATGGTACCTCCGTAAGTATTCTTCTGAGTATAGATTTAAAGAATGATACCTTAAGCTATAGTTAAACCACAAAAAAATGTAGAAAAATTATATCTTGATTGTATTTTATCAGACAATATGAAGTATATCATACTTCTTTGGAAATGGAAAAACACCAAAAAATTCTCTTTAATCTATTTCTATAGAGAAAACAATAAATAACCCCTCAGTGTAGGCAAATGGTAATACAGGACTCAAACAGTCTCTCCAAAAATATGAAAAAAAAAATCCAAAGGTAAGTTACCTTATTTATAAAGAAAACAAGTACAAATGACCTTAATGACTTTTTAGAGGCAGCCATAAAATGGGCACAAGATAATAAAGCTAAGCAGTTAAAATAAAACCTGCTAATTTTACCTTTTAAAACCATAAGGTAAAAATTAAGGAGAAAAGGAAAGCATAGCTAAATGAAAGAACATCAATATTAAATCTGTTCAGTTTATTAGCTGAAAACTTTCTACTAATCTGCCCAAGCTATTTCGATGTTGTCACATATGTTGACACAACATATTACTACCATGCTCTAAGCTGAATATCATTAGACTTTTACCTTTGCACACTGGTGGGGGATGGCTCCACTGTCTGTTGGCCTGGCACTGTGCCTTTGTGGGCCCTTGCATTACATACCCAATATTGCAAGAGAATGTCACCACATCATTAAAGTTGAATCCATTGCCACTTGTTCTTCCATAAATTGGGCTACCAGGGTGACCACAGCTAACAGCTAATGGCAATGGGTGAGGGAGAGGAGAAGAACAAAGCAGAATATTTGGTTATCAGTTATCACATGACAATTGCAGTTAGTCATTCCAAACAACATAGAAAGAAGATCACTTTTATGTGAAAATATATTTAAAGTGCTTTTACCTTTACAAATGAGCAATTTAGAATGTCTAATATAGTCTAATGTCTATAATGTCTAAAATAGTCTATAATGTCTAATGTCTAAATGTCTAATGTCTAAATGTCTAATGTCTAATGTCTATAATGTCTAATGTCTAAAATAGTCTATAATGTCTAAAATGTCTATAATGTCTATAATGTCTAAAATAGTCTAATATGATAGAAATATTATATTAGTAAATAGATATATATTTATAATTGTGATCATTTTATGCAGGTGATGCAGAGATGCTTAAAGAATCATGGTACCTTTTCACTATCTCTCTCTACCTCTCCCTCTCTCTCTCCCTTCCTCCCTCCCTCTCTCTCTTTTTAGGGACAAATACTGAAATTCAAACAAATCTGGGAATGATTGAAGTTTATGTCTCTAGTTAGTAGCAGAAGAATGAAACCAAACCTATCTTCCTCTTCTAGTTAAGTTTGAGAACTAAAGGTATATAAAAACAGGATTTTTTGTATTTAATTTTGAAATATTTTAATATCATTTATATGATTCATTTTTATGGATAATAGACAAATATTTTAATATCATTTATATGATTCATTTTTATGGATGATTCTTGTGCGTCAAGAATTAACGTGACTATATAATGTAAACAATAAAAATAATGCACGATGCTGTATTAGAATTCTCCTTACTATTTTGAGATACCAAGATTAACATTCTCTAAAACAATCAATCTTAATGGTTTATTTTCTTCACAATTGATGTTTCATAATTTAGCGCAATTTTGTTGGGAAATGATGTATCAATTAGGTAAAATATTTAAAAGTTTTTTAGGGTTAGAGTTCTGTTCTGATTTTATGTAGTGCTTGGACTTTTCCTGACCACTCTTTTTCTGTGAACTGTTTTATTGCATCATCTCCCTCTATTAATCAGAGCAAATCCAGTAATAGTGCTTCATAATTGGGCACAGTGAAAAACCATAGTCACTTTTAGGACTTTTGAAATGACCCAAGAGCAATTATTTTTCAGCTGTGTTGTTAATGTCAATCTACTCATTTGGAAATTTAACTGCATCTTACTCTTGTTAAAATTATCAATAAAGAAACCAGTTTTACCCCAAAGGCCAATTTTCTTTTATAGTCTCAATTATTCAACAAGAAAAACAGTGGTATTAGTTGGCTAGACCTGAATATAAATGAAAGGGGAAAAAATCTAGGACAGACCCAGGCATAATATGCTCTCTTTAAATCATCAGTTGGTGCATGTGTGTGTGCGTGTGCACATTCTCTCTCACACACACACGTATGCCCCTTAGGAAAGTAGTATTAATTGTTAACTCTATGCTCTATTATTCTATTAAATTTCAGCCCCTGGAAGTATTTTCCACGAAAGTAGAATTTCAATGAATATGTGTTGTTTGTGTAAAAATTTGACAATGAAATTTATAAATTTGGATGTAATTAGTCACAGAATAAGTGAAATATTTCTAATGAATCCATGCTAAAAGTCCCATGTGTTATGTATCTGAAGCCTTCAAAATCTTTATAGTATGATCATATGATGTCACAATTACAACATATTTAGTGTTTATTCTCATTTTCTAACACCAATTGTAATAAAGGTCAGTTATTGGGGATGGAAATGATTAGAAAAAAGACACAAATAAGAAATACACTGATAATTGCCTTTCAGGTCCAAAATAGGATAGATTGTGATGTGAAACATTGTGTAATTCTGGGTATTCAGTGGAGTAAGATAAATAAAAGAATTATCAGTATTCAATTTTTATGATTACTTTTGTACTATAACAGTCATAATAAATGCCCACTGGGCAAATCTATGCCATAAACAGAAAGCACAAAGCACAGCAGCTGTATTTAAAAATTATTGATAAAAAGGTTTTATTTTACAATCCACCATATTCTTCATGTGTAAGTTCATATCTAAGTTAACTTAAGGATCAGAGAGATATTTGTTGAACCAGTAGAGATATTGAAACAATTCCCAAATTACATAGTGTTACACAATTTTGTATGAATTTAAATTTTTTTAACATTTATTCATTTTTGAGAGACAGAGACATAGTGTAAGTGGGGGAGGGGCAGAGAGAGAGGGAAAGAATCTGAAGCAGGCTCCAGGCTCTGAGCTGTCAGCATAGAGCCTGATGTGGGGCTTGAACCCACTGGCCATGAGATCATGACCTGAACTAAAGTCGGATGCTCAACCAACTGAGCCACCTAGGTGCCCCTGTGAATTTTAAAATAGTGAAAAGAATGCTTTAAAACAAACTTAAATAAATTTTAAATATTTCACATAAGCTTTTATGAAAAAATATTATAATTATATTAAATGTGCATATCTAATATTGATGCATTTAAGAATAAGATGGATTTTGAAGCTAAAAGGAATGATAATTATAACTACTTTTAACCATTCACTTCATATATAAGGGAATTAAGGCCTAGAGAGATTAAATGACCTGTATTAGCTCATGTAATTAGTAATAGAACTGGAATGAGAACAACAGTTCTTCATGTCATGTTGGATGAATTTTTCCCTACTAATTATACCATCAGGATATGATATTGATGTAACAACTACAGCATCATAATTATTAGAAAAAAAATTTATCCAAAGTATTTTCCACTATAAAAAGTTTCATAATAGTACATCATGACAATATTGATGCTGCTGCATTTACTCTCAAGAAATTGAAATCCTTATAAGTAAAACTTAGTCAAGAATACACCTTCCATACAGGAATATGCACTTATAAATATTATATATTTATGTTAAGTAGTAGAATAGCTGAATTTAATTTCCTATCTTTATAAAAAAACAAATAATAACAGACATTCTAATATTTTCTTCTGCTTTCATCGTTTTATGGATGGTTTTATGTGTCTCTGAGTGTATGTGCATCTTTCCTAAGAAAAAATTATTGGTAATTATATGAGAACAGAGACTTCTAATTACTTCTGCCATGCTTACTTACGCACACAGGATGGGAGCTGACCAGACCAATTGTGATCCTGTTGACATATTCTCACTGAAGAACCAATCAATCGAAAACCAGGATTACATTGATAAACAACAGTGTCTCTGTATCCATAATTTTCTCCAATGACTTGACCATTCACAATGAGCTCTGGAATTCCGCAGTGACCCGCTGAAATGGGTCAGAAAGTAGTATCTTTAACATTGTGAACTAAGTCTTGTGTATTTATATACATATATAACACTACTAAACTCTTAAAAGTTTATTTACAAGCATGCTACAAATAATGCAAACATGATCGTATGACATAAAGATAAATATGATATTCAGCAAAATGTCAGATATTTGGGAATTAAAAGAAAACACACTTCTTGCAACACTTGGGTCTAAAAGAAGTTAGAAAACATTTCACTCTGTGTAAAAATAAAAATAAAACACATCAAATCTTGAGGAATACAGATAAATCAGTGCTTAGTGAAAAAATTTATAGCATTGTTTTTATTAAAAAGGAAAAATGGATATATAATCAATGAGTTAAGATTCCACCTTAAGAACAGGACAAAGAGGGACAAAATAAAGAAGAGAAAATAAAACTAAAGTTGATGAAAGGGTATATTAAAGCAGTTACAGAAATCAATAAAATAGAAAATAGAAAACAACAGAGAACATTACCTAAGCTAAAAAAATCTTTCTTTAAAAATAGCAGCAAAATTGCTCAACTCCTAGCTAATTCTATCTAGCACACAAAAGCAGAGAACAAGATTACCAATAACAGAAATGAATGAAGTGATACCACTACAAGTTTACAGGGATTAAAAGGATAAGGTAAAATGAAGAACAGTTTTATGCCAATACATGTAACAGTTCCAAAGGGCAACTACTTTGAAAATTAAATACCAAAACTAAAGCAAGATGAAATAGAAAATATGAATAGCCCTTCATCTATTAAAATACTTGAATTCTTTTTTTTCAATCTTTTTTTTTTTTTAAGTTTTATTTACTTTGAGAAAGACAGAGAATCTCAAGCAGGCTCCGCACTGCCAGCCCAGAGCCTGTTGTAGGGCTTGAACTCACAAACCTTGAGATCATGACCTGAGACAAAGTTGGACACTCAACTGTGACTGAGTCACCCAGGCACCTCTAAAGTATTTGAATTCTTAAACAAACTCCTCCTCATAAAACCACTCAGGCTCAAATGTTTTTACTGTTTCAACAAACATTTAAGTTAAAAAAAAAAAAAATTGCACGCACTCTTAGAAGTTAGAGAAAAAGGGTTAGTTTTTAATCAGCCCCAATATTAAACCTGGTAGACACATGAAAAACCAAGGTCCTTCATCAAAATAGATGCAAAACTCCTTAATAGTTTTGAAAACCAATCTAGAAACATATATAAAATCAACCACTCTAATTTGACAGAGTAAAAAAGATATTGACATATTGACAATGAAGGAGAAAAAAGTATATAATTATCTCAATAGATGAAAAAGCATTTGGCAAAATTCAGTACTCCTTCATGATGAAAACTAACAATAAATTTAGAATATAGGGAACTTTTCAACCTGATAAAGACATCTCCAATAGATATTATGATTTATAATAGGGAATATATATTTGATCTTGGTCCCTGTTTCTGGCTCAGAGTTCCTAAAACCTTTGGAATTTTCTAAATGATAGGAGAAAAAAAAAAAAAGCCTCTTTTGTTGTGTTAATGAAGTGGCTTTTGGACCTCACCCTAGTATGGGGACTGGTTGTCAGAGGAGCCAACCATGTGATTAGAAAGTTGCAACTTTCAATTCCACCCCTGTAAACTCTGGGGAAGAGGGAAGGAAGAGAAGTTGAATTAATTGCCAATGGCCAATGATTTAATCAATTATGCCCATGTAATGCAGCCTCCATATAAAACCAAAAGCACAGGGTTCAGAGAGCTTGTGGTTGATGAACACTAGGAGATTAAGGAGAGTGGGGCCCTCAGAAAGCATGGATGCTCTGCACCCTTCCCACATCCCTTGCCTTATGCTAATCTTTCATCTGGCTGTTTCTGAGTTAATAAACCAGTATCTAGTAAGTAAAATATTTATTTTGAGAGAGAGAGTGAACATGAGTGGGTGAGGGACAGAGACAGAGAGAGAGAGAGAGAGAGAATATCCCAAGCAGGCTCTGCACTGTCAGTGTGGAGTCCAATGTGGGGCTTGAACTCATGAACCATGAGATAATGACCTGAGTCAAAACCAAGAGTTGGATACTCAACCGACAGATCCACCCAGGCAGGCATCGTAGATAAATATTTTAAATAATTATATTTTTATATACTAGCAGCAACCAATTAATGTGAAAATTTTAATTCAATAGAAAACATAATTGAAAATGAACAATATAATTTATAATATTAGAAACACACTAAACATTCTCAGGAATAAATTTAGCAATATATCATGATCTCTATGCTAAAGATACAAAATATTGTTACTGCAGAAAAAAAACCCTGAATAAATATACTAAATATGTTGTTTATTAGTTGGAAGATTCAACACTATCAAATGCCAATTCTCCTCAAATGATCTATGGGTTCAATGTAATCCTGATAATAATTCTACTAGATGATTTTTTAAAATAAAAATTGATAAGCTAATTCTAAAACATATATGAGATTAGAAAAGATACAGTATCTAAAGTTATCTTAAAAATTAAGAACACATTTGGAGGATATACATACAAAATTTCAAGATTTATTATAAAACCTATTTAACAAATAGTACCAGATACCCTTCTAAAAAAAAAAAAAACAACTAAACCTCAATTTTACTTTGTTATACATACAAGAACAAATTAAAAATAAATCATAGATATAAAAGGCCAAAAACTATAAAACTTCTAGAATAAAATATGAAAGAAAATCTTTGTGACTTATGGTTGAGCAAACGTTTCCTAAACAAGACACAGAAAGCAATAACCTGCAAAGACAGACTTTAACAAAGTCTAAAATTTCTGCTCATTAAAAAGAAAAATAAACAAGTCACAGGCTGTGAGAAAATACTTATAAAATACATAATAATGAAGACCTTGCAACCAGAAAGCCCAAGAAATTGTACTCTATCAGTAATTATCAAGACAACGCAAATTGAAATGTTATAATATACCTTTATGTACCCAATGGCACGGATAAAATGAAAAGATTAGCTATACCACATGCTGGAAAAAATGTGAGGCAAGAAGTCTTCCAGAAATTCTACTCCCAAATCTCTCAGAAATGAATACATATACTCACAAAAAAAGACTTTTACATGAATATTCATTGCAACTTGTTTTTGATAATGGCCCCAAAATGGACAAGGGTGAGGTGTCTACCATTAAGAGATTGACCAACATGTGACATATTCATATAATGGAATTCTGCTCAACAATGAAAAAAGTAGTGATACACACAACAGCATGGATGAAAAAGAATGAAAGAAGTCTTACATGAACAGTACATAATGTAGAATTCCATCTGTATGGATTTTGAGAACAGGGAAAACTAACATATGCTGAAAAAACAATTATTGTCACAGGGTTGGGGGAGCTGCAGATTGTACAGCCATGAGGAACTCTTCCTAGGTAACTGTAATATTCTATAACTACAGAGTGGTTTAACAAAACCACTTGACAAAACTCATGCTTATGAGCATGTTTATGAGATGTACATTCCATTGTATATACATTTTGCCTTGGTAAAAAAGAATTAAGAAAATAAGCAAGTATTAAACTTTAGGGAATGATATGCATGAGATGCATGCTGAGACGTTTAACAAAAAACGTGCACTGAATTCTACAAGTTGCTTTGAAATGCATTAAAAAAAAATGAACTGGACGCCTGGGTGGCGCAGTCGGTTAAGCGTCCGACTTCAGCCAGGTCACGATCTCGCGGTCTGTGAGTTCGAGCCCCGCGTCAGGCTCTGGGCTGATGGCTCAGAGCCTGGAGCCCGTTTCCGATTCTGTGTCTCCCTCTCTCTCTGCCCCTCCCCCGTTCATGCTCTGTCTCTCTCTGTCCCGAAAATAAATAAACGTTGAAAAAAAAAAATTAAAAAAAAAAATGAACTGATGGATTGATAGAGCCCTGGAAGGATAGATAGATATGTGATAAGCAAATACGAAAAATGCTAATTGTAGCATCTAGGTGGTGGGCATAGAGACACGCATATGTCAAGGGTCACTGCCTAGTGTTTCAACTGAAAAATTGAAAAGTTTATAATAAAGGGCTGGGGGATTGGGAATAAAGGCACTATACTTATGGAAAAAAAATTATAAGCACATTCCAGTGGCCATTCTTAGCCAAAAGTGTCTGGGGCTATAAAGAGCAAGTTTTTTGTTTGTTTGCTTCTTTTGTTTTCATTTCATTTTTATTTTTTTCAAAAATGAGAATGACTGAACTACGTTAATCCTTAAAATCAAGTTCAAGAGTAAGATTCTAGGGATATGCTTGCTTGGCAATTGCACTTTCCTTCGACCAACATCCTTTGGAATTTGTATTAGGTGTTGACACCTACATCCTCTGCGATGGATGGCAATGTTGTCTTCATAGACTGAGAGGCAATGTTTTCTTACAAATCTTCCTTTTATGACCTATCTCTTCAAAAAACAGAATCAGGATTCTAAACGGGTAAATAAAACCCCCTCTATATACAATATTCAGTATATAATACACAATATTATATACTTTATCAGGACATAGAGCCAAAAAATATAGTATTTCAAATTTAGTTTATATGTATATTTTCAAAGTTATATATAAACTAAAGTAACCTGTAATTTAGTAATCTGTAATTTACTACAGTAATCCTTCCTGTAGTTTAGGAAGGATTAAAAATATTTTGATTTTTTAATCCTATGTGAATATGTAAAGATCTTAATTTTGTACCACTTTTTATGCTATGGTCTTATAGCATATTCAAATATACGTGCTGTCATAAAGAAACCATTATTTCTACGCTTCCAAGTATACCTATTAACAAATATGTCTGAGAGCAGAAAAATAGGATTTTAATCAAAACCCCTAGCTATACTTTTTTAAGTTTCAAATCATGATTGTATTGCCACGAATATTTTCAAGCTTATTAGCAAAACTATATGTATCTAAATTGCTACACTTTTCTGCCATGCCTCATATTCTTAAATTCAGTGAATATTTAGAGGCAAAACATTGTCCATATTTTTCAATACCTGTTCATAACAGTCAGCAATTTTTAAATTGGTAAACAAAAAGAGTATCCTTTGTTCCCAGCAGATAAGGGAATAGTTATTAGAACAATTTTAATTATGCCTAATTCAGTACTTGCTGTCATATCTTGAAATCATTTTGGAGAAAAATAAAGCATAAATCATACCACTCTCATAATATTAAAAAATTATTTTAGTCTTTGAAAAAAGATAAAGCATAAATCATAATACTCTTTTAATAATAAAGGAGGAGGGGCAAGCAGAATTAGCTAGTTCAGTTTCTTTAACTGAACAGTTTTTTTTAATAATGAATTTAAAAACCCTAAGGGGAAAAATCCAATTTGCCTAAAATCAGGTTTGAAAAAAAATTGTATTTAAAAACTTTGCTAGAAAGTAATATTACACATGTTAAAATCTTATGAAATTAAAAGGGAGAAAGATTTTGAATGTGGAAGTCATTTTTCTCCTTTGATCATTACCTTTAAGTAAATAGGTGAAAGGAGAATTGACTATAGTTTAGAACACATTAACTGCTACAGTGATTAACCCAGCCGAGTATGCAGACGTATAATTTTCGGCAATTAGTTTTCACCTTTTTATTTTCACAATGCCTGGAAGAAAATGCATCTCACCTTAATGACCTAAGATTCTCCTTTCAAATACTAGTTGATTAACTTTAAGAGTAATCTGTTTAATAGCTTTTCTACCATGAGACATTTTTAAAGTTAAGCATTTTCTGGTTAGCATCCTTACTGATGGGATATAAATGGTCATCTCTTATTATGGAAAAAGGTCTGCCTCCTTTCTAGGGGTGGGGGGCAGGGGGTGTGGTTGGTTAAAATAATTCGAAAATCCGTACCTAGGCATCTGGTTTCAGATCCACTCCAGAGACCTGAAGAAAGGCATTCCCTTACGGCAGAGCCTACCAGCATGAATCCCGAATCACAGGTAAAGATGGCTGTGGAGCCATATGAAGTTTGAGTTCCAATCTTATTTCCATTTGGAGGTGTAGGAAGCTCTCCACAGGAAATAACTTAAAAACAAGGAAGAAGAGGAAAAAAAAAAAAAAGAAACACTTAAAGACACAGTGAGCACTTGTAACAAAATCATGCTTTCAACAGTTTGAATTGTCTATGATCTGACTTATTTATAATCGAAACTGACATTTGTAAAAAAAAAAAAGTTTGAATGAGTGTGAAAATGCAGGGGAAATGACATAATTTAAAATTGATCCACTTCAAGTCTCATAAAACCTTCTAAGTGACAGTGACTTGTAATGAAGCTATTTTCTTTGCATTTGTGCTTAGTCAATCTGGTCACTCAAACAGGTTGTTGTAAAAAAAAAAAAATCACAAGATGAGAAAAAGGTAATTCACCGGTCTGACTCTGATTTACAAAGTGACACTGGGAAATCCTTTTGATTTCCCTGGGTCAAAGTTTCTTCTGTACCTAAAACAGTGCTAAGATAGTACAGGAATACCTCACCTTATTGTGCTTTGCAGATGTTGTGCCTTCACAAAAGGAAGGTTTGTGACAACTGTGCGCAGAGCAAGCCTATCAGTGTAATTTTTCCAACAATATTTGCTCACTTTGTATCTCTGTGTCCCATTTTGGTAATTTTCACAATATTTCAAAGTTTTTGTTATTATTGTATTTTTCATGGTGACCTGGGATCAGTGATGATACTCACTGAAGGCTCAGATGGCCATTAGCGTTTTGAGCAACAATTTTTAAATAGGGTCTGTACATTGTTTTTGTAAACAAAATGCTATTATACATGAATAGACCACAGTATAGTATAAATGTAAGTTTTATAATGCACTAGGAAGCCAAAAAACTCATTTAACTTGCTTTATTGCAGTTTTGGCTTTATTGTGGTGGTCTGGAACTGAACCCACAGTATCTCTGAGGTATGTTTGTAATGACAAGTAATTTTGGTTGAGATCTCTACAGTTTATAAAGAGATTTACATGCAAAATATCACTTGATTTTCACAAAAAAACATTATTAGATATAATGCTATTTCACATTTTGTTTGTAGGTTTTAAAAACCTGGAAAGAGACCAACTCACTAGGTCATTTGGAACGCAGCTCTTAGGACTCCCTTGAATTTAAACACGACAAATGAAATGTCTTTCTTGAATAAGAAACAATAGTGGATAATGTTTATTGAGTGCTTATTTTGTACCAGATACTACTACTCGTGCTCTAACTTAAGTAATTCTCAAAAGAACCCTATGAGGCAGGTGTGGTCATTATCTGAATTGTATGTACTAAGATATGAGCACATAGTAGTTTAGTAACTTTAACAAGGTTACAAAGCCTGTAAATAGCAAAATCAAAATTAAAACGCAGCGGTCAAACTCCAGAATCCACTACTTAACCACCAGCCCACCTGTCTTATTCTGGCTCCAACTCAGAGTTTCATCTCTAGGCTTTAGGTGGCCATTAGATGGACAAATAGAAAATTTGCAAACTTTAAGTTATTGCATATAAAAATTTACATATAGTGACTGTTCTGAACTAATCCCTCAACAACCCTTTGAGGCAGGTATAATATTTATTAATATTGATAATACTAATATTTATACTATTTTAAGACTGAATAAATTGAGATTCAGCAAAATTACTTTTCTTTCAATTTTCTCAGTGAACTTCCTTAGATTCCTTGTCTTTCCCCCACTCTTACTTGCAGGCAGGGACCTCATTTTATGTAGCTTTAAACCCTTCTTAAGCATCACAAAAGAACCAGACGAACATTTGTTGAATGCCTGATTTTTTGTAGATACTTTTTACCTAACTCCTTGAAATATCCCTATCCCATGTGCCCTTTTAATGAAATAATACTGAAAAAACAATGATGCTAGAGGCAAAGAAAGATCCTGGGAGAAAACCTGAAAGAACAGGGCAAAAATTTACAGATATAGATGTCATAGTTTTAGAATATCAAATATAATTTTGACAACTTTTTTGAAACTTTACTCCATAAATATGATTTTCTTATAAAAAAGGCAAACCCTTTATATGAATATAAAAAAATAGATTGCAGAGCACTTGGGTGGCTCAGTCGGTTGAGCATCTGACTTTGGCTCAGGTTATGATCACACAGTTTCTGAGTTTGAGCCCTACATCGGGCTCACTGCTGTCAGTGCAGAGCCCTCTGTCCCTCTGTCCCCCTGTCTCTCTGCCCCTTCTCTACTCACACTCTCTCTCTCTCTCAAAAACAAATAAAACATTAAAAAATATATTGAATAATTGAATATTAATAATTAAAATCATAATAGATACTTGTGTACTTATTACATATAGACCTTTGCCTGCTCTGTTAAGCTTCTTAATCATCATAATCATAATCCTATTTAGATATCTGATTTCTTATTAGTTTATTTATAAATTATGAGTGCCTATGTCATAAATGCCTTAGAGTTGTGTTGGACACAGAATGCATTTTCAGTGTAGCATATTTCCTGGCACAGAGTAAATACTCAAAAAATGTAGTGAAGAAATTTCAAAGGAATTTCAAGATATTACATTTGAATACCCTACGTTCAGTTAGCTTATCTATATTAGATACTGCCCATTTATATTATGAGATGCATGGAAATATGATAATATGTTCAATTTGAATCATTATTTATTTATTTATTTATTTATTTATTTATTAACATTTATTTATTTACTTAGAGAGAGAGAGAGAGATTGCAAGCAGGGGCGAGGGGCAGAGAGAGGGGAAAGAGAGAATCCCAAGTAAGGTATGCACTGTCACTGTAGAGTCCTATGCAGGGCTCAAACTCACCAACTGTGATATGATGACCTGAGCCAAAATCAAGAGTATGACACTTAACTGATGGAGCCATCCAGGCACCTCGATAAATATTTATTGAGGTCATGCTGCGAATCAGGTTCTAGCTGATATTTTCAACATAATATCATTTATAATAACATAATCATTATAATAACTAAAAGATAGGTATTATTGTAATTACCTAGCTTAAGAAATTTAGGATGACAGAGAATAAACATCATATAATATAGTGATTAAAAGCCAGATGGTATAGAGTGCTTAGACTGAATCTCATTTCTCCACCATTTACAGGCTCTGATTTGTAGTAAAATGATTAAACTCAGGGCTCTGTTTCCTTTTGACAAAATACATGTAATAATAACAACTACTTCATAGGATAGGAACTAAGCAATAAATGAATTAATACATGTAAAGAGCTAAAAGCAGTGCCTGGCAAGTTGTCAGTATGCAAGAGGCATTATCAGTTTGTAGTAAATGATAGAATTCAAACACAGGATTTCTGTATCTAAAGCCCATACTTTTTTCATAAGCATTTACTCAAAAAAAAGTTACAAAATTTTAAGATTTAATGGGAATAAATGACCTTTTTAATAATATCAATCCATTATTGTTCAAGTGTGTATGGAAAAGGAAGTGCTCAAGCAATTCAATCAAGAATAGCTTATGAAATAAATTTAGCAGACTGGCTACTTACTTTGGCAATATGGTCTTTCATTTCTCCAACTCCAGGTACCATTAGGAAGGCATTCAATAGAAGCAGGGCCTAGTCCATGGTAACCAGGGTCACAGCTGAAAACTACCTTAGTTTTGTATTCATAATGGGAGCCATTCACAATTCGCCATCTTCCATGTTCCAAGGTAAAGGAATTGATGCTTGGACATGTAACAACTATACAAAAACCAAGAACATAAATGTTAATAAGTCAGTCATGTCTCTTGTACTTCTTCACTGTAACTTAATCTACTCTATTGCCTACATCACCACTGCCTTAATTCATTCACTACTGTGCCATACAAGTCTTTTAGCATTTTTAAGAATTTATTTTCCATGTTAATCTTCTCTACTCTCCCAGATCTATGGTACTGCTTGAAGTTCCTTGAACATGTTCTACTATTTCACACTTCAAAGTCTGTGTACATATTATTCTATTTACACAGAATTCTTATTACTACCTTACCTCCCTCTACTCTCTTCTTTCTTTTCTTTTTTTTTTGGATTATCATATCAAAATTTATTCCTTAATATAGAAATACATGAAATATATTTTAATGGTAATTCCAATTATATTAGTTTGTTAAAATTGTCTCTTTTCTTTGAAGCTGATTTAAAAGTATTCTTTTGGAAATCTTTTCTCCCAACTTTTATGAGATATAAACGACAGGATGCAGAAAAAAGGGAACCCCAGTACAAGTTGGTGGAAATGTCAACTGGCACAGCCATTATGGAATATATATATGCAGAGCCAGTATGGAGGTCCCTCAAGAAGTTAAAAAGAGAACTACCATGTGATTCATCAATCCCAACTTGGGTATACATCCAAAGGAAATGAAATTAGGATCTCAAAGAGATATCTGCACTCTCATGTTCATTGCAGCACTAATCACAATAGACAAGATATGGAAACAACCTATTATTACTAATTTAGAAATTTTGGAAGGATTACATTTTGAGGAAATTTGTTTTATGAGAATGGTGTTTTTGTGCAAGAAGGTGTTACAAACTTTGGCTTATTCAAAACCTGTTCAACATGAGTAAAACAGAAGCATTATTAAACACTATGTTAAGACTGTACATAATTGAACAACTTTCATTTTTTTTTTTAATTTTTTTTTTCAACATTTATTTATTTTTGGGACAGAGAGAGACAGAGCATGAACGGGGGAGGGGCAGAGAGAGAGAGGGAGACACAGAATCGGAAGCAGGCTCCAGGCTCCGAGCCATCAGCCCAGAGCCTGACGCGGGGCTCGAACTCACGGACCGCGAGATCGTGACCTGGCTGAAGTCGGACGCTTAACCGACTGCGCCACCCAGGCGCCCCTGAACAACTTTCATTTTAAATGAAATGCCAACTAAATTGAAATGTTAGTATTAAGTGAGAAGAAATAAGTGAAATATAGAGACAAATAAAAAACCTTACTTAAAATAACATTTCACAATTCTTGTGCTAACAAATATTTTATCAGAATTATTTTCTGTCACCATTACCTAATATTCACTTACCTATTAAAGTAGTAATGAAAGCAATGGGAATATTCTAAATGCAAGTAACCTGAAGAACACCGACAAAAGTTGAAAGTTATGCATCATTTCAGCAATATCTTTTATCCTTATAAAAATCAGAGCCGAATGTATTGGAATATAATTTAATTAATTATTAAACTTTACATTTTTTTCAAGGACTTGCATGTAGAAAATACATGTTCACTAATGGATGGATTTTTATAAAAGAAGTGGAACTTTGTTATGTAAAATAAAATTCACTTTAGTTTTTTGACATACATATTCAGGAGTTTCCAAAAATGAATGGAAAGTCCTTATACAGTCTTCCAATTGTACATAGTATAAGACAGCTTAATTAACTTTTATTTCCCTCTTAGACATCACACTTCAGTCCAGGGATTAGTTCGAAAAATGCAAACAATACATAAAATTTTAAAACATACAAGATGTGAATAGAAACACAAATGATACCATTTCTTCAACACACATACCAACACAGCGAGGGGTCTTGTTATGATGGCTCCAAGTTCCATCCGACTGACATATGGCAGTGGTAAGTTCTTTAGATGACAATCTATATCCGTCATTACAAAAATAGGTAACGCGTGTTCCTACTAAGTAGTCTGTTGTGAGTATTCCTCCATTTGTTGGAGCTTTAGGAATCCCACAGGAAATTGCTAGAACAAATACATACATACAAAATCACAGAAATAGAAAAATACTTAATTTAGTAGATAAGTCTCTTCAATTGTAAGGCATGTAAAACTATTTGAGATTTTATTAATTCCTCTGAAACAATTTCAGAATATCTCCTAGAAAAGCTTTCCTGAACTATAACTTTTTGAATAATTTATTTCAAACTCCTGTTGAATGTGTTTCAGATTGGTGAATCCATACATTATTAATGTTTTATTTCTTGGTTTCTTACTTGGTTTCTTGTCAGTGTGTGCATGGTTATCAGCACTCTATAGATTATATAAGAATAAAAATTGGGTAAATATAGAGTGTATCTAGGGCTAGTCCATAATTGGGCCACCACATAGCAAGTTTGGTCAATTACATTTGAGAGATAATTATTAAAGATTACAAAGGTATTGGTAAATAATACTCATCAAGATTTTTGCCAGGAATACAATGCATAGATGCATAGGTTTATTTTACCTGGAAGCTGGATATTGCTTTGTCTTAGGTCCAAACTCTATGTGCTTAGGCACCATCCATAGAATATCATGGGTATGGATATGTTTAACAAATACAGTTCCCGGAAATATTGTCTTAAACCTAGTTTGAATCATCCTGCATTTCACTGAAATGTCTTAGATGTGTTGGTTTTCATCTGCAATAAATCTGATGTAGGTGAAATTAGTTTTACTATAATGTGACAACTGCAGTCAACATTTTTATTTTAGTTAATTGTATATCATGTATTTTCAAATCTTATAAATGTTCACATCTTATAAATTCAAATGACTATACAGATACACTCTAAGATGAATTGTTTGCCATCTTTGCTCTTCAAGGACATTATTTGTGTCTTCAAAAGTAAACAAACAAACAAAAGA
Organism: Prionailurus viverrinus; assembly: GCF_022837055.1. Lineage (NCBI taxonomy): Eukaryota > Metazoa > Chordata > Mammalia > Carnivora > Felidae > Prionailurus > Prionailurus viverrinus. The sequence continues at coordinate 57,339,315 of NC_062578.1, forward strand.
CATAAGCTTTCAATGAATATATTTGGCAGCAAGACACTAATTAAAATGAGATTATTTGTAAATTTTGTATCATATTCAGATATGTGTAAATATTTACGCATATGTCTGCAGAAAAATTAGTATATTTGGTTACTGGTACAATCCAGAACCAGCTGGAATATTGTAATATCTGGCATATGTACTGTATTACCTCTATGAAATGGAAAATTTCTGAGTTGTGAAATACCCAATCTTACAGGTTTCCTATAAAATATTCTAGTTATATCTATATTTTTCTCATATTAAAGGAAATAAAAGAACAGAAAGCTATGAGTTTGATTTAATACTTACAGACCTGTGTTCTAGTTACCTACCTCTCATTTCAACCTAAATTTGTTTCTATTTCTCTTAGAAAAACTACTATTTAGGTGTTTATTTTTAATTAACCCATGCACATTTTACTATAAAGTGAAAAGATCTTAGTGAAATCTATATGAAATTCACAAAATTGAATGGCAGACTTCCTACTGGTAAATGGTTTGATCTTTTGTAGTCTGATAACCTGCAAATTATGAACAGAGAAGCAGTGATGTTGACTTAATAAATTATATAAGCAATCTCATACAATTATGTTATTATCCGTGCAATCTAATTATAGAGTCTTCAAAATCATGTTGCAAACATAAATGGTTCCCGGATGTCTGTTCAAGCAATGCTTATATTTCCACTTAGGACTTTTGGAAATTTCAATTTGTCATAAGTGATCTCCCTACTGAACCCCACCAAAGACTGTGTATTTACTGATTTTTAAAAAATAAACTATACATTGTTGGAGTAGTGTAGGTTGAACTTAGATCACAATATAAAGGAAATATAGTTTAAATTGTATAAGTTCCATATATGTGGTTAGTATAAAATGGCTTATTTTAGAACTAAGAAAACGACAACACACTAAAATGATAGCACAACAACTATGCCTGTGGGTAGATTACAATTTAGCTTCTCAGCAATAAAAAGACAACAAATCAAGTTCACAAGAACCGTCATCACCAAGTGGTTGTCAAAGACACTTCACTCAAAAAAAAGTACAAATTGAAAGTGAGGCAGAGAATGCAAACTGTTTCTATATAACACTGTACTATACTCAACTGTATAGTGGGATGAGACTGGTTCAATTCTTGAAGGAGAGGAAATCAATGAAGGGTCACTTGATGTATAGACAAATAAATAAAACACCTACCCAAACCCAAATAGAGATAGCAGACTAAATTTTCTATCTTTTATTGTGCTCACATTGTGCAATTGTAGTTCAAGTAAATATATACGAGGACGCATAAGGAGACTGAAGGAAAAAAGAATAAAAATGATCGAAGAATTTAAAACAAATTTGGAACAAAACAAAAATTTGCATAAAAAATAGCTCTTCCCAATGACATTTAACCATTTCATTTTAATTAGTTCTATTCAACTACAGATAGGTCACATACAACAAAGGTTTTTATTAAATAATCTTTTTAAATTGTTTTCATGATAATAAAAGATCAATTTTGGAAATGACTCCTTGAATTATAAATATGTTATCATTTTACTATGTCGAATATCTTTTTAATTTGCATTTTGATTTAACTATTCTAATTGTGGAACAATTTTAAATCAGGAACAATTGGGAAAAAATGACTCCATATGTAAATGTCATATTGCATACCAAAAAAAATCAATGAAATTATAATGTTGATTATAGAAAGCAATTTCAAAATTTTAGAAAGCTTAGGACATTTTTTATTTCTTTTTTTAAAAATATTTTTATGTTTATTTATTATTGAGAGACAGAGAGTGAGCAGGGGAGGGGTGGAGAGAGAGGGAGACATAGAATCTGAAGTAGGCACTAGGCTCTGAGCTGTCAGCACAGAGCCCGACACGGGGCTTGAACTCACAGACTGCGAAATCATGACCTGAGCCAAAGTCGGTCGCTTAACCAACTGAGCCACCCAGGCGCCCCTAGGACATTTTTTATTTCAACCAACAGTTAATTATATTTGCTAAAGGTTTCTTAAAGATTATTATATATATCTTATATAGATAACCAATAATTACACAACTGAAGTGTACTAGTTCAATGTCAGAGCATTATAATATTTATTTAAAATATATGTGATTTAGAGGTTATTGTTTATATATTTTTCTAAATTCCCATGATTCTGAAATTATAATATCAAAAATTCTTTTCCAAACCAGTTTAGGGAAATTAATACTAAGAATTTGTGAATACTGCCACTGTTCATTAGGCAAAGAAAAGCAGACGTTTTGATAGTTTACCAAAATATATCTATTCAGCACGAAGTCAGCTTTCTCAATGTTGCGGTTACCCACTAAGTTAATAACTCTTCACAGATTTCTAATAAGTGATTAATGTTTCCTCAAGGAAACAACAGTTTTTTCATTTCTCATTTATTTATGCATGTATATGAGAGTTATCTCTTCGTGAATTAAAATCATAGTTTAATAGGTAAAAGAACCCATTTTGGATGTCTATCAATACCTATGCTTATTTTAACTTGCTGTTGTTCAATTTTAAATTTTAATTGATATATTTTATATTTTATTTGTTTTATATAAATTCCTTCTGATAAGCAGATTATAGATAAGCCCCATTATTTATTAACTAGAACGTTCTGCATTTTTTAATGTAAGGGGTTTTAGTTGTTTAATATGACTCTATATGCTGGGTAGAACACATCAAATATAAAATTAAATTTCATATGGAAACATAATGTGATATGTTAAGTCTTAAAATTTTTTCTAAGTCCGATGACATTAGAAACTCTTGTATAACTGATATTGCATTTGTCTTTGTGACTGTACCTAGCTAAGAGACAAGATCTAGTCCAAAGATCAAAAATGTGCCATTTGTTGAATAAGAAGCTGGAAATTCTGTTGCTATGTCAGAATAAAATGCTCAGACAGTGTCTCAATTGTTTCTTTATCTTTTTTTTAATGTTTACTTATTTTTGAGAGAGAGAGAGAGAGCGCACACAGGTGGGGGGGGGGGGGAGGGCAGAGAGAGACACACACACACACACACACACACACACAGAATCTGAAGCAGGCTCCAGGCTCTGAGCTGTTAGCACAGAGCCCAACACGGGGCTCGAACCCATGGACCATGAGATAATGACCTGAGCTGAGGTGGGATGCTTAACCAACTGAGCCACCCAGACACCCCCTCAACTATTAATAAAATGCAAGTGAAAGGGAAAGACACATCTCTGTTAAGTTAGCTAAACAGTGAAGAAAAAAAAATAACGTGGTGGTCAGCTACATTTTCCTATTTTAAATTTGTTGCTCTGAGAGCACATTTTTGCATACTCAGAGTGCATCTTCAGTGACCCTGCCCACTCTTATCCTCTGCATTCTCTCTGCAGACTTCACATTAATGCAGTCTCCAGCTCTGGGTCGATCATTTTCTGACAACAAGTCACGAGAATGGTAGACGTATCAATAAAGTTGTATAGGTGTATGAGTGGTTACAGGAAAGGCATAAATCACACAACAACAAATGAATTATAAAACAGTGTGTATCACGTTTCTCAAATTTATCATTCTGCATTTTTAAGTCTTACTTTCATGAAGGGCATCTATACTATGCTTCTGAATATTTATGGTTTGGGAAGTTCCAATGACCCAAATGAAAACGTTAAATGAGGTTAATCTTTTAATGCATTTGGGGATAATATACTTCACCTTGACAAGCAGGGACCGGTGCATCCCATGCATGATACCCATAGGAAGACTTTCTGCACACAGCACTACTTTTTCCAACGAGTCGAAATCCTCTGTCACAGGCCCAGCGGACCACACTATTAAGTTGTCCACCCGTCTGACTGATAATGTATCCATGAGGCGGAGATTCTGGTGTGCTACAGTAGAAAGCTTTTCAAAAGACAAAGGACTCACTGTATAATTAATGAATCAGAAATTCTTTACAATACAGCATGGTAAAAAATCTAAGTGAATACTAGTACTTAAAATAGGGCAACTGCCACCTGTGTGAATTTTACTTCATATGAACATAATATAATTTTCTATTTTCCTCACAATCTGTTGAAATAACTTTTGGGAGACAAAACTATCTCTGAGCTTTCTTTTAATTTTTTATCATCATGGAAGATGCATTCTGAATTGAAATACACGTATTTTCTTAACACCCTACAGGTTGAAAAGCCGTACAAATATTTCAGTGAATTTTAGAAACTGTACTTCTTGTCATTTGAAAGACCCATATGTAAGGTGCCTGGGTGGCTCAGTTAGTTGAGTGTCTGACTCTTGGTTTTGGCTCAGGTCATGATCTTGTGGTTCTTGGGTTCAAGCCCCACATTGGTCTCTGCACAGCCTGCTGGGGATTCTCTTTCTGCCCCTCTCCTGCTTGCTCTCTCTATCAAAATAAATACATACAATTTTAAAAATTTGAAGAAACTAAATGCCACAGTCTTGGTAGTAATATTTTAGGGCATGTTATTTACATGTAACTTTGAAGGTATTTCCAGACACCTATACCATGTTAGGTCAAGCATTTCATTTTGGTTGATTTCTAAATAGACCCCCCACACTCCATAATCCTCTCTCCCAGTTTATTAGAGTTTCCATGCTGTCAAAAGTGCTTACATATGGTGATAAAAATGTCAATAAAGTAAAACTTTCTTCATCTTTTGAAGTCTGAAATGTCAAAAGATAATGTCAAATAGCTTTTTCATATATATGTACTTTTAAGGCTATTCAGCCTGGCAGGATCCATTTACCCTTTGAAACTTCAATGTATTCATCTGAGAAAATAAGACTTTAGGGGTAACTAGTAAGAAAGAGATTGGACCTGGAATACATATGTCATAACCTATTATTTCTAAAGAAAAATTTACAATATGTCAAGCTATTCTTGGGGTTAAAGTGGTGCTTTCAATATGTTTATATCAAAATTTTTCAGAAATATCAACATAAATAAGGGTTTAGTCTATAATATAGTCAATCTAATGATTATAATTGATTGATTTGAATGTTTTCCCTTTAAGTTATTATAATCATTAAAAATACATTTAATGTGCTGACTTTTAAATTCCATCTTTGGGCACAAATTTAATAAGAAGACATTTATATTGTTCATATGATAGAAATATAGATTGAAATATGAAAAAAATTTAATGAGGACTGTGCATACTTAAATTTTTTAAAACACTTCTTTGCATATGTAATAATATTGTTAAAACTTAACATAAATATATTGTATGATAAAACTTACATACATATTGGTATTATGGTGTCAGTGATAAGTCAATTCTAATATGTAGAAGACAAATGTTAATCAATTAAAATCAAACTATCATCTTATAGTTTTAAAATCAAAGTAAATAGACAAAATAATTTTATTTGTATATGATATAGATGCAAATTTATATAAATAAACAAATTTGAGAGTATATTTTTAGAACTGAAATTCAACATTTATTGAAGGCTATGCCTAGAATTTTTGTCAGAATTGTTTATAATTATAAAGTAATTTTCCATCGAATTGATTAGCAATGACCCATGGCTTGGGGAGACATGATCAGAACACGATACAGAAAGAGATGCCTGATTGGTTTTGAAATATTCAGTTATTGAGCACAAACCCATTCCTCTGACATGATTTAGGATGACAAAAAAAGGAACATGAACTTTGAATAATGAAGAACTATTTACATATACTTATTCAATAAGAAAATATTTGGCTCAGAATCATTAGACCCGATAAACAGGAAGGGGCATAGAAAAATTATTTCATCTTGTTATTAAAAAGGAATTTTATTCCATATCTTTCTAAATATTACTCACTGAAAAGCAGTAATAACAAAACAATTATTTTTTCAAAACTGAGGGTTTTTAAAGGATGTGCTGATCACTTCACTTTCAATATTTAACTTACTTAGCAGGTATCATAAATGGATGGATAATAAAAACAAAGATTTTTACCATTGTATGTTTATCTTTTGTTTAACCTTATCATATAAAGGAGTCATTCAATAGATCTGATACACACAATTGAGCAACAGTATTGCTATTTTGCAAGAATTCAAGGGAAATAAATGTATTGAAAAAAAAGTATTGAAGATACCAGACTTTAACTTATAACTAACATATATGTCATAAATACCCTAAATGCTTTTAATCTTTTCAAAAATCACAAGAGAGATATTGGATTATTATCATGACAATGGGGAAACTGAGACACAGAGAGGCTACATAAACTGCTCAAGGAACCTCAGTGCAGGACTGTGACTTAGATTCGTATCTAATTGAATAGTATCTGCGTCTGTGCTCTTTAGCCACAGCCATACTAAAGATGTCGGTGGGATCTGTACTGAAGTCGTAAGTATCACATACCTATATATCTTATCCGGAAGCCTTTTTTGTTATTGCCATGATCTGCTGACCATTGAAGAAATACTTCATGACCGTTGCTTGTTACATTAAAAGGAGATGAATAATCTCCACTGAGGGAAATAAGCACTGGACTTTGAATATTTGGTCCTTTGGGAAGAAAATAATACAATTTAGACATACCTGAAAAATTATGTTCCAATTTATCTTTAATATTTTATATGTTTAGAGTACGATTAACTATGGTGACATTTTGCTCCACAAGCAATTTATATCATCAACAGTACCTTAAAACATATTATCTTTGTTTTAAACATTTAGTTCCACAGCCAAAGAATCTATAATTTGTAAAATAATAAGCTTAAGTATAGTTTTCACATGGTATCTAGATAAACTTGATATTGATACTTCTAAGAATAACGGGGGAGATAAAACAAAATCATATAAGCAATTGTTTATACTGAAGGTCTGCATGTGAAATTAGAGTAGTTGAAATGAATTTATGAATATGCAGTAAATATAAATGATATTACCATCATACACCTGAAGAACATCAAATTCCTTTTCTGTCTGGAAGAATTCTACAAACATGCTGATATTATATCCTTTTTCTACTGAAATGCTCCAGGCACACATTTGAAGATTAGGGTAACTATCAGGATATCCCGGGCTCAGTATGACTCCAGTGGAATCCAGCCGTAATTCATTGGCAGGACAGAGCACTATCAAAGAAAGAAATCATTAACTAATGCTAGTGTGTTAGACCTAAGTTTAAACTGCATTTTAAACATTGGGTACTCCACTTTCATGTTTAATCATTATAAAGGAGACAATACTTTGAATTATGTGTTTGAAGAGATAATTTGTATTAAACTTGCAGTTCAAAACATGGAGGAATGACCAAAAAATTAAAAGATAAAACATTTATCTCCTTTGATTTCTTTATATACTTTCCCTACATTTCCTCATCTTCTTGTGTCCTCTCCCCGCTGCCCCTTTTGTTTATGTCTTTGCTTGTCCTTTTCCTTCCTTCCTTGTTACTCACTTTCATTTCTCCTCAAACTTTAACTCACTCAGGTATGTAGGGCCAGACAAGAAATTGCACTCTTTTGAGAGTATTCATTCCTGGCTAGGCTACTTCTGAACTCAGAGATGGGGGTAAGCCATGAGGATTTAACACAATTTTAGGTTACCAGTCATCTTTCAGTTCTTCGTGTTGTCTCCAGACCATAAATGTAAGACAAAGTATAACACTTCTTATTTCATAATGATACCACTGCTAGACAACAAATATATGTATATTCAAAAATACAGAAAATTTGTTATATGTTGACAATAAACATAATTATGATGTAACAGCCTCCAAAATATAGTAAACTTTAGTTGTTGGCATCAAGCATCATGTTTTGGGCCAAATACAAACATCTACTTAAATTTGCATTTGGAATGAGAGCGTGGGCAAGATGATCAAATTCTTGCCATTCAAGTGATGCTATTTCAGCCTTTTTTTTTTTCTTAAGAGTTTGAGTATTGGAGCTGCTCAGTATAGCTTACATTGTACAGAAGTAAACTCATATATACCAAACAGTATTTAGTTCAAATACAGAACTTTCTACTTGTCAGAACAGTGAGAGTGGTTACAGCAAAATGTCCCATGTGCACTATTGCTAAAAAGTTTTTAAATTTTGGAGAGACCAGTTTTGGGGTATTATTACCGGGGACATTCAACTGGTATGATGGGCAGAGTAGACCACTTTTGAGAATTTGGTGAGTTGGAAATGTTTCACACGACATTTCCTAATCCAATTACTATGAATCAATTTCCATCTTGGAGTTAGATAATGTGGATCTCAAAATACTTAGAATAGCACCTTAAGCAGTATTCTTGTTTTTTAGTGTTTGCTCAAATGAGCTAGGCTTGGAAACACCAAATATAGTTGGCTGGAATATACATGAATAGATGAAAGATATATATTCATCACTTCCTGGATACAAGGACAATGAAATACTTTGAGTTATAAAGTCTCCATGTAGTATAGGGATAGAAAAGGATACAAAAATTTAGATTTTGGCAATATATAATTTCTCTTTAATCAAGTTGATAACTTGAAAAGAAATAATTTGAAAATAAAATTAACCATAACTAATATTAAGACACTTGAAAATTGACTAAAGATATAGCATAGATATACTAAAAACAAAATACTAAACATAGAATATAGTAAAGCTAAAACATGTAAGAGTTGTTTTCCTTTTTTTTTTTTTTTGGCTTTTACTTCTGCTTCTTTTACTTCAACCTAAGATGTTTGCTTCTTGGATATAACTTTAAGATTTCTCAAAAATAATTAAGTAAATGGTAGCAGGTCATAAGCACTCTAAAAGAAATCTGACCTTTGCTTTTCATAAAATGAAAAATGTGTAAAATAAACAAAACCATTAACTTGACAATCGTAAATGAAATGAAAAATTTGAGTCAAAGATGAAGAATACATATTAGTGAGTATATAGCTATGGCATATTGAAATGACAGATGTATATAATCATATGGGAAGCTGAAGTAAGTTTAAGGAAGGGTTTATTTAGTGTGTGCTCAGCTATTTAATACCGTGGAATACTTAACTAAGTATCTGTTTGGCTTACTGAGCATGTGACTTCTTCACCAAAACCATTTAGCAACTTCATAGTTTGCCACAAAGTCCTCCAAGTTCAGTCCTTACCCACCTCCCCGAGTTTCTTTCCTGCTCCTCCTCCACTGAAGTGAAATGCTCCAAACACAGTAGATAAACTATGTGCAGCTTTTTGAACTCTGCACATTCATTCATCCGTGCTTCTGTTTCAAATGCCCTTTTTTGCTCTGCTGCATTTGAAATGTTACTGCATTTCAACACCCAGATGAAGTGTCTCATCTTCTGTAAAATCCTTCCTGAACTGCTCTGCTACCAATCTGAGCAGAATCGCTGATTTCCTTCTTGGTGTCTCTGCAATGTATGCTTTTATTACTGTAGTTAGCAATTTCATGGCTATTTCCTTAAATTTTTGGTGTCTCCCTTTCTGGGCTATGATTATTAAAAACCAAGTGCCATGTCCTATTTAATATGTTGGCCCCCATATTCTAAACTGAATAAATATTCCAGATTACTTTTGAAAAACTGATATGATTCAATATAATTTACTTTAAGTACACAAATTAACCTATTTTCATACTATCCAACACATACCAAGAAGCCCTACAACCATCAAGAATAAGAGGAATATGTATTGATTGTGACTATATGTTAAGACACTGTTAAGCGCCTGTTGTGCATTATCCCAACAACTTTAGAAAGCGTGTACAATTCCTCCTGCCATTACACATACGAAGGAACCAATGCCCAGAAAGTTTAGAGTGCAGAGGTGTCACAGGTTCATCTGGATGGACCCTGCAGTTTTAACCACCGAATATAATCACCCATTATACTTCATTTATATCAAAATCTTTGAAAAGCAGCACATTTAGCATTGCTTTCCATATTTTAAGCATGATAAAGAAAACTAAAAAGGATAAAGGGAAGAATAACAGAATTGATGCAGCCTCTTTTAGGAAAAGTGAGAAAACGTGAAGTAATTTAAGATAGACTAAAAACAATGTATATTCGTTCTAACAGACTCCAAAAGAATGACCGTTTTGGCAAGTCTGTGAATTCAGTCAAATAAAGAAAAAAGGTAAAGTTAGAGTTTTGGCTTAAGTATCTGGTCAATTAGTTAATGTAATAACTCTGCATAAACTAATTCTGAGAGATGATTTATTAGGGTTTAGCTAGCACCTGAAGTGCCATTATGAAATAAAAATTAGTCTTTTTTTGTGTTCTCGATAGTACATAGACTAGGAAGAGATGTAATTATTAATCAGTAGCAACTTCTGATTGTAGATTGAAAGTTTGAGTGATGAGGGATTATTAAGTAATTAAGGTATCTAGATTGTTTTATTTTAATTTTCAGAAACTTATTGAGATCCAGATACAAAAAAAATAATTAAGTGTTGCCCTCTAAGAACTCACAAAAAATTTTATATATTGGAGTCAAAGAGAAAGTCCTGACATGTAATTGCTCTTTCACACCTTCTTGTGTCTGCCCAAGTTATTTTCACATGTATAATTTCCCAAAAGGCTAAAATTATATCCTCCACATTCACATCTAAATGTTTGAATATGTACCTTGAATAATCCTAAGTGGCTAAAAGGAAGTCTTGTGTGAAGGAGAAAATTGAATGAATGACATTTAAATATCAAGATGATAGGTGATAGGCTTCAGAAAACCCAAACAACTTCTAGATGCTCTGAAGTCATTGACTAAGAGCAAAGAAAATGCTCACATTGGTGTTCGTTTTTACCTCCAAACATGTCTTTCCTTTCGCTATTGTCAAAGCTTCTTGTGAAAATTCTTCCATTTTATTGCAAGGACTCCAATGGGGTAGAAATTAAATGGTAATTCCTACTTATAGCATGTTTGGACTAATAAACATGCTATAACTAAGAAACGTAAAAATAAAAGTTTTGTTTTTGGCTCATTTTAATAGATAAAGTTAAAGGTCTGTGCAAGAAACAGATTTCCATTTCTCAGGAATAAACTCCAATGAAGGAAGTAATCCAAGAAAATCTGGGGAGGGATTGTCAAATTCAATTCAATTGCATTCAAATAAACCACTATTTGTAATTAGTTACTATGTGGTGGGCTCTGTTTTGGGCCCTACGGGGTTACACAAATTAACAATACGTTATTTTTCAACACCAAAACTCTAGCACACCATTCAAGGTCCATCATGGTCTTACCCCTGTAATTTCACAGTGGATTCCTTCAAGTCTATACCTCTGTTTTCCACTTCTGTGTCTCCACATATTCATCTGTCATTTGGACCACCCTTTATTTATCTCTATTCTAAGTCTCACCCATCATTTGGAACGAAGTTTCAGGGAGCAACAATTCCATCAAGCTTTCCCTGCCTCATAAACAATAAAACATTACATGATTCTATCGCCCCTTGACCTGTTTCCTAAACACTGTATTCCTACCACCTACATGGATGTTATATCCCTTAAGCCATGTTGCCTTCACAGCAGGAACCATTTATAGCTGGTTTGTTTGTTTGTTTGTTTGTTACTCAAACCCTTATATGTAACAGATGCTGGATTAAAGTTCAATGAATTTAGTGGTTAGAACATAACTATGTCAAGTAAAGGCAATCAACATTGGAGTCTTTAAGTTTTTTTCTCTTATTTTCCACCTCCATTTCCACTCCTCACAGCAAAATTAATTTACATAAAATGAACTGACTTTGGGATAAACTAAAAGGAAAAAAAAATAGACCTTGGAAGAAGTAATTTTTAAAGTTAAATCTGAGAAATCATGAAATAAAAGATACTACATATAAGCTGTATAACTTTTAACATTATGGCCAGTTACATATTTATATAGACTTTTCTCGATTTTTCCATTATTGGATTAAACATAAAACAAATGCTTAGAGATAAATAATCATAGGAATTGATACCTTGACAAACTGGAGGTGCTCCATCCATTTGAAGTCTTTCTCCTAATCTGCATGTCAGAATTGCATTACCAACCAAAGTAAATCCTGGAAGACACTGATACCTAATAATGTCACCTATTAAAAAAAAAAAAGACAGAGGCTTCAGATAGGCAACAAGTTATGGTAACAATGAACAGATGTTTCTATTGCAAAAGTAGAATATTTTTTTCCTTTAGTTATTTTCAATTGGTATAAAATTCTACTAGTTATAAGCAGGGATAATATTCAAAACATTGAACTACAAGTACCTCATGGACACTGACAAACCAGAACTGAAGCCAGGGGTAAACTACAGTAAGATTTAACTGGTGTGCACCAGTTGGATGTAAGCAATAGCAGTAAGGAAACAATCTAGTTGGTATAGTTAAGGTATTCATTAAAAATATATTAAGCTAGTTAAAATGATTCAGAATTATTGCTTTTATATTAAGTTTACAGTAGTCATTGATATTTTCTTAATTTCTCAACCAACATCAATATGATGATAATGATGAGTTTATTATAGGAATGTTAAAATGTCTTCTTTTGTTACATCATTTTTTGAACTGTGAGACATTATTGGGATTTAATTTCCAAAGGGCTTTATTTACTATTAAATTGAGCATAATCCACCACTTGTCTTTAAAGATATGGAAATAAAGCATATCTTCTAATGCACCCTATATATTCTTCATTGTATGTTTCAGGCTTAAGCCTGAATTCAAAGAACATTACTGTATTGCAAGGTAACAAAATAATAATTTGGAAGGAAGCAAATTATTGACCACCGGAACATGGTTGTATGGTTCAAATGATCATGCTAGTTTTCCAATTACATATCCTAGAGATACAGAATTCTTGCTTTTTGCCTAATACTCCCTTTTGGTCTTTTCACTACTGTCCAATTTTAAGAATTCCAAACAATCCCCATCAATCCAGAGAAAGACAGTCTAAGAGAGGTCGCTACTATTCTGTTTATTTCTTTTAAAGAAAATACTTCTAGTAACACTATGTTTTTAAAAAATACTTCATCAGACTTTACCTATTTCAAATTCATCATCTTCTGTCAAAATTTCAGCATTGGGTACAGGTGGCGGAGGCTGGCACACTCTTAGTTGATAAGCTATAAAAATAGACAATGTGTTTATTCCTTCTCTAACAGGCTGTACATATTCACACATGTGAAAAACAATAATGCAAGCTTTATTTGTAAGAATAAAAATAAATGGTATAATTTATCAAGTTTCAATTATTTGTTTATTTAAAAGATGATACAATATTGAGGGAAAACAAATCATTCCTTAGATGCCAACATATTTTCCAGGGGAAGAATGCTTACCTGTAACTCCTTATTTCTTACCCTCATTCTATTCCTTCTTGTTATGTGCTTCATAACAGCTGTTAATTTTCTCCTTGGCATTATCACAATTAGCAATTTTATATTCATTATACATACATCATTATAAATATGTCATTGTTATGTGCCCAATGCCAAGGTTCATCTCAGTCTCCTGCACCTAGCAAAGTGCCTGGCATGTACTTATAATCGCAAGCAAGTACTCAATGCTTACTCGATTCCGGAAAATATTATAAATATTTTACTAATATTAACTCAGTCCTCACAAAAAAATGTGTTTATTTTATTACTTAATTCATGACTATGTCTAGAATCATCACCATTTTATAAAAGAAAAAACTGTCACAGAGAATCAAAGGATTTGTCTAAATCACACAGCTGTAATGTAACAGAACTGAGATTTGAACCTGGGTAGTCTGGCTCCAGAACCTTCTCTCCCCATGTTATATGAGTATATTCATGAAATACCTATTAGTTAAATTTCATGATTCTAATAATCTACATCACTTGAATAGGTTGTCCCCTTTAGATTAGAAACACTCCTATTTGGCATAGTTTAAAAGCCACCACAATAAAAATTTTTTAAGAATCCAAGTATCATGACTGCTAGCCCCATCTGATATCTACATCACAGTTTTATTTTCACTATGATTTATAAATAATGTAATATAATCTTGTTCAGTCAAGAACACACTTTATCATAACATTTGAAGAGTGTGTTTCAAATGCTTAATTTTATTGCTTAAACTCAGGAGTTAAATTATTTAGGTCTCTCAATGATCAGATAATGAGAATGAGGTTTAAAAGACATAGTAACTTGTCTGAGCTCACACAACTAGTACAGGGTTTATCCAAGACTCCAGCCTCTGTCCCCTAACCCCATAGCCCATACCTTCAGTATTGCCACTATCATGAAAGAATTATGAGAGTACTGGGGAACATCAACTGGACCAGTTAAGGAAGACTCCTAGAAAAGGAGATGGATAAAGTACAGTTTGGTTTTCTTAATTTTTTAATGTTTATTTATTTTTGAGAGAGAGAGAGAGAGAGGATGGGGGAGGGGCAGAGAAAGAGGGAGACACAGCATCTGAAGTAGGCTCCAGGCTCTGAGCTGTCAGCAAAGAGCCTGATGAGGGGCTCGATCTCATGGACTGCAAGATCATGACCTGAGCCAAAGTCCGACGCTTAACCGACTGAGCCACCCAGGCACCCCAACATTTTAAAGAACGAATAAGATTTTTCCAGTTCTGAAGGGTAATCATGGACATGAGATCGTTGCAGATGGAGGAGAAAACATGAGCAACAAGTTGGGCACTGATTCATCATGATGTAACAAAAGGCCATTTATAAGAGGTCAATCGATTAATACACCTCCAGGGTTCTAAGGACAGAAAAAAATAAGAACGTTTTTTGAAATGTAGCTGAAGAGGGATGAATCAAGGAAAATTTTCGTTTCAATTTCCTGCTGTAAATTTTGTCTGTCTCTTCAAACATCTTCCTTCCAGTACTTCAACCTGTTTATAAAAGCACTTGCTGTGCAAAGATGTTAATTTGCAAGTAAAACACTGCTCTACACAAAAGGGTTACCAACTAGCGAAAAGACTCACTGGGAAAGAAGCCCAGGACAGAAAAGTGTAACCTGGATTTTTGAGACGAAAGTTTAAAGTAACATTAGGCATTTTGAAATCATTTTCCTGATCGTAGACCTTAAGAGGGATACAATTACCAAGGCAAAAGGCAATTGTAATAAATGCCAAAGAGGTAAGAGAAAGGGGATATATAGAAAGGTATAGGGAGCCCAGTATAGAGAAATCCTTAGGAGACTATGCTTCAGAGGAGAGCATTTTATCTCACCTTTTTTTTTAAATTTTATTTTTAATGTCTATTCTTGAGACAGAGAGAGACAGGCAGAGCATGAGTGAGGGAGGAGCAGAAAGAGAGGGAGAGACACAGAATCGGAAGCAGGCCCCAGGCTCTGAGCTGTCAGCACAGAGCCAGACTCAGGGCTCAGATATATGAACTGCAAAATCATGACCTGAGCCAAAGTGGGACACTTAACGTACTGAGCCACACAGGTACCCAGGGCATTTTATCTCATCTTGACATAGAACAGAGATCAACTCAGAAGTTAGCAAAGTGTAGAGAGATGCCCACACATGTATTATTTCACTTTTGTTTGCCCATAAAATTATTTTTGATTTTCATGCTAAGAATAAATTAGTTTATTATTTTAAGAAAGGGCACATTTTTTTATCAGTGAGGAATCCATGGCTGGTGTCATCTGTAGAACATGCTTAGAATGACCTACATAACTCAGTTGCAGAGTTTATAAGACTAGGGATTAGAAATTATTATTAATAAGAATCTGATATTCAGACATATTGCGCTATTAAAAAAATTTTTTTAGGTTTTATTTAAAAATTTTTTTCAACGTTTTTTATTTATTTTTGGGACAGAGAGAGACAGAGCATGAACGGGGGAGGGGCAGAGAGAGAGGGAGACACAGAATCGGAAACAGGCTCCAGGCTCCGAGCCATCAGCCCAGAGCCAGACGCGGGGCTCGAACTCCCGGACCGCGAGATCGTGACCTGGCTGAAGTCGGACGCTTAACCGACTGTGCCACCCAGGCGCCCCTAGGTTTTATTTTAGAAGGAGAGAGAGCATGGTGGGGGGGAGGGGGGAGGGGGGTGGCGTGCAGAGAAGGGCAGAGGGAAAAAGAGTGAGGGAATCCTAAGCAGGCTCCATGCCAATGCAGAGCCCAATATGGGGCTTGATCCCATGACGGTGAGATCAAGACCTGAGCTGAAATCAAGAATCAGACACTGAACTGACGGAGTCACCCAGGCACCCTGAGATTTTGTACTATTTTCCCAAGACCACATGGGTGTTGTGAGCTAAATTCTTTCTTATTCTCTGTTCTCTTCCATGACCTGCAGTTTTATAAAATGTGTCTTGGGAACCAAGAGATCACTTTAGGGTCATGGAGGGTCTGAGGAGGGGTAATGTCCCATCCTCTTGCCTCTACTTCATAAAAGCCATTCTATTTCCCTCAATTTTATAGATTTGAATTCTGAATAAAGTTCCCTTTGAACAAATTTTCTACAATCCCCACCTAAGTGATTTCATTGATTCTTTTGACTTCAAGTCTGATTTGTGTCTTAATTCCCAATTTTATATCACCTGGATAAACATGTCTTCTGAGCTCCTCACTGCCTACCTACACTGACCCCTTACTGGTATCTTCTAATCACAGGTGTTGCACACACAGCATGACTTGTCTCAACATCTATTAATAATTGTCCATTTCTTAGCCTATTTGTTCATTGTTCGTGTCTCTGCTTCAACTTTAAATAATATGAGAGAGAAGACTGTTTATCTGCTTTTTCACAATTATATGCTCCTGTAACTATGCATATAACCCAACAAATATTTACTAAATAGCATATGAAACACCGGTTTCCCTGGGAAGGAATGAGTCTCTGAACAGTCTTCCCTAGGATTATTATGCCCTTTAAATTTGCAAGTGGGCATAAAATAGAAGTAATTGTGGGTGACAGTGCTAGGAAATGAGATCTAGGCAGGCCCTGAGAGGTTTTACACGGTAGAACTATATAATTCTGACTGTAATGTAAAGGAGAAGGAAATAATGAAGGAAACTCCTTTGCATCTGTTTTTCTTTTGACTCTTAAAGACAAGTACTACAAAAAGTAAATAAATCATAAAGAGCTTCCAACAATTCTGTTTTCAATCTTCGTCCATTTCTGCTGGTTTGTTTGCTAAAATAAGTCTAAAATTTGTCCAGTGTCTTTACATTCTTTCTGCGAACTTCTCAGTGTAGACCTGTCATTTCAAACCTATTGTACTGAGTGCCCGTCAAAATTTATGTCGTTCTTGGAACTTTAGAATGTTATGTGGAAATAGAGTTGTTGCAGACACAATGAATTAATTTGAGGTCATATTGAATCAAGGCAGGCCCTTAAAACACCATGCTGTCCCTATAAAAAGAGAGAAGACAGAGATGGATGAACAGGGAAGACATGTGACAGGGACAGAGAATGGAGTGCCAAAGATTTCTGGCTACCCCCAGCGGCTAGAATGAGTCAAGGAAGGATCCTCACATACAGCCTTTGGAGAGAGCATGGCCCTGTCGATACACTGATTTCACACTTCTGGCTTCTATAACTGTGAGAGAAAAAAAATTCTGTTTGCTTAATCCAGCCAGTTTGTGGTGCTCTATTACAGCAGCCCTAGAAAATAAATGCACATGAGTTATTAAGTTTGTCTACAGGATGTTTCTTGCCTTCTGTGTCTCTCTAGTGCAATCTTTCCTATACACAAAGGAAGCGATGGAAGGGAGGTAAGACTATATTTTTGAGGAGTCCACTGTGTGCAAACAACTCTGCAAGCTACTTTACATGAGTTACTTCATTTAATGCCCAAATTACTACATCAAGATATGTGTAAATAGCTCATGTTGCTAAGAGAGACACTCCATTTCAGAATGGTTGAATTATTTACCCAGTTCAATGAGGCAGAATTTGAGCCACGTGCTTGAAAACTAAGCCATATTTTCTCTTGCATTTACAGACAAATCAACTCGGACTGGAGAATTATTTTGATGCTGCCATTTCCCTACTGTCAATGTATAAACATTGGCCTACAAATTAAATTTGTAATCTTAGACAAAGCAACTTTCTTACCTTAATTCTCACCCATCCCTCATATGAGATGTCTGCTACATTTCATCTGAACTTTGTCAGTTCCCTTATATTTACCATGTTAATTCCCTAGTATACACTGTCATTTTTGACAGCCTTGCAGGCCTGAATATTGGAACCATAATGCTTAGCATTGAGGGTTCTACTATCTTGAATTATTCCACCTTTATTCATTAATGTGTTAGTGCTGGCTCCATGTTTAGCTTGTGTGAGACCATTTCCTACATGTTTACATTTCCTGTAGTGTCTAACACTTTATTTTGTTGTTTATTAAATACATACTATGGGGGGCCCAGTATGTATCAGACACCACATCTTATGTGCTGGGAATGTGGTAGTGAAAAATATGCAGACACAATCGTGCGCTTAAAGGCACTAATTGTCAGAAAGATATTAATCAAATTATCTTATTAATGAGTGGAAATTAGCTGAAACAAGGTGTGTGTGTGTGTGTGTGTGTGTGTGTGAGTGTGTATGTGTGTAGGGGAGAGGGATGACACATAGAATAATAACCCAGGCAGAGGAATCAGCAAGTGTAATGCCAGCAAAGAGGAAGGCTGGGTTGGGGGGGGGGGGGGGGCGGGGCTGGGTGAGAGCCCTGGACTGAGTGAGAAGGGATGAGAAAGACTGGTAAATTGGGGCTAAGTCAGACAGGAGGCTATGGGCTGCACTCAGGATTTGTTTATTTTAATCTGAGGTGAATGACAAACCTGTGAAGAGTTTTACATCTGGGAGTAATGTGATCAGATTTCTCCTTTAAAAAAATAACTGGCTACAGTAAGAAAAATAAATGCAATCGGAAGGGGACAAAGGTGGATACCCAGAGACTCCTAAAGAGTCTATATTGCAGCGGGTGTTAAATAAACAATTGTTGATTGGATCTAAAAAAACTCACAAGTGTCCTCAAATGGCTTGACATTAAATTAAAAGTCTTGATTATATTCTCCAAGGGCCTCTAACTTTGTTTAATTAACTTCAGCCCCACCTATTGACTGGTTTATAATTTTAGCTGCAAATGTAGAGTTCCTCTCCTCCACTTAAAACTCAAGTACCCCTGATTTGTCATATCACCCACCTATGATGCCATTCTCACCTCATAAAAAATATTAAACCACATCTCTACACTCTCATAATAAGAAACTTTGAAAAATCAAACTCATCTACAATCTAACCCTTACTGTAGTCCCTCCCATTCCCTAATCAACATTGCTCTCAAGTGGTTGACAGGGTAACATTTGATGACATGTCTAAAACTATGCTCTATATAATTTTATTTTTATCTATCTTGCCTTCTTGAAACCTATCTTCCTGTGTTTTTTATAACTTTGCCCTCAGATGGCTAAAATAAAGACATTGTCCCTATTAACTCATGTTAACTAGAGTTAACCTCTTGCAGTTACTCTGTTTCACATCTATTTTCCCTCTGGCAATTTTCACAATCCATAAGAATTGTTTACTGTCCATTTCCTTACACTAGAATATAGACTGTGTGAGAACAGGGACTTTTGATTATCTTATCAGCAGCTAACTTCTCAGGTCATAACACAGTACCTGGCCTGGAAGTAGTCAATAAATGTTTGCTGAGTGATTGAATGCTAGGACAATGAAAGAATGAATAATGAATGAGAAAAAGCTATATATGAAATAAATTCTTACCATATTGAGTATGAACTCAGTCCAGACTCTCTCTGGTTGTAAATCCTGTTTCCAATGCTGACAAATTGGGAAATATTGGGCAAGTTACTTAATCTCAACCTCACTTCTTCTCACTTGTAAATAGCAGTGATAATAGTAATAACGTTATGCCAACTCAAAGGGTGATTATAAGGATCAAAATGTTTATATACACAAAGCACTTGGAGCAGTGCCTGGCACATAGTAAGTACTCTATAAGGGTAAGCTCTTGTATCAAATTGGAGTTCAATTCCTTCCACATATTTGGTGTTCACCAATGAATAAGAACATGTGGTAAAATATACTTTTGCTTTTCCCAAGTTTCACTTTTTATTTATGAAAAACACTCTGATTTGAGAATTACTTAAATAATTATGAATAGTTTAGGCATATTATCTTGGTTGGTAGGAGCAGGGTGTAATAAGGCAACAGTTTAAGGTGTGATGTAACTGAAGAGGAATTAAACCGTGCAGCTCTGATTTTTCTGAAGATGTTTCTATCAACCCAATAAACATCACTGGAAAGAAAGATATATATTCTCCAATTTGTGTTGATGAATAAAATCTTTTGTGCACAAGGCAGCCTGACCTAGTTTTTATTGTGGAAGCTGACTGTGTTCAAATCTTGGCTCTGCTATTTGTTAGCTCCGCTACTTGTTAGCTCCATGACCTTAGGTAAACTGCTCAGGCTTTGGGCTTTCGTTTTCTCAGCTGCAAAATAAACATAAATCTAAGATGAGTTAATATATTGTAAAGTGCTTAGAATTGTGCCAGACACGTTTCATTTCAAAGGGAGAATGCAGTCCCTGTTTGGCAAAGGTTAACGTGAGCATGGCAGCTGTGATTACGGCTATGCCCCGGACACATATAATCTCAATCTGACACGACTCTGCTCACAACCCCAATGTCATTCAAAGGGCTAGTACTCATGTGATTTCCCAGGACACATCAAACTATTCACCTTGTTTCTATTGTGCTTTAAACTGGATATTTGAAAATGCTGAGATTCCTTGTTTTACCCAGATGTACACTACACTGTAACAGAAAGTCCTTAGCTTCAGTAACTCATTTGATAGCTATGTATGTTGTTGCATATGTCTTGGTCTTAAAACTGCTAGTACAGTGCTCTGGAGATCATATTTTTAAAATATTAACTAAGAACTAATTGAATTAAAGCAACATTACATCCTCTGTAATGTGTCTACTTAGGTTATTTTGGAAGAAAATAAACAGGTCTAGGATGAATAGCAGTGATAATAGTAATAACATTATGCCAACTCAAAGGGTGATTATAAGGATCAAAATGTTTATATACACAAAGCACTTGGAGCAGTGCCTGGCACATAGTAAGTACTCTATAAGGGTAAGCTCTTGTATCAAATTGGAGTTCAATTCCTTCCACATATTTGGTGTTCAATATTATATGGGGTAGTACCCTAGATTGTTTGAACTAGAAGTTATGATACAAATATTTAGTCTGACTTTTTTTCTTTTTTAGGGAGTGGAAGGAATAAAACAGGCCTAGAGAAATGAAATGAGGTAAACAAGGCCACACATTCGGTTGTAGGCAGAACATATATTTTAGTCCATGCTTTTCGTGGATGGTTCTATTTAGAAGCACCTTTACAGTTATGACCATTAATGAAAAAATCTGTATAATAGATATTTACATATTTAGAATATACTTCTGACTTAAATCTGTGTTCTTTTTTATATAAGAATCATTTCATTACATGTCCCTCAGATTTACGATGACACTTACTAGTTAATAATTACATGGGGGCATCATATTCTACATGTCAGTATCTTTGGAGGACGACTATTGCTTACATGGTGCCATGTTTGGTTCAGATGTGTATAGATGTCCTGTTGCTGGTCCAACAGATTTTCTTCTTGAAGTCACTTTATTATTTTTTAATCTTATTTAGTTAGCTAGTTATTTTAATTTAAATTTTAGTTACCCAACATACAGTGCAATATTGGTTTCAGGAGTAGAGTTTAGTGATTCATGCAACTTACATACAACACCCAGTGCTCATCATAACAAGTTCTCTCTTTAATATGCATCACTCATCTAGCCCATCCCTCACCCTCCTCCCTCTATCAACCCTCAGTTTGTTCTCTATCACTTTAAAGTTTAATTCTGGCAACATTTGTCAGTTATTTTTAATTTCTTATTTTCTCTATAATGAAATGTTCAACCCAATTCCAGAAAAGAATGCTACATTTATCTACTTCGGTTCAACTGAACTATTAAAGGCTTCTTCATAAAAAACACAGAACACTGACAAATTGCCATTCCTTCTCTAAACCAAAAAAGCACAAGTGTGCAACCTTTCTGCCAAGTACCAACACAGTATCTCTTACAGAGGAAAAAATGATAATTTTCTCTGTTCCCTTATAAATTCTAAGCTCTGTCTAACCACTGGTATGCTTCATGGTGACTCAGGTTAATTGAAGTACAATAATTTCATGATTTAGGGAAGATTTGGAGGAGGAAAAGTATTGATACGGATATGTTCAGTTATGCACATTTTTCAATGTTATTTCAAAAGTTATGTAAAGTAAATTAAAGCAGACCCACTTGAAAGAAGAGTTAGGAGTGTTTAAAATAAATACTTCCAAGTTCTAATTAAGTGAGAAAAATAATACACACATTTTTTTCCATCTTGGAGAAAATCTGCTAGCAAGTTGATATGAAACATACAGGAAAGTTTTAGCAGTGCTTAAATTACTTACAAATATCACTTTTACTCCATTAATATTTTACAATCAGTTTGTTTCTCTGCCTATATAAGGAAGAATCTTAGAAATCAGGAGCAAATGACTCATGTCTGGATTTAGAGTTGAGACTGAATAAGTCCCTATCATGAGAAAAGAATGAATAAGAAGTCACTCTTGGTATTTCTTTAGAGATGGAATAACAGAAGTATAGTAAACAAAACTATTAGGAAGTGTCCTGAATTATCCATAAAAATGTTTCAATATCTGCTGTATGAATTAAGTTCCCAATATTCAGATAGCTCATTGAAAATATCTTGCCTTAGTACTAAGCTCATTAGAATCTGCAGAGTGATATGCCAAGGATCTCTTCTCTATGTAGTTGAGTCACCTGGCACATCAGTAGAAAACAGAACACATCAGCATTATCATTTGGTCTTTGTCAGTCTCAATTTTCCTCTCCCTGTTCACCACCATTGTTTGCTTTGCTTTTGGCTTTAAACAAAGATGCTATAAGCTATCTTTAACTATCATAAAGTACCCTGCATATTGAAAAGAAAATAGAACAAACAAACAAACAAACAAACAAAACACACAGCTCAGGTGTTCTCTCAGCTTCGAACTGGCCTGGCTCTAATTGACAGGCCCTGACTTTCCACTGTTGACCAATAACAATTTCACTAACATCTAGCATCAGACATGACAACTCTTTGACCTTGTTGGAACAAGACAAAAAGAAGACCTGTCCATAATTATGTCTGAGCACAACAAAAAATAACAATACTATCCAAACTGCCAAAATGACCAAGAGACCTCCATCTCAGCTAATATGAGCAAATTTGCTTCCATACCAATTATTGTTCCAGGTAGGTTCCATTCCTTCCACCTTCTAGAAAAAAAAAAGTACCAAGACATCCAATTATAGAACGTCTCCAATTTTCTAACACCCAATCCAGAGATAAATCATGCTTCCTTGAACCTTCCAGAACCATCTTACACAGCCCAACTCCTGTAACAAGCCTCTCCTAATACCCTCTTACTGGGGCACCACAGAGTCCCTCATGGTATGTTGTCTCACTCATTAAAGTAAACAAATAAACCTACTCATCATACAAAATCAATGCTACAACTTATCAATGGGTGTGCACGTAGAGCCAAATGTCCAAATACAGTAAGCAATTTTGGCATGATTTTAGTCACTTAGTAGTAAATGGTATTATCTTTTCCTCAAAATGGTTTCATCAGTTTGGTTTTTTAGTTTCTTCACCACATTATATATATATAATATTGTATGATGTCCAAACCCCTATGCTCTCCAGATATCAAACAATGAAACACTTTGAGTTCAATGCTCTATCTACTGACATATGAAAGGAGGTCAGGTCTTTAGGTTGTATGAGCCAAAGGGGTCACATAGTTCAAAGCAATGGTGATTTATGTTTTATATAAAATGTGTCCTTATACCTGCAGCGGTCTCTTTTAGGATGGGACTTTGTGGAGTTAAATATACTTTCCCTAAATGCAGCATTTATTATAAAGGCAACAGAAACTTAAAAAGATGACCTAAAAGACATTACAAGCCTTTTAAATACATTTCTTAAAAATTATCTGGAAGCCGATATATAATCAACTCATTCTTTTACAGTTGTGCCAATAATGGAAAACAACAGAAAATATAAATTGAATTCTATTATGCTTATTAAGAAAGTCATCTGTGTATAAAGTGAGGTCCTCTAATATTCTGATGTTAGAAAAAGTGATGCCCTGGATAATAGATTTAAGTGTAATAATACTACCTTCAGTTTTAAATGAATAAATATATATTCTGGCTATACTATAGTTTCCTAGTTGTTTTGGTTGCCATAGTCAGACACCCAATAAAAACTATCTTCTCTTCACATAGTGACTATAGCACATTTTGGAAACTGTAAAGAACATACTAAGTTGCAATAAACCTACATGTTTTTGTTAGTTTGTAGGTCCTGAAGAAGAGAAGCACTAAGAGCTTTGAAGTTCTAAGTTTTAATTAGGAGAGTTATCTTCTAGAAAATGAGATGACCTATTACCTGGCTAAAAATGAAAATCACGTGGGCTGAATTTTTAAAGAAAAATTTGATTTACCATTACATATAACCTATGTGTGGGGCACCTGGGTGGCTCAGTTGGTTGAGCGTCCGACTTCGGCTCAGGTCATGATCTCATGGTTCGTGAGTTCAAGCCCCGCGTTGGGCTCTGTGCTGACAGCTCGGAACCTGGAGTCTGCTTCAGATTCGGTGTCTCCCTCTCTCTCTGCCCCTGTCCCACTCGCATTCTGTCTCTCTCTCAAAAATAAATAAACATTTAAAAAATTTATAAATATAACCTATGTGTCAGGCAATACCAGCTTAGGACATTGTGTGGCATTTAGTAAGAATTCTATATATTTTAGCTATTTTTATTGTTGCTAATGCTGTCGTCATTATTTAAAAAGAGGTCATTCTTTGGGGTCCGATGAAACTATTTTGAATTCCAGGCAGCTCTTCTATTTATTAGTTCTCTAGTTTGATGTAGGTTAATTTTTTCTTTTAGTTCTTTCATTATTAAAATGGGGGTAATAATACTTTGTAAAACTATCACAAAAATTGGCAATAATACATGAAAAGTAGCTAGCTGAGTATCCAACATATTAAGTTTTCAGTAAATGGTAGCTATTACTATTATCGTGATTGATATGGAAAGTCAGTGTCTGCAAAAACAATGCAGTTAAAACCAGTTTTGTGTAATTTACTTTTAGGAAGCCACTGATTAGGACTGAATATTGTTATTATTTGTTATAAGCCAAACACATCTTGACTCTATGGCAGATACCAAGAAAATTTAGCTCTTACTTTAGGAAATTACAATCCCAGCAATAGAGACACAAAAACATTTCCTCAGATAAAAAAGAAATATGATATCTGAGATACAGTGCCTCAACATTTATACCTGTCCTATTTTTTCACTGCACAGAACTTTCATTTTTCAAAGCTTTTTATGAATGTTATTTTTGATCATGAAAGGTTTTATGAAGGTGATATTTTATAAAAGACAGATGGCTGGCTGAATGTCATAAAGGCAGTCAGGGTAGGGGGAAAATCTCATTTTTACTCTTTTCAAATATATTCAAAATACATTAATAAATAAAGCCTAACTGATCAGTGTGATCTTAAGAAAGTATATGAAAAGATTAATGTGTCAAATTTATAAAATAAATACACAAGTCCTAAGAAGACCACTTCTGACTTATAGTAGGGCATAACATAAGGAGCTATTAAATCAGTAACAGAGTTTAAAGAAACTGAATTGGGGAGTAAACCATTCTAAGCTTAGATAGACTTAATCAGCTTAAAATAAGTGTTAAATAGTGTATAACCTCCCTGGTTTACTTATCAAATTACTCAACAACTTGACCAATATTTTGACTGTTATGGAGCTCATTTTGGCACTGAGTCATAGCTACCTGAAATGGGCTCGGGAAGCAAATACTATATTTGTAGTCGAAGTATATTGTATTAATTATATTAACAGTAGTTTGAAAACAGTCATCTTTTTTGTTTCTGTGAGTGAAAATATGCACTCATCTTCATGATCATAAAATAATCTTTAAAAGTTCTAAGTAATACACCTCAAACTCAACTTAAAAAAAAAGAATTTGAACTCACACTTCCCACTGTGGCACTAAAATATAAACACTCAGTAATAAAAATATAAAAAGGTTAGGAAGCATAAATGTGATCTATGTCCTCGAAAAAGTACTCACTATTATTAAACTTGCAAGAATACACCATGATGTAATTAAGTTCTCAAAAGTTTGGTAAGAAAAGTGCAATAATTTAGAAGGTGGCTAAGATCCCTATGAGTTGGAATTACCAAGAAGTGGGGGATATGGAACTTAAGAGAGGGAGACAAAAAGAACTGAATATGAGTAAGAAATCATTTAGGAATGGGAGTTGAGGAGGCAGCACGAGAACCAATCTGATTGTACTCAGGGCCGGCACGCACTGCGGAGAAAGATTCATTGAACTGGATTATAGGGTAGCTTTAAAATTGATTTAATGTAGGGATCCCGTGATCTTGAAAAGGAGAGTCAGAATGAAAGCAGTGCTTTAGGAAAATTATCCTACTAAGGAGGGTGGAATGGAAGACATCTGTCAATGTTTAACATGAACCCTGGCTACATTCTCAAATTTCAAGGTTATTTTGAGGTTTAGGTAAGATTCCCAGGGATGTTGATTCAATGGCGGGTTTTCTAGGCTCTGGCAGTCGTGCCCTATTACGAAATTTAATGTATAAACATAAATATAAGCCCTCTATTACAAAATCTAAAATGTGAGATAAGATATGCCGAGGAAAGGCACATTTACTGAACATTAACTCTGCCGGGCACTATGGTAACTGTATAGTATCCATTGCCTGCAGTTTCCTAACATGGCCGCAATCTCATGCTGATAGTAGTAACAACGACAGCACTTACTTGGGTTGAGCTCTACAAATGTGCCAAATATTCAGCATTTTTTGACCAATAATTTAATATAGTTCAACCTAATATATCGCTGTATTGGAGTAATTTCTCTCTCTAGAGTTAGTCTCTCATTCAGCCTGTCAGCAATCCCACCACGTTGTTCTACAACTGAAGAAAGCAAAAGCCAAAGAGTAACTTGTCCAAAGTCAACTGGAAAACAAAGTGCTGAATGAATATTTGATCTTCCTTGTCCCTAAGCTAATTCTCTTATATTGTACATGACTCAAAAATTAGTTATAAAAATCAAGTGAAACATATTTTTGAATGAGAATATATGTATAGACATTCATGTAAATGTCCATGTAAATTCACTTTATATTCTGTGTGTGACATTCAGTCATCCTTATATTTTCTACACACACACACACACACACACACGCACACAGACGTCTTTTTCTTTGGCAATATTTCTCCTGTGAAACATCTCCAAAGTTTTATAAGAATTTATGCTCTCTATAGAGCTAATCTTATGGATATTCAGATTTTATCAATGAATAATCCCTTCTTTAGTACGTGTTCAGGCAGCACACAAAATAATAGAAATTTATGCAGGGTCCCCTGAAGAGAAAAAAACATGTACAAAATACAGTTCAGCAACAATTCATCTTTTGACCTTAACTATTATTTAATGTATCAGTTCCCAGGTTAAGATTATGTATCAAAGTAATAAAGCTACTTTTGTAGCCTTAGACTGTACCTACATACTGTCAGCATCAATGACCAATTCAGTAAAAAAAAAAAAAAAAAAACAAAAAACTAAGACAAATGAGTTCTTAAAAAAATTAACACGTTGAATAAAAGTCATCTCACTGAATGCCTCACTTTCCATATTTTTAAATTCATCCATTTATTTTGAGAGAGAGAGAGAAAGAGAGAGCGCACCTGAGTGGGGGAGGAACAAAGAGGGAGAGAGAATCCCAAGCAGGCTCTGCACTGTCAGCACGGAACCTAACAGGGGTTCAAACTCATGAACTGTGAGATCAAGTTCTGACCTGAGCTGAAATCAAGGGTTGGACGCTTAACTGACTGAGCCACTTGGGTGCCCCAGAATGCCTCACTTTCTAATTGGCCAATGCCAGAGTGTACATGCATCTCTGACAGCTGTGAGCCACTAAAAATGCACAAACTGTATACGATTTACTGCCTGGTAAATGCTGAGGTTAAGCAAACAAATATTTTCTGTCTACTCTCTATTTCTAGACCCGATGGGGTTTAAATATCTTTGAGTATAACCATACTTGAATTAAGGTATTTTTCATGGAATATAAGCTTTGAATATCAAAGGCTTTCTTACTTTGTATTAAAAAAGATGAAAATATTGCATTGTATATCAATATAATAATACAAAGCACATGTTCATCTATCAAATTTTTACATAGCTTCTGTAAATGTAATACAGTAGCTTACTGATCCTGTTGGTTACACAGGGAGTTGGTCTGACAAAATCATAAAGCAGAAAGTGCTTTATGGAACTATGGTCATAGCAGAGAAAGGGTTTAGCCTTAGGAATAAACATTTTCTTATTTATAATGGAATACAGTCAATTTGAGATAAAAGGAACTTTTTTAAAAAGCTCTGTCAACCATCTAAATGTTCTTTCAAAAGGTTAATGTTATGAAGAGAGGAGCCAGAATAAATCTATAAAAAGAATTAAAATTGAAACTCTTCATAAATTATTTCACAGGAGTAAAAGCTATGAACTTAATGATCTGGAATAGTCACTTAAAACTGTAAGATTCTAGAATAGAAACGGTTTTGAAATAAGAGTATAAATGAATAATATTATCCAAAGCATAAAGATATTGGATGCTATTTTTAGAAAGACTCACAGCAGGTTGAATAGATTAAACATTTTGTATTGAAAAATCTATTGATGTCTGAAAATTACATGCAATAAAATATGAACAGCTGGTTCTCTTTTATTGGTTTCCACACAAAAATGATTATTTTCTACTGAGTAATTACTGACTGATTTATTTCCTATTTCCATTTGCTCACATTTTAATGCCCCTAAACGTTTAGACGAGGTCATTCTTTGCAAGTAAATGTGTTTGAAATGATTTAAAAAAAAGTGTCAAATTTTAATACCTTTTCAATCATTGGTTAAATATATATTACACTCAATTTTTCCAGGACACTTTTAAATTGAAATAGTGTCAACTAAAATAGAAACTCTTAGATAATACCAACCGTGATAACTGAGCACAAAAAAGCCACTTGTTGTGAAATCACTGTGAAATTTGATTAGAATCTGATTTGAAGTGCTATAGACTGATTCCAAAGCTGTATTGCCACTAAACTGCCCAATCTGAGGTGAGTTTTGGTCTGGTCCATCCCTGTTAGAGAGAGAGACAGAAGAGAAAGAGATTGAGATTTTTTTTAAGGAAGTTTTGCACAAGATTTGAAGAAAGTATTACTTATGAAATGATAAAGAGACAAGAGGTGAAATACCCAATGAGGGCCAGATCATATTGGTACATTTTATGTTTATTTAGGTAATAATATATCTAAAAATGTAAAGTATAAAAATATATCACATATTTGCCAAAATAAAATGCATCCATATTAGTTGTAACCAATTACATTGTCCTTTTTTTTTTCTTTTTTTGCCACAACCCATTTCGTTCCAAACACTTGAGTTTTGCCCTCCTTTTATTTTCTTCAAAATAATCTTGAGAAACAAAGACTATTACATTTGGAAGGAATCTTAGACTCATCTAGTAGTTCTGTAACCAATTGTCAAGAATTAGAGATTTTCTTCATATTTTATTAAAAAAATTTTTTTTCAATGTTTATTTATCCTTGAGAGACGGAGACAGAGTATGAGTGGGGAAGGGGGAGAGAGAGAGGGAGACACAAGAATCTGAAGGAGGCTCCAGGCTCCAAGCAACCAGTTAGCACAGAGCCCAACATGGGGCTCAAATCCACAAACCGTGAGATCATGACCTGAGCTGAAGTCAGAAGCTCAACCAACTGAGCCACCCAGGCACCCCGTTTTCTTTATAATATATTTTTAAATAAAGATTTTTCATTAACAGGATAATTATAATGCAAAGATACTATTCTATAACAAATTATAATACAAATTCATTCATTAAATAATTATGATTTGAACATAGGCTTTTAAATTTCACTGGTGTTATAGAGAACTTGCTTATCTTACATTTATTCTGCTATTCATAATAACTTTCCATCGTTTTTCACCCATGAAAATTTTTGTTCTAAGTGTTTAGCTACTTCATGGGCAAATAAGCCAAAACCTATTTCTCTTGTTTGTCTCATTCTACAAACCACACACTGTCACCCTCGGTTACTCACACCAATTCAAATATCAGATGGCAATGTGTGCAGAGGGTTGTGATATGTTTTCATTCGTACCTTGTTTCACCGTTATATATAGTTGAATCAATCAACAACAATGGTGCTGGCTTACCATACAGTAATGAAATCATAGATTGGTTCTGTTTGAAGCACAGTAAAATTGATGTAGATTCCATTCCCAGGGGGTACTCTTACAAGCCAAAAACAGTCTTGAAAGTTAGGATATTCGTCAGGATACCCAGGAGAATAAATGGTGCCATTCATTGCAGTTATATTTCCTCCACAAAGAGCTACAGAAAAGACACACACAAAAATGTTAAAATAAAATAACAATAAACTGATGATAGAGAAAAAGGCAAACATTGCATCTCTCAAGCAGTATAAAATATATCTGTGTTATGTTTCATCCCAGTTAAGGTATATAAAATGAGGTTGGCAATACATGTATATAATCTGCTTTTATTTATTTTTCAATGTGAGGTATGCTATATAGTTACCACTAACTATTCTTAGACTAGTAAACTAGATTTTCTGCTGTTCAACTTTCATCTCATATCGTGTATACATACAAAGCCTTATAAAAGGTTCAAGTCCTTTTTATTCAAAAGAATTTTTAGAGAAAATGAGCCCAAATTCAGTAGCGGTAGCTGCATTATTGGCTTGTATAAGAATGATTATTAAATACAGGCACACGCACTCAGAGAGACACAGGAGAAGCTCTGAAGTGTTAATCAACTGTATTTTCACTTCTAACGGAGAAGGTTAGAATTCCTGCCAATAATGATGAAATCAGTTATTCATTTTGGAGCCTTCAGGGTTTTGACCTGACTCTAATTCTCAACTGAAAGAAAGATTACACATTTAACATGCTATTTGAAAAGAAAGACAAAATAGAGTGCCAAGACAAAAATTATGAAACACAGACAATATCACCTAAAACATAGCTTCAAGTTAGAAGCATACCTTCACACCTTGGAAGTGGATGATTCCAGTTACGACTCACTCCATGAAGGCAAGTGAGAGCTGAATTTCCAATTAGTGTGTATCCAGGGAAACATTCAAATGAAATGGTTTGACCCACAGTAAAATCATTGCCAATTACAAAACCATTTCGAAACGGGCGTGGATCAGGACAGCTTTGCAACTGATAGGCTGGAAAAGGGAAAAGGAAAACGGTTTTCGTTGCTGAATATCGGAATACCACAGACGGGTACTATTTGCAACTTGCAAAATGAACGCAGCACTGCCTGCTGTTGGTTATAAATAGTAATTCAGATTTATAATAAGTGATGTCAATGGCAGTGAGATATAAACTTCTTCTTGTGTCTATAATTGTCATATTTAAAATGTTAGTACGATTCATAGAAATGCATTCAGTTGCTACACCCATTTATGCAACCTATCTAAATTATAACTTTTAATGAAAATGTAAGTTACTCGTACAATTTTAATCAGACATATTCTAATTCCTATCCATAGAATGCAATTGCTTCGTGGTTACATTGCATGTACACAGAATAGAATAGACATATGTGTAAGCCTAATTCTGAGACTTTTTAAAATTTTACTGTTTTTTCTCTAAAAAAAAACAAACCATAATATCCCATTGTTCAATTTCTCCCAATAAGTTATTTAATAAGATAAAATATTAGGAAACACATTTCCTTCTAATATAAATTTTATATTTCAGTTATCATGATATTTTTGGCTTAGTATAACTGCATGTTTATATGTTCATACTTCTCTTGTACTACACTCTGTATGAAATCAAAGCTCCTATTATATTTATCACTATATACTAAAAGTTTTGTCCATTGCCTTTTACACGGTAGGTGTTTAATGAGCATTACTAAATAACTTTTGAAACTATAAACAGCATAAATATTCATATACTCATATAAATATTATTAATATTTGGGATTTTGTTTTCAAGAAGTTCAAAATTATATTGTAATTAATAAAATTTAAATTATCAGTGGTCAGAAATATTTTGCTCCTGACCATTGAATTCTAAATTCCCCAAATCAAAACCGCATTTATACTTGAATATGTAACCTTAAGTTGTTTACTAAAAATATAACTCAAATTTTAAAAGTAGATATTTCAGAATTAATAAACAATCCATTTAATATGTTAAGTGCTTTTATTCTTTGTTTCTTTTATTTGAATTCACATTTCACACACACACAAATATCAAAGCCAAAGGAGTCATTCCAGTTTAAGACAAATGTGTATTATTTGATGATTAGGAGTCAGAATTTGTTATTCTACTAAATAAACCCTGTCTCACGTTTAAAAGGGTTTTTTTCCAGTTTTATTAAGATATAATTAACATACAGTGTTGCATGAGTTTAAGGTATACAATATAATGATTTGACTTCCATATGTGAAAGAGTATCACAATAAATTTAGGTAATTAGATACTTTGGAGTAGGATAAGACTCAGACAGATATATAATCCTGTGATAACTTCTATAACATTTTATTTTCTAAGCTTTTTGCCTTAATAAGGAAATATAGGATAGATTTTAAATTTTCAGGAAAAAGTTCTCACCCCATAAAATTTACAATAGGGGGCTTAACATCACAATAATGTTGCCAGTAAAATATTAATCTTGGCAGCCATTTTTTCAGTAGAAAAATATACTGAATTTTGTGATATTCTTTTTTTCCAAAATTCAGAAAGTTCTTAAAAGCTAATCACAAAATCATCCAAAAGTAACATTGATTCTTTGAATCTGTATAAATTAACCTATTTCTCAAAAATGCTATTAACTCAACTGATATAAATGCATTAAAGAAGAGATAGTTTTAAAATTCAATATAACTCACAATATTTAGTGATCATTGTTAACACATTATGGCTCATGTCAAAAATATTAATATTATATCAATAATAGTAAAAATTCTATATCTTTTATGCTTTTATTATCCAATTAATGAATCTTTTTTCAAGGGCACATTGACTGAAAAATGCAGTCAGTAAAGTTCAAATTCTAGTTTTACATCATTCAGATAAGAGCATTGTTTTGAGAGGCAGCAGGAAAAAGAAGGCAGGAAAAAAGAAGACGAAGCCTGGTTTAAGGTAAGTAGCAAAGTGCTTGGCTTAAGGCCCTGAACACCTGCTAGAGAGGGACTACAAATATAGCTCTGTGTCTTCTAGCAGCAAATAAGAAACTTAAATCAGTTGCCCAACTGTTTTTGAAATAATTAAATTCCTTGGGAACATGGTTGATTCTGCACTGAGAGGTGGCAGAAATGATTTCTATTTTATGTAAAGGATGATGTGTGATCCTGTGCTCTTAAATTATGTATGCAAGCACAATGCAAATTGTAATTATTTTAGAACCATGTAGTTGGATGTTCTATTTTAACTATTCTTAAATTTCCTTTGGGGTATCTACTTTTATTCAGTAAATATTTGTTGTGCTCTTACTGTTATTCTAGGCACTTGAGATACATCGATGAACATGACAAAGATGCCTGCTCTTGTGGCGCTCACATCCAGAAGTGTCACATGCTCATATAATACTTTAATAATTATGGCAGAGATGTAATTAATTGTGATATTATTATTGATATATCAACATATAATATATAATATATTACACCAACATATAATATATATTATACCAACATATAATATATAACATATTATATATTATTGATATATATTATTGTGAGATGTAATTATATTATGATTAAAAATTGTAGTCATTGGAACTACATTGAATAAAATATAACTTTAAATATTTAATTTTATTTATTTTTTTTTAATTTTTTTTTAACGTTTTATTTATTTTTGGGACAGAGAGAGACAGAGCATGAACAGGGGAGGGGCAGAGAGAGAGGGAGACACAGAATCCGAAACAGGCTCCAGGCTCTGAGCCATCAGCCCAGAGCCCGACGCGGGGCTCGAACTCACGGACCGCGAGATCGTGACCTGGCTGAAGTCGGACGCTTAACCGACTGCGCCACCCAGGCGCCCCTAAATATTTAATTTTAAATACTAGACTTAAAAAATCTGAAATAATATAATAATAAACATAGCTAAAATGCACTAAATATTTACTAATGGTATATATCACGGCACATATTTCAAATTAATTTCATCATATACAACAAAACAATTAATCTGGGACGTACTATTACTAACTCCATCATGCAAATAAAGTAACGGAGTGGAACTCTAGTCTATTTTAGATTGGATCTGGAGAGTTAACACTTGAGGCTGGGTCTCTACTCAAAAGGGGTAATAATCTTGCCAAGGGTTATGCAGCAATTTTATAATAGAAATAGGACTAAAATAATATGATTGTCAGAGTATTTATTTTATATACTCATGGAAATGGAATGGAATGAAGGAATGCCATATTCTATCATGATGAAGTAGAAAGAAAATAATTTTACAAAGATTTCATGAGTACTACAAAATATCTTTCAATATGCTTATTTTAATATATGAGCAAAGTTACATCTTTGATATCCAGCTTGCCTTGCTTAACTGCCTTGCCTTGGCTTGCTTATTTTAATTGTATATTAAGAGCAATTGAATCCTGTTTTCGTGCTTAGAATTTTCCAAGGGCTCAGACAGACATCATCTCCCCTATACAGTTGCCCAAAAATTGCAATATTAAAAACATCTGCCTAATTGAGGCTTGACTTAGTGTAGGTTCCTTTCTCTTTCTAAAACAGAATATAGAAAATAGATTGCTAATAGTCGATTTGGAGCTAAATAAGCTTTTACTTTTTGCTATTATTCTCACCTTGGTATACAATGTGGAACCCTTGTTTGTTTTGTGAATAGTCACTGTGAAAATATAAACTGGTCTCATGAGTCGTACTAAATAGGGAAGATGGTATTTGAGGACCACTCAGTCGGCCAATAACAGTACTAGTTTCTGATGATCCACTTCTTACTTCCAAATAATCATGTATGGTTTCTGTAGAGAAATTTACAAACTGTAGATGTACACCTAAAAAAGAAAAACAAATAACAGTACTTTATTGCTTTATCCGATTAAATACGTGCACACACACATATGCACAAAGCACACTCAAATACTGTAGTTACATGTTTCCTTTCAGGTTAAGAGCCATACTCTCAAGATCTGGGCCATGGGTTTGCTGTTTGCTAGGGCAATTAGCTTTGCCATCGTTCAAAGTAACAGAATACTGCTCTCAAATGCCCACTACTTGTCACATGGGAATATCTTTCACTTTACTATAATGTTGCCATAGCAAAAACCAATAAAAAAAATGGCTTTCTTACTCTTTAATGCCATTTAAAATTGTATCAAGCAATTTTTAAAAGTAAAAAGTCATTCAGTAAATATGCATTTTATAATAGTCCAATTTGAAGCCAAAGTATGATTGCAGTTTTTATTTATTAACATAATCAAACTCCACAATTGCATTAGAAATTAGTCATTCATCTACAGGAGATACATTACCTTACTCAACATATCATTTTGAGGCATGTATTTATGTACATGCTCTTTACTATTTTATCAGAATATAATTCTGATTTTTATATACTAGTCTCAATAAAATCTAGTGATCATTGTTATATGCTGTCATATTGCAATGTAGTCTCACTATCTTTATAAACATACAAATGTGAGATAGTGAAAGGTCTCTGAGATGGAAAAAAGAAAAGCCTCACTGAGGTATGTTCGCCTAATTCAATTAATACTCAATTTTAGTGAATTAGAGGGTATTTTTACTACAACTATCATTCTCCACCTTGTTAGTAATAAAATCTGACATTTATCGAGTGTTTGCTAAACACTCTTTTAAGTGTTTATGTATTTATTTTATTTCTTTAAGTGCTAATTTATTTAATGTTCACAGGTACTCATGAGAATGAGGAAACTGAGGCACAGTGAAGCTAACCAATATGCTAAATTACACAGTGACCTAAAAGTGCTGAAATTCAAACTCAGACCCCCTGGCTCTTGGACTCTTGCTCTGAATGATTACACTGGAGTTCTCACCTAACGTCACGTTTTGTTCCTGGAAAAAGAGTGCCACAAAAAGTTTTTGTCACATGGAGAAAAAGTTTTATAGGCAAGTACATTTGGGAAACATTCACAATAGGCTTTAAAATTTTAAACAAGTTTCTGTACAATTATACAAATTCTTGGAACTTTGAACATACTACCTTAATATGTGAGGTTCCAAGAATTGCATATTTTTTCTAAACACTTCCCCTGAGCCTCCTTTTCAAAAATTATTTTGTCAACAAGGTTTTAGGGACGTAAAAAACTGCTCCTTTAATTTTAAAATATATTCAATTTTCCTTTCAAAAATTACAAAGTACCTTTTTGAAATACATTAGAACTAATTTTTGATTTAACCAAAACTCAAAGAAAATGGTGGCATTATTTAAATGTAATCAAATCAGAATGTCTCTAATGTTTTCATTTCTAAAATAGAGATGTGTATTACTTTTAATTTTAATGAACTTGGTTTTTAAAATCAAGGAGGTATTGGGGCGCCTGGGTGGCCCAGTCGGTTAAGCGTCCGACTTCGGCTCAGGTCATGATCTCGCGATCCGTGAGTTCGAGCCCCGCGTCGGGCTCTGTGATGACAGCTCAGAGCCTGGAGCCTGTTTGGGATTCTGTGTCTCCCTCTCTCTCTGACCCTCCCCCGTTCATGCTCTGTCTCTCCATCTCAAAAATAAATAAACGTTAAAAAAATAAAAATAAAAATAAAAAATAAAATAAAATCAAGGAAGTATTAACAAAAGGTAAGTTGATGACTCTAATAAAATATGCTTAATAATTTATTTTAAAATAATTCATTTAGCTCCATAAGCAACTTGGATGAGTCCTCTTAAGTGACTGGTAAAAGACACATAAAAATAACCATATAGGTTCAAACCTATTATCCATTAGCATTGTTATTGTCGTTCAATGAATGGACACAGAATTTGCCTATAACTTCAGAGTTAATTCCCATGTTGTAGCCAGAATAATCTTTTATTTTTAAGAGAGAATTTTTTTTATTGTGGAATTTCTTTAGTTTTTCATCTGCATCTTTCCATGTCACTCTGTTTACCTAGAATTTCTATCCCCCACAGACTGACCCTGTTTGTTGGGCTGATTCTTATCTATAAAGTCACAATTTAGGAATCATTCTTCTAACAAGACTTTTCTGCATTTCCTGGATGAGGCTGGATATCTGTAATAATTACAATCCTATGTTCTTTATTATAGTTTATTGTAATAACATATTTGTCTATCTGTCTCCTTATTATGACTGTAACTTATCTGGGGAAAGGTACAAAGTCTGTTTGACTATGCATTTTATTCCCAGTTTAGCATAGTACTTGGATTATAATACGTACTCAGTAAGGAATTGTCAAAACGAGTTTTCTATGAATTTATGTAAAATATTTAGTTATGTAAAATATTTAAATACGAATTTTTATTCTGAGACCATAGATGTCTTTGAGCAATGAGGTACTAAATTCAGTCCACAAAGAGTGAGATAGTACAGAATTTCTTAATTGCTCGAAATCCACAAAGTTTGTGGGTGTGTCACAGGGAGTCTACCCATCCTCCTCTTCTGTGATTTAATAAACAAGTCTATCATCCATCTATCACTTCTACTTAGCATGTACAGACCCATGTGATATGGAGCTACATGAGAATATATTGGTGATAGAAGTGTGAGAGAGAATCTATGAAATGCTATACAATGCAGTATACAACTACCTGGGTTATAGAAATTAGAAATTAGAAATTTTGTACTATTTTCAAATGTAAAATCTTACTTATTTGCAATTAATATTATATAAATTCAGGGATGCCTGGGTGGCTCAGTCGGTTAAGGATCTGACTCTTGATTTCAGCTCAGGTCATAATCTCATGGTCATGAGATTGAGCCCCACGTCAGGCTCTGTGCCAGGTGTGGAGCCTGCTTAAGACTCTTGCCCTCTCTCTCTCTCTCTCTCTCCCCTCTGCCCCTCTCCTGCTTGCTCTCTCTCTCTCAAAAAAAAAATAGACAAATTCAATAAATTACTAGAAAATAATTTATCTATACACTACTCGGTTCCAATGACAAGAAGAGAGCTACAAAATAATTATACGTAAAAACTCACATTGAATTTATTATTGCCACGCACATCTAAATCAGGCTAAATCCATACAAATCAACTGGAAAATATCATAAAGTTATCTATCTGTCTATCATGTAACTATAAAATTAGAAAATGCCCATATGCTTTCAATTATCCTAGTATTTCAAGTGAAAGGTTCAAGCAATCCAAATCTTACCGCTTAACTGATATAACTCACAACTATAATTTGTGAGTGTTTACTACACATTGATATTTCTTTCTAGGGATGCATTAATAATACGGAAAACTCTTTCATATGCTTTTAATATACATACCAAAACCTACGGGCAGCTTTATTGTCCACGTGCAATCTAAACTGCTGGGATAGTTTCCAGGAAACCCAGGGCTGAGGATCACACCACTGAAATCTGACATGGCACCTCCACACTGAGCTACAAAACAAGACGTACCGTGTCAGCCAGAACAGCAGAATACTTTACGGTATTAAAAACAAGTTGAAATCATTTCAAGTCTTAATCAAGTCTGAGTTAAAACTGTTTGATATAAATGTTAATATTGTCAACTCTCATTCACACCACATACTAGTAATCAAATATAATCAACTGACAATGCATTTTCTAAAATAGCTTTAAAAGACATCATACTTTCTTCCTCAGCAATAAATGCAAGCTAAATCAATTATTGCACAGCAAGAAGTAGCTCATGTGCAGTGAATACAATCAAACAAGGAGAATATGTCCTTTTCCACAGAGGCAGTTTATTTCTTACCAGTAAGTACTTCTAGGGACGTATTCATTCATTCCAA
Organism: Prionailurus viverrinus; assembly: GCF_022837055.1. Lineage (NCBI taxonomy): Eukaryota > Metazoa > Chordata > Mammalia > Carnivora > Felidae > Prionailurus > Prionailurus viverrinus. The sequence goes on from NC_062578.1 coordinate 57,378,468, forward strand.
CGATGATATAATTTAGCCAACAACATCCATTCTAAGTACTGTATTAGAGAGGGAACTATTTTGCCAACCTTCCCTCCTTCTTTTTGTGAGAAGGTTAAGGAATTTTAAGAAAAATAATGGTTTCTATTGTTAATATGTGAGGGATTCACATATCACACCTGAGATATGGCCGCCTTTTATCATAAAAGAATTAGACGAAGAATAGGAAGTACAAAACAAGTTAAAAGATGCACAAGGTTTGAGAATTTAGGCATAGTTTATATACATGCTTGTTTCAGACCCCTATTATATTGATTTGTTATTAATAAGGAAAAGATACAAGAACAGATACTTACCCAAGTTCGTGATTAAATAGAACTATTTAACATGTATTGAAAGAGTCATTGCATTTTAGAAGCTAATTCTTTCCTCTAAAAGTACCTTTTTATTATTTGATCATATAAGGACTAAAATACAGTTGTTAATTGTGAAATGAAAAATCAAATTTCATGACTGTGCACCAAGTTTTAAAGTTACCTGTATAGAGCACTTACCTGCGATTTCATTCATTTATTCATTGTTAGGAAACAAAAGATACTCAAACTTCAGATTATATATCATAAAAGCAAATTCAGTAAAAATTTGACTCGTGTTTTGTGTATCAGTAACTCTTTGACAGCTATCTTTATGTGAACTGAATGAATTACATCAAATAGATTTTACCAGGGAGTCATATGTATAATATATAATATATAGCAATCTTCATATAAACCTTTCTTTCAAACTGTGATTACCTTTGAGCTCTAAAGAGACACTTGCACACTTTCTTATCTTTCTGAAATCTCCACTAATCCATCCTTAAACCAGAGCAATTTTTCAACTTATAGAGACAATTAATGTTCCAAAATTCCTTTTTCTAAAGTGTGACTGTTCATATATATTTATCACAGTCTGAGGATTAATGAGTGGTAGAGAAAATATTTTGGCCATTCCAATATATTTTTAAGGGGCACCTGGGACACTCAGTCAATAAGAATCTGACTCTTGATTTCAGCTCAGCTCACGACCTCATGGTTCATGAGTTCAAGCCCTGTGTCAGTCAGGCTCTGCACTGATGGCCGGGAGCCTCCTTGGGAGTCTCTGTCTCCCCCTCTCTCTGTCCCTCCCCCGTTCATGCTCTCTCAAAAATAAATAAATAACCGTTTAAAAAAGAAGCAAACATATATATATATATATATATATATATATATATATATTAGTTTTGGCAAGAGTGCATTGTAGGTTTGTGTTGCTTTATTGTGAACTTTGGGTAAAAGAGTACAAGGATGCTCTCTTGCTTTATTGCCTTCAACATCTCATCTTTCAGCTGCTCATTGCCCCTTCGATTCTGCTACTTTCTGTCTCTTTAGATATGACCTGAAAATCCCAACCTCTTTGTTACTCACCTCTCTAGAGTTTAAATCCCAAAATCAGAGGAGAAAAAAAGGAAAGGAAATGAAGAGCAAAGAACTCATGAAGGAGAAAGAAAGAATGGCACGTCATGAAAGACATGAAGAAGAATCCAAAAAATGCATCTTCCTTCAGCTCCACATTCATGCGTACTCATTCAGTGTCTCTGCAATCTCCACACACGTACGTCTCTAATGACAATTCTTTGTGTCCTCCTAGTGCCTCTGTAGTAGACTCTACTGGGCCCCATTTCACTCTTTTAGTTAAAGATACAACTATAGCCTACAAGATGAACACTACCATAGTCGTCTCAGATAAGAACATCTTTGATTCTTCTTTCTGATTTGCCTCTATCACCTAAAAATCTCAAGTGATTTTTCCTTCCATCCATCAGAATATCTGGCAGATTGTTTATTTTCCAGTTCACAAGGCTGTAACCTTATTCCATGATGACTGGAGCTGTAGGACATTTCTGAATCAGCCTCCTGCCTTCTGTTTATCCTTATGATGTGGCCATGATGTCACTTCAAATACTGTGTCTATCAAATACAGTACAAGCTTATTGTCTAAAATCTATAGGATACAAACAAGTGAGTAGAAAAGGAAATAAAAATGCCCTCTAACTTTACTACCCCTAGATAACTTATTTATCTTTATATTTTTTCTTCTGCAGAAAAATATATATGTATGTTTGTTTATACATGTGTGTGTGTATACAATGAAAATAGGCTCCTACAGTGAATTGCTTTAAGCCTTTTTACACTTAACTATATATTGTAAACTTTGGTCATGTCATTAAATATTCCATTATAATGATCACTTCCTTTTTTTTTTTTATTTCTTCCCCATTATTAGATGCTTCAGTTACTGGCTATTTTTCATGATAATAGCTACCACTCTGAATACCTATGTGTTCTAGGTTCAGTGCTAAATAATTTAAACACATTCTTTCTTTCATTTAATTCTTACAATAGCCATATGATGTGGACCTTATTGTCCCATTTAGTAGGTGAGCAAACAGAAGCTCAAAGAATAATATGCTGAGCATACATAGCTATTGTATATTAACTGAAATGTGAATATTGATATATGGGCATCAAAATCTAGTGAGTATTTCGTACAGTTTCATATCAATTTTTTCCTATTTGGTGAAATTTAAACTCCCTAGTTAAATTTTATTAAGTTATCACTTCCATCTAATACTTCTCTTGATAACAGTATACAATGAAAATGTAGATTTAATCAAAATGCAATAATTTACCTAAAAAATTAGTAAATTGGTAAGAGTAATAATTGGTGCTAATAATACAGAAGGATAAAAATTGTCATATAATACTGAGATGGTATTTAAATTGATGCAAACTTCTGAAAGCAATGTGGCATAAATTATCCAAGCTTTAAATAGTTATATGCAATGACATAAATAATCTACTTAGGTAAAATTCTAAGTAAACAATTAGAGAATGCACGAAGGAATGCTAAAAGACTTACAAATGTATACTGAAAGACAAAAACCTGGGGAACTGGGAAGATGGCAGCGTAGGAGGACACTGGGCTCACCGTACGTCCTGCTGATCACTTAGATTCCACCCACACCTGCCTAAATAACCCAGAAAACTGCCAGAAGATTAGCAAAATGGAGTCGGAGTCTCCAGAGCCAAGCGCAGACGAGAGGTCCACTGAAGAGGGTAGGAAGGGTGGCTAGGCAGTGCGCGCAGCATGGACTGGCAGGAGGGAGCTGGGGCAGAGAGGCAGCCTGCCTGCCAAGCAGAGCCCCCGAGTCTGGCTGGCAAAAGCAGAGGGGCCGGATGGAGTGTGTTCCGACAGCAAGCAGGACTTAGCATCTGGGAGGTCATAAGTGAACAGCTCTGCTCAGAAAGCGGGAAGGCTGGAGGACAAAGGGAGGGACAGTTGCTGAGCCCCCGGAGGACAGAGCTCAGTTTGGCAGGGAACAAAGGCGCTCGCCAGCGCCATCTCCCTCGCCCATCCTACAGCCAAAATCTCAAAGGGAACCAGTTCCTGCCAGGGAACTTGCTTGCTCTGCACAAACACCCAACGCTGTGCTTCTGCGGAGCCAACCCTCTGACAGCGGGTCAGACTCCCTTCCGCTGCCACAGGGCCCCTCCTGCAGTGGATCACCTAAGAGAAGTGAGCTAAGCCTGCCCCTCCTGCCCCCATGCACCTTGCCTACCCACCCCAGCTAATACACCAGATCCCCAGCACCACAAGCCTGGCAGTGTGCAAGTAGCCCACACGGGCCACGCCACCCCACAGTGAATCCCGCCCCTAGGAGAGGGGAAGAGAAGGCACACACCAGTCTGACTGTGGCCCCAGAGGTGGGCTGGGGGCAGACATCAGGTCTGACTGCAGCCCCGCCCACCAACTCCAGTTATACACCACAGCACAGGGGAAGTGACCTGCAGGTCCGCACCATTACAGGGACTATCCAAAATGACCAAACGGAAGAATTCCCCTCAAAAGAATCTCCAGGAAATAACAACAGCTAATGAACTGATCAAAAAGGATTTAAATAATATAACAGAACGTGAATTTAGAATAATAGTCATAAAATTAACCGCTGGGCTTGAAAACAGTATAGAGGACACAAGAGAATCTCTTGCTACAGAGATCAAAGGAATAAGGAATAGTCAGGAGGAGCTGAAAAACACTTTAAACGAGATGCAAAATAAAATGGAAACGACCACGGCTTGGATTGAAGAGGCAGAGGAGAGAATAGGTGAACTAGAAGATAAAATTATGGAAAAAGAGGAAGCTGAGAAAAAGAGAGATATAAAAATCCAGGAGTATGAGGGGAAAATTAGAGAACTAAGTGATACACTAAAAAGAAATAATATACACATAATTGGTATCCCAGTGGAGGAAGAGAGAGGGAAAGGTGCTGAAGGTGTACTTGAAGAAATAATAGCTGAGAACTTCCCTGAACTGGGGAAGGAAAAGGCATTGAAATCCAAGAGGCACAGAGAACTCCCTTCAGATGCAATTTGAATCGATCTTCTGCACGACATACCATAGTGAAACTGGCAAAATACAAGGATAAAGAGAAAATTCTGAAAGCACCAAGGGATAAACGTGCCCTAACATATAAAGGGAGACCTATAAGATTCGGGACTGATCTCTCTTTTGAAACTTGGCAGGCCAGAAAGGATTGGCAGGAGATCTTCAATGTGTTAAACAGAAAAAATATGCAGCCGAGAATCCGTTATCCAGCAAGTCTGTCATTTAGAATACAAGGAGAGATAAAGGTCTTCCCAAACAAACAAAAACTGAAGGAATTTGTCACCATTAAACCAGCCCTACAAGAGATCCTAAGGGGGACCCTGTGAGACAAAGTCCCAGAGACATTGCTACAAGCATAAAACATACAGACATCGCAATGACTCTAAACCCATATCTTTCTATAATAACACTGAATGTAAATGGATTAAATGCGCCAACCAAAAGACATAGGGTATCAGAATGGATAAAAAAAACAAGACCCATCTATTTGCTGTCTACAAGAGACTCATTTTAGACCTGAGGACACCTTCAGATTGAGAGAGAGGGAATGGAGAACTATTTATCATGCTACTGGAAGCCAAAAGAAAGCTGGAGTAGCCATACTTATATCAGACAAACTAGACTGTAAATTAAAGGCTGTAACAAGAGATGAAGAAGGGCATTATATAATAATTACAGGGTCTGTCTATCAGGAAGAGTTAACAGTTATAAATGTCTATGTGCCGAACACCGGAGCCCCCAAATATATAAAAAAATTACTCATAAACATAAGCAACCTTATGGATAAGAATGTGGTAATTGCAGGGGACTTTAACACCCCACTTACAGAAATGGATAGATCATCTAGACACATGGTCAATAAAGAAACAAGGGCCCTGAATGATACATTGGATCAGATGGACTTGACAGATATATTTAGAACTCTGCATCCCAAAGCAACAGAATATACTTTCTTCTCGAGTGCACATGGAACATTCTCCAAGATAGATCATATACTGGGTCACAAAACAGCCCTTCATAAGTATACAAGAATTGAAATTATACCATGCATACTTTCAGACCACAATGCTATGAAGCTTGAAATCAACCACAGGAAAAAGTCTGGAAAACCTCCAAAAGCATGGTGGTTAAAGAACACCCTACTAAAGAATGAATGGGTCAACCAGGCAATTAGAGAAGAAATTAAAAATATATATGGAAATAAAAAAAATGAAAATACAACAATCCAAATGCTTTGGGATGCAGTGAAGGCAGTCCTGAGAGGAAAATGCATTGCAATCCAGGCCTATCTCAAGAACAAGAAAAATCCCAAATACAGAATCTAACAGCACACCTAAAGGAAATTGAAGCAGAACAGCAAAGGCAGCCTAAACCCAGCAGAAGAAGAGAAATAATAAAGATCAGAGCAGAAATAAACAATATAGAATCTAAAAAAACTGTAGAGCAGATCAACGAAACCAAGAGTTAGTTTTCTGAAAAAATAAACAAAATTGATAAACCTCTAGCCAGGCTTCTCAAAAAGAAAAGGGAGATGACCCAAATAGATAAAATCATGAATGAAAATGGAATTATTACAACCAATCCCTCAGAGATACAAACAATTATCAGGGAATACTATGAAAACTTATATGCCAACAAATTGGACAACCTGGAAGAAATGGACAAATTCCTAAACACCCACACTCTTCCAAAACTCAATCAGGAGGAAATAGAAAGCTTGAACAGATCCATAACCAGCGAAGGAATTGAATCGGTTATCAAAAATCTCCCAACAAATAAGAGTCCAGGACCAGATGGCCTCCCAGGGGAGTTCCACCAGACGTTTAAAGCAGAGAGAATACCTATCCTTCTCAAGCTATTCCAAGAAATAGAAAGGGAAGGAAAACTTCCAGACTCATTCTATGAAGCCAGTATTACTTTGATTCCTAAACCAGACAGAGACCCAGTAAAAAAAAGAGAACTACAGGCCAATATCCCTGATGAATATGGATGCAAAAATTCTCAATAAGATACTAGCAAATCGAATTCAACAGCATATAAAAAGAATTATTCACCATGATCAAGTGGGATTCATTCCTGGGATGCAGGACTGGTTCAACATTCGCAAATCAATCAACGTGATACATCACACTAATAAAAGAAAAGATAAGAACCATATGATCCTGTCAATCGATGCAGAAAAGGCCTTTGACAAAATCCAGCACCCTTTCTTAGTAAAAACCCTTGAGAAAGTCGGGATAGAAGGAACATACTTAAACATCATTAAAGCCATTTATGAAAAGCCCACAGCTAACATCATCCTCAATGGGGAAAAACTGAGAGCTTTTTCCCTGAGATCAGGAACACGACAGGGATGCCCACTCTCACCGCCGTTGTTTAACATAGTGTTGGAAGTTCTAGCATCAGCAATCAGACAACAAAAGGAAATCAAAGGCATCAAAATTGGCAAAGATGAAGTCAAGCTTTCACTTTTTGCAGATGACATGATACTATACATGGAAAATCTGACAGACTCCACCAAAAGTCTGCTAGAACTGATACATGAATTCAGCAAAGTTGCAGGATACAAAATCAATGTACAGAAATCAGTTGCATTCTTATACACTAACAATGAAGCAACAGAAAGACAAATAAAGAAACTGATCCCATTCACAATTGCACCAAGAAGCATAAAATACCTAGGAATAAATCTAACCAAAGATGTAAAAGACCTGTATGCTGAAAACTATAGAAAGCTTATGAAGGAAATTGAAGAAGATATAAAGAAATTGAAAGACATTCCCTGCTCATGGATTGGAAGAATAAATATTGTCAAAATGTCAATACTACCCAAAGCTATCTACACATTCAATGCAGTCCCAATCAAAATTGCACCAGCATTCCTCTCGAAACTAGAACAAGTAATCCTAAAATTCATATGGAACCACAAAAGGCCCCGAATAGCCAAAGGAATTTTGAAGAAGACCAAAGCAGGAGGCATCACAATCCCAGACTTTAGCCTCTACTACAAAGCTGTCATCATCAAGACAGCATGGTATTGGCACAAAAACAGACACATAGACCAATGGAATAGAATAGAAACCCCAGAACTAGACCCACAAACGTATGGCCAACTCATCTTTGACAAAGCAGGAAAGAACATCCAATGGAAAAAAGACAGCCTCTTTAACAAATGGTGCTGGGAGAACTGGACAGCAACATGCAGAAGGTTGAAACTAGACCACTTTCTCACACCATTCACAAAAATAAACTCAAAATGGATAAAGGACCTGAATGTGAGACAGGAAACCAACAAAACCCTAGAGGAGAAAGCAGGAAAAGACCTCTCTGACCTCAGCCGTAGCAATCTCTTACTCGACACATCCCCAAAGGCAAGGGAATTAAAAGCAAAAATGAACTACTCGGACCTTATGAAGATAAAAAGCTTCTGTACAGCAAAGGAAACAACCAACAAAACTAAAAGGCAACCAATGGAATGGGAAAAGATATTTGCAAATGACATATCGGACAAAGGGCTAGGATCCAAAATCTATAAAGAGCTCACCAAACTCCACACCCGAAAAACAAATAACCCAGTGAAGAAATGGGCAGAAAACATGAATAGACACTTCTCTGAAGAAGACATCCGGATGGCCAACCGGCACATGAAAAGATGCTCAAGGTCACTCCTTATCAGGGAAATACAAATCAACACCACACTCAGATATCACCTCACGCCAGTCAGAGTGGCCAAAATGAACAAATCAGGAGACTATAGATGCTGGAGAGGATGTGGAGAAACGGGAACCCTCTTGCACTGTTGGTGGGAATGCAAATTGGGGCAGCCGCTCTGGAAAACAGTGTGGAGGTTCCTCAGAAAATTAAAAATAGACCTACCCTATGACCCAGCAATAGCACTGCTAGGAATTTACCCAAGGGATACAGGAGTACTGATGCATAGGGGCACTTGTACCCCAATGTTTATAGCAGCACTCTCAACAATAACTAAATTATGGCAAGAGCCTAAATGTCCATCAACTGATGAATGGATAAAGAAATTGTGGTTTATATACACAATGGAGTACTACATGGCAATGAGAAGGAACGAAATATGGCCCTTTGTAGCAACGTGGATGGAACTGGAGAGTGTGGCTAAGTGAAATAAGCCATACAGAGAAAGACAGATACCATATGGTTTCACTCTTATGTGGATCCTGAGTAACTTAACAGAAACCCATGGGGGAGGGGAAGGAAAAAAAAAAGTTAGAGAGGGAGGGAGCCAAACCCTAAGAAACTCTTAAAAACTGAGAACAACCTGAGGGTTTTTGGGGGGTGGAGGGAGGGAAGGGTGGGTGATGGGTATTGAGGAGGGCACCTTTTGGGATGAGCACTGGGTATTGTATGGAAACCAATTTGACAATAAATTTCTTATATTGAAAAAAAAAAAAAGAAAGACAAAAACCTAAACTCTATGAAGAGAAAATAACCACACAAATTAGACTATGCTGTGTGCCATGAAGCTATTTTAAATATCAAATTTTTGTGGGGAGTCTAGGTGGCTCAGTTGGATACATGATCTCACGGATTGTGGGTTCGAACTCCACATCAAGCTCCGTGCTGAATGCTTGCTCAGAGCTTGGAGCCTGCTTCAGATTCTGTGTCTCTTTCTCTCTCTGCCCCCACCCCCCACTTATGCTCTGTCTCACTTTATCTCTCAAAAATAAATAAATGTAAAAAAAATTTTTTAATATCAAATTTTTGAAAACATGCTATGGTATGGAAACTTATTCTAACTTAATGTCAAGGAAGAGTATATAGTATATATAAAATATATAAAGTGTGTGTATCTCTACCTCTCTCTCTTTCTCTTCATATATATATATATATATATATATATATACACACACACACACACACATATACTGTAGCATGCTAAAACTTTATTTTAATCATTCCTTAAGCAATATTTATTAATTAGTGTTCTAGACACTGGGGATATAGTAATGAACAGGTCTAAACTCTGTTTTCATATCAGCAAAATATATATGCCATTTATTTTGTTGTCTGTACCTTTTTGTATTCCCAATTTTTTATACTTTATTGGATACATACACACACACATCCCACACACATAACACATATACATAATTTGCATTATATATTTAAATTTTTACAATAGGCATTATATACATATAATCTTATAATTGAAATTATAAAATTGACATTATAATTGACTTGTAAATTATTTGATATCTAAAGAGATATATCTTCTAAAAAACATCATCCAATCTAAAATCTAATTGCTTTTGGGGTCCCTGGGTGGCTCAGTTGGTAAATGTCCGACTTCAGCTCAGGTCATGATCTCGCGGTTCATGACTTTGAGCCCCAAGTGGGGCTCTGTGCTGACAGCTCAGAGCCTGGAGCCTGATTTGGATTCTGTGTCTCGTTCTCTCTCTGCCACTTCCCCACTCACACTCTGTCTCTCTCTCAAAAAGAAACAAACATCAAAAAATAATAATAATAAAATAAAATAAAATCTAAATGCTTTCAATATCTTTGGGTAATTAAGACCATCCTTGCTTCTAGACACATTTTCCAGTAGTCTCAACAGAAATAGTACACCTGGTACATAGGCATAGATTGACTTGTCTTTGCCCTATATTCATATGTTAAAGCCTTCACACATTATCTGACTATATTAGACTTCAGGCTTCTAAGGAGGTAATTGAGGTTATATGAAATTATAAGGGTGGAGCCCTAATCTGATAGTACTACCATCCTTATAAGACACTAGAGGGACACCTGGGGGGCTCAGTTGGTTAAGCATTCTACTTGGTTTCGGCTCAGGTCTTGATCTTATGGTTCATGAGTTCAAGCCCCACATCAGGCTCTGCGCTGACAGTGAAGAGCCTGCTTGGGATTCTCTCTCTCCCTCTCTCTCTTTCCTGCTCTTTCTCTCTCTCAAAATAAATAAAAAAATAAACTTTAAAACAAAAAAGGAAACAAACAAAAAAAAAAAAAAAGAGAAAAGACACCATGTGAAGATGCAGGGAGAATATGGTCATTTACCAGCCGAGGAGAGAGGCCTCAGGAGAAAACAACCTTGCCAGCACCTTGCTTTTGGATTTCTAGCTTCTAGAACTGAGAGCAAATACATTTTTGTTGCCTAACCCAACCAGTCCGTGGTATTCTGTTAAGGCAGCCCAAGCAAACTAATACAATACAGAGGGAAGTCATAGAAGTCACACCAATTCTTTTGTTTTTGCCCGTTTTCCTACTCAAAAAAAGGCTATCTTCGACATATATTTATCTTAATTACACTTACCATCTAAAACTCTGTTTAAGTTTTATGGGCTGACTAAGTTTCCCAATGACTTGGGTCAACATCATCTCATCTTCCTGAAATTCCATCATGTAGTCAATGGTAGAACTAAATTACTCTTTTATTTCATGTCTTTTATTTCTACCACTCTAAATGGTATATAAATGATTTAAAGATAGGGATCACACCTCATATGTCTTTCTCAGATACTCTGTAGAGCCCAGGATATTAATGGTTGCATACAGATACTAGAAATGAGGAAGAGAAAAAAACATGAAAAAGTGGACAGAAATGACTGGAAGCAGCAGTAAGTTAGGGCACATATTGGGTCCATTCTTTCTAAGATCCAAGTGCCATTTTGATATATTCCATATCTAAATCACCTGTCACTACTGAAGACATCTCAAGGACTGTCATGCTCCCTTGGTACACTCCAGATTCCTTATTGTTTCCGGCTTAATAGCAAGCAATGAATATTTACTTACTTTCCTGATCTATGGGTATTTCTATCACAGCGTACTGAGAAAAAGTTCTAAGGATCGAACAATCTAGTAACTTTTCTCAATTTCTGAAGTCATCCATTGATATTGAAGTTTGAGTTAAAAATTCTAAACATGTAAAATAAATTTTAAAAGACATGAAATGTTTAGCTCAAAATATAATTTCCATAAAACTTGACAAAAGGCAAACTATATGTTTGAAGAACGTTATATACAGGGTGTGTCTTTAAAATTTGATAAAGCTTATAAATGAGTTACAATTCCTCAACTTACCCAAACAAATTGGGATTGGATAATTCCATCTTCTTACAGGTCCAGGCATACATGTAATATGAGAATGACCCTATATAAACAAGACAGTACAGTTCAGTACTCACTTTAAAAAGACTGAATTAAACATAGCAAACTTAGTATCATAAAAACAAGCTTAGATATATATTTTCATTTCTTATATTTTCAAACTTTTACTGGAATTTTCTTTAAAAAAAAATCATGGTAAAAAATTGTTTAAAAGATTGAATGAAATGACCACATATGTTACTGTTTATAATAAATTGTTATAATATTCAAGGTGAGATAGATTAAAGCATAATTTAAAAACATTTAATAAAAATATTAAAACAAGTCAATTAAGGTATATAAATTTTAAATTAAAATATAAAGTCCAGAAAGATCTGATTGTTCTTCTGAGACTAATAATTTGTAATACAACTTTAAAGACTCTAAATTATTAATTTTTAACTTTGCTTCCTCTAAGGAGTTTATTTACTTAACATATGAAATAGTTTTTGCCTCATATTTTTTCTCAATTTTTTAGTAGGTCTTTAGAGAGATTTTTATGCAACCATAAATTTGAGACCCTCTAAAATGTATTTGTAGTCGATTTTCACTAATTTGGGGAATTTATTTACATGGAAGTTTCATTTAATGCTTTAAGTAGCACTTTGTTTTTATTTTCAAATCTAAAAGATTCTAAAAGATGCAGGAGTTCAGTTGTTACATCCTATGGGAATAGAAAAAAAAGTGTGAAGTAAATATTAATTTTGATTCAAATTTAAGTTTTGGTCCCTTGCAAATAAAACCTATTTAGTCCAGGAGCTCTTGGGTGGCTCAGCTGGTTTTACAGACTCGATTTGGGCTCAGGTCGTGATCTCACGATTCGTGGGTTTGAGCCTCACATCAGGCACTGCACTGTCAGTGCAGGGCCTGCTTGGGGTACTTTCTCCCCCTCTCTCGGACCCTCCCCTGCTCTCTCTCTCTCTTTCTCAAAATAAATAAACTTAAAAAAAAACCATTTAATCCATTCCAGTAATTTCTCTCATGAATAAGTTTTATGAACAAATTTAATACCTTTGACTTGGTATGCTACTTGGTCTGAAATCAATATTTTTTGAAACTTGTGGATTATCAATCATTGTTCTGTTAAAATATTCTGAAAAAGCAATGCATATCAAAACTATAATTTAAAAATCACCTTACCTGAAGAGAATATCCTTGATCACACTGAAAGGACACAACATCACCAACCATATATCTGTCTCCAATTTTCATTCCACTGCTGGGAGTCTGCGGTTCAGGACAGGAATCCAAACCAATTGCTGAGAAATATAAAGATAATAGCATAAGTAACTTTCAAGTAATGAATGCTTAAATTATGCATATTAAATTACCAAAATTGAATACCATTATCATTAAAACTAGATTTTACATTGGGACATTAAGAATGTTCTGTGAATAATATTTAAGTGAACAAGATTTAACTGTAGTTGTTAAAAGCAATGTGCTTTGGAACTATACCATAAAACTATTTCTTTGGATTTTCATGGCACCAACCATTAAATAGCTCTGTGATTACGCTTAAAGTCTTTTTTAACTCCCAGCCTAAAAGTCTTCTACTGTAAAACAAAAATTAAAAATTCTTTTAAAAACTTCCTAGATAAAAAAGAAATAATAATTTATTGTGAGAGTAGAATGAAATTATATTTCTAAAGTGTTCTTAATAAAATAACTAAAAAACTATTTGCTATTTTGCCCATATCACCTGGTTCCTTCCTCCTTAATATAGAATGGACTTTTTAATTTATGAGACACATTTTTAAGTTACTTATTACATGTAAAATTTTTAAATGTATTTTTAAGGAAGATTTGTTGTCCATATATATTATAAATAAAAAGGAGAAAAACATGTAGCTCATTGAGACCTGAAAAGTTTTCGTGACACTTGAAATCAGTTATTTCTGAAGGGGAGACAATTATATAATTCAAAACACTTCCATTATTTTCACATTAACAATATATTTTTCTTTTTTTTTTAATTTTTTTTAATGTTTATTTATTTTTGAGACAGAGAGAGACAGAGCATGAATGGGGGAGGGTCAGAGAGAGAGGGAGACACAGAATCTGAAGCAGGCTCCAGGCTCTGAGCTGTCAGCACAGAGCCCGACGCGAGGCTCAAACTCACGGACCGTGAGATCATGACCTGAGCTGAAGTCGGACGCTTAACCGACTGAGCCACCCAGGCGCCCCGACAATATATTTTTCAATATATGGGGACAATACATACTAAATGTTAAGCTGTTTTCCTAAAATAAAGTCTTAAAAATTAATTTTTTGCCAAAATATTTTTTTCAAACATGTGAATGTACTACTATTACAAACTTTTTATTTTATTTTTTTAAATATAATTTACTGTCAAGTTAGCTAACATACAGTATATACAGTGTGCTCTTGGCTTTGGGGATAGATTCCTGTGATTCATTGCTTACATACAACACCCAGTGCTCATCCCAACAAGTGCCCTCCTCAATACCCATCATCCATTTTCCCCTCTTTCCCGCCCCCCCCCCATCAACCCTCAGTTAGTTCTCTGTATTTAAGAGTCTCTTATAGTTTGCCTCCCTCTCTGTTTGAAACTATTTTCCCCCTTCCCTTCCCCCACGGTCTTCTGTTAAATTTCTCAAGTTCCACATATGAGTGAAAACATATGATATCTGTCTTTCTCTGACTGACTTATATTTTCAGTAAAAGCCAATGTTTATTACCCATTTCTTTGCAATCCACATTTTGAAGCTAATCTAATGCATATTTAAATTATAAGAATAAGTAGTCACCACTGCAAAGTCATTATACATATGTTCTTTTCATGAAAAAACATTAAAAATTAAATCCTAAACAATTACAGTACTTCAGACATTCTTTTACTCCTTGATATTTCCCTCTGATGGATGCTCTCATAGCACTACTTTCTACATTCCTTTGTGATGCTTAGTATAAACTAATAATGAATAAATAATTATGTAATTAGTTGTTCAATATTTGTTTCCCCTCTGAGAATAGAAACTCTTAAGGGCAGCTTAGAGCACAGCATCTTAAGGACACATTCAATAAACATCAGTTGACTGGATGAATGAAGAGTATGGAAAACAAAGCGAATCCCTGTTTTGATAATTTCTTAATAGATACTAATGTCTACCCCTGCAAATGAAAAATGCTTTCTCTGCCTAATAATACAATGGTCAGAGTAGCTAAAAACCATGCCAAATTAGGTCACATTTAAGGACAGAAAATGACAGGAGAGCACTATCTTTATAGAATTATGATTAGATCAGAAAGGAAGGCAGTAAAGAGGAAGAGTAAATTGGTCATTTGGGAGTGCACTTGAGGCAATCCTAGAGGAGGCTAGAGTAGTCCATGGACTGGAATTCCAATGCCCTGTGCTTCAATTAAGTAGGTCTCTAAACATATATCATGCTCCATATCTCTTGATTTTTTTGAAATCTTGCATTTCTGGACCAAGGCAAGATAAGTTATCATTACATTGTGACCTACTTTAAAAATTTTAAGGTTTCATGTCTTGCTTCCCCAACTAGATTTTAGGATCTAAGAAGTGAAAGAAACTGTCTTATATTTGTTTTAATCTCATTTAATACCTACTAATGGGCCTTACACATTACATTTATCTGACTTCATGGAGCCCTTTTCAAAAATGAATGAATATCCCAAAAAAGTGATTTATGATATAAACATACATGTCTTATAAATAAGATTTCACCTCCCTTTGGTACAATCTTAGTTTTTAGGGAGTCCCGAACAGTACTTCTATTACTCTTTACTGCTAAGGTCATTCTTACAGTCATTCTTACTGAGAAGGCCAAATTTTGCACATGTTCATTTTTCTTTTCTATCAAGTACTTCATTCAGAGTCATATACACAGAAAACTATTAATATACAGAAGTGGTGATTTCCTTTTCTGAGAGGAGAACAAAATAAAACTATGGTATAGTGATGCTATAGAGTATTGAGAGCTTTATTGTGAAGTGAGGTTTATACATAATATATATGGACATAGTAAAATATTTTATAAGTTTTAACTTTAAAATGTGATACAAAAATCAATAAACTATGTAATAGCGATTTTGTAAGTTAAAAATTATACATATATACCTATATATATGAACAGAGAAAAATGAGTAAAAGGAAATATGCCAAATATTAGTATAGGTTAGGGTTCTTGATTATGAGAATATTGGCGATTTGTATGCCTTTCCTTGAATGTTCCTGTATTTCCAAAATTTTTATAATTTGGAATGAATTTTTAATTAATAAAATTCCTCATCTATTAGATGAATTAGTACTAGTAGCGAATTTGAGGGTAAAAGTACATATTCCCTTCTATTGTTTAAGACACTGAGTTAGGAAAAAAAAAGAGATTGAGTTGGACCAGCTAATCTGTTGAATATGATTGTTTCAAGGTAGAAAGCAAGGTGATGAGGTAATCAGATAAGCAGAAGTCACTGATGGCCTCTCTCATTTTTTTGCAGCCAATTATTTTATGTACACTAAAGAAGATAAAACAGAAATATCTGAAAATCTTACAGTTCATATTTTACATTTTTTTATTTGAACAAATAAACCTCTGAGTGATTAAATAGCAATTTTAAAGTAGCTAGATTTATGGTGGTGATTATTCATAATGCATATAAAGGTTGAATCACTATGCTGTCCACCTGGAACTAACATGATCTTGTATGTCAATGACCCTTCAACTTAAAAACTCTTTAAAAAGTCTTCTTTGAGAATTATTTTCACTTCTTTATAAGTAGCAAAATCAATAGATTATTAGAATCAAGAAAGAAAAGAGAATTTTTATAAAAATATTGTAAAGGATTCTCTTGTTTAACGAAGGCAATCAAAATATTGAGTCATTTGCAGCTTTATGAGTGTAAATTTTGGTGTTGGCAATCAAAGATACTCTCTGGGTGAATTTTTGAAATGAGAATTGGATCAATTGATCTGCTTTTGTAGCCAAAAACAAACAGAAATGAATCCAGCAACAAATCCATATCAAAAATTGCACAGAGTTCTGTTTGCTGTCAAATTACAGTAGGCAGTTACCCTGAATGAAAATGCCAAAACCTCAGTTCTTTACATTTCCAACATTTATTTATAACCATTTATGTATAACCCAAAACTATTCTTTCCAATCTGTTCACAAGGCAATCAATCTGCAGTAGAAAATGCTCTTAATCATAAATCATATCATTTATATCTGATCATTCTGACTATATGTATGTATATATCATATATATGTGATATACATAATGATAAAATGTTAAATAGAATCTGACATAAGTAATTACTGAGGACCTGTTGTGTACTTTGTATATATATTTTAACATATATAATATATATTATAAATATATATATATTACTGCCCAGAATTTCATAATGATTTTAATTAGTTTTAATGCATCAAGAGAGGCAGACAGGAAGAAGAAGAAAGCTTAATTACTGCTAAGATTCCTGGTAAATTGTTTTGTAAGAGGAAAAACTCCTTCACGAATTTGACATGACAACCTATGTATAAATTTATTGAAAATCAAGACCAAAATATTGGAACTGCATACATGTAAGAAAGGAGCAGGAACGGAATCATGTGTCTTTGCACAAAGGTTGTATTCAGTGATAGCAAAGTCTTGTTATTTTAAATATATTTCATGTCTTCAATTTTAAATCTTACTCTAAATAGTGGATTCAAGATAACTATTATTTCTGTTTATACAACATACGAGGGATTTTTTTAAAATACACTAGAATCGCCATTTGGCATTCCACATTTATCATTGTAATATAACTGTCTGAAAAAAAAAACACAGAAGTTGGTGACAATCAAAGAATGAATCCAAGATGAGCTGGAGTACTCGTTTGAGGACTTGTAGAAAACTCCAGTGGCAAGCACACAGACTTTGTTCTGGTATAATGTATGTTGGAATTGATTAATTAATCTGGTAAACAAATATTTGCCAAATACCTATTATGAAACATGTAACTTGAATGTTTGTAAGCAAGTTTCTTCAGAAGGAACTATTCTGACTTAATAGTCACTGATGGGCAGCAGTGGGTCAGGAACACATTGTGATGTATGGACTTCACTCGCATTTACGTTAATCCGTAAATTTTTACTTACTTACTTTACTTGTTCTTACTTCAGTTAACATTTAACTTAGCATTACCCTGAATAATTAATTGAATATTCAGTAATAGAAAGTGCTTAGCAAATTTTAGTCTATGGAGTAACGAAAACTAAGTAAAATGATAACATTTTAAAGAGAATCTGACATAAACAACAGCTGAGCACCTATTGTGTACTCTGTATCATGTTAGATGTCAGAAATGCAAAGAAATATTACCACATAAGCGACCATGCTCTAAGGAAACATTTGATGAAACAGGAGAGGTAACTATTTCAAAAGATTACAGGGTAGTGAAACAGTCACAAAAAATGAAGGTTAACCTTTGTTTAAATTATTATTTCATAAAGGATAACCCTACTAGAAAATTATATATTTTACCAACTCATGATAACAAAGGGTAAGGTGATGGTGATGTCCTGGCAGACAAGGTGGCATGTTAAATAAATGAAGTTTCAAGTGATTTTTCCTTCTGTATGGAAAACAGGGGAATGTTTTCCCCCAAAGCACATTGTAGTGTTTTGAAAAGAGCAAGAAAGCTGAAAGGGAGGCAGGATATATACATTGTGTACAATTTTATAATCTCAACCAATGTAGGAAATTATTTTTTTTTCCTGTGGGTAGTGAAGGAAAATTTCTTAGTTATTAAGAACACAACCTCGATCTGCACTAGTTTCGTAATCTTTGGTAAAGTCTGAAATCACTTATATGCCTCAGTTCCCTCACCTATAAAATGAGGTGGAAAAATGCCAACTTCATAGGAATATTGTAATGCTGAAGGAAAACAAGATATGCATAATACTTAAAATAGTGGCAGGGACATAAAAGCTAACATCATTTAGTGGTTTTAAGCATGGGAGTGAGGTTGTCTTTTACATTCTAGATAAAGGATAGGATATTTTTTCTGTTGTTATGAGAGTATGTTTCTGTATGTTTAAGATCAATAAGTTTCACATATATACTATAGGAATATTAAAAAATATGTAAAAAATTATATAAAGTGACAAGACTTTAAATACTTTGAATTTTTTGTTGACCCCAAACAAAAAGTTTCTGTATAAGCTAAAATGTTACTGATATTACTGGGAGAAAAACCAACAGACTAATGTTGTTAGCTCAAGATACAACCAGAGAAAGTGTAGGAATACAAAACCACAATGTCTCCAGAATTCACAACTTAGGCTAAATCTATTTCTACATCAACACCACAAAGAGGTAAAGTCAGTGAAATGATCATGAAGTAAATTTTGATTAAAAGAGAAAACTATGACAAAACTAATGGCCTTAAAGGGTTAAGGAGTGAGATATGTTTGTAAAACCTATTATACTTATTTGCATTTAATACATTCTGTTAATGGCAACTGAAATTAGAAATGACAAATATTTATAATTTAATTTGGGCAGGAGAGGTTTCTACAATTAACATTGTACGAGATGATATACATAAACTAGTTAGAACAAGAAAATTAGTTTAAGTAAAAACATAATTAATCTTAAAATCACTATTTTTTTCTCAAAGAATCAATTATTTAATTAGCCCAAGGGAGGAAACCATTTTTAGTGATTATAAAAATAAACTCATTAAGACCTAATGCATTATCTCTTAAGCATATTGCTCAAGGATGGAAAACAGTAAAATAACTATTGTGCTGAATTGAATCTTTTGTTATTTATAAGCTAGAGTTAAATGAATACATGTCTAGGCATTTACTATTTTGTGACTATGTTTATACTTTTGGCTATTCGGACCAGCCCTTCCACTATGATGTGGGATGGAAAGATATTTTCAGACCACCTGTGTTTTCTCAGGATTTGAGAAAGTTATTAGTGGCACATATCATGAGTGTTCTCAGGTTTAGGAGGAGAGAAAAATCTATTCATCATGGTAACATGTACCTTTGCCTTCCTCAGAGTATGTCCTAAGATCTTTGAGCTCCCTTAAATGTGCAAACACCATTACTGCATGTAATTTGCCCTTTTAAAACATGCGCATTGTGTAAGTTCAAAACCAAAAACTACTCATTGATTTATAGACGCTCCACTGTCCCTTTAGAATTTTCCATGTCCCTTTAGAATTTCCTTTAGAGTAAGATACAAATGTGTATGGCAACACATTTTAGGAAATGTGAAAGAAATGATATAGGCATATTATAACCAAATTGTAGTTTGCATTTTAAAAGTTTTAATGACGAAGCTCTAACAGAATCCAAGTGGCAGAGCAAGTAGAGATTATAAATTCTCTTTACAGAAGCTTCCTAACAATTGATCAATTTAATGTCATTCCATGTACTAGGGATATTTTTCCTAGCAAAAAAATATATTTATGCAAGACATACAATTACAACTAGAATCACATATGTTAAAACCAAACAAACAACAAAAGATACAAACTGTCAATTTAAGAATTCATTCCCAGTGCTCTTGTGGATCATTAGACAGAAAAATTTGATACTTGGTAGAAAAAAATATATTAACTCAGAGCAGCTACATCCAATGATATGACTACTAAACCAGCACACATTTCCAAAACAGAAAAACAATGTAGCTTTATGTCAACAAAATTTGTCAACAAAATTTTATTCACAAAATTTTGTGAGAGAGACAGAGAACATGAGTGGGGGAGGGGGGGAGAGAGAAAGAGAGAGAATCCCAAGTAGGCTCCATGCTGTCGGCATGAAGCCTGAAGCAGAACTAGATCCCATGAGCCATGAGACCATGACCTGAGCTGAAATCAAGAATCAGACCCTCAACCAACTGAGCCACCCAGGTGCTCCAAAATTCTCTGAGGTTTTTATCTCACCTCTACTACTCACTTACTTTGAGGTCTCAGATTACTATCTAAACTTCAGTTTTGTCATCTATATGATAGGATTAAAAATAATACCTGCCTCAAGGGGGAAAATTAAGTAAAGATATATCTGTAAAACATTTCTACTATGTTGACATCTACTGGACTCTTGAAAAAAATGTTAACTTTATAATTTAATAACCTTATAATATAATGATGATAATATAATGATTCCAATAATCATGATGGAGGGATTGTTAACTGTTGTCGAGGAACCCTAGCAGTCATTCAAATGCTTATAGTTTATAATGCTCTGACACAAACGGCTGTTTGTACTATAGATATTCCACACTTTGAAAGTCATCATGGATAGACAAGCAAATGTGAGCCTTAAATATCAGTATGTGCCAAATTCGAGATAGTTATTTTTGCTTCAAATACTTTACAAGGCAAAATGTATGAAAGAGTTAACCCAGCTACATAGAAATTTTCTTTAAAAATACAGACTAACACCTGAGAAGAAAACAACATTGTACAAAAACGGGTAGTTTTTTTTTTTTTTAAGTATAAAATGTTTTTTTTTTTTTAAGGCCAGACCTCCTTCTTTAATAAGTAACTAACAAAAGAACCTATTAGATACTGGAATACTTGGTGTAAATAGCTTGTTGGCTATCAGAACTTTGGTACCTGGGTGATAATAGCCAAGTCATAGGCCACAATTATACAAAAGTAGTATAATTACACCAATATACAGTTATCTCCTTTAGATAAATGTAGTTACTGTCTTTTTTTTTTAACCAATTTTCTAGCAAATATTTGCTGGGGATGTAGAAGCAATAATAAAACATTGTGTTGCACAATATCAGAAATAAATGATATACAATATACTCAAGTAGCTTAATATTCACCTACCTTTCTAGCTTAATATTCATTGAGAAATAATTCAAAAATGCTAATTAAAATTGCCAAACATTTGTAATTGCAAAGCACCCTACAGTACCTTATAAGTCAGGGCATGCCACTTCTCTGCTCAAAACTTCCTAACGAGTTCTATTACAACTGGAGGGAAAAATTACATCCTTACAATAGCCTGCAAGACCGCCATTTTCCCTTCTCTCTCTCACCTCATTTCCTCCTACTCTTGCCTTCTTGCTCTTCTTCATCCTTATGTTTTAGGGTGTCTGCTCTGGGTATCCTCTAAAACACCCTTTCCTCACATTCCAGCAAACTCTCTTCCTGCACAGCCTTCTAGCTGTGCTCAAATGTCACCTTCTCTTGAAGGTCTGCCCTTCATAACATCCTCTCTGTAGCCCTAACATTTTTGGATCCCTCAACCCTCCTTCTATCTTCTTCTACGATTTGTCACTTTCTGAAGGGCTCTGCAGCTTAATAATTTACATTTATAGCTTAAAAACTTTAAATTTTTGTCTTTTATGTCTTCACCTGCTAGACTACAAGCTCCAAGAAGGCTAGAGGATATGGTCTCTTTTGTTCACAAATATGAACTGACACACAAGTGTTCAGTAAATATTTGTGGAATTAATAAATAAAAGGCATTGAGGGAGTGAAAGAGGGATATCAGAATCCAGAAAAAGAAGAAAATCACTTCTAGAATGAGCTGATTGGATCAATTAAGATTTAGGGTAATAGATAAAACTAAGAGCTATATAGCTAGAAAAAGAAAAAAAAGTGGGGCATGTCAGCTGGAGGAAATGAACGGGAAGAGGAGAAAAGAGGAAAAGCATGTTACATCTAGGAAACAAACAATTATTTCATTTGATTAAGTGGGGAAATCTTACAACATGCATGTGGTAAAAGATGACGTAATTACTGTTGGAGTTAGAGGCTAAAGAATGTTGCCTTTCTTTAATAGGTAATAGGAAAACAATGACATTGAAATGATCAAAATGCGTCTCTAGAAATAATGAGATCAAGGCATGGGAAAGATAGATTGGGCTCAAGGAACATCAGATTTGTCTGATGTTAATCATAATCATAATTGTCAGGCAGTCTTGAGTTAAAATGTCATGATCTCAAGTTAAAGGAGGAAACGATCACTATGATAAAATCAGCCTATTTGTCAGCATTTACCTTCTAAGTACATAAGAAGCAAGACATATCTGTTTAGTAATTGTACCATCAGATAATCTAGGATTTGTTTCCTAAAAGCCTCACGAGTGAGTAGGAAAATCAGAGAATATACTCACTTGTTTGAAGGAATCTCAGCCAAATTTCCATTTCCTAAGACAGAAGAACACCGGCCATGTTTTCTGAAAGCTTTACTATTTAAAATCATCCTCTAGGAATATAGGAAGACTCTACTTTCTTCGTTAAAAACAAAACAAACAAACACGAAACCTGTCCTTTTTATAGCAAACCTTAAAGTTTTGGGCATCTGTTGCTGGCATTTTTGAGACTGTTATTTCCCCATTGTGAGTCCCTCCTTATGCTATCCTGTGGGCAGAACCTTTATCTCAGAAGCTGCCAGAAATGAAATGCCAAATATATGCAGTGAAATAGGTGTCTTTTGGGGCGCCTGGGTGGCGCAGTCGGTTAGGCGTCCGACTTCAGCCAGGTCACGATCTCTCGGTCCGTGAGTCGAGCCCCGCGTCGGGCTCTGGGCTGATGGCTCAGAGCCTGGAGCCTGTTTCCGATTCTGTGTCTCCCTCTCTCTCTGCCCCTCCCCCGTTCATGCTCTGTCTCTCTCTCTCTGTCCCAAAAATAAATAAACGTTGAAAAAAAAAATTAAAAAAAAAAAAGAAATAGGTGTCTTTTCAGTGAAGAAAAGTTAATATAACTACCCTTTTTTATAACACACACACACAACCACACACACACAGTATTTTCCTAGTACCCAACTGCTTGAGCATTTTGCTTTTTCTAACTATCAAAACTTAAATATGAATTTTTTTTCACATAGTCTTTATTTCTATTCACTAAAAAATAGTTTCCTCTTACTGAGGCCATTGTGTTTTTATACCTCAATCACAATTTGGGGGTGGGGGGCGGTGCTTCTGAAAACAGAGAAGTTCTTTAAAATTTTTATGACCAGTTAATATAACCTACCCTGCAAGTGGTCAGTTTCTTGCATTACTACAAAATAACTGTTTCTTCACTAAGGGAAGATTTCAAAACTTGACAGAAATTAAGATACTTCTTTCACAAACAAGATAGTTTATTTGCACATGCACACACACACATGCACGTGTGCTCACACACACACACACACACACACACACACACACACAAGCAAACCACTGTGCTTGGATGTCATCTCTAGCATTACTGGAAGGGATATACTCAAGTGTGCACTGAGTGATCAGACAGCCTTTGAGATAACTTTGCTGGACACTGCACCAAAACCACGGCTGCTCCAGGATCCAGCCGTGGTCGATCCACTAAATGTATTATAACTGCTTTCCAATCTGTTAGTAACAAAGCAACAAAATACACTGCCATCGCGTGTTTATAAATTTGTTCTCGAAGACTAGAGCAGAAGTTATTAGTCATTTCAATTTTCTAAAGCTGGACTTAAATTTCCTTGTTCGACCTCCCCTCCATTCTCTTGCATTTACTCAGTATTTCACAAATGCTATGTTCACGTCCTTATTGATTAGAAAATAGATTTGAAAACATGAAGAACATTCCAAAACTTTTAACTAATTAAAAGAACATTAGGCATTCTCTGGCACTGACTTCACCACTGTCCACTAAATGTATCATTTTCTCTCTTCTCTCTTCTTTCTATTTATCTGTCTCCCTGTCCTAATTACCCCTCTTTTCCTATACTCCCTAACTTTATTTTTTTCCCAACTACTTCTCTACGCTTCTTCATCTTTCTACTTATAGTTCCTATTTAAATTTAGATTCACTAGCTTTGTTTAAAAACAACACATGGAATGAAAGCATGCTTAAGTGACAACATTACCAAGTGTAACTATTTAGTGAGCATTCATTCAATTTCCCCCAAAAGGAATGCTCTTTTTCTTTTTTTCTTCTTTTTTTTCTTTAAAATTTTTTTTTAATGTTTATTTATTTTTGAGACAGAGAGAGACAGAGCATGAATGGGGGAGGGTCAGAGAGAGAGGGAGACACAGAATCTGAAGCAGGCTCCAGGCTCTAAGCTGTCAGCACACAGCCCGACGTGGGGCTCAAACCCACGGACTGTGAAATCATGACCTGAGCCGAAGTCGGACGCTTAACCAACTGAGCCACCCAGGTGCCCCACGAATGGTCTTTTTCTACCTGGAGAATATTTTAACTTTTTCCACTAACTTATGATTTGATAAAAATTAATGTTTTAATGCAAATTTACCTGCTTTTTGTAGTACTGGTATTTTTTATTCTATTTATTTTAATCCAGGAAGTTTTTTAGAATTTTGTTCCAAATAAAAGGGAACATCCAGCAAATGGTTTGATGTGTTAGTTAAGGTCCCTCAACACAATGTTTGTAAATTTTGGTTGTCATCTTATCACCTTCTAATAGATTCCACTTTGTGGTTTTTGAAAAATACAGTGAATATTGTTCTTAGATTGCCTACACACAGTACCTAGGTTTTTTCTTTGTTTTTCTCATGGGTGGAGAATCAAGATATCTACTAATTCTTAAGAAATATCTGGGGATCAGTTTGAAGTCAAAGAACCATTATGTGAATATTTGCTTTGAATTGTGTGACCTCAAAGTTAACAAATTAAATGTCGTTCCTGGTAAGTAGCCTCTAGACTATTGGGAGAGTTAAAAGTATTATTTTTCAAAGCAACTGCACATATAATATACACGGATACATCATTTATTCTTATGCTCATTCATTACCAATGGTGAGTTCTTTGCCACATTCTTGAGTTGGGTCCTGATAACTAACTTAGAAAATCCTACCATTCGTTGATTGCTTATTTTATAGAACTAAAACTACCTCCTAAGATAGTCAGATAAATAATCACAAATTTGGGCAAAAACAAACTTCATGTAATAAAGTTTACACTTGATTAGGATAGAGATTTATCTCATTTATCTTCTAATCCCTCTACAACTCTCATCAGACTTTCCTTGACATGGTTAGGTAATCAACTCTACTCTTTAAATTAGAAATCAAGATTAAAGATGCTTAAGTTATATTTCCAGCATGTCTTTTCTCTCAAATATATTGGTTTCTGTGACCTAAATTTGTGAGATTTAAATACATTAGTCACTGTTTTCCCTTGAAAATATCAAACTCTCAATTCTTTGTTCTTAGAGTAAGCAGCTATGCATTATTAACACCTATTATGGAAATGGCTCAATTTCCTTCATGTATTCAACATAATTAAGAGTTTCTAACCAAAAGGACCATTTGAAAAATTATAGATAATTGGGTAAGCAATTCCATTAAGCTTTATTGATCTTATATTATGTATCTTATACAAATAAAGGACCTTTTTGGCATTCAACAAAACATTTAAAAAATGCAAAAGTTGTATATATAAGGGACTTAAAAAAACTTTCTTCAATTTCTTTGTGACTATAATAATTAATTTAATAATCTATATTGTGAATAAATATCAAAACATATGCTGCTTTTTAACTGTATTATCTATAGTGACATCAAATTTCTGATGACATCCTACACCTTTCAGAAGTAGCCCTGACTATATAAGCAGCCTTAGTTTCTAGTGCTGCCTCAAACCTTATACAATAATCTTACTGAACTAGGTGTACTTCTCCAAATGTGCCATATATCACAGCTCTGTCTGAACATGAAATTTTCATGCTAAGAATACCCAATACTCCTTGTCTAACCAAAATTCTTGCTATTTGTTAAGACTCAGTCCAAGTGTCACCTCCTATTTAAAGTATTTCCTGAGCTTCCTAAATGGAGCTGATTACTTACCACTTTTGTGTACTCTACCATAAATATCTCTATTCCTAAATTTATAGCACTGTGTTACTGCTTTACCTTTCTGTCTCTCTTATGAGACTGTGATCTTCTCAAAGAAAGATATAGTGACATATTTATCTTTGCATTTTCCATGTTAAGCATAGTGTCTGATACACAGTAACTGTTCTGTATATTTCTGGTTGAATGAACAATGAATGAATGAATCTTCTTTTACTAATTTGTCATCTATTTACATTACAATGACATTGTATTTGAGGTAGCAATAGCTGGAAAATAAACTTCAAAATAAAACAAACAAAAAAACATTATCCAGAAGCAACTGACCAGTATTTATTAGTGCATGCCTATCATTGTAGCTTCTGTTTCTTCCCACAGAGAGTTTCTATTTTATCAGAAATTCCAGTATAGGTAATGAAGTTACAGTGATGGATTGAGTGGCCTGGAAAATGATGTTAAGGAAATAATACTCAATGGGATACCTTCACACAACAGAAACCAACAGAATTACAAAATGTGTATAGGCTAAGGTATTAAATCCTTTGATGAACACCAGCATCAGTATAGGTGTACTAATGTTAATAATATATGGCAATATTGTTTATTTAACTTGTACTTCTAAGTGCTGTATCACAGCCAACAAATGTATTTTGAAGGCCTAAGATTCAAGGACTGCACTTACTGCAAGAGACAAAAGGACATCCTAAATGGACATGGTCCTAGATTAACGGCAGACTCTGTCTTCCTGGGGTTTACCTTGTCGGGAGACATTAAACCCCAAAATCACCAAAATAACCACCCAGTTACACTTGTGATAATTTTATGTAGCAAAACAAACAATCATATATGTCTCATAAATGCATTTAGCTAGGGTACATAAGCCATTTTTGTGTCTAAAAGTTTCAGAGAGGGTTGGGAAATGAATATATATATTCTGTGCTACCAGAAAAATCACTTACTCCAATTATAGGTTTAAAATATCTAAAGAATCCAGTTCTTCTCACAATTAGACAATACTTGTAAGGGAAGACATTACAATGGATGTCACAGGAATAAAAAGGATCTTAAGAAACCACTATAAACAATTATACACCAACAAACCAGGTAACCTAGAAGAAATGGAAAATCTCCAGGAAATATACAATCTACCCCAATGAATTATGTAGAAATAGAAAAATCTCAATAGACCAATAATGAATATGGAGATTAAATAAGTAACCAAAAACCTTCCAGCAAAGAAAAGCCCAGGAACAGATGACTTCATGGGTAAATTTTACTAAACATTTAAAGAATTAACATTGATCCTTCTCAAACTCTTCCAAAATATTGAGGAAATCGTTCTCAATTCATTTCCCTGATGGTCATAGCCAAATATATTATAAGAAATCTATGGGACAACATGCCTGATGAAAGAGAAGCAAAAATCCATAATAAAATAATAGCAAACCAAATTAAACAGCACACTAAAAGGATTATACACCATGAACAAATGGATTTATCCCTGAGATGCAAGAATGGCTCAACATACACAAATAAATGTGATATACTACAATAACAGAATAAAGGATAAAGATTATCTTAATATGCAGAAAAGAGCATCTGACAAAATACAACATCCTTTTCTAATAAAACCTCCCAACAAATTAGATGTAATGGAATGCAACTCAAAATAATACAAGCCATACAGGAAAAACCCACACTTATCAGAATACTCAACAGCAAAAAAATCTAAAAGCTTTTCATCTGATATCAGGAGCAAGATAAGGATGCCCAATACTTGTCACTTCTATTCAGCATACTACTGGAATCCTAGCCAAAGAAATTGGGGAGGAAAAAAAAAAGGATCAAAATTAACAAGCAAATGGAGGTATCTCTGTTTGTAGGTGACATGATCTTATATGTAGAAAAATCTAACTCCACAGGACACTGTTAGAACTAATAAATGAAGTCTGTAAAGTTTCTATACAAAATGTCAGAAGTCAGTTGTAATTTGATACATTAACACTGAAGTATCTGAAAAGGAAATTTAGAAAATAATCCTATTTACAGTAGCATCAAAAAGAATAAAATACTTAGGAATAAAGTTAACCAAGGAGGTTAAGACTTATACATAGAAAACTACAAAACACTGATGGAAGATACTGAAAAATTATTGGAGTATTTTCCAAAAATATGGAATAAATGGAGAAATATTCCATGTTCATGAATTAGAAGACATAATGTTGTTATAAAGTCCATAATATCCAAACTAATCTACAGATTCAATGCAGTCACTATCAAAAATCCAATGGCATTTTTTACTGAATTAGATAAATAAACAATCCTAAAATTTATATGCAACTACAAAAGATTCAAAGTAGCCAAAGCAATTTTGAGAATGAAGATCAAAACTGGAGACATCACACTTCCTCATATCAAAATATACTACAAAACTACAATAATTAAAACATTACAGTACTGCAATAAAGATAGACATATAGAAGAATGAAACCGAGAATCCAGAAACAAACCCACATCAACTTATCTTTGTCCAAGGTGCCAAAATACACAATGGGGAGAGAATAATCTCTTCAACAAATGATGTTGGGAAAACTGGATGTCCACAAGCAAAAGAATAACAATAGACCCTTCTGACATCATACACAAAAATTAACTCAAAATGGATTAAGGTTTTAAATAGAAGATCTGAAAATGTAAAGTCCCTAGAAGAAAACATAGAGGAAAGTGTCATGACTAGTCTTGGCAATGATTTCTTGGATGTGACATAAAAGCCTAAGAAATAAAAGCAAAAATAAACAAGTGGGCAACATCAAAATAAAAGGCTTCTGCACAGCAAAAGAAACAATCAACAGAGCAAAAAGAAACCTAAAGAATGGGATAAAATATGTGCAAATCACATACCTAATACAGGGTTAATACTCAAAATATATAAGGAACTCCTGCAACTTAATAACAAGAAAATAAATAATCTTGTTTTAAAAACAGGCAAAGGACTTAGACATTTCTCCAAAGATGACATAAAATGACCAACAGGGATATGAAAAGAAGCTTAGCACCTCTAGTCATCAGGACAATGCAAGCCAGTCAAAACCACATGATGAGCTATCACCTCATATCTATTAGGATGACTATTGTCAAAAAAAAAAAAAAGACTCATAGGAAAAACAAAAAGACAGAGTCCACCAGATGACCGAATAATATGTCCCTCATTATATCCTCCCCTTAGCAACAACAATGTAGCAGCCATCAATGGACAAAATTTCTTTGTGAGAAATGTGGGATACAGGTAGGGGTAACACCCCAGTACAGTCCAAGAATGAGAAAAGTCATTTGGAGAACACAGACCAGCACCTAGGTGGCTGACTCAAAAACAATTGCATAGCCCTGAGAACTTGAACTTGGCAACCCCATTTGCCTTTGGTTCTGTCATCAATAAATACGCCAAAAGATCCAGGAGGAGTCTCACCTACCAATACATCAGATAATTGGTGTATAGACTTTGTTGCTGGCTGTAGATTCTGAAAGTGCCCTTTGAACTAACTCCAGGCCCTCTGAGCCACAGTCTAAAAGCTTCATAGAACACTGAATTACACAATCACCCATGAATGAGAGACCCTTTATGGAGGTCCAGGATTTTGACAGCAGTCCAACACACCATTGGAATAAAAACAAACAAACAAACAATAATCAAAGTTGACACATTGATGAGGATAAGAGGAAGAATTTGGTTTTACCATCATTACCATTCCCCCCAAGGCAGTGTTAAGTGATCCCCTATTGACCCGTGATTTCTCCTGTTGTGGAAAGTGATAGTGTGTGAGTGGGTGTCTGACTTTTCCAGCTGTGCAAGATGCTGCCAGAGAGGAAAAAGACAATCTCTCTATTGCCTTATCCACAATATTGAATCATGGCCTGAGAAACTAAGGGCAGGTGAGTATTTGGGAAAAGAGAAGTCAGAGCTCACAAAGAAACACACCAACGGGATGAGGATCCTACTAATTATGTCCATTAGAAGGCCTGCTGATGAGCCAATAGGATGGACACCTCAACCATGGATCTCCTCACTAGCCCATGGGCACCTGCAGTACTTTGATGCCTCTTCCACACACCCTAATACAGCATGGCTGACCTCCTGTGCATGCTGTCAACAATAGCAAGAGCAAGTTTTTACAAACAGCTACTGACTATGTGCAGAAATTTGGCCCAGATTTTGGACCTGGAAGAGATCACAGACTTGAGCACGTAGAGACACCCTTGGGAAAACAGAAGAGAGGTCATTAGTACCCAGCCTGGCTCTACAGGATTAAGAGAAGGCATAGAAGCTGAAGAGAAGGGAGAAAAAAGTGTGGAGCATGCATATTCATAGAAGGTCTGAGAAAGCCTCAAAATCACCAATAGGGCTGAAGGAAGATGTTTCTCTCCTGAAGTCAGTCAGTAAAGACAGGGAACTATTTTAGTCCAGAAAACGTGACGCCACCAAAGAACACGATAATTTTCCAGTAATAAACCTCAAAGAAATGGAGTTCTGCAATTTACCTGAAAAAGAATTCAAAATACCTGCTTGAAGGAAGCTCAATGACCTATGACAAAAAAAAAAAAAAAAAAAAAAACATGGAAAAATAATTCAACAAAATCAAGAAAACAATATATGTTCAACATGAGAAGTTTAACAAAAAGATCTGTTCACAATCTGTGAATTAGTAGGATCTCAAAAGGAGAAGAAGACAAAGGAAAGCAGGTGGAAAGCTTGTTACAGAAATAGCCAAGAACTTCCAAGATTCTGGGGAGAGATTTGGACATCCAAGTTCTATGAACTTGGCCCCCCAAAAAACTCAACTTAAAGAGATATTCTCCAAGATGAATTATAATAAAACTGTCAAAATTCAAAGACAAAGAGAATCTTTAAAATAGTAGGAGAAAAGAAGCTTGTAATTTACAAGGGGACCTGCACAGGGCAATCAGTGACTTTCTCAGGAGAAACCTTACAGCCAAGGAGAAAGAGCAATGTTATAGTCAAAGTGCTGAAAGAATAAAACTATAAAGCAAGAATACTCTATACAGTAAAGTAGTCCATCAGAGGACTTCAGAGGAGGGAGAGATCAGTATGGTCCCAAATAAACAAAAGCTGAAAGAGTTCATTACCACTAGACGCATCTTACAAGAAATGCAGAAAGCTCTCACTCAAGCTGAAATGAAAGGACACTAATTAGTAATATGAAAACATATAAAAATATACAACACATTGGCAAAGGTAAGTATATATTCAAATTCACAATACTTTAATACTGTAATATGATAGGGTATTAACCACTTAAGTCTGGCATAAATGTAAAGGACAAACATTTTAAAAATAACTATAGTTATAATAATTTGTTAGTGAATACAAGAAACTAAGAGGTAAATTGTGACATCAAAAAAAAAAAAAACCCAAAGAGGGGAGTGAAAAGACAGAGATTTATTATGCAAATGAAATTAAGTTGTTAGTGTAAAATAGCTATATCTAGAAGATATTTTATGTAAGTCTCATAGTTACCACATAAGCCTACAAGATACACAAAAGATTTAAGACAAGGGAATCAAAACATACAACAATAGAAAATCATCTTATTCACAAAGGAAAAGTGCAAGGGAAGAAGAAAAAAAAGGGGAGGGATAATCATAAAGTCAGAAAATAATTGATAAGACAGTATTAGTGAGTTCTTACTTATAAATAATTGCTCTACATGTAAATTGATGAAATTATCCAAGCAAAAGACATAGAGTAGCTGAATGGATTCAACACCAAACAACTATATGCTGCCTACTAGAGACTCATTTTGGCTTCAAGGATACACATATGCTCAAAGTTAAGGGATAATAAAAGATACTCCATGAAAGTGGAAACCAAAAGAGAGGAGTGGTGGCTATGCTTATATTTGACAATATAAACTTTAACCCAAAAGATGTAACAAGAGATAAAGAAATCCATTGCATAATAATTAGATCGTTTAATCACAGGGATATAATAATCATAAATATATATGCCACTAACATCAGAGCATCCAAATATAATAAGGAAATATTAACAGATCTGAAGGAAAAAAAATAGACAACACAATAATAGTAGGGGACATCAGTACTTCACTTTCAAAAATACACAGATCATCTAGATTGAAAAGCATATAGAAAATACTGGACTTGAACTATACTTTAGACCAAATAAACCTAATAAACATATACAGAACATTCCTTCCAGAGCAGCAAAATACATGTTTTTTCTTGAGTACATACAGAACATTATCCAGGATAGATCATGTATTACATGATCTTAGCAAAGTTAAGAGTGAAATCATATCAAAACTCTTTTCCAAATATAATGGCATGAAATTAGAAATCAATAAAAGTACGAAAACTGGAAAATCCACAAATATGTGGAAATCAAGTAGTACATTCATAAACAGATAGTGATTCAAAGAATAAATCAAAAGGGAAATTAAAAAAAATATATATTGAACAAACAAAAAGAGAAACACAACATACAAAAACTTATGGGATATAGCAAAAGCAGTTGTCACAGGAAGTTTATAGCAATAAACATCTGTCTGCATTTAAAAAAAAGAAAGATCTCAAATAAATTAGCTAACTTTATATCCTAAGTAACTAGAAAAAGAATACACTAAAGCCAAAATTAGCAGAATAAAGGAAGTAGCAAAGATTAGAGTACAAATAAATGAAATAGAGAAAAGAAAAACAACAGAAAGACAAAGAAACTAAGAGCTGATTTTTAAAAAGATACCCAAAATTGACATAACATTAGAATCATTAACTAAAAGAAAGAGAGAGAGAGAGAGAGAGAGAGAGAGAGAAGGCTTAAATAAACAAAACCAGAAATGAAAGAAGAGACATTACACTGATATCACAGAAATAAAAAGGATCACAAGACACTGCCATGACAATTACACACCAAAAAATTGGATAATCTATAAGAAATGGACAAATTCTTAGAAACATATGACCTACCAACTAAAACATGAAGAAATAGAAAATCTGAGCAGACCAAGAATGAGTAAGAGATTGAGTTAGTAATCAAAAACTTTCTAATAAAGAAAAGTCCTGGACTGAATAGCTTCATAGGTGAATTTTACCAAACATTTAAAAAGGTATTAAATGCAAATCCTTTTCAAGATCTTCTGATAAACTGAAGAGGAAAGAATATTCCAAATCTCATTTTATGAGATCTGAATTACCCTGATACCAAAGCCAGACAAGGACACCACAAGAAAAGAAAAATGACAGGTCAGTATCCATGATGAATATAGATGTAATTTTTTTTTTACCAAAATACTAACAAATTGAACTCAACAGCACATCAAAAGCACCATACACCACCATCAAGTGGGAGTTATGTGTGGAATGCAAAGATGGTTCAACATACGCTGATCAAAAAATGTGATACATCACACTAATAGAATGAAAGATAAAAATCATGTGACAATATCAGTAGACACAGATAAAGCATTTGACAAAATAAAACATTGTTTCATGATAAAAACTCTTGAAAAAATGGGTATAGAAGTAATGAACCTGAACTTAATGAAGGCCATATATGAAAAGTCCACAGCTAATGTCAAACACAGTGGTGAAAAGTTGAAGCCTTTTCCTCTATATAGAGAAGACTAAAGTTGCCCATTTTCATGACTCTTATTCAACATAATACTGGAAGTTCTAACCAGAGTAATTATCCAAGAAAAAGAGATTAAAGACATCCAAACCATAAAGGAAAGTAAAATGGTTTCTGTCAGTAAATGATGTGATTTTTATGTAAACAAAATCCTAGAGACTCCACCAAAATCTGTTACTACTAATCACAAATTCAATAAATTACAGGATACAAAATCAGCATTCAGAAATTAGTTGTGTTATTATATACTGAAAACAGAATATCTGAAAAATAAAACAATCTCATTTACAATAGCATACACAGTAACAACGATAAAATTTGGGAACAAATTTAACCACTTTTAAGCCACCTATACAGCCAATGCAATCCATGTCAAAATTTCAACAGCATGATTTCACAGAGACAGAAATTCATGGAACCACAAAAGACCCTGAATACCCAAAGCAATCCCGAGACAAAGCTGGAGGCTTTATGATTTCAAACTATTACAAAGCTATAGTAATCAAACAGTATGGCCATAAAAATGGACACATACATCATTGTAACAGAACTGAGAGTCCAGAAATAAACCCTCACATATACGGCCAATTAACATTTGACAAAGGAGCCAAAAATACTCACAGGGAAAGTATAGTATTTTCCCCATAAATGGTGCTGGGGAAACTGTTTAATGACACGCAGAAGAATGAAACTGTATCTCTCACACTCCTCATAAAAATTAATTGGAAATGGATTACAGACTTAAACATAAAACCTAATACTGTAAAATTCCTAGAAGAAAACATACAAAAAAAAGCTCCTTGACCTTGGTATTGGCATTAATTTTTTTGGATATAACACCAGGAGTATAAGCAATCAATGAAAGTAAATAAAATAAGTCTACATCAAATAAAAAAACAAAAACTTCTGCACAGCAAATGAAGCAATCAATAAAATGAAAATGCAACCTACAAAATGGGGGGGGGATATATTTACAAACCATGTATCTGATAAGGGGTTAATATCCAAAATATATAAAAAAACTCATATAACTCAATAGCAAGTCAAAACAACAACAAGAATAAACAAAAAACCTATTAAAAGCAACCTGATTAAAAAAATTGGCAGAGGATCTGAACAGATATTTTTCTAAAGAAGATAAACAAATGGCTAATAGGCACATAAAAGGATCCTTATCACTAACCACAAGGGAAACGCAAATCGAAAGCACAGTTAAGATGTCACCTTACACCTGTTAGAATGAAGATCACCAAGAAAACAAGATAACAAGTATTACTGAGGATGTGGTGAAAGGGAAGCCCTCTTGAATGGTGCTAATAATAAAATTTGGTACATCCAGTATGGATAAGAGCCTGGAGGTTCCTTAAAAAAATAATAATAAATGGCACATAATCCAGCAATCCCATCTTTAAGCATACATCCAGAGGAGATAAAATGAGGATCTGGAAGAGATATCTGTACTCCCATGTTCACTACAGCTTAATTCACAATAGCCAAGACATGGAAACAACCTAAGTTCCATCTATGAATGAATGAATAAAGAAGTGTGGCATATGTATAAAATTAAATATTATTCAGTCACAAAAAAACTAGGAAATCCTGCCATTTGTAACATCATGCATGGCATTATGCTAAATGAAATACTCAGAGAGAAAACAAATAGATCTCATTTGTATGTGGAATCCAAGAAAGATTCATTCATCTTGCATCTTAGAAACAATGAGAAGACTGGTGGTTGCCAGGGGCTGGAAGGTGGAAAAAATAGGGTGATGTAAGTCAGAATACAAACTTCTAGTTATAAAATAAATTCTGGGAGTCCAATATACAACATGGTGGCAGTAGTTATCAATATTGTATTATATACTTGAAAGTTGGGAAGAGACTAGATTTTAAGTATTCTCATACACACACACACACACACACACACACACACACACACATACAAAGAACTAAGAAAAAAAAAAGAGAAGGCAATTATGTGAACTCTGGAGATGTTAACTATGTCTATTGTGTGACTATTTTGTAATAGATACATATATCAAATCAACACATATAAATTCAAAAACTACACAAATCACATTTCAATAAACTAAAAAGATAAAATTTCTGCATCATATTTATAAAAGAGTATGCTTTATAGTTTTCTATTGAGGGTATTATGGGAACCTGTTATACACCCCAGGAAACAGAATAATTAAAGTAGCATTGGGATTATCTGGTCCTTAAAGGTTGGCAATATTTCTTTTTTTTTTAATTTTTTTAACGTTTATTTATTTTTGAGAGAGAGACAGAGCATGAATGGGGGAGGGTCAGAGAGAGGGAGACACAGAATCTGAAACAGGCTCCAGGCTCTGAGCTGTCAGCACAGAGCCTGACGCGGGGCTCGAACTCACGGACTGTGAGATCATGACCTGAGCCGAAGTCAGCCGCTCGACTGACTGAGCCACCCAGGCGCCCCAGGTTGGCAATATTTCTATGTGAATCCATTTGGACCTGGTATTTTGGGGCATGGGGATGGGGGGACAGTTTTTTAAACAACTATTTTCTATATTGTTCCTATGATTATTGCTCTACTTAGAATTTTTGTACTGGGATCAATTTTGGCAAATTTCATAATGCATTTTTATTTATTTCTCCTCATATATCTTAACTATCTGCTTTAAGAATATTGATGCTATGTTATGTGGTGCATAAATAATCAAAACTAGAGTTTTTGTTATGATATGTGCTCCTTTTGATAACTATAAATGTTCTTATTTGTTTAAAAAAAACTGTTAGTGAGAATATGGAAAAACTGGAACCTTTATACAATGTTGGTGGGAATGTAAATTGATGGAACCACTATGGAAAATAGTATGAAAGTTGCTCAAAAAAATTAGAAGTAGGGGTGCCTGGGTGGCTCTGTCAGTTAAGCATCTGACTTCAGCTCAGGTAGTGATCTCACAGTTCATGATTTCAAGCCCCAGGTCGGGCTTTCCGCTGTCTGCATAGCCCATTTTGGATCCTGTCTCCCTCCCTCCTTCTCACTCTCTCTCAAACATAAACATTTAAAAAAATTAGAAGTAGATCTACCACATGCTCTAGAAATCCTTTCTGAGTATATTTACAGAATATTTGAAATAAGAATCTCAAAGAGAGATTTGCACTTCTATGTTTATTGCAGCATTACTCATAATAGCCAAAATATGGAAACAACCTAGATGTCCATTAAGAGATAAGTGAATAAAGAAAAGATAGTATGTACATATAATGTGTAATATCATTCAGTCTTACAAAAGAGAAGGAAATCCTGCCAAATGCAACAACATGAATGAACCTAGTAAACATTATGCTAAATGAAATAAGCCAGACAAAAAAGGACAAATACTACAGGACAGTACCTAAAATAGTCAAACTCATAGAAACAGAAAGCAGAGTGGAGATTTCCAGGGCGGGGAGGAGGGGAAATGGGAAGTTGCTGCTCACAGTGGGTATAAAATTGAGTTATGTAAGATGAGTAAGTTCTAGAGATCTGCTATATGTTATCATGCTTATAGTTAACACTTCTGTATTGTGTACTTAAAAAAAAATGAGGGTGTATCTCATGCTAAGTGTACTTACAATTATAATAAGGAAGAAAACATTCGTACATTTGTAAATTCTGATGAAAAATTAAAATTTTATAGACACAGTCTTGTAAATGAATTGAAAGAGCACATCAAAAGCTTAAAAATACAAGATAATGTTCTCTTTTGATGAAGTCCATTTAGTTTCTATATTCAAAGAATATTTAAAAAATGATATAAACTTGTTATTAAATTTCTTGAATAGCACATGATATTATATTTACCTGTGTATTCAAGGTGAAATCCTGCAGCAGAAACACTGATGTCTGATTGGAAATTTAGATATAGATTATTAGACGTACTATTCAAAAGATGCGGTATTGTTGTTCCTGAAATGATAATTGAAAAGGCAGGTCAATGATCACATAATAAATATTATAGCAAAACTAAGTAAGTTGACTACTAATCAGCCAATAGAATACCACTGAAATTACATATTGGTCAAGTGTTTTTTAGGAATTTTTAAATAAAGATATGTCTCCCACATTTCTCTTCTATTTTATTGTTTGTGACTGTCTCTAAGGAGAAAGACTTTGGGATCACTCCGGATGGGTCCCTAAAAATAGGCAGGAACAAAGAGCGGGTGACAGTCAAGGCAGTGGATTTTACAGGTCACCTGAAATAAATGTTTGGAATTTCATGTGGATTTCAATATTTTATGCATGAGCTAATAATAACCTTAATTTTAAAGTTTGTAGTGATTTTTATGGTATAGTATCTTAAGATTATGTATGGGTTCAGAGAATATGTTTATTTATTGTTATTTATTGCCCTTTTTATTATATATATATGAATTATATATACATATATATAATATATATGTATTATATATACATATATATAATATATGTATGTATTATATATACATATATATAATATATATGTATTATATATAATACATATATATTATATATATATAACATGTATTTCATTTATTTTCTTTCTTTATTAATATGTGTATGTTCTTCTCTACCAGGTCAAGTACCTTGATGTTTCTTATACTCTGACAGCAACGCTGGTAGGTAGTGTTTGAAAAATCCCAATTATAAACTAGTGTTAGCCTTAGCACTAGCAAATACATTATAGCCTTAGTCTCTTAGCAAATACATTATAATGGTGTATTTCTGAAATTCTGAAGGAAATCAACTTGACTTTATTCAATTACTGAGCTGAAAACATAAAATATCTGTTTGAACCAATTACTTCTTGACTATCTGCATTGAGTAATACCTCAAGATCCTTAAGATTACAAGTCAAGCAGTTTCAAATGGCAAGCATAAAAATAAGTGTCAAATCTATGTTTTAAGATAATGTCCAACAAGCATATTAGTTGATAGTGTGGCAACATTTTTTTCTGTAAGTAACTAGTTAGTTTACATTTATTTTGTACAACTCTGTGGACCTGAACCACTCACTGATCTTTCTATAAAAAGAAAATATCAGGACGAATTCATTACAGAACATATAGTTGCTTTTTCCCCCTTCTCCAGTCTCTTATCTGTCTATGGAACCCTTACTGAATCACTGAAGATGGAGGTAAACAGAAACTTTCACTCGACCTGCCTTTAGTGCCTTAGAGGATCTCAGCGATCAAGAACTTCAGCTCTGGAGTCACACCAGCTGGGCCCCGGTCTCATTCTAACATCAGCTGTACAACCTCAGGCAACTTAATCTAAGTGTCAATTACGACCAGAACTACTAGAAGGAACAAATGAGGAAACGTATGACAAGCCTCACACAGGGCTAGCACTTGGTAATCAAGAGCTGTTATTTATCACTGGTATTATCTTCATTGTTGTATTTATTATTAAGATTTGATTATTAATCAAATCTAAACAAATGTACACTCAAAATGTTATAAGATTTCTTCCAAGATTTCCACCTTATCTATACACAAAATACCTTTTTTTTTTTTTTAATTTGAGACTGAGAAAGAGAGAGAGGGCAGGGGAAGAAGGGCAGAGGGAGAAAGAGAATCTTAAGCAGGCTCCACACAGCATGGATGGAGCTCGACATGGGGCTTGATCCCACAAGTCTGGGACCATGACCTGAGCCAAAATCAAGAGTTGGATGCTCGACTGACTGAGCCACCCAGGAGCCCCTAAAATACTTGTTATGACTAACCCAAATCACTCCTATTCCAGGTATTTCTTCTTTCCTCTCCTCAGTGGCGATGCTGAAAAACCGATTATGCCCTAGTTAAAAATCTGTGAAAAACCTACAACTATTCAAACCGACTTAAGTATAACTGAAATGTAGAAGTTGATAGTTTAGCTATGTTCCTATTTCTATAGTTAAAAAGTATAATTAAAGTAAAAAGTATAGTTAAAATTAAAGTAAAACTTGATTTCACTTTTCGCAGGCTGAAAAAGCTGTTAGATTATTTCATAAATTACCTTTAAAAACCTTAACAAGTTTAAAAACCTTCTGGTCTTGGTACCTGGGTATATATTATGTTATATAATTTTATTCATTTCATAGAAATAATTTTATATTCTCTTTATTCTCACTCAACAGTACCTTGTAACATACCATGTTTTTACACAGTCTCTAAAATTATTTTAATGGCCCCAGAACACTCTATTGAGTAGATATATCATAATTACCAAGCACTGTCTAATTTTAACGATTTAAGGAGAAAGGGTACACATACCTGAACCACAGCTCAGCTGAAAATATTATCATTACTATAAAAGCATCAATAAATAATTACACAAATATAGTTAGAATATAGTAAGATTTTAAACAGCAATTTCAATGTCATTACCTTTAATGCCTTTGAAACATCTAACCTTGTAATTTAGTTTGCTGTGTATAGTTTATAAAAAGGAAATTAACTGCCAAGTCAGAGTTCTAGAAAGTCTTTTAAAAAGAGAGAGAGATTTCTACATTCCTAATTACATCTGTATTTCAATTAAGCTCAGCTTTTTTATTTACCTGAATAACTTCCAAGTCGTGGGGCATTGTTGTCTCCACCATCATAAAAGTCCAGAGAATCCCAATTATGTTCTGTAGCAAAGCTGATAACCTGTACCTGTGAAATAATAATTACTGATAAGAACACGTATTTCTAACAAGATAAAAATACCACAGTCCTCCACTCCGCATTAGAAGAGAGAACTCCAAGCCAGGACCATATCCTCGTGACCCTTCATAGAAGGACTTTACCAGAACTGATCTTTGCTACTGTGGCATTGGCCTACATGAGCTGACTTGGGTAAGAAGAGCGTCGAAACACCTCGCAGTGTTCACTATGGGTAGAACATGGATAAAGTCTGTCACCATCTCAGAGCGTTTTCTTTATTAAAGGCTTTGGGTTAATTTAATATCTTAGTGTCAGGAATCCCAATACGTGTTCCAATTAGTTATCTTGTATGTTTCAGAGTGTTAGATTCTTTAAAAAAAATTTTTTTTTTTATTTTTTTTTTTCAAAGTTTATTTGTTTTTGGGACAAGGAGAGACAGAGCATGAACGGGGGAGGGGCAGAGAGAGAGGGAGACACAGAATCGGAAACAGGCTCCAGGCTCCGAGCTATCAGCCCAGAGCCTGACGCGGGGCTCGAACTCGCAGACCGCGAGATCGTGACCTGGCTGAAGTCGGACGCTTAACCGACTGCGCCACCCAGGCGCCCCTAAAAAATTTTTTTTAATGTTTATTTATTTTTGAGAGATACAGAAAGAGAAAGAATGAGTAAGGGAGGGGCAGAGAGAGGGAGGCACAGAATCCAAAGCAGGCTCCAGGCTCAGAGCTGTCAGCACAGAGCCTGACATGGGGCTCAAACCCATGAACCATGAGATCATGACCTGAGCCGAAGTCAGACGCTCAACTGACTGAGCCACCCAGGTGCCCATGGAGTGTTAGATTCTTGCCAGTGATTGAGTTTTCACATTTTCTTTAGCTATCAGGAAATCACCATATTTGTGGTCCACCAGCATACAGGGAAAAGCTTATACTTTTCTTAAAAACTAGGTTTAGGGGCGCCTGGGTGGCGCAGTCGGTTAAGCGTCCGACTTCAGCCAGATCACGATCTCGCGGTCCGTGAGTTCGAGCCCCGCGTCAGGCTCTGGGCTGATGGCTCGGAGCCTGGAGCCTGGTTCCGATTCTGTGTCTCCCTCTCTCTCTGCCCCTCCCCCATTCATGCTCTGTCTCTCTCCGTCCCAAAAATAAATAAAATGTTGAAAAAAAAAATTTTTTTAAATAAAAAAAAAAAACTAGGTTTATGCTGGATACATTTTATTTACCTTTATTTGCCTAACCTTTGCTCAATTCCCTTTCTTTAATTAAAAAAAATTATTATCCCCTATGCTCATTTTTAACAGGTCTTAATATGGATGGCCAAAATTATACTTTATAACTGATTTGGGTATATCTCTTAAAGAATAATTTGATGAATGGAGTCATAATAAATAACTTACTGTGAAAGTCCCTAAAGTTGATAAGGGAAATGGTGGAGCACAATCCTCTCATGTCTGTAAATGTTATTTAAAGAAAGAGGCATGTGTTACTTTGCTGCACTTCGCCTGGCACAGCGTGAGCTTTTGCAAGAACCCACAGGACCCACCCCCAACCGTGGGGGTGATCA
Source organism: Prionailurus viverrinus (assembly GCF_022837055.1). NCBI lineage: Eukaryota > Metazoa > Chordata > Mammalia > Carnivora > Felidae > Prionailurus > Prionailurus viverrinus. The sequence goes on from NC_062578.1 coordinate 57,420,694, forward strand.
TTTTTTCTGTCTGTGAAGTGTATATGTTATTGTTTTAGAGGAAGGGAAGGGCGAACCTTATTAAAATAAATGTATTTTATTTAGCTAAAGTCTGTCATCAATGTAAGTACTGCACTCATTCACTAAATAAGTATAACAATTGCATTCCTTAAAAATTTCTTATCCACAGAATAAACCATCATCATTCTTCCATTCAAGTGAATGCTGGTGCCTCTTTTCCAGGGGTGAGTGCCACATGGCAACGGATACCCTGCCTGTGTGACAGGCATTAGGCCCGATGGCAGCGTTCCAGAACAGGAAGCAGAATGGAATTAAAGCTGAATGATTGTGATATTACCATCATTTCCTTAAACAATAATCAATTCTCTCTTCATATCTGATTTTTCCTTTCTTACAATTCAGGGGAAGAAAAGATCACATTTGCAAAAAAAGAAAAAAGAAAAAAAAGTAAGGATTCACACAGGAGTTGACATTTGAGATAAGTTAAATGTATTGAGAGGTTTTTCACTGAAAGAAACTATTGAGTTATAAAAATGTAGAGGAGGCAAGCCATGAGGTAGATGTAGTGAACCATCAGTAATCCAATTTAGCCACAGTAGAAAGTATTTACATAAGAGGAAATATGCATGCAAAGTTAGCAAAAGTAGAGAAAAGTTAGATAGAGAGAGCTTAGTGGATAAATCCAAGAGACAGCAGAGTGAGGACTCCTGGTTGTGCAGCTTTCTGGCTCCCTCTATTCTCTGGCAGGTAACCCTAGAAGAGTTGACAATCTGTGCCTTCAATTTCTTATACACATCATTGTAATAAAGGCATCTAATTCACATAATTGTTGTAAAAATTAAATGAATTTTAGTTCACGATAGTGTCCGGTGTGAATAAAGGATTGAACTTAGCTGAGATGGATTTGTCAAGAGACTATAAAGACCCGAGACCAGCATAATAACTATGCAATTGAGGTGTAGTCCACCAAAGGGTTAGAAGGAGAATAACCAGGACTGCTTTAACTACAGTACTGCATTGGATGAAGAAAATACAAGTAAAAAGACGATTTCATAAGGGAAGGGAAGCAAAAATAATATAAAAACAGGGAGGGGGACAAAACATAAGACTCTTAAATATGGAGAACAGAGGGTTACTGGAGGGGTGGTGGGAGGGGGATGGGCTAAATGGGTAAGGGATATTAAGGAATCTATTCCTGAAATCGTTGATGCACAGTATGGTAACTAACTTGGATGTAAATTAAAAAAATAAATTAAAAACATGTATGTGTGTATGTATATATATATATATATATACACGTATATATATATGTGTGTGTGTGTTTATCTATATATGTGTGTGTGTATATATACATGTGTGTGTGTATGTGTATATATATATATACATACATACATACAAGACAATTTCAATGTCTATTGCAGTAGTCTGTGTGAGAAGCAGTAAAAGACTAAAGTAGATTGGGGGCAGGAATGAATACTAGAAAGAGGAACTAAAATGTCACCTGTGTCACTACAGATTCTGCAACAGATTATTTTGCAACAGATTTTTGCTACAGATTTTGTGTAATCTGAATAAGGAAAGAAAGGGAGAGGGGAGACTTAACGATTTATCTTCTTTCCCTGAGTTATTGAGATCAAAGGGGTGATAGAAACAAAAATGAAGATGTCTCTAGGAAAACCTATTACCTTAATGAGAAGAAAAAAATTTAATTCTACATACATATGTATAACAGACTAACTATAGTGCCTTCCAAAGATATCAGGTCCTCATCCCTGTATCATAGACCTGTATCATAGACCTCCCGAGGATACCAGCATGGAGAATAATTATGACATGGAGTCTATGTAAACATAAACGTTATTATATGGTGTTTTCCTTGCTAGTAATTTTAGAATCATTATGCAGCACCTTGGGAAGGCTGCTCTACTATAGACAAAGTATAATATTTTGATAATCTATATTAGCTCTGTCTTTTCTACCTTGATAACCTATATTAGCTCTGTCTTTTCTACCTTGATAACAATAATTTGTGAGGAATCCGGTGTTTTGCATTTGAGTGACCTCAATCTACTTTAGTTCCACTTTTTGATATGACCCAAGGAAGCACTAGTGGGTTTTGAGTGTAGCCTGGGTGTTTGAGAAACCTGAAGTCATGAAGATCGGTTAACCTAACATGGGGCTCCTGGGTGGCTCTGTTGGGTTAAGCATCCGACTAGAGCTCTGTAGAGTAGGGTTCTGTGCTGGCAGCTGGGAGGCTGGAGCCTGCTTCAGATTGTGTGTGTGTGTGTGTGTGTGTGTGTGTGTGTTTCTCTCTGCCCTTCCCTCACTCATGCTCTCGAATAAAAACATTAAAAAAAACCCTAACATCAAATTGGAAGCCACGTAACTTGTGCAGGGAGGAATACATAGAGAATATTGGGTGGTTTGGCTGGAGAGCATAATTATAATTATGGCAGGGTGCATAGGCTAGGTTTTCTGGTTTTCAAAAATTAGAGTTGTAATAAGTTTTTTGTGGTAGTTCAATTTTCAGTAGCAAATGTGTATGCAGAGGATCTTATTAAAATTGAGGCTTATTTGAAAAAAAAAAAAAAAAAAAAAAAAATTAAAATTGAGGCTTATTTGAAAAAAAAAAAAAAAAAAGCCTGTAAATATTGCCTTACATGGAAAAAAAATTTTTTTTCAGATGTGATTAACCTAAACATCTAGAAATAGGGAGATTATCGTGGATTATTCAGATGGGCCCTAAGTACAGTCATAAGTGTTCTTATAAGAAAGATGTCAAAGGAGATTTGACACATACAGAAGAGAAGGCAATGTGACCATGCACGTAGAAAATAGAGTGATATAGTCAGACACGTAGGAACGCCTGGCAGCCAGCAGAAGTTAGAAGAGGCAAGGAAAGGCTAGAGCCTGGGCAGAGGGGAGAGTGGAGGGTCCAAGCACAACCCTGTTAGCACCTGAGTTTCAGCTCAGTAAAAATGCTTTGGGACTTCCAGGCTCCAGTACTGTGAGAGAATCAACCTCTGCTATTTTAAGCTCTCAAGTGCATGGTAATCTGCAACAGCCATAGAAAACTAACACAATTTGCCACTAGGAGTCTGGTCAAATTGTGAATATAATTTGGTACAATAAACACAGAAGGTGTAGGTGGCTCAAGGAAATGACTGACGACCCACAGTGACAAAAGGCCAAACGAGAGTCAAATAAATTATTTAAAAAGCAGCAGCTACTGATTCCCTGTTTAGAAGAATTTTGCATTAAAAATGGAGCTGTCCATCATGGCAACAGGGTAGCTTCATGGGGTAATGAATTTCCAATCACTAAAACCAGATATTCCTCATATAGACATTCAAATTTCATTTTAATTTGCTTGTTAGGTTATATTTAATCATGATGATCATTCTACAGGTTGACACAGTTAAGTAACAAACATAAGTTTCCCAAGGTCTATCACATAAAGATTGCTCTTTTGCTTAATAACTCTGTTATGATAGCCCCTTTGGAATTCTCCATCAATATGCTTTGCTAGAATAGACAGGCAAATAAATGAATACACAACTCCCCACAAACATCTCATGTAAAATTAATATAACAAATTAGTCTATTTGTTGAGGCTCTTTCTAAAGATTGCTCATTCTATATTATTTACAACTTTTCCAGCATTCTAAATGTTTCTTCTTTTCTTTCCGTCAGTGGTTATCACATTTCATGTCATATATGATTTATTATACATTCATCTAATTCTTTATTCACACACATATTTTTCCTAACTGAATAAAATAAAATAGGCATTGCTTTAAACCTGGCACACCAGCCAGGTAGTTTTAGGTAAAGTAGTAAAATTTCAAGTACAAATCACACATTACACATGTGTGTGCATATGCTATATAATGGTCTATGATTTAGTGGTATGTCTAAAACTATCATACATATAGAGATCAATTAGAAAAAAAAAGTTTTGGTTAGTCCGTTAGAGTATTTAAGATTAAAAATCCAGTATGCCTCACATTCTGTAAGTTTGATACATGCTCCATTTAATTCAAATTTTGTTTTCTAAGGTGTAATCATTAAATAAAACGCTTCCTCAGTGAAAGAGTTTATAGTGTCATTGATATTGTCTGGTTTTGAAGTGTTTGGTTTGGACAAGTGATATACAACGCACGTTTTCTGCAAATGTCCTCTTAGTTCATCATGCTGTCCTAACTCCTTAAAATATCCAAAACCCTGCTTGTGGAGGGATTCATTAGGTCACCCTAAAAATATTTACTGAGCATATACTGGCAGACACTGGCTAGTTGCCAGAACAGATTTAGTTAGTGCCCTCAAGATCTTATGGGTAATTAACTAAGTGGTAACAGTAAAATGTGACAGATGTTATAATAAGGAAATTACAGAGACCTATGAGAACGTGCAGCATGGGACTTACCCTTTCCTCAAGTTCACGGAAAGCCTTCCACAGGAACTGGTTTTAAGTTGAGACAGAAATGATGACTAAGAATAAGCCAAATAAAGGGGGATCAAGGAGAATGTCACCTGCAAAGGGAACAGCACGCACAAAGGCCCAAAGGCAAGCGAGAGCCAGGCTTTTATAAAGAACTAAACTAGTGTGACTATAAGTGGTGACAAAGGAGGACAAAGCACAAAAGGTATAATCAGCTGTATCAAGGAGTTAAGAATACAGGGAACAGTTGAAGCAGGAAAGTGATAGTATCAGGGTTTTTATTTTTAGGTTACTGTCTTTGCCCTCTGAAGAACAGATTAGAGGAGAGTAAGACCCTGGGAAAGGGATGATGACAACCTAACCTTAGGGTAACAATATGGATGGAGAGAAATAGACTTATTTGAAAGATTTGTGAAAGACAGATCCCACAGATTTCATTGTGTAGAGTAGGAAAGGGGGAAAATTATCAAGATTTCTGGCTTGTGCAACCGAATGGATGAGGGGCTCATTCTGAGCCAGAGAACACTGAAGGATACCCATAATGATGAGAAAAAATCACGAAGTCAGTTTTGAACAGGATGGATTTGAAATTCCAGTAAGAAGTTTAGTTGAAATGCCCAGCAGGCAGTTGAATAAATGACATGCAGCTTAGGTGAAAGCACTGGGTTAGATATTTACACTTGAAAACTATCATTTATTCAGTTCTTTTATTTTTTTAAGTTTATTTATTTATTTTGAGACAGAGAGAGAAAGTGTGCACACACAAATGGGGGAGGGGCAGAGAGACAGGGAGAGAGAGAATTCCAAGCAGGTTCTGTGCTGTCAGTGCAGAGCCCAACATGGGACTCAGTCTCACAAACTGTGAGATCACAACCTGAGACAAAACGAAGAGTCGGACACTTAACCGACTGAGCCACCTAGGTCCCCCTCAGTTCTTCATTTTAAAAAATGCCTTCTGATGGTCTATTAAGATGCAGGTCCTGGGCACAACTGGCACAAAATGGCAGCCAAAGACACGGAAGTAGACAAGATGGCAGACAGCATGGTGTAACATGAGATAAACAAAACCACAGCATCTCTCAAACACTGTATCTGATGGGCTGAGTAGGAAGAGGAGACTGTATTCCTAGATGTAGAAGCATGAGCCATGGGTATAAAAAAGAAAACAAGACAAAGTCTAAGAGAGTATTGGTGCCATGAAAACCAAGAAGGAAAAACATGTTTTAAGAGTGAGAGGAGAATGGGCAGAATTAGGATGTTGCTGTCAGAATAAGCAGGATGAGCAACACAATGGATTTAATGATATAGAGTCCTCAGTGATTGCTATGAGTAGCTCAGAGCACTGGATGCTGAAGCCACACTGCAGGGCTCAAAAACAAAGGATGAGAACTAGACAGGAAAGGCTGGGGTTTTTATTATTGTAAGATGAGATGGAAATAGACAAGCTGACATGAATATGTGGATGCTGTAGGATAACCTTGATAAACTGACAACTATATGATAAATGTTCTATGAAGGCTCTAAAGGCATCATCCTATTTTCACATTTTCTATACAACTTACAACATAGGCAATTCTAAAATCCTTGTTAATTCAGGGCACCTGAGAGGTTCAGTCTGTTAAGCATCTGACTTTGGCTCAGGTCACAACCTTGTTGTTCATGAGTTTGAGCCCCACGTCTGTCTCTGTGCTGACAGCTCAGAGCCTGGAGCCTGCTTTGGATTCTGTGTCTCCCTCTCTCTCTGCCCCTCCCCCGCTCACACTCTGTCTCTCTAGCTCTCTCAAAATTAAGTGAACATCAAAAAATTTTTAAAAATACTAAAATAAAATCCTTGTTAATTCTACCAGTGATAAGATAGGATTGATTGGTTTTCTCTGAATTTTACAAGTTGGCCATAAAATGATAGTACAGCTAGCCAGAATATAAGCATAGATCTCTTGGTCTTTCCATTTTTAATGCCTTTAAAACACTGAAAATGTATATTTCATGTTTTCTCATTGGCTAACTGACCTAACAGGTATTAGGAGTAATTTTCTGCAAAATTACAAACTCAAAAAGTTGATTTTTTAACTAAAACTTATACTTTTATCTATTTTCAGTTTTAATGGAGGATTTCTTGGCTACTTTCCCATAACTGATATATTTCTCAAGTTTCCAAAGGAACACCTTACAACCCAATTGGAGAAGTAATCAAGTTATTTTTATGAAATATAGATTATGTAATATTTTGTGAAGAATAATTACCTTCCATGGAGTAGTCAAATATCACCAATTTATGCAAAAACAATCTCCTTGTAATATAGAGTAACTGGTCAAATTTCTCCTCCCGAAAAGTGGTTATGGTTGAGATAATATGGTAGATTGTGTTGCTTGTCTATAGACTAGCATCCCTTTTCTTGCTAACAAGAAAACTGGTTTTGTTCAATTAAATGAGGACTGTATACTTCAGAGGAAGCTGAGCCCCATGCTTAACCTAGGTACCTAACGTTGATTTTTTAGAGCCAAATGACAATACATCTTTTGCTTTTGGTCAGTGTATAGCATAGGGATGGATAGTCTTGCAGTTTTGGTCAATAGTACAGGACAGAAAGTCTACTGGAAGGATTTCTGAACGTTTTTCAGCCATCGTAAAGATAGATAGATTGAAACGTTCCATTTTGGCTATTGCTATTGCTGTTAGAGCTTTGGTAGCCATCTCAAGTTCATGAGAAAAGAAGACTAGGAACTAAGCCAACATGCTATGATGGCAGAGCAGAGAGAGGGAAAAACCTAGGTCAGTAATGATGCAACTGAACCTCCCAAATAAACAACCTCTACCGCTAGATTCCATGACATCCGGAACAAACATTTTTCTTATTGCTTAGGCCTTTTTTAATTGATTTTCTGTTACCTGCAGGTGAAAACAATAAGTACCTTTCTGCTACATTCAACCATGCCAAGGAAAAGGAGTGGCTAAATCTTTAGAAGTAACCTTCATCCCCCTTATCTCTAAAAGGATTAACTTCAAATATACAGGGAAAAGGAGAAAAATTTAAATTTCCTTACTTGAATGCCAGCTCCCTCTGGCACTGTGATCTTCCACACACAATTCAGGTTGTTGTCATAAGGCTCAGGGTAACCAGGAGACAAAATAGTCCCTTTGCGCTTTGTTAAAACTCCACCACAGGGCACTAAAAGTAAAACAATTCAAGAGAGCAAGTTAATTCTAATGCAGAGGATTAAAATAAGAGAAAAGGTCAGAGATAACATCTTAGACAGATACTACAATTGCAAACACAGCCAAATCTTATTATTTCTTAAAACTCACAAGAACAATGAAAATTAAGTCTTCCTTCCTAAAAACTTTGAAAAATGCTTAGACAACATGAATGGATAACCTTTTAATGGCATTAATCTAAAATCATATTACAATAAACTCAATGACAGCATATCATTTTTAGTATATTACTAAAAAGTACATTGGCACATTTGCATTAAAATTAAAATGTAGATAACAGAATTTGTTGAAGAGTTATTTTGTATTTGTTACTTTTGTCTTCATGCATCCTTTGAGGAGTAATAGTACTTTTCAGGAGAAATGCGGATGATGATCACAATGGTATGCTAATAACATTTGTATAGAGCCTATTGTTTGCCAGGGACTCTCCTAAAGCAATTTACAGATTTTAACTCATTAAAGCCTCTCAACAATCCACTGAGATGTAAATAAATATTCTCCTCATTTTACAGGAAATAGAGTCACGAGTGATTAAATAACTTGTCCAAGATCACAGAGCTGGTAAGAGGAGAAGGTGAGATTTGAACACCGATAGTTTGGCTCCAGAGTCCATGCTCTTGAGTAGAAGAAAGAGACTTGGTATGGTGCCAGTCTGGTAATTGCTAGTACAGCACTACAAAAATGAGTAAGTACGTAGGTCTGTTCTGGAAGTCAATAAAGGCCTCTATCGCTTTTTAAAAGTACTAACCTTAAAGGAAAATTCTCATACCCCTAGTACTGGCAGCTTGGTTTTGGGCATAACCTAACTTACAATTGTAAATATGCGTAATGCTGGACATGTTCCTTAAACTCTCTGAAACTCAGATACCTTGTCTGTGAAATGATAATGCAATGGTTTAAAAAGAGCTTTTATGAAAAATATACAGATAGGATAATGTATACAAAGAAGCTACTACATTGCTTGGAACACAGCGAGAGGTCAATAAATTGTATGTCATTTTACTATTTCCTTCTACAACTATTGTTATTTCAGATACCACTGGCACTATGGTCCTCGGGTATTTGTTGTAGTCTGGTTATAGTCGTAAGGTATCAGGGCTATGTCTTTCATAATATTTTTTAAGTTAATAAGTTTTCTGCCACTTCTTAATGCAAAAGCTTAATGCAAAAACCAAGGGCAATTGCCCAAAGGAGTTACAAACATTTTTAATAGTGTAAACATGTATCTTTAAAGAAAGTCATTTTGTTGTATTTTCCTATAAATTTGTGTTAATGGGTTAAATATTAATTCAGTTTAAGTTGGTCAGAAAAAAATTTAGCTCCTCAAAAAAGAAAATCAACAGTTTTAGATAACTTGAGAATTAATGTGCCAGGAGTGGAAGAATTCTAGAATAGAACTTCACCCCAAAAAGATTATAAATAAGTGATTGATGAAGTGCTGATTCTGAGTTGAAAGCAAATGTAGATGCCCTTCCTCTCCATTGTCACTGTCCTATCTCACTTGCACGTTTTTCTAGTTGCTACATTAATCATATCAATGGACCTCCATTGATATGGGTGTATTATCCATGTACTTTGTCTCTATATTATTGCTAAAATGACCTTTTTAAAATTAAAATTTGCTCATCTTATTTCACTGATGAAAGTCCTTCAAAAATCTCCCCATTTCCTTCATTCCACAGATAAATACAGTTAATTTTTTAATCTCTAACTACATCTCTAGGCTTGTATGTACCCATGATTTACCAATATTTCACCATCCCAAACCCTCTTCCCAGTTCAGGCTACTAAACTGATATACTCTCTTAATGCTATGAGTTGCTACATCCTTCTCCCCCATAGCTAACACTACCATCCATGGTCATTTAATGCTGATAGTACCTCTTGACCTCTTTGCTGACTCCCTTATCTGTTAAGTGTCCCATAGTTTTCTATAGCACCAAGTTCTTTCCTATGCAGTTCTATCACAGATAGCTCATATTATGTTTTCATATTCTTTTTATACATTAGTCTCTTCTAATAGACTGAAGTCTGCGAAGATGAAGCAATCAACTTTTTGTCTGGTACTCTGCTCCCTGTGGTGCCAAGATTCTAACTCATCTACCCTTTGCATTCTGAGGTTTCCTTCTCTGCTGCTATAGTGATAAGTCCTCTTTTCCTTACTTTCCAGTCTGTCCTCCATTCATTTCATCAGGGTTTTGTCTTTACTCTGTTGGAATGACTATGTCAAAGTCACCATAATAGTCTTGTTGCAATGTGATATTCAATTCTTAATTTGCATTTTACTCAACCTATGAATAATTATCTCCTCTTGTTAATCACTTATTCCACTTTGAGTCTTTCTTTGCTTAGCCATCCGGACACCACACTGTCTTGCTTTTTTCTATGCCACTGGTTATACTCATAATCTTCCTCCCTCCCTTCCTTCCTTCCTTCCTTCCTTCCTTCCTTCCTTTTCTTTCTCTCCTAGCGTTGGTGGTATAGTGGTGAGCATAGCTGCCTTCCTTTACTTTCTCTTTCTTTCTTTCTTTCTTTCTTTCTTTCTTTCTTGCCTTTCTCTTAGTATCTCACCCTCTTTCTCTGATCCTTTAAATGTTGTAACATTCTGTGACCCATGCCATCTTCTCTTTTCTCTCTAACCATCACCCCTCTATAAGGGCATCTATTTCCATGTCATTGATACAGTATGACTACAAAATATTTATCTTTAATTCTGACTTGGCTCAGAATCCTGAAATAATATGCCTAATAAGCATTTCAAAACTAATATGTCTAGGGGCACCTGGGTGGCTCAGATGGTTAAGCATCTGACTTTGGCTCAGGTCATGATCTCACCATTCATGAGTTTGAGCCTTGCATCAGGGTCTGTGCTGACAGCTCAGAGCCTGGAGCCTGCTTCAGATTCTGTGTCTCTCTGCCCCTCTCCCACTCATGCTCTGTCTCTCTGTCTCTCAAAAAATAAATAAATATTTAAAAAAAAAATTTTAAACCAATATGTCTAAAACAATACTTTTTAAAATTTCCTCCGTCTATACCATTCTCCACCTCAGTAAATGTCACTACCATTCACCTAGTTCTGGGCCAAAACTGTAGGACTCATTCATCTTAATTTCTCTTTCTTATATTCAAGTTCACAATTACATCTACATCCGATCTATCAGTAAACTTTCTCAGCTCCATTTAAAAAATGTACCATGAGGCTTACCAGTTCTCATCACGGACCATGACCTTCCTATTGAAATTACCATTACTTTTCCTATCCACTATTACACTAGCCTTCTATTCAGTCTTTTTTCTTCTAGCCCACCTGCTGGAAGCCGAGCTATCCCAGCCTGAGTGGCAGGGCCGGGGCTGTGGACGGATTGGTGACTGCAGGGCGGCCTGCCAACAGTGAAGCTTCTTGTACTCCCGCTTTTAGGTAATTTGGCCTTAAAAGTACCCGGGGTATTGTCTGTTGGGGAATTGCCCTCGGCAGGCCCCCTGGGAAAAGAACCATTAGGGAAGAAAATAAGGTTCCGCAAGGAATTGTGTGGTCTTAACGTTTAGCCCTTGCCATCCCCTAAGGAGACTCCTCTACTTACAGGAAGGATAGCCTCATACCTTTGCCAGCAAAGAGGGCCTGTATAGGAGAGACATATGGATTTGAAAGCCCCACTCCAGCAACTAAGGAGTGTATCTCTGGGCACAGGTGACTTCAACCGCTAGGCCCACCTGGCCCTCCGGAGGCATTCCAGATGATGACTGAACCTAGTCGGTTAAGCTACAGAATGGTTCATTGGCTCCTAGGTGTGTTGTCTCTCTGAGAATGTATGAGGCATGGGTTTCTAAGGCCTTTTCAGCCCCTTTCTGGCACCTCGGACTGAGGCAAACACATTGTTCTTTTGGCCTCATGTGGTTAGGAGGTCATGTCCCTGTAACTGTTCCACTTGAGGTGTTGAGAAATGGAAGGCCTTTCACGAGAACAGCAAAGTAAATGCTTTGCAGATTATAGATAAACGCAGATGCATAATGGAATAATGTAAGAAATTAATCTATAATCAAAGGGGTATGTGGGAAAGTTAGGGGAAAACCACCATGTTATTTCTTAAAGGTCGTTTATACATAAGAACATTTTCAAAATTAGATAATGTTAGAAAAACATAGATGACGTATGCTACAAGGAAATCACTAGCATATATAATGCCACGTTTGCTACAATAAATCGGCCAGTTCAACACACTGCTGTTGTCTGTGTCCATTTTTATTTTAGTTTTTTATTTTAGCTTTTTATTTCAGTTTTCTGTTTTTATTTTTATTTTTGTTTTGCTTTATTTTCACTTTTTCGCTGACGCCGTTCATCCTTCGGGACCCCCTGGACCTGCTGGAGCTGGACTCCAGCACCCACCCCTCTTTACTTAGCCGCAGTGATTTTTTAGAAACTAAGACCACCTCATTCCCTAGCTCAGTGAATTCCCTCTCTGCTTTGAGAAATGTCAAACTCCCCACAGCCTTTGAGGCTCTGTATGACTTGGCCTCTGCTTTGCCTCCACAGGACTCTTCTTCTGTCATGCTTGCCATCATTCACGCTGGTCCAGGCACCTGGGATTCTCACTGTGGCTTGAACACGTCAAGATCTGTTCCTGCCTCACAGTCTATATAGTTGTTTACCACCCAGACTTGTATAACCCCACTCCATTCATCTCATTTGGATATAAGACAGCAGCATGCCCTGGATGTTTTCTTCTGACCTCCAGCCCTTTCTTTACTTTTCCCCACGGTACTTAGCGCTGTCTGAAAGAAGAGAACACATTCACTGATGTGTTGCTCTAGCACCCTCCACTAAAATGTAAACTCCACTCTCATCTTCTTATTCAAAGTGAGAATAGAGACTGACAATTAGTAAGCACTGACTACATGCTCCTTGAATAAACTGTTGATTGACTGGTTGTATATCGGTGTATATACTGCGGTTACAGGTCCCTCTTTGCCATTCCTCCATTATTCCTTTCTCTCAGTATTTCGCTAAATAAGTCACATATAGCAATATAAATTTTCATATAATAATATAAAAAATACTATGAAAATATCCCCAGATATGCATTACTACATATTTTACTACATATTTATAAAGTTTCAATTCCCACATATATTACTTAACCTAACATTTGTTTTCTATTTTAAAAAGATACACAATGGAGTACTACGTGGCAATGAGAAAGAACGAAATATGGCCCTTTGTAGCAACGTGGATGGAACTGGAGAGTGTGATGCTAAGTCAAATAAGCCATACAGAGAAAGACAGATACCATATGTTTTCACTCTTATGTGGATCCTGAGAAACTTAACAGAAACCCATGGGGGAGGGGAAGGAAAAAAAAGAAAAAAGAGGTTAGAGTGGAAGAGAGCCAAAGCATAAGAGACTCAAAAACTGAGAACAAACTGAGGGTTGATGGGGGGTGGGAGGGAGGGGAGGGTGGGTGATGGGCATTGAGGAGGGCACCTTTTGGGATGAGCACTGGGTGTTGTATGGAAACCAATTTGACAATAAACTTCATATATTGGAAAAAAAAAGATATACTATAAATTTCCGTAATACTACGGATTAGTATTATACAATATAACATGGATTAAAACAGGCTTCAGACAAGCATCCTGGGTTCTGCTTTTATCCTTATCCTGGTTTCATGTCTAAACCATAGAGGTTTAACTCTCTATAAAAGATAAATACTAATCTTATCTACCTCCTGGTGTTGCTATCAGCATTACAAAATTAAAAAAGATGCTTAGGGGCTCCTGGGTGGCTCAGTCAGGTTGTCTGTCCAACACTTGATTTTGGCTCAAGTCATAAATAATCTCTTGGTTTGTGAGTTGAGCCCCACACAGGGCTCTGTGATTCTTTCTCCCTCTTTCTCTCTGCCCCTTCCCTGCACTCTAGCTCAATAAGTAAATAAATAAATAAATAAATGAATGAATAAATATTTAAAAATGCTTTATAGTGCTTCTTAAAATGCTAATTACTATTTATTACTATTTTGAATAACTGCTTCAGGGATGAATGGATGGATGAATAAATGAATCAGTGACTGTGGTTTCAGATCCTGTATTTATTTCCTCATCAATTTCTCTCCTGCTCCAAGAAAAGACAATATAAACAGGTGTTGCCATGGAGCTAATACAAGTAAAAGTAGTTTTTTTCTGGGTTTCTAAAGGTCTTCAGGGGGGGAAAAAAAAAAAACCCAGCAGATAAAGGTGATGGGATAAGCAGCTAATTAAAGATTTTTTGCCCAAGGGCAGTACATGGCGGGTTCAGGGGCTTTTCAAGAGACCTCCCACTAACAAAAGTACTTATGCCTAAAGCCATATATTGTTAAAGCTATTAGTGGCTGCAGGGGGTTATTTGAATCACAGTCTCAGAGGGAGGAGAGGTTGGATTTTTAGGAGAATGATTAATTTTAAGAAATCGGAAGTATAACAAGGTCATATTTGGAAGATAAAAACTCAGTCTTCAGCATATTTTTAGTTTTACATTTATTCCAAGGCTCATGTTCTTATCAAAATATGATTGTGGTTTATTATAATTTGCCTAAGAATGACTTGATATGACAGATTTGTGCAAGATTACTAAATATCTTTTATATAGTGGCTATTTAAATTTGTGGACTCTCTACCTTAGTATTTGACCATGTTAACTATAAGCACAATTCACATATCATGACTAATGGGGCTGGTTTCCAATCAACAGTTTAATTTCAGTATGTCGGTTTTTGCAAAATTACTGAACATTTTATTGTGTTTTACCACAACAAAAAAAATGGAAGTGTTGATAACAATAGTAAGAACAGTGAAACTGAAATAATACAGTTGACATGAAAATCATTAGGAATGTAGAAAGCTGCTTTCTTTTGGTTCAAATGGATGCTCAGTTGGCTTAACCTGTTAACGGAGCATTCATTTGAACAGTAGAGAAAATACAATCACCAAATCCTGTAAGTAGACTGTCGAAGATTACATTTAAACTGTAAAGTATAAATAGAGAATTTGTTCTCCCCCAGAATAAAATTACGCATATAATATGTAAATGTATTGTTTGTGTTTTACCTATGTCTCTTTCCTAATTATCCAGAAAGATAGTTAGAAGAGTTTTAAACTTAGGGTGGCTTGTAAAATCTAAGCAAGCAAAGTGAGCCAGAGCATCACCATCTGGTAAAAGTCTGAAATTAAAAATACATGGGCCCTGGACTTGGGAAATGGACGGGTTGTCTGACCTCTGCAAGGATTCAGAAAATTATCACAGTTAATTGTTAAAACTCATTCATCGAGCAAATGTTTACTGAACACCTATTATGTGCCAAACGTTTCTTGAACACCTATTGGGTCTTCTTTTGGTGGAACATAAAAACAATATATTGTCAGGGGAGAGAAGGGCAAAAAAGATTATAAAACTAAAAACAAAACAAAACAAAACAAAAAACAAATAAAGAAAACCCCAGACTACATATAATAGATGGGCAGTTGCCATTAAAGAAAAGCAGAATAAAGATATAGAATAAGTGGAGAATGGTGGTAGAAAATTATTTAAGATAGGCTGTCTGAGGAAGATTATCAGGTTGAATGAAATGGTGTAGTAAGCCTAAAAACTACCTTGGGGATGTATGTTCCAGGCAGAAAAAATAGAAAGTTCAAAGGCATTGAGGCAGTTAATATTTTATCTATGAAGAAATATTGAAAATGAGCTAAAATTAAAAATAATACTTTGATATTAACCTAAGAAACTGTGTGTTTGGCTCTCATATTTGAATATTTAAGATGTCAAAACTTTCCTTTTTTTAATACTTATGAAATAATTATTTGTATTCAGAACATTTTTGAAGCTAAAAATATTTACAGTTAAAAATAGAAATAAAAGTGGGATGCTTGGGTAGCTCAGTCCATTGAGCTTCAGACTCGATTTCTGCTCAGGTCATGACCTCACGGTTCATGAGTTCGAGCCCCATGTCGGGTTCTGTGCTGACAATGTGGATCCTGTTTATAATTCTCTCTCTCCTCCCTCTCTGCTCCTCTTCTGCTCACGCTCTCTCTAGATCTCTCAAAATAAATAAATAAGCATTTTTTAAAAGTAAAAAAAAAAAAAAGAGAAGAAATACAAGTATATTTTCATTTATGTACAGGTTAGCAGTTGGACCAAATGGTAGAACCTAAACTGAGTTATCATCTGAGTGTCATTATGAATCAGCGCCTCTCCATTTCTAGTCTCATACAGATGCCATATGTCCTTCAGTTATATATTCAATTTTCTGGATTTCACTTGTTCTACAGGCTGTGCATTATTTCTCCAATGGCATAGGTGATACATCCTTTTCATGTGAACTTAGCAGAAAACAAGTTGTCTTATTCAATTTTCTATCACTAGGTATACACTTTCAAACCAATTCAAGATGAAAAGTAGTCTGTTCTCTGTTCAGACTCTCCATACACAGAGTGACAAGTTTCTCAAAAAGGCCAGGGAACCCCCTACAGATAGGTGGACTTCTGACAGAGAGACTGTAATGGCTCCTAACTGCTTCAGCTTTTGCTCTCAAAGTATAAAGTGAGGCTGAATTCAGACAGGTTGGGGACAGTTTACTAACATTTACCCCTGAAGCTGAATGTCAACCATGGACTAGGGTCTGGTCTGAAAGTCTTTTATAGGCTTTAGTGCCTGGTAGGACCGCTTGTCCTTGCTGAAATGACCACAGTGGAATAGCATCATCCTCCTTCCATTTACGTGGATTTTTGTTTCTGATGGCAAAAACACTGGGATTAACCACCTGATTTATACATGTGGCATATGAAAAAGCTTTGTAATACTCCTGAAACTCAATATTGCACTATATGTTAACGGAATGGAATTTAAATAAAAACTCAAAACAAACAAACAAAAATACACTAACGTCTTCTTTCATTAAGATTAAAAAAAAAGCTTTGTAATAATCATATAGAATAGGGATTTTCTTCTGTTTTATTTATTTGTGTATTTATTTAATTTTTTTAATGTTCATTTATTTTTGAGAGTGAGAGACTGTGTGAGCAGGGGAGGGGCAGAGAGAGGGGGAGACACAGAATCTGAAGCAAGCTCCAGGCTCTGAGCTACCAGCACACAGCCGGGCACAAGGCTTGAACTCATGAACTGTGAGATCATGACCTGAGCTGAAGTCGGACACTTAACCAAATGAGCCACCCAGGCACCCCAGGTTTTTTCTGTCTTAAACAAAAATGATTTATGTTTAGGGTTTAGAGTTCTTATTCTCTGTATCCTACTTTATATTATTTTTCTCTCATTTCCCTTTCTTATTCCTAAAATCTTCTTTCATTTTTCTTGTTTTACTCCTTTTTTTAATGTGTATTTACTTTTGAGAGAGAAAGCACACAAGGAAGGGGAGAGGCGGAGGGGGGGCAGAGGATCCAAAGCAGGCTCTGTGCTGACAGCAGAGAGTCCAATGTGGGGCTCAAACTCACGAACTGCAAGATCATGACTAGAGCCAAAGTTGGAAGCTTAACCAACTGAGTCACCAAGGCGCCCCTTGTTTTACTCATTTTTTAATGTCTTTTTATAGTTTTATTCTTCTAACCCTGTCTCACTTTCATAAATTTCTTTGGATAATGAAGTTTTTTTACTTTCCAAAATCAGAAGAAAAGTCTGAATTCAAATCTTGGTTAAATATGTATACTCAAGGACAATTAGAATTGTAGTAATCGCTGTTTAACTTTTAACTTTATTTTAATTTTATACCCCTGCAAACAATGAGAACAAACCAAATCATGAACATGCGCCTATTGTTTAAAGTCTCTTTCTTTTCAACCATTTGTCCTTAAATGTGTCAATTGGTGGAAAGAAATTTCAATCTCCCCCAAAAACAGATTTTAATAAATAATAACTATTATACCCCAAGAAAATTGCCATTATATTTCATCCAATGTCTTTCTTAAAAATGTCAAGTGCAAAAAAAATATGTTGTATTCAAGGGACTGTAAATTAATAGAATTGGAAAGGATGATAAGAGTGCATATTTTTAGCTTTTTAAAAAAAGATGCCAACATCTTCTGTGAAAGATAATTTTAACATTTTATTAACTTTAAAGTGCTATTGAAACAACACATCAACAAATTAAAAAGCAAAGATATTAAGCCTTTTGTCATCACTGAATGTAAATTCTATATTCTAGAACCAATACCTTCAGAATTAAAGTCTTCTCTCCTGATTCTACAATGGAAGATTTAGCAACAACAAAAAACAACTCAGTCATTCAGTACTTACGAGGTTCCAAGAACTATGCCAAATCATTTAATAATCACAATAAACCTATGAGGAAATCCTCTTAGTTTCCTGCTTCATCTATATGGCAATTGAGAACCAGAAAGTTTGTAAAATTCCCAGGGTCGTATAGTAACTCACCACATCTCAGTGCTGAGGTCACAGCAGAAGACTTTACCCAAGACTTAATTAACTCTTATGCTAAACTACAGTTTGGAGCTATGCGGGATTTTATTCAGTTTTACATGACTCTTTATGACTTTTCCCCATTAATGAGGACATTAGTGTGATAAATATACAAATAGGATCTTTAAGAGGTGATTTATAGGTTTACACTTCAGTACTTTGCATATGTAGGTTTTCCCAACACTCAAACTAGAGGAAGAGATGAATTTTTTTGAATGATATTTAAAGATTAATGAGCTAGTTTATGAGTTTCCAGATGTCATTATATCACTCTAGTTTTATAATAGATGATTATCTTCAAGGAGTTTTCATCATGTATATGAAACTAAAAAAGACAGCTACTTACCTAGCTGTCTTCTATTATATGGTATTGATATTTTCTATCGATACATAAATAAACTAAGAGTGACACAAATTATATTAAAAAATACTAGGAAAAGTGAGATAGAAATAACAACTGATTTTCTATACATATAGAGAAATATTAAAAAATCCATCGTGAGGCTGAAGAGATTTATTATTATCATAGGTCTGTCTTCAATTATTAAACTGATTTAAAGCAATGTAATTTCCGATTTATGCATACTGCATGACTAATTTTAGCATAGACATAGAGGAACATTTCTCTCAGCTCATGGTCCTTTAGTTTAGGATAATTTATTTATTACTATTTTATAAGAGTATGAAGTCAACATATATTGTGGCTCAAAAGGAGAAACATTATCTGTTTTGTCTTTATGAGAGGATAAAAGTACAGAAAGGGGAAGATCTGTTAGTACCATTAACACAAGCTCCATGCTAGATAAAAGGAGGAGGCATATCAACTCCAAATGAGTTGTTTTCCTGTACCATTGATTTTCAAAAACATATTTCAATAGGGTAAGAAATCTCACATTATAAATAAAATGTAGATATCACATTAGGAAAGCTTAGCTTATAAATCAAAACCTATAGAGAAGCAGTCTTCTGTCATTTAGGTTGACGTTTAGAGTCAGAGAAACTGAGTTTCTGCCTCTACTCCACCACTTACTATATGTTCTGTCAGTTCAAAAATAACTACTTTAGGGGGACAGCCTGGGTGGCTCAGTCAGTTAAGCATTGATTCTTGGTTTTGGCTCAGGTCATGATCTCACAGTTCCATAGGATCGGGCTCAGTGCTCACAGCACAGAGCCTACTTCATATTTTCTCTCTCCCACTCTCTCTGCCCCCTCCCTGTCCCGTGCTCTTTCTATCTCTCTCTCAAAATAAATATAAAAAAAAATAAAAATAACTATTTCACCTAAGACTCAGTTTATTCAATCATAAATTCTGAAAGTAACTTTTCAATTGGTTTGCTGTGAAGATTAAATTGAATATGTATTTAAACTACTCAGTATGAAAACTGGCAAATAAAAAGCATTAAGAAATTGGTAATCATATCAGCAAATGGCACTGTGAAAACTGGACAGGAACGTGCAGAAGTATGAGCCTGGACCACTTTCTTATACCATACACAAAAATAAATTCAAAATGGATGAAAGACCTAAATGTGAGACAGGAAACCATCAAAATCCTATAGGAGAAAACAGGCAGCAAGCTCTTTGATCTCAGCTGCAGCTATTTCTTACTTGACATGTTTCTGGGGGCAACGGAAATAAAAAGCAAACGTGAACTATTGGGACCTCATCAAGATAAAAAGCTTCTGCACTGCAAAGGAAACAGTCAACAAAACTAAAAGGCAACCGATGGAATGGGAGAAGATATTTCCAAATGACATATTGATAAAAGGGTTAGTATCCAAAATCTATAAAGAACTTACCAAACTCACCACCTAAAAAACAAATAATCCAGTGAAGAAATGGGTAGAAGACATGAATAGACATTTTTCCAAAGAAGACATCCAGATGGCCAACAGGCACATGAAAAGATGCTCAATATCACTCATCATCAGGGAAATACAAATCAAAACCACAATGACTTACCACCTCACACCGGTCAGAATGGCTAACATTAACAACTCAGAAAAGAACAGATGTTGGTGAGGATGCTGGGAAAGAGGAATACTTTTGCATCCATGGTGGGAATGCAAACTGGTACAGCCACTCTGGAAAACAGTATGGAGGTTCCTCCAAAAATTAAAAATAGAACCACCCTGTGACCCAGCAATTGCACTATGAAGTATTCATCCAAAGGATACAAAAATGCTGATTTGACGAGGGCACAAGTACCGTAACTTTTATGGCAGTGCTATCAACAATAGTCAAATTATTGAAGAAGCCCAAATGCCCATCGACTGATGAATGGATAAAGAAGATGTGGTATATATACACAATGGAATACTATTCGGGAATGAAAAAGAATTAAATGTTGCCATTTACAACAACGTGGATAGAACTGGAGGGTATTATGTCAAGGTAAATAAGTCAGGTAGAGAAAGACAGATATCATATGATTTCACTTATATGTGGAATTTGAGGCACACAACAGATGAACATAGGGGAAAGGAAAGAAAAATAACATAAAACAAAGATGGAAGCAAACCATAAGAGATTCTTAAATACAGAGAACAAAGTGAAGGTTGCTGGATGGGGAGGCGGGTAAGGGGAATGGGTTAAATGGGTGACAGGCATTAAGGAGGGCACTTTTTGGGATGAGCACTGAGTGTCACATGTAAGAGATGAATCACTGGGTTAACTAACCTGAACTAAAAATAAAATAAAATAAAATAAAAAATAAATAAAACTAGATACATGTAATTTCATTTTCAGGTATCATAAGATATGTTATTAAAATATATTTTACATATTTATAAGTGTATATGTGTTATATGCATGTTATATGTGTGCATATACACTCTCGTCACATTCTGTGAACAACTGGAACTGAGATTATTAAAATAAAAACAAAATTGTGCTTATCTCTTATTTTTTAAAAAATGTCCCTCTTATTTTCTAGATCACATGCCAATAAAACTTTAACAAGTAAGAATTCAACTCATGAGAACTATTTCTTAACTTGTGATTATGTATTACCATCCTTCATTTAATGTAATACTATGTAACCAAAGAAAATAATTTCCAGATATGCTCTTGGGACAGAGAATAAATAAACTTTGTAACTTACTTTTTCATATCTACAGAATGCTATAAGAACCAAAAGTCATTGTAATGATCCTAAAATAGCATAAAATTCTAACTGTTTTATGGCTTAGAGAATATTTTAATATGTTTCATATAACATGGTTAAGAGCCCATTAAGTTAGAAAGTGTATATTCTGTTTACCAATTTAAATTAGATACAGTATACAATAACAATACAAACAATAAAGTTTGAAACATTAAGATCTGGCTAACCTTAATGTATTCTACTCATTCAAAGTATTACCACTGAGACTTGTGAGAGACTGAAAAAATCTCTTATTTTATATTTTTTACACATATTTACAATAAATAAAAGATAAAAAACAGATTTATTTTCTAATGCATATTTTGTAATTCTTTTGATGCCAAAGTAGAATATGGCCAAAGAAATCAGCTTCTGAGATCTTTAAATGATACATAAATTCTTTACATATTGACATAGGACACTCTGCATAATGTTTGAGAGATATTTATTTCAACAGCCCATATCATTAGCATTTAAATTTTGTTATTGGCAATATGCACATATATAATCATCCATCTAAATCAATAAATGAGGACACTATTCAGCTAATTTAAAACAAAATATTTTTCATTCATCACATTACATCTCAACTGCATCCAATATCCGCATTCATTTGCATATCTAGGTACATCATAACTAACAAAGTATTTAAGGATTAATGCATAACTATTAGATAACATAGAATTATTGACAGATGCAAGATAAGTACTTTTGATATAAAATATAAAATATGTATAATCACAAATCTATCAAATTTACACACTTACCAATACAGGTAGGTAAGGAATCATTCCACTGGGCCAGAGAATTGGGAACTGTATCACACCTAATTGCGATGGATCCATGGAGGATGTATCCTGGATTACATTCAAAAAGAACCAATGAACCAACTGCAAATTCATTGCCGATCCTTCTTCCGAATCTTGGTTCAGGCACAGAACTGCATTGTGTGGAACTTGTTCTAGGAACAGCTGTGTACAAATAATTGTTTATTTTAATTTCATATTTGGTAGAGAAGTACAGATTTCAAAATATAACTAAACAAATCTCAAAGAAATATTCACTTTTTATCAGCACTCAAATTAACAACTTGAATACATTTCTAAAAGTTTTTTTATTCGTACAGAATAAAATACAAGTTAAAATGGATACTGCTTTGTCATCAAGATTTTTAATTTAAAAACCATTCTACTTTTGAGTCTTTAAACAACATCAAGTAGATTTTTTTTATTTTTTGTTTTACCAAACTCATTAATATAACAAAGTACTTTGAATTAGATATTTAAATTTATGGGATGATGACTGAAAGATCATGTGTTTCTCTTTTTAACCTGGGATACCAAGTTCAAACAATATGTGGCAGGTTACATGAGGTGATGTCACAATTCACTTTTCAGTAGTTTCATCAATTTAAAAAAGAAAACACAACATTTTACTACACAGCAGGTTCACAAACTTAGTTGTTTAAAATATGTTTGTTACTTATGAGGACAATTACTATGTTCAAGGCTAAGTAGAATAGAAGTCAGACAGATTAACAACAATAGAAGTTTTAATTTTAATAATCATACAATATCAGATTTGAAATTGTTTTTAAACTTTATAGGTACGTTCTCGATTGTGACTTTTTTGTTTTAGTAAAATAGAATGATAACAGGATGTTTTTTCTTTTTAAAACACATACAGATGGGATTAAGGAGTTTGACAACTGCCCCGAAAATGATATGATGCATTCCAAATAGATTGGTTCCTCTTACGTGACTTGTAATAGTGCCTTTTTCAATTCATAATATCTCATACTGTTTAATGAAGGAATACTATTGAAAATGAAACAGTATAATATTATAGCCAACATTATAAATGGGATAAAATCAGTTAATAAAAATATCAAATCACAAATGTCTATAAATGTCTTAGGAATAAGTCCAAACTACTACATGATCATAAATAATTAAAATATTTGAAATTATAGGTCTTTTCTTATTTTAATGGTAATATAAAGCCTTTTCTTTAAAAGGCAAGAAAAATCTATGTAAACAAACTTTCAATTGCACAAAAATATTTAATAGCCATGAAGAAAGTTTGAAATCTCCTGAAAGAATGAGAAACTAAAATTTTAGAATGGAATAATGATTTCCCTGCATGTCTAAGTACATCAGCACAAAATTTGCCACATTTTTAATTTAGAATGCTGGACTATGGGGAAAATAGAATATGTGGAGACTGAAGAGTTGTCAGGAAAAAAAAAAAACAGATGCTTTAAAACAATACGTTGGAAGGAAGGAAAATCATACTTGAGAATGATGATGTAAGCAATAGGTCACTTTTGACCTTGGTCAAAGTAACAATGCTCTAGTGAGAAGGGAGGGAACGGGGCAAAACTTAAAACAAAATAAAACAAAACAAAACACAGCTTTGATCTCTCCTATATGGTTATGAGGAGCTCGTCATTCAATAAACTCTGAACATAACATGAGGAAACTGATATCATTCCTTACTGTGTTTCTAGGCTACAGGGTCACTTACCTTGATAAACAAAGTGAAATCCCTTAGCTGTTATTGGTCCAACTGAAGTAAATCGAATTGTGATCTGATTACCTGAACTCAGTGGAAGTGATTCTCCTACTCAACAAAACAAACACTAAGATATCATAAATAATTTCATTCAGTAAACCTAACAAGTTATATTAATTTACACTGTCTTTTGAAAATGTCAATCTATGTTCTATCAAATTACTTCAATATATCCTATCTCTGGCAATATATTCTTCGGGTTCAGCTTCAATCACAACCTTTTTACAGAAGGCTTTAATTACATTTTGATACATATTGTCTCATTTAAAAAGAATCCTTAAATATTTTATATTACATTTAACACCATAGACTAAGTGACTAAATATTATATTTACTTGATTACAACGCCCCAAAATAGTTGGTTATATTTTTCTCAAGCGTTCGAGTTATTATCGTGTTTCTACTTTTTTTTTTCAATAAAGAGTGATTCTATTTTCAGTTTATTTCTAATATGGATGACATAAATCTCAACTTTCACTACAATACCAATCAAAGTCAGTCTTTAATCAATAACTGATGCATGGCAGTTCTATTAAAGGATACCTGAATGGGATCCTGAGAGGGAAGATAACAGAGAAGATTGCTGAGTTGGCCCATCATACACCTCAACAACATCGTGGAGTGATGTCTGGAAAAATACAAACTGGCCAAACACCACTGATCAACAGGAACCAGGAGAAGCAAACAAATCACCAACCATCCATAAACGAAAACAAAAAATAAAAAACAAAACAAAAAAAATAGAAAGAGGAGGAGAGAGAGAACAAAGTATTACAATATAATACTCATCTTTTTTTTTTCTACCTTTAAAAGAGGGTAGATGCCAATTGGTTGATATGCCTGACATATGTATTTCAGGTCATAAAGGTAATGACCATGACCTAAAAGCAATAAAATTTTTAGATACTATATTTAAAATAAATTAAATGGGTATATACAGCATTTATTTTGAGATCAGAAATCATAAGGTTGGTGACTAATACTTTATAATAACTCTTTTTTTTTTTTAATTTTCCCATTGGTAGTTTGGCTCTTTTCACTTTGTGACTCTCTTCCCTTTTTCTAATTTTTTTCTCCTCTTTTACATAAGATAATATTTTAACTTAGGGGAAGTTTTGTAGATTGCTTTGAAAATGCTATTCCATTATGAGTAATACTTCCACTGGAAAAATATCAGTGAGATTCTTTTCAGGTACGCAGTGTTTAGTTCACATTCTAACTTAAAACGGTTCCTAAGCATATATTGCTAATATTCTGCCAAAATAAATATTACTTATAATTCCTCAACAATTAAGGTATAAAATTTTAAAAAAATGAATGCTTTTTCATGGTAAGTACAGATCTGAAATACTTATTAATGAGTATTTATAAATGTCTCCTTATTTTTTACTTTTCCTTTAATTATGCCCTAACATTAAGTATAGAAACAACCCAAACTGTAACTTTAAAAAAAAAGAAAAGAACTTGTTTCAGAGCAGAAAGAAGCTTATGTTTTATGTTTTGTAAAAAATGAGATAAATAATAAAAATTATCTTTAAAACATTTTATTGAATACAAAACCTATGGGTTTAAAAGAGTGATTTCTTAAAAGTTTAATAATGTAAAACCAAGGTAATTTTTATCAACTCAAAATCACATTAGTGTAATTAAACGATATTGCATGAATACATATATTTTAAAAGTTCATTATTATTTACACTTCAAATCAAGATTATGGTCATCCTTTGGCGGTCTTATGAAGACAGGCTAGTTCATCTGAAACATGCTGAGTTTTGCCTATGAACACATACATGTAATACTGTAAACAAAGCTATACTTTTTTTTTTTTTGGCCTGCTAAAATAAGCTGGTGATCTCAGTCCAGTTCTTTGTGGGGTAAAGGAAAAGGAATACAGACACGGAGTTGTTGTTTTGAACACTTCCCGAATATTGACGTGCTGTATTTCATAAACAATCCTCCTGAAAACATTGCTTCAAAGTCATGAAAACAAATTTATGTTTCTATCAAATCAGATACATGTAGGCAATTGTTTTAAGAGTTTACAAGTCACATGAAATTTCAGTCCAGACCTTTTTAGAAGATCCATATATTGGTCTACCAAATCCCAAACTATTTAAAAAACATTCGAAAAAATATTAAGAAAGTTTTTGTTTTCTGTTTTTGTATTTGTTTAGATTGGTGTTTGATGTGTTTTCAGATGTGTCTTTGAAAGCTTCAGTGACAATGCAGGTGTTGCCATTGCCAAGTGTTCCCTTTCCCCCCAAAATCATGTTAGCCTAATTATAGGAGCTTTGCTAAGAGCATGTGCAACAAGGCTCTTGGTAGATAAACTATTCTTTCTTTATGTCTTTTTGGAAAGACCTTAGATGAAACATTAAAATTCAACATCCCTTAAATCTTTCTGCTTAAATATTTCAAATGTTTCATTCGGAAACATGCCCAGTTCCCAAGCAGATCACCACATTACAAACATCTAAAAAACAAAACAAAATAACACCCACCCTGTTCAAAACAAAAACAAAAACAAATAAAAAAAATCCCACACACAAAAAAGAGTCATCCAAGAGCTTTTTCTAAGGAAAAAGGGGAAAAAATATTTCTTTCCTCTTGTTCACAATTGTTATTTCTCCACAGGTCCAGCAGACTTTTGTGTCACTTGTAAATGGGAATGTTGAAAAGTGTGACTTTTTTTTAATGTTTATTTATTTTGAGAGAGAAAGAGCAAGAACAGGGGATGGGCAGAGAGAGAGAGAGGGAGAGAGAGTGAAAAGTGTAACTTTTAACAATATAGCCATTAACACAGTATATTTGCATCATTTTAAGTAACAAACATTGTATGGCATGCCCTTGGAGTGTTCTTAGTAACTCGTGCCTGTAATTTGTTGTGCTAATTCTGAGGTGACAATGAAGAGAATTAAGAAGCATAGGGGGTGAAGGAGTGGAGCTTTGAATCTTGCCTTATGAAGTACTTACTTAGTACTAATAAGCTACTACTCATTTTTAAAAGTTTATTTATTTTGAGAGTGAGAGAAAGAGCACATGCAAGCAGGGGAGGGGCAGAGAGAAAGAGAGAGAGAGAGACTGAGACAGAGAGAGAGAGAATCCCAAGCAGGCTCTGCCCTGTCATGGTAAGATCATAACCTGAGGCGAAATCGAGAGTCATATGCTTAACTGACTGAGCCACCCAGGCACCCCAGCTACTATTCTTTAATTGCTATCTAACTCTGTATTAACATAGCCAATGGAAATCTTAAAGTAAAAATAGCTTTTATTAGGAGAAAAGTTACTTGAGAGCATACTAATAAACTATTACATGAAAAATAAAAATTTTAAGTACATTTTGAATACATTTTTGTAGTATGAAATATTTGATTTCAATCAGTTGATGCAAATCAACATTTGCATGGTGATTTCAGTTCCTACACATCAGCAGGTTGAGTATTGCCTCAGCAAATTATGTTACAAGCCTGAACCAAATCTTAGTCAGAAATCTCAAGAATTGAATGGTAAACTTTGTGTTTGCTTTTCAATTCTGTCTGCAAATGCCTTTATTTAGTTTTCTTACATTCAAGACATCAGGTCTTCTGCTTCTAAAATGTTCTGAATGGCCAAGTGCACCCTTGGCATGGTTGAGACTTTGTAGGAAAAAAAATTGTGAAAGAGTTTAAGATGGATCCAAAGATAACTGAATGTTCGTTTTTGGTAAGTGAGATGTTTTTAGCATACCTTTCTGGGTTACTGGTGTTTTGGGGCCTGTGGTGTATGTAATGGATTATTGTCCAATTGACAGACATGTTCTGTATCTATCCATAAATTAATTTTAGCATCCTATCTATCTATCTATCTATCTATCTATCTATCATCTAGCTATCTATTGATCTATATTTGGTTATTGAATTCTCTGTTGAACCACTGTAGTATTTGACTAAAATGTTCATTAATTCTTGAGTTCAATAAAATTTTTGATGCAAGAAAAAAATTTGATACATGGTTATTTTATATTTGCATGGGAATCACAGTTATGTTCCCTTCAAAAAACAAATCAAAAAACCTTTTAATACTGACCTAGATACCTCAACTTAATGACTGGACCATCTTTTTATTTCTAGGACTACAATTAACCCCCAAAGTTTGGACTGATTATGCCTTCTGGAATGATTAGCAAGCCCTCTATCTTCTTTTTCTTAGTTTCCAACAGAGACACAGAATTCTCTGCATCTCAGCTCCACGCTTCTTTCCCTTACTCTGGAGATCTGCATGTGGACATCAAAAGCACCTTGTTCTCAGCCTATTAGAGTAGGCTATAAACACAAAGCTGTTTCTTACGAGAAACACCACTTCCAGTGAACTTTTTTTTCTTTCTTAAGCATAAGAGATCTTAAAAATAATGTTTTAATTCTTTTATTAAAATCCATTTTAAAATGCTATAGATGTATTATTGCGAGCTGAGAAAAGGAAGAAAAGGGAAGCCTGATAAGCTAGAAAATACCACCCAAAATAACCCTTCAAATCAGCCGATGCAAATAATCTATTATGTCTGAAACTACTTCTGACCTCTTATTTTCCATATATTTTACTCTAGAATACAGTTTATTAATCTAACTAATATATTGATTCTGTTCTATGATGTATCAAAACAGAACTGGAATCAGAAAGCTGAGCCATCCAGAGAGAGTCCTGCTCTTAGACCCCATTAACTATATTTGAAGTCATGCAGGTAGCAGCTTACCTCTACCTATGGAAAGACACTAGGTTAGCCAATTAAATCAATTGTAACCCAACAACAGAGCATGTTGGGCACATCTTTTAATGCAGATCATTACTATGCTCATCATTTAATCCATTTTGAAAAGCAACTCCTCTACCAACCTCTAATGGGCAATATTTAGGAGGTATCCTAGGCTGCATTTTTTTTAATCTATAACTTAAATTTTTAAAAGTCACTTAAATAGTCTGATTAAATCACTTAGATAGAGAAAACCTCTAATGTGGATTAGATAGGCAGGATATTTACCCCAACTTTAAAATTTTGTCTTAGTTCATTTGCTTCCCCATGATCAAATAAACTCAGAAGACATGACATTGTGTTTATCTGGTTTTCTTTGTAGGTAAATCAAGGTTTATTAGACATCTAATTTTTACAGGGTTGTTAATACAACCAAGACAGAGAGGCGGGGTTCCATTTACAGAGAAGGTTCGCATGATACAAGTGTTAACTTAACAAAGTTTCAGAGCCCATTTGTTTCCTATTCTGCACCAACTCTTTTCTACCACTTCTCCTTTAGTCACATTCATTTAACTCATGAGACTTTATCCATTCTGCTTAATTTAGCCATTCCAAATGTAAGTCAGTAAATGATGACAGGGTGCCGGGAATGGTATAAAGAAACTCTGAGGAGAAACAAGACAAAGCAAAAACAGAAACAGAAACAAACCAAAACCAAAACCAAAACCAAAACCAAAACAAACCTGAGAATTAATATGGCTAAACTGTCAGAAGGCACCATGCAAACCAACAGTCTCCTGGAAAGTATCTTTGTGGAAAACAGTACAGTGGACACTTGAGGTGGGACATCGTTCACAACATGGCTGAGCGCCCAGAGGGGTGAGCATTTGTTTAGAGTATAAATAAATAGTTCTTTACTTTCAACTGTTGCTGATGTTCCGCAATTACCTAAGCTAGTAAGAATATTTTTTAAGTTACACTTCATTCTTGTGCCATCAAAACAACCAGAGGCTCACTGATTTAGCAATTAAGTTTAAATGAGGATAATAAAACAAACATGGACACAATTGATGTTATTCAGTGACTAGGGCTGGAGTTATTGAATTAAAAATAAATATTGAATCTATGCAAATACAGAAGGGTTTTAATTTTGCTTTTATCAATTTTATTGTTCTCTCAGGAAGGAATAACTCACAGAGTATCCCAACGGGGTACTAGTTTTAAAAGGAAAACAAACAAAACAAAACAAAATAAAAAATAAGAACCTCAGACGCAGATGGGCCATGGCTAAAGAAACTGATCTAACCATCTCTGTGGAAGGTGGTAAACGGTAAAATTAAAATGTCTTAGAGTTTGTGGTAAATTCAGGTCTTATTCAAACTTGCTTTGATGTAAAAGGGATCAAATTTAGTGGAGGAAGACAGAGAAGTAGTTCTCCTTAGGCATCGGTATTTCTAGTTGTCAGATGGATGGTACCTTATTCATCATGGTGCCAAAGTACTAAAACGACAAGACTTCTTTACTCTATGAGAGAATAGATAAAGCAGCTTAAAGACTGTCAGTTTCTGCAACTGAGCAGATTTAGAAGGACTAAGGCTTTAAACTAACAAATCTACAATTCTAGAATGCCCTGATAAAGGAAAATGAAAACTGTCAAATGAAGAGTTAGGTCAGGTTCTGGAATCAGACTTTAGGATCAAATCTAGGATGAGCCTCACAGAGAATTTACTTCACTTTTCCATGCCTCAATTTCCTCATCTGTAAAAGGGAATAATGATAATAAAGGTAACCTCATATGATTGATGTGAGTTATTGTATAAATTGATACTGGTAAAACACTTTGAACAAGTACCTGAAACACAATAGTAAGTATTAGTTACTACCATAAGTATCTCAGCTTTGTAAATTTATAGGCTACTAATTCAATATCTGAAAATTCATGATAGGAAAAATTTAATTGACCTTTGAGGTTACATAGCATATTTTTTTCTCATACTTTGCTTTCCATACATGAGTCTTTAAAATAAATGTTAGAGCCGGTTGGGTTAGAGGAACATTCCATGCATTTTAATCAAGGTTCATTTGTCTTATGATTCCAGAATGACTAGGTACTTCTCTTATCTACTTGATTTTACATTCTCTCCTTTTGGATGGAATATGAAAGTGTAATTAGCAGTATTCTGTATGGACTAAGAAAAGAGGAGCAAGGTGAGAGAGCACTTTACTTTTGTTTTATTTTGCTCCCTTTATTTTAAGTCCCTCTGTTGCGAAAGCAATGAAACACCAACACAAAAGAAATAGTTCCACACAGAGGGGAGTCTAGACAGAAAAAGGAAAAAAAAAATACTGTAAATTCCTATTAGATCTCAGCATGATTCTCAACATGCCTATTATCCTTTTTCAAAATCCACACATTCTCTTGTATTCTAGGGTTCGTTTTGATTGTATTAAGCACTCAGCTGGTTAGTTGCTCTGTTAAAAAATTGTAAAGAAGTCACCTCCATTTTGCTCAGCTTGCATTTTATTCACCGACACGACAAAGAAAACACACGTGTGCACTCACTCTACCAACAGAACAGAAATAAGATTCAAATCAAAGATGTGTTTAGAACTGTACTTGATTATATGTGAGAGCATAAAAAAATTACTGTTGGTGACATAAGATATCAAAAAATTTGGCTAGCTTTACAGGAATTTTGCTTCATACTTTCATCTCAGTATGAATATTTCAAGACAATATTGTAGAAATGTCCATGTATGCCAAATGCTTCCTTTTTAAATTAGGAACATATACAGAACTCGTTGTTCTCTATACGTTCTCACTGTGAAAGTACTTACAAAAAACTCCAACGTTGCTTTTTGGGATATTTTGCCACTTGGATACCTCATAATTTTAAAAGCATTCTCATTTAAAGATGATTACAAGTAGCCAATTAAAACTTCAGTTTTATGAAATATACATATATGTGTGTGTGCATTATACACATACATATAAAGTTAAATATTATAACAATTTATTCAAAAGCACCAAAAGGCAGAACTTTAAAAACCAGACCCAAGGGAGTGCCTGGGTGGTTTAGTTAAGCGCCCGACTTCAGCTCAGGTCATGAACTCGCAGTTTGTGAGTTTGAGCCCTACCTCCGTCTCTGTGCTGACAGCTCAGAGCCTGGAGCGTTCTTTGGATTCTGCCTCTGTCTCTCTCTATTCCTTCCCCATTTGTACAATCAATAAATCAATCAATCAATAACAAACCAGCCCCAAATCACATTAGTGTGCTACTTATTTTCAAAATGTCACCCTGCGATGGAAAAGTTTGAATAGAAGTTGCATTAATTGATGTAATAACAATCGAGCATTTCATCAGTATTTTGGAAACTCTTCTATTTTCTACCTATCAGATTCCAAAGACTTACAGTTATCCTTTTAGTACAATACTAGTAACCTATTAACTCACAATAAGGTGCTTTATACTAATGCAGCATCTTAGTTAAGGTGAGTCATGTGAATCATATACTAATTATCCAAAGGTTATTAAAATCACATAGAAGTTTGCCCCCACTACGATGCTGGGGCCGATCTTGCCCTAGAGCAAATAACCTACAAGTGCTAGGTTAGCAGCTCACAGAGTACTGTGAGAGCATTCTGGCTCTGAAAACAACCATACCAAACTCTCATTATTGCTATTTTGTAATAATTAGGAAAAGATGCTATTTAAAAACCAGAATCATGGCTCTGACCATGGTACCCAATTATCCAGGAGATAAGTAGTTCTAGAAATCTTGTCCTGCTTTGAATGCATAACAGTAAACAGGATCCTAATTTTTTTTCCTGTTAGCAATTTCCTTCCTGTGTGATACTTGTGTTGATCTATAAACTGGTGTAGTGACTAAATCCATAATATTTGCTTTCAGGATTCTCTAAAGCTGGTTTTCTGTATATGCTATGGCCATTAGCCCACCACCAAAATTACAAACTGCCTATATGACTTATTTCAAACATATAGACATTATAAAAAACCCTTTTATAGCAAGTATAGTTCGGTTTTCTTTAATTGTTTCAGGAACAAATATCTTTTCAACGGCAAGCCAACAGCTTATCTGCAACTTGGCAGTTGTAACGTTTCCCAATAGCTGAAAATTAATTTGGTGTTCAAAAAGCAATGAAATCAAGAAAAACACAATAAGCAATTCTACTGCATGTTTAAAATAATTGAATCAGGAAAGCAAAATTAGAAGATTAAAGTGTTACAATATTTTATTAGCACTTTTATTTTTAACTCAATTTCAATTTGGATGAGTATTTGTCTTTAATCACTCCTAAGAAATTTTTCCTACAGATTTGGCAGAATATGTCTGCCAAGTCCCAACTAGACCAGACAGATTCAGGTCAGGAAAATATTCTCATGTGGACTATAACATAAGTTAGTGGAATTTTTTTTTTATTATGGAAATTTCCAAACATACACAAACTAGAGAGAATAGTAAAATAAACACTCATGAACCCATCCACCCAGTTTCAACACTTATGAACATTTGCCCGTTTTGTTTCATTTATTCTCTCCCATCCCTCCTATATCCTCAACTTTTGAGCGCTTTCAAGCAACTCCCAATATCCTACCCCTTTTCCATAAAGACTTCAGTGTTTACTTCTAACAGATGAAGACTTCAAAAAAAATAACTACAATGTGGTTACCATATGTAATAAAACTAACAATAATTTCTTTCTATCATTGAATAACCATTTTTGATCACATTTCCTGATCTTCTCCTTCCAAAAAAAGTATTTTTTTACACTTGTTTTGATTAAATCAAGACGCAAACAAAATCCATGCATTCCTTTGGTTGATGTCATATACTTATGGGAAAAATATGGGTCTTGTAAAGGCAGGGAGACTGAAATAGGATAAATCTCAACTGATCAAAATTCTCCTGTCATCTAATTTTTGTTGAGAGTTAATTGGCGAAGCCACAGTGAGCAGATAATTTTCTGTGGAGAACACCTCTGGAGGTGGGCGGGCTGCTCTGTGGACAAAGTTCCTGATCCTCTGAAGTCCTATTTCAATCAGAGCAGTTTTGTTTCTCTGTTTTATTATGGGACATTCACATACAATTCAGCATTAAACCTAGATTCAAATTCTTGCTTTCACTGGATTCTTTACACCCTGCACATCGCCTCCTACGCATGCCATGCCTTTTCTGCAGGCTCAGCACCCCGAACTCCTCAACTCTCAAAGTTCCACTGCTTAAGAGTTCTTTAACTGGCAAAATTTACATCTGTTTTAGGATGACAGATGGAGGGGTTCATCATAGGGCAACATCTAAAAGAGTTTCTCAGTTCCCCCCAACCCCCGCAAAAGAAAGAAAGAAAGAAAGAAAGAATAAGAAAAGAAAAGGAAAGAAAAGAAATCACTAGTCATCTCTTTAACTTGGGTTCTAGCTTCACCATGTTGGAAGTCATGCTTGTACATTTTCATGACAGAAGGAATTCCAAGCTTAATTAGTCTTAACGTGGATACAATGCTATTATGTTCTGAAATTTATTTTTCTGGACCATATTCCATTCGAAATGTCCAATTAGAGGAAGAGAATTTGCTGCTGCTGAACATTTAGAAAATGGAGGATCTGGTATGTTCATTTATTTACTAAATCAATAAAAGTTATATTTACATAAAGGTATAATAATAACTGGTTATCATTTATTGAACCCTTACTATATGTAAGGATCTGTGCAGGGCTCTTTATACATATCAGCCACATTGATCCTTAAAGTAACCTTTGAAGTAGGCACCACTATCTCCACTTTAAATATGGAAAAACTAAAACTTATTTAAATAAGTTAAAACAACTATCAAAAATTACAAAACCAGCAAGAGCTAAGATTTGAGTTCATGGAATATGAATCCATTTTGAGCCTGATCTCTTAAGTATTATTCGTAGAGCACAGCAATCTGGAATCTACTAGTGAATAAGCAGACTTGAAAGTCATTGAGGAAATCTTACTACAACAAAACCTGACAATTAACATCCATGATAAAGATTCTGAATATGAAATTTTTTTTGGATATTTTGTTGAGAAAGGTGGGGAAGACTTTTATAGTATATTTATAAATGTATTGTCTTAAATGACCAAATAATTAATGAATGTTATCTTGAAAACACATTCATATAATTTATATAATACTGTGCTCTTAATAAGTAAGGTGTTAGATGTCCTGTAGACTCTCAGCCCTTT
Source organism: Prionailurus viverrinus (assembly GCF_022837055.1). Classification (NCBI taxonomy): domain Eukaryota; kingdom Metazoa; phylum Chordata; class Mammalia; order Carnivora; family Felidae; genus Prionailurus; species Prionailurus viverrinus. The sequence continues at coordinate 57,455,484 of NC_062578.1, forward strand.
TTAGGAGTAGATTTTAGAATTCAGAAGAGTAGCAGGGGCAGCTCTTTCTGCCCATGGATACTGTCCTCATGCTTTAATAAAACCACCTTTTTTGCACCAAAAGAAAAAAAAAAGAGTAGCAGAGTCTGTCACGTAAGTTTTGTTCTCATAATCGTTTACAAAATAAAATGCTGGTCATAAAGAACCTAGGATTTACAGTTCTGTACACCTGGGTTTGACCAGCTTTGCTACTTAGTGTTGTGTGACCTTGACCAAACTAATAAACCTTCATAAATCTTTTTCCTGATCTGCAAAATAACACCCACTCCCTAGGCTTGTTGTAAAGATTAATCTGTAAAGCATCTTGTCCAGCAGGTGCTTAATATACATGATATTACTCACACATACACACACACATACACACACACACACCCACACACCCCATACCTTGTGACCTTTTTAATTGCTTGTTTAAAAATTTTTAAATCAAAATAAAATTATATAAATAAATTAAATTCATAATTAATTTTTAACTCTGCCAAATGTGATGTTCAGAAGTGATAATAGTAATCTCAACAATGGAAACAAATAAGAACAACAGAATAGAAATTTTGGAAAATACCCTATCATTCATTTAGTCCAAACCATCCGATAATATAAATATCCTTTTAGTCTTTTAAACTTCCCCAGAGAATACATTGACCATACTGGTGTATAAAGGAGTTATTGAAATAAATCTACACAATATGTATTATTCAAAGAGCACAGTGAACTCTACTAGGGGAAAATTGGTATCATTTATTGTTTCAGTTCTCCAAAAGACTTTTCTTCTGTAGTTAGTTTTTTTTTTTCTTTTCAGAGAGTCTCAAACTATATGGTCTATTATTAAAGAAAGAAAAAAAAGTATTTTATGCTAGCCTGAAAAGAGCTAATCTTAAGTACAAATAAAGTAACTTATCTCACTGTTGCTGTCTTAATATCTTCGCCATCACTCTTGTCCTTATCACTGATTTTTGGCAACGTCATCATCATCATCAAAAGCATCTAATATTCTTCCACAGTTTCATTCCAAAAACCCTTACCATTATTAAGTTAGTTATTATTTACTATGTGCAAAATACTGTACTGTTCCTGAGAAACTTACAAATGGATATTCTAGGTACATTGATACATTTTGGTATTGATAAATATTGATAAATTTCACCTTTTCATATAAAGATACTTTTGACTAGAAAATCATTTAGGTATACAGACAAAGCTGAAAGAAATTTGAAACTTTTTTTCCTTCACTTGGTGCACTTGTAAAATTTAGTTGGATTAACATCACTAGTTGATAAACAAGGAACCTATGTTTGAGGTTGATATATAAATCTATTGGTATCTGCCTCCTTACCCCAAATTTTGTACATATAAATCAATTTATTTATTTATTTATTTAATTTATTTATTTATATTTTTTAAGTTCCTTTTAAGAAAGTTTATAGGTACGTTAAACAATTCTCCACTGAATTAATAAAATTGCAGTTTGGGGATATGGCCTTTCATCAACAAAGATCTCATGGTAAATTGGTAATACAAAAATTAGTGATGATTAATATTCTGTCTTGCCTCTGTTCTTATATTGGGCCAATCTATATGATACGATTGAGTTGTGTTCAAAAGATATTACTAGCCTACAGGTAAGATTTTAAAATGCGTGTTCTCATCAAAATAATGTAAAAATGATAGGTGCCCAGATGAACTCACAAGATCAATTTGACCTGAAATCAGTGTAGTTCATGAAAATAAGAGAACATTTTAACTGTACAAGAGATTTCACAACCACCAGTCTCAATTCTTTGTTTTACAAATGATGTAACAAAAGTGCAGAAAGTGTGAAGGATTTGCAACACCAAGCCTGCAGGAGAATGCATTCTAAACTTCAATTAGAATAACAAGAAACATCCCTGCAAGACTGGGTCTTCACTAGGAAAGGGTTAAAGTCTCTAGACATAAATAATACAATTACTACACCTGCATGGAAAACATTGCTTGATTCTGTTGTTTTTGGGGGTATTATGTTAGTTTCAGGTGTACTATGTACAACATAGTAATTCAATATTTTATTCATTATGAAATATTCAGCACAATAAGTCTAGTGACCATCTGTCACTATACAAAGGTGTTACAATATACATACATATCTACAATAAAGCTTTTTTTTAAGTTTATTTGTTTTTTTTTAATTTTTTTTAATGTTTTATTTATTTTTGAGACAGAGAGAGACAGAGCATGAATGGGGGAGGGTCAGAGAGAGAGGGAGACACAGAATCCGAAGCAGGCTCCAGGCTCTGAGCTATCAGCACAGAGTCTGACGCGGGGCTCGAGCTCACAGACCACAAGATCATGACCTGAGCCGAAGTGGGACGCTTAACCGACTGAGCCACCCAGGCGCCCCTTAAGTTTATTTGTTTTAAGAGAGAGAGAGAGAGCATGCAAGTAGAGAAGGGGCAGAGAGAGAGGGAGAGACAGAACCCCAAGTAGGCTCCCCACTGCCACTGTAGAGTCTGATGTGGGGCTCCAACTCACAAACCGTGAGATCGTGACCTGAGCCAAAAGCAAGAGTTGGAAACTTAACCAACTAAGCCACCCAGGCGCCCCCATGATAAAGTTTAACATTAAATTAGGCACAGTAAGAGGTTAACAAAAATAACTAATAATAAAATGGAAAAATTTAACAATATACTGTAATAAGTTAGGTAAATGTGGTCTCTCTCTCAAGATATCTTTGGGGCATTTGGGTGGCTCAGTCGGTTAAGTGTCCGATTTAAGCTCAGGTCATGGTGTCACGGTCTGTGATTTCGCGCCCCAAGCTGGGCTCTGTGCTGACAGCTCGGAGCCTGGAGCCTGCTTTTGATTCTATGTCTCCCTCTCTCTCTGCCCCTCCCCCACTCACGCTCTGTCTCTGTCTCTCAAAACGTGAGTAAACGTTTAAAAAAAAAAAAAAGACATCTTACTGTACTGGACTCACCCTTCCTGTGTGAGATGTGAGAAGTGAGGTGATAAAATGTCTATGTGATGAGATGAAGTGAGGCAAATGTGACAGAGCATTAAGTTATTATTGACTGACTGGCAGTACCTCAGGAGAATCTTTACTTCCTCACCGCAATTCACTGTGGTAACTAAAACTGAAAAGGGAACCAGTGGATAAGGGAGGACTATTGTATTCAAGTCTCATGGGTTGTCTAGATATGTCAGAATCCTTCCAAACATTCTAAATTACTTAATAAGCTATAATTCCAGTGGATATATCTCATGTTCCATTATAAAAAAGCGTTTTACTTACGTGTGCAAAATTTATTCATAGAACTGTATAAAGCACTCAGCTTTTGAAAGAAGCTGTGTGAAAAATGTGTTTTGGATTGTCTTCAATGGAAATATAGTTGAACATTAATCACTCTGTATCAGAAAGCAAAAGGAGCTAAAGTAGCATCACCTCCATCCTTCCCAACTTACTCTCAGAAATAGTTCTCTTCAGAGCACTGATCAATGGTAAATACAAAGATGACCACAAGAATATGACTCCAAAAACCAACCAAAAATTTACAAATCTGTTTTGAATTACCACAACCCAGAGAAGAATAGTTATGCATTTAACTGAAAATTTAAAAATAAACTTATAATCATAGTCCATTATTAATTAAGAACCTATAGAGACATAAAACACTTATGCATGTAATTCACTTTATATTATGTGTGGGTTGAATGGCTTACAAAGCCATAATAACTAGCTTCAAAACACAAATGGAACATTCTTTTTTTTTTCCAAATGGGTGAAATCTTTTTTTCTTTTTTTATGTTATTTATTTTAAGAGAGAGAGAGAGAAGGAAAGAGAGAGGGAGAGAGAGAATCCCAAGCAGGCTCTGCACTGTCAGTACAGAGACTGACCTGGCCTCAGTCCGAGGAACCATATGATCATGACCCAAGCCGAAAGCAAGTTGGTGCTTAACTGACTGAACCACCCAGGAACCCCTGAAATCTTATTTTTAATGAGATTTTAGGACACACCCTGGAGATCAAGGACACAATATGTAATTCATAAAACTATTCAACTCCCCCCAAGTATGTCTGACCTTGATCCAAATCACACAAAGAAAATTTTTACTTCTTTTTACATTTCCATTCTTCTATTTCTTCTCTTTTTTTATTTAATAAGAATAATGTTGCTTAAATGTTTCTTGTTTAACAGTGATTCTGCATAAGTAACTAAATTTTATTTCTTAATTGTTCATTGTTAGAGAATCTTTACAGTTAAATGATGCTGGGCTCCAATCAGCAGTAACCATTAAGCAAAGGATTCACATGTAAAATGGGACCATTATAACTTATTTTACATATGATATTCTAAAGTAAATTGAGAGGCTAAGAGAAAAATTACCAGGTGTACTCACAACTGCAAAGAAAAGATCTTTCCCCTCCCCCCACCATTCCCGAAACCAGCCAGGGCGCGCCCGGTTGTAGTCTGACCTAAAGGCAGGAACCAATCAAGTTCTGCTGAGTGGTTTGAAATAAAGGTGGGAACCAAACAAGTTCTGCTGAGCGTTCAAATTTAAATGTCAACCAATAACAGCTCTGTAACCTCAAAAAATTCCTAACTTGTTTGTGCCTGTCTATAAATGAAGCTGTAAGATCCTTGCTCGGGGCCTCTTAGCTTCACTGGCAACGAGTGCGCGGAGGACCGGGTTCGAACCTGCAATAAACAACCCTTGCCGCTTGGCTTTGACTCTGGACTCTGGTGGTTTGTTTTCGGGGGGTCTCTCGAATTGGGGCATATCATAAATAAGAGACTCTGAAAAAACTTCTGACTGTATGCTGTAAAAGGGTCACATGTGGCTTACAAGAACGTTTTGAGAATCCAAGTTATTAGAAATTTTACACCAAATTCTACTTTAATACATTTTTTTCATATTTAGAGATGATAGATACAGGGTGTTAAATAATATTCTGGCTTCATGTTGTGAATTCCAAATATTATTTCAGGTTATTTTAGACTATTTGCTGGATTAGATAATTCATTTAGATTCAGTGGAGGGTAAAGAGGAGCCATGAGAGAAAAATCTAAAGGAAGTCTACTGTCACTGTTCTATGGCCACATGTGCTATACCTCCTTAAGCTGCCAGGGGGTTGATGTGCATTGTCTCCGGTTTTACCCATGATGACTTGAGCAGATGTTACCACCCACATTTTTAAGAAGAGGAAACTAAAGCCCCAAAGCCATCCCAGTGGAAACGTGTGTAGCTCAAACTCATACTCACTTATTTTATTTTTTAAGTTTATTTATTTTGAGAGAGAAAGAGAGCGTACAAGAGTCGGGGAGGGACAGGGAGAGAGGGAGAGAGAGAATCATAGGCAGGCTCCATGCTGCGGGCAGAGCCCAACATGGGGGCTCCATCTCAGATGCTTAATGGACTGAACCATCCAGATGTCCTTCAAATTCATACTCACTTTTAATCACTGTAGTAAGCAACGGCATATCAAGTATATTGGACACAGACTGGATCATTTTTTAACATTCCCTCCTCCATATGGTAAAGCTGTCCTCATTAATTATTAGAAAATGAGTAAATAATAATGGCCAGAAAAGAAATACAGATAGTGACGGGCGCCTGGGTGGCTCAGTCGGCTGAGCGCCCACTCTTAGTTTTGGCTCAGGTCATGATCTGGAGGTTTATGGGATTGAACGCCACATTGGGCTCTTTGCTAACAACAGGGAGCCTGCTTGGGATTCTCTGTCTTCCCCTCTCTCTGCCCCTCCCCACTCTTATACTCTCTCTCCTCAAAATAAAAAAAACTTTAAAAAATTAGCATGAATTTGAGTTTCCCCTCCCCCTTTTGCTTTCTCTCTCTCCCTCTCAAAATAAGTAAACATAAAAAAAATACAGTAAAAAAATTCCTTTTTTTGAACTCTGTGTGTGTACAAAGTATGCACAATAATATATATATATATGTAATTGTATAATGATGTGTATATATTATAGTAGTAAAAAGTTCAAAAGAAGAAAATAAATGTTATGGTACAAAAAGGAAGGATGTAATGGAGCACTATGTTAATTATATGAGTGCAACTTTTGAAAAAGATGAGTAAAACAAAACTTTACTGAAGTTTTGACTCTCATTTTTTTAAATTTTAAATAAAAATAAAAGATACAGGTGTTTACATAGGATGGGTTTACTGAAATTAAATTTCTTTGCCTTACAATCAGTGCTCTATCATATTGATACTATTTAAATAAAGGAATATATAGTACAATGCAGTTGGAGATATGAACTAGGTGATCTAGAATAATTCCATATCACTAAAAATTTACTCTAAAAAATGATTATGGTTGCTTAGTTCTAGTGCATCAAGGACTAAAGCAAAGCAAAGCAAAGCAAAGCAAAATAAAATAAAATAAAATAAAACCCACTGGTGAATTGGGTGTGTGTGTGCAGAGTAAACATATTATTAAAAAAAAATTGCACATTTCAATAGATGGTTTGTATTGATTGCAATCTTTCTATAACATTTTTAGAAACGATTCTTTAGCATCAAAGGAAATAAACAGAATCAAATGTCCCATTTTTTATTTTATTAGGTAAAAAGCAGAAAAAAACTGAACTATTCCATTCTCTGAGTGGTTCCTGGCCATTCTGTGACCCTCTCGGTATGCTCATGAAGCCAGTTCACAGATGAATGCCATCGCTTGTGTCTCCTAAAATTGTTACGTTCTGCTTCTCCAGCTTCTCTGACGCTGTGTATCTAGACTCGGTGTCTCATTTTCTTAGCTCATGTCTAGTCATCTTTGAAGACTCAGTCCAGAGATGCTATCACTGAATACTCACTGCTATTACCTCAGAATTTATTGAATTAAGGGTTGATCAAATGTACCTCTACAGTATTCACTGCGTGTTCTGGTCTTACAAGTTATTACACTCTTTTAAAATTTTGATTCAAGTATCTGTTTTTTTCTCGACTCCTTGAGATTACTTATATTTGTATCCCTGTACCCACTTTCCTAGCACTCACCACACATTTGTGCAACGAATGTAGAAACTCCAATTATGTAACCCCCTCACCCCACACCAAAAAAAAAAAAAAAAAAAAGAAAGAAACAAATGCTGAGACAATGTTTTCCCTCTTTTCAAGTAATCAACACGATACCTCGCAATCGTTTCAAATACCAGGTGTTAAAAGACATGTGTCAGTGCGACTTTCCTTTTTCATTTTCTTTGTTTTGTTTCACAAACAATCAATATTATTTAAGCAATTATCCATCATATCCGACAGAGCTTCCTTAAATACAAATTGAGTTGGCACAAGTTGCTTAAAAAACGACAGCAAAAATGAGGGTATTTCATTCAGTTCACTGGAGACTGATGGCCTCATGTCTTTAAGAAGGCAATACAAAATGCCACAAGTCAAATAAAAACAAGCTGCCCGTCCTCTGCCAAATCTCCCCTAACTTGAGGAACGGCATTTGCCTAGTCACCCGATCCATTTAACAGTATTTATGATGACCTATTCTGGGTCTGTGCTAGGCCCTGAGGTACAGTTTCTGTCCCCTGGAGCTGCTTTTTTGAGAAGTCCCTTCTTATAAACTCCTACATAGAAGTACACAGTCACGGCTTTCTATCTTCTGAATGTGTCTTGGTTCTAGTCGACCACCTGCTCTCTTCTCCATGCTCATTACTGTCTCCTCATTTCAAGCTCACATTGTCTCTAACCTCCTCTGGGACGTCCCTGGGTACAAATCTGAGGCAACTCCGCTTCTTTCTCCACACCTTTATGGAAGTGAGAAATCTAAAATACAAACCGATTGTGGCACTTCTGGATATAAGACTCTTTAGCTGTGGAATGGACCAGACTGGCTACATGAATAGTTTGATATTTTCATCATCTCCCCTGCCTCCAGTTATTTCCTTGGCCTTTAATTTCTAAAGCTTGTCTAAAGACCCATGCCCACCACCACCATCACTACTGTTAAGAAAAATACTTACAGATATGTTTTCATTTTCTGATATGAACTCTAGATCATTAAACCATGTTAATATTCTATTAATGCTCATTAAACAATAATCACTGATTTGCAACTTTTAGAAACTTGACCTATAGGTCAGTCTCTGGAAAAGGAATTTGGAGGTAATAAAAGCCAAGCTAAAATCAGAGAACTACGAAATTCAGCACACAAAAAAGTTGTTCTTCAAACAGAGATATAAAATACATTCACTATAGGAGGTAAAAACTTGGATATACTAAGCAAACAAATAGAGATTTGATCTTAGGAAAAATGAAGGAAAAAAAAAAGCCCTGGAAACTTGGTCTCAAGTTCATGGATAATTTAGAAGTCCAGTCGATATCCATTTATTCTACAAATATTTATTGAGTGCTGATAACATATAAAGAAATATTCTTGGAGCTCAGAATATCCGGTCCCTGCCCTCAACAATCTCACAGACTCGTGAAGGAGATAACATATTAGCACATACGCACCACTCTAGTGGTCTATGCACTCTACTCCTTGCTTAGAATGTCCTCCTTCTTCCCCCCCTGTGTGACATCTACCACTTTGTCAACAGGAAACAAGGCTCACCTCCTCCCTGAATCTTCTCTGAATTCTCATCATACAATCCCACACATTTTTAACCCATTGAACTCTTGGGTATTAATACCTGCACCACCCATTCTGATATGCATGCATTGCTGTTAGTTCTTATTTAGAGGTAATCCTTGACGGCATCACTCATATGACATTAGGCACTGCAGACACGAGTGGAAAAAAGATGGGCACAGTTACAAGTCTCATGTAACTGAATGGGTAGCACAGAAGACAGTCCTTAAGTACTGAATTAGAGGTATACAAAATGAGCACAAAGACCCCAGGGTGTGAGAGAATAAAATAAAATAGAATGATATTTTGTATAACTAATATGAAAAGACACCAGAATGGCTTTACATGGCACCTCCTACATGGATTTCTTCTTAGGCAAAGAGTTTCAAAAGAAATCATGGCTAATCATCAAAAACGGTGGGAAACCTAACCTAACATCACATTGAACTTACTCACATATATATAGACAAACTGTAATTAAAAACCTTTATGGCTCAAATCTCCAAAGCAGCAAATTCATTTACAAACATGAAAGTATGTAACCGCTGCTGGAATAGGTCACCAGGGGCTTCTCTGTTTTAAAAAGAACTGTACTTCAATAGGTACAGTTAAAAAACAAAAACAAAAACACAGAAAAGTCTGGTGTCTCAAGGAGGTTAAAACAATACCAATTAACAACCCAATTCTAAGTAATAGCCACTGTACTTCTAATGCCAATGAAATATCAATCATTTTTGGAAAGTAAGGCCAGTGTCTTTATTTATTCCTAATAATTCCTGTATAAAATTTTCCTAAAAATACCTTTCTGAATGTCTTTAAATTTTGCCCCACATGTCTGTGGCAGACAGGACAGAAAATGTAAGTTTGTTAAATAGGAATACTTGTACTGTATATCATGTTTTTCAACTTCAAAAATCAGTTTTCCAACTCCAATTCTCTATTTCTCCCTTAATTACTCTCTTTTCAAAACAAATCCAAGAATGAGCTACAAGCTGTAAAATGATTCAATGGAAGAGTGGCAGAGGCCAGATTAAGTAGAAAAAAAAAAAGAAAGCAGTTATCATCAACCCCAGTGCTTCCCTCTATAATTCTTTCTCAAATAGATATATTACACTACGAAAAAAATGTTACACGAACATGATTAAATTCACTCATTTATGTAATCAATTATATTAATCACTATCTATGCCGGGTACTTGGGGTCAGCTTGAAGTATGTGAGCATCTTGTTGATAATTTGTTGCTCCTTTGAACCAATATTCTTTAATTACTGAGGTTAGAAAGAAACTTGTTTTTTGGGGGCACCCGGGTGGCTCAGTCGGTTAAGCATCTGACTCTGGATTTTGGCTCAGGTCATGATCTCACAGTTGTGAGATCAAACGCTGTGTTGGACTCTGTGCTAAGCATGGAATCTGTTTCAGATCCTCTCTCTCCCTCTGTCCCTCCCATGATGGCTCTAAGAAAGAAAGAAAGAAAGAAAGAAAGAAAGAAAGAAAGAAAGAAAGAAACAAACAAACAAAGAAAGAAAACGGTTTTTAATAGAAAATGTATGCATTTTTTGTTCAAAATATGGGATTTATTATATGAATTTATAAAAGAGTATTTATGAACCAGACAAAACATATCTTAGGGGGCATAGTAAACTGTTCACATAAGTCACCTGGTAAACAACCTTATGCCATGCATTGACACATTTCAGAATTTCAACTGATAGCAACTGCTGATTTCAAATAATACTCAATTCACTAAGCTAGAGATTAAAATTATCAGATGTAATATGGAAACTTCATTAGCCTGTCCCAATTGTTGTCAAGAGAGATAGGTCAATAGAGGGAAAAGGGGATTTAATTTAGATGTCAGGTGTGTGTGTGTGTGTGTATGTGTGTGTGTGTGTGTGTGTGTGTTTACTTCCACTTGTAATTAGACAGGGATTCTGGATAGGGGTGAGATCAATCTGTGTTTCTGTGGATTGATGTCTGTGCAGCTGCCTAAGTTCTGCTGGCCCTAAGATCAGACTCTGAAGATAATTCAAATATTATTGTCATCAAGCCAGTCCCTACTCTCACAGATATTAAGGTAATACACTTCATTAGAATGTAGACCATTGAATTGCAATTGAAAGAGATAAAACTGAAGAAGGGCCACACTGGATATCAGACACTTGCTATTTCCCTGAGTTTTGATGCTTAAAAGGCATATTCTATTACTACATAGAAAAATTAATTTTAACTTTATCCTTAAAAAAATCAATTCTTTGAAAAATGTATTTTTGTTTAAAGCTGACTGGTAATCTAATATAAAGCAGAGGTGATAACTATTTTAAGAATAATTTCATGACAAGACAGTTTCTCACTATATTGATTTTATACATAAAACATAGAGTAGTATACCTTAAGTTTCAGATTGTTGGTAATGACTTAGAGAAAAGGACAGTAAGAAAAATGAATGGTGATGAGGTATGGCATGTGTCTACTGTTTAATTTCTTTAGAGAGGCAGAGCTTGAACAACAGAGAAATGATGGATGATTTCTGTAGACTGCACTACTCAATAAATATATGAAGGCCACCTTGAGCTGTAAAATCTACTCTCGACAAAGTGAAAATTTTTTGAGCTGACCTGGGCTTGTCACCCTGAATGTGAAACTTGCTATGCTTTATAGCCACCTGCTAGTTTTCAGGCATTGACTAGTTACGTGGCAAGCATGCATACATACTGAGGAATATTCACAAGAACAAACATAACAAAAATGGGGTAGAGAGGAGATAATGCTTAGTAACATCCTTTTTCATGTCCAAATTTATTCCTCCTCCCTGTACTAGTTTGCAAAACTTTTCTCTTCTCTCTCGGAAAATCCACCTCTCCTGGACTGTGTCCTAAACTTTGCCCCTAAGGTTTTATTTTTATTTTTATTTTTCCTCTGCTTTCAGCTCTCTGGTTCTACCTCCCCCTCTCTCTTCTCTTGATTCTACATTAGAAAAGCATACTGACCTCTCCTCTTGATTCAATATTACATGACCCTACTGAATCATATGAAAACTTGCAAATATCTCAGGGAATTATAAAATGAGTAGAAAAAGCAATAATATAAGACAAAATGAGGAAGGCTAACAATGTTCATATGTTAATAAATATGTCCTTACCATACAAAAATTAGAAAAATATGCCTACTGTGTTTTGTATTGCCTTTTATTCTGTACTCAAAGATTTAGAAAACTGTTTTCACACTGCAAGACAAGACTCTAATACTTAGTAAAATTGATTTATTAATCAGAACAAGTATTATATTTTTGATGAAATAAAATGGTATGGAATAGAACAGAAATGAACACAATAAGGGAAGAGAAAAAAGGTCAGAGACATCTCAGGAAGGAAGGGAAACTAAATATGAACTGGGGCAAAACATTCCTTCATGTGGATTTTAGTCAAAAAGTTTGAAAGTTTGCAATGATATTAGATGCTAAGCTATTAATTTCTACATAAAGACAAAAGCTCAATCCTGAAGAATGCTTACTCTAATGCTTTGTTAGAACTATTTCCCATGATCCAACCCCATTTTGGCACAAATCATAGAGACAGAAAGGTAACTGTGGCTCCAATGAAAGTCCTTATTCAAAAGTACAGGTTGATATGTTCAAACAAGTTTGTGTGAGAGAAGTGCTATCATTGTTTATTTAGAAATAAATTTAGAGAGTAGGCTCATATTCCAAGATGATGAAATAACTCACCATTGTAGACAGCTACCTCCCAAGGGCAGAAATGATCTACAGCAGGGAAAGAATGAAGAATGTTCCTTGTATGTATTTTACCAGCTGTGTGAAACAGAATAAAGGTGGACATAGGAATCTGAGAACATATATATATATATATATATATATATATATATATATATATATATCTGTGTATATATATATATATATATGTGTGTGTGTGTGTGTATACATACACACATATATATATATTTAGGTTGCAATTACATATATATATATGTCTGTATATATATATATACATATATATATGTAATTGCAACCTTTATATACATATATACATGTATATATGTATATACATGTATACACCATATATACATACATATATATATGTAATTGCAACCTTAAAAACATCTACCTGAATAATGATAATTTTTTTTTTTTTGCTTTACAAGTGACTGCAGAAGTAGAATTTTTTACTCAAATTAATAATTACCTTTTGGATCTCATGAGTTAAAAAGAAAGTAATATATAACCTATTTTGGTGACAATTTCTTTGTGTTAAGATTCAATTATTTCTTGCATTTATCGTATGAACCTCTAGGATGATAATTGTACTGAATTTACTTGCAAAACCCCATTAGTGTACATATGGTCTAGTAGCTATTTTATTTTTTAAGTGGAGTATAGGGGATAGAGTTGCCCAGGAATTGGATAGGTTTTAAACTAATAAATACAGACCACTTCCATTTGCTGGCAGAATAAATTGAGAGATCTTCACCCATGTCCAAGCATTCTTGAGAACTTTTCTGAGGCAATGTGCAGTGACATTTGCAAGTAGAGTTTGAGACACTTGAGTTGTAACTCCAACACTAAGAGTCACTAATAAAAGGACTTTTGCAAGTTAATGAAATAAGCCTATCTCATTCCACTGTTACAAAGGGTTTGAGATAATAATGCAAACGCCTAGCATAATGCTTAGTGTATGATCATCATGTTTCTATTTATTTTTATACAATTTATGTGGCACAGCTGGGATTTAGTACTAGGTTTGTTGTTTAACTTAGAAATGCAACTTCCAATTCACTCTACTAATTGATTATCCCCATCATCATTTGTAGGTACATTTTTTTTAATTCATTTATTTATTTTGAGAGAGAGAGACAGAGAAAGAGAGAGAGAGAGAGAGAGAGAGCGAGAGAGAGAGAGAGAGAGAGAGAGACCATGAGCTGGGAAGGGGCAGAAAGAGAATCCCAAGCAGGCTCCACACTGTCAGTGCAGAGCTTCACTCAAGGATCATCTTAAAAATGGCGAGATCATGACCTGAGCTGAAAACAAGAGTTGGACGCGCAACAGATTCAGCCACCCAGGCACCCACGTAGGTACGTTTGTAAGCATCTTCTTCTGACTCTCCTTCCTGCAGCTACAAGCATTATTCTCTCATTATGGGCTTGTTAGAACGTATTATCTATACCAATGCTGTATTGTTATTGTTGCCTTGTTTGTTTTCATAGTTTTTTTTTCTCCCTCAGAATGAGATCATAAGCTTCTCAAAAAAGAGAATACAATATCATCAATTCCTCTTGGCAGATGTAAATTTACTCTGAGGTTAATGAAGCTCCTGCTTTGCATCGTGTCCTTCCAAGACCCTGGAAGAGGACCATCAACGTTTTCACAAGAATATATGGTTGGGCAACATTTGCAAAAGTAACAATTTCTTTTTCTTAAAGAGAGCTTCCCAGGGGTGCCTGAGTGGCTCAGTTGGGTAAACATCTGACTCTGGATTCTGGCTCAGGCCATGATCTCATGAACTGTGAGACTGAGCCCCATGTTGGACTCTGTACTGAGAGTGCAGATCCTGCTTGGGATTCTCTCTCTTCCCCTCTCACTGACCCTTCCCAGCTCATAAGCACTCTCTCTCTCTCTCTCTCTCTCTCTCTCTCTCTCTCTCACACACACACACACACACACACACAATGAATGAATGAATGATTAAAAAGGGGGCTCCCCAAACTAGATCAGCTTTAAGCCACACAAAACCTATCTCCATTCTTACTGCTGGGCATGAAATCAAAGAGACAGTTTATTTATTTGTAAAGTTGTCTCCACTCTATTTAAAAAAAAAACCAAATTCAATGAGTAGTTCACCACAGTAGGTTATCAATTAACAGTACATCTTGACTTACTGTATACTTTCAGCAAACGGAGATGCACATTGCTTCATCTGTTCTTAATACTGAAGAACAGCTATTCTTGGAGTTGGTGATCAGATCAGCACTTAGATTTTGGAAGTAAAAGCAGACACACTGCGTTACCAGTAAGACTCTGTGATTGACCATAAGACCTGACCTTTACTGCCCACCTGCATGTACCCACTGACTTTTGTCCCACATTTTCCTTAAATTCTTTCCACCTTAAGAACCTAGAGGGCAAAGCATCCCATGAGGGGAACTAAGATCACCCCTTCAAGCAATAGTGACTGCCCTGATGAAGAGTTCTGGCCAGCCATACTACCTAAACCAGTTTGAGCTAAACCATTGACTCACATCTGTACAGATGGACCATGGAGTGACCAACAGTTACCTATGCCTCATTATACTGCTAAAATCTCCACCCAAGGAGGAGCACAAACCTCATTAATATAATATACAATGTATATACAGACATATTTCCCTGAGGTACATGCGTAGCCTAATGTCTGCGTCTATATATGATGACAAAACTCCCCTTTTGAATATTCATCCTAACCCTAAATAAAAGGAACCCATTCACCTTTGGTTGGGGAGTCACAGTTTTGAAACTTATTCCCTGTGATCTCCTTATTTGTTACAAATAAAGTTTCCTTTGTGCGACACTCACCTGGTATAGCCTCTACCTGTAATTCATTAGGGAGTGAACTCACATTAGTTCAGTTACAACTGGAGACTATCAGTTTGGGGACAATATTTTTTAAATTAGCATAGATTTGATTTAGGACAAACAATGTATGGAAAAATGATGAACAAGCAGTTGTTTTCTTAAAAAAGAAGAGAATATATTTTTGATGTGGGAGGGATAGAATTGAATCCCCAAGCATGCTTTAGGGGTCAAAGGCAGACCACTCCAAGATGGGCCACTTTGGCATGAACATCATTTTGAGTTAAAAGCAATCAAAACCCAGCAGATTCGGGAAAAGTTACTTACCTTCCCCTCAACTGCCGGCTTGTACCAGGAAGAGAGCTATTAACAGAGATCCCTCTTACCTAAGAAATTTATCTACACAATAGGGCTACCTTTGTTTTCCAAACACCTCATTTCACCTTCCTATGAATGGTCTTTCTCCCATTTGCATACTCAGACCCTTCTCCTCTCCTTAACTCAGATAAGCATTGGTGGGTCCTTGTTTTGGAATTTCTGTGTCTATGTGGATTCCTTATATATATTCTATTAAATTTGATTTTCTCCTGTCAATTTGTCTCATGGCAATTTGATTCTTAGTTCAGCTAGAAGAACTTTGAAAGGCAAAGAAAATTCTTCCTCTCCAATAAAGCCAACAACAATAATAATAGCAACAACAAAAACGACAACATAATATATCAACAAGCAGAGTGTTTAAATGCTTTATAAACATTCTCTCTAAACCTAAACAATTCTGTGAGGCAGGTATTAATACCCTTATTTCATATAGGAGGTAATTGACGTTTAGCATTAAATAATGACACATGATCACGCAGCCAGTGAAAGACAAGCCAGCACTAAAACCCATTCTGTTTGACTTTTAACCGTTGTGCCTACTGCACATATGGCATACCAAAACTGAAAATCTTGGCTTATAAAAAAGTAGGAAAGTAGTTGGAAAAGTTCATTCATCATGAGCTCATTTCTAAGGTCAAATTTCTTAGGTGCATTTCAATGAAGTCAGATCCAGGCTCTGGAAACTAATAAACCTTGGATATATGATGCAACAACTTAAAATATTTTTGTTAAGTAATCATTTTTCACAGCAGTTAGTAGAGTGCTTACTAAGGCAAAACAATAGATGGGGCACATTTTTTAACTTGGGTACTTTTCAAGATAGCTTAAAAAATGATTTATGACTTATATCTCAGAATTGTGCCTGATATACTATGCACTGAAAACAATGTGCAGTTTTTTCCTGTATATTTTTTCATTGTGTTGTCACTGTTAATTGGTAGATACACTATCTTGGCCATCTCTCAAGCACTCTGCAAGGATTTTTGTTTTGGGGGTATTTATGAGCACTGCGCATTTTCTATAGACATGAAATTAAAAAAAAACATTTTAATCCAATAAATTTAAAAATCTTTTGTGCTAATGACCTGAGTATCAGAGTATGAAGATAAATAAGACACGACACATTCCCTCAAGTGGTTTCTAATCTAGCACATTGTCAACTAGAGTGATCATAGGAATCATCTTGAATGCTTTTGAAATTTGTGGAGGAGCTACCCCCAGAGAACCTTAGTTATAGTGTTGAATAGAACCCAAGGAATCTACATTTATAAATACCCCACTGATTATTACATGCCTTATCCTTCCTTTGAGAAACTGATCTAATAAAAGAGACCGACGTGAATATAACAAACTACAATATAAAATATATTCAAATAAGGGTAATAAAGAAAATTATAAGGTAAGTAAAGACTATTTCCTTTCTGTGTCTTTTTTTTTATTTAAAAATGAATCACTGTTAGAGTCATTCTCCACTTATGAAGAGAACTATTAAGGCAAAGACATGAGCATCTATGAAAGAGGACTTCAACTACATCCATTTTGACCTCAGTCTGTCCTTCCTAATTGATTAATTATTTTTCTTTCCAGCCTATCTCTGAACTGTGGAGGGCAAAGCATCCCACGATGGGATCTGAAATTACCCTGTGGAGCAAGCCGTGACGCCAGCAAGACCCCACGTGACTGATCCCAAGAAAATGATTGACCTGACCTTTACTGCCAGTGTGCATATACCTACTGAGATTTGCCTCACATTTTCCTCATGTAAACCTAGAAGTATTTTCAGCATTTTGGAGACAGTCTTTGAGACTAGTCACTGCCTTTCTGGTATTGGCTTCACTGAAATAAACTCCTTTCTTGTTTCACCAACACTAACCACTTGTCTCTCTGCCTTTGCATTTTGTCAGCAGCGAGTGGCTGAAGCTGGTCTATTTGGGACTCCTGGAGCCAGACGCTTTGGCACCCTGGCACCCTGGTTACGTCTAGAAAAATGTCCCCTTCTTTTAACCACATATAAATTTATTTATACTACTATGTAGTACATCCCTGACTGCTGACTAGAAAAAACTGTTCCTAGCTACAGAAATAGTTTTTCTGCTTTAAAAAAAAAATTCTGAGGACAAGTTTTATTCCATTGTGTATACATAGGCAATTTTAGTCCTGCCTGCATTGTTATTCAGTAATAATTGTTTCTTCCTCAGTTCTGTCTGGATGTTTTATGTTAGTGTAATAGGAGTCTACTGAAACTCTGACATCTTAAATATATTATTATTGGAAATGAAATCAGTGTATCAATAGAATGAAATGTGCTAAAAACTCTACACAAAGCAATGACATATGGCATTTGAATGAATGTGAACGCCATTGTGAGTAGTCAACTGTGGATGCTCAGTGGGATATCCTTACGGTTTTGTGTCTAGTCTTCATCCAATGTGGACTTTACACCTGGTTGAATGACAAGCTCTTAATCGAGCACAGCTAGAGACTGATTAAGTTAGTTTTTGACTACACCGCAATGTAATTCACTAGATTTATATAGGCATTAGTACCTGAAACAAAAGGGATATGAAGAGTTATATCAATATTAGAATGTTGAAGAGGAACAGCTTTTGGAGTAAAACCAACAGCTAAAATCAGTTGAAACATCAGTAGATTTATTTCTAACATCTTCCATGTATTTCTGTCAATTATCATGTCCAAAAAGCAAACGAAGTCTGCTATATTTCATTTATTTTAAGTATCTCATAAAAAGGAAAATAAAACCATAGTTTAGTGTATGCTTATTTAAATGAAGAGTTCATCTGTAATTTGAATGTGTTCTTTCAGAAGAACAGATTGCAAACGCCTCAGATTAGGAATCATCTCTGCACATAGCCTTTGGTATGATGTGGGCTCAGTGTATGTTCACTGAACAGATGAATAAAAGAATCCCTAGATTCAGGAATAAATATGTCAATAAAATATAAGCATACCATAAGACCCTATTTTCCTCTCTTTAGAGTTTTTTGGGGGGTTATTTATCTACACAGATCTGAACTATATAAAACAATATAATTTGGATATAAAAATCTTTTCTCATATCACAGAACATGCTCCTTTTCTTCTTTTGTTATATTTCAGTGTTTTTTTTAAATGATAGTTCTAGTCTGTGGCTTTCTAGTATTTTTTATTAATGTTAATTCTTACAAAAGTGTCACAAGCACGATAAATGGAGTAGCATCATGAAATACAAAAAAAAAAAAAAAAAAAGGTGATTTTTTTTTTTCCAAGCTCACATAACTACTTAAAAGCCCAGGAGAGCTTCTCTAGCTTCCACAAAGATATTTTGAATTTCTCAGTCTTCAGTGGTGTCTCTTTCCTTTCCTTCCTACATTATTCAATGTTCATTCTATATACCACTTAGTTCTTGAGGATGGTATTTTCATTTAGATTTCCATTTGCTGTGCCTCATCTATCCCCATACACTATTGACTCTTGAAAGGCAGAAACTTGAACTTGCCTCAAAAACAACTTTAATATGGATAATGTTCTCAATCACTGAAAGTGTCTAAAGTCAACTTGGATTTCTCCATCTCATCTAACCTCTCCAATAATGCCCAATCACTGAGACCAGAAGCATTATGCCTGATATGCTTCTTGATTCCATCATTTTCTGCTACTCACAGTTGCCATAGCATATACAGTGACAAAAAATATGAATGTAAGTGAAAACTGACCCATTCATTTAAGTTTAAGAGTCTGAGTCTAGCTATCACCATTTTAAGATGCAACTCTTGGTGAAAATAGCTATCAGGAGGTAGAACTTCTTAGGGATAGGTTTAGATTTCTGATTACAATGCAGACCATTCAAGATTCCTGTTGGAGTCATTAAAGTGGTATTTTGTTGAGTACACTATCAATTTTTCTATTTAAGTGACTACATGAATTTCACTGATATCTCACACTGTCCTGAATTTCCATAATGCTGTACTAATACTAATTGCAACACTTCTTAAAAATTTTGTCTAAAAAATTTTTGTCTAATTGTTCTTGGGTTTTCAACTTGAAATCTCAAGTATTAGGTATAGAAGAGTAACAGTTATGTAAAAAAAAAAAACATAAAAGAAAGAAGGAGGAAAAAAAAACCCTCACTGTCTTTAAAAATATTTTTCTTCATATAAACCTATCAAATAAATCAAAGGGAATCCTTAAGTTTCTTTAGATATTGTAAAATTGGCCAAGGGAGGTTATGGATGACTTCTTTGTTTTATTTTGGTTTGGCTGGTGCCCAATAGCACAGTCATAATAGGATAGTCAGAATTTGGTTAAATAAATGTTAAAATTGTAACCCAGTATAGTAACTCCTTGACTCATAATATTTGCTATGTAGCCTTTCAAAAAAATTTTTAATGCTTATTTATTTTTAACAGAGAGAGACAGAGCATGAGTGGGGAAGGGGCAAAGAGAGAGGGAGACACAGAATCAAAAGCAGGCTCCAGGCTCTGAGCTGTCAGCACAGAGCGCCATGCTGGGCTGGAACTCACAGACAGTGAGATCATGACCTGAGCCAAAGTCGGACTCTCAACCGACTGAGCCACCCAGGCGCCCCTGCAATGTAGACTTTTACATTACGTTTCTAATGAATTGCATGAATATATTCCAAAGTTGCCTGAATTCTGAGGAAAGATGAAAACAAATATATTCTAGTCCAGGTTGTTACTTACTGACTGTAGTCTGACTGATTTTATAAGACATTGAATCTCCCTGTTTTCTCATATGTAAAACTGTAATAATCATGCGATCTCTGCATGTGTCACAGGTATTGTGATAATAAAATGATATTCTGTATCTGTAAACATTTTGAAAAATACAACATGGGATAATATAGTTTTAAGATAATAATTCCATTTTGGACATCGGAACTGTTATCTCAATAATGATAGCATAGCTGTACATCATCTGTATTAATATTTTTAGATAAACAGTGTTTATTTATACATCCAAGTAACATTTATAGTGATATGAGATGTAGTAGGAAGGGAATAGGGCTTGGGGACATAATCATCATTATCAGCATTGCAATATATTCCTGAATTTACATTTCAGCTGTTACTAAGTGTAAGATGCAATGTAAGTTTCTTAACTCTCTGAGCCTCAGTATCTCCATCTAAATCTTATGGTTTTGAAATATTTCAGAGAGATGTCTTTACTTCACTTTTACCTCCCCCCCCCGCCCCCCGCCCGGTAGCTGAGACAATTCAGTGGCCCCAGTATCATTTCCTCCCTTTGCCCTTTTAGATTTATGGCATATGGAAATCCAGCTAGAATCTCCATTTTTTAAGGATTTCTTCACCTAAAGTAGTTTTATGCCTGAGTGCTCACCAACAGAATATGAGAAGCAGTGATGAGTACACCTTCCGTATCTCATCTTTAAAAGGAAATGACTTCTCTTCCTTTCATCCATTTCATCTTACCACAAATGGGAATGCAACTGTAATACAGATGAGTTAGATTCGATTATACAGTTAAGGCCAACAGCCTGGCCTAAGGGATGTCAGGACAAAGTAGCCCGTCAGGCCTTGTCTACCATGGGACTGTTATCCAACAGAGGAATAAACTTCTATTTTGCACCAACTTACATTCCCACCACAGATGCATAAGGGTTCCCTTTTCTCCATATCCTTGCCAAAACTTGTTATTTTTTTGTCTTTTTGATAATAGCCACTCTAACATGGGTGAGAGGATAACTCCTTGTGGTTATGATTTGCAATTCCCTGATGATTAGTGATGAAACTCTTTTCATGTGCCTGTTGATCATCTGTATGTATACTTATAAAAAAGAAGTCTGATTATATTTTCTGCCTATTTTAAAAGATTGGATGGTTTGTTCTCTTTGCCTTTGAGTTTGTATGAGTTATTTATAGATTTTGGATATTAACTCCTTATCATACATGTATTAATTGTAAATATTTTCTCCCACTTGGTAGGTTGGGATGGTTTTCATTTTGTTGAAGGTTTCCTTTCCTATACAGAAGCTTTTGGTGTGATATAGTTCTACTTGTTTTTCTTGCTTTTGTTGACTTTGCTCTTGGAGTCAGATACAAAATAGCATTACCAAGAACAATGTCAAAGAGCTTGCAACGTATATTTGCTTCTAGAAGTTTTATGGCTTGAGATTTTAAGTTCAACTCTTTAATCCATTTGTGTAAATTTTTGTGTACTGTGTAAGATAGTAGTCTAGTTTACCACTGTGGAAAACAGTACGGAGGTTTCTCAAAAAATTAAATATAAAACTAACTACCATATGACCCAACAATTCTACTTCTGGGCATTTATCCAAAGAAAATGAAAACACTAACTCAAAAAGGTATATGTGCCCCTATGTTCACTGAAGCATTATTTACAATAACCAAGATATGGAAACAAACCTAAGCGCCGACAAGTGAATGGATAACGATGTGGGGTGAGTGTGTGTGTATATGTGTGTAATGGAATGTCACTCAGCCATAAAAACGAGTGATATTGTGCTATTTGCAACAACATGGATAGTCCTTAAGGTATTATGCTAGGTGAAATAAGTATGACAAAGACAAATACTGTATGATATCACATATGTGGAATCTAAAACACAGAGCAAAACAAACAAACAAAATAAAACTCATATATAAAGAGAACAGAATGGTAGTTAGCAGTGAGAAGGGGAAGTTGGGGTGGGTGAAATGGGTGAAGGGATCCAAGAGGTACAAAATTCCAGTTATAAAATGAAGACGTCCTGGTGTTGTAACGTATAGCTGGGGCCTATAGTCAATAATAGGATAGCGCGTACCTGAAAGTTGCCAAGAGAGTAAATCTTAAGAGTTCTCAAAATTGTACCTTTGTATGGTGATAGATGGTAACTAGACTCATCATAGTAATAATTTTGCAATGTATACAGACGCTGAATCACTACATTGTACACCTGGAGCTCATAATACTATATATCAATTATACCTCAATAAAAAACCAAAAACAAACAATCAAAAGCTCTCAATTTTGTTTAAGCCTCTGTATTTGGGGGGGTCTGTCTGATGCATTATTTTTCTTTCTATCCTAATGAGATCACTTCCCTTTCTCTTTTTCTTTGCCCTTTACTTTCTAATCTTTTTTACTGAGTGCCTACCTGGTGCCAGGCATTTAGGTATGGACTTAATTAGAAAACTTACATAAAGTACTTAACAAAGTGCTTAGGACAGTGATGCTAGGTAAATGCTCTTCTTCCCTCACTAAACGCCAGGAGCTATAGGGACATAGAGGAGACATCAAATGAATAGGTCTGACCCTCATATGACCCTTAAACATAGTAACCAGACATGAATTAACAAGTGATTACTTTGAAATAGCTTACACACAATTATCTAATGGCAACTGGCCAAAGTCTGAATATGAAGGAAAAAGATGAATGATACTATTAAAGTGTAAGAGAGAGAATTTTTTGTGTATAAAAGAGAAAACTTCAGCAAAATCAAATTTCTAACGTGTAATTAGTCAAAATATATCTTATCCATAGTTTCAAAAAGCTGTTCGTGGGAAAATAGTAAAATATTAATCTCTATGTGAAGGGCTGCTTGTACAATTTTTTTTATCAAATATGGTAAACGTATCGTTTTTTTCCTTTCTCATTTGTGTTTTTTTGGCTGATCTGTTTTCATATGAATGGGAAAAAAGCCTAAGACGAGGAGAAATGCTCTATAGTTACATCTATATTTTAAACTCAGCAATATTATTTTCAGTGAGAATAGACTCATAAGAACAGATAATGTCTGGTTTTGATAACCATTCTTCTCTCAATGGTTAGCAAAATATTTCACCCTTAATAATAATAACAGTTCCAATAGGGTTTTTTCATTACATTTGTTATTATTAATAATATTAATACTGCTATTGAATGTTTACTATGTGCCAGACTCTGTCCTAATTACTTTATATGTTGATTCATTTAATCCTCTTAACATCCCTGAGAGGTAGGCATAATACTTATCCCCATCTTCCAAAAAAGAAAAAGCAGGACAAAGGGATTAATGTTCTCAAAATCATACTGCATTACCATGTAGTAGAACTGAATAAGTATTTTTAAATGCAGAAGGTCCACATAGTTTTGGTGATTCATTCCACTGAATGATTGCTTCCTGCTTATAAAAGAATTAGAGAAAAAAGGATTTAAATGAAGTGTACATATACCATACAAAATGGCTGAAATGAAAAAAAAAAAGACTGATAATATTAGTGAGGATGTGGAACCAATCTAGTACTCATCCATGGTTGACAAGAATGTAAAATGATAAACCATTTTGGAAAACTATTTGACAATTTTTATGAGGGTTAACGTACACGTAACCTGGGATCCAGTAATTTCATCAATAGGTATTAATCCAAGAGAAATGAAGACATTTGGCCCCAAAAGGATTTAAAGAACAATGTTCATAGCCACATTATTTATTATAGGCCCAGACCAGAAATACCCCAAATGTCCATCAAGAGGAGAATATTTTAGACAAAGGCCTTGTGGTTCATACAATAGAATACTACTCAGCAATTAAAAACAAACCAAATCACAGAGCAAATTATTGACACACACAGTAACGTAAACGGATCTAAAAAGTTTAAGTAGGAAAAAAAAGACCCAGTTCTAAAAAGTTCATATAGTAATATTTCAAGTACATGCCATTCAGGAAAAGACCAAATGGGTTTTTAGTGATAAAAATAACAACAGTGGTTTCTAGGGGAGGGAAGGAAGAGTTAGGGCAATTGATAGCAAAGGAGCACAAAAGAACTATGAAAGTAAGTAAAGGAATCATTTAAAATAGAGTCAGAAAGCTCGGAAGGGGACGCTCTCACACATGTCCCCTTCATGTGTGAGAGCTGCAGTGGGCATAACCAGGAAGGAGGAGGAAGATTCCCTCCTTCCCCAGCAACAATACACTAATCACCTCTTGCAGCCAATGAGAAACTGCCACACCCTAGAACTCGGCTTTCTCCACTGGTTTTTGTTCAAAACAGCCCTCCTCAGCTTCCTCCTAAAACCTAATAAAAGCTGACCTTGCTTTGTCTCTTAGAACTTGCT
This sequence comes from Prionailurus viverrinus, assembly GCF_022837055.1. Lineage (NCBI taxonomy): Eukaryota > Metazoa > Chordata > Mammalia > Carnivora > Felidae > Prionailurus > Prionailurus viverrinus. The sequence goes on from NC_062578.1 coordinate 57,480,105, forward strand.
CATGGTTTGCCCTAGTTTGCTTGTCTTGAGTTGTAATTCTTCTGCTATTCACAAATAAATTCATTATTTATTTATGTATTATTGCCAGGAAAATAACTGGCAATTTTATTTTTCAGGGTGACAAAAATTTCTTAGGTAATGAAAATGTCCTTTATATCGATCTGCGTAATGGTTACAAAAGTGTATATGCTTGTTAAGAGTCACTGAGCTGCACACTTAAAGTCAATGTATCTTATTACATGTGAATTACACCTAACAATATATGAATTAAAAAAAATAAGCATACTATATTAAAATTAGCTCTAAGAAAGAAAATGATTCAACACCAGACATTGCTAAGAAGGTGGGGGGTGGAGAATAACCCTCTCTGAAAGACTACACATAATCATTTTCCTGGGATGAGATAAAGGGAGTATAGTCTTTATTTTTATAGGTTTTATTTGCTGACCTTAAATTGATATTATTTTCCATGAAATCATGTTGCAAAATCAAGTGTAAATTTCTTAAGCTAGTGTTTATCATTTCCATTCATACTTTCACATAATGGAGGCTATAAAATTGCACTTAAAAAGTCAATGATTTTTTTTTTTTTATCATGGACAAGTAACAACTTTAATTTTGGCATCGGTTAGATCTTTTATAACAGAAAATATTTTATTAAAAGCTTTTCTGGACAAACACTGCACAATTCCACTTATATGAGCTATCTAAAATAGGCAAACTCATAGAAGCAGATGTTAGGATGTTGGTGGCCCAGCACTGGCAGGGGACAAATGCACAGCTGATGTTTAACAGGTATAAAGTTTCAGTTATGCAAGATGAGTAAGTTCTAGAGGTCTGCAGAACAATACTGTGCCTATAGTTACCAACACTGTATTGAGCACTTAAATTTTTAAGAGTAGATCTCATGTTAAGTGTTCTTATGACCACTACCACAACAAAACCTTTTCTTAAGCATTTCTAGGAAGAGGTAAACACATATTACTTTTCCCTATGGAGATTTTATAAAATTCAGAATTTAATTTTGCTTTTTACTTTTTATCTATTTTACTTTTGAATCAACAGAGACTCAAGAGAGATCCTTAAACTCTCAGAGTGCATATAGCTTAGGAGGGTTAAGACCAGAATTTAAAACTCGGCAGTCTAAAGACAAAGTTTGAAATTCTCAGTTCATTAGATTATCCTGTGTCCCCTGAAAACATGCTCAGTAACAAACTGTCTTACCTAAACAAGCACAAGTATTTTTAAAAAAAACATTAAAAAAAGTATTAAATATGGCAAAACTCTAGCATAGTAGCCCTCTAATACTGATATTTGGAAGAGCCAAGAATCAAATACTTGTTACAGGATTCATAAACCAGAGGATCCTCAAACTTCAATGTGCATAAGAGAACATTCATTTTATTATTTTATTATTTTTTATTAAAATATTTTTTTAATGTTAATTTATTTTTGAGAGGGAGAGAGACCAGAGCACAAGCCGGGGAGAGATAGAGATAGACAGAGAGAGAGAGAGAGAGGAAGACACAGAATGTGAAACAGGCCCCAGGTTCTTAGCTGTCAGCACAGAGCCTGATGCAGGGCTCAAACCCACAAACCTGGAGATTATGACCTGGGCCAAAGTCAGATGCCCAAAGACTGAGACACCCAGGAGCCCTTAAGAGAACATTCCTTTAAGTTCAGCACTCTAAATAATTCTTATGCAGGTAGTTCACACTTTGAGACATACGGCTAAGGGCATTTAAAATTTTATATCTAGAAACGGATGCCATTTGAGTAGTATACATGACCTCCTAAAACAGAATTCTTCATCTGTTTTCTACCTATGGCATTAAGGCTTCAGAATGAAAAGCTTTTGCAAATTTGTTGTGTTTTATAGTTTTTTAGATTTTATTCTGTGGTTATTTTGCAAAGGTTTTACAAGTTAGTTTCCAACAGAAAATGCTAACATTTATTATGTATGTGAAATCTCTCCCTTTTACTGGTATAAAATTTATTTACAGTATTTTTAACTTCCATTAAAAACATCCAACAAATATTTTTGAGAATCCATACAAGGCAGAAATAGTTTTGTGAATTAAACCACTTAATTCCACAATAAACAAACACTTAATGAAAAGTGTAATTATCAAATTTTAATTGACGTCATATGGTGCTAAATTTTTTCAAAGTGTTTGAAAGAATTGAAAATTATACCTGGAGTAGTAAAGGAGAGGTGAATATTCAAGGTGTTCTTTGTTAGGAACTGAAGGGGATTTTTGGGATCAGGAATCTTTACGTGAATGGATGTGTTGTTTTGTTCATACTCTAGATCCATTCACATTTATTTTTCTTAAAGTAAACCTTATATATATATTTTTTTCTTCCTGCATTTCAAACCTCATTCTCAACCCCATATGATATGGGTGGGACTGGCTACACCCGTAGCTTAGGGGTAACCTTAATCAGTGTAATCAAATCAAAATTTCCCATTCACTGGCCTCAGTGAAGGGCCATCAGGGATTAAAATGTAACCCAAAGTCCTTGAGATATCAATAAGTATTTGGAGGAGCTTCTTGGAAGAAGAAAACAAGAGTTTTGTTTCATTTTGTTTTGTTTTCCTTTTAGTGTTTTTGTGTTTAGAAAAAAAATCAGAAAAGACTCATTCTTGTAATGGTGGGGTACAATCATGAGGTTTAGAACTGTCAAAAATGTTTTATCTCCAAGGAGAGAGAGCCAGGAGTTGTAGAATGCCAGGATGAGGGTGGGGACAGGAACAAAAGCACAGAGGAATCTGATAATGAAATTGACACTGTGAAAAGCTGAGCACAGAGACAGAAAAGCACCAGGTAGTGGATGCCAGGGTCTTATCTGTTGGGTCAAGTACCCCCTGGGATCAGTGCCCTCTGAAAGTGTCAATTGTGTAAACAATGTATATTGTTTATTAAATCAGCAACGATGTATGTATTATATTTTCCAGGTTCAACCATTCGGAAGCTGTTTTGAAAGACTGACCTATTTGTCTTGAGATTTCAGACTTTTTTGAAAAGAAAATAAAGACTGTCTAGTATTTCTATTTTAAAAGACTATAGGGGCACCTGGGTGGCTCAGTCGGTTAAGCGTCCGACTTAGGCTCAGGTCATGATCTCGCGGTCTGTGAGTTCGAGCCCCGCGTCGGGCTCTGTGCTGACAGCTCAGAGCCTGGAGCCTGTTTCAGAGTCTGTGTCTCCCTCTCTCTGACCCTTCCCCATTCATGCTCTGTCTCTCTCTGTCTCAAAAATAAATAAACATTAAAAAAAAATTAAAAAAAAAAAAAGACTATAGGGGCACCTGGATGGCTCAGTCGGATAAGCGCCGACTTCTGCTCAGGTCATGATCTATCTAGTGGTTCGTGAGTTCCAGCCCTGCATCATCAGGCTCTGTGCTGACAGCTCAGAGCCTGGAGCCTGCTTTGGATTCTGCGTCTCCCTCTCTCTCTGTTCCTTCCTGACTCGTGCTCTGTTTCTGTCTCTCAAAAATAAATAAACATTATTAAAAAATAAATAAATAAAACACTATAAAGGGATTTAAAACACTATAACTGAAGTTCAATTTGTGTCTATCATTCTAATGTTTATTTTTTTGAGAGAGAGAGAGAGAGAAAGAGACAGAGTGCAAGTGGGGGAGAGGCAGAGAGAAAGAGAGACACAGAATCAGAAGTGGGCTTCAGGTTCTGAGCTGTCAGCACATAGCCCGACACGGGGTTCGAACTCATGGATGGAGAGGTCATGACCTGAGCCGAAGTTGGACACCTAACCGACTGAGCCACCCAGGCACCCCAATTTGTGTCTATCATTCTATCATCTGAAAATAAAGATTTTTCTTAAACCTCAGAAAAATTAGAAAAGTGTAATATGAAATAAATAAAATATAGTGTTAAAATTTATAATATGAATGCAGGCCAATGTTTTAGAATTGTATCTTGTTCAGGGCAGATAGAAGTTTCAGAGTACTTATATATAACATGACTCAAAGATTATTTTGATACAAATTAATACTATCTCCTTTCGTTTTAGTTATTTTGTATCAGGAATAGTTTTAACATTTACTGACCTGAAATATTTCAATGAAATACAAATCAAATATAAGACTTGCATTTTGGGGGGGCACCTGGGTGGCTCAGTCAGTTAAGTGTCCAACTTCAGCTCAGGTCATGATCTCACGGTTTGTGGGTTCAAGCCCCACATAGGGCTCTGTGCTGACAGCTTTGAGCCTGGAGCCTGCTTCTGATTCTGTGTCTCCCTCTCTCTCTGCCCCTTCCCTGCTCATGCTGTCTCTCTCTGTCTCTCAAAAATAAATAAATGTAAAAATAATAATAATAAAAAAAAGACTTGCATTTTTTGGACATTAACTCATAAGAGCAATCTTATGTTAGAGATAGCCCACAATAAACATATTATATTATGATATAAAGATGTTTCACAGAAAAAGTCAGTCTTTGAAAGTGATCTGTAAAAAACTCAACATTTAAAAGCAAATAATTAAAATGATAGGAATGTTCTGAACTAAAAACACTTATCTAAAACACTGCTTCATAGTGTCTTCTTCCCCTTAAAAGTTCAGGGAAAGAACCAGGACGCTAAAATGGACCTCAGGAAACATCAAGTCAAATTCAGGTAGAAACACACTTACAATCTCCACTTAAATGTCATGAGTGAAGGACAACTCAGTGGTGTGGTAAGGAAACCCATTTCTTGTTAGAAAAAACTTAGTTCCTAGACTATCCTTCCTTATTATGTGCCCAAACTGGTCTCCATGCATTTTCTTCCCATTGGTTCACATTATTTCCTATGAAGCTCCTGGGCCAGTAGGCCTCTCTTGAGCCCTTTCTGTCCTTTAATTCTTCCTTCCATAAAATGGCTCCCAGAAATTTCACTTGTCAACTTTCTCTTAGGAAAAAAAAAATCATACTTTTTTGTTAACAATAAATTTCTTGACCTAAAACACTTAAAAAAACTAAACCAAAACTTTTGGACTGTCCTAGACTCATTTGAACACTGGAAGATGTATGGCATTTAAATCCCAGTCCAATATCTCCACTGTCTCCAGTTTCCACTATATACCATATGGTATTTTTTGTCATGCTGACCACCTTTTATCATTATATATATGATATATTTTATCTCTTAATCTATATTGAAATTTATTTTAAGACATTTAATCAACATTTGTTGGAAAAAGAAAAGAAAAACCTAGTCATATCACACACGCTGCAATTAATTCATAAGTATCCATGTCTGAGAATTTATGTTTTTTTTTTTAATAAAAACCTTAATGACACAGAAATTTTGGAAACACTTTACTCAGAAGAGTATTATGAAATCATGTAAGTATTCACCTGTTTTAACTACATTCTTCCTAGTTATTACTGTTCTACAGAAAAGTCAGTGCATATTATCTTTTTTTCAGTCAGTTTTATATCTTTTAAAAGCTTCATTTGATTTCTTTGAATGTTCTAATGTGTAATTGTATCAATTGCAAGTAATGATATTCTGCCACTTTCTGCTCAATATCCATATTCTTGTCGCATACCTTATGACATTTCTAAAATAAAATTATATAGTAAGGCTTGCAAGCATCTTTGTTTCATTCTAAAGTTCTAACAGGAATGTTCTGTAGATTCACCTAATTAGTAATATACTCTGACATGGCTAAGAATATATTTTGTAAATTAAGAAGAGATATATATTATAGATATATAATTATGTATAAATTTAGAATGTAAAGAGATATTTAAAATATAAACATCATGATATATTTAAATATAATCATATTAAATATTAAATACTAATTATATTTAAATATCTCTTTAAATTCTAAAGTATTTCTTTTTTTTATAATTTTTTTGAAGTTTATTTATTTATGTTGAGAGACAGAGAAAGAGAGCAGGGGAGACGCAGGGAGAGAGAGAGAGAATCCCAAGCAGGCTCCACACTATCAGCCCAGAGCCTGGTGCGGGGCTCTAACTTACCAACCATGAGATCATGACCTGAGCCAAAACCAAGAGTCAGACGCTTAACCAACTGAGCCACCCAGGCTCCACCTAAATTATTTCTCAATTTAAAAAAGAATCTTCAAGAAACTGAAAGAAGAGTCAAATATATGTATTAGAAACCCCAACACTGCAGAGATTCTTAAATAACATTATGTTTCTGAATGCTTGTTACATATCATTTGTTCCTAAAAGTACATGAAACACTTTTAAACGTTGAAAATAGTTTTGTCGGGGCGCCTGGGTGGCTTGGTCGGTTAACTGTCTGACTTTGCCTCAGGTCATGATCTCACGGTCTGTGGGTCCGAGCCCCGCCTCGGGCTCTGTGCTGACAGCTCAGAGCCTGGAGCCTGTTTCAGATTCTGTGTCTCCCTCTCTCTCTGCTCCTCCCCTGTTCATGCTCTGTCTCTCTCTGTCTCAAAAATAAATAAACGTTAAAAAAAATTTAAAAAAGGAAAAGAAAAGAAAATAGCTTTGTCAAGTCAAGTCAGAGAAAAACAGATATCACATGATTTCACTCATGTGAAATTTGAGAAATTCATCAGATGAATATAGGGAAAGGGAAGGTTAAGTAAGATAAAAACAGAAGGGAAGCAAACCATAAGAGACTCTTAAATACAGAGAACAAATGGAGGGTTGCTGGAGGGGAGGTGAATGGGGGTATGGGTTAAATGGGTGACAGGCATTAAGGAGGGCACTTTTGGGGTGAACACTGGGTGTTATATGTAAGACATGAATCCCTGGGTTTTACTCTTGAAGCCAAGACTATAGTATATGTTAACTAACTTGAATTTAAATTAAAAAAAGAAAGAAAGAAAATGGTCTTGTCAAATGTGTGGGAAAAGATCGACTTGATTATTTCTATTATGTGGGAATAAAAGCAAACACAGTTAATGTTTACTGAGCATTTTCTACATTCTGGGTACTTGTATGTAATTACCTTATATGGTAAATTCTAACAACTTCTATAAGATTATTATCTTCATCTTATAGATGAAGAATCTGAGGCCTACAGAGGTTAAGAAACTTGTCCAATGTTTCTATTAAAATTAGAAGCTAGATTTAAACATTAGGCTGCCTGAAAATTTAAGAATCACATTACCAAAGGTTAATATGATCTCTGAAGAGTAAAATGTAAGACTAGTTGCATTTTCTTACATTGTAATTAGTTAGCAGAATGGTGCATATCATACATAGTTTGAACCACCAGAATATGGAAGCTTTAAAAATTTCACGTTCTTAATGGAAAGATGATAAGACAAAAAAACAAAAACAAAAACAAAAAACCAACCTGAAGGAGCTGAGATGGTTGTAAACATCCAGATATATAAGCTCTTTTAATAATTTTGCTGATGAGAACACAATGATTTCAAAATACCAACCTAACAAACATTGATACAATTTTATAAATTGACACCCAAGCTAAGATGTCATAAGTGAAGGGTGATACCCAATGAAAGTTGAAGATTAATTACTTCTTGGTCAATCAATATGAGGATACAATTTATAGAACAGCATGGTTTAGGTTGTCATAGTTTGAAACTGCAACTGGAGAGTGTGATGCTAAGTGAAATAAGCCATACAGAGAAAGACAGATACCATATGGTTTCACTCTTATGTGGATCCTGAGAAACTTAACAGAAACCCATGGGGGAGGGGAAGGAAAAAAAAAAAAGAGGTTAGAGTGGGAGAGAGTCAAAGCATAAGAGACTGTTAAAAACTGAGAACAAACTGAGGGTTGATGGGGGGTGGGAGGGAGGGGAGGGTGGGTGATGGGTATTTAGGAGGGCACCTTTTGGGATGAGCACTGGGTGTTGTATGGAAACCAATTTGACAATAAATTTCATATATTAAAAAAAAAAAGAAACTGCAACTTATTATCATTGAAGTATTTTATAAAATGATTTTGCACTAAAAAAATAATCTTCAGATTTTAGTTTTCTAGGAAGACTTTGCATTCAGAGACAGAATATTTTGGCTTGCTAAAATTAGTAGTCTGGACTATTTGGCACATACATTTCTCTGTGTAAATCAACAAAATGTCATCTGACTTATAAATCAGGCTCTTGTGAGTGTGATTGAAGAGGCTGAGTCCTGAGAGACATTTTCAAACCTTGGTTTGGAAACAGCAAAGCTGAGGACTGAACTCCAGGAGTTCATCTCTGTAGGAGCATCCCATGAGGCTCTTGCTGAATGCCTCTTTCCTGTAATTATAGGAAATGCTTTTGAATTTGTAGTTGACTGGCCTGCAACTTCTATCTGATGGCATAAACTTTGCTTCAAAACAGCAGTTGAGTTCAATGATGTAGGCAATTGCTTATACTTCCTTGTGGGATTGTCAACTGGCTAAACATTTCTGGAAAGCAATTTAGAGATCATCCTGTATCATCCTGTATCATCAGGAGCTTCAAAAGTTCATGCCCCCTGACTTAGAAGTTCCTATTCTGGGATATGTGTTTATTATGATGATATTTGTAAAGGAAAACAAAAAAGGGAGGATGAGAGATGATCTGAATCATTTATAGAAATGGTCTTACAGAAATGGTTAAATAAACTATGGAACAAATAGATGATGGAATAAATATTATGCAACTTATTAAAAATCATGTTGAAACATATTTAGTAGCATAAGAAAATACTTGATTTATAGTTGGCTAAAAAATGGGACTTAATATATATTTTAATGTTTATCATTGCATTAAAACTAACCAAAAATACTAAAGAGAAAAAGGCTTAAATGTTTAAAGAAATTATCTCTAAATGGTGGAGTCACAGATGGTTTAAATGATTTTTTTTAAATTTTTTTAATGTTTATTTATTTTTGAGAGAGAGAGAGAGAGACAGAGCATGAACAGGGGAGGGGCAGAGAGAGAGGGAGACACAGAATCCAAAGCAGGTTCCAGGCTCTGAGTTGTCAGCACAGAGCCCGACATGGGGCTCAAATTCACAAACCTTAGGATCATGACCTGAGCCGAAGTCGGAGGCTTAACAGACTGAGCCTTCCAGGTGCCCCATGGATGGTTTAAAATAAGCTTTTTCTTTGTGTCTTCTATTTTCTTTCTTTTTCTTTTTCTTTTTACAATTAATATAAAATATTTAAAAATAAGCTAAAAATACAACTTTCTAAATGATCATAGAAGCACTATTCTTAAAGGCTTTAGAAAACATTCAATGTGATTTAAAAGTAAAACTACTCTTTTTTAAGTGTACTTTCTGTTTTTCAGTTTGTTTAATTAATAACATGACCTTTTAATATTGTTCGTGAATCAAATTACTCATTATTTATAAATGCCAACTTTTAAAAGTTAGATTTTTAAATTTGGATTTTAATAAGGTGTTTCTGTTTTATTGGTTGTAAAGATAGTCATTATTTAGAACTTTTTTTTTAAACAAAGCTTGGGATAATTTATTGTCTTGGTTAGATACAAATTCTCCCCATGGCATCTGCTCATTTGGCTTACATTTCTGCCACTGAACCAGAGACTGAAATCCTCCCCAGCTGTGATTCATGATCTGTTTATATACAATCTGCCAGACCACACTGCCATAAAGCTTGCAAGATTCTCAGGTAAGAGGAAAGCGAGGTTATATAGCCTATCCTAGACTTCCTTATGCTATACTGTTTAAATCTTAGCAAACTACAAAGTTGACCTTGGGTATAAAAGAATGAGAAGTTATAAAGTGAACCCATATCTGGGGGTTTTGAAACATTATTCTTCAGTGCTAGATTCAAGTTTTTAAAAAGTTGTTGGCAGATGAAGTTAAAATACGTACATTACACAAATACACTCTTAGCTTCTTGAAAACGTGAGGATCTTTAACTGAAGAATAATAGAGCGGATGTGAAAAAATAATTATGTTTAAGGTATGACATATCACTTCTGAAAATGTATGCATACCATTTAAAAAATTAAGAGTAGGCAAAAATGAAACCATGTTTTCTAAGCTAGCAGAATTGTGGTGATTAAACTTTCCTGAAAATTTCTTAAACAGAAAAATGACTACATAATCCAATATAGGTAACTTTCTTTCATCAAAGATGTACCATACTGGGTAGAAAGGGAAAATTTCATTGAGACTTTAAGGCATTTTTAACTACAGCTTTAACCCTTTAAGGGGCCATTTTCAGCGTTTTCACATAGCAAAGGATTATCTGGTAATTATAGTCCACATATGTTGCTTGTTTAAATAATACATTTGTGTCTTTAATTACTGGTTTGAGAGCCCAAACAACTAACCTGTGCACATCTAACATTATTCCATGTTATGGCCATATCAATATGTAAACGAATTGGTTCACTTGAGTAAATAGGAAGCTTCAACCAATTAAAATCAGACATAAGCTTTTACTTATCAGGACATCATCGTAAACAAAAAACATACACTGCTCAGGTAATACACTATACAGATAAATCAGAATAAATGATTTTGTGTATTTTAAATTTACTTTTCCGTTAACTATTATTCAGTTATTTCTATCACTGAAGCATAAATTATAAAATACCTCCTGAAATATTTTGTAGAATTGTATTTCCTGTCTTCTGAACCATAATCTGCATAATATAGTGAATAGGAAAAACAAATTCAGTTAAGAAAAAAAACAAAAAACAAAAACAAACTGACCTAAAAGAGGTGATGTTATTGAAAATACTGGTTAAAATTAAGTGAGCATTTGGTACATATGATATACTATACTAAATGCTCCAAATAAATGGTTTCTCACCAGATTCTTGATTCTTAGTAGAAAGCCATTAGGCTGGAATAGTTATTTCCTCAAATTAAAAAAAAAAAAAATGACGAAGTAACTTGATCAAAGTAACCAGCAGGTAAATGGCAGAACTGGGATGAACATGTGCCTTTACTAATCTCCAGGGAAATAGAGCATAATAAGGAGGTCAAGATATAAACAAAGTACACAGAAAACAAAGTATAAAGAAATTTACAGAAAAAATAGACTTTTTTTTCATCTGTAAGATGAGGAAAGTGAAACCCAGAGGCAATAAATGACTCATCCAGCTTTCACATACCTTAACAGATTGATGAAGATTAGGACTTGGTCTTTGAGTTTCTAGAAGGATATCATACCTATTCAAATCTATGGAAAGCTAAGTAGTGAGAAAATGTGAAACTTACATAACATCACACAGCAGGCTGCATTAGTGGGAAAATGATCCCACATAATTCTCAGCCAACTCTTAGTGATACAGTTGGGGATTAAAAAAATAAAAGATACACATGTTTATATTTACTCTTTATTACAGTCTTATTTTTTAAAGAATACTGGTGAAAGATCAATTGATTTTTAAAAACATTTTGTACAGAAAGATGTAAATTATCGACTCAAGAAGAATCCAGTTTCATCTCCAAAAAACACCTCCGCCCCAGCTCCTGAGATTATTTGGAAACAAATTCCAGATATCATATCATTTCCTAAGTAAATATAAAACACAATTTTACAGAAGACAACCTGGGGGGATGATTATGTTTTAAATGTCCTGAAAACAAATGAGTGGTAGAGAGCTAGAAGAGAATGTCTAATAATATGCCTTATAAGTAGATAAGAATTGTGAATGTGGACTTTATTTTTCAAATGGGAAATCCACAGAACAATTATAGCAGAAGTCAGCAAAAATGGAAGGTAAATCTTACAAGAATTTGGCAAATTGGTAAGGGCAATCATCGGACAGGCAAACCGAGTGATAGGCAGTTTGCGGAGCTCAGGTTTCTTTCAATGAAGGATTCTAGTATTCTTCCTAAGTGCAGTCAGCACTGAGTAGAGACCAATGGTCCTGTGGAATACTATTAATAAAACATGTATGTACTTCCTGGGGTAGAGGGGAGTCTACTATATGCAGAAAAAAAAATGGAATCAAATACTTGTTCATACTCAAATATATATTTAAAGTAGTGTTCTTGAACTGTTATATTTTCTTAAAATGAGTCAATGAGAAAACAAAAACACCGAAAAGGTTATTACTAACCTTTACACGGCGTCCTACACTTTAAACATGAGCATGCATGTCCAGACATCAGAAAAGGCCTTGGTTCCAGGTCTCATTGCTGTGTGATATCACTTTGCCCTTTCTCCTCATAATTCTGTTTCCATCACACCCTCTCCAGACCATGAATTACTCAAGAATATTAACTCTACATCTTTTATTCATTTCTACTGCTCCCTGAAGTCAGTTTCCTCCCTTCTCCCACTGCCTAAATTAGCCTTCCCATTATTTCTCACCTCTGCCTCTCAAATAGCCTGTCTCCCCCGCCACCAATGACACACCTAAAATGTCCAGGAGGCTGTATTTTTCTGCTTAAATAGCTTCATTAGTTTCTACAGCATACATGCTACATTTTACCCTCATACCTATTCTCCATTCTACAAAATATTTTAATCTTCACTAATCTCCCTAATCTAAATTTGATCCTTCTGATCAAAGTTGCACTGTTCTCTCCCATTAGCAGAATCTTGGGGTGGTAATTGCATATATGTGTGTGTTTGGGTGTATTCAATTATATTTACTAGGTGACAAAGTATTTAATCAACGTGACATGGGACCAACCCAGTCAGAATTGATGTTAAACTGGGTATTATTCCTTTAGTTGCTGGGGGAAGGGCCGGGGAAAGTGCTCGGTGGCCAGAGGGATGTGGCATTGTTCAGGAGATTGCCAACAGCAGGGAAATATATCCAAATTCGAACAAGTGAAATGGCTGTGCCAGTATGTTCCAGATGAATATTATCCTTAGACTGCCTGACTACAAAAGTAGAGTATATGCTAATGAGACCAATTAGGCATTTCTGTTTCACTGGGCATCGCATACCCTCAGCCTAGAAAATGTCTCTCTGAAGGAGAGTAGGAAGTCAGTAGCATTTTTGAATTGATTTAAACGTGGCATACCAGCCTTTCATAATCTGGTCTTTGTCTGCTTCTCCAGTTTTAAGCATATTAGTTTCTGAGTGCTGTTCTGCTCTTCAGCCAGAGAGAAAAACATGCAGTTCCTTTCAGAAACTATGTACCATATATCTATGCCTCTGCTTGTGTTGTTTTGTCTGGCTGGAATATTGTTCTTCAAGTGGCTAACAATTGCACATTCTTTAAGACTCAGGCCACACAGTATTTCATCAGGTAAATGTTTCTGACACTGGGACCCCCACATCCCAAACCTGCCATCAGTCTGTGTTAGGTGTTTCCCTGCTATTTTTCCTTAGCATCCTCACAAACATCTCTCCCAGCAGTTTCCGTGATCTTTTTAAATAAACTGTTCCATTATCTGATGCCTTTCTTATGATCTCCTGAAGGGCAAGAACCATTGTTTATATAACCTGTATACTCAGATTCTAGCTCAAGGCTTAGTGTATACACGCTGTTTATTTAAACAGTTGATACAATTACTGAATCATTGCCACTTACAAGCAAAATACAGGCCTCTACCCACCATGTGGTTAGAATTAATAGTAGCTTATTTCTCTGAAGTTAGAGATGGTGGAGAGAAGCAAAGGGATGAGAAAAAGGGTAAGGAAGTCATTAAGTTTCCATAACTAAACCTACAAACATATTACATTGAAAATCATATTCATTCCACAGATGAATTTTGTTTGGACCATCCTGTGTTTTAAACGTAGAATGCAACTGCTTTCAAGAAGGTCAACTTTTAGTTCACCACAGTAATGCCATTCCTTACAATGCCCACATCCTGATTTCATTTATATCATGTATCATTAAATCAGTGTTTTTAATTTGAATTTTAGTTGGCAGCATCCGTTGACATAAAATAAATATTATACTAGGTTTAAAAAATACATTATATAAAGGGTTGGTAAGAGGAGCTGTATGACAGATGAAACTTTGATAGTTTGGTTATTTCAGTAGGTAACAGCTTTTGTGAATTGGGAAAATATTCTAGTTACACATCTGTCTTGGAGTTTTACCTTCTCAGCAAAAGCAGCTGGGTTGATATACTAAGAGTTTATATAAGCTTCAAGAGAATAGTAGTTCAATCCCTTTTAACTCAGGGGCTGGAATAACACTTCTGTAGTGTGCATTGTGCACCATGTATTTGTATGCTAACCACAAAATAAACGCCATCAATCCCCTAACTTATTTGAAGTAAAATTTACTGAGTTTTCAAATAAATAAACTACTTAAAAATTCTAGTTATTTTGTTGGGTCTAAAGCAGATAAATTAAATCATAAGTGACCAAAACAGGAGAAAAAATCGTAATCGGTAGTGGATTGCAGTGGTAAACAATTAGAGATCATTCTACCATCCTGAAACATCAGTGGGAGAGTATCAAAAATGATGGGTATTCCATGTTTACAAAAGGATCTGCCTGCAGCATGCTGTGTGTTTTTGTGAATCATTTATCTCCTAGCTTTAATCTGTCATAGTATGAGATGTTACAAATGTGATTCTGCATGACAGAATAATGAAAAACTAAAAAAGACTGTTTAATGACTTCTCCATAAAAACTTTTCCAGGAAAAACTATGAATACATTTAGAAAACTGGGTTTTGGGGGCGCCTGGGTGGCGCAGTCGGTTAAGCGTCCGACTTCAGCCAGGTCACGATCTCGCGGTCCGTGAGTTCAAGCCCCGCATCGGGCTCTGGGCTGATGGCTCAGAGCCTGGAGCCTGTTTCTGATTCTGTGTCTCCCTCTCTCTGCCCCTCCCCCGTTCATGCTCTGTGTCTCTCTGTCCCAAAAATAAATAAACGTTGAAAAAAAAATTAAAAAAAAGAAAACTGGGTTTTTTTTTCTTTTCATAATTTCAAATATTCTCCCATATTGGGATCTTAAGGGAAGACCATCAAATTTACAGTAAAATTTTGTAAGTATATGAATATTTGAGTTTATCTAAGGAATTATTTTGTAATTAAATACAAGTATGGGAACAGAGTAGAAGATAATTTTCTAACATTTGTAGTGACTGAAAAATGAGAAGTGCCCTCAAAAGTACTTATGGAACTTTCATGATAGAGGTGACAAAGTTAAAGACGACTACCCAGGACATTCTGATGCATTAAAAATCAGAAAAGAAAACGAAAGGAAGTTTAAAAAGGGGAATGTAGAAAAAGACTGTTACATAACTTACTTTTTTAGGAACACACAAGATTCAGAATTTATACTAAATTTATAGTCATTTTTGTAATTAACTAAAATTACACAAATCCATGTAATTCTATGATCAGACTTGAATTCCAGAATGGTTGTTAGTTCTTTCCTATATTTTACTTCTCTAGCTGCCAATGCATACTCTTTGAATTTAAATGTAAATTGCCCCCATTTTTTTTTTTTTTACTGGGCAGGT
Source organism: Prionailurus viverrinus (assembly GCF_022837055.1). NCBI lineage: Eukaryota > Metazoa > Chordata > Mammalia > Carnivora > Felidae > Prionailurus > Prionailurus viverrinus. The sequence continues at coordinate 57,495,420 of NC_062578.1, forward strand.
CCTTAGAGACCATTGAATCAGAGCTTCTCATAGGTCAAACAAAACAAAACAAAACAAAACAAAAGAAACAACCAACTGAGGTCCAGAAAGCTTAAATAACTTACTTGATTTTACACTACCTACAGAGGCAGATAAAGACCACAATTCAGACCTTTGGTCTCCCGGTTCAGTTTTTTTTCCCAGTTTTCCGCAATAACTGTCCAATCTTCTCTTCAGTTTATTTTGGTTGCCATCATTGACCCTATGACTCTGAGCTTTAATTCAAAATAATCTTCAGCAATCTGATGCTAATTGGTACTAAACAGACTGATGGGGGCAGCCACAGAATTTATCATCTTGATAAAATACAGCAAAAAATAAAAGTGAATATGAATGGGAAAAATACTAATATAGTGATACATAATCACCATTTAAACAAATTATTGTAAAATGTCTAGACTTATATTCTGCACTATATTTTTCAAAGTTTTCTCCTGAATATTTAAGCATAAATTATTTCCTATAACTGATTTTTTTAAAAATGAGAGAAATGTGAAACATCACCACTGACACCCAGTATACAATCAATGCAAATATATACTTATCATAATGACCTAATAGATAATTCAGCAGTTATTTAAAAAATTCAGGTAGGGGCACCTGGGTGGCTAAGTCAGTTGAGTGTCTGACTTCAGCTCAGGTCATGATCTCATGGTTCATGGGCTCGAGCCCCGCATCAGGCTTGCTGCTGTCAGCACAGAGTCTGCTTTGGATCCTCTGTCCCTCATTCTCTCTGTCTTTCCCCCGCTTGCGCTCTCTCTCTCTTTCAAAAATAAATAAACCTTAAAAAAATTCAACTAATAACATTCTAGAGCATATTATAGTCATTTTCTTGGAGGCTGAAAGGAAATAATTTTTTTAAGTGGAAAGAGAACATAATGGCAATAGGAAGTGATGATACATGTCAATGTATTTAAGATATGATATTATATAATTTAGAAATTGCAGTTTTCTAAATCAGTTTTTATTAAAGAGGCTAAAGGCCTGTGTTGATGTTTGCTGACAGATTTCCAGCCACACTGCTCCCCTTCCTCCTCTGCCACACAGCTGAGCAAGCAGATCACAAAGCCTGAGTTCTTTGTTCGGCACTAGTGGGAGGGTGAAACCACCCTAGCACTGAATGAGCACAGGAACCCTAGCACCACCACCACCCTATTACCCCAGCAGAATTCCAAAGTCCATCTTCTTTCCCTGCTCTCTCGTGCCATTCTGGACGTGTTTGGAAGCCTGTCCTCCTCCCCCTGGAAAGCCTCATTATGTGAGTGATAAAAGTTTTCATGGTCCCTATCGTTTGTGTGGTGCCATCTGTCTTAAACTCCAAACCAACTGTAGCACAAACTCAACAAGGGATGCCATGAGGAGGTATCCAGGAGATGAATCACAGGACTGAGAGTCTGTCTTCTCTTGCCGTGGTTTAGTAACTGGCTCCTTTACCCCCTACCAATCTTGCACTTTGAGCTCTGCTGCTTTGTGCTGTATTTGCTGAGTTCTACCGAATATTCATCACAGATTTAATCAACCCACACCAGAAATTTTGACAACTGTCATTTAGAAACAAGAGTTAAGGCTGTCCTTAAATTGACCACAGTACCACCGTACCATGTCTGGGGCATCTTAGCCTGGTCCTATCTGTATGCCTCATGTGGAATTGTGTGTCTTGACTCCAGCATAAGCTGTGATTAATGCAAAGTTCAGAGGAACACTTTTACTTTATGACTGTTGATTGTGGTCCTTCTCCCATAGAATTCTCAGGAAAAGTACTGATACCCTGTGCAATACATGGGGCTGTTGAGTGGCCAGTCGTATGGAAGGGCAGTTATCACGTGGCATGCTGAGGTCTACACTCCTAAAAGCAGCTGATTCAGGGGCGCCTGGGTGGCACAGTCGGTTAAGCGTCCGACTTCAGCCAGGTCACGATCTCGCGGTCCGTGAGTTCGAGCCCCGTGTCAGGCTCTGGGCTGATGGCTCAGAGCCTGGAGCCTGTTTCCGATTCTGTGTCTCCCTCTCTCTCTGCCCCTCCCCCATTCATGCTCTGTCTCTCTCTGTCCCAAAAAAAATAAATAAACGTTGAAAAAAAAAAAGCAGCTGATTCAGTAAGACTCCGTGCAAATGTTTTCGTTATCACTGCTGCCCGGACTTTTTTATAACAAGGATCCTGATCCTAGGCTTATGTAGAAATAAACAAACAAAAACACATGACAGCCATGTGGGAAAATTAAAGAGATAATTCAAACTCTGCTTAAATTCCAGATCCTTAAGCCCTATAAAGAAACAATTGTTGTGGGGGAAGCCCTTAACCTTCATGTTACAGATTTGACGCTTTCTAGACAAACAATGTGATAAATATAAGCAGGGTAAAGAGGTTCCCTCTCCTCCAAACTGTATCTAGTTAACCATTAAACAAACAAACTAGATATAAGGTGAGGAGGAGACAAAAAAAATTGAAAAAGAGATCCATAATTTGACCCAATTAGAAATCCAAAATTTACTACGAGACTTAAAATGTCTCTAATTGTCCTTTGCACCTCTACAACATGGAATTTGAGTTAATTTTAATATCTACTGAGATGCACCAACTAGCAAAACTTCATGGCCTTATACAATTACAGAGGTTCAAATTATAGTCCTTTTTGGGATCTCAGTAAATTTAAAGAAGGGCACACCCTATAATATAAAGGAGTTATGAAATATAAAATGTGGAACAAAGAGGTATGCATTATCTTAATCATCAGAATTATTGTCCTGCCTAAATATCCCATAGCAGTCATGGAAACTCTAATCAAAAATGTACTAAATTAAATTATGTCTTTGGCATTTATAGAAGGCTTGCCAAACTGAGACACTATGGGCCTTTCTCCATAATTAAAATAGTTAATGTGGTCCAATATAAGTTAAAACAGAGCCTTTAAAGACTGACACCCGTCACAAAAGATTTATTTAGAGAAGGGTGTTTATACCCAATATTTCTCCCTTTAACAGACCAATATGGTTGTTCTTAAACCTGGGAAAAATGAATGGTACCTCATGGTGGATTACTGCAACCATGGTTCTGTGGTTCCAACCATTAAAATCCCATTAATCAATATCATTGAAATTACTGGTTCCATCCAATCATTAGCTGGTAAATATTTTGTTATTATTTATTTGGCTCATATGTTTAACACCAATTTCCACAGACTCAGAGCCATAGTTTGCCTTTAGCTATGATGAAATGCAACACATTTTGACTTCAGCCTCGATGGGACACTTCTACCTGGCTGCCCACAAGGTCTTCAAAAGCTCAGCCATTGCTCACGTCTTTGTTGGCAAAATTATCAGTGTGTCCAACTTTCTTGAGGAGCACAGGCAATGACATCACTCTTATGACACCTTCCTTCATGGATATTCATTTGCCACAATCATTCAAGACATACAAATACAAAAGAGCTCACAAATTGTGAGGTTCCATTTACCTACATATAATAGAAGGCCCTGTCACCTCAGTTAAATCCCTAGGAATTATTTGGTCAGCCTGAAGCCACTCTATTTCTGACACCATTAAGAAAGTAAAAAAATCTAAAGATTTTATTTTTAAGTAATCTCTACACCCAGTGCGGGGCTCAAACCCCCCACCCTGAGGTCAAGAGACACACACTCCACTGACTGAGCCAGCCAGGTGCTCCAAGAAAGAAATAATGACACATGGCAACACAATGTTAAAACAGCTCAAATGTCTTTTAGGAATTTTTGGATTTTGAGGGCAACATATTCCTAATTTATAATTTTACTTAAGGTAATTTATTCTGTTTTTAGTAAACAGGCCTACCTTGAATGGTGCCATTTACAAAACTATCTCTAGACCCCTGAATTATAATACAACAAGTGCCGTCCCTTAGAGACTCCATTACTCTAGAGGCTTTAGCAAGTTCCCCTCATGGCTCTTGGAGTCTCTGGACTCCCTATGATAGGCATAAGTTGCCCCTGAACTTCTGATACAAGAAGATTCCCCTCTAAGTCCCATGCTATTGCAGTGGCAATGCTGCATGGTGGGATCTCCCAGAAAAAAATTCTCTCAAAGGCTCTGAGTCCATGGCTCTCTATATTCAGCTGCGCATTGTGCCTTGAGTCTTGGAAGCAGTATTCTGCAAGTTTGGTATGGCTACTAAAGCCTCCTAGCTAAAAATGCAAAGTATACCTACATATTAGAGCTAAAACTAGGCCCTTTGACCTACCCCAACCTGCATGAAGGTGTGGCCTTTCTGGTCCTTAATTCCTTGCCAGATGCCATGCTTTTTCAGAGGTTCCTCTTCTGAATCCCTTAGCTCCCTGAGTAGCCTTTGGGGATCAACTGAGTGAATAGTAAAGTGAATCTGTATACGTAGACAGTATAACCAACATCATCAACATGATGAACACCCTGGAAAACTGCTTCTTTTAATACCTTAACCGTGATATCCCTGATAAAAAGATTCACTGATTAGTACAACTGCCCAAACTTTGGATAGTCACCCTTCACTGGACGTCATAGTTAACAAATAGCCCGGGTGAACGTGTCTTAGACCCTTGAGCCATTGCCAATTATCTGAGCATATGGTTGCCCCTTATGGGGTAGACACTTCTGAGAATTTTGTCTCAGACACTCCCTAAATACAAATTGATGCTACACATATCTCCACACATACTAAAGCCACCATACTAAGACTTCATCAAATTACTTCGCATCTTTTTTAGAGCTCTCGTAGTTACCGACAGCAATCAAGGCAACCATTTCACTTCTCACAATACAAAATGCTGAGCTCTGCAACAAGATATTCAATGGAAATGTCATGTCCCTAAGTCTCTGGATACAAGCCTTATAAAGTGACAATGTGATTTAGACAAGTTAAAATATGACACATTTCACTTAAAAAACACCAAGAGTGAATTGTGATAAAGTCTGATCCATTTTTGATGTTTAATCACTGGCAAGTTCCAAGCCATACCTCTTCCACTTCTCTTTTCGCCCCTTATATGGGGCAAGCTAATAAGAAAGGCAGGGTACACTTTCCTTTAGACAAATGGGATTTTCAAATCACATAAGTTCTGACTATTGTGAGGGAGCTTTCACTCTAGCACCAGAATAAAACCCAAAGCCAGTCAGCTTTCCTTGTTTCCTTAAGCAATTTTGGATCTCACTGGATCCAATTCTGGATTGTGCTCTGCTCTTCCCAGAAAGTCTCATTATTATAAGTGATACCTACATCTTTTCATACCTTCTTAGTGCATGTGTGGTGTCATAAGTCTTGACATCCAAATCAAATTTGGATGGGGGATCCTGGTCTAGCTGGTGACTAAATATGGTTTCATCTAATTATACGAGTGGTACCCAAAGAATTAAATAATATAAATATAAATACATACAATGACATTTCCTTACTCTCAAATGTTGGGCTCAAACCTAAGGGTTTCCTCTCTTATAGGCATAAAATTAACATACACATCCCTCCATATTGACATTAACAGAACCATAAATTTTTTAAAACAATAAGAGAGCACACTTTTCTTTGTAATTGTTCTATATATAACAAATAATGGTAAGTGGTAAATACACATTTTGAATAAACACATTTTGTGAACATTTGTCATTTTTAAAGAAGTGAACTCAACATTTACAAAAGACTAATCATTGATTTTGATGCTGGTGTCATACATTTTAAATATAAAATATAAAAAGCCTTTATCGACTGGAAGAGTTCATTCATTACTTAAATCTTCACATCAGGAAAAACAGAATGCCAGTAAAATGATTTACTGACCTAATGAGCATACAAAAATAATCTCAAAACCATTTGTCACTATAATATGGGGGAAAGTAGTGACAATAAATTACTGAATTAAGTATAAAGTCTGGTGATGACAACATAAATTCTGTAAGGGATGCTGAATAAAATAGATAATTGAAAACCACCTAGATATAAGATCAAAAGACAAATGGGTAGATATATGTCTGAGTTTTAAAGGAGAATATACACGGAGTAAAAAAATGGCTATTAGTTTTAACACAAAAGATGAGAATAGTTGACTTTCCATCCATAGCTCAAAACTACAGTAGTACATATTACAAAGTCCAGATACCCACAAGAAAAGTAATCTTTATATATGTGTGTGTATATATATATATGTATATGTATATATATATATATGTGTATATATATATATATATATATATATATATATAGTGTGTGTGTGTGAGCATGTATACATCTTAGTTCCAATCCACTGCTTTTGCTTTTTCCTTCTAAATTCTAAGGAGATCTGAATTTTTAAATACTACCTTTTATAGACTAACAGTTAATACAGAAAGGTGAAAGATATGATATTACAAAAATAAATTGCATTTAACAATCATTATGTAATAACCTAAGTATATAATATGGAAAGGAAATACTAAATTGAGCAAATATAATAAGAATTAATGAAATATTCATTATCTAATCATTATCAGTGTTGTTAATACAATATTATGGTATAGTTTGAGAAAAAAAAAACAGTTATAACCCCATATTGAAGGCAACATCATAGGGAAAGATGTTTCTAAATTGACCTTGAGGAAACATACTGCAATGAAAGATAGGAAAAATAGCAGTTGTGAATCAGAAAGAATACAAACTATGAAGAAGTAGGAAAGAAATTCAAGGTTGTGTCAACTACTTAAAACAAAACAAACAAACCCCAAACCTCTCTCCCAGCAATAAACAAAAGGTTTTAGTAACTGTCTGTACCCCCTGTACAGAGTAGACCAGCCTGACAACTTTGTGTGATTTAGGAGTTCATGAACTTGAAACCTATACAACCAAGAGACTGCATTAATAACAGAAGATACAGAGAGGGCTGACTAACTGGGAAAACTAAGAAGAAAAACCCGAGAAAGTTTTCATGCATACTTCCAAGATTCCACGTTTGAACGCCAGTCTTGGGGAAAAGTAAGTTTTGCCCTTGATAAATAGCCAATCACAGGCCTTTTAGGAGGTGAACTATCTGGAAGCCCAAACACAAAATTAAGTCACCACAGACTATTCTGGATATCCTCAAGGTGATTTTAACGTTGGAATTCTCCAAGAAATCTGAATGTCAGTTTGCATTCCACAGAGCTAATATTTGATACATGTTTTATAGAATAATTTTTGTCTAAGATTTTCTACATAAAACTCTGGTAATATAGTTCATCCTCTGTAGTGGGTTGAATAGTGTTCCCCACCCCCCAAAATGTGTATCTGCCTAGGAGCTTAAAATGTCATTGTATTTGGAAACAGGATCTTTGCAGATATAATTAAATATTAATATGAAATTATACTGGATTAAAGTGCACCCTAAATCCAACACATGGTGTCTTTAAAAGAAAAGAGGACAGAGATACATGCAGAAACAGAGGAGACACACAAACAGGGCAAAGGTCTTGTGAAGACAGAGGCAGAAATTAGTGATACAACTACAGCCACAGAATGTGAAGGGTGGCTGAAAGCCACTAGAAGCTAGGAAGAAGCCAGGAAAGATTCTTCCCTAGGGCCTTCAGAGGGAGTGTGGCACTACTGAAAGCTTGATTTCAGAGATCTAGCCTCCAGAACTGAGAGAACAAATTTCTGTTGTTTTAAACCACTGACTTTGTGATATTTTGTTAAGGCAGCCCTCAGATACTAATACATTCTCTTTTACGCATAATCCCTGGAATGCAAGGAATGGGTGACGGAAGGGATAGAAGGGGGCAGGGGGGGAGTTTGGAAAGGAATAATCATGTCAAGGAGTGATATTCCATGTGAAACCAGTTTAGGAATTATGTAACTAGTTATGAACCATTTCTTCTGAATTATAGTTGAAAGAGGACTTTCATCTCCTTTAACCGTTTTAAGCTTCTTGTTTTACCAGCGGGTCCGTCTAAAATCTTTAATTTTTCCTTGTCTATTGTGTCTTTCTCTTGGGCTTTAAAGTAGGAAAATTCCATTATATTCTATCCCAAGAGAAAACAGACATAAACACTAGCCTCTGACTTGCCCCCCATTTCACTGCCATACTAGCTCCTTCTTTTTTTTCTCAGCCAAAATTGTTGAAATAGAAGTCCAAACATTTATTCTCCAGTGTTTGTAAGTCCTCACTCCATACAACTTGATTTTGGCTGCTACACTCTAAGTATAAATACCTATTAACAAAAATATTTTTCCTCTAACAATGGCAACAGTTTTCTTATGTTATAAAGCATCTTATCTATATCAAAGTCAAAATTAAAAATCTGCCTTGCATGTTTTAGCCCTTAAAAACAATGCATTGTATGAAGACTTAAACAGTAAAACCATAAAGGGGAGACACCTGGTAATTAAAAATTGAAAAATGAAGGAAAAATAAAACATATTTTATTAAAGGTAGGGTTATTTTTAATCCAAAAATCCAAGTGAAATAGTTTAATTGTTAGAAGGAAGTCAACTATCAAAAAATGTTATCCAATGACCCAGAATTATTATATTTCTACATATATAAAACAACCATAATCCTGCAGAATGAATATCACCAAAGAGACCCTAATATCTGAAGTTCAAATGAAATCCAATGACACTTATGAAAGCATTAGGAATTGACAATTTTCTTATCTATAAAAACTGAAAGATATAAATTGACTGGCAAAATAATACTCATTCAATCAACTGGTAAAGTAAGTTCATATTCTGTTCGCATTTAACCGATATGAATTGAATTCTACACTGGGCAACAATAAATAAATAAAAGTAATGTGGTAGCATATGACCTGTAAAAGATCAAGCTGGCTCATCTGGTATTATCTGAAGAAACAGTCACCTGTTCTGACATTAGAGGATAAATGTCCTGTTAAGAATTATTCAGTGACTACATGGCTCATGCAAAATTATGTAGATGATTTTTATGGGCGATTTAACATATTCCATGTGTAATGTTGATTATATGTGATTTTCTCCTTATATAACTTTAGAACGTTAACCTTTGTTAAGCTGCAATTCCCTTGAATGAATTGAGTGTATCTGACAGATATTATGCTAAATGATTAAAAAGTGAAATTCTAAGAGTATCAGCCTATAAAAGATACAGAAGAAAGAATGATTATATTTTAAGATAAGTGACAGGAAGAGAAAAAGTGAGAACTGGTACATTATGAAGCGATACCAAAGAGTCATAAAACAGCTCAAAGTGGAACAGAAGGAAACTGCAAATGACAGGAGGAAGAAGCAGCAAAACAGAAATTTGATTTGTCGATACTCAATGCCTATTGCTTGATCATCTCACATTTAAGAGGTAAAAGTAGGAGTAGGAAGAAGTTGATGATAAGTATTCATTTAATTCGTCTACTCTGCTCCCAGAAAACTTGAAGGTGTTATCAGGTGAGTAGATACCCACTGAAGGTGTAAAACAAACTATTTGTTTTTATGCTTTAATTACATAATATAAATGTTTTATTTTTAGCCATGTTACTCTTAAGACTAATAAATCCAGAATCCAGGTCATTTTATTTCCACATTTTTGGTAACTGGTGGCAGGACCTCTACAAATGTGAACATAAATAAAAGTGTGTGTGTATGTGAATCTCTGTGTGTATATGACTTAACTACGTGTTATTACGCAATCACGTACAAATACTGTATCATTTAATTATAAATTAACCCTATGAGGTAGACATTTATCACCTCTATTTCAGAGAGGAGAAAAGTAAAATTCAGGCTAATGATGGGACTTGTCTAAGTGAGAAAGAATAATGAATTGTGCTCTGAATCCAGAAATCTGACCTCAAAGTTGGCATTTTTTAAACTCATAACGAACATGAACTATGTGAGACATCTTTTATAAATATACAATCTCATTCATCCTTCCCAACAACTTTACTCTGTAGACATAATGACCTCAACTTTACAAATAAAGAAACTGAGTCTCAAAGAGTTTATGTAACTTGTCCAAAGACAGATAGGTACAAGATGTGACAGGCTGAAACTAGGACTCCAAGTTTGTTTGACTTCTTATGTAGTTTGAAATACAGAATGATGTAACATTTACACAAATAAAATCAGTTTCCTTACTAATAAATGAAAGTACATTTGATTTCATCTACAAATAATCCAAGACTTGTTTAAAAATTAATATTAAAAACCACTGATTATCAGTTGCATTGTTTACATTAAGAAGTCTACATTTAACTTACATTAAGTCTACTCGAATAGATTCCATTCCCTTGAAACCTGTTAATTTATTTTAATCAGTACTTTTCCTTCTCTTTTTGAACATCTAGAGGTTACTATAAAATATCCCTAGGTGACCAGCACGTCTACGTATCAGGAAAGGAAATGCCTGTTTTTCCTTTTTCATTTTTCTTGGCTACATGACATCCCAAGAATAGGTTATAGTAGAAGAAATTAATGGATTATAAAGAGAACTGAGGTAACCAGGCAATCTTCTGGGTCATCACTGCTAGGGTTCTGTCAGCATCCATGCAACATTGTTGGCAGCTGGACTATAAACCCCTCTTACAAGAAAAAGACTATTTTGAGGCACAAAAGGAAAAAAATGAATAAACAATTAGGTGGATAATGTTTTTCTTTCTAAACCGTCATTCTCTTCTCGAAGAGTTCAACTCTGATTTAACCAATCAATATGCTAGGAAGAAGAAATATTTTGTAGAGTAAAGAAATAGCCACCTTGCTAATGCTGGCCTCACCATTCTATTTCAAGGTTAAATAAAAGGTTTAGTATTTCACTTCTGATGACAACGTTCTCTCAAATAAGTTGAAGATCTTGGACTTGTTTCGAAAGAAAGAGAAGGAGGATATATGGGTGATATCAGGTTATAAGAAATTGGACTGGAAGCATCAGCTTATTTTATATATCAGCAGAAACATTAAGTCAAGATGTGATCCAAAAATCTTGATATGATAAAATCCATGTCCTTCTGCTAAAATACTTTGTCATTCAGACCCAGACATTCATAACAGCTACGGCAAATCCTTTACCACGTAACACAATGCTGTAAATCTAAATTGTAGAAGTCTGAACTTTCAGCCTCTCTCCCATACTTTACTGCTCACTAAATTTCCTTTGCCTACCCATCCATAAACAGAGCTTAACCTGGGTGAGATCCAGCTGGATCTCAGACACAAAACCTTTAGAAGCCAGGTAAGTGACTTCTAAGACTTGTGATCAGGGAGATGTGAAGGCAGCAAAGGACACATTGTCTTCTCAGTGCCAATGCAGAACAGATTGTCAGGTTGACAAGATGAGCTGAAATGTCCTTTGCTGTCTTTCTATATTCATTGCTGTCCCGGAAACTAGGTGCTTGAAACCAAAATCGTTTCTTTCTGCAAATGTGTTTAAAAAGTATACAACAATATGATTGGTTTGTACATACTTTGCCATTATTATAATAGTTCTATATTTGACTTATGCATATTTTGCAGAGCACACTTTGCTTTATGCTCTGGTAATTTCCCATTTTATATCATTCTGACATGAAGGCACTTGCAAGGTTACTGGATGTACTTATTTTTAAAAATTAAAAACAATCCTGTTTTCATTTTTATATTGTTGTTCACCTGTGTACTTGACTGTAAATTCAGATTGAGTAAAATGACCTCAAAATTTTATTATTACAAAGCTACTATCTAAAAAGAATTGCCAAGTAAAGTACTTTATGAATAGTGAAAATGTGCATAAAAAACTAACATTTTTGAATAGCACACATTGAAAAACAAAGCATGTCTGGAATGAAATACTACGTGATGAGATGACTATTACTTACCAAACTCCTTGGGAACTGCTATCGAATAAACACAATTATGCCCCACACTGTAATTTTTGGGATAGTTTGGTGATAGAACAGTGCCTTCTGAACCCGTTGAACGACTTCCACAGGGTGCTAGGAGACAGAAATGACAAAACATTTTTAGAAAAGCTTTACAAAAATCACACTGTGAATGTTTTCTTGATATAAACATGATGGCTATTGAATTTTAAGGTATTTGGTTTATTTCCATCTTTTAATAAGATCCACCACTGTCAAATATCTTAAAAACAAATTGTGGACATATGTGACTACTGTAGCTATTCAGATTTACTCTTCTCAAACACAGTAATATAAACGTGACATAATGGTGCTATCTCTAGAGGTAATAATGGCGGCTCTGCTTTCATTTATGATAAAAGCGCAAAGGAAATTTTCTCTTATGTAATGATGAGAAATTACATATGCAGGTGGGAAATTGTTGTACTCACTGCCAGGCTTTGACATTCTACTCAAAATCAACCTTGATTATGCTGCCACCAAATTAAGTATTTTTATACACGGGACAGGGACGGCTGTACAAACACATTCACCCACTCATCTAAGTAAAATACTCTCTCACCAACCTTTATCTGTTTATATGATTTACATTTGAATCGTTAGAGTTGCTGATGGTGCACAGAGGCAGATTTTTTTTTTTTTTTTTTTTTTTTTTTTTTGCTACCTCAGCCCCAAATGCACTATGTTCCTAAAAGAGGTGAGGGTGAAACCAATGTTTCGGGCAAATTTGTAGATGATGGTTCTGGTGTTCACAAGATAGGGGGGATACCTTAGGCTTTATAGTTCTGAGTTATGAGGCAGACCCAGGCTAATGATGGAGATTTAAGTATTGAAAACATATAGATGATAGCTGATATTCTCTAAGAAAATGATATCACCCAGAAAATTATACAGAATGAGACAAGATGGGCAAAGAGGAGGTCTGGAGAATGCCAAGGTGTAGGATCGCATAGAGGGTGGCTACAGTGAATGTCGTCCCATGGAAGCCACTGGCAAAGAGCTTCAATTAAAGCAAAGTGTTCAACAGGGTTAAGTGTTGCCAAGTGATAATAAAAGAAAAACGAGTCAGTGGATTTGGCGATGTGGAGTATCACAGAGCAGGGGCTTCTTCTCCTGGCCCATGATTGCTTGAGGAGGGATTCTGTTTAACCGCTGGCTGGCTGGTTCCACCCTTACTCCACGAGGTACAATGAGCTTTCCAGACTGGTCAGCCCAGGAGGGGAACTTCAACCTTACTCCAGGCTGGGGGCCATTCTGCTTAAAGAACATATTGGCTGGTCTCCTCCTCTGCAGAGTCAGTATTACAGGGCAAGTCTGCTGAGAGCGTGGCCATGGTTGTTGCAGGACACCCGTAGCTGTGCAGGATGCCTGTTGTTTTGGCTCCTCTGCTTTTATCAATATTAAAGCTAACAGTCTGACTTCCTTCAGCCTATCCCTTAACTGGCTTTGAACTTGTGCAGAGAGGACTCCCCTCAAGCAATGGGATTTTGGTATTGTTAATACAGCAGGTTCCACTAGAGCAGCTTTTTGCAAACTACAGCCAGCAAACCAAGCCAGGCGGTCAGGAGAGGGTTTTACATTCTTAGAGTCACAAAACAAAGTTTTGAGTTTGAGTACGCGACAGAGACATATGTAGCCAACAAATCCCAAAATACCATCTGGCGCTTTACAGAAAAAAGTTTGCTAACCCTTGAAGTAGAGTAGAGGGGGGGTAGCTAGATAGTAGCTGGATGAAGAGTAAGTATGTAAAGAAATAGATGTAATCAGAGCCTTAATCATAAACAAAAGGAGAATGTGGGGAGTAGTCAGGGGAAGATGCAAAGCTGAGCGAGTTTTGTTACTGTTTTATTTAACGGGGAGGAAGGAGTCATTGCAAAGGGAAAATCAGGAGCAGAACTAGAGTCTAGGAAAAGGTAAGATAAAAAACCAAAGTGGAGCCATTTCACTTTTGAAACCATCAGTGACATTCCCCTGTGACCTGAGGAAAACAGATGGAGAGTAGAAATACATAGGTTTAGGTTACACGCTGGGAATTTATTGGGGTTATTGCCTAATTTTCCTTTTAAGTGTTTGTTCGTTTGTGTGTTTGTAGAGAAAAAGCATGAGCCTGGGAGGGGCAGAGAGAGAGGGAGACAGAGCATCCCAAACAGGGCTGGATTTCACACACCCTGCGATCCTGACCTGAGCCAAAATCCAGAGTCAGAGGCTTAACTGACTGAGACACCCGGGTACCCCCTGATTTTCCTGTTAAAGACAGCTGGGTGCAGTGTTGTGTTAGGTGACTGGAGAAGAGTCATTCATGATAGCTTGAAAAAGTAAACACATTTGATGGATTCCTGGCCAGAGTTTAAAATATATCAACTTTATTCAGCTGATATTACTGATGAGAAAATCATTCAAGAATGAGTACTACGATTTATGTTAACTTTCCTTCTGATTTTAAGGTGCTCCAAAATTACAATACTTTGAATGTATGTGACAATAGCTCTTATTTTCATATTTGGAAAATATGAACAGAAATGAGAGCTTTTCGTTCAAGTTCAGCTTTGTGACTTAGTCATGAACATTCTGCTATTCCACATGAATATGCATCTGACAACCTCAATTTGTTTTTTATAGTTTATTTTGCATAATGGACATTTAGGACAGCTATTTCAAAAAGTATCATTTATAAATATAAAAATGTGAAGTTGTTTTTTAATCATTGATGAATATATATGAGGTTGCAGTATAATCACCTGTTCTTAGGGTAACTAATACTGTATTAGATTCTGTTATTTGTCCTATTATCAATAATTTGGGGTTTCTTCTGGTCAGTGCTTACAGCATGTCCTAGTTTATAATCACTTATGTTGAATACTGTAGTGACTGAAAGTATTCCGTGTAGTATGCAAATTATATAAATAAGGGAAAATTAACTGTGCTTTGAGATAGAGATTTATTGTAATCTGTTCTATGTTTACAAAAATCTAAATGGAATAATGACTAAGCCAGAACAACTTTACAAATTTTCCTAATATTGGTTCCTAGAAACTTTTCACATCCTCTCTTCCTGTTTTAACCTTATCATACTGGTGGGTATAGGAAAGGGCAGCCTTTATCTTTTTGGCTCTGTTAACAATCAGTAGAAGTTAGGAGCCAGCCAAGACTTTGAATTCTATGCTTATTTTTGCCATTTTACTTATACCAGTGGGCCATTTGTCACACTGGCTGTGTTTCTCTGAAAGCCCATATCCCTTGTAATGCATTTAATGTAAGAACTCACCTGTACCAGTTCCTGACTATAACTTATTTGATACATATGACAACTGCTTAAATCTATATTTAATAGCATTGTTGTAGAACACGTGAATTATGAAAAGAAAAGGTTCTATAATTAAGTAAGTTTGGGACATACGTGGATAAAAGAAAAAGTTCTTTATGACTTCACTGATACTTTAGTAAGGTCTGGGGACTGTCATATTCATTCTTACAAACTTATCTGATCGTGGAGACTGTTTCAGGGTAACATCTCATGGGACCAATGTTCCTTAGAACACCCTTTGCAAAATGCCAGACTGATGATTCCAAAATGTGCTATCACTTTGGTAATAATTCTCACATTTATATTATTGTCTATAATTGACTAGAATTTTGTAGAACCAAAGAACCGTGTTTCAATGTATGCACGGAGAGCCAAAGTACTTTAAAGATTTAAAATGTCAAACTTAACCTATTATAACATACCATTATCCTTGACACTCTCTCCCTGACTCTTGGGGTCCAATACACCATTGATTTGTTGCTTGTACCTTTACGTAGCTTATCAGTCTCTCTCTCCTCTCTGCCACTGAAACTGCCACAACCCAAACTCCCAACAGTTTCCACATGGGCTCTTGGAAGAGACAACTAGCTCTACCGATCCTTGCAAGTTCTCACCGCTGCTAACGATGTTTCTAACAGACACGTCTTACCGTATTTCTCTTCTCTTCCTAGAACAGTTCTGATAAACAGTGGGTTCTCCATAAATGTTTGTGGGAGGTTGAAATGTACTATGCTTATCATACCAAGCAGGCTACTATCAATGGTGTTCCATAGACAGCACGTACATGAACATTTCATTTTGTAGAAATTTTTCCAGAAATTCACTTAAATCCAAGACAGAATTGAGACATACCCTCTCAATAAATCCATATTAGCCTATTTCTGTGATTGAAGTCTCTGATGGCCAGGAATCACTGTTGCTTTACACTTAGAGGCAATATTATGTAAAAGATGTGTATCTTTAAACATTGAAAATATGCTCAATGATAGGATTGAGTTCCACTGAGGGAACAGCAGACTATGTCTACCATTTTACAGTAGCAAATCCATGCTAACATTTAATTAGTCTGGAACATACCTTCACTGAGTGAGTGAAATCATTCACACTGTTTAATTTCATGATTTTTCTTGTTCTCTCTTTTTTTTAATGTTTGTTTTTTTTTTTTAATCCTCTTTGGCTGAATTTATATGGATTCATTTGTATCGGTACAATGTGCCCAGACTGCAACTGTACTGTATGTGCTTGTTTTACTCTTGCAAGAAGAAAGGATGAGGCAGTAAACAGATGTGGTATTTCCAGGGACATCAGGGGATGAATCTGTAACTGGATTTTAAGGTTTCTAGTCACCTAGTGAAAAGGACTTCCCCACTAAGATTCGATCATGTGTGCAGGAGGCAGGAGGAGGGCTGGAGAAGAAGAAGAAGAAGGAGAACAGAGTAACTTCCCAGTAAGCGAAACAGAAGGATCTCAAACCATTTTTATGGAAGAGGTCCTACTCGAACGTCCAACATATCTTAGAGACTGCATAGTCCGCTCAACACAGCCGTAAGCTACTTGCAATTTCAAACCTGTCTTTTTGGTTGTGTAACGTATGTATAATTTATTATCAAATATACCTTATCGTGAAAATTATTACAGAATATATAAATTTTTCTCAGAGGAAAGTTGGGTACTTTTAAAAGTGATTAATTCTTGTGGGTCACAAAAGAGCAAAATGCTATATTAAATCAATAATTTACTAGATGCGGCCTGTGCCTCCTTCAGTTGGAGAGAACTGCTGTACTTTTACGAAAGTGCTGGTCTACTTCTGGGAAATTACTTATGCCCTGATGTAGCCTGATTGAATGTCACAAGTCAAAAATCCTGGGAGAAAAAGGGTTTGAAAGCTGTATCTGCCACCGAGTCTTTTTTTTTTTTTAAGCTAAGTCCTTTCATAAGCCTTAAACTTTGGAATTGAGTTTGTAATGCAGGCAGCTAATATTCCCAGTATTGACTTCAAGATTAAAACTACTCTTGCTTTGTTTGAAACCTGTTCTTAGTAAAAAATAGCTCATTATTCAGCCATTGATTTCATGCTTTGCATCATGTCTCCTAAATAAATAAGCATTTCATTTTGTTTATCTGTTAGATGATGTTCCTCTAATAAGGCCATTTTATCATAATGGTAGTAACTATTTCTTTAAATTATAAATGATTACCTTAAGTAACTTATTTATTTTGATTTTCATTTTCTTTTGCATTAGTTCTTATATATTCACATTCATTTATCTGGAAAACTAAAGATAATATTGTTATGAGTTTCCTATTGCCTCATCTATTCGCCCAAAAGAAAAAAAAAAAGCAAAAATCAGTCTTTACTACTTGTGAAATAATCCTTTGTTATAATTACACACTCCTGTTTAACACTAAAAACAAACAAACAAACAAACCAAAAAAAGAAAACTCCATCTCAATGCTGTAATCAGTGGCTTGTAAACCACTTTAGTCCCTCACTAAGTAAACTTAGTAGGAGATGTCCTTCTACATCTCTCACCTCACTGATTGCCCGGACTCACTCATTTGATTGTGCTGCCTGGAAAGGCATTCCCTTCATGCACCAGTGCTCTGTGAGCTGTGTTCTCCATCAGAGTGTATGTTCTTAGAAGAAGAAGAGTCATCCTAGGACAAAGACCTCCGAAGAGCTATATTCATTCCTTGGATAGATCTGCCATGCTACCATATATAAATTCTAATGGAATGGATGTTAGTAGTTCATCTGTGATACCTATGTCACTCATTTTTAACCTCATTTTCAAGATTGAGGTATGATGTATACAATTGAGTATTATTGTTGTGGTTGTTTAGCATATTCACAAAGTTGTGGACCACACCTCTACCTAATTTCAGAATATGTGTCATCCTCAAAGGAGTTCCTGTACTCATTAGCAGTCACTTGCTATTCCCTATACTCCCAAGTCCCTAGCAATTGCTAGGAAACTGGATATGGAAAGACAAGTTCTTAAAATAATTTTGGTTGAATTATTGGTGCTGTTTAAAAACTAAAATTCCTTTCCATTGCTTAGTTTATTATTTCTAAGTCATTGATTTTAAGTGATGGCAATCTTTTGTTGTTTAAAACATACTTTAAGACAACTAATATATAAGCACAAAATGAGTGTAGGGAAAAAAATCCTCTGTGACAATTTCTTACACCTACTGGATCGCTACACATTGATTTCTCAGCAAAGTCTTCTCTGTCTTCCAGATTAGTTCAGAGGATCCCATCATATAGCATTCCATTACTTTCAAGGCACTTTTTATAACTTGTTTTATATTTATATAAAGCCACTTATTTGTATGGCCTTTTGATTAAGGTCTGTCTCTATCACTTAACTCCAAATGTATTAAGTCAAAATTTCCATGTCTTTTTATGCACTACTTATAATTCTGGAGCTTAGCAGAGTGTCTGTTTATTTAATGGACTTGTAATAAATATATGTCATAAATATTAGGAAAAATAAAATATACAGTATATTACTATCTTTCTGGTGACTAAATGCACAGAATGTAAAGCTCATATTTTTCAAACCACTTGTTTAGGGTAGCATAGCAAGTGCAATATAAAAACCCAAAGTTTTGGAGTCTGCAAGATCTAGTTTTGAATTCCAGCTTCACTATTTACTGATTGAGTAGCCTTGGAAGAGAGGGCATTTCAAAGTGGAAACAGATCTGGTATATGGTGAGGCTTAGACAAAATGAATGAAACAACTCTCTGGCCCCACAGAATCTTCTGGAGGTAATATGCTGAGGGTTTCATAAAGGCCTTAGGAAGACGAACTAATCTCATCAATCCCAGAAAGAAATACAGAGTTTAGAGAAAGGACAGGAGGAAACTTACTGGTGTTTCTGCCAAACTCTTCCCTTGAGAGAGAGGAATGCCATTTAAGCGATTCTACCCAGGGCATTGTTTCCCTCTAGGAAGAGCTGGTAGTTTTTATTTTCCTCTCCTCTTCATTTCCCTAGGGATGAAGACCAGGGTACTCCAACCCAAAGGAAGAGGAACCTACAACTTTAATTCAGCTGTTTTCTCAAGGAGTGGTGGGGGTTGGGGGGCTGTCACTGTGCCCAGCTGTTAACAATCGGAGTGGACATAGTCCTCTACTTCTTTGGACTCTTTATACTTTAGAAGGCCAGGGAGAAACAAGGGCCAATGTTAATAGTGAAAAGGAGGCGAAATTGGCCTGTCTTCTCCTTTTTCTTACAACTCAGGGGTTCTTTTTCTTGTTTCATGAATTTGGACAGGGAAAAAATGTATATATTTTTCAACCCTAATGGATTTTTTTATTTTTAGTGAATTATACCATTTCATTCCATTTCGAACGTAGGCAGAAAACCACAGTAGTATTAGAAGTAACTGCGACTTTGTCACCAATAGAAATTACAGATGTTTTTATATTACATAATTGTTGTGGATACCTCAAAATATTATTTCTGCTTATCCCTACAGTAGTTATTAAGCTTTTCAGAACTTCCAATTTAAGGGAATAATTAGGAAGCAATATATTATTACATCAAAATTTGTTTTTTCAATTATAGATTTTAAGTACTTGGATAACTGTGTTTTAATATAATCAGCTTATTGTTTACACCTATGTGCTTTATTATATTTTTACACCTAAAAAAGATAATTCTAGGATAGCATTCATCATTACACAAAAAAGAAACCCAATTCTAATTAGATTCCTTTCAAATCCATCTGATGACTTTCGTAATTTTTTGTTTTCTCTTTTCTTTAACGGTACTTGGCTCAGAGATTGTTGCTTCGGCCTATGAAGTTCTGGAAAATATTAGTTGCACTGGAGGACCCTTGCCTTTTTGCTGTCTTGTATCTCTTCCTAACATGACAGATCAATTCTTCCCTGAATCAGAAAGGTCCTAAAACTCAGATTTGGAACTGGGGGAGAAATATCCAGTCTTCAGTTTGGCTTAGGTTTGAAGATATTTAGAACCATTGCCTCAGTATGGTCCAGATTTACTCACTAACACTCCCAAGTATTTCAGTCTAACTGGATCTGGCATTTGGGATTAGGAACAAAATTCCCTATTGCACAGCGAGCTCTGTATTACCTTCTTTTATGTGTATATCTTGGAGTGAATGGCTCACTGCTGAAGTGTAAGCGTAAAATGAAATTTTCCGTGTTTAATAAAGGGGAGGAAAGCAGCAGCCTCCTTTAGGGCATCTCTTTTAAAACATAATAGGCCCCAACTTTTGATTTTATAGCGCAGGACTGCTGGCCTTCTGACTGAAGTAAACAATTCTTCAGAAATTAACTCAGGGTTCTTCCAAGGTATACTCACAAGGTATATAGAGACAAGGTACCTCAGTGTGTGTCTCAAGAAGATGAAAGAAGTGTTATTTGTTCTTTATTTATAAATTTGTATGAGATTCTGTCTGGTCTTTCTAGTATCTTTCATAGACTGCCGGCAATGTTCATTATATTCCAAATATCCTTATTCACTAATAAATCTGATTTTTTTCTCTCTAGGTTTTGTGGGTTGAAATTTTTAGTAGGTTTTTTTTCTCCAATAGAAGAACATTTGTGACTATTTTTAGATCTGTTTTCTTATTACCTTAATACCATTCCTTAATACAGTTTGATTCTCAACATGACTATTAACAGTTACTGCTGTATACTTTATTTTCTTGATCTGCAAGGAGAGAATTTCTGGGTTGATAGATTTTCTGTATATGTAAGTTTTTTTTTTCTTTTTTGCTTTTCTGTAAAACCTGGTGACACATTAGGGAGGCAAGTTTGAAGTCTAACTCAAAGCCTGCATGGTAGTGGAGAATAGGGGCTTCTTTGTACAATGAGAAGCCACGAGACTACCCCTTTGGAGATATGGCATAGTGGCATAGATCCCAAAAGCAGAGAAAATAAAGATGGTTTAAAATATGAGCTCCAAGTCAGTGGTCACAAGTAAATATGCTCTGAATTATAGGCACTGATTTGCAATCAAACTGCTTCTTACACAGGGGACTCTACATAGCATGATCCAGAATTCATAGCAGCAGGGATTTGTTTATAACAATGTTAATGATTCTCTAGACTAGCATGCAGGAGGCCAACTGGAGTGATAATGTAAGTAAGAGTGCCTGGAAATAGCAGGTGCTCAATAACATTAGCTTTCCTTCCCATTTCATTTTAAGTAATACTCCCCCCCCCCCATCATATAAAAACCAAGCATGCCTTGGTTTTGTCTCAATACTACTTTAAGTTTTTAAAATAGAAAATACTTTTGGGGTACATGACTCAGGCGGTAGAATATGTGACACTTGATCTTGGGGTCATGAGTTTAAGTCCCTCACTGGGCCTAGAGTTTACTAAAAAAAAAAAAAAGGAAAGAAAGAAAAAGAAAAGAAATGCATTACACTTCTTTTTAGCATGGTTACAAAACATAATCTGTATATTATGTCTGTGAACAAAATTCCTATGTGTAGCTAATGAAAGGCAGATATTTGATGATACTCAGAAATAATTTATCACTAGGCCTTTGTTTTATGAATCTTGCATCTACATGCCTTAATTATATCACATATTTTACATGGCATCAAATGCTAAATGGCTCGGTATATTAGACTAGATGATACCTATATGCATTTATAATGGAATGGGGCTCTAGACTTGTTTCAAACCTCAAAAAAAATTCTATAAACCTCAAGGACATTTGTGATAAGAAATTAGCCCAAGACAAGCCATGTCATTTAAGCAGGAGATCTGGAATAAGAGTTGAGTTTTCTACTTCATACACTAAAGCAATATGATTTAATTAAAAGTAGGTCATATGAGTTTATTAATGAGAGATAACTATAAAATTGGAGACCTGGATTTACAAAATGAACTTTTTATTTTTTAGTTTGTTTCTTTTGAAGCTTTCTCTTCAGTTGATAGGGTAAGAGGGCTCCCGTTTTAAAAGCTTTTATCATTCCACATATAATTGGAAGTTGAACAAAGAATGGTGCCCTATGACTGCTGGATGTCTAATCTTAATGTACTTGTGTGTATGTACTTTGAAAAGACTTACAGTTACCAATGATTGAGTTACTTAATTCTCTTTTTCCCCCCAGAATCTAGGACTTACATTAGCAGGAGAGAAACAAAGGTATTGAAAATAATGGTGCCGATATTCAAAAGAACTAACACTGACTATATCTATTAAGGTATTTATTTGCATTCTGTGTAAGGTTGTATTTCAAATGCAATGCAAAAATGCATGTCAGATGAACACTTTTATTAGTTATTAGTAGGAATTTACTTTTTATTAATTCTCATACTTAGCATGGAGGAAGATTTCAGAAATAAGTGGAGAGCCCCAAATTTCACCACTTATTTTTCATGCCACATATTCGTTCATGAAACACTTAATCGACGGCAATTTGCCATAACTGCAGATATAAAAAAGATGAATGCAAGGTAATTTGTCGAATTAATCAGCCTACCTATAGGGCAGTGATTGAGCCTAGACTCCAAAACATGACTACTGGGCAACTGTGACTTAGAGCAAGTGACTGAACCTCTCTTTGTGCCTTTGTTTCCTCATCTGTAAATGAGAATATTAGTAGTCCTCAATTCATGGAGTTGTGTTAGGCTCTAAATAATATATGTACAAAACTTCAAACCATTGTCAGTACAGATAAACTATGATCTCTAGGAGTCCTCTCTCTAGGCTTGCCATGTTGAGCTGCTGGAAATTCTACCTACTTTCCTTTGTTTACTCTTGCCTGTATATATTTATAAATGCTCAACCCTGGGTGTGAAATGCACCATCTCCTCATGCCTGTACCTCACCTGGTTTCTTCTTACTTATATTTTTAAGATTCACTTTATGTGTCATTTTTATAAGGAAGACTCTCTTTTAAAAAAAATTAACATGTATTCATTTTTTGAGAGACAGAGCATGAGTGGGGGAGGGCAGAAAAAGAGGGAGACGCAGAATCCGAAGCAGACTCCAGGCTCTGAGCAATCAGTAACAGAGCCTGACGCGGGGCTCAAACCCACCCATGAACCGCGAGCTGAAGTCCGAAGCTTAACCAACTGAGCAACCAGGCGCCTCAAGGAAGACTTTCCTGATCTCTCTTTGTAATTGGTTCAGAGGCACCTCCATGCTGTGCGTGCAGCACTGATTTTATTTCCAGCAATGGACCGTATCTGTCTGTATATTATCTGATCATAAACTCTCTAAGGGCAAGAACCATATTGAATTCATAGTTAGTACAGGACCAGGCATATAATTCATACATTTGAATGTTTGAAAAAGAGGAATGCATGATACCATCTTTTCTTTAGAATAAGTGGAAAGCTACTGATTCTTTAACAGTACAAATATGTTTATTCTTAGGGTCTTATTATTGTAATTAACTGTCAAATGCATGTTCCACTGTATGCTATAGCAATGGAAAAGATCAAGAATACTGCATTGGTCCAATCATGAAATGAATAAGCCATGGGTATGTAATGTGCAGCATGATGCTATCACTAATAGTACTATCTTGCATATCTGAAAGTTGCTAAGAGAGTACATCTTGAAATTATTTATCATAAGAAAAAACTGTAACTGTATGGTGATGGATGTCAACTATACTTATTGTTGCGATCATTTCGCAATATATATAAATATCAAATCATTTTGTTGTGTATCTAAAGCAAATTTAATGTTATATGTCAATTTTATCTCAGTTAAAAAAAACAATATTGTAATATGTCAATTTTATCTCAGTTAAAAAAAAACAATATTGTATTAGTGCTGTGCCTAGTACTTCTAAATTTAATGATCTACCTTTCAAAGTTCTAAGGCCCTAAAATAACTGGGACTTTGCCCACACCAGGAATATTTCAACTTTAGATATACTTGATTCCATCCTGGAAGCTTTAGGGAGCAAGGAGAGGGTAAATTGGAATGTTTTTTCTACTAAGAAAACAAGTGGTCAGAAGCCTAAAGGAAGTCTGAGAGCTTCAGCCAGAAAGCTGGGAAAAAAAGTATTCAGACAAAAAGGACAAGTAAGTGCAAAAGCCCTGAGGTGGAAGTGTGAACAGTGCTTTCAAGAAACATCAAGGAGGCCCTTGTGGCCCAAAGAGTGTAGTAGGGAGCAAGAATAGTAAAGAGGTCAGAGTATATATAGGTAGATTAAGTAGAACCTCATATTGTAAGATCTTTGGAATTTACTCAGATTTAGAAAGTCACTGGTGGATTTTGATATAATCTGACATATGTTTGAAAGATTACTTTGTTGTGTTCATAAGAGATTGTATCAGGAAACAAGGGAAAGAGAGAAACTAGCCAGGGGGGAGGCTAAGAGCTAAGAGATAGCCTGTAGTTGCCCTAGATTAGGGTAGAGGTGTGTTTATATAAACAACTGCAATGCCATTAGGTGAAATAAATCAAGTAGTGAATATTAAGGGAAAAAGATGGAATCTGTCACTATTTGTGTTTCATTTCCTTTAGCTAATATTGAGTCATTTTATGGATAAGAGCAATAAGATTTCCACTTTAATCCAGTGTGTCTATAGTTTTCTAAAGTAACTCACTTTAGTTTTCTTAAGTAATTCAGAGTTTCAACATACTTTTCAAAGTATGAAAAATAAGAAGGTAAAAAATTATTTTCCAAACACTTTTTTTTTTTGATCACAAAGTGAATTGCAGGTACGGATATTCTGTTTTGCTATCATTTAATACCTGTGACATTTTCATGAGATAAACTGCAGGGTTTCTCATCACTGAGCAGGACTTACCACAGGATGCTATCATTTTGGATCTACTTCTGACAAATACAATCTCCCAGGGTCCAACATAAGCTCTTGAAAATATTTCCTTCAGATTTAAAATGTACACAATCTTAAACCATGATAAAAAAAAAATCCTATCCTCTAAAATAGACAAACTGTAAATTCTTACGGTTCAGTTCGGGATAAACATATTTACTAAGAGGCTGCATGTATAAATTAATATGTTTCATGCTAAACATGTAGCCTGAGACTTTGGGAGCTTATGGTCTTTCAGAGTGAAACATTATAAGAAAAAGCAAAATATTGCATTTAAATATTGCATTAAAGGTCATGCTGGTGTTTACTTTTATGTAAAAAATGAAAAGCTTTAGTTATTTTGGCACTTAGGGATCATGGTCTAATAGCCAACATCCTACTTATATAATCAAAAGTGAAGCCTATCAGTCAAATTTCCTGCCCATGTTCTCAGAGATATTAGTCAACATTTTACCGAGGGGTGGGTAATATGCAGCATGAAAAGCAGCAGAGCCTGGCAATCTAATTCTTAAACATTAATGATATTAACAATAGAGGCATAAAAAAATTAATGCACGACAAAGGCAATTACTAGAATAAACAAACATAACATATTTCTGGAATACTGAAGAGAGGGGCTGTGGATTTGACATAACTCTTTATCTTTTATACCTGGAAATCAATGGAAATTGTCTAGAGTTGGCATATCAAGAAACAGAGCTTCATATGTTATGCAGAGTCATGGAGAGGACCATCAGAGCAATTAGAACTAGAAATTATTAGAAGGCTCAGCTGAGTAATAGCAGAATAGAGGTGGGGGGGGGGGTGAGGCAGATGACCAGTGCTTTATTAAATAACTTTAAATTGGAATGCCTGGTTGGCTCAGTCATTTAAGTATCCGACTCTTGATTTTGGGTCAGGTCATGATCTCATGGTTCATGAGTTCAAGTTCCGCATCGGGCTCTACACTGAGAGTGGAGAGTTTGCTTGGGGTTCCCTCTCTCCCCCCTTACCCCTGCCCTCCCCCTCTCAAAATACATAAACTTAAAAAAATAAATTACTTTAAATGCTAAGCTATTTTAAATTATTTTCTCAGTTATCCCATGTATATTTTACTTTGATAAAAAATACAAAATATATCTTAATTAAAAAATCTCTCCTTATGGACAAAAAAATTTCTGGCTCTTTTGCAGATGCTTTACCCACTAATTTTGACTTTCAAAGTATTAAATTATTAAATCTGAAAGTCAGCCAGTTCTGTGTATTTTGGATTTCTGTATAATTACTGTGAGGGAAAACAAACAGATATGTGTGAACCTGATCAAGAAACTAAAATATATTAAGCTCTCCTTACTGTGATATAGTAATTACTTCAGAACCAATGTTATATTATTTATTTATTTATTTATTTATTTATCTATTTATTTTTATATTTTATTTTATTTTAGTAGGTAACCTCTAAGCCCAGAGTGGGGCTTGAACTCATGACCCCAAGATTAAGAGTCACATGCTCTACTGACTGAGCTAGCAAGAACCCCAGAACCAAATGTTCCAAATGAATTATTTAATATAATTCTCCCAACAACCTTACAAACTATACAATATTATCTCATGCTTAGACACATAAAATAAATTATACGAGGTCACATAGCTGATTTTAGGTCTTCTCTTCATTTTAAAACATTATTTAGAGTTAATTACATCTAATTCTAAAACATGGGGTTCCCCCCATACTAGAAATCATTAGACGTGGTCATATTTTAACATGAATATATCTTCAATTTTGGGTAATAGTATAAGGTATGCATGCAATAACTTTGATTTCCATAGTATCTTGGCATTGTAGGCAAAAATCTAGTCAAATCCAACTAAACTGATAGTGAAGATTATTCTCTTTTAAGAAATTTAAAAATACTAAACATTTGTGCTGTTTTTAGGAGTGGGTAAATGTGTATCCATATATTAACATTAATAAATTAGATTTAATTAATGTTAAAATGATAGAAATATACCAGTTCCACTAAAACATAACATACAATGCCAAGTGCAACGTATGTTTTCTAGGGCTGTGCTTCTTTCAGAACATTTTGAATATCACACGTATTAATATGCCAATGTTTGCTGGGAAATTCACTAGGCCCTCTGTATGTGCTATGGTTAATTGAATCTTCACATAATCTATTGAGTTAATAACTGTCATCCAGTTTTAGAGATTTAAAAATCAAGGCTTAGCTCATCTGAGGTCATAGATATAGTAAGAGGATTTGAACACAGGTCTACCCTTGCCTTTGTTTTGTTTGTAGATATTGACTATTAAACCAACATGAAATACACTTGATTGGGCTGTAATTGATCCCATGAAATATTTTTGGTTCAGAAGGACCATTTGTATACATTATGGTATAGTCCATGCTCAATTAACATTTCTATGACCTATCAATATAGAAATCTATGGCAAGGAATAGGATTATTCTAGGCAGGCATATTCTTAGTGAATGCATACTCTGCTGCACCTGTCTTTTTCACCTAAGCCATTGAAAACCATGTATTTAATAATTTATCCCAGTGATTAAGACTTATCTTTTTGATCTATATATTTTTAAAAATGTATATTTATTTATTTTGAGAGAAAGAGAGTAGGGGGAGGGGAAGAGAAGGAGGGAGAGAGAGAATCTTAGGCAGCCTCTGTGCTATCAGTGTAGAGCTTGATGTGGGCTTGATCTCATGAAGCCCAAGATGATGACCTGAGCCAAAATCAAGAACCTGAAGCTTAACCTACTGAGCCACCCAGGAGCCCCTGATCTATAGTTTTCTTTATTCTTTGGTTTTCTCTGTCAGGATTTTGGTTATTTCTTGTTTGGCTTCAGAAAATTTTCCATGTTTTTTTGTTGTTGTTGCTTGTTTGTTAGTTTTTAAATGAATTTTCTGTCTATCCACAAATTCCTCTTTTGCA
Source organism: Prionailurus viverrinus (assembly GCF_022837055.1). Lineage (NCBI taxonomy): Eukaryota > Metazoa > Chordata > Mammalia > Carnivora > Felidae > Prionailurus > Prionailurus viverrinus. The sequence goes on from NC_062578.1 coordinate 57,523,295, forward strand.
TGGCTCTTAAGACAAAACAACCACACTTTCTCTTAAACTTTTTATAAACTTTCGTGCCATTAATTATTTTTTTTTCTGTGGCAGAATGAAATTCAAAGTAATTATTTCTTCTTTTAGTTCCCTTGTCTTCTGATAGATGAAACCATCGATTCAAGCCAAGTTTTAATTGGCTGTTCTGTTACTAACAGAATGACCATTTAGTAGGTAAGTACCTTGTCTTTAGTTCTTACACAACATTCTGAAGTAAAGAATTTCAAATACTCTCATTTTACAGATGAGAGACTCTAGAGAGGTTAAATGACTTAAGTCAGAAATAATACACACATAATTCGAGTACATGAATATATTATATAATTAAGAAAAATTACTATGTGTACCAGACATCAAAAATCTATTCTTTTAATCATCAGATCAAAATTGTTTTTTCTCACTGCAACTCATAGTAAGAAATATACATTACCTCATTGCAAATATACTCATATACATCTACATGCACACACACACCCTCCACACACATATTTATTGTATTTTATTTATTTCTTTATAGATAGTTGAAAAGAGTTCCACAAAAAAATATTTATCCTTTGGATTATAACATTTTTCTCTTCTTTTTACGTATTTATCTTTTATTTTATTTTATTCAATGTTATATCAGTTATAAAAATGCTGGTCACGACCTAGTGAATTGATTTTATGACTCACTGGTGGTGACCTATAGTTTAGAAAATCTGCTCTAGATGATATCATCTCCATGTCAGTTTTGTACAATGCATTGGGATCATTCAACTGATGAGGGAGTCTGTGGTAACTTTCCAAAGTGATATCATAGTTCTTCTCTCCTTAATGAACTGTTTTTTTGTCCCACAGTATCTCTGTCCTCATAGACTTGTATACAAGTATATGATTTTTCAACATGCAGTATTATTTTATTTAGCTATAAAATCCATCTCCAAAAGCTTGAAATAAAAATTTCCATGGTCTGCAAATGAACTGTGCATCGCTTTATTTTAGAATGTCCTGTTTTTCATTAAAATAATGTTTCAACCACTGTGTTGGACTTTTCTAACACTCAGATGTGCACTTTAGAAAGAACACGGGGTACTGGTTCCATAAAGTGACAAATTGGTCCTTGTTGTGAAAAATCCTCCTGGTATTTAGCCAGAAATATATATTCATGAACCATCATCATCACAACTCCTTCATTATTCACTGGGGACTCCCACAATCTTCCCTCCTGTGTCCACTGAATCATCTTTTCAAAATTCTGAATAGGCTGTTCATTTACTGTGGCTAAATGCTTAGCAAATTCCACACCCTAAGTGAAGGTGCCATCTCTGTTTCTGGTGCCTCTTCAGTAACTTCCTTAATCTCAAGAACATTAAGTGTCTTCCTCTTGAATATATTTTTCCTAATGTATTTTTCCTAACTTTTTCTAAGATCAGCAGTCTTCTCCTGGCTATGATCACTGTCAGTTCCTGTATCAAGTTGAAACTGATGCACTGGTCTGGTACTAACTCTAGCGGTGGCAGTTACATATCTGATATGATGTTACTGAAACTAATTTTAGGTCTTCCTCCATTTTACTGTGTCCTTGAGCCCTCCCCCTGTTGTGAGACCCGCCTCAGCAGCTCCAACATGGTTTTCACTTCTAGGCAACTTTAATTTTTAGGAAAAATGTGTAGTTTGGATAAAGATTTATCACCAGTTCTTGATCATATTTAAGTCACTGCATTTATCTATGTTGTTGAAATGTCAGTTTCAGTGTATTAGTTCTTCCTTTACTCAGCCAGTATCTTCTGAGCACCTAATTTTCTCAGGCGCTCCTCTAAGTCCTGAACATAGAATAGAAAAAGGCAATATCCTTGTGCCCGGGAGCTTGCTTACAATAACGTGTGCATTGCTTTAGAGACACCTGGGAATATAAGTACTTTCCCAAAACCATTTCTTTAATGAATCCAATTTAAAAATCCTTGATAAAATCTCTGCCTGGCCTATATCACACTTGTAGATTGAATGTTAAGTGGTCAATTTTTAAAAATATAAAAATGGGTTTAAATATTTCCTGATTCTGTCTAAAAATAAAAGGTCAGACAAAAAAAAATATATATATATATATATATATATTTCTTACCATGACAACTTGGTAAGGCTCTATTCCATCCAGGTCTTCCATCATCTCCCATGATACAGGTGAGTGTCGAATAACCTTGAAGAACATAACCAGCATCACAATAATAGGTGACTGTTGACCCTAATTTATAATCCATTCCAAGTCTGGTGCCATTCATTATATTGCCTGGATCAAAGCAGGACTCTCGAAGTTTTGCTGTAAAACAGTGTTGATATAAAATGAATTGTTGAAAACATTATTTTCCACGAAAGTTTTACTATTACTTCATTTCTACTTCTAAGCAGACGGGAAAGCACCAGCACTCTGTCCGCTTCTGTTTGTGGGCTCAAAGTACAAAGTAGCCCATAATCATATGTGACACTTTGCTAATTCATATTGATAAGTAAGAGCATAAAATTCTTCACTGGACTTTTCATTAAAATTAGTATCTAATATGCAGTCAAACATTGGGTGTTAGAGTTTATTATAAATTGTATGCAATAATATTTTTAATGCATACATATTTTCAATGAATTATTTTGGAAAAGAAGCAGGATTTATTTCTTTATTTATTAATGCTTTATTTAAAAGTTCTTCCTCCATATAAAGGACACCCATTCCCTGTGACTGAACCTAGAAATGATACTACCACCGGTGTTGAGCTCAGCTCATTTCACCACTGGTAGGAAGGTGAAATCATTTATTGTAACCTACCTCCTCTAGTCACCTCCCATGTCTACCAGAGGTCTGTCTATCCATCATTAAAAAGCAGCAAAATCTTTATGACATCCAAGCCATGATCTTTTTGGACAGAGAGTCTATGTTAAAGCCAAGTGTTTTTAAAGCTAACACAAATTTAAAATTAAGTCCATTCACAACAAAGGAACGAAGGAACTAAAAGTTCTCTGTGCACCCCGATAGTGAACTAAAGAGGATGACAGAACATTTTGAAAACATGTAGAGAAACACAAAGATCAGTTCATCCATTTTGGGGAATAAGCTCTAATACAAATTGTTGTTAACAGATCTGAGCAATGCCCTAATATTTCCATATTAATATTATTATAGGTTACTTAAGAAATAATACAAAAATGTAAGGGCCATCACAATTTCAGGATAACAAATATAATTTTCTACATTAGAATTTATTTTATGTTAATGGGAAATCAGGAGGTGGGTGTATCTCTGCATATGACTCATGGAATCATTGGAATTTAAGTCAATAATGTCTTCGTGTTCGGCTATCACAGAAATTATTTTATTATCATATATCCAAATCTTCTTACCTGCAGTAGTAGGAATATATTTCTTCCACTCATAAAACTTTACAAAATTCAAAGTACTTCAACATTCATAGAAAATGAGGAGAAATTTGTGTTTTATAAAGAACACTAGCAAGATTTCTCCCAATTCAGCTAAAGAGGCAATGGCAGAATCAACCGTTTAAATGATTTTAATAGAATATCAGAGGAACGAAGTTCTGCTTTTTTTCTTTCCTTCTTTCCAACAGGTACTTAAGAACCCACACTACCCAGTGAACTTTGGAAATATAGCAGTGCACATTCAGAATATATTTTGGCCCTCATGGCATTTACAGCTTATTAGTTCTATTAAATGAATACTTGTAACTCTCAAGAGTATGACATATGTGGATGCATTCAGGAACCTTCCTGGAGAACTGACATCTAAGCTGAACATGGAGAGAGAACGAGCTCACTAAGTGAAGGACAAGGCAGGTGAAGGAAACAAGTGTGTAAGTTGGGGAAACCTGATTCCTGAGTTTCAGTCCAAATCTAAATAACTTAATCATTTCCCAAGTGCACACACACATGTGCACACACACACAAAATTTGCACCCCATAAATTATACTCAGAGTTCACGATAAAAATTACTTCTCAATCAAAGAACTTATATTTCTTACTAGGTAAAATATTCCCACAATACCGTTTTCCAGAAACAACAAGCAGTGTGAATACTACTTTCCCTTGAGGGAAAAGAAAGAATTGAAATTGCTGTTTAAAAGGATTCATCTCTTTGGCAACCCTAACCATCTAATATTCCTCTTTTAAAAAGTTTGCTTTTTTCTTCTCTAAAGTTTTCCCAATAGTTTCAGTGACATATCAGTGAATCTGTACTGCAAATGTCCTACTTTTTGAGGAAAGGGAAATATGCCAAAAAGTTAAATATATTGCCTCTGCAACAATTTTATATTGCTAGCCTCATTTTGAGAGGATTCATTTACCTCATTACTATGTTTACCTGCTACTTTAAATCCTTGGTGACTAGCTGTCTATGGATAATACTGCCCTTGTTTATTTCCATGCCTGCCATAGCAATTATCTGTAAATTTTGAAAATGTCTGGAGAATCCTTATGCAAAGGTCTAGGAGGTAGATGGAAAGGTAATTTTAGTTTTTGAAAAAAAAAATTGTGAGGCAGACAAGTTGATAGTATTATTTTTATGAATAATTAATTTTATTTACCTTCATAGTAGTTTGCCTACTGAATAGATCCTAGGCTAAAGTCTCCCTTGCCTTATATTCTCCAAAAAAAGTACCTAAGAAGTCTGCTACAAGATAGAAGTAAACATAAGACAGAAAGCTTATACCTTACCTATGGCTTTTTAAAAAAAATTTTACAAAACATTTCTTTACAGAATTTTTCCACCAGCAATGAAAATATCCTAAATGCTAGAGCACCTGGATGGTTCAGTCAGTTAAGTTTATGACTTCGACTCAGGTCATGATCTCGCGGTTCATGGGTTCGAGTCCACCATCAGGCTCTGTGCTGACAGCTCAGAGCCTGGAGCCTGTTTCAGATTCTGTGTCTCCTCTCTCTCTACCCCTCCCCCACTCACACTCTGTCTCTCTCTGAAAAGTGAATAAACATTAAAAATAAAATAAAATATGGGGATGCAAGCTGGTGCAGCCACTCTGGAAAACAGTACGGAGGTTCCTCAAAAATTAATAATAGAACTATCCTGTTACCCAGCAATTGCACTACTAGGTATTTATCCAAGGGATACAGGTGTGTATTTCGAAGGGACGCATGCACCCCAATGTTTATGGCAACACTATCGACAATAGCCAAAGTATGGAAGGAGCCCAAATGTCCATCGATGGATGAATGGATAAAGAAGATGTGGTATATATACACAATGAAGTATTACTCGGCATTCAAAAAGAATGAAATCTTGCCATTTGCAACTACATGGATGGAACTGGAGGGTATTAATGCCAAGTGAAATTAGTCAGTCAGAGAAAGACAAATATCATATGACTTCACTCATATGAGGACTTTAAGAGACAAAACAGATGAGCATAAGGGAAGGGAACCAAAAATAATATGAAAACAGGGAGGGGGACAAAACAGAAGAGACTCATAAATATGGAGAACAAACAGAGGGTTACTGAAGAGGGTGTGGGAGGGGGGATGGGCTAAATGGGTAAGGGGCATTAAGGAATCTACTCCTGAAATCATTGTTGCACTATATGCTGACTAATTTGGATGTAAATTGAAAAAAATTAAATTAAAACAAATAAACTAAAAAATTTAAAATAAAATATCCTAAATGCTTAATGAAAAAACAATTTGACATTAGGAACCAAAACTGTGGTTTAAAGAAAATTCAGTTGGAAAAATTAAAGCTTTACTATGTTTCTGTTTCCATTTTATTCCTGAAAACCTATGGATGTTGAGATCACATTACATATACTAAGTGTAATATCTACAACACTATGAAGTTTATCATACTTTGAACCATACATAGGTATGTGTGTTGAGTTCATACTTAGTGACTGATTTATAAATAAATATTTTCTTTTCTGGGAGAAAAAGAAACATACATATTTTTGTTGTTAAAGGCATTTTTACTTCAAAATTTGTTTCCACATATAGCTATATGCTCGCTAAGGGACCATTATTCTGAATAATGTCATCTTGTGGATAATCAAAAGTGGTTATATGTTATTTTTGATCTTGAAGGGTAACCAAACTGTATAATATCCAACTGCCTGTTATTTCCAGGATGGTAGACATGTGTGGATGGACATTTATCTGCTGGCATGATTTCAGAAACTGAGAACTAAGCTCCCTTCACGATGTATATGCATTATAATTCCCTCATCTGATCATACTCAGTCCCCAGAGGCCTCCCTATTGTAGGCACGAGCGTTCACTTAAGGCCGGCTACAGGTGCTTTTAGAGAATAAGGATGAGCCATACATGTATCTCTTTTATTTTGGGAAGTATTACACAATTGACCCCAGACTACCTCAGGGTAATAACTGAAATGTAATAAGTTGCTCTATGGAAAAAAAATGGTATGTTAATTTAGAAAGTAATTTATGATACTTTTCAGGTTCTTAGAGCAGATGGCTAACTTATACCGTATATAAACAGTCAGTCATAAGTCTTTCACTGTCCATACTGGTGCCTATAAATTGACATTCCCTGCCAGCTCAAGCACCAGCTACCAGCAGTTTCCCTCCACTGGCACAAAACCATATATTCTCTCTCCATCAGAATCAAGACATTTTGTTAAAAGAATACAAATTTTACTACTGTATGGGCCACATTTGTATAAATGTTATAATTATAAATTTTTAAGACATACTTATTAACATTATGATCTAAAATGGTCCTAAAGTTAAAACAATGCAAATGAGAGTACTGTTTGAACTCTAAATATTTATTCAACTGTAAATCTGTTAACGTTGTATCTCATTAAAATTACAATGGAGACTAGGCCTGTCTGATTTAAACTCTTTGTGAAGACATTGCTTTATAATTAGCCAAACACCTCCTTTCACCCCCAGACTTCCACTTCTCCACTCCAATTTACTATTTTCTACCACATAAAGGCATATCCACAATTTGCTTTACATAAGCAGAAAGTAGTATTCCTTCCAGAATCCTTGTTAGCAGGCTTGTGTTTTTGCAACGTTCACATACAGGATTCGTTCATTGCACAACTATTGTGTGTTTGCACACAAACAAAACTAAGATTCATTATCTATCTTCAAGGGGGAAATGGAAAGATAGATATGAAGAAGGCAATGATAACTATACTCTGGTGTGAGCTCTAATAGAGGTAGGGGTTGTTTTTAAATTAAAAGCCTACCAAAAACATTATGGATTTAGAGTGAGTCAAGACTTTAAAACTTTACTTTTCAGTGCCCACAGAAACCAACATGCATAAGTGAAGGTATGGAACATGTATTACAAATGACAAAGGAAAAGCTTTTTACTATTCCAGGCCTCAATGTATATGTCAGTTTATTTTGGGGGTGCATATTTTATAAAAATTCTGAGATGTTTGTCTTCGGCAGAAAGAAATATAAGGACCGATTTATTAGCTTTAAGAAACAAAACAATTAAAGAGATAACATGTTTTGAATAAGGATAGGAAATAGGGAGGCTGATGAAAAAAGGCAGACCCTGGAGACCCTGAACTGGGGCATGGAACTTTCCTATGGATGAGAGTCCAGAGAATTAATTAGGTTGGATTTGGGGACTAGTATGAACTTAACACTAACATCAGCAAGAAATACTGTCTGGAGTATAAAAATAAGACTTCATGAAATTGTGTGTAAGTAGGCATCAGTGTAGTAGCTGAGCATCGTAGGGAGTAATTGCAGGGTCCAGGGAGAAAGACTGAAGTTCATGGAATGACTATGTATTTCTCTCTGTTTGACTTTTATATTTTTATTTGCTTTTACTCTAATAGTAATAATAATTTATATCATTTTCTGCAACTATTTCTAATGTATATATTAATGTTCTATTTTAACGTTTATTTTTGACAGAGAGAAAGAGAGAGAGAGAGAGAGAGAGAGAGAGAGAGAGAGAAGAGAGAGAGAGAGAGAGAGAAAGAGAGGCAGAGAAAGAGGGAGACACAGAATCCAAAGCAAGTTCCAGGCTCTGAGCTCTCAGCACAGAGTCCAATGTGGGACTCAAACTCAAAGACTGTGAGATCATGACCTGAGCAGAAGTTGGATGCCCAAACGACTGAGACACCCAGGCACCCCTCTGTACTCTTTTTAATAGTCTGATCCTTAGCTTTGCCATTTGTAAAATAGGGATAGAGATACTTATCACTTATTTGTGTTAGTTTTAATATTTCTGTTGCATTTATAAATGGTCCTGCTCATGGGAAGGATAGAGAGAATTCATTAAAAGGAACTAATCATTGTATCTAGAATATAGTAGGTACCTAATGATTAATTTTATCTTTTAAAAACATTTGCACTTGTGGTCCTTTTCCTATGACAACATAAATCTTAGGAATTTTGGAAATTTTGGAAATGATGGGACATGGAAATGGATCAAGCTGGGAAATAGAAATGGATAGAAGTTAGTTAAGAAAAAGGAGAGTATGTTTTATCTCAAGTGTTTAATTATATGGATTTAGGAATGGCTACCTGGAATGTTAAGTAGAGAAAGGATTGTGAGGTTAATTACAGTTTCCACAAGAAAGAATGCTGGAATCAGTTAGTACCACCTGCACTAAGCATGGTAGTATTTGTGGAATTTTTCCTGTATCTTTTATCCTAGAGATCTATGGACATGTTTTACAATAGAATCTAGCTTTACTGACTTGATTACAGCTTTCTTGTTTTTCTTTCCTTCTTTTCTTTCCTTCTTTGCTTGCTTCCTCCTCTCCTCTCCTTTTTCTTTTTATTTATTTAATTTTTTAAATTATTATTTATTTTTGAGAGACAGAGCGTGAGTGGGGGAATGGCAGAGAGAGAGGGAGACACAGAATCCAAAGCAGGCTCCGGGTTCTGAGCTCTGAGCTGTCAGCACAGAGCCTAATGCGGGGCTCAAACTCACAAACCGTGAGATAATGACCTGGGATGCTTAACCAAGTGAGATGCTTAACCAACTGAGCCATCCAGGAGCCCCTCTTCTCCTTTTCTTTCCTTTCCTTTTTCTTTTGTTTTCCTCTTAAATAGGTCTTCTTTATAAGCCTGTTAGCTTGCAGATATAAGTAGCTATTCCTAAAGAGCCAAGTTCTCCTTATAAAATGCAGGACAGAGATGTATCTCTAAGATTTCTTATATTTCAGTAATGTTATTATTCTAAGATTCTAATTATGACTTGATTTCAAAATGAGAAGACACCTCTTTAGGTTGCTCAAAATCAATCAATCAAATAATTACCAAAATTATGGTGTGTAAGCACTTATTCTAAGGTACTAATTGTATACTGGTGAATAACAGAGATCTTGCTCTTAAGACGCTTGTATTTTAGTATATGTGTAGGGAGTTAGTGGAGTAAATGGGAGTGCAGAGAGTAAATAAGCGAGTAAAATTAATTGGCACTATTTCTAAGGAACTCTGATGCAAAAAAAATCATAACGCTGTGGTATTAGGACAAGTTTAGAATTATTGATAATAAATCTCTGCATTTTAAGACTTTTGCAAATCAGGTAAAGATGTACTTAGAAAAAAAACATAGCCACGAAAGTTCATATTAGAAGAGAAAAAATGCGGAAAATTAGTAAGGTAAGTATTTATTTCGATAAACCTGAAAAAAGAGAAAGCAGAGATGCAGAGAAAATAGACAGGAAGAAATACTATTACTAACACAAGAACCAAACGTTAATAAAAAACATACAGCAACAAATAAAGTAAGAAAATACTGCAAATATTTTATGTCAACAATTTGAAAACTTGGATGAAAATAATTTTTAGGAAGCCGACTTTCAGAAATCAAAGATAAAGTAGAAAATCTGGATAGATTTATAACCACTAAAATTCTACTACCTCAGATCACCAAGTCCCTAGTTCTACAGGGAAGTTCTCACAAATGTTTGAGAAACAGATGATCCCTATCTTATACAAATTATTCTAGATATTAGAAAAGTAAGAATGCTCCCAAAGTTGGGGGATTGTAGAGTCTTGATCAAAACTAGACAAAGACAATTATATAGGAAGGAAAATCTATAATGTAATAAATAATTTTATAAGATTATTTTTATAATTTTATAATATTTAATTTATACAAAGGAAAACCATGTGATATTTTCAGTAGCTGATGAAAAAGTAGTTGATGAACTTCAATCCCAGAATGATTAAGGAATTTTTAGTAGATCAGGAATGGAAGGGAACTTCCTATAATTGATAAAAAAATATATCTAGATAGTGTAACATTTTGGATAAGCATGTCCATTGTGGAGCCCAATCTGAATCAGATCTTAGCTCTGCCACATGACTAGGCTAATTACTTAACCTTGTGCTAAAACTTTTTCATTCAGAGTGGTAAATGATTTTTATATGTAAATAACCTTGAAATGTCTCTGAAAACAATGAGTTAAAAAATTTCAGCCCTTATTAACATCGCCCCAACCAATAGAAAATACTTAAAGGTAAAACACTAGATGAATTTGCTGTAAAATCAGTAATGACAGAAGAATGATGGCTACCACTGTTTAATTTGATATGATACTAAATTTTTTGCCCTGATCATTAAGCCAAGGGGGTGTGGGGCGGGGGAGTGTATAGACTAGGAAAAAACAAACAAACAAAAAAACCCCAAAAAACAAACAAGAAAAAAGAAACAGAACTGTCACTGGGTACACAGAAAATCCAAAAAAAATCCATTAAAAATTATGATAACTAATGAAAGAGTTAAGAAGTCTTGCTAGATACTAGTTATTACAAAAATCCATGCATTAGCAACAATGAATAAAATCTAATAATAAAAATATCATTAATTACAATGGAAACTATAAGCCATTTAAGATTTAGATGAGAAAACTTTTATAAAGAAAATTAGAAACTATTACTGAAAGACAATGAGGAGGTTATGAATAAGTTGAGAGATATGCCATAATGATAGTTGAAAAGACTAAGTATCAGACATCAATTTATTCCAAATAATTTATAAATACAATGCAGTACCAATGAAATTCAAGAGGCAGAAATAACTTAATTCTAAAATCTAAATAAAATTTAAAAAGGTTAATAGAGACCGGGACAATTTTGCCTACCTCATGTCTACTTATTTTAAAGCTATAGTAGTAAAATTCAGAGAAATCTTGGCTTGGAATAGATAAACAGGCCAATAGAACAGAATAGACAAGTCAGAAACAGTGATAGAGAGACTTGCTATTTGAGAGCAGTAGCATTGTCTTGTCAAGAAATGGTGGTAGGACCATTCACACAAAGAATAGAATAAAATAAAATTAGATTCCTTGGTTACAGAAAAATACTCCACACACATGAAAAAGATGAAAAATGGAAGGCAAAGCTTTAAAACTTTAGAGCAAATTGAGGAAAATGCCTTTATGAACTCCACATGAGGAAACAAAATGCCTTTTTTAAATCAAGGCATAATAATGTTTCAAGGTTTCATAGCCTTCACAAACTATGAAGAAAAGGAAATGATAAATATAGATATTGACTTTTAAAACTTTTATATAGCAAAAGAAACCAGAAAGAAAGTGAAAATGCTTGCCAAAGATGGTATAAGATTTTTACTACAACATGGAACATGAATAAAGGATTAATATCCATAATACAAAAAGAATTTCCTATAAACAAAACAAAAAGAAGAAACAGGCAACCTACTAGAAAAATGTGCAACAGTAGAAATATGCAATTAACAAAAAGGGAACCTCTGTATAAAAATAGGAAGAAGATGTTCAGCTTAATAGTAATTACAGAAAAGACAATAAAAATGACCATGAGATACATTTAATACTCATGAGGCTGACAATTTTCAAGCGTGACAAGAGCACTGGATTTTCAAAAGTGTGGGGTTCCTTAAAATCACTATCTTGAAAAGATAGTGATAATGCTGCAGGTTGCAGCATTATTTACAATAGCCAAAACATGGAAACAACCTCAGTGACGCAACAGATGAATGAGCAGAGAAAATGTGGTGTATCTATACAATGGAATACTATTCGTCCATGAAAGAAGGAAATCCTGCCATTTGGGACAAATATATGGACCTTGAGAGCATTATGCTAAGTGAAATAAGACTGACAAAGACAAATACTGTGTGATCTCACTTATGTGTGTAACCTAAAAAGACAAACCAAACTCATAAATGCAGATAACAGACTGGTAGCTGCCAGAGGCCAAGATGGAAGTTGGATGAAAGAGGTGAATGGGATGAAAAGGTACACACTTTCATTTATAAAGTAATGTATGGCATGGTAACTATAGTTAACAATAGTGTATTGCATATTTGCAAATTGCTAGGAGAATAGATCTTAAAAGTTCTCATGAACACAGACACAAAATGTATAACTATATGTAGCTACACATAGTTGCCTAAACATTGTGGTAATCATTTCACAATATACACATATATCAAGTCATTATATTGTACACCTAAAATTAATATAATTTATATGATGTTATGTGTCAATTATATCTTCATTTTTTAATGTGAAGTTTCTGAAATTCTTTCCTTGATGTTGAAAATATAAATTGGTATAACCTCTTCTTTGAATAACTAGGCAATATGGAGTTAGTCAAGAGGTTTATAGTCTTTGACCCAATAATTCCACTCCTGGGCAGATAGATACCTTAGAGACACTCTCACAGTTATGCTCAAGAAGGCATGCAAAAGAATGTTAATTTCATCATGATTCATTTCTGGTAGTGAAAAACTGAAACAACATGTGTTTATCAGAAAAATCTGTAAATTAACTGTGGTACAGTCATATGATGGAATATCATAAAGAAATTAATGAACTAAGTCTACGTATCTCTATTATTGATAAATCTCAAAAACAATGTAAAGGGAAAAAACAATTTTCCCAAGGATATGTACATGATGGAAATAGAACATTTTTATCAAAACAGGATGAAGGATATGTACATGATAGAACACGTTAAAATACAGGGGCGCCTGGGTGGCTGAGTTGGGTAAGTGTCTGACTCTTGATTTTGGTTCAGGTCATGATCTCACAGTTCATGGCATCGAGCCCCATGTCAGGCTCTGCACTTCATGTACATCCAGCTTATGATTCTCACTCTCCTTCTCTCTATCTCTCCTCCACTCTGTTGCTTTCGCTCTTAAAAGTAAGTAAACATTAAAAAAAGAAAATATTAAAATACCTGTAATCATACATTCATGGAAAAAATAAGTAACATATTAAGAATTAGGAGGGAACTATGATCAAAAGGGCAGGACTAAAAATAGTCTTGATTGCTCATTATGGTCTGCCTGGATAGCCAGCTAGCTTGGTCCTACCCACTGTATAGTGTGGAAAGGCTCTTCCACATAGAGAGATTAGTTTTGTACTTAAGTTCAACCTGGCATAAGACCAATGCCTCCTAACCCATTGTTATAAGGCCTAAGCTTCTCCAGAGGGTTTGGAGCAGCTATCACGCCTAGGGCCCCAATAAATAGCTGGGAACCCAAATCCTCATTGTCTGGTATCAAACACCTTGTAAATTCTTCCACTGACAAGGCCATTTTTTTTTCTTTTTACTTTCCTCTATAAGATGAGAGACTCACAGAGGGCTCAACCTTTCCACTATAGTGAAATCCACACCATGTCCATGACGAGGAGATAACTCGACCCTGGCATGCATTTCCAAATTTTGTTGGAGATATAGGAGGATTCCAAGCATCCATATATTGTTAATATGTGAGTTTTCCCATTCCCTATAAAAGATTTCCTTAACCCATGTCATGTAAAGTTGTGTAATTTACCTTTACTTCTTTTGATAGACCTGAAGAGACACACCCTTGTTCTACAGCAAATGCAAAAGGAATTTCTAGTGTATATATAATATTATATTTTTTAAGGCAAGAAAAGAGACATCTGAAGCAAGTGTGACACAATATAAAGGTCTGTCAGATTAGATGGTGGATAATTTGAAGTTTGTTTTTTTATCCTGTATAATCTTCAGTTATTGAAAATAGTTCATAATGAAAAAAAGCGAGGTGGCAAGTAACAAATCCAAAATATATCTTTTTAGAACTCAAATAATATGATAAATTATAGGTATGTCCTTCATAAGCTCAATTATTGAAAAAACAGCAAGTTTTAACTTTAAACAACTAAGACCTATTTATTCTTATAGTCACTGGGCATAAAAATTACGAAAAATATATTAATAAATATCCATTGGGGTGTCTGGGTGGCTCAGTTGGTTAAGCGTATAACTTCGGCTCAGGTCATGATCTCACAATTCATGCGTTCAAGCCCCACATCAGACTCTGTGCTGACGGTTCAGAGCCTGGAGGCTGCTTCAGAGTCTGTGTGCCCCTCTCTTTCTGCCCTTCCCTGCTTACTCTCTGTCTCTATCAAAAATAAATAAACATTAAAAAAAATTAAAAAACCACATCCATAGGCATTGTAATATTGATTCCTCTAAATACTTGAAGAAATACTCTAAAATATTTTAATTATCACTATATTTTACTCTCCCTATTCTGAATGTTGACACACTTAAATATCTTTAGACATTTTCTGAAATGGAATTATCAGTATACTTTGTTCTCCTTATCACTGAAAGTAGTCTCTGAACAAACATGAACAAATCTTCAGCTTCCAAAAATTTCATCTTTTTAAAAATATTTTGTGGTCTTAGCCAACTACCACAATGTACTAACCGCTAACTTGTTTGCCTGATACATTTCCTTCGGTAGGAATTAGGGAAATGCTAATTTCCTTCCTACTGATAGGAAAAGTCTACATTGAGAGCTCTTCTATGAGATCAATTGTAGGCAGTCTGTACTAAGACATACACATATAACTAACCATTGACAATGACCAACACAGAATTAATCTCCTGTATAAAATACACTCTAAATCATGCTGCAAAAATCAAATGTTCACATTTACCTTTATATTCTAAATGAAATCCAGTGTAACTAACAGATCCATCACTCCGAAAAGCCAAATGCATGGTATTTGAGCTGCTCTCTATTCTCTCTGGTAACTTGCTGTCTTGAAAACTTCCAATCAGTGGGCTATTACTGTCTGGTCCATCGTATATGTAGAGGAAGTCATAATTTGGCTCTATGCTAAAACTAAAAGAAAAAGAGAGAGAGAGAAAAGGAATTGGAATGGTTATTGCTGAGGTATTAAGTATAATAGTCATATAATCATATATTAATTCAGTCAACATCTTTAAAAATAACAGACTCTGCCAAAGTAAGCTAACTTGAAAAGTTACCTGGCAACAACACACTGAATATGGATATCAAAACAGTAGAAAAGAGAAAGGACACCTTGATATTTTCAAATATTTGTAAGTTGGCCTTGTGTCTACAAGGAATACAAATGATAGTAAGGCAGTTTATCTAATGAAAGGGTACAAGGTTTGAAGTCAGAGATATAAGTTTAAGCCTTGCTTCTGCCCTTGTTAGCTACATATCCTTATGTAAATTACTTTATATCAATAAAATGTGGAGGACAGCATCTATTTTGAAAATTTTTCACCCAGATATTTTGCATCATGAAAATGTAACCTTTTTCCTTTGTCAATGGTATTATTTGCCTTGAACTTCAAAACTTACAAGCATATTTGCTGTTTAAAATTCAGCTCTACCTAGCAGATTCAAGCAAAAGTTTGAAATACAAAACTTACATTTAAATTACTCAAATGAAGTACTGAGTATTGTATTTGGTATTATTTTCCCCCAGGGTAATATATTTTCTTCCTCTAGAACTTGATGTAAGAGAAATCAAACCCACACACTGTTTGTCAAAATTAAATAATGTGTAAATAAGGACATTTTAATGTGTAAATTATTCAAGTCAGTGTTTTGAATTGTAAAATTTGCATCATAAATTTGCTTACACAACCTTCAAAAGTATGAGAATTGTCTCAGAATGATTACAGAATCCATATATTTAGAAAGCAAAAGACCCACAGTCATTTGTTTCTCTATTACCTAGTTCATAATGTGACAGAGAAAAAGATGGACTCAATTGGGTCATTAAGAAAAGTCAACAAGTTCACCATATAGAATAAAATCGGTAAAGCTTGCAATTGTTAAACATCCATCAGTGGAGAAACTATCTTGTCAAGTTTTACCATCTTTGCACATAAATAAGAAATTTGGTTAGGTAAGAAATGTTCTTTCCAAATCTACTGGATTTACAGAGGTTAAGTTTCCACAACAATTCTAATCCTTAACACGTGCATGTATAAGGGACAGGATTCCAGCTACTTTACTGGTGCATTAAATGGTGGTGAAGAAAGACTGGTAAAATGCAGACGTTTCCAAACTTTCCATAAATAAGGAACCCTGTACCATGAGATAATTAGGGGCCCACCACATCGTTCTGTCCTAATTTATTTAGTGTACCTTCACACATCTAAAGCAATTGCTCTTGTAAGCTTTCAGTTGATATGTGGCCTAAAGTTTGGTAACTTTGGCTGTAATATAGCAGAAATCAGAGGAGAAGACTTTATTTTGTTATTTACTACCCTTCTTCTGGGATAAAACACAAACTTTCTAAACTTCATCTCTTTCCATATTAAGATTTGATCAGTATTGCAACTTTCTTACCTATGTCACTGTTGGCTGAATCACTTGAAACAGGTGCTTTCTAAATGATATGATGGTTATGTATTATCCTTAGAAGCCCCATAAGCCTATTTAACAATGGACTATCGTCCATTTTTTAAAAATTTCTAGTTTAGGCTTAAATATTTCAAAATACTGTTTTAAAACTTCTTTAAAAGTGAGAGTAAAACAAAGAAATATTTTTAAGGAAATTTTAGAATCTTAGCTGTAACGACTTTTTCTTGAAAAAAAAAAAAGAGTGCATTCTAATAGTACCTCCTATTTTACAAGGCAGTTTTATAAATATTAACTTGGTCTTGTCAATAATCCTGTGGTATAAGGAAGGGATTATCATTTTCATTTTCCCAATGAGTATGCTAAGTAATCTGCGTAGGGTCACATAATAAATGACAGAGCTGGAAATCAAATTTAGGTCATGTATTTTGCCTAATATAGCCTTCTACCACTCATTTATGAACTACAATACTTTTATAAGCCCACTAAGGCCTTGTATCATTCAAATAGACATTTCTAATGTCTATACTGCCATTTCCCCAACTGTAAAAATGAGTATAATAACTTCGGCAAATTGTCTCATAACTGGATCCTGGCATATGACTAACACTATCATCGTTGTTTCGTGATTACCAATGATCAATTGTATCACTGCAAATTATAAAAATAGAAAGTCTGTATATTTACACTTTTTCACATTTGTCTGAGCTCAAATTAGTTTTTAAGACCAGTTTTAAAGATTTAACTTTAACATCTTACGTAAATTCCAAGCAGCTTTAACATACTGGCAGAAGGAAAGGCTGTGTTACCAGAGCCAACATATATCAGTCTTGGACACTGAAGGTTAGGAACATTTCTACTTAGGAACTCCTTGAATTGCTGATACCTAACACCTCCCATAGAAATATTAAGGAAAAGCATTAGGCCAGGTTTTGTGACAATTGGTACTAGTTCCATGTGAAGAAACAGGTTCATTGCAAAAAGTAAGGCACCGGAGGTAACACAGATGGTGGTGGCTGAGTTAGAGCTCAAAGTCAGCTGCCTTCTTTCCCACACAGGAGGCTGCATCTTCCACCACTTCTGTACTAAGCCTACCCTGCTATTGACATTGCTAACCAACAAATGCAAAGTCTGGAATGCTGTCTTGTAAAGCTCTATCATGAGACAAGTTATGCTGAGAAATCATATGGGAGTGATTCATCAAATTCTTCTTTGTCAACTTGACTTAATGAGATCACCAGAAAAATAAGAGGTAGAATGTATGTTTTCATAAGCCCAATGGTGATGCTGCACAATATGGGTATTTAGAGGCTGTGAAAAGATTTTGGGTGGTACACAAATAGAAGGAAAAAATTCTGGGAATACTGACCTTTTAATCTTGAGTTTTGGGAAACACTGAATTTTTTGAAGCAGTGACAGTAAATACAGGGAGAGAGGAAGGGTTATAAAGAGATGACATTTCATGAGAGTCAATAAACCTCTCGACCTTCAACATGTTTCCTCCACACGGAAATCTGGTGAAGATGCTCACCCACTAGGCCTTCAGAGCTGCACGAGCACATACACCAGTACACAGGGCTTTGAAAAGTGTTGATTGCAAAGTATTGGTGTTGGAATTAATGAAAACTAATTAAAGTGTCATATACAGAAACAAAACTTTGCCTAGTGTGAATGCTAAAGTAAAATAACTATAAACGATATATTTTTTAATGTAGAAATGCACAGGAACTCACCTGATAAATGCCAAAGAGATAACATAGTCTGTGTTGACAGTGATAGTCCAGTCACAGTCCCTGCTATGGGGATATGGATGAGGGAAGTTTGGCGAAAGAATAAAGCCTGAAGATCCTGTTAGATTGCCTCCACAAGGTGCTTTAATTTAAACAAACAAACAAACAAACAAAACCCTTAAGTGATTCATAAAATTTATTAGCTATCAGTATCTGTGCAAACACTTCTCTAAAAAAATTTAGAAGGCTTCATATAGACCTGACTTTTTCTAGTATTGAATGCTTGAAAACATGGCATTGTCTTTCAAGAAAGACCATTAAAATATTAAATACATATGTACATGGTTACAGTGAACTTAGCTTCTTTACTGGTTTCAAAAGAAAAGAAGAAATTACATATGTACTTCTCTCTCTTTCTATTACTATTTGGTTTCATGTAAAAGATAAGCATTGAGAAGAGAGGTGTAAATGGTTTTCCACGGTTGCTAAGAAAAAAATCTGAAGGTCTCAAGAAAAAGTAACAAAACAAATCAAAACAAAATCTCTAATAGTAAGTGGAATAATGGGATATGAGACATTTGGCTCATTTTCACATTTTCCCTGGTACATTTTTTTTATGTATTTATGGAGGAAGAGTCTTTGGCAATAGTGAATGAATGAGAATGGATAATTATCTGAGAACCTACAGCACTTTACAATAAAACATTCACACTGAATATTACCATATCACTAAATTCTAGTTGTCTCATTTGTTGATGAAAATAGACAGACACTACAATTATTACAGTCCCAAACAAAGGTTTCTGTAACACTTCAATGAAGAGGTTCAAAAACTTGTGAGTGAAATTCAGGGAATCGATTCTTTAAGGGATTACTGTTGAAGTCCATGTTTGACAGTTTATGATAAAATAATATACAGAATCGGCAGCTTTAGAAAAAATAGAGACATGAAGATATGGAGGGTCCCAGTTGAGTGGGGCAGCGGGGGTGTAAAAACACACATATACACACACAGGTGAGAGACAGCTTGAGATCATGATCTCATGATGTCTCATAAACATAATTAGCACATCAATATTCTTCTATCTGAGTTTTAAAATTACAGTTTCCTCACATAAATCTTACCATTCAATTATAAGGCATTTTGGATTCTTTTGACAGTAACAAACTGGTTTTGGAAGAAGGAGAATTTTATTTGGGGCAACATTTTAGAACTTCATTCTTTGCCTGAGTCTAGATATGCAAAATCATCACTATAATTTAGTAATTTTTGCCAACTATATTATGGATGTCTATTACATTTTTCCACACCCCTCCCCTCCCTTTGTCTCAGTGTCTCAATGACAGTAGGTAACCTCAGTTCCTTCTCTACTGAGAACATTTATTTGCTCAGACTTAATTTATTTACCATTGCTTACCTATTGCCTGCACATGTTTGTGGAACTTATCAAATGATGAGACATAAATATGTCAACTTTCTTCAGTCTGCCCTCTTCAAATTTCAATGTCCCCTGAATATTTCTCTTTATAATCAGAGGATAGAGTCCCTCCTGTTATTCAGGATAACACCCTTTACCTGGTCACATAATCTCTCTTCCTTCTCTGGATTCTTGTTTCCTTTGTCACTTATAATCTCGCTGCTTCATCGCCTTTCTCTACAGACACGTTCAGATCTCTTTCATCCAAAAAATAAAACAAAGTTCCTTATGACCTATTTCTTTTCACCTTTTATTTTCAACTGAAAATGTTGAATTTTACCCATTGATTAAGAAATCTCCTCACCCTTTCATGTTTGGTTACATGGCCTTACTGTGAAGAATCACCCTTACCCATATGACTCAGATAAAACTCACCTATGTATTAGATAGGACCCCTTGAATAAGCCCCCTTATTTTCCTGTCATAAGACTGTAGATTCCTATTCTTTGACTCAAATGAGTAGCAAAATTCACTCGTTAATCAGAATAAAATACATGTAATGAAACATTGGCTAACCTTTTGTCCTTCCTCTGGGTCTCTGAACTTAGGCCCACCCTCAGCCTTGAGCCAGCATAGAACTCCTCCTGAGGACAGGATGGGCTTGGAAGATATTCTCTGCTCTACTGATTGATTAAGCCAGACTTTCATCCTGCTCCTTACACCTGGTTCGTTCTAACCTTGTATACTCCACTGTCGATGAGAAGAATCCCTTTTGCTTAACTCTTGAGAAACTTGTAGATCTAACGGTCACAGTGTTTTCCCAGTTACAATGGCTCACCCTCAACATGCACACTGCAATAGTTCTTTATGAATAAAAGTGTCTCCTATTTATTTATAATTTTTTAAAAAAACTATAAGTCTTTTGGAAAGGAGGTCTAATCTCATGAGCTCTTTCTTCAGTTGGATGTTGTATTTACTGATAGGCAGACTAACATGGTTAGCGAAGCAGGTCATCACCCGGAAAAACTCTCAAAGAAAAACACCAAAGTATTCATCCTGGGAAAACTTCTCTTCAGATTTAGAATTGTTTTCCTTTTAAATTATATTTACAGAGACACAACAACCTCTTTGTTGCTTACAGACTCTCAATGGCTTTCTTAGGTTCTTCCCATCTCTCATCCCCTCTCCAAACACTGCTATCTCTCTCAGTTTCCCTGTCCCCAACACATTTGCTTCTTAGGCTACCCTGAAAAGACTGTTGTATTGATTCCTTTCATTTTTCTCTTCATATCTGTAGTCATTCTTCAGGGTTGGCTTTCACCTTAAATTCACTCTCCTTGTTGCAACTCCACTTCCAATTTTCTTCTAGTGTCTTTGTACAGACCTCAGTTTCATTGCCAGGTGTCTCTTCTTCCACTTCATCTTATAATTGTAATATTCTCCTGAGGTGCTTGCCTGGTTGTCTCTGATTTCTGCTCCATTACATTCTTCCATGTTGACAGTATCCCATTTTTTAATTCTAAGCTATATGCCCAAATGTTTACTGGCTATCTCTAATTGATAGCCTATGGGCACATCAAACACAGAATATCTGACACATTCAGTCCTCAACTCTTCTTTTGCATTCTAAGTTGTTTGATTAGCACTATCATCCACCTATATTCCCAGGCTAGAAGTCAAGAGTCTTCTCTTTTCTTCACTGCATACATGCATCCAATCCATCAAGAAACACTTATAGATCCTCATAGATATATTTCTACCTATTCCTCTTTCTTTGCCTACTACCATATGTCTAGATCTGATTCTTATCTGCCTCCTGAATTATTGCAATGACTTCTTGGTTTTCATGCCTCTGGTTTCTGCCAACTCATCCTTCTCCCAATAAAAAAACATCTAATCATACTGTGCCCGTGCATACAGTCCTGCAGTTATTTCACATTGCCTACAGGTAATGCCCCAACTCCAGTGTAACTTTTATGACCTGACCTTTGCAACTTTTCCAGTTTTATCAACTACATAATTTGCACTCAAACACTATCAAAATGCTTCTATTCTGGCATTTCTATGCCTTTGCCCATGCTATTTATTTTTGGTGAAAAATTTTTTTCTCTTGTACACTTATGTAACTCTTACTTATGTTTCAAGATTCATCACTGCCTCCAGAAAGTTTTCCTGGAAATTCCCAGTCTGGGCTGAACTTCAGCTCTCTTCAACTTACTCTAGTATGCACAACACCTCTATGTTGGATCTTTTCCCTGACCATCTTTATTTAAATATTATATTCAGGTGTCTGCATTCATCACTAATCTGTAAGCCAAAGACTGTGTCTTATATGTTATTTAAAACTTGGGAATCAGTATATACTACACTTTCCATAAATGTTTGTGGAATTGCTAGTGGTTCTTTATATTGATTATGAAAACAGTAAAGATAACTAGGGATGAATGAACAGTAGAATTTGTAGCTCTGTATTTTGATAAAAATAATAGCATATTTTGCTTTTAAAACTTGCAAAATTATATGTGAACTTGAAAAAAGTTATAAAAATACATGTAATAATGGCAAATGTATATATGTATGTAGATACAAATAAAAAAAACAAGAATGATAGCAAAATGTTCTTTGTTTTATTTTATTTTATTTTTCTTGCTTAGGTAGTGGGATTACGTATAATATGGGGAAAGCTAGGAGAGCAATTTTGTTTCAATTTTCCTTATTTTTCATAGGGAAAATTGGTATTTTTAGTTTCCAGAAATTTTATACATATACATATGTCCATACATATGTTTATATCTTTTATCACAAAAGATATAGGGAATTTTTTAGTACAGGAAAATATATTACATGTATTTTAATGTACCTTACTGGATATTTTCCATGATCACAATATAATTTAGGCATAAGATCATGTAAAATTCTCTTGATTCCATTATTTATTTATCAAAGTTTTCCCAATATATTTCATTGCTGTAGTTGATTTTGCAAATCGACAAAAGCCATTGAGACAAGCAGAGATATTATCTGACATTTGTAAATCCAAAATATCCAGTGAGTAAAGAAAATTTCCTTTTCCTTAAATATACTAAATTTTAAATAGCACTTGGAAAATGCATTTTAATTTTTATGCATCTAATCATCAAGCATCCAGAATAAGATTCTCCTTAGGTCAAATAGATTTATGAATTCAATTTTCAGTTAGGTTCCATGTAATTCTGACATTAATGATTTGTTCTGAGTGTAATTTGTCAAGAGGCAGTTACACAGGCAACTACTGATAACTATTTGGGAATTTTCTTAATTTTTCTGACCCCATTTAGTTTTATTTGTGTGTACTGACTTTAACAGCAGCCCACCCGCACTAATGTCTTTGTTATTTACTTTCATATGGAGTGGGACTACTTTCCCTCTGGCAATGTCAAAGTAATCTTCACATTGTCAATTTTGTTGGAAAGAATTCTATTAACTCTCCTAAGATGACGTCCTTCTATTTGGTACTTGCTTTAAGGCTGACTACTTCTACATGCAAGCAAAATGCTTTATACTCCATAGTCTGAGACATAGACTTATAGAGTTTCTAAAAAGTTCAGGGTTTAATCTTTGGCATAGTATTTCCAATCATAGAAGTCTTTCTTATCAGTTTCAGAGGTCAAGATTTCTGCAGCCTTAGCAATTTTTCAGACTTTTTTTTTTTAGGTTATATTATTTTCCTCAGAAAATCTCTAATGCATATCCTTTCCCCAAGCTATTTTTTCCTACCCCCCAAAAAATAGTACACAGCACCATAATCCATACAAAAACTTTCCACAACCTGCTCAATTTAAGTAAGATTTAATGGTCCACTATTTTTTCCCCTAGAATTAGGATTTGCTAGCTGAAGTCTTATCTACAAAGAATTTTGTAGGCTGGAATTTTATAACAGTCTATCACAAAACTCTCCTTTCCTTTATGTTTTATATTTTGCTGTATTCTTGAATTTTAGTGTAAAGCTGTTCAATATTGTAGGATTCTAAATATACAACATTTGACATTACATAGCCTTCTAATAAGCAACACTCTTTAACTAGGTTGAAGAATTATAATAAAGCAAATGTTCTACAATCAGTCTGTAGAGTTCTATCATTTCTTTTTTTTTCTTGTTATTTGCCTCATTTTCTACAGAAGTCTAAAACTGTCTCTTCCCTGTTTTGAGCTGTTAGATATCTTGCTTTGTGCATTAAATGTTTTCTTTTTAAATGCCGATGTGTAAAATACAGAAAATGTGATGAGAAAATGTAGATTTTTTAGTTTTCATTTCACTAGAAAGTAGATTCACAAGAACAGGGAACTTCTCCGTCATGCTTTACTGCTTATTCCTCCATGTTCAGAACAATGTCTAGGACACACTGAATGGCTAACAAATTTTAGCTTGCAACTCTTGCATAAGAAGTTACAAGATGGGGTAAAGGAAACCTGAATAATTGAGTGCTTGTGTTTGTTCACTTCTCACTGATGTACTAAACACTCTTTCTATTACCATGTGACTCAAAAAATCATTATGAATGATCATTGAAAATGTATTTATGAGTTGGATATATGTGAATAAAAATAAAGTTTTCTTTCCTAAATGTGCTAGGTTTTCATATGCTGAGTGCTATAAGAAATAAAACCATGAACAATGAGTGAGTGAATATGGGATCTTCTTTCAAGTTGCTTACAGTGTAATTTTATTTTATCAAAATAAAAGCATATTTTTTCTGAATTAATGAATTGAATGTAAAGCCAAAGCTTTGAAACTAAACTTAAGTTTCAATAAAAATTTTTTTTGAGAAGAAATAGCCATTAGAGAGGCAAGATGAATATGGCCCATTTTAAATGTAGAATCTGCATCAACTCTTTAAGTTTTAAAAGCAGTGCATAACTACAATTATATAGTAGATAAGGGAAAAATGAGACTTTTCAAGAGCTTTGATCCTTAACTTTTAACTTTTCCTCTTCCTCCTCCTCTTCCTCCTCCTCCTCCCCCTTCCCCTCCTCCCTCCCCTCTCCCTCCTCCTCCTCCTTTCCCTCCCCCTCCTCTTCCTCTTCTTCCTCTTCCTCCTCCTCCTCCTCCTCCTCCTCCTCCTGCTTCTTCTTCTTCTTCTTCTTCCTCTCCAAACTATTGAGAATCTAATGAAATTGTGGACTCTCCCCTTAGGGGGAAAAATATAGTCATTTAAAATTTTGTGTATTTTTTTGGAGGTTCATAGATTTTTTGAAATCTTAGATCCTGTATAGAACCTATTCTAGAATACTGTGCTTAATAACATCAACACCCATTTTATCCATTGTTTGATACTTATATAAAACTTTAATTGTTCTTTAATTCGTACCTATACAGACTGGTGGGCTGGGCTGCCAGAAGTAGCGATTTTCTACCTGAATGCAGGTTATTCTTTCCTCTCCTTGAAGCTCATATCCTGGGTCACATTGAAAAACAACAGTGTCCCCGGGTTCTCGTCCATCCCCATTTCGAGTCCCATTCATGGGAACCCCTGGGTCACGACATGCAGTAGCAACAGAACCTATCAAAAGACAAAAACAAACCTTTAGTTTTGATGCTACCGAAGTCAATTTCAAATTTCCAGATCTTACAGTTTAGAACCTTCCTCACATCTATGTGCTTTTAGAAAATTAACTTTAAAAATGCTTGAGCCAATTTGTAAATGCCTGCACAAAAAATAATTTTAACGTTTTTTTTTTGTTAACTTGTGTGCTTACTTGTTTCAATAAAGGGCATGACATTTTAGTAGCTAAATAATAGGTTTACTGAAGATTAATCGATGCCATGTGAAAAGATTCTGCAGAGGATGAAAAGAAAGTTGCAGACCGAAAGAACATGACTGTAAGGTACATATTCCACAAAGGACTTGTATGTAGAGTATATAAAGAACTTTTACAGGTCAACTATAGGCAGAAGGGGAGGAAGAAGAAAAAATCCAATTAAAATATTAACAGAATACATTCCAATGAAGAGGATACTGGATGGTACATGAAAAGATGTTCAACATCATTAGCCATTAGGAAAACGCATTTTAACATTGCAATGAGATATCACTATATACCAATCAGATGGCTAAAATAAAAAAATAAGATAACTGAATGCTGGAAATATTATGGAGAAAATGAAATTACTCATGTACTGCACTTGGGAATGTAAAATGTTACAGCCACTCTGGGAAGAAGTGTGGTAGCTTCTCACAAGACTACATATGTGCTTACTATACAGCTTAGTAATTGCACTCTTGTACATTTATCCCACAGAAATGATGATTTATGATCACATAAAAACCTAAACACATATTTATTTATAGAAGCTAAAAAGTTGGAACAACCCAATGTCCTTCAACAGGTGAGTGACTAAACTGTGTATTCATACCTTGGAACAAAACTCAACAATAAAAAGGAATGACAATACGTATGACAACTTAAACAGTTCTGAAAGGAATTAAGCAGAGCAGAAAAATACAATATCAAATGGTTACACACTGCATGACTTTATTTCTATACTATTCTTGAAGTGACAAAACTAGAAAGCTGGAAAATAGATTAGTGGGTACCAGGAGTTGTAGGAGGAGGGGATGTGAGGCAGTGACCATGGCTGTAAAAGATAACATGAGGGATCCTTGTGACGGACTGTACTGTGTTTTCACTGTGGTGGTGGTCATACAAATCTACATAGAGCTAAATAAGCGCACACACACACACACACACACACACACGAATATACATAAAATTAGTAAACTTTGAATAAGATTGGTAGATTATATCAATGTCAGTTTTCTGGTTGGGATATATGTCCTATAGTTATGCAAGAAATTGTCAATTCAGGAAACGGTGAAGAGTATACAGGATCTCTTTTTATTATTTCTTAAAACTGAATATAAATCTAAACGTGTCTAAAAAAGAAAAGTTAAAAAAAATCATTACAGAAAAGGAGAATAGTATGACACCATAGGAAAGGAACTGTTCTTCTATACACAGTGTATGACACATTTAATAATAGTTACCTCCAATTATTCAGGTTAATGGAACAAAATATTATGTTGAATTATCATGAAGTGGATTTACCCTAAAGCATATGGCAATTAAGTATCAAGACAAAGAACCTATTAAAATTTCCATTTAAACTATTAATAAACTATATTCATAAATATAGGATTTAGCACTTGTATAAATTATTTTTTTAATTGCATCTTCAACTAATGACACAAATTTCTGGATTGCAGATACATAACTGATATTCACTGATTCATTCACTTATAACAATATATTCCAGGCATTGTGCTAGGTTCTAGGAATACAAAGAAGAATTGAGCAGACACAAATAGAACTGAACAGATTTCAAATTATTTTGCATAGTGTGGTACCAATAAAGAAATTCTATTATATACATCCTGAGTGAGTAGATATTTATATAGATACATAGGTAAGCAGATAGAGATAGACAGATAGGTAGGTAGATAGACAGATAAACATAGACAGATTCATCAATATATCAATCTGTTAATCTGTCTAGTAAATTGTTTTAGCTCATCTCTCTAACACACATACACAACAAAAAAACCAGAGACTGCACACAGTATTGTAATGCTCTGATTCCCAACGTTCTGGGAATCAAGAAGAACGGTTAAGAAACTGAAAAAAAAGGATATTGTTGGGATCTTAAGCCTGACACTGAATAAAAAGAAGTAACAACAAAAAAGTGATCATTCATATATATATATAAATGAATATGTAATATGCATATATACATATGCATGTATATTCTGCTCACTTTATTGACAAACTAAAAAAAGTTAATTTTTAAAGGGTTATATTTTTCAAAAGGTTAGAAAATGTAGACTGCAAATATCATTTTACTGATCACTTAAACGAAACAAACCTGTGTATCATTATATGTGTAATCAAAAGTCTTACAGTTTTGCTTTATTTTTCTGATAAACTAACGTTTCTGAGCAATGACTAGAGGAAGGGGTTTTACCTATATAATTCCTTTAGTATTCCTAACAATACTATGAGGCAAATAGCATTACTATTCTCATTTTAGAGGTGAGAAAACTAAAATTTAGAGAGATTAAATAACCTGAGTACAGAACCTGAGATTAAATAACCTGAGATTAACAAAACCTGAGTAGAGAACCAAGATCTCAACCCAAATCTGTCTGATTTTAGAACCCAAGTACCTAAATGCTATACTAGATTATCCTCTTCTACCTGTAACTGTCCTGGAGATGCAAGTTTTCTCCTCAATAAAATAACATAAAGTAAAATAATACAGTAAAATAAAATAAAATACCCAATTTAAAAATTATGGAAAAGGTAGAGATTATATCCATAAATAGAAAAGCTAGAGCTGGCATAAATTTGAACCACCTTCAAAAATATTAAATTTACCTTCATATGAGTTACTTTTGAAACAGTTGTTTTTAGTTGTTAATTACTAACTTATTTTGGAGAATATTGAGGGAGGAATATAGGGACTTTGTTCCAATTTCAAAGTGAATTTGTTCTGTAATGCCCATGTGTCCCTTAGCAAAGCATCTACAATGCATCATGGGCTCTGGGAATTATGTTTTTCCATTATTGATAGAGATTTTTGTGAAGTGTTTCTGTGATAAACTGAGTCATGAAGGTTTTCTTAAATTGTTCTGGGATGGTTTTCACCCAAACTAAACTGATACCTGTATTCGTTTTACAAGATGTAGTGGGGAGTGATGTTCTAAGATTTTTTTAAATGTTTATTTATTTATTTATTTTGAGAGAGAGAGAGAGACAGAGAGAGAGAGACAGAGAGAGAGAGCAGGGGAGGGGCATAGAGAGAGGGAGACAAAATCCCAAGCAGGCTCTGAACCATCAATATGGAGCCCAGTGTGGGGCGCGAACCCGCGAACCATGAGATTATAATATGAGCCAAAATCAAGAGTAGGACATCTGACTCACTGAGGCACCTAGGTGCTCTGAAGATATTTTTATTGGAGAGAAGTGACATAAATGTGAAATGTGCTCTATTTTCAAAGTAAAAAATAGTAACTATATAAAATTATTTTAAAAAACTTCATTAGTTTTTGTTCTTGAGGCTAACCATGCACTGGAATCTGGTTTTGCAAAAAGCTTGACGCTTCAGATAAACATTCTCAAAAATAAAAATGAATGTATAACAATGTTAGAGAAATATATTGAAATAAAAACAGTAAATACAATCATGTCTTAGCTGAATTTAAGAGAAAAAAATATGTTTTTGCTGACAGATTTACTGTGCTTAAAGACTTAAAGTGGAACTAAGTGGTTAAAGTAAGACTTTGATACAACTAATACATGGTGTTTGAAAATATGCATTTGCCTTTGGGTCTGGTCAACTTAAAGAAAGAGAGGTGGGGAACACCTATTGTTACTTTTCCTCTTAATTAATAAACAAATTAAGAATAAGATTTTAAAACACAATAGACAATGATGGGGTTTAATGAAAGACCAAAACTTTTTTTTTTTTCTCTTGGAATTGCTTGAGTTCTAAAACAATTAGTTAAATGTACACAGGAACAATTGCTCGTTGTGAATGGTGTTGTCTTATTTTCTTTCTTTATCCAAAGTTTGATCTCCATGCTGGTTACACTCTGTTTGCGGGCTGACAAAATTATAATAATTTTAACATCAATCATTCTTGTTTTCTGTATTAAATAGAAACTATAGCCACTGAAGAAAATAATCACTTAGGGAACCATATTATATCTCCTTGGGAATCAGCAGTGAAGTAATCTCATACAATTAGGATAATTAAAATAGCAATTATAGAATGCTAGAACTTAATATATTATCACATATGTAAAAATAGATGGGTAATTTTTATTCAATATTTATTTTTCACTTTTCTGGAACCTACAATTCTCAAAATTTATAATTCTTATGTGCATTTTCTTTTTGTTATGTAAATTTTAAGTAGAAGTTTAATCCCTTATTTTTATTCTCTTTTATTCTGGAATAGCATGTAAGATGTTTCTATAGAATGAAGACTCTTTTGCAAATAAGTGCTTTAATTTAGCAACTATTTTAAGCATATTAAATAAATATACATCAGAAAATACTACACTTACCAATAAGTATTAACATGAGTGATTGCTATTTACGTTCTTAATTTCTTTAGTCTGAATTGCTTCAAATTTAATTGATGAAATGAACATCTGTAGTTGTTCCATTAGGTTTAAGTGTTATTTTTCCTGACACAAATGTAAACACAAATTGCAACAAAGATGAAGGGTTTTAACAACTTTGATGCCTCACCTGTGATGATATCATGAAAGGAACATTCTGGAAATGCATATAATAGGTCATTTATATATGATACAAAATCCAAAAATAGCTTGGATTTATTTACCTTACAAAACTTTATTAAACTGACAACAAAAGATAACTGCCCTTCCTTGTTTCTCTCCCCTCAAAAGGACTGGCCATTTATATTTTGGTTATTCTAGAACTGGAATTATCCAGTAGCTACTATGTATTGTATTTCTTATACTAGCTATTTCATAGAAATGATAATAGCCACAGGGAAAAAGTATGTGTGAATAGTTAACATTGTTAATTTGTAATAATTTTGGATACTTACGGTCTTTCAAAGATTGTATTACGAACTATACCTCATTTGACTGACAAAAAGTCTGGGTACTACTATTATCCATATTTTCCCAATGAGAATATTAAGACTTAAAAGGAATAAGAAACTTGCCCAGTATCACACAGTTATCTAGGGCAGTTTAAGTGGTAATGCAGACATGAGAATGTATCCAAGGGACATTTCTTAAATAAAAATGATAGAGTTTTTGAAATTAAAAAAAATGTTCAAAGTGTGGACAGGGTAAAACCCAAATGATACCATAATTTAAAATAAAATTTCTAAAATACATTATTAAAGTTTAAATACCATTTTAAAAATAGGAAGGAAGAGCAACTATCTACCGATCATTCTGGTGGAGTAGTCCAAAAGCCTATACATTTACAACATTTGACTTTAAGTAATTAATTAATTTTTACTAAAAACAATTGCACAGCTATCAACAGTACAGTCTTATTCATAGGATTCCATTGGTATGTATTGTGTAAAACTAAATAAAGTCTGTGTATCTAAGAGAGATACAGTTAAATATGAATGATAATTGATTTAGAATAGATTCCAACAAAATAATGATAATGATGATTGCTGCCTCTGTTGAGAGCATATGTTGTCCAAAGCATTTGGCTAAAGATTAAGTTTATACGCTTAAACCAGAACATAAAATTCTATGAAGTATTATTATCATCTCTACTTTTAAATGGGTAAAATGAGCCTCCGTGATGTTAAGTGCTTGCTGGAAGCACAGTGAGGATTTGAACTCAAGAAACAGCAGGGTTTCCACGACTGTAGGGTATTGTCTCGGTACAAACCTATGCCATTACCAGATAAAACAACAAAGTCATGTCATACTAATGAGATTTTACGTTGTTGATGATGAAAGAATTAGATCTAGTTTTAGACGGAAAGGCAGAAATACTGAGCAGTTTATAATTCTTCATTACTACACAACAAAATTACTTGCTGCTAATATCTCACCATAAAGGGAAGCAAAAGAGACAGACCCTAGGTTCTTTTCAAAGGTATTCTTAAGAACAATGTAAATAAATTTAGCCATATATATCCTAAATTTAGCCACATATGTGCCAGATGGTATTCTTTAATTATAAAACTAAGGACATTCCACTCTGTTTTTTCATTCTCTTCTTTTTATTTTTTAACTTTTTAAAACATTTATTTATTATTGAGAGACAGAGAGACACTGAGCATGAGCAGGGAAGAGACAGAGAGAGGGGGAGACACAGAATCTGAAGCAGGCTCCAGGATCTGAGCTGTCAGCACAAAGCCTCATGCAGGGCTCAAACTCATGAACCGTGAGATCATGACCTGAGCCGAAGTCAGACACTCAACTGGCTGAACCACCCAGGCGCCCCTTTTCATTCTCTTCTTCCCATCCTTTTTTTTTTTTGTCTGATTTCTCCCCTTATAGTTCACTGAGAGAGTAGAAGCAATAAGATAGGCATGACTTCATTTTACCAGCACCAAATCTATCGGCCCAGTGGTGTCATATCCATATTCCCTGCTTCCTCTCCGGTTGGAATGGAGAAGGTGTTTTAATTCTATATGAGGTCAACCCCTCGTTCTTCTGCTGCTGGTATTAAGCCCTTTTTATTTCTCAAGGACTCTGTTCCTAAATATTTCTTATCCCTTCTGAATTACCAGTTCCTCCTTCCTCCGTGGTCCATTCCCAATAGCATACAGACATAACTTATATACTCCATCTTAAATAAACCAGCAAAACTCTTATTACCTCTCCATCCTCTTTCAATTATTTTTCCCATTTCTCTCTTTTAATAGGAAACTTATTAAGCATCTATCCTGAGGGAGTTATCTGTATAGCTATTTCCAGTTTCATCATCAGCCTTGCATCTCATATCCTTACTAAACTGCTCTTGTTAAATCTAGCTGCCGGATCCAGCGGTAACTTCTGTACCTTCTTTTTTCAGAGACTTCTCAGCAAAATGTGCCACAGTACATCATTCCTTCCTTCTACAAGCACTTGTTTCCTTGGCCTCCCAGTCATTAGACTCTAGTAGTTTTCTTTTGGGCTTTGTTGCTTTCCTTTTTGGTATCTTCTGCTGTCTCTATTTTTTTTTTTTTAACCTGATGACTGAGGGCTAGAATACTTCAGGGATTAGTATTTAATGTTTTGTTTCCTTCTTTGTACAGTTTCTTCTAGGATAACTTCATCTGACCCCATCGTTTCAAAAACTCTTTTTAGCTTAATGCCTCTCAAATGTATACATTCAGCATTGAAGTCTCTCCTGAGCTTGAGATCAGGCAATTCAACTGCCTATTTAACTCCTTTAGTTAGAGATCTAACAGGCCCTTTAATTTACCACGCCCAAAAGATTCATGAAATTGTAAAATATTTTAATTATCAGATTTTTGGAAAGAAAAATGTAAAAAACTTAAAACTTCACCTGCATATATAATTTTCCTATGCTATTAATGTCAATAAAACACATAACACTTCCATTTTGAAAGTAAAAATTTCTCATTGCAAAATTCTAATTTATTATGGCATGCAGATAAAAATACTTTGGTATAAATAAATTCTCCATAAAAGGTAAAAAATCACTGACATAAGAAATAAATTGAATATCAGCAAAAATATAAAGTCTTATAATTTTTACTCTATTTTTATGTCAGTGGTTTTGCCTTGTATGGAGAATTTTATACCACTAGGTAGTGCAGCCCATGACTGAGTTCTCAGCAACTCATCGTTGCTATAAATACACTTCTGACTTCTCATTTTATATTTGTTTTAAAATAATTGAGAGTGTAATTCAATTGGAAATATGTACCTCACCTGATACATATTTTACAATCCTAACTAGTGCATGTGTAGATTTCAAGCATGACATGGCTAGCAGCTTGAACTATTATTCAGAGGCAACGTCTGAATTATTATGTTAGTGACCTTGGGCAAATTAATGTTCTGGTTTTCTTATTCCATTGTTTTCTATAGTAGGGAATAAATACCCTAAAATCACTCGTAAGTCCCAGTGTATCCTTTCTATTCAGAAAGTTGACTCTTTGATGTAAACTTGTTTATCACAAGACCTTTCAAAAAAGAAAAACCTAGGATTTCATACAGTTGAATACATAGTTATCAGAAGTAAGAGAAGCTTAGAGTCTGGTCTCTACTACATTAAGAAAGGACACTGGTCATATTTGCACTTGTTCCCTGAATTTTAGCTGCCTCATCTGTAAAATTGGCATAGTAATATTTTACCTGTCCGCTTTAATATCAGAAAAATCTTAACATTCTTTTCTAACAATTATATAATCCTATGAAAATATCAATTCTGAATCACTAAAGACCAGTGGTTTTGTATGTTTTTGTAACATCAGAAGACTTCAGCAAGGTCACAGTCCAAATTTCATTTAAGTTTAAGCCCTAAGTCCCTCTCTTCCAGTTTTATTGCCTTATACTTTTGTATGGACTGAGAAATGGCCCTATATTCTCCATTTCACTATCTGTAAGGAATTCAAGTTGGGTAATGGGAATATTTAACCTGGAAGGAAATCCCATCCAGTGTCAAATCAATCAGAAAATATTTGAAATGCAGTTGGTAACCTAGAGGTGGATTTCACCCTGGAGTATTTTGCCCTTGATTGAGCTCTTGCTTAGTACAAGATCCATCAATTTTATAAAGAATGTTCAACATCATTGTTAGGCTTACACTTTGCCAGCTCCTCAGTAATATGGCTATCTTTAGAATTTCATTATGTTTCTAAGGATACACCTAATGATATGGCAAGTTAGGTTAAAGTAGATGGCAGCATGACAGAAACATTCCCATCAACTAAGGAAGGAAATGAAGCTGCTAATGCATCAGATGCAAAAGGAATCTCAAAGCCCGTGTTGTAGTACACTTCCAAGAACATAGACATTTATTTTTATTTTTTAAATTTTTGTTAATGATTAGTTATTTTTGAGAGAGAGAATGTAGCACCTGTGCGCATACCGGGGAGGGGCAGAGAGAGAGGGAGTCAGAGGATCTGAAACCAACTCCGAAAAAAGAGAGCCCGTGTGGGGTTTGAACTCAAGAACTGTGAGATCATGACCGGAGCTGGCACTTAACCGACTGAGCCACCCAGGCACCTCTAGAAATTTATTTTTTAAAAAGACATATTTATTCAATTATTTCACCCGATAATTGTTATGCAACCACAACGAGCCAGGTATTATGCTTCATATTGGAGATAGATTTTAATGAGACGACACCTCTCTACCTTCACTGATGCTTATGCTCCAGTACACAGACAAAAGTGGGAATAAAATTGTTGATGCAGTTTTTGTGAAATCAAAGGCATGTTAGGTTGCGGACCCAATGTTACCTACAGAGGAAACTGATTTTATATCTAAAAATTATATAAGTTTATATAAAAGTCTAATTTGCAGTTGAACACTAATATTAAGGGATCACTAGAATTAATAAACAAAAAAAGGGAAAAATCACATAAAAATTATTTTACATTATTTTTAACTGCCAGTGCACATTTAGTTTTACATTATTAAAGGGACTTCCTATTCAATCAGATTCATTTAACATTTGCTAAGTACTTAATACCAGGTGCAGTGCCAATTTCTAGGGATACAAATATTAATACGATAATATCCTCATTCTTCAAAGGAAAATAATCTAAGAGGGACAGCAGATGTGTACATAGCTTTACTATACTAAAATGATGTTTTACCATTCAAACTGCAAAATTCTGGGAATGAAAGAAGTTAAAAATAACTTGTATAATTAAAAATATGTTCTAACAAAATTGGAATTACACTGATGAACATTTCAAAATAGTTTTCTATACAAAAACAGTTTTTAAAATGAAATGATTTTTTAAAAATGCCAAATATCTGTGCACAAAAATACATTCTTTATATGAATTACCTAAACATTAAAAATAATGTTAGCAAAATACTAATTTACAATGCACATGTATACTTTTAATTGGTTTCTTAGCCATTATTTAGTGCCTTTTACTATTTTTCTAAAGAATTAATGTATTATTATTAGCATTGTTAAAGATATTTTAATACATTTAAAATATTGGCATGTTAAACTGATATCTCCATAGGCCATACTATTTTTAATCAAGAAAGTTTCCTCTTTATATGGGCTGAGCTATCTGGTAAACTTAGAGCTAATTTTTAAAATGGAAGAAAGGCTCAATTTTATTTTTGTCATTCAGTGATGTGTATATATTTCAGCTCAAATATTTTCAAAGACACTGAATGCTTATTTCTTTTCAGATACCTTCCTTTGACAAAGATTATTATAACATAAAACTTGTCAAACAAGTTTTCTTAAATTATGATTTTTAAAAATATTCACTTACAAGCTATATAATTGTGTATTTTCTCAACTTTATTCCATTCTAGTATGAAATATAAATTTAAAACAATTAAAAATAAGATCATTTCCAATTTTAATTTTGTACAGTGTTTGAGCATTCACACTTTCTTTTTTTTTTTTTTTAATTTTTTTTCAACGTTTTATTTTATTTTTGGGACAGAGAGAGACAGAGCATGAACGGGGGAGGGGCAGAGAGAGAGGGAGACACAGAATTGGAAACAGGCTCCAGGCTCTGAGCCATCTGCCCAGAGCCCGACGCGGGGCTCGAACTCACGGACCACGAGATCGTGACCTGGCTGAAGTCGGACGCTTAACTGACTGCGCCACCCAGGCGCCCCAGAGCATTCACACTTTCATAGAAATAACATTTAAATGTCTTCTTGATGCTAAACTTTGTTTTTGATAACTGCAACTCACCAAAAACTTCAAAGCTGATGATCTTTAGCACTCCAATAACTGAATATTTTGATTAAAGATTTACAACTGATTTTATGAAAAACAACCACATTTAAAAGTTTTATTTGCAGAAAATTTCAACACCTTAGTAGGATTTTTGGTTGATTTTACAAGAGTACTTCAGAGATGCAAATCTTTCTAAGTCTGAATGACAATGAACAGCAAAAAAGAGAAAAGAGTACTGACACACTCATTTACTTATTTTTTGAATCAGCATTACTCTATCATACACACACACACATACACACACACAAATATAATTCTGTTATTTCACTGTATATAAAAGTATTTGTAAATTTTAACAATTTTATTGTGATGAGTAGCAT
Source organism: Prionailurus viverrinus (assembly GCF_022837055.1). NCBI lineage: Eukaryota > Metazoa > Chordata > Mammalia > Carnivora > Felidae > Prionailurus > Prionailurus viverrinus. The sequence goes on from NC_062578.1 coordinate 57,559,830, forward strand.
TTGCTTGGTCAGAGTTACGAATTACACGTACACTGCAAGCAATTCTAAGTATATTTCAATTTCTTAAAATTTTTTAAGTTTATTTATTTTGAGATAGAGACAGAGAGGGCATGAGCAGGGGAGGGTCAGAGAGAGACGGAGAGAGAATCCCAAGCAGGCTTTGCACTGTCAGCAGAGTCCTACATAGGGGTTGAAATCACAAAGTGTGAGATCATGAACTGAGCCAAAATCAAGAGTCAGATGCTTAACCAGCTGAGCCACCCAGGAGCCCCTTTCTGTTTCTTAATTTTATGAGAGCTTCGTTTTTATCACGAGGCTATGTATCATCAAAACTTATATTTGTATTATTATCACAAAACAAACAACTATATTTAATATTAAAATTTTTAAATGTGAACTTTGTCTTACTTAAAAAATAGTTAAAGATAATTCTCTGCTTGGGGCGCCTGGGTGGCTCCGCGGTTGGGCGTCAGACTTCGGCTTAGGTCATGATCTCACAGCTCCTGAGTTCAAGCCCCGCTTCGGGCTCTGTGCTGACAGCTCAGAGCCTGGAGTCTGCTTCTCATTCTGTGTCTCCCTCTCTCTCTGTCCCTCCCCCACTTTTGCTCTGTCTCTCAAAAATGAATAAATGTAAAAAATAATTTTTTTTAAATAAAAAAAGATAATTCTCTGCTTAAAGCTTAAAAAATGTATGTTAACACCATAGAAATGAGATAAATGAAAACAATAGTCCAAAGGACTGAGGGGGAAATGGGAATACACTATTGTGGGGTTCTTCTATGAGAAGTGGAATAATAGAATTTGATGCTGGGTGTTACTAAGTTAAAAATGCATGCTATAAATACTAGAGCAGGTACGAAAAAAATACATAGCTAATACATTTAGAAAGTGAAATTAAGAAAAAAAAATCCCACTTACAAATGCATCACAAAGAGTAAAATAGGAATAAATTTAACAAACGAGGTGAAAGACCTATATGCAATTTGAAAACTACAAGACTTTAGGGAAAGAGATTGAAAAAGACACAAATAAATGAAGAGATATTACGTGTCCATGGACTTGAATTAATTGTTGTAATGTCCATACTACCCAAAGTAATCTATAGATTCAGTTCAACCTCTCTTGAAATTCAAATTGCATTTTTCACAGAAATAGAACAGATAATACTAAAATTTGTATGGTACCACAAAAGGCCCTGCATAAACATAGTGACATTTTTAAAAATCTGACACCAAAAGTAAAAGCAACAAAAGCAAAAATAAACAAGTGGGACTATATCAAACTAAAGAGCCTTTGCACAGCAAGGAAACCATAAAAAAAATGAAAAGGCAACATACTAAATAGGAGAAAATATTTGCAAATCATGTATCTGATAAAGCGCTAATATCCAAAATATATAAGAAACTCGTAAAACTCAGTAGCAAAAAACAACAACTCAGAAACAAAAACAAACAGAAAACAATCCAATTAAAAAATGGGCAGAAGATCTAACCAGACATTTTTCCAAAGAAGACATACAGATGGCTAAGGTACAGAAAAGATGCTCAACATCATTAATCATTGGGGAAATGCAAATTGTAATCACAATGAGCTATCACTTCACATTTGTTAGAATGGTTATTATCAAAAAGATAAGAAATTGAAGTGTACACAATGATGTAGAAAAAAAGGTAACCTTTGTGCACTGTTGGTGGGAACATAAATTGGTGTAGCCACTATGAAAACCAGTATGGAGATTCCTCAAAAAATTAAAAACAGAATTATTATATGTTCCAGCATTTCCACTTCTGAGTATTTACCTGAAGAAAATGAAAACTCTAACTCAAAAATATATATGTACCCCATGTTCACTGCAGCACTATTTACCATAGCCAAGATATAGAAACAACCTAAGTGTCTATTATTAAATAAATAGATGAAGAAACTATGTGTGTGTATGTGGGTGTGTGTGTGTGTGTGTGTGTGTGTGTGTGTGTGTACACACACTGGAATTTTATTCAGCTATGAAAAAGAATGAAACTTTGCCATCTGGTCCAACACGGATGGACCTTTAGGGCAATATGCTAAGTGAAATAGAGAAAGACAGATAACATATGCCTTTTCTTACTTTGAAATGTAAAGAAAATTAAAAGAAACAAACAAAAAACTCATAGATACAGAGAACCAATAGATGGTTGCCAGAGGCAGGGAATGAGGGAGGTGGAGAAATGGGTGAAGGGGTTCAAAAGGTTAAAAAAAAAGTTAATAGAGGAAAAAATATCATGGAAAAAAGGAACAAGTAGATCCAATAAAAATAATAGTAATATGGTAGACAAAGTTAACTATAGGAAAAATTTACATGAAATGTAAATGGTCTAATAATTTAAAAGACAACAATCAAAAAGTATACATTTTTAGACTGTATAAGAAACCATGACTCAATCAAATGCTATCTACTAGATACCTAACTTAATTATAAACACATTACCAAATTAAAAAGATGATAAATAGTACACCAATGCCATACTAATTGTAAGATATTTATGTGAGACAAGGTAAATTTCAAGAAATAGTAAATTACTAATGAAAAAGAAAGATAGTTCTTAGTAATGAAAAAATTAAGTCATTAAGAAGACATAAAACCTACAATGTTATGCACCTAACAACAGGTCTTCATAATACACACACATACACACACACACACACACACACACAAAACATGGCAAGACAGAAAGAATAAGTAGAGTCCAACTGAGCATTTCAATACTTCTTTTTCATCAGTTGATTAAAAAAAATGTAGACAGAGAACCAGTAATGATATAGAATACTTCAAACACAACATTATCAACCAACTATACTTAACTGGTATTTACAAAACACTCTGCCCAATAATACCAAGTGCACATTCTTTTCAATGCATATGGTACTTTTAGAAACCATATGGTTGATCATAAAACAAGTCTAAGAAAATTTAAAATTATTAAAATGTTAATATTTTTACTGGATTTATAATATTAGATGTTTTTTTCTTTGATTCAAGGAACTTTTTAAAGACTATGCTTTGATTTCATGAAGTGGATATAAATAAAACTTTTATTGGAATTAAAATACTTGAGGCAATTGATGTTACTGATTCTCTATTTAAAGCAATGATGTGACTAATATAAAATTGAACTTACTGAACGATTTGTGAAGTTCTTCTATGGGAACTGGCATATTAACAATTTTAATATGCATGAGGAAGAAAATTTAGAATACAAAGTGATAAAATTAGTTTAATAGTTTTCATTTGCTCTAAATGAAACTTCCTGCTTTTTAAACACATTAATGTCACTGGTTTTTACATGGTCATTGACACCACTGTGGTCCCCATGTATGTTAATATATACTATGTGCCAGCTGCACTTTCATAATCTTTTTCTTTTCTTTTCTTTTCTTTTCTTTTCTTTTCTTCTCTTTTCCTCTTTTCTTTTCTTTTTAAATGTCTATTTATTTATTTTTGAGAGAGAGAGAGAGAGAGAGAGAGAGAGAGAGAGAGAGCAGGAGCAGGGGAGGAGCAGAGAGAGAGGGAGAGAGAGAAACCCAAGCAGGCTCTGTGCTGACAGCACAGACATGGGGCTCAGTCTCATGAACCATGAGATCACAACCTGAGCTGAAATCCGGAGTCAGATGCTTAGCTGACTGAACCACCCAGGTGCCCCACATAATCAATTCTAATTTTAATTGAGATATTATTGGGCTTTTTGATTATTAACATACAGATATTATGAGCAACTTGTGCATAATCCTTAACATAGAAGCACTAAAAATCTTCAAACTATATAGTTAATCTAGTTAATCTATATAGTTAATATAGTTAATCTATATAGATCTATTCTGATGATTTATTGTTTGAAAATGTGTGGGGAATTTGTTCATAAAACAATACTCCATATCAATATCTTAAAACAGTACACTCTTAGGTCTAAAATTTCCAATATCTCACCTTTATTATCATACACACTACATTCTTAGCCAAAATATCCCATCTTTCATATAAGGTCAATAAATTAGTAGAAAAAATTGTCACATTACTACCAATGATATCATGGTGCCAGAGAGCACTTTCATTTAGAAAATAATTGCACTAAAAAGATATGGCTATAGAAGATAGGTATTTTAAAATAACCAAGACTTATTTAATACCTTAGCTATTTTAAAATGATGAAGCTGGCTGGAGCTAATACATCATCATGGCTTCAAATCAGCATTTAATTTAATTTTATATTTTAGAATATAATATTGCCCTATATACTGTTAACATGAAACACAAGGCAATAAAGTCACATGTAATTCAGTATTAAACTTTTTTTTTGTCTGTATAGGAAAATAATCAGCATACGATTTCCCCTGTAACACATTTTTACCTAAATATGTTTTATTGAAATTAGATTATGTGGGACGCTGCTTCTTTTAAAAGTGTGTTTCTGGATGTACTAAAATACTTTGATTTATAAATACTAATAAAAATAGTCTAAATTCTTTCCTGCTATATTTTTGGGCTCAGTTTCAACTTTTTCAAAGATAAGTTTGTGTTAACATCTTTATGGCTTTGTGCTTAGTCCCTTCTTGACAGCATCCTTTGGCTGAACTGACTTGCTTTTTGGATGGTGAAATCAGCTTTCTTAAAAAGTAAATATTCAATACACACATTTTCACTAAACATGTCATTTAAAATTTTTAATGTTTTTATTATTTATTTTTGAGAGAAAGAGAGAAAGAGAGAGAGAGAGACAGCACAAGCAGGTGGAGCAGGAGAGAGAGGAAGACATAGAATCCAAGAGGGCTCCAGGCTCTGAGCTGTTGGCACAGAGCCCGATGCAGGCCAGAACCTATGAACTGCAAGATCATGACCTGAGCCAAAGTCAGATGCGTAACTGACTGAGACAGCCAGGCACCCTTATACATGTACTTTTTAAAATCCCACTGCTGCCACAAATGTCTACTGCCATATAATTTTAAAAATTATTTCCATGATAAAATAAATAACAAAAACACTCATGGCAAGAACATGCAGACTATATACTATAGCTTTCCAGCATATCTCCCGAACATCTATTTCTGTGCATATTTCAAGAACACATTTTTCCTGTTAATCCTGCCAATTCATGTCCTGACAGCTTTATGTATCTTTCAAACCACAGCAAGACTATGACATAACTTGCTGTTATACAAAATAGCTTGCAGGGCAATAGCATTAAATACTTCTCCTACTACCTTCCAAGATCAGAATGAGTTAGGTGTTCATATCCGAGAATAATTTATTTATCTACAAGTGCCCTATACATTCTCCTTGAAAGGGAAGTGTGAATTACCTGGCACATGGAAAAGATTGAAAAATGTAGATTGCTTATCAATATTTGTTTTTCAAATTTAATCATGTATTATAATTACTCTGAGCACTGTCAACATATCTCACACACTACTAGATGACATCAAATACAAAACATAGGTCTAAGAAATACACCTTGGGTATTTTAACAGAATACTGGCTTAATATTGGCCAAAATAATGATACTCTATTAAAAAAATACAGATCCAAATTCGAAACCAGTCAGGATGCTAGGACGACATGCATAAACCAGGACTGTCCTGGGCACCTGGGCCATTTGGTGACTCTAATAGAAATTGCACATAATGCCAGAGCAGTACAAATGTGGAAGTGACTACTTCTGCCTGGAAGTTCATCAGTATCAGAAGTATCATTTGTCCTGGATCTTGGAAAATACCTAAGAATTTATAGATTTTGTATGGGGACCGAAGTGTTTTAAGAATATGGAAGAGAAGCAGAAATGTGAAAGGACGTTGTCCTCTCAGGACAGTGTAGTTAGACAAGTGGATGTGTATAAATGAGTAGTGAATGATTATGCTGGCAGGTAGTTTGGGGGCAAATTGTGGAGGCTTTAAAAGTAACTCCAAAGTTTTGAACTTATGGCTGAGCGACCAGTAGACAAAAAATAATGAAACAGAGGAGTGATGTCTGATTTGTATTTTAAAAACATCAGTCAGGTAGAAATGTGTAGAAAAGTCTGGCTGGAGGGACAATGAAGTGAGTGGCTAGTTGACTGTCACAGCAATGCAGGCAGTGATAATGAAGATGGGGAAAAAGGCAGGGACACCATGCAGTCTTTTGAGGCTGGGCGACCTCACCTTCCTCTGGCTAAGGGATCCATTTCCTTGAGAGTCAACAGTATAAGCATGGGCCTTCGTATTTTGTATTACCCAGCAGGGGTAGATTCTTAACAGACAGGTCAAAGAATGAAGAACACAGAAAATGCTCTGTCAAAATTAACTATTCCGTGGGCAAATGACACTATGATACCCCAAAGATGCCTTCCCCATGGAACTAAAGTAGGACAGGAGAGGCAGATTATACATTTAAGCAGGAGATATAGAGGCTGACTGCTGAGACCCAAGGACAGCACATAGGACAGCAGGAGCGGTGTCAGACTTAAGTAGCTCTGATTAAGCAAAAGTGCCTCGCAGACTATAACACCAAGAGGCAACATGACAGTCTCTGCAAAGAATGAAGAGATCATGAAATGGAAGTCTTGGGGCTGCTGAGAGTGGCTTGATGATGATTACAAAGTTGGTGTGTGACCTACATTTCAGTTAAATTCACTTCGCACAAAGTTCAGTGAAATACATTTCATTGGTTGCATTTTGTCGCTGAAGACTCTTCTCCTATTGCCTGACTTGTTTCTCGTTTAAAAATTTATTATTTGACACTCACTCAACAACAGCTATTTGCTCAAAAGGGGCCTGGGTATTGTGGAGGTGGGGGAGAGGGGACAGAATACAAGTCTGAGGTAATCAAAATGATACAGCTTGATTTGGCTACGACTCCTGGTTTAAGCTTGTTACCCAGCTTAATTTTAAATAGTGTCTTCCTTCACTTTCAACAATCGTCCTAGATTTGGACAATAAGTTATATGCTTGTCCTAAATAGAATCTTTGTCTTTGTAGATATTTAGGGAGGCAAAGGTACTCACGAGGTATTTGGGAAGCACAGATCACATAATGAAAACATCTTCAGAACAATGAATTGATAAACTATTCTCATCTTTGGGAAAAAAAATTACAGCTAGTTCTTGGGGCATGGGCTGGAATATGTTTTAGAAATGGAGGTCAGGAAATGTTTTACAAAGAGAAGGCTTGGTGCTGAGTCTGCACGATGGAGCAAGACTTAAGGAAAAGGAGCAGAGGGGCGCCTAGGTGGTTCAGTCAGTTAAGCATCTGACATTGGCTCAGGTCATGATCCCATGGTTTGTGGGTTGGAGCGTCACATGGGGCTCTCTGCTGACAGCCTGGAGCCTGCTTGGGATTCAGTGTCTCCCTCTCTCTCTCTGTCCCTCCTCCATTCTCACTCTCTCTATCTTTCAAAAAATAAATAAACATTAAAAAAAAAGGAAAAGGAGCAGAAAAAAAGCTTAGGGTGAAAGAAGGTTTAGACAGAAAGCACAGAGTGTGTGTGTGTGTGTGTGTGTGTGTGTGTGTGTGTGTGTGTGTAGGAGTAGGAGTACATGTGTGTATTTCTGAGACTAAGAAGATTTGCCTGGGTGAAAAAGAAAATGCAATTGTGGAATAATTGGAGATAACTATGTTTAATAACTGGTCCTTAAGAGATTTCCCTACAGTAAATGAGCAAATGAATGAATGGGTAACATGATTCAAATTTACATAGGGAAGAAGACTTTGAGTGAGCCACTGAACTGGAAAACTCTACAGTGCAGGCCAAATTTCACCTGCAGTAGTGGTTTATTGGCCTATAGTCTGTTAACATTTTCTTTAAGATTAATGGTTTACTTTGAAACTTTGCTGACTTTACATAAAACTCCTTATTTCAACTTCCACTTTAAAAATAGCTTTTCTATAGAATAGGGCAAAATGACTATCGCCAGAGGGGGCAATGGTCCCTTGTAAATGGGCATGCATGCACTCCGGCTTTCCTTCATTTCTCCTCACTGCTTTACTGGTGTAAGATGTGGAAGTTGGGAGCATAATCAGAAACATGAGCTGATTAAATTGTAGAACTTCATTGTAACTAGTAATTTATAACTAAAAGCTCTCTATTTCCTCTGGCATAGGATCTACATAATAATGACAGCACAATAATGCCAATAACTGCTATTAATTTACCAGGCACCTGGCACAGCAAAAAGCTCCCATGTGGATTTGAGCCACAGTCCCAGGTATCTTTTAGCACTATGACCTCGAACAAATTAGCTCTCGTTCTAAACCTCACTGTATTTATGTGGGGAATGGGGGTGACCAAACATAAATCACGTGGATTTTATGAGATTTAAACGAGATTATGTATATAAAGCTCTTAACATGTTTTCTGGCACACCAAAAAAGGTCTCATTCATGAAAAGAATATTTTTGAATTTTAAATCTGGACACTTGGAAAGCCATATAAAAATGAGTGAAAGAAGATATCCAAAAAGGGGATTAATTTTCATTGATTGATGCTTTTCATAATATAATATATTCACCCTCCAAGTAATTTTATTTCAATGGGTAGGTTTTTAGTCTCAGATCACTAGTATAAATTTCTATGCATCTTCAAAGACTATTATGAAGACAGATTTATTAAAGTTCTAGTACAATACATATTGTTTCCTTAAATGCCTTATAAATACAATAAATCTAAAAATGCATTACTAATTTAACTGAAAAAGCTGCAGTAAAAATTCCTGGAAATAAATAAATAAATAAATAAATAAATAAATAAATAAATAAATAAATAAATAAAAACAGCCTGTATCTATTGAGCAGATGAACTTGGCATTCACGAATGCTAGCCTTAAACAATTTTTCACATGAGTATAGTCAAATTATAAATCACAATAACCATTTAAGTATAAAATATTATATGGTACTAATTTAAGGTAACGAAAAGGAGAGCTATTAGTTACCAAACCAGAAAGAACTTAAACTGAACATCTATCTCTGACAAATTGCCATATCTTCATAAAAAAAAGAGAAATAAACAGTAAAAATAGAAGATATAAATATGAAGAATATTCAACTGGTAGGTTTTTTTAGAATTAGAAGCCATTTGTGTTCACTGATTATATGATCATTTCATTTTTCATTCTTTTTCTCAAAAGATAAAGCATGAATTTACAGATACTGGCTTTTCCATAATGATCCACACTTTCACAACAGCTTGGTTTACACAATACAAAATAATTCACTTATGTTAGTCGATTAGGTCAAACAACTCTGTTCCATGAACCAAAAGTCTGCCAAGTTGTTTAATTGTATTAACCAGTTATTTACCTAACAGTGATATATTTTGTGGACAGTAATTTCAAAAGTTATTTGTGCTTATTTCACTTTTTAAAAAAGATTTCAATATTACATTTACTCATATAGTAAAATTAGTTCTCTGAGCACCAACTATATACTTTATACCAAATACAGTGTATACGAGATCATGTTACATCCTAATAACGTATTTATGAGATAAGCATTATTATACCTATATGAATTAGAAAACTCAGCCTAAGATGATGAGGTCAGGGACACAAAGTCAGCAGTTAGTAAAGAGTCAGGACTTGGATTCAGGCACATTTCAGGAATACTGGTTTGTATGCTTTCCATAGATGATCTTAGAAATTTGCATATGTTTCTGTTAATAGGATTTTTAAAGACTATAAAGTTAGAAAATCCATTTGATAATTTTCCCAAAGAGGTGATGTATGTTGGCAATAAAAGTAAAAATATAATAATGAAAAGTTTTAAGTTTTTATTCATTTTTTCCAGCCACTAAGTAAAAATCGTTTTTACAGAACAACATATATTTAGCCACTTAGCAGTGCCATAAAAGAAAAAAAGTGCCATGAACACTGGTAATTACTTACAATGAATGACATTATATTGTTATAGGAAGTCTTTAATTTAGAAGTAGATCTAAAATATTTTGTCAAAGATATCTGGGAATATATAATTAAGATCTTTAAAAGAGAAAAACAAAATTAGTAATAATATAGGATTGCTTTTTTTGTAAAGGCAAGTATTCGTTTCCTCCCTTATCTAAAAAATTTCACATTTTGAAATAATCAGTTTTATGGTAAATTGAAATGTAAAGCTTTTGTAATGTAATTATTTCATTTGCTGAATTATTTTAGAAGCACTTTTACTTGAAAAAAAAATGGCTTGACAATTAGAGAAGGTCTCAACAAATAATTGATTAATTCCAAGTTAATTATATTCCTTTTTTCCAAGAATATTTTACCTTCACTGAAGATGAATAATAGGAAGACCAGAAATAAGCATATTTAGGATCATTAAAATTTTAAAAGGTTTGGCCAGGAAAGTTAAAATACTATTTGAATAGTATTCCTACTTTTCATTTAAGAAATAAGATAATAACTCACTTGAAAACTGAATTGCAAATCCAGATTTGCTGATATAAAAATCTGTGTCAAACTGGATGGTGACTATGTTGAGAGTGCTATGGATTCCTTCAGGAATAAGAGATCCACTGATTTCCTTTAAGAGCATCTCATTTTCTGGGGGACCATCCCATACTCGGAGGATATCATGTGATGCTTCCGTATCAAAAGCAAGAAACTGTAGGCTGTGGGAGAACCATATATTTCTATTTAATTATCTCAAACATGGATTCAGTTTTAAATAAAAAGATATACAAGATACGCATCTTTAATTTTATTAGATATTTTTTATACTATCAGATAAAAAATGAATTAGGTAAACAGCATATATAACCTCAATACATGTTTCTTAAACAGAATAATTTATTTTTCTAGAATATGATTAAAAGTCTATTATATCACCTTTGTAAATTATAGAAATTTCAGATTAACAGTCTTTTCTGTGTTCAGAATGTTTTAAAAACATTCTTATTTATTTTTGAGAGAGAGATACAGAGCGCGAGTGGGGGAGGGTCAGAGAGAGACACACACACAGAATTCAAAGCAGGCTCCAAGCTCTAAGCTGTCAGCACAGAGCCTACATGGGGCTCAAACCCACAAACCTTGAGATCATGAACTGAGCGGAAGTCAGATGCTTAACAGACTGAGCCACCCAGGCGCCGGGTGTGTTTGTGAATTTTAACTGTAGCCACAGTAGGTGACACTTATGGAGCATCTAGTACATGCTAGGCACTGTGCAAAATGCATTACGTAGATTTTCTTTGTTTAATGGTTATAATGACTTAATGAAGCAGGCACGTATTTGATCTCAATTCTATAAATGTGGCAAATGGATTTGAGGCAGGTTAAATAAAATTGGCCAAAGGGTGGCAGAGTCATGAATTGAACTCAAGTTTTCTGAATCCGTAGCATATATTTTTACCGATGTTTCAAGTTTGTTTTATCAGAATCAAATGAGGTTTATTCAAGGAATGCAAGAATGAGTTCATATTAAAAAAATCAATACATTTCATCACAATAATAGATATGAGGAAAAAATTACACAAACATTTCAATATATACAGAAAAAGTATTTTTTAAAAATTCAACATTATAATCATACCCAGCAATCTAAGAATAAAGAAGTTCCTTAATGTGAAAATTAATGTTTGCCCAACCCTACTCCCCCCAAAATGCATAAAAACCAAAAAAAACCTTTTTCACGTTAAATCTGCTTTATATCTAGCCTAGACATAATTATTGTCTGATATTTTTCGTGGCCAGGGCCAAAAATTAGAAATCCAGTTACAGCAACATGCTCCACTCTCTCTCTACATATATCACATCTGTGTTAGGTATGTGAAATGTCACAGCTTTAAATTTGTGTTGCAATTTAATATCCAATATTGTTCTTTAATTTAAAAAATTCCAGAATCCTGTTGAATTTAACATTTTTAAGTTTAGTAATTCTAATATTTAAATAAAACAACGTGTGATCTATACTAAAGAAAAACAGGCTGAGGGTTGATCTGGTACAGTCTACTTTGAGTTCTGCAAATTCCCTTGCAGTCGTAATATATCAGTTCACATCAAACAATGCATGGAGTACACCTTTCGGCATGTTGATGAAGAATAATACTTGTTTTTCATAACCACCTTCACTACCCAGAAGCCTGTCTGAAATTTTCTTTACATAAAACAGCAATTTTTAAATTTAAAGAAATTGTTTTGAGAGTGATAACACACCAACTAGCTCAAATTAGGTCTGAAGGGAGGATTTATTTTTGTTCATTTATTAACCTATTCCTTGTCATGATCACAGTAGTTAAACTAGGGTTTAGAGAACGTGATAACTTTGGCAAGCTGGCTGGTGCTGTTTTAGGAGATGATAGTTCTGCCCTAGTCAAAGGGTCAATAATGTGAAGAATTGTGAGCCACCTAACTAAATTCATCTGGAAAGGGAAATCAAACACAGTTTACAGGGCAGAGAGCTGATGCTCCAGAGATGTGCCTAAACCCAGGGAAGACAGGGAATTGTTACTGAGTCCCCTTCTGTTCTTATTTCGTCCAAATGTTCTTGATGCTGAATTTACAACTTTGTATCCCTATCAAAATGGTGGACTTAGCATCTTGAATCACCAAGAATTGAAAGATTAAAGTCCTAAAGAAGCAGAAAACATTTCTCGATCTCTGTGGTCTATGAAAACTACGAATCTAGGGGTTATATGAACTACCACTGTGACAATAATCATACCCGTGAATACTTGTTATACTTTAAAGAGATGAAAACCAGGTTCTTCTTGGCCAAGGCTAAAGATATTGACAGACCTTGTTGTTTGATATTGTATATTGAGGCTGATCAGAAATTTCAGATTCCCCAGTAATTCTGAGAAAATAAAACCCATTTACCTGACAATGTTTCCTGGATCTACCTCAATCATCCACATGCAACGCAGATTATTGTCATATGGAAAGGGATAACCAGGAGATAAGATTCTTCCTGAAGATTCTCCTTTAAAACGACCTCCACATTCAGCTAAAATAATAATAATAATAATAATAATAATAATAATAATAATAATAAATGAAGCCACGATTTAATGCCAATCTTTGCAAAACAATCTACGAATTTCTCAAAAATATATGTTTTTTCATCTTAAGGAAAATAAGGATTGACAATCCCTCTTCTTAAGACAATACATTTTGTATATACTTTCTCAGATTAATGTATTGATTGAAGCAATGATACACTAAAGAGTAAAACAATAAAGTCTCAAGTTAGATCACATAAAAGATAATAAGCTAGGGAATAAAAAAAGGACACACTCAAACACTCTGAGTTTAGGCATTCAAAGATTTTAAGATGTGTTGTTACATAATGATAATTTAAAAAGGCGAAACAGATGGCAAGTTGCTCACTGCTCGTTGGTTGTAGGCTGAATAATTTATCATCGTGCTACCCCACCTCTGAGAAAAACTAATCTTTACTGTGGTCCCTCAGGTCTTCTAAATTTCATTGTCCTTTTATTCCCCTTTAAATCACTCTAAACTCTTTCCTTTTTAACCTCCCCAAAGTCAAAGTGGCATTTTTATTAGATTTCTCACTTCAGTAAAATCTAGTTTAATTTAATGAGTCCTTAAATTTTATAAAACTCATCAAATCAAAAGTGTATGTATTGTTATACAATATTTTTAAAAAATCTTTTGGGGGATCACCTCTCCATTTGAATGCTATTTAATATATGGGGATGTCTGTAGAGGTTTTATTTCAGTAAACAGATAATCTAGAAAGAATCCTCTGTACTGGAGATGACAGAAAATAAGCATTGCACTTAGTATATTGTTCTACATCTCTAACCCCAGAAACAAGGATAACACTGTGTAATGCATCATACATTTGAAAATTCTCCAGATTATTTCCTACCAAAAAATAAACAAAAACAAAAAAAATTTACTTTTTGCTTAAATATTTGAAGGCGCTCCTATATTTGTTTTTCTTGTTCTCTGCACTGTTTCGATCTTACTTACATTCAATCACTGACTTAATCTTCTTGGTTTTGTTTTGGAAGAGACCTAATGGCAATTGAATTTAATGGTTCACAATGTATAGGCCCTATTCCTATAGGTAAATTTATTTCACAGATTTTACATATTCTATTTTACCACATTGTGATGATTAGTTTTAGGTGTAAACTTGGTTAGGCTATAGTACCCAGGTATTTAATCAAATACTAGTGTTGGTATGAAAGTATTTTAAAGATTTTTTTAATGTTTATTTATTTTTGAGACAGAGAGAGACAGAGCATGAATGGGGGAGGGTCAGAGAGAGAGGGAGACACAGAATCTGAAACAGGCTCCAGGCTCTGAGCTGTCAGCACAGAGCCCGGCGCGGGGCTCGAACTCACGGACCGTGAGATCATGACCTGAGCCGAAGTCGGACGCCTAACCGACTGAGCCACTCAGGCGCCCCATATATGAAAGTATTTTATAGATGTGGTTAATGTCTACAATCAGTTGGTGTTAATTAAAAGAAGTTATCCTTGATAATGTGGGTAGCCCTCATCTAGTCAATGGGAAGACCTTTTGAGCAAAAAATAAGATTTTGGAAAAAAAGAAATTCTCCCTCACAACTGCAGAGTTGACCTCTGCCTGCATTTCCAGCCTTTTGACTTTCCCTATGTATTTTGGACTTGTCATCTCCCACAACTGCATGAGTCAATTCCTCAAAATAAATAAATCTCTTAGATAGATAGATAGATAGATAGACACTTAGATACAAATATATATAGATAGATCAATCTAGATTTAGATATTCTATTCATTCTCTTTCACTGGAGAATGTTGACTGATACACTCACAGAGGACTAAGCAACTTGATTTTGTATTGCAATGTTAATTCATAAGAACAAATTTGTTATTTTTTTAAGTAAATGAGATACCAGTATTTAAGATGTTGCCATCACTTGTTTAGATTTTTTCTCATATTTTAACAAAAATTGTGTTGGATAACCTTCAACTATGTAACTATATCAATTCATTATTACATTATTTCTTTATAATTATTACTTTTATGGCATACACTTACTATGAGAACAGATTTTATACTTTATTCCTCCAGATTAATTTTTAATCAATTAAAGGTCAAATTGGGGTTTTGTGTACTACGCTGTATGTTGAAATTTAACATAGTTCTTTTTCCTCCATATTTCTTTTCTACAAACATTACCTGTCATTTTGACTTCAAATGAGCCAGTGTGATATGCCATAACACTACAGCTCATATTTAAGAGAAGACTTATATTTGCAGTATAAAAATGAAATAGTGCTTAAAGAAGGTATATAGGTTAAATCCTCTGGCTATGGTATTTCAAAAATTATTTGTTTGATCCATGTATAAGCTTCAGAAACACAATTATCTAGAAATAATCCATACAATGGCGAAAAAGTTTCTTATTTGACAGAGGCAAAGTGAGCACAAAAAATTAGGATGCTAGACCAGGTGGTAAGGCTATTAATTGTTGCCAGTAGAGAACACGATCTAAAATAGAATCTCCTCTTCTGTTATCATAGTAATCACCGGCACAACATGCCATGTGCCCAACTGTCATCAGCTGTTATTCCTGTCTATCCATCATTAAAAGGAAAAACAATATATAAGTTTACCCTTCTCATGAAATCTTGAACAGTATCAAGCCACTAAGTTTTGACTCAGGAAATTTGTAAATATGAAGTGCACCGATTTGTTACAAACAAAATTAATTCTGATCACGAACCAAATGTCCTTCCATTTACATAAAGTCTTTTAAAAAGTGAAGAATGTCTTTAGCTTGGTTCAACACATATAGAAAATATATTATTTTAAGTATATCTGGTTTCTGATTTTAATTTTAAGGACAGCATGGAAAATCAGTATTTACAAGTTTATAGTTTTGTGCAGTTATAATCCTTAATGCTTTTCTGAATATATTTCATATTCACATCAAAGAATACAACCTTAGAATTAGTGCTACATTTTTCTCATAACTAACGCCAGTGGGCTGACTGTTGGTCATATTCCAGAATCCCAAGCTTTGTTAATTTAGGTTGATTAGTATTTAGATATTATCCTCGTAATCTATCCAAAATCAGATGTCATCTGAAAAGAAAGGACTATGATTGCATTTTGGTTAGATAAAAACATGTTTGCTTCCTACGTGAATCAATGTTTGAATAAACCAACAGAGGTCTTGTGGCATCAAAAAACACAGTGCAATTAGTTGCAAGGCCTTTAAAGACTGGAATTTCATTTTTCTATTTGCATTCTAGTAGGTTTTGTGGAGATTCCTATGTTACCCATATCAACTACCAAAGGTACAAATTTGGAAGGTTTAAGTTTCCAAACTCATCAAATTATATACATTAAATATGTGCTGCAGTATTAAGATATCAGTTATACCTTAATAAAGCTGTGATTTTTTTTAAATTTAGGTCAATTTTATTCATGTGGGCCTGAGGCAGAATGGATTTGTGCTTCTACAAATACCAGCAAGAAGTAAGAATGGCTGAAGAATAAGGAGTGTTTGCTCCCTGTTTAAGAAGTCAGTGTTTTGTTAAAATGTTTCCTTTTGTTGCTCTGGTATTCCAGCCTGGGACCTATTTGGTCTTTGGAGCAGAAAAAAACAAAAGAAAACAACAAGAAAACAGACATCTTTGTCAACACATTTCTGTCTACCTTCCTACTCACACAAACCCAGTCATTCACTAATTGATCTATAAGATGGTACTAGTCCTCCAGTTGTGCAGTGAGAGAAAATGATCTATATACACAATAACATATACCTTATGTTATTGTGTCTCCCTTGCCTCTTTTTATTGAAATTGGTTAGTTATGCTACATACACATAAGAAAAGCCCATGTACTTCCTCAGATTTTTGAAAATCTATATACATATATAAAGAAAATCTTTGAAGTTTTTGAGAATAGGTTTATTGTTTTTTAATCTACCTTGATACCGGGACAGGTGCTCATTTTATTAAAACAAACCTAGTCAATGTGATTCCATAAATATGTACGACAGGTCTTAACATATTTTTATAGTGAATTAAATTTTGTATCAAGATAGGAGAAAGAATGATTTGATACAAAAAAAAATGTACTCATCGACAAACTTATGAAAACGACGCTTTCACTTTCCATTAATTTCCTCCAACAAATTTGAGCTATGAGTTCATTAACTGCATGATTTAAGCTGTGAGCTGTGCGTGAACAGATAAAATCACTTGAAAAGGGACAGCGTATTTGGATAGCACTCCCAGAGAAATATTTATGAAAATATAAGAGTATCTTACCAATACAGGAAGGCAGAGGATAGTCCCATGCCCTTCTCTCCCCTGTCATGCATTTGAGAAGGCTACTCCCGTGGAGAGTATAGCCTGGATTGCATCCATAAATAATAGTGCTCCCAGCAAAGTGGCCTTGGTCACTGATCTTGTATCCAAATTGTGGAATACCAGGATCCTCACAGTGTGAAAGTTCAAAACCTGTGATAAGGATACAGAGTCATTAAAGGCAACATTTAACAGGAAGATTTAAAATTATACCAACAGTCTTTGATTATTTTTAGTATAATTACATACCTTTTCCTACTTGTATTACTCTTACAATATTCAATTTTGATAGTATATATACAGCATCCATAAAGTTATTTTCTTGAAAATTAGAATTTGTTGTAATTTGATTGGTTGATTGTAATTTTAAAGTTTATCAGTGATACCCCATGGTCTATTATATAACTATATCGTGGCTTGTAGCACGAAGCCTCTCGCTTACCTCAAGTGAATTGCGGCTAATAATAAATTCTGACCAATGTGACGACTAGCGTCATGTCATCAAAATTTAAAAATTTTGACAAAACATGTCCAATAATTGTCCAATTCACAGATATGTCCACTGCAAATATAACCGTAGATTGCTTTACTTTGATAGTATTAGAAGACAATGATAGTCTCATATTGAAAACATAGTTTTTCGAGACATAATAATAGTATTCAGCTGTAAGAACTCGGAATCTTTATATCCTGCCCCCTCCAAAATGTATAGCTTTCAGAAATTCTCACAAGAAAACAAAAACAAATCAAAGCAGCATGTTATTCTGTGGTACAAAGAAACTACGTTTGTGTTCAGCAGAGTTTGGGCTTTCTGCATGAATTTTGCTGGAAACTTTATTTCCTGAGATAAGAGTAGCACTGGAGAAGTTAATTTACAACTACCCGTACCAGGAGTGAGAGAACGCCAGAGAGCTTTACCTGACTCCAGAGGACGTTTGTGTTTGCACCAAGGGGGAGAACGAGATGACTTACAGACATCTCTAGGTTATAAAAACTGGATACATAGGCTAATCTGGCTCGTAGAGAAATGTATTTACATTCTGAGGCTAAAAAAAAAAGAGAACTCAAGATCCTTTCCATCCCATCTCCAAGCAGCAAAGTTCTTTCTTCCTGCTTTCAGGAGAGGAAGGCAAGATAGCTGCCTTAAGCAGAGCATGTCCATTTTTCCTCATGCCTTGTCACTGGCCACCCATGCAGATTTTTCCATCTGATTTCCATCATGTTACTACAGGGGTAAGGAGTAGGTCAGAAGTGTGTGGGACATACTGATATTATTATTATATTATTTAAATAACAATTATTAATCTGTTTAGATCCAGAAGATCTTGTGTCCATATGCAGAATAAAGTCAACAAAAGTGAATATTAAAAACAACAGTCAGTACAGTTCACTATTAAGATCCTGAAAGAACTGGAAAAGGATACCTCATAATATAAATTAAACACGATAGTAGCAATCAAAATCTAGGCTCCTTAGCCATAGAGTTCTTGTCTTTAATGTTTTACCAAGTGTATAAATATAAGATAAATGATAGAGTGAATGTACCAAAGATAATTAGGTGCTATTTACACCAGTTATAGCTTCCTACACTAGAGGACTATACAGAGTATTCCAGATAGCCTTATGAGATAGGAAAACCTGTGACTTCAAGACAAATAATGCTGGAGAAGAAAAAATGTTATGTGTATAAATCATAGGATAATCAAAAAGCAGTCTCTGTCTCCTTTATAGGCACAGATCCTTGACCAAATTAATCTAGATTTGAACTAGAACAACAACAACAAAAGCATGCATTATCTCATATATGTCAAATCACTAATTTGCATCATTGACTTCCTAGAATGTCAAAACATACATTAAATCACTAGAATTTGCACATATCCAAGTACTAAATACATATTGTAACTTCAGCATTTTGAGGGATACATTGTCTATCAGAGGAAGGAGTCCTTCCTACTCTCTTCTATGGGGTATTAACCTTTTTTTCTCCTGTTAGCTCAGAGAAATACTTTACACATTTTAATTAATTTACAATCATTTGCTTCTTCTCTTTGTTTTTCTATAGAGTGGAATTATTTCAATTTTCCCCTCTTTCCCACAATGACTTCCCAGCATAAATCTTGGCACACGGCAGATGTGTAATAATTTCTATGGATGGATGTGGATTATTAGAGGCAATTATCTCAAGGAGATAACTGAGGAAGAAACTAAAATAATGCTGATGAGAAACTGAAGTTTATGAAACAATTAAAAAAATCTTCAGGAATTTCCCTTATGGATCAATTCGTGACAGCTCTGTTTGGGTGAAAATATGTTAAAATAAAGCAAATATAAATGGCATCAGAAACAGAGCCCAACAAGTCAGAAGTCACTAACTCAAATCGTGACATAAATGAGATATAAAGATACACGGTCAAGCAAGCCAGTCTTTCAAACATAGAAACAGAAATGGCAGAAGTAGCAACTTTACATTTTCAGGACACATTACTTTGCATGAATCTGCATACTTAATACTACATTTAAAGTGTTCTTGCTCAAAAATTACAAGTTTGCGTGCCTTCTACCAGACATAATATTCAGTTTATCATTCAAAATGCAGCCACTTCTGAGTTTTACCGTATATCATTTATCAAAATAAAAATGGAAATCAAGCTCTCTTTTCAAGGTTCATTACCAAATTCATCCTTCCTTAATTTGAATGTTCTGTAAATGTGGTTGGCAATTGCTGGTGATGAGGTAAAATGGAGATATTCTTTGTAAATTAAGATAATTTATAATACTTTGCATTGTAGATGAAAATGCACATGGACAATACTATATAAGCTACAAAGCACAACATAATTTAGTCCAATTTGGTGGAATTATTGTTGCCTATTCATAAATATTCAGATCTGTCTTATCTTTATGGAAACATTCAGCTGCCAGTCTTTTCATTGAAAAGCTCAAATACTTGAAACTGACAATTAAATAAAGATGTGTATGAAAAATCATATATGCTATAAATATTCACCATTCCTTGTGAAATTTGATACTCTGATGAAATGAAAATTTCTAGAGCACAAAATGAACTGAAAATCCCCATTACCTAAATCCTTTTGACTTAATGAATAACTTCAACAGAGATTTAATTCCTTTCCTGCTACTATGTAGTATAAGGATTTCTAATTTATTTTTAAGTTGTTATTGGAAACCTACAAAAGACTACAAAGGATAACATAACTTCACCATCTGACTGTATCAGATTCTACTATCATAGTAGCTTCAGATAAAAATTAATATTATTTCAGATTAATATTCATATTGATTCATATTAATATCAAGAAATAAATATTATAAAACAAGTAAAGCTCCTTTTTGTTCCCTTCTCAACCACTTTCAGATTTTCCCTACCAAGAGCTAGTAAATATTCTGAATTAATGTATTCTTCTCATACCTATTATATATATATATATATACTTATATATATTTATATATGTATATTTTATATTGTATTTATTTATTTTGAGAGAGGGAGAGGGAGAGCATGCATGTGCATGAGTAGGGGAGGGGCAGAGAGAGAGAGACAGAGAATCTCAAGCAGGCTCTGCACGCTGCTAGTGCAGAGCCCCATGTGGGGTTCTATCCCATGTACCGTGAGATTATGACCTGAGCCAAAATCAAGAGTCGGACCCTCAAACAACCCAGGCGCCCCCTATTTTCATCACATATCTATATGTCTATGAACACTATATAGAATGTTTTGCAAGTTATTTATACACTTTATAAACTATGAAATTATTTTAAAAATTCTTCTGAAACTATTTTTGCCAACATTGTGTTTTTATCTTTACACACACACACACACACACACACACACACACACACACGCACACACACATACATTTTATTCATTTTAACTACTCTGTGGTATTTCATTAGAAACTTACTACAAAATTGATTTATTTATTTTCTAACTGATGAACTTTACATTGTTTCCCATTATTCCCTGCTACAAAAAGGCTATACTTTTTGTCTCCTTTTGCACAAATGTAAGCATTACTATAGGGCATGTACCACGTAGGGATGCAGAGCTCACTTTGTCCTAAAGATTGCATCAAAATCTGCTAATCTGCTGTTCAACTTCTTCCTTGATCTACTGAGAGATGAATAGTTTAATTCCTACCTCCATATAATTTCTATTCCATTTGATTATGAACAACAGCTGTGTATTCACATGGGGGAATGTCATATGGTCAGTAAAAGAGTACAAATAATACAATAAGGCAGATGGCTTAGAAATATAAATGGTATTTGAAAACTCACTCTTTGAATATAAGTCAGCATTTTTGATGGAACTTAAAACGAGATCTTTATACGCTTTATTTTTTTGAAACTCAGTTAAAATGTAAATATGTTTTTAATATTCTAAAAGTTACCTTATAGAGTATTTCATGGTGAATTAAGGTATGTTAATTGCATAGACTAAAAGTAAACACCGTCAACTTGTTAAATAAAAAGGGAGATAGATTGTTAATAAGAGAACTGAGAAAGGATGCTAGCTAAATACAGTTGAGGATGACATCTGAAACTAAAAACATTAATTCAAGTTTAAATAATAATGCAAGGAGACAAAGATCATTCTATCATAATTTTAATCTCTATAGAATTCTTTGGTGAATTTGGTTCATAATATTTAGTGGAATCTTTAAGAATTATACTTAATGTTTGATTAGTAAATTCTACTTAGGCCATGAATATTGCAAGAAAAAGTCTTATTTTAGAATTCTTTATATTCATACGAAGATGTGTACAAAACATAATGTCAACGTTGTCACTTTAAAATTCTCAAGCAGGAAAGAGTCCACAGTCACAGTCACCCATGGCAACTATGACAATCCTCTTTGATTCAGAGATGACAAAGAATATAATAGGAGGGATGCCTGGGTGGTTCAGTCAGTTGAGCATCTGACTCTTGATTTTGGCTCAGGTCATGATCCCAGGGTTGTGGAATTGAATCCCACATGCGGCTCCACACAGCGTGGAGTATGCTTGAGAGTCTCTCTCTCTTTCTCTCTCTGTCTCTCTGTCTCTCTGTCTCACTTTCTCTACCCCTCTCCCCTGCTCGTGCTCACTCTCTCTTTCTTTCTAAATTAAAAAAAGATATGTTTTTAATTTAAAAAGAAAGAATGTAATAGGAATAAAGAGAAGAAAGTTTTATATGACTACACATTCCATTTTTTTCATGCGTCAAACTAATTTAAAAAAATGGCACACATGTATTTCTTACTCGTCCAACTCTAGGAAACATCAAACTTTGAAACCACAATCTTCTACGAATGCTGTAAGAAGATAATCCTTACAGTTTTGAGGAATAGAAGTTAAATACTTAAATAAGCAAAGGTTTGTGGAAATGATTGCTATGTATTTCCAACTGAAAGAAAGGAGATATGGTAAAGAATTCTTTTTTTTTTTCTTAATTGTCATTGCTCTAAATCCTACGTATAAAGTTCTGAGTAGAAAACACATTACTCACAGACTTTCCTATATTTTAATCTGTTGGGCATGAAAAAGTGAGTGATATTTTTAAATGTGCTAGTTTGTGTCTTGCACATCATATATTTGTACATCATTCTGGGATGGTGAGATCCAGCTTTGCCTGAATATTAATTTTTAACCATCAGCCACTTGGTATTTGGCCAAATGTATGGTTGGTGCATTCTAGACATATGTAGGAATGGAATTTTACTAAATATTGCCAAATTACCCTCCCAGGTGACTTTACTAACTTGCATTCCCTAAAGTTAAAAGAACAAATTGCCATCAGCACTTAGTATTACAGAGCTTTTTAATTTTTAGTAACCTTATGAATGTGTAATAACATATTATTTGGGGTTTATTTTTTCTCAATTTCTATTAGGAATTTTTTTTGTTTGCTTTCTGACTACTTGAGGTTTCTTTACCATGAAACTTTCTTTTAGACTATTCTCTTTCTTATTAATTTGAAGGATTCTTTTCTATAGAGTTTATATTTTTTTGTTACATATATTGTTAGTATCTCCTAGAAATGTCTCATCTTTTTACTTTATGGTGTGTTTTGCTATAGAAGTACTCAAAAACTACTTGATGACTGGGGATTGATCGGGAAAATAGAAGCCACTTAGTTTGAATTGCTAGGATTCCATACAAGAAATTAGAGGGAAAATATAAGAAATGCAGACGCAGTGAAGGTCAGAAGACCACTGCTGGCTTTCAGGAAATCCTGGAGTTCCCACACTCCCGCCTGCGGATGCTAGTGGAAAATAATTGCTTCTCCACTGATGCCACCTCTCAGCTCTCACAGGACTGGCTTTAATTGGCAGGATCTAAGTAGAGATCTTCACTGGCAAGAGTTGTCAGGTTTTTAGTCCCCACACTTCAGGGAAGTACTTACAAGGGCAGAGATGCTCCTGACTATTGACAGATTTTTGCTTGTATATCTTGTTTTGGACATCTTACTCCACCTTAAAGACGTAGCTTTAAGGTCTAGGCTACTCTTTTCTTTTCCCTAAATATTTTAATGTTTTGAGACCCACATATAATATTGCCTATGTAAATGACGGATAAGAAATATTTCTTTAATATTTTAGTTAGAATACTTTATACTACATAATGCAGCATTAGTCAGTACTTCCTTTATTACCTGGTTAATTTCAAGATTTAAACCGCAAAAGAAATGCCAAATACATCTGTTAAGTGGTCTAGAGGACAAAGAACCACATGGAGTAACTTTGCTGCTCCCTTGTAATTTACTTATTCTCTACTTGCATTTGCAGTCAATATATTATATCCAGAGAATAAAGTTAGAGTTAATAAATCATCTGATTATTTTTCATGACTAGCACTGCCAACAACATACTGGCAATTATATTGAACATTTTAAATAAGGATAATTTATTATATATTTGTAAGGTTAGTGCACAGAAAAGGTGTCACAAATTAGCTAATGCCCATCTTTAGTTTGAATATAAAATTTGAAATGGGCATGTTCCATGTGGATTTATGAATCATTTCAGGCAACATGACTGAGAGGCTAAAAGGGTCCAAATATATAGCTGAACTTTTCCCTTGGGATAATGAACATTTCTCCAATGGGCTTTTTAGTAAATTAAATGTACAGAGGTGATAACCAGAGGACATCTGAGCCCAGAGGTAGTGCCTAATGGCTGGGCATTATGGACATTTACCGGATCAGCTTTTGAAAAGACAATGTTATAATCCATCAAAAAGGTGTGATTTAGCTCTGTAATGGATGGTTGTTTAAAATACCCAATTACTTTCCACTGAATTAAAGTGGGATAACTACAAATGAAGAGAGCTAAAAGAATCTGTAATGAAGCATAACTTCAAGAAATAAAGTTTAAATACTACACATACTGCATTAAAGATACTAGGTCTAAGTTACTCCCCGACTGTAAGGGTAGCCAATAAGAAAGCATTCAGATTCTCAGGCATAAAGTGACAAGAGTGTTTTTGGAAAGAATTGCATTTACTTTTAAAAACATTTGCTTTCTTCGTGATTATATAATGAATGGACAGTTGGAATAAAATGTACCTTAAAAAGGTCTTTTCTAAAATATTTCCTCATTTTTATCTCAGCCAAATGTGTTTCTCTGTACTCAAAGCTGGAAATAACCAGACAACCACACAAGTCAACAAAATGGATAATAGAGAGAGTGACTACTGTGACATAGGATACCTGTCATTATAAGGGTGGTCACCAAAGGCCTCTTTATGCTAACACTAGAATTGTGAGGAGACAGGCAAGTGGGATTAATCTGAATTGGATTATCTTCTGTATTTGCCTTGAATGTGCTTCACATGATCTTTCTAGTCTCTGTGCCTGTCTTCATCCTATTCTTTGCCCAGAATACTCTCTACCATTTCTTTTTTTGACCTGCCAATCCAACCTAAAAAACTACCTCATTCATGAATCCTTACTTGATCTGCCCTAGAGTCAACTGACTCCTTTCCTGTCTCCAGTTCTCTCAATGTTTGAGCCTGGGGATTCCTCTGTATCACAAAGGGTTCTCTCAGATGTTTCAGAGAAAAAGTGTGGATAATTCTAAGGAGGAACATAACACAGAATGGCAGGGTGGAGTTAGATTGAGAAATAGATTCTTATACAAAAACATGGTCTTTTACATTCTTTTCTCATGTTTGGGCATCTTAGCAAATTCTTTTATGTTCGTAAATTAGTAACTGCCTCTAAGAAGTTTATGAATATTTAAAATATGTGCCCTAGTAGAATCTTCTTCTATAACACAAAAGCATTTTTATAAAATCAGTATTCAGACCACATATTAATTTACCAAGAATATGTAAAAAACATGTGATTGAACTAAACTGACTGTAGACATTATGAGAGGAAATGGCCCCTGAAGAACTATGCACAATATGTTTGTAAAAAAGTATAACCACAGTAGAGTGTGATAGCTGCTATATTAGTTGCAAATATAAACTACTGCAAAAGGCATGTTAAAAAGTCGGCTAACTCTGGCTGAAGGAAGGTAAGCAGCAGTGGGGAAATATTGAAGAGGAGTCTTAGCTCGAAGGCTCAGTTGATGATTCAGGTTGGGGCATACCAATAATTGTTAACCTGGAAGAGAAAGCCTATGGCTGGAAATGAAAATACATTTGGAGGATGGGCACAAGTTTCTGTCAAAGCTAGGATATCTGTGGTTAACTATTAAGATCATTGTAGATATGTAGAAAGACCACCACTGTAAAAAACCAGAAGTAATCCTTAAGAACAAATACAATAAATAATAGCCGTGTTACTAGTTCCAGGAGCCTCCCCAGCAGAAGGGCTCAGAACACAGCTGTCAATTCAGAAAATCATAGGACCCTTCACTGACCTGGTGATATCCAGAGACAACTTGGAAATAGGCGTATATACATTTTAGTTTAGTTCAGAGACTGAAAAGTATTTATACGTATATATTTACGCTTTTAAAAGAATAATTGCTTTTCTATTGTCTTCCCAATTCTATAGCTTTCCATCTTCATAGAGACACACATTCTATAATGAAAAACTAGAGTCATTAAGAAGAGTGACTTCAAATATTTGCTTTTTTAGATCTCTCTTTCTGACATCTAGTAGCTCATACCAATGAGAATAAAGTCAATGATTTTATTCATTCCAGACACCTAAGCAACCCACACAGTTTTAAATGCAGGTACGTCCTACAATGTCCAGTATCTTTGCATCAGTAATCTCAAGTTACAAAGAATTTAAATATCCAAAAAGGAAATCTAGTTTCTTTTTTTTTTCCCTGTGACACCCATTAACATTTTAGACAAGGAGAAATGCAAAATGATGCAGAGCAAAGAAAGATCATTATGTAAACATTGAGCCATATCTTGAAAAATGTCAGCATCTTTGTTAGAAAACAGAGAAAGGAAAAGAGAAAATCAGATTAAAAAATGTGCCCTTCTGAGCAGATTGCACCAATTATATTCGAGCAATAATTCTCAATATTATTACTTTTAATATATCACCTGGTAATATCTGTAAACACAGTTTGCTTGGATTTTCATTTGTCTTTGGAAGTACTTCATAAAAAACTGCATTGTGCACAATAGTTCTCAGGATTCAGAAACATGAATTGAACATTCATTTTGTTAATTTATGTTTTGATACACTATTGGTGTAACAATTCCAGCACAGGTAGAAAAAAGCCTTGAAATAAACAGGGATCAAGAGTAATCTCTTAGTTATACGCACCAGATTTTTAAATACAATTTTAATGTGATATACTCTCTTGTCTCCTACTTCTCATATAATTAGGAAAGAATATTTTCACAAACAATAATTTGATTCAAATTCCCTTTAGGATCCCGTGTGAGTATCTTTCATGGTGTAACCTTTTTAATTTCCTAATTTCTGTAATAGTTTCGATTCATCTTATTTCTTAAGAAAATTTATAGAAGTCATCAGATTTTTTTCAAATATCTAAAAGTAAAGATTTCTGAATGTTTCTGTTTTATTTTTCTAAATTAAATGAGTATTCTGATCTTCCAAGCACTAATTTGATCTGATAGATTATACAGTTGTTAAACACACAGCTAGTAACCACCGCAGGTTTATATGTGATTTACTTTCTTAGTGTACTGTCTTATAGAGTAGGAACTCAATAAATATATTACTTGAATATAATTTATTGTTGATAGATGCAATTAGTCTATTTCTTATATTATGGTACTGGTATAAAATAAATTCATTTAATTCATATAAAACATGGATGTAACCCACCAACCTTTGAACTTCTACTTAATTGTTAGAATAGCCAATTGGAGTATAATGCAATAGTTCCATATGAATTTATTTTTAATAAAGCAATTCGACACATAAGCAAAACAAAATAAAACCTTAACTCTAATGTAAACTCATCAGAAACCATCCAGTTATCATTAATGACTATCCAACTATAACTACCACACATAGGTTGTGTGAATTTTGCAAACACTGAATTTCCATCTATTAAAAAAATAAGAAATAAGTATTTATTAAATATCAAACTTGGAGAATATTGCTATTTTAAAAATACATAAATAAATAAGCCCAAAGTCACAAATTACTTAACCATTCTTAACCTTACTTGTTTCAACTGTGAAATTGCAACAGTTATAATACCTGTAATTTATGGAATAGTTTTTAGGGCCAAATAAAATTACATATATTGAAGGTCATTCTAAACTTCAAATTCTTGATCAAATGTTGGATATTACATCACCTGGTATATTATAATTGTTTAATAAATACTCAGCATCAGTGTTTGGCCTTTGTTTTCTTTTTTCTTTTTCTTCCAAAATACTTACTGGTATAGACAAGTTGAAAACCTTCATCTGTCCCTTCAGAATCAGAATTGAATTCTAGCCAGAGCTGATTTGAAGTGCTGCTAAGAGTCAAGCCTCGCATGGACGCACCAGTAAATGCACCTAGTAGATGAGTTGTTTTATCTTTTCCATCATAAATCTGCAAAATATTTATAATTAAAATGTAAATGTGCCAATAATAACCAACTCAAATCATTTATGAAGAAGAGGAAATTATTATATTCTTCCTAAATCAGGTCACTACATGCTCCCCAAGGACAATCATATATATTAATTCCTACATATATCAAGTTAAGAAGGTTGGAATACACACGGATACTTTTAAAATTCCAAGCTCAGTAGACCTTAAGTAACACTTGAACTCATATTATATAAATTTTGCTCTTATTATCAAAATAATGCTTTTTTATGGTAGACATTTAAAACTGAGAATATCAAAGGGGGTCTGGGTGGCTCAGTCAGTTAGGCGTCAGACTTTGGCTCAGGTCATG
The DNA here is from genome assembly GCF_022837055.1 of Prionailurus viverrinus. Classification (NCBI taxonomy): domain Eukaryota; kingdom Metazoa; phylum Chordata; class Mammalia; order Carnivora; family Felidae; genus Prionailurus; species Prionailurus viverrinus. The sequence continues at coordinate 57,588,442 of NC_062578.1, forward strand.
ATCTCACGGTTCGTGAGTTTGAGCCTTGCATCAAGCTCTGTGCTGACAGATCAGAGCCTGGAGCCTGTTTCAGATTCTGTGTCTTCCTTTCTCTCTGCCCCTCCCCTGGTCACACTCTGTCTCTGTCTCTGTCTCTCTCTCTCAAAAATAAATAAACATTAAAAACATTTAAATTGAGATTACCCAGAGGCTCTTGGGTGGCTCAGTCGGTTAAGCGCGTGACTCTTAATTTCGGCTCAGGTCATGATCTCACCACTCATGAGTTGGAGCCGTACATCAGGTTTTGCACTGCACTGGGGAGCCTGCTTGGGATTCTCTTACTCCTTCTCTCTCTGCCCCTCCCCTACTCACTTTCTTTATCTTTGTCTCTCAAAATAAATAAATAAACTTTAAAAATAAGTAAATAAAATTGAGAATACTGACAGAAAGCCTGGTTTCCAAGGCTGGTTGGTTGTTTTTCTGTAACTTGCTCAAGGTTAGCCAAGTGCTTATTTTTCTGATAACATAATTAATATAAAAAAATGCTTGTTTCTTTTGCAATTTCTCTCATTTATTCATCTCCTTGAACTTAATCCATTTTTGACATGTAAAAAAATATTGAGTACCAAATGCTTTTAGAAACTAATTTAACATGACCAAAATATGCAAAACAAAATCGATAAGCTCTCAAACATCCCCACGTAATTCCCATTCTTCTGAAGGTATAACTTCTCATTGTATTCTAATTTGCTTTTCTTTTATCAGTGCATTCTAGACATCTCTCAGGGTCAGTAGACACAGATTCTGCCTTTTGAGAGCTGAGTAATAGTTCACACAGTGACATTACCACAACGATCATTCCCATCTTAATAAGTTCAATTTTTTTGCTACCAAGAGCAATGCTGAAATAAACAACCTTTTACATATAACTTCACATTTTTTGATACTTGTATTTTCATAAGGAAGTTTTCCATATATGAGATTTCTGAACTAAAATATTCACGTATAGCAGATTATTTCCAAAAGTGTACAGAAATTACACGAAAAGTTTACCGACATCGCATGTGACCATTCTTTTGCCCATAAGGCATGTATTTACAATGATGTATTAATTCTCCACTTACCTAAGGGAGTGAAAGTTGGTTATTGACCAATCTTATTCCATAATATTTAGTTCGAGGGTTGAATAAATGGTAATGAAGAGAAAAAGTTGAGAGATGCTGTTCAAAGTTACTTATCTCCTGCCTGAAACTGCTTTACTTTTAACCTGGTATTAGTGTAAAAATTGTGTTGCTGAACTCCTAATCCAGTTAACTTGCCAAGCACCAGTGTTCCTCGGAAATGGTATTCATTATGTTCATGTCATGTAAGAGATAACATTTAGATGGTACACAATGGAACTTTTTATTATTTTCGTATTAACCTGCATGATAGACTTTTCTTGGGCTAGATTGTTTGGCTTAATCTGGTAACACTTATAATGTTTTCTATAATTTATAAATGAAAACTCATGTATAATATAAATTTTTTTTCTTCAAATTATCTTTATCAGGTTTTAATTTATGTTAACTTAGTAAATTGGGAAATTTTCACTATATTTCTAATATCTGGATTATTCAAATAAAATTATTATATTTTTTTATTGACAGGCTCAAGATTTTTTCAACTCAAGGAAATGTCTTTGAGTTTTATTTAATTACTCCTTGCCTATATGATCTTTTTATTTTCTGCCTAGAATGCCTATTATTTGTGTATTAAGTCTCCAAAACTGTATTGTGAGTCCTTGTATTTCCTCTTCTCATCCATCTTTCCCTCTGTATTATAGAGAATTTTCCACGGGATCTTCCACATGAACAATTAGATTTTCAGCAGTGACTAATACTCTCTTTTTAGGTCTTCTATTAAAATGGTAAATTTTAAAAGAATTTTTTAAAGTTTATTTATTTATTTTGAGAGAGAGAGAGCATGGGTGGGGAGGGGCAGAAAGGGAGAGCGAGAATCCCAAGGAGGCTCTGCACTGTCAGCACAGAGCCCAATGTGGGGCTTGAACTCACGAACCGTGAGATCATGACCTGAGCTGAAATCAAGAGTTGTACGCTTAAACAACTGAGGCACCCAGGTGCCCCTAAAATTGTAAATTTTAAAATCATTTGTCAAATTCTAGAAAGCTCTCCTCTCTCTCCCTCTCTCTCTCTTTCACTCTCTCCACTTATTGCATTAGCTTAAGATTTTTCAAAAATTTTAAATTTATTTTCAAATTTCTCTTAATGCTTCCACAGTTTGAATTTAATGTATGCTACCAGTTCCATGCATTTAGTTTGGTCTTTCTTCCCTCCAGTTACCGAATTTCCCTTAACCACATGTGTATGTATCTTTACTTATTTATGTTTATGTTTCCTTATTATTGGTACAGGGTTTAAGTGTTATAAAGACTACACGTAAAAATTTTATTTAACATGCTATACAAATGGAGCTTTTGTTTATGTCTCCTAGTGTCCTCTTCTAACCACATTACTCTATGTGTTTTCTGCACAGAAATTCTGGTCTCTATTACAGGACCTTCCTGCTCTTTCCCTTATTTATTGTATTAGCACAGAGAGAGAGGTAGAAATAGAGGGAGAAAGAAAGTGGAGACTGAGTTCAAGCCAATACGGTCATGGAATTCCTAACAGAAAACATTTTATTGGTCTCTTCCTTCTATTAAAATGTGTTCACAGTCGGGGCGCCTGGGTGGCGCAGTCCGTTAAGCGTCGGACTTCAGCCAGGTCACGATCTCGCGGTCCGTGAGTTCGAGCCCCGCGTTGGGCTCTGGGCTGATGGCTCAGAGCCTGGAGCCTGTTTCCGATTCTGTGTCTCCCTCTCTCTGCCCCTCCCCCGTTCATGCTCTGTCTCTCTCTGTCCCAAAAATAAATAAACGTTGAAAAAAAAATTAAAAAAAAATAAAATGTGCTCACAGTCGGGGCGCCTGGGTGGCGCAGTCGGTTAAGCGTCTGACGTCAGCCAGGTCACGATCTCGTGGTCCATGAGTTCGAGCCCCGCGTCAGGCTCTGGGCTGATGGCTCGGAGCCTGGAGCCTGTTTCCGATTCTGTGTCTCCCTCTCTCTCTGCCCCTCCCCCGTTCATGCTCTGTCTCTCTCTGTCCCCCCAAAAAATAAATAAATGTTGAACAAATAAAATAAAATAAAATAAAATGTGTTCACAGTGAACTAACAACAACAATAACAACAAAAGTTTGAAGAGTATCTGAGTACCCCTAGATAGAGGGCTGCATGGACAAATTTCCTAAAATTATACAGAAGTACCTTGAAATTTCTGGTAGAACTTACCAGACAAATACATTTCTGCTTTAGTTATAAGCAAGAAGTTATTTGTCTTCAACGAAGCTAACCAAACGTGGTTTGTTGGCTCAAGAATGTTTGTTGTTTGATTACCTAAGAGCCAACTTTTCATCTCTTAAGAATGGCAGTCACTAGTGATAATTCAGACACAAGGAAACACACTTTTGTGTCTGTGAGCTTCAAATGTTCAATATTCTCAGAAATCTGTTTCTGACTCTTATATAATAACTCGTATATAATATAGTTCCTAAATCCTGTGTGTAGAGCTATACATCCACAACCAAACCATTTAACCAGCATCCAGTGGGTCTTATTTGTGGTTAACATTGCCTAGGTAACCCCAAAGAATATTTTCCTCTTATTTCTCTTTTCACCAGCATGTCATTTCATTCTTATGCTAAATATAAATAATTGTTTCTTGGATTCGCCTAGTTCTGCTTTTAAGTGTGGATGCACTGTAAAAACTTCATATGTCAAACAGCCAAATAAAGGGAAAATATACATTAAGCAACAAATCAATGCAAATAAGTAAACAGAAATTACTTCTTGAACATTATTTTATTTTTTATTTATTTAAAAATCCCTTCTAATGTTTTTCTCAAATTTTCAGTAGTAATAAAAAAAAGTTGACTCATTGGAGAAACACTTACTTTACACATGGAAATCATTCTGATATAGTATCATTTTAAAAAGTAACCAGATAATTAATTCAACTCATATTTAGTTCCATGTACTGTGTTAGGTGCTAGGAATAAAAAAATAATATTAAGATATAATTAAATTTTTTTTAACTGAGCCACCCAGGCACCCCAATCATTCTTAAACTGAAGGAGATGTTAAAGATTTGTCTGTCCCAAGAGAGACAATTACATTGGAGGCCAGTGTCATACTTTTTTTTCTTTTTCAAAAGAAACTATCTTTAAGATATAATTTTCAAAGCAATTATTGAAAGAAAAGGGATTAAAAGAGTTAATACTAATATAGATATATATGTATCTTAAGCCTAGCAGGGAGGGTCTAATTCAGCACCAAAACTCACTGCAGTTTATTAAACAATGTAAAGTCAAAAGGTAGAAAACAAATACAAAAATATCACTATAATCATAAAAGTAAAATGAAGTGTGATAATTCAGTTATGAAATTTTGGAAGCATGCATAAAGTTATTAAATCAAGATGAAAAGCAAGTGTTACTTGGCAAGGATTTAAAAAAAGAAGAGTTTTATAGTAATGATAAAGCCAATGTTATTTGACTTGTAAATAAAGTACTTTAAATGTATTCAAACATGTGTATGGAAACAAAGGCAACACAAAATGACAAAGCAGTGTAGGCAAAGACAAATTACCTTGTAAATAAACATGGATGTAAGTATATAAATTTAAAAAATGTACATTTCATTTAAAAGTAAATTTACAGTACAGAGTGATTATATTGGATCTTATCAGAACCCATAGAAATTTTATTTGAGATCACTACTTCACATATTTCTGTTCTAATTACGATCAGGATCTTTAAGTATGCTTTTATTTATTTGGGCATATTTTCTTTTTCCTTCTTTTAAGATTGTTATTATTATTATTTTTAGCATATGTCTTAATATCTATTTTTTTCAAAAATTGAAAAAGCTATAAAAAGAATAAGATAACTATATAATATTATATGTTTTGTGTTGGGAGAGGATTCTGGTGTTCCCCATAGAAATATTCTGTTACTTAGCACCTGATTCAGATAACAAAGACTTACTTTAATGTCAAATGTAGAAGTTCAAACTGATTTAAGAATTAATATCATGAAAGGCATTGAGGTCTTTTGTGACATTAATGAAACTCTTTGATGAGGCTCTAATTTGTCAAATGGTTGCCATTAACCTGGTAGTCTTATAATAGAAGAGACTAGAACTTAATGTTGACATGTTTCAGTTATCAAACCTTTTATAATAGATCAGGGCTTGAAATTAGTTTTGGTGTAGAGACCCTCCTGGATCTGGAAGGTCAAACCCTTTTATAATGAATTGCTTATCAACACTCAAAACTGTTGTTTATAATAAATGCATAATTAGAAGGCATATTCTCAGTCATTCCTTCAGTCAATTAGCAAGTCAGATGTTATCTGAACCCAAGAGCAGAAAGTACATAGAAAATAAAATTAAAAGAGAAAAGTTACACATGTACATGTGTATAATCATTCAAGCCTTAAATTATCCCTGCTCGTGGATATTAGAATTTTATTTTTGGCCACTTGTTTAAAGGTTGATTTGGAAACTTAAACTTTTTTTTTTCTGATAATGTGAGTGAGATGTCAAAGTTTGAATAAAAAATAAAAAGAAGGGGGCGCCTGGGTGGCTAAGTTGGTTAAGCGTCCAACTTCAGCTCAGGTCATGATCTCACAGTTGTGAGCTGGAGCCCCACATCAGGCTCTGTGCTGACAGCTCAGAGCCTGGAGCCTGCTTCCCATTCTGTGTCTCCCTCTCTCTCTGCCCCTCCCCTGCTCATGCTCTGTCTCTCTCTGTCTCAAAAATAAATAAAAACATTTGAAAAATTAAAAAAAAATAAAAAGAAAGAATAATTTTTACAATGGTTCATCAAAAAGGATAATATTCTAAACCTTACATCCTCTCCAAAATAAAATGAAATGAACAGAGAATTTTTGTTTGTATTAAACTATGTACATCTTTGCAATAGCTATATCACGTGTACTCAATTATAGGAGCTAATATATTTTAGTGAAGGAGTCTGGGACACAATGAAGGGTGAGCTTTTCAGGGTTTTAGATTTGCAGTTTTATAACAAAGTTAAAGTCCCAGTTCTACCTTTAAAGCTGTATGGCCTGTTACAAATCATTTCACTTCTGTTATACTCAGTATGGGAAAGAATGAATAAATATTTAGAGAGTGCTTTTGAAGGGAGAGATAACAAAGGATTGCCAGTGAACAGGCAGACTTGATTGACAGATATGTGTGGTGGACCCAAGAGATCACTGGTGTGCTAGAAAATATTTAGCAACCAGCACTCAAACAAATTTGTTGAATATATATATCCACCCATATGTTCTTTTAATAACGTATACTAATATAAAGAGAGGTTGACAATTTTTTTCTAAAAAGAACTAGAAAATATTTTAGATGGGGGGGATAACTACTCAATACTGCCATTGAAGTACAAAAATAGCCATGGACAATATGTAAATGAATAAACATGGCTTTCTCCGGGTAAAATTTTATTTATAGAGATGGGTGGCAAGCACAATTTGACCAACTGACTGTCGTTTGTGAATCCCTGATTTAAGGGATGTTATAGCATGCAACTTACAAATGGTAATAAAATATACAATATTCATTACTGTAAATTCCATAGAGCTAATTGAATCTTACAGAATGCTTTTGGTGTTTTTTTTTTGCCAAATTTTGTATCAGCAACTTATAATTGGAACTGACAAACAAAAGTGGTTCCTAAATGAATATTGCTTGATTTTTTTATGTTAATAAGATCAGAGTAAAGCAATGCAAAAACAACGTTATATCAGAAACTCGTATTTGTAAATGATCGGAGCAACTTCTCAGCTAAATTAAATAATTGTTTTTTAATTCTAGAAAATATGATTTCTCCATATTTTTTGCATTATTTACAATAGAATGGCTCCAGACACAACCTATTCTCACTTAAGTATAGGCTATGAGCAGAGCAATAGATCAAGTCAAGACCTACAATGTTTGTCCATTTCTGCAGTGTAACTATTCCTAGTATTGCCAATATCAAGTTATTGATGTGATATCTCTGTGCAGAGTTGGGAAAGGATGGGCAGGCACCCTCACATAGTATATTCACCAAAGAGATACAATATATGTAACTAACCTAAAACAAAACACATAATAATAAAAGTAGTAAAATAATTAGGAAATGAAAGTTGTATTTGTTACTTTTGTTTTTAATATAACTTAATTGTAATATAATTGTAATCTAATTTAACTTAATTTTTAATAATGGCCATGCTTAACAACCAGTTCACAAAATTTCTAAAAATTTACCAATAGGTTCTCACAAGTAGTATCCCCAAAGACTAGCACATGGGTTAGAAAATAAGCTTGAAAATAATACATCTTGGAAAAACAGCATTTTAATAATGTTCTTATCATACTTCTAAAAGAAGTATTATTAGTGTGATTAATCAAGTCCTTTAACTATCTAGTTTCTCATAAATAGGACATCAGTTCTCTTAACCCATTCTTTCAGACTCTCAAAACCAATTTTAAGGTATTTTACTGGCTCTTCTCCATAATTATCCATTCTGTCGAATTTGACGTAATATATAAATCTTTTTTTACATAAAACTACACAATACTGACTGAAGCAACAATATTGTCTTGAATTTTGTCCCTGTTTTATCCCCTTATCAGAACATAGTGCTCAATCTTTTTCTGGAAATAAACATTACAACAACAAAACGGATGTAGTACTTCTGATTGCAATTCAGCTTTTGTCTTATCAGACTGACAGTGGGAACTGTTCATTGTTGATTGTGTAGAGGGAACATGTAATAAACATCTCCTATAAATGTTAGTTGAAAGAATTAATTAAGCTACATATTTGAGTGAAGGTTTGAGAAGTTCAGTATTCTTGCCCATTGAAAGCAATAGAACCAAGGAAGGATATATTCATAATTCCCAAACCTTATGGTTATCAGATAATCTGAGGAACTTTATAAAAATCCACAATTCCAGGTACAGAGCAACTGCAAGAGTTTTCCCCAGATCTACTGAATTATAAAATTTGGTAGTCATGTCCGAAATAAACTACCTAGAGGAGTCATATGATCGTCTACATTTGACGTAACTATTTGTTTGGTTATAAATAAGTAAAGTAGTTTATGCTAAGAAGAGGGCGGGGAAAAGAGAATGCGTAGATAGGTGGGCATCAGTCTGGATGGTGCACTCTCAGAGAGGAAAGTGTGTGTGTGTGTGTGTGTGTGTGTGTGTGTGTGTGTGTGTGTAGCTATAGATAAATTCAATACACACTCATGTTTTTATTGTTGTCGCTGTTTTAGTTTTAGTCAGAATTCAATACAGTGATACTATACAGTAAACGAAACCAGAAAGAAAAACAAAAACTTTTCTAAACATTATACTCATATAAAGACTACAAGAGAGGGGCGCCTGGGTGGCGCAGTCGGTTAAGCGTCCGACTTCAGCCAGGTCACGATCTCGCGGTTCATGAGTTCGAGCCCCGCGTCGGGCTCTGGGCTGATGGCTCAGAGCCTGGAGCCTGTTTCCGATTCTGTGTCTCCCTCTCTCTCTGCCCCTCCCCCGTTCATGCTCTGTCTCTCTCTGTCCCAAAAATAAATAAACGTTGAAAAAAAAAAAAAATTAAAAAAAAAAAAAAAAAAAAAAAAAAAAAAAAAAAGACTACAAGAGAATGTTATTCCAAAGAATATAGCCAGTTCTCCCATATAAAGAAAAACAATGTTTGTTTGTTTTCTATGATGGGCTGTTTGTTTTACTTATTTCTTCTTTCCTAGTCTGAATGGAGGAAGAGCTGACTGCACTAGGTGTCATGTTGGAAAGTGCTGGAATGGGGATGGACTCTCATGGACTGGTTTGCAGGGAGGCAAATGACCCCGCATCCTGAGAGGACTTTGGGCTCCTCAGTCTTCGAGAATGAATCATCCATCCTTTGGAGGGTGCATGTGTCTGCCTGTGCGTGCCTAACTGTGCCTGTGTAGCAGGTATCTTTGAATTAGTTGTCCATGGGATTACTTTGAACTAGTTGTCCATGGGTAACAAGTGAATGTAACCTTATTCCAAATAAATAGGAGATTAGTCAGAAATCACTCAGATGAACACATTAGGGCCATTTTTCTTAAGCCATCACCTGCTATCCCAAATGAATTTTCCAATTAATAAACATCATCCGGTACGGAAAAGTACTGGCTACTTTTCAAGCATCACAGAGAGCAAAGAAATATTTGAGGAAGGATAGTGGGAGGCGTGAGGAAGCACTTCTTAGCTGTGAACTTATAAATATATGTTTATCATCGTTGCTTGTGTGATACAGGTTAGTGGCTAGCCGTATACCTCTGATCAATGACTTATTTTTCCCATACTTAGCCTGTAAAAAGGAAAATCAGTTCTACATTTAGGCATCCCATTAATCTCAATGTTGACTTTAATTTAACAAATAAAACTTATTTTAGCAGGAGAATCCAAACCATAAACATAAAGGAGGTTGAAGAGATTATAAAGTCAATTTCTGTTGCCTGTTGGGGAAAAGTGTAAAAAACAGGAATGGCTTTAAATGAATGGTAAAGCTGTATGCATCTAGGCGTACTGTAGAGAAATTTCCCATGTCCATACAGATCTTACAAGCACATAGTGCTGTCTGTATTAGAAACCCATCAAGTGTCATCACAGTTATGCTTTTTAAGAGAAAAAAATAATCAACAGTCTTAAAATCACTGCTTAAACAAGAATCCCCTACCCCTGCCAACCTGAGATGTTATTTATTTATTTATTTTTTAAAATCTGTGAAAACAGAATTATGTTGAATTTCTTACCAGGTAAGGGAATCTTGACAATGAAGAAACATGGATGCAATTATTTAAAAAAAAAATTTAAATGTGATTTTATAGAAGTGTTTGTTGTTATCCTACTTCTGAATATAAATTATATTTACAAAGCATTTACTTTGCGAAATATGAATCAGGCAAGTATGGAAATATTTTCCTAAAATTGTATCTTTTAAAAATAGGGTATTTGACTATTTCAACTTTTTAAAATAAATTAATACATTTCACTCTAAAAGTTTATTATTAACAAAATATACTTTTCTTCAGTAATTTATAGATAGTAAGTCATTATTTTTATGTACCTATTAGATATAAAATTTTTGCAGTCATAAAGGCAAAAACTATCCATGTGTCAACAGAGATAACCAAGTTACTTTATAGACACCAAAGAAAAATAAATCATCATTATATTTCTTAAAGAAATGACCATTCTCATATTATGTTATATATATATATACATATATATATATATATACACACACACACATATATATATATATATTGTTGAATATAAGATATTTGACATGAAAATGTCCTTATTTTGGTGTTACTGAAACATTAAAATTTATGTGTCATAAAGTAAAGGTGTATTATTATAAATAAACATTGGAAACATAACACTTACTTCAATGAAAATGATAATAGGAAAATGGAAAATAATGTCTAACTTAAATCTATGAATGGCAGAATCAACTTATGGGTAATTAGACCAATATTCACATATATATACATATTAATGTATACTTAATGACTAAAAATGATCTAAGTATAAGTTGAGTTCACCTACCTTAAGAACATCTCCTTGTGCTAAATGAAATGTTCTGGCTGAAATATTGATCCCCTTTCCTGCTTGAACCTGAATACTATAAATGCATTCGTGGTTGTTTTCATAGTTGAGTGGATAATTTGGAGAGAGCAAAATCCCTTCATTATTTGTTGCAGATGCACCACATTCAGCTGCAGGTAAAACAGAATATGGAAGTACAGTTTAATAGAAGGTATTATCATTTTCAAGTAATGTAATGTATGGAAGTGTTAATGCATTTTATTTTAACTAGAGCTTGACAGAAAAGTGATGTACAGAATGGCTGTGTGTTGCGGATGATTCATTCCCTCAAATAATATATGGGAAGAAGAAACGACTGTCCACGGACCGGACACTTGTACATAAACAGAAATATATGGTAGTTTCCGTATTGTCCTCCCGCCCCTAGGATGAAAGGATAGCGTGGAAAAAGATGAAAGCAAAAGATTTTCAGGATGCCTTTTAATTTGTAGATCTCTGATTAATTGATTACCTTTAGATTTATAATTTATTTCTTTTAAAGTATAAAAAATAGAGTGATCAATTTTATTTTAGAATGATTCTTATCTGATTTTTTCATAACTGTTTCTGAATTTGACCCTTTTCCCTTCCCATAGTCAGCCTTCTCCTGATCCAAGAACTTCAGTAACAAAAAGGGAAATAAATACGACATTGCCTTTGAAAACTGATATAATGGGTAGAATCCACTAATCAATAACTGCAGCAAACTGGCACCTTTGAAAAATGGATTACCTCTCCCAACTTAAAAAATAAAATAAATTAAGGCATTTTCATAATCAGTGTATGCTACTGCTAACCCTCCTGTTTTAATTTAACAAAAATTGAGGACGTGTCTAACTACTTAGAATTCTCCACTTTTTTTTCAAGATTTAATTTTAATTTATTACTTTAAAAAGGTTTGTGGTAATGTTCCAAAACCAAACAAGTCCTTGTAAATTCCCAAACATATTCCTTATGTCTCAGAAATTCATTGAACTCAGTTTTCTTTCAGATCTAATAACTTGCTTCATATTATTATACCAGAGGTCAGGGAGAGTTCTGTTTTTCAAAGGTTTATCTTAGCAAGAAAAGAAAGCAAATCATTATGTTCCAGAAATAAGATTTTTAAAGTAATGATTCATGAAAATAATCATAGGAATTATATAGCAAACTAAAGTATAATGAATTGCTTTAACTTTCAAATGCTTAAACATTAACAAAAATAAGGCAAAAGAAAAAAAGGCTAATGAGAAAATGAAAATGATCAAAATGGAGCAGTCAATATAACAACATAGTATGAAATAATAATAAAAACTAATGATGTGATGCTAACAATCAACCAGTCACATGAAGAACTGCCACCCAACAGAGCTCCAACAAGTTCTTTTTAAAGTAAAAGGAAAAAAAAAACCTTAATAACTCCTAATACTGATTTAAATTGTTTTTATTTTAATGCAACTTAAGCATGTTCTAACACAAAATAGATATGTTCTTATGCTTTCAGTTGTACACACATATAATACTAAAACATGTTTAAAAATATGGGAATAAAACTACTAAAACAATACAATTTAAAATAGCACCATGTGTCTAATGTGGCATAAGATTTCATTTTTCTGAAATTAAGTCGCCCTTGGCAATGGGGATAAGGAGCCAGCTGCTAGCGTACAGACTTTTGGAGTTTGCTATGCCTTTAAATACACTATGCTGTGTGATGATTCAATTCTCCCTCATCCCTCTCTAGACTGTGGAGAAACTTCATCTGTATAGTACAATATGATGCCACGTGTCCTTTACTTAGTGGGAAAGAATCATTCCTATTTTAAACCGGTCTCATTTCCTTCTTCTTAGCTTATTAGAAATTAGGTATAGTTGTGGGGGCATAAAGACAGATGTATCAGACCACACAGATGATGCAGAATACACATATGTTTTTATCAGTTAGATTATCTATTAGAGAATACACAGTTTAAATTATTATAGAATCATGGATTTCTGAGAATACATTCTTGGATGCCAGCTTGCAAAACACTGATACATTGACTAAGAGCTCAGGCTTTAAAATTCAGAGATTTTGTTTTCAAAATTAAGTTCTATATTCTATCCATATGGCTCTGGAAAGTTATTTATTCTCCATGATTCAATATAGTCATCATTACAATGAAAATAATAACACCCTCCTCAGGAGGATATTTTGTTTGTATGTGTGAGTTGATAACATACCTAGAAAATGCAAGTAGAGTATTTAGCACGGTGCTGGCATACAATAAGAGCTCAAAAATTAAAGCTATCATTATGAATATTTAAGTGTAAATACTAACGGTAGCATTAATTTGCTTTATATACAGAAAAAGAGCTTAGGATACTTACATTGTCCCAGGGTGACTATCCAGGTGTAGAAAGACATTTATGTGTGTAAAAAGCCAGAGGACTCTTCATAATTTTGGAGAATCATTTATAACATTAAAATTATTTTAACAACTTGTGTAAACTGAACAAAACAACCTCCCGGCTCGCCCCAAAAGCAAAGCAGTAAGTTACTTCATTACCCATGAAAATATACTAATAATTTATTGCTAAGTTCTCAACATTTGAATATGTGGTAAGTGCCTTCTGCCATAAACATTGTTGGATCTATATTATATAATTTAATGGAGATTTGCTTTTATATGAAAAATAATCTGCTTCTGTGATATTTTTAATATTTCAGTTGGTTTAAATGGCTATACATGATTTTCTGGTTGGTGATATGAAATCAGGACTTAAACCAGAATGGAAGAATTAAGTTAGAAAATTTGGATTAAGTTAGTATCTTTCTCATTTAATCAGGACTGAATATAAACTGTGGGGACCAGAGCAAAATGAAAGTACACTCCCCCTTGTTGAAAATGTCCTGAGCATTTCAGGAGACCAATAAAGCATTAAATCAAGCATGGGACACATCTTAGCATAGAGCCTTGTGTGACTACATAGGTTTCATACCCATGAAGCCAATTATGCATTTTTTGTCTCACAACTCTGCAAGCTAAAACTTATTTTCTCTAGTTTTAGAGATGGAGACACCAAAGCGAGCTTTCTTGCTAAAATCAAACAGTGTGTATCAGAGCTCGGATTTACACTGAGATTTACATCTGCCTTTGCCCATGGTGTTAAAATTATAAGTATATATTTTCTCTCTCAGGTCAAAATACTTCTTTAGTATGACAGGAGGCACTATTAATGATTATCCCACACAACAGGTAGAGACTGAGACTATTCTAGATAAATTGATATGCAAGGTCACTTTTTTCTTTATTCTTTAACTATTGCACAGGCTATTTAAGGACATTCCATTAAAAACTAAGAGGTTTATTTTATGTGGGCTGGGGTCTGTCCCGGAGATCAGAACATGTTGACCCCACTTACAAAGTATACATCTATATTCCATTATAGATAATTATTAATGTTCAGAATGATTGTCTCATACCAAAGGAAGATCTTAAAACATAAAAAATGAGAATCAGTTCAGAATGTTCCACTTACATATACAAGAATGTGAAGAAATCTATTATTTTTCAATGAGTCTTGATAAAATAAAGGATAAAAAGAGGAATTCATTTAACCACAATACTAAACTCTAGGAGCTAGGTGATTAATAAAAAAAAATTATTTTTACATGTGGTCTCATCTTTGATTTTATCTTTGAATTTCAAATATTCCCAAAACTGGCTTACAAGTAGCCAGTGTAGAACTAATATTTGCCCTGTACAAGCTCTCCTCCTACAGCCCTCTTGTTTGCCAACTGGAATTGAAAGGGATCTAATGTTGAAATTAACAACAAACTTTGCACAGTTTGACCATATGCCTGTCTAGCAATGAACATGCTTCTATCTCTGTTGTGTAATAAGCTGACATGATGATATTTTGCAAATGCAAATCTGATCTTGTACTTTGTGCCTCATATGTACTCACCACCAGCAAATCAAAGTTCACAGAATATCATCATACAAGGCCATTTATACTGTGAATCCAGTCTGACTTTCTAGCTATTGCCCACCATTCTTTCCCATGGACCATGCAGTTCAGCTATCCTGAACTCCTGGCCCTTTGCCATGGTCTCACACTCAGCCTTTATAACTGCCATTGTTACTAGAGGTAAACAGCACCCCTAGCTCCGGTGGATGGGATTTCAGGACCCAAACAAAGGCGCAAATAACTTGATATGGAATTATATTTTTCTATTCTTCCCAGCATCGGGTGGCTGTGATGGTGTAATGGAACAAAGGAAATAACGTCACATTGAAGTACTAGCGATAATTCTCACAAATAACAATTGTGGCTATAATGTTCATAAATATCCAGAAAAAATACGGTAACTACAACATTTTTATTGTATATGACATGAATATCACAGGACGTTTTCACAAAACATACTTAAAAATGAGAAGATATAACTATCAGCAAACTGTGATTGAACATTCTTAAATGTTAGAATCACTTGGCAGGCGGGGAGGGGGGTGGGGGAGGACTAGCAGAACAGCTAGCACTAAGAGAGAAGAAACATGGTTAGATGATTCTAACAAGACGAGGTTATATAAACAAAAAACATCAGCTACATGGGAAAGAACAATTTGAGTAAAGGAAGTCCTAGACATCCAAGTGAGTTGAAAAACTGTCATTATCATCCAGTCATAGTGACATTTATGGAGAATATGCAGCTTCCACTGAACAAACCCAAGTCTGTGGCTTACTACATCAGGGCAATGCCAGGGTTTTCAGGCAGGTGCTGTAATAAATTGCGTATCTGATGGAACAAATATAAGAGAAACATTTATCTTAATAAAAAAGCTACAGGCTCATTTTAATACAAAGAATTAATATTTTTGCTTAACTGGGTACCTTGGTAGAGAATGTATACTAAGATATTTAAAGTGGCTAGAGACAGATAATATTATGCTCTGATTAAGCGCGCGCACACACACACACACACACACACACACACACACACACATTGATTCATTTCACAAATATTTGTTAAATCCTTATTATTTACTGGTCATGAGAGATCCAGTGTTGAAACCCTCATAGAACTTACTTTGTAGAAGAAAAGACAGATGTTTAACTATATAATGATACAAATAAACATCTAGTATGTGAAGACACATAATGAGGAGCACTGTTCTGAATAAAGTCAAGACTTGTCTGAAGGACTGACATTAGTAAATTAAAAGTGATAGGACAAGGTAGGTTGAGGGAAAGAATATTTCAAACAGAAGAAACATTTCTGAAAATATCATGGGGAGGGTTGTAACAGGTTCTGGGAAATGAGAGATCTGGTATGGGAGAGGTTTTATTTTTGCAAGTTTGAGCTAGAGGGAGGTCCCTCAAGATTAGAGTTTCTTCTGTTGTTCATCTGTTATGATAGGGGAAAAATGGTTTTCTTAGATGTGTAGGAAAGGGGATGTCACTAAATATGAGTTGCTTGTTGTTCTTGTGGCGGGGGAAAGCTTTTTTTTTAAGTTTATGTATTTATTTATTTAGAGAGACCATGAATGGGAGAAGGGCAGAGAGAGATGGTGAGAGAGAATCTCAAGCAGACTGTCAGTGCACAGCCAGATGCAGGGCTCAAACTCACCAACTGTGAGATCATGACCTGAACCAAAATCAATAGTAGGACGCTCCACTGACTAAGTCACCCAGGTGCCCTGGGAATACTTTTGTTTTTAAGGCTTAGAAAGTCAGTTGCAGAAGATGAAGAATATAGGACTTGATTGAATGAGACTTGTTCATAAAATATTTGAGATTTGGGGTCAGAAAACTATTGCTTCATGTTTAAGGAGTTGCAATGTTATTTTGAAGTATAGTAAGCACATTTTTTCCTACTCTAACGTGAGCGCAGCACCTGTTTCCTTCATGCTTTGGTCTAGAATAAACTTTATGTTCTAATGTCACTAATTTCTAAAGCTTACATTTGCCAATATGACTTTCCTCCAAAATAATCAATGTTAAGACATTAGTAGGTGATAATGTTTCCTTCTTCTCTCTAATTTGAACTGGGAGGTTATCTTTAAATCACAGGAATTAATGATATAAAAATATTATATAATTTATCAGAGTATTAGGGAACTATTTTTGGAAGACCTTTAACTTTAATACTTCTCATAGAATATAAATATTTTGTATGCAATCTCCAATCCAAACACTATTTGCTATGATACCGTTATTTTGTAGAAAAACAAATCCTAGTCATATAAATATTTTTATTTAAACATACAGATTAAAAAACCTATGAAAGTTACCAACATAAAATTCTTTGATGAGCTGAAAATAATATGTTGATAAATATAGTCTTCCTTGGATTGGAGTAGGAGAGAGGCGTGTACTGGAATCGGTGGTAAGAGTCACTGCTATAGTGAGGAATTCACTAGAGCAGGAATATCCATTGAATTTCAGTTTTTTCCTACTTACTGAAAAACAGGCCAGCCCGTGCATCATTAATCTCCATTACTAGGGTAAGAAAATCTGGTAGCATCTATTGTGTGCATACAGCCACACATTTTCAGATAAACTGGTAAAATGCTTTTCAGTAATTTGGCTGAGAAATTTGAAAAATGTCTATGATCAGTGAAGTTTGCAGTTATTTTTAAGAATGTGCATTATAATTGAATCTCTTCTTTTATGCTTTTTTGATAGCATCCTTTGAATTATTCAAAAAGCAGAACAATTTCAAACCTAAGCATATAGGATGCCAAGTCAAATAAGGTGTAGCATTAAGTACAAGTATGATTTTCCATATGCTTAATTATTACCAGAGTAAAAATAATGGTAATTCTTGTGTTATATAGAATGGTGTGTTGGCGGGGGGGAGGGGGGCCATTCAAACGGTCAAATCCAAATCAACCACTTACTTTATATCATAAATATAAATTTACCTTTTTTAAAACTTTTTAATCCATTATTGAACCTGCTATGTCACCAATCTAATTTCTACTATATTTCCTGAAATTAGGACACCACTGATTTTAAGAGTCACCATTATTTTGTGTCTCAAGCAAAAACGTTGCCAATAATCTGTGATAGCCATTGGTTGTGAGATACATACCAATTACAGAGATGTTCATTTTTTTTAAAAGGGGCATCTAAGAAATTGTGAAATGTGATAAAATGTGTTAATAATATTGGATACATTCAGGAAAACTTTTCCTGATATGCCTTTATGACTTGGCAGTATAAATAACACATTAGTAATTTAGAAATTTTTTTTGTCAATTTTTTTTCTCAAACAGGTACTCACATATGCCTAGATTCTCAGAAAGTGGTAGAGATGAGAGGGTAGAGAGGTATATTAATCTTCTTATGCCACTGCTGAAAATATGAGAATCCATTAGTATTGTATAAAGTCTGGCTTTACCTTTCCTTTGTTGTTCTTAGACAACAGTGACACTTCACTGGATTTCTTTTTTTCTCTTTCCAGTCTCTCCAAATACAGCACAGTTATATGTCCAAGTGAAAACTACTCCTTGTTTAAGTTTACAAATCAAGAGTTTCTAAAAACATATTTTCACTAAAAGAATTTAATCTGGAATTTGCTACATTTCTCCTTAAAATTTTATTTTAGTGCATTTACTATATTCAATTTTTACCACAAAAATCATGGCAATCATTGCCATGCAGAATTATTATTTTATGAGTTAGTCATAATTAAAGAACATAAGTTTAAAATTTTAAGCAAATTCAATATATAAGGGGCACCTGGGTGGCTCAGTCAGTTAAGCCTCCAACTTCAGCTCAGGTCATGATCTCGCAGTCTGTGGGTTCACGCCCCGTGTCGGGCTCTGTGCTGACAGCTCAGAGCCTGGAGCCTGCTTCGGGTTCTGTGTCTCCCTCTCTGCCCCCTCCTCCTCATGCTCTATCAACAATAAACGTTAAAAAAAATTTTTTTTAATTCAATATACAATTTTATGCCAAAAAGTATGGAGGATTTCCTGTAACCTGATAATGTTCTTTCAGGATTCCTTTACTTCCATAAGCAGCTACTCAGAGTCTACGGCACTCAGTTCATTTACTCATTACAAATAACACTAACTATAATACCTGTGGATATATCAGGTGCTACATTAAGTCTTAAAGATAAGGCTCTTAGGTGATATGTGAGCTAGAAGAGAAATAGACATGAAAACTGCACTGCACTAATGTGTAATGTGTAGCATAATACAAATTTGGCCTGGGATGGCAAACATGAGCAAATCATACGTTTTAAAGGAGTGGCAAGATGATAGATCAGGGACGACTTCATGAAGAACATTATCCTTGATTTGAGTAAAACAAAATGTTATAAAAGTAATAAAAATGGTGAAAAAAAAGATTCTGGGCAGAGAGAAACGGAGAACTGCTTGAATGAAAAGCCTCGATTGATATGCTTAGGAGAACCAGTAGTTCAGGTGCCACTCTAAGAAATTCAGACTTTATCATGTCAGCACTAGAGCCCCACCGAAGAGTTTTAGGAAAAGAAAAAGAGGAAAGGATTTAATAAACCCATCAGGGCAGCTCCATGGGGAATGGATTGCAGCCCTGGGTTCCTAGAGGGAGGAAAAGCTAGAGAAGATAACTGTAGCCAACAGGAGATGGTGAGGGTTTGAACAAAAGTAATGGAAGAAGAGATTGAAAGTAAAGGGCAGAGAACTTGCAGAATAGTTGGAAGTGGGAAGTAAAAGAAAGGGAAAGGAAAGAGTACATAGGAAGAGGGGTGGCTTTGAATATACTCATGAATCTACTTTTGTACCTGATGAATTTGCTACGCCTGCGGGATAGCACGTGTAGAAGTCCACTCAGCAGCTAGTCGTGCTTGTAGCCAAGGGCTTGCTATTGTAAGCCCCAGACAAAAGGATGCATCCAGAGACCGTGTATGAATCGAGAAGAAAAGCAAACACCAGAATCCACGGAGCCTCAGAACTCAGAGGCAAAAGCGCATTCAAAGAAAGCTGTATCCTATCAGCAGTGTTAAATGCCACAGAGAGTTCAATTAAAATGAATACTAAGAGTTCACTGATTTGGTAATTAAGACGCAGGGAAGGCAGGGAGTAAGACAATGTCTTTAATGATATTGGTGGTAAAGGAAGGTAGAGAGCTACAAGCACAGCCAGTGGTGGCATAGGTTGGAGGGCAGAAATCCTTATTTGTGGTTGTTTGTGTTTGTTGCTGTTGTTGCTGTTGTTTCGGTCTGGGTTAGTTATGAATTTAAAAAAATTGAAGGGGCGCCTGGATGGCTGAATCAGTTAAGTATCCGACTTCGGCTCAGGTCATGATCTCACAGTTTGTGAGTCTGAGCCCTGCATTGGGATCTGTGCTGACAGCTCAGAATCTGGAGCCTGCTTCAGATTCTGTGTCTCCCTCTCTCTGCCCATCCCCTGCTTGCATTCTCTCTCTCTCTCTCTCTCTCTCTCTGTCTGTCTCTCTCTCTGTCCCTCAAAAATAAACATTTAAAAAAAAAAGAAAAATTGAAAAATTTTAAAAATGAAGATGTTTATATTAAGTACAGACAGAGATGGAGGTTAAGCAGGATTTTCAAAAGCCATCCCAATTCTGAAGACCTAATATTCTAGCATTTTAAAACTACACTATTAAAGAAGTCATTTGGGAAAACCTGTGTGATTTTTAAGGTGATAAGTGAAGATGCAGGATTATATTCTACATAGACTGTGATTATGGAACAACATATACATTAGAAAAATTGCTACAAGAATATAGTAACAAATTCTGCAATAGTTTTAAGACAAATGACTCAATATCTAAAAATACACTGAAAAATGTGATCATTGTGCTTAGAATAGATTATTTTGTTATTTTGTTTTCATTACCTGTTTGAAGACGGCATAATGGGCTGAAATGGCTATTGGTTTATAATGATAAGACTTTTAAACATATACATTACTCTTTGTTTCATTTAACTCAATTGGTAAAATAATAGTGATATAAAACTTTTTGGTGCTGTGTGAAAAATGTTTGTATACAAATATTCCTACTCCATTTACATGTACTTCATACATAGTTATGATGTAAGAGAAAATAATCCTTTATATCATAGGAATGTTTTTACATTTCCTAGTGAGTTATTCTAGCGAAGAGGAACAAATTGTAGTGGTAAGTATTTGGAGAATAAGACGGCAACTAACAATATTCCTGATATTCCAAGATTCTAATATACTTTTCTAGACCCTGTGAAAGCCCAATAAATACTGTTAACAAGGCAGTAGTGATACTAGACTAAGCGAAACAAGTTGTTTTTTGGATTAAAGGATAATAAATAGTGTTTGTAGGAAAAAAGAACAAAATATAATTCTTTCACCCAATAGAATTTAGCTACTCTGCATGTTATATGCAAAGCTTTATATATGAAGGGGATATAAGCAAAAACAAAGGTTAATGGCATTTAAGTGCTTCCTACACTAAGTGTTTTATTTATACCTCTCAGCGAAGTAAGCCTGCATTTCCAAAGACAAATTTGAAGATAGGAGTAGCTGAATACATCTACCCAAGATCACAGAATTGGTGAAGTTTCGAACTCAGATCTGTTAGTCTCCAGACCCCAAATTCTCAACTACTAGTTGGCATTTCCACTGCAAGATGAAGATACAAATGACAAAATCAAGGAACTTCACTTTTGCAAGGACAACAGCAATAGTATGAATTAACTATGCTACAAAGTAAGGGGTATAAAAGAACTGACGACATTCACAGTTTTAAAGGAGAGAAAAATCCCTTCTTATGGAAAAGTCAGACAATGTTTCATCAGGAAAGTAGCTTTTGGGTTGCATTTTCAAGGATAGGTGGGATTCTGGTGGTCTGGATAATGGGAGGCAGGATTTCGGGGAAAGGAAATAATTTCACTAAGCAATATTATTGCTGCAGCTGAGGTCAGAGAGGTTGTTGCCTGTTTTCTCCTCTAGAGTTTTGATGGGTTCCTGTCTCACATTTAAGTCTTCATCCATTTTGAGTTTATTTTTGTGTATGGTATAAGAAAGTGGTCCAGTTTCATTCTTCTGCATGTTGCTGTCCAAAAAGTCTCAGAGAGGGAGGCAAACCATGAGAGACTCTTAAATATGGAGAACAAACTGAGGGTTGGAGTGGCAGGGAGAGGGGAAAATGGGTGATGGGAATTGAGGAGGGCACTTTTTGAGATGAGCACTGGGTGTTGTATGTAAGCTATGAATCACGGGAATCTACCCCCAAACCAAGAGCACTGTTTACACTGTATGTTAGCTAACTTGACAATAAATTATATTAAAAAAAAAAAAGAACCCAAGTTTGAAGAAAAAAAAAGAATGTTATTAATTTTCCTGAAGGTTAGGGAGGGAAAAAGGAAAGGTAGGAGTAACTTTTAATTTTACTTAGCCCATGGGAATCTGCTCTCTGCAATGTGTTGATTAAATAATATTAAATTTAATCTTAAACCATAAGTGTCCGAGACATTCAAATCACATTTCCGATTTGGAGGTTAAAACGCAGTGTCTTTCATCTAAAATAGTCTCAGATTAAGTGTAAACTTAACAAAGTAATGTACTGAAACAGGAAGAAGGGAGAGTAGGAAAGAGGAGTGGATAGATCTTCTTTGTACGTTTTCCTGTATTTATTGTGAGCACCATCTCTCTAACATTTTTTTTTATTCCTCTTCTTCTTCTTTTTTTTTTTTTATTTTAGAGAGAGCAAACATGAACATGGGGGAGGGGCAGAGTGAGAGAGACAGAGAATCACCAGCAGTCTTCACGCTCAGTGCAGAGCCTGACTCGGGGCTCCATTTCACTAACCAAGGCTCGTGACCTGAGCTGAAATCAAGAGTCGGATGATCAACCCACTGAGACACCCAAGGCGTCCCTCTAACATTTTTAAGTGAAAGGATAAGAAGGCAAATAAAGCACATTTGGTTTCCTAAATATGATGGTGATATCTATGATATTGAAAGTTTCCCAATACCTAATTAAATGAGCCAAATTTAGAGTAAACAAATTTTTAAAGTATGTAAAACAGTACATTTAAAGAGGGGAATGTATAATGTAATGAATGTGTCAGACATATGTTGCCTAAATTAAGGTATGGTTAAAAAAGCATAGTTGCTTTTTGAAATAAAATCTACATTAAACAGAGTCATTTAAGTAGGATTATTGATTCACATATCATTGTACACATAAAACAAAAATTATTTTCAGCTGAAATCATTACCATTTGCCCCACTGACACTCTCCAAAACCAATATTAGTTAACTTTTTCAAACTGTAATATGTAATTTTCTTTTAAATAAAGTATTTTTTTCAGTCGAGGTTAGGGGGAGAGAGAGTTTACCACATTTATCTTAATATTCAACAAGTCCAGAAGTTTTAAAGAACTGTTTCTAAGGCTTATTTCCACAAATATAATCATAGTGAAGCTTGGTATTTTTGTAAAGAATTTCAGGCATGATCTGTCGATCCTGTCCTAAGTTCTAAGTTAAGGTTTTTTGTGATCAGAGGGATGGGCTTATATTTCATTTTTAAACACCGTAAAGAAGACTCAGTAAAACATAAAGGACATTTTGGTCTCTTCGACTTCCTGTCCTTTGCATAACATATATAATCTCAATTCTCTGATATTTTCCTATTTCCCATCGCTATGTTTCAAATGGCAGTGGTCAGCAGGAGACTTTCTTAGCTGCTTGAAATCCAAGTTGTCGCTGATTTCTCCATTTCATCGCTTCTTGCTGGTAATAATGAACAATTTTTTAATATGATCTGATTAACCAGTAAATGGTAGCCTAAGGTATTTTAACTAGGTCTGCAGAAATCATAAAACATCACCTCCCCAGTCTTTTGAAAAACACCCACAAAAGCTTTGGGGCATCTGGGAGGCTCAGTCGGTTAGACATCTGACTCTTGATTTCGACTTAGATATGATCCCAGGACCCCAGATCCTATATCCGGCTCTGTGCTGAGCCTGGGGCCTACTTGGAATTTTCTCTCTCTCTCTCTCTGCCTCTCCCCCCTGCTTGTGCTCTCTTTCTCCCTCTTGAATGAAAGAAAGAAAGAAAAAAAGAAAGAAAAAGACAGAAAGACAGAAAGAAAGAGAGAGAGAGAGAGAGAGAGAGAGAGAGAGAGAGAGAGAGAGAAAGGAAGGAAGGAAGGAAGGAAGGAAGGAAGGAAGGAAGGGAGGGAGGGAGGGAAAGAAAAGGCCCTGAGAGTCTATTGATCCTGCAATAGTGGACTTTTCTTTGAACAATGAATGAAATGTCATGATTTCAAATTCAGGGAGAAGCCTCCTGCTTTCCTCTTCAAACTGTATTAAAATGCACCATGCTAGGTACTCACTAATTATATTCATATACTATAAAGCAAGCTATATCCAGTTCCTGGAAAATGTGGCATTTTAGGTGAGTTTTTAAGGTATCAAAGGGTTTACCACAGATTGAAACATTTTTTGCAAATTAAATATATAAAGAGGAACAAAATTTCACATATTAACAATTTAATAATTTCTTTTTTTTAAATGTTCATTTATTTATTTTGAGAGAGAGAAAGGGGGGGCGGGCAGAGGGGCAGAGAGAGAAAGAGAAAATCTCAAGCAGACTCCATGCTGCCAGCCCAGAGCCCCACGTGGGGCTCAGTCTCAGGAACACAAGATCATGACCTGAGCCAAAATAGAGTCAGATGCTTAACGGGCTGAGCCACCCAGGTGCCCCGATAATCTCTAAATAACTTTTCAGAATAAGAAATATTAGCTCAAATTTTCAGGTTTCATGGAGATAAAATGAGTAATGTAACTCCTAATGCAGATAATTCTTGATTTTACATCTGCAAATATAAAAATAATGAGCTAGAGTCCCAATCCTTGACTCTATATATGTCCTCAGGCACACCTTCTGGTTGTTTAATATCTTCTCTTTTTTTAAAAAAAAAAGTTAATTTATTTTTGAGAGAGAGAGAGCGCACACGCGAGCACAAGCAGGGGAGGGACAGAGAGAGAGGGAGGGAGAATCCCAAGCAGGCCTTGCACTGTCAGTGTGGAGCCAAATGCAGGGCTCAAACCCACAAGCCATGAGATCATGACCCGAGCCTTTGAAACCAAGAGTTGAATGCTTAACACACTGAACCACTCAGGTGCCCCACTTAATACCTTTCTAAGCACATGAAGCCCAGGGAGTATTTACATTCTGTGGAAAGTACCAAATTAATCCAAGGAAATGAATCATCCTGTGTTTTGCCATTCTAATTTACTAATCTGTTATTGTTTTCTTTCTACTAATAGCAAAAAGAGACAAAACTATCTTCAGAAAAAAGTAGGCTAATTTAGAATGGGTACTTCAGATCACACACACACACAAACACACATACACACACACGTCCAGAAATTTAAAAATAATTCAAAGAATCAGAAGCAAGATTGCTTGTGCCAGCTTATGTTTTGTTTCAAGGGATGATCCTTAGCAGACTATTGGTTTTTGAAATGGCTTTTCCATTCAAACTAGATATGAATCATTGGTACTAGTGTGGTATTTGTTGCTCACAACAACAACAACACATGATGAGTCATTTCATCCTCTCATTACAGATTCTAGATGATGAAATAAAATCCAAATGCATCTTCTTGTGTCTATTGAACAATAAGATTGCCTACAGAGTAGATAATTTGTCAGTATAAAACAATAAATTCAAATTTCCCCTAAGTGATAGAAATCTAACCATCTAAAATATGGCACCTTGAATTAAAATGTTACATATTAAACATCTGATAGATGGATAGGGATTCTAGTACATAGCGGGCACTCTGGGAGCAGAGTGGGATAAACAGATTAAATGATAAATTGCTATGCCATGTGCTAAGTGCTATAAACGAGTTTGGTGGGGGCACTGTGAATGGGATAAATGATTTTGCCTGTAGAAGTTGAGGAAAGCCCACAGAGAAAATGAAACTTAATCAGGTCTTGAAGGCATGAGGCACAATCTGCTAAAACATTGTGCAAGTGCCTTTGGTCTTCCTAAGAAATATCTCATCTCATTATGTTCTTTATGTTCTTAAAAGGCATTATTAATTAGGTAAAAAAGATATGTAAATGCATTAATTTTTATTTTTAGGGGAACCAAGGCCTGCATGAATGTGAGTAAGAAACTATTCTACTTCCCTGGTCTTGACCACACCCAGTCTCTTAGGAACAGTAGGTGGGTTGGAGATTCCTTGCAGAGCTCTCACTCTAAACAGTAAACTGTACATTCTCTGCCTTGATTCCTAATGGGATGTAACTAAGAGAAATCAAAAGAGCTGAGTGCCTCAGTTGCACTGCAGAGCAACGTGCCGGGAGATTATAAATCATAGAACCATCCCCTACCGTCTCCTCCGTAGCAACACTACTGATACGAGAGGAGAGGTGAATTACGAACAGAGTTGGGGATCAGTGGTCCGTAAAACATTATAAAAGAAAAAAAATATACAGGAGAGACAAACACATGATCCTGCAGAGTATAATTTGAGGCAGGGCCAGTTATACACATTTAAAAAAAAAATTAATCTGTAAAGTTAAGCCCAAGTGTTCTGACAGTCACTGAAAGAAAGTGGTCTCTATACACTTGACTTGAGTGTTCTTCTGTCACCTGAAGGTGCCTTTTTTCTTTGTCTTCTATTAGTGTTCGCTATGCTCTTTCTTTGTTCCTATTTTCCTTATGACCATCAGTATTACAACAGAGGTTTTTGGTTTCATTTCATTTGCTTAAATTCTTTTATGGAAAAAGTACTCTATAAAGCAAAATTAAAATTCTTTTATGGAAAAAGTACTCTATAAAGCCTTCTTGTAGCGGGTCATGTGCCCGGAATTTCATTTTATGTAAATTAGAATTACACAAATTTGAAATATCTTAATAATTCAAATATTAATAAATGCTTACTTACTTATAACTAACTTTATGTAAATAATTCAATTGAAAATAATAAAGAACCTTCTAATTTCAAAGCTGTGGACCAAGTAGGTTGTAGACCATGTTTATTTTGATGCCACATGGCTCTTTCCCCTTTTGTTTTAACTGGAAACCCCTGTAATCCTTTAGTACACTATGCTTTGCCTGAGAAATACTAGGGCATGATTACAGTGCATTCCTTCATTCATCTTACAAATATTCATTGAGTGTCTGGTATATACTAGACATTATTTTTTGCACTACAGACTGAGCCATAAAAAAGAGAGAGAGATGAAAATCCTTAACTTTCATGAAGCATCTATTTCTGTGATAGGAGAAAAGCCACAAACACATATAGACAGATAATTCAATTAAACACTTGGCCAGATGGTCATAAGTGCTGAGGAGAAGAAAGAAATTAGAAAACAGTGGGGGGGAGAAGGAGTGTTCATTGAGGGCATCCTTTGAGAAATCACATTGGAACAGAGATCTGAAGAAGGTACAGGAACAAGTATGTTGACATATAAGGAAAAGCATCACGGGCAGAGGGAATAGCGAATCCAGGTGGGGATGTGGTTGGCATTTGGGGAAACAGCAAGGAAAACACCGTGAGATCAATGCAATTACTGTGTTAACAAAGTCACCATTTCTTCCACTTCCATTCTTCCTCCTTGTAGTTTATTCTCAACTCAGAGCCTAACAACTTTTATGTCACTGATAAGGAGGACATCCAAGGATCCATATGTTCCTTTGACAATCCTTTGTTCATACACTTTCATGGTTCTCCGTGTCATCTTGAGTAAAACCACAGTCCATGTAATGGCCCAAAAAGTACTCTGTGATATTCTCTACTCCCTTATCTTTCTGCCCTCATCTCGTCCCAGTCTTCCTCCTTCCATTCTTCCTCTTCCCCTTCTATTCCAGCTGCAGTATGCTCTCTTTCCCCATCCTCTGATGGGTTCTGATGAATGGACTATCAAAAGGACAAATGTATGTGGATCCTAGGGTGTCTGTTTTTCAATGATCACTCAGGCTCTGAGTTGGGAACAGGCTGGTAAAGCAAAGGTGCTCACTATTATTTTCACAGTCACTGTAATTATAATTTACATGCTGTTGTCATATAAAAATTTCTTCCAAGCATCCAAGCAGTCATAAGATGGTGATGATGCTAATCAGAAACAAATTAACAAATAATATTTTAGAAGAAAGTTAGATGTCATAAAACACAAGGAAACTGATGCACTACCATATATATGTTACTGTTAACTTAGGAGAGAGTAGTCCACAAAATATTCTGAATAATGTTGAAACATTCTTAAAAGCAGCATTATAGCAAAAGATAACCCCTATTATTCTAGAGTTATGAATTCTAAGAATGCTTTCCTCTCTTCTTTTAATTCATTACTCTATGAAATACAGACATATTTGAGATTTTGAATTGTGACGTCTTTAGGAACATAACCCTTGCATGAAAAGAACTTCTGAGTGTTAAAGTTTCAGTGCAGTTTATGGATATTAAGCAAATTGTTTAAAAATAAATATCAGAAGGGTCACCTGAGTGGCCCAGTCGGTTAAGTATCCAACTTCGGCTCGGGTCATGATCTCACGGTTCATGGGTTCGAGCCCCGAGTCAGGCTCTGTGCTGACAGCTCAGAGTGCGGAGCCTGCTTCAGAGTCTGTGTCTCCCTCTCTCTCTTCCCCTCCCCTGCCTTCTCTCTCTCTCTCTCTCTCTTCTCTCTCTCAAAAATAAATAAAACATTTTTAAAAATTAAAAAAAAATAAGTATAGGGAGCTCAGCTGAATACTGTTTGTTAATCTAGCCAAAAGTTTTCCAGAGACAAAATTAAGAACATTATGTTCATATTTTGGACATTTTGACATTTTCTTCGTCAAAATGACATTCTGACATGTTCTCGTGTGGACATTTTATGCGTATACTGTTTCATTTCTTTAAAAAGTCTTCCATGAGAACCTCAACCCATATAAATCTCTATATTCTTGGAACTTCTCTCAGAGCCTCTCACTTTGGCCCTAGCTTTTTGGTTTATCTCTCATCTAACAATCATGTTATAAGGGGGCACCTGGGTGACTCATTCCTTTAAGCACCCAACTTCCGCTCATGTCATAAACTCGCAGTTCCTGAATTTGAGCTCCGCATAGGGCTATGTGCTGACAGCTCAGAGCCTGGAGCCTGCTTTTGATCCATGTCTCCCTGTCTCTCTGTTCCTCTTCCGCTTGTGTTCTGTCTCTCTCTCTCGAGAGAGAGAGTAAAGATTTAAAAAAATTATAAAAAATAAAATAACATTCATGTTATAAACTCATCAAAGGTAAGGGCTGTGGCAGATTTTGCCTTTCTCTAGATGCTTTATATGTTGAAAATATAACAGATTTTTAGAATTTCTACACCTTCTCTCTGGAAATTTTATTTTGTTTATCAATCTTTGATTCCCAAAGCTATTACCTTTGATCTAGTTCTCTGTATCCAGCCCCAAATTTGTATATCCTGCCATACCTCCACATGTACACACATACCTCCATTTGTATATCCTGCCATACCTCCGCACAATGAGCAGCTCAAACTTCCAAGCAGAAGGCATTTACCCCATCTTCCCAAGCCACAGCCTTCTCCGCACTCTTTGTACCCTAACTCCGTGAACATCAGCCAAATGGCTTGTCGATATATATACCACCACAAACGTATCCTGCTTTTTCTTAAGAATGGTCTTTTGCACGAGCCATTACCCCTAAATAGAACATTTCTCTCCCATTCACACACATCCCCCCACATACATGTAGCTAATGCTCCCTCATCCATTAGTCTCAATTGTACATCAACTTCTCTGAGAAGCTTCTGTTTTACAGCACTTCTCAGGCTCTGTTAAAATTGCCTATGTAACTGTTTATATCTTCCTCAGACTCTTAGCTTTTAGAAATCAAGTAACTTATCACTGCCCTGGGACAATGATACCCCAATTGCCTAACACAGAGGTTGGCCCAGAGTGGATAATATTGAGTGCATACTCAGTACATTTGTATTAGTTAAAAAAGTATTTTAGAGTAGTAATCTTAAATTAGGTTCCACATTTTTCACAAAGTAGGCACAAAATTAAAAAAAATACATAGTTAATAAGACCAATGGTTACTTTCCAATCCCAGGAAACACAAAAAGAGGTAGATGTTTCCCTCTTGACCCTTGTAATTATTCCAGTCTCAAATAGTTAAGATTGGTAAATGAATTAAATTGACAATTCTAATTTTTATGATGAACAATGAGAGTAATAGTGGAATATTCTCAACACTTAGACATAACCATATAAAAATGAATTAACAGCGATGTGGAAAAGGTACCATTTGTCTACTAAATTGGTTCTTAAGAGGTTTTGAAGCATTGAAACTTCAGTCCTGGTGATAGGCACCTAAAAGGCTTCCAAGGAATGAAATTTAAACTAAATATAATTTTAATTTCTAACTGTGTATACCTTTTGGTATACAGAGTATTTTAGAAGAAAATGGTTAACTCTAAGTCTAGAAGGAAATTTTTAAAGAAGAAGAAGAAGAAGAAGAAGAAGAAGAAGAAGAAGAAGAAGAAGAAGGAGGAGAAGAATTTAGCTGTCCATGGAACAGATACAGAGGACCTTTGTAACAGAAGTCAGGTCACCAGGAAGTTGTTTGTAACTGTATGCATGCATGTACATTGGGAGGAGGAGGTTGGGGAAGGGGCCATTGGAAGTTCCATCATGGCCTAGAAAAAATATCTTTCAAGACAGTCAATGTTATTTTACTCTGACTCTTAGATCAAAAAAGAAACGTTCCAATTATTGATTTGGCATACCTGGTAACTTGATGTCAGGAAGACATGATAATGACTATGAATACTGTGGTCATTGGAATAGAATGTATCCCTCTCCTACTAAATCAATCCATTTATTTAACCAATTTTGTCTGGCACGTGTAAATCCACCTAATGGGCGTCGTAAAGTTGAGTTCATACCCTGCAATCTGGTTCTGAATTAGGGGACTTCACCAGGATATTGTCACCCTTTGAGACCTCAACATAGTGGCCAACTGAACTGTTCCTTCATTTCACAGCACTGTACATAAAGTGAGTGGGTTTTTGAGTCAGACTCAAAATCCAGCTTTGTCACTTATGAGCCAAGCCAAGTGACTTTTGCCAAGTTATTTAACCTTGTGCATTTCTTTCTCTCTTTTTCTTTCTTTCTTTTTTTAGAGAGAGAGAGCACAAGTTGGGGTGGGAGAAAGAGAGAGAGAGAGAGGGAGGGAGGGAGGGAGGGGGAGAGAGAGAGAGAGAGAGAGAGAGAATCTTAAGCAAGCTCCACGCTTGGCAGAGAGGCTGATATGGGGCTCCATCCCACGACCCCGGGATCCTGACCTGAGCCAAAATCAAGAGTCAGACACTCAATCAACTGAGCCACCCAGGCACATTTCTCACACTTAATCAGTGCATTTCATTTCCATTTTCTTATCAGTAATAGTAGTAGTCGTCATTGTGGTCATGGTGGTAATTTAGTAGTAACAGTGTCTTTCTCTAATTGCAATACTGGGTTTTTCTAAATATTGCTAATGGTGCATTTTGTAATCAGAATTATTAAAGACAAACACATTCCACTCATCGACAGGCCCAGATTACAATGCAAATTAGACTGTATGAAAATGATTAATTGGAATTTAGGATAAAATTGAATATAGCCCTTTAGAGCCTAATAATATATTTAATTAATCTGCTAATGGGTATTTATACCATATATACAGTCATTATTAAATTGATAAGCATAGAGCAGAAGAAATAAATTTACATATACCATGTTATATTTTTTAACAATTAAAGATTTTTTAATTTATGTGGAAGATTACTTAATATATTAAAATTCTTTAAAATAATCATAAATTAAGAAAGTGATTTTAAACTAAAATGATGTGACATAGGAGCACCTGGGTGGTTCAGTTGGTTAAGAGTCCAGCTTTGGCTCAGGTCAGGATCTCAAGGTTCATGAGTTCAAGCCCTGCATTCAGCCGTGTGCTGACACCTAAGAGCCTGGAGCCTGTGTCACATTCTATATCTCCTTCTCTCTCTGCTCCTCCCCTGCTCGTGCTCTGTCTCTCTCAAAATATAAATAAACATTAAAAAAGATAAATAAATAAAATGATGTGACATAAATATTTGTTAGATTTTTATGCTGTCATTTGAGAATCGAAAGGTTATGATTTGAAGAAGACTGTTTAACTTTTTCAGAGCATAGCATTTATATAAGACCTCAGAAGCATCCTATTCTATAAAATACACTACAGATATACTATTTACAGGTAATTTGGATAACTATAATTTTTACAACTTTAAAGTTCTCTTGAATTATATAATTTGACTTATTATAAAAATAATTCCAGGGGTACCTGAATGGCTCAGTTGGTTAAGCATCCAACTCTTGGTTTCAGCTCAGGTCATGATCTCAAAGTTGGTGGGATTGAGCCCTGAGTCAGGCTCTAAACTAAAAGCATGGAGCCCACTTGGGATTCTCTCTCTCCTTCTCTCTCTGCCCCCTCCCCTGCTTGTGCTTTCTCTCTCTCATCCTCTCAAAATAAAGAATAAACTTTAAAGCCACTTTCTGTGTATTTTATAATAACCTAAAACAAATTAATTTTTTTAATATTTATTTATTTTTGAGACATAGGGAGACAGAGTGCGAGTGGCGGAGGGGCAGAGAGTGAGGGAGACAGAGAATCTGAAACAGGCTCCAGGCTCTGAGCTGTCAGTACAGAGCCCCATGCAGGGCTAGAACCCATGAACCGTGAGATCATGACCTGAGCCGAAGTCGGACGCTTAACCGACTGAGCGACCCAGGCGCCCTTACACAAATTAATTTTTTAATGTCGTATTTCCTGAACAAATTTTGAGCTGATATTTGAAAGTAAAACATTTTTGATCACGTAAAATATAGCACACCAAATTCTACCATAAAACACATGAACTTGAACTGTCAGAACCCATAATAGATGAGATTAATTTAGTAACTCTGAACCATGACAGTAGAGTGTTTCACAAAAGTTGCACAAATATAGGCTTATATTCTCAAGAGTTAACCTACCAATAAAACCTAAACACATTCCTGAAATGCCTTTTTAAATGCCCATAGAAATAGTCATGAAATTACTGAACCTGCAAATTTTAATTGAGAATTTGTTGATCTTTCCAGATAGTTAAGATAGCACAGTAATTGGAACCTAGAAGCATGAAGAAAACTAACTTAACCTGAAGCAAAAAGGTTCAAATAAAATATTTTTACAGCCACTCTTGACAAGTTATAGAATATGTATATGTCATAAAATTTAACCAATAACCTAACTACTAATTGCAAAATCTATAATAGACTCGCAAAATATGGCTCTTAAAGAAAGACAAAAGTGTAACCTATATATTCTAAGCTGTATGAGAAAGCGTACTGGTATTCTAGGGCTGTTGTGGTGGACATATATCTATGTCCGTCTGGATATTGGAGCTACTATAAACAAAATACAAAAAAAAAAACAGTACCATCTGCTATATAAATTCTATCTGTACAAGAAAATAAAATTTTGTGAGCTAAGTATCAGTCTTGTTCTTGCCGGAAGGCACTAGGAATTTGTTTTCTCTGGAATTAAGGAAAGAAAATTCCATTCCCTATTTTATTTAATTTTGGAAGCAGATATTTCCATGAAGCGTGACCACGAAGCTTCTTCGAACTACCATTGAAGTGGTAATGTTTGGAACTTCACATTCATTAATTAGAGCCACAGTATAATACGGTAATTCAAAGTGAGTCTAGAGTTAGAATACCTGGGCTCCACCTATGTAACCTCAAGCAAGTTACTTAATCTCATATGTCTTCATATACAAAATAAGGGTAATTGTAGTATTAAGTTTATGGTTGTGGTGAGGGACTAAGTAATTTATAACATGCACCCAACAAACGGTATCTACTGTTGTGTCATTTTACCCTCATGTATGATATAAGTATTTCTTAGTATTGTTCTTATTTTAAACATATGGAAATATATGACATAACATACATAGTTTGGAAATGCCTGTGTTCCCTACATTACTACGACAGAGCGCTCCTATCCTATAAGGTAAACTATTGATATTTATTAAATGGATGAATTCAGAGCATTCCTTTCATGAGTTATGACACTGTCGAGGTCAAGCAGTCCCTCAACAGCAGCGCTATAGCTAGTAGTAAAGCTACAAGGGTCATTTCCGCAGCTAATAGGTTGGTCTGCCATTCTTCCATAGATTGGACTGTTAAGGAGACAGCTAGCCAAAATGGATCCAGTTCATTACTTACACAGACAGGAAGTACAGGATTAACATAATGCCATCTTCTTGTATGCCTTGTCCCCGAGTATGATATCAAACCAAAGACGCCAGATGACAGATGGCATGGGTTTTAGGTCACTGTGCCATTGATGAGCTAACTCTACATTAGAGCCAGACAGTTTTAAAGGCTTATACAGAAGCTTGAAAAAGGTGAGCAGCGAAAAGTCCCAGCCAACTCAAACTAAGGAGATGCAGGAAAAACGGCCTGGTGGCAACTCCTCACAAGGCTGCCTATTTCCCCTTATTCCTGAAAGAACCCTAGGACATTCTGCCAAGAGTCAACTCAGACTGCAGAGAAGCCTCACCCTCCCGACCCACGTGGAAATGCGCAAGGTTATCAGGGCACTCACTATACGGTGGCACTGTTTTTCTTGCAGGCTGGTTTTCCTTAAAAATATGATAGTAACACATCTGCACAATAAAATCATCTATATAGTAGGTGTAGTTGGATAAGTAGTAGATTAACAATAACATATGAAAACTTGATCTTTCATGTTCCAGCACAAGGAGGAAATATTGATTTAGAAGTGTTTTTCTTTTTTTCTCATTTAGGCAAAACAGTAACACCCTTGCTATAGAAGTCAGATGATGTTATTATTTTTTTTTTTAATTTTTTTTTTTCAACGTTTATTTATTTTTGGGACAGAGAGAGACAGAGCATGAACGGGGAAGGGGCAGAGAGAGAGGGAGACACAGAATCGGAAAGAGGCTCCAGGCTCTGAGCCATCAGCCCAGAGCCTGACGCGGGGCTCGAACTCCCGGACCGCGAGACGGTGACCTGGCTGAAGTCGGACGCTTAACCGACTGCGCCACCCAGGCGCCCCTGTTATTTTTTCATATTAAAAAGAAATGACCACTTTTCTAAACATGCATACTTCTGGCCTAGGCCAGTATTAAGACAAAGTTAGGAAGAACATGAATTGGTGTTTAAAGCACAAGTAAAGTCTTTGCCATCTTGGGGTAGATTATGTGTGAATATTCCAAGGAGAAAACAACCTGCAACAGCTAAAAATATTCAGGCTCATTAGTACAGCACGCAGCAGTTTCAAATCTGTAATTATCTCACTGAATAAAGAGTCTTTTTTGTTGTTGTTGTTGTTTAAAAGGACACGCTCCACATTGATCCTTGAAGGTTGAAAACTAAAACCGTCACGTTATGTTAAAAGACAAATTCCATGGCCAGGGAACATGTAGGTAATCTATCCTGTCTCTGGCTTTTTTTTTTTTTTTTTGAGTCAAATCCTGGCACCATTACATTGACCAGTTGATTTCAATTATTGTGATTTTTACCATATCCCAATGTAAACCGGGATTTCTTTCTACTCCAAATCTTCAGAATAAATAAATGATGTGTAGAATGGGGATTCATTTAACAACAACAACAACAAACCAGCAACAACAAAAGAATAAAAACAAACAAACAAATAAAAAAACCCTTAAATACTGTGTATGTTTTCACCAGGCCATTTCTGGGTCTTCGACTCTGCCAGTACAGATGATAGGGAGAGCCTTCACTTTTCCCTTCCTCCAACATACATGTCTGCTGCTGCCACTGGGATTGAGCACAACCACTCCTTTGTGCACCTCTTTTGCACCCATGTGTTTATATGACAGCAGAGGACATTTCTGGGAGAGAAGGTCATGAAAGCTGATATCTATCAGCTCTCTATTCCAACTCCACCTCTGAGGCTGACACACATAAAAATGCCTGATAAACTCGAGTTTATCTAGCTAAGGCCACATTTCACGAGGGGCCGACATCTGAACAAGAACTCAACATGAGGCAAGGAGGAGATGGGACCGGTGAACTAGAAGCCTGAGGGGAGTACAGAATTGGGGCACTCTGCTTCCTGCAGCCGGTGAAACCCGTCTGGCCTCAGTTACCTCGGAGCGATGAATTCATCTTCGATAAAGTAGTTACTTGCAAACATGGAGTGACTTCTGACAAAGAGTTCTAACCCTTAGGGTTCAGCCAGATTATCTGTGAAATACTCTGGCTGAGATTTACACAAAAGTAATCATTGCCTTCCCTCCCAAGGAAGAGGGTTTCGCTGTAATGACATTTCAGCTTGGTTTTTGAAGACTTTAGCTTTAACTTTGGCTTTTATTCCCCACTTCCCCAAAAGGTTTAACAGAGCAGCAGATCTGGGGGAACTTTAATTACATGAAAAATTTTCAAAGTTCCCTATACAAAAATAATTAGCATACATTATATATAATATATAATGTTTTTACAATAAATTATTATTTATTTTAAATTATTTCTCTTACAACATGCTTTCTAATAACACACTATTTTCTCACAATGACTTTATCTCCATTTCAAGGACAAGTTATCTAGGCCAGCGTACTCAGTGACTTGTTCAGGACATCATAGCTGGTGAGTAGTAAATCGAGACTTAAATTCAAATTCTGAAGACTTGAAATTTTAAGTCTTTACACAATACCAATTATTTATAATCAGGATCATGGGGGTGATTAAATAGTAGTAACCAGGAAAGTAGGAAAGGAAGGTAGCCAATGTATGGCTTACAGGTGATAAGAAAAGGAAGAAAGACCTCCTAACAAAAGAAAGTTAAGACTACTGAAGAAAATACTCTGGATGAAGGTAGAAGAGTCCCCTGGGTTAAAAACGAACAGACAGCGTAGGGATACTTTTTTCTTCCTAAAATTATGGCCTACAATAAGATTCAGACTATGAAAGAATGGCTGTAGAGAGGAGGACTTTAATATTGTAAAGGAATTACCCGGTGACTTCCATTTCTTATAGCTCTCAAGTTAACACGAATTGAGAAGTAGCAGTTAGGAACAGAAGTAGAACAAGAAACAGAAACATGATTATTAAGCCCTAGTCAAGACAGAGGCTTATATTTTAAGGATTGGTGTCATGTCTTTGAAAAGGAGAAACTGCAGCTTTCCTATAATCAGAATACCGGCAGGAATCATCCCAAGCCAGATTTAGCAATGGTGCTTAAATTTCAGGACCCTTTATGGGGACAGGTTCCTTCCAAGGCTCTGTGCCTTGTACCTGCATTAGTACAAGTAACCGCATCATCCTTACATTAGAAAGTGAATTACTTTTACATTAGTAACTGCATTATACTTCTTAGAAAGGGCTCCCCAATTTTTTTTAACTCTACCCTGAAGCCTAGATCTACTTTCAAAAGCAGCTAATCTATCTGGGCCATCATGGAGTAGAGACATAGATGATATGCACCGGCAGCAGAGCAAGGACCATAAAAAAAAGATGGGGGCCCGAACCTGAACGAAGAAGGCATTAACTAAAGTTCCTCCTGGACATAGGTTTTGCCAATATCCTAGAGAGCAGGGTCAATGCAGAGCCGCTGTGTAATTATGCCGGCATATAATACAAGATATATTCATGCTTAAGTTAATGCTGGCAACCAGTTCTTCTAGGGCTCAGTTCATTTCAAATAATTCTATTATTTGTATCTCTATTTGGCTCAGCTAATCTGTATATAAAAAGAAAGCAGAATCAAAGTGATTCACAGGCCCTGGAATCAGATTGAGAGCTATGATTTCCGATTCCTTATCGACTGCATGACATCTTATTGAACCTGCCTGTGCCTCAGCTGCTGAATCTACAAAGCGAGGATTATAATAGTGCCTACATAGCGTTGCTGAGAGAATGACATACATGTGAATCTTAGATCACTGCCTGGTGTGTTATTAAATGCTCAACAGCTGATACTCATTCCATTGCCTTCTCTGCAGTTGCCTCAAGTGGTGGCTGTCTTCCCTCTGGTGCTCCAGTGCCCGGAGAGGGCATAGGATTGCTCGATTCTCATCATTGCTTATTCCTTCCCTCATTCTAGGCTTTGAATCACATATTATCAGAACACAGGTCCTTACTGTAGTCATCCAGTACCCTTTTCATTCCTGGACTGGATTTAAGCTCCTGCTTCTGTTCCATTTCTTGGTGCTTTCAATATTTTCTAATTCGTTCACTCCCCCGCCCTCTTATGACTATTTCATACCTTCATTTCTCTTCCCAAAGACGCAGTGTCTTCCTCCTCCATCCTCCTCTCAGCTAATGATCTTGCCTCCTACTTCACAGAGAAAATTAAAGTAATCCAAAGATGATTTCTTACAAGTTTCTACCAACACAGCACCACATGACCCTTCCTACTTGTGTCTGTGCCCACATTTGCTACTTTTCTCCTGTGATCGGTCACTTGGAGTGATCACTTGTGTTCCGAAGGTTTCTATATTTACAGCCCCAGTCCTGAAACATTATTCTTGTGGTGCTAGAACAGCTCTTTGCTAATTTGCCATTAATTTCTACTCCTCATTGGATCATTTTCATTAGCTTATAAACATGTAGTATTTTTCTCTTATGAAAAACAAACCAGAAGCACCTGGGTGGCTCAGTGAAGCATCTGACTCTTGATGTCAGCTCAGGTCACGATCTCACAATTCGTGAGTTCAAGCCCTGGGTTGGGCTCTGCTCTGACAGCATGGAGCCTGCTTGGGATTCTCTCTCTCCCTCTCTCTTTCTCTGCCCCTCCCCTTTTTGTGCTCTCTCTCAAAACTAAAGAAATAAACTTAAAAAAATAAAAATAAAAAACAAACCAAGACAAACCTTCAATCATGGGATCAAGCATCATCCATAATAGTGAAACATCTAGATTTTATGTAACACCTAAATATATGAAATGCTATACAAACATCTCCCATGAAGGACTTTGGTGGAGAGAGAGAGAGAGAGAGAGAGAGAGAGAGAGAGAGGAGAGAAAGGGAGAAATTTAACCAAAAACTAATAGTCTTTGGACATGACTTGCTATTTGCATGAGAAACAGCAAGAGGGGCAGGTGGCAGTGGGAGAGTGGTATAACTGAAAAAGTTAAATGACACAAGAAAACAATTGAAAAAAATCCAGAATATGGAATACTTTACATGACAACTGGCCCAGTCTCTTCAAAAAAGTCATCTTACAGAAAAAAACAAAAAATAAATAAATAAATAAATAAATAAATAAGAGACTAAAAGAATCATAACATATAAGCGTGAAGCTGAATTTGGATTTTAATTTTGGAAAATAAATAGCTATAAAAGACATGTGGGGGAAACCTGGGAGAAATTTGAAGATAGACTGGATGTTAAATGATTCCAGCCATAGTAATGATATTATGATTTTCCAGGGGGACGACCTTATTTATAGAACTGCCTATGAAAATATTCTGGAGAGAAATATCTGATGTCTGCAATGTACTTTAAAATATTGCAGAAAGAAAAATATAAAAATACATATCGCAAAATCATAATCATTGTGAAACTTTGATGGTACCTATATGGATGTCTTTGGGGCATATGTGAAAATGTCTATCATAAAAAGCTGGAGGAGAAAAATTCTTGACTTAACCTTTTCCCCCATCTACCGCTTCACTCTACAGATCTTCTTAGTGAAAATTCTCACAAGAGTTGTCTAAATTCACTCTGCAATTCCCCTCCCATTTTCTTGAACTTACACCCCTGCACTTCACTAAGACTGCATTTGTCAGGTTCATCAGTGATTTTCAGATCGTTACATATATTTGATCCCTTCATCTTACTTAACCCGTGGGCAGGCAACATTAAGGGAAGGTTTACTCCTTTCTCCTTGAAAATTTTCTTCCCTTAGCCTCTAGGATGTCAGCCTCTTAACCCATCAGTTAACCTTACCCCATGTTACAGATTTCTCTTTCTCAATTCCTTTGCTGGTTCTTATCTCCCAGATTTCTAAACATTGGTGGGGACCAGGGCTTGGCTTTTTTTTTTTCAGTCTTCACTTCCTCCCTTGCTTATCTCATCCAAACTCATGGCTTGCAGTCGCATCTATATGCTGAAAACCTGTAAATTTTTTCTCAGCCTGGACCTCTCCCATAATTTCCAGATTGTGTATGCAGTTGGAATCTTCTTCTGGCTGGAGCCTGGAGACCATGCCACAGAAGGGGTGGGTATTTCTCCTTATTCTCTCTCTGCGGTATACTCAAGAGGAGTATACACGAAACCTAACACCTAAGTATATAAAATGGCATAGTGTGTTCTGGAATAGTCCATTCTCTTGGAATAGTCTGTGGTCGGGATATGAGATAAAAGCAGTGGAAGAGAATATAAAAGAGGAGTTCTGTGAATTCTGACCAGGAAGCCAAGAATCTGCCTCTGAATTGGAGATGTTTTACTAAATTGATTCCAGGCCTTGGGATCTTACTAGGCAATAACTGCTGTTGCATGTAACATGAACACATTAAGGGGGAGTTTATAATCAAACATCCTGAAGATCTCTAACACAAATAATCTTTGGTACTTAAAAGTGCCCCCTCCTCTCCCATTTTACTGCTTTGCCCCATGAGCTTACGTAAAGAGTACTAAAACGCTTTCCTGATGGATTTCCTTAATTTCAGCAGAGCAAACTCAAGCTAAGGAAACTCAGATCTGTCATCCATACATGGAAATATTGGAAAGATCTCGTAAATTGTAAATCTGACTATATTTTTTCTTTGCTTAAAACATCTTCATGGGTCTCAATTGCTCCTTAAAATACCATATAAGATTCTCCATCGTTCAAATGCTGTCTGC
The DNA here is from genome assembly GCF_022837055.1 of Prionailurus viverrinus. Taxonomy (NCBI): domain Eukaryota; kingdom Metazoa; phylum Chordata; class Mammalia; order Carnivora; family Felidae; genus Prionailurus; species Prionailurus viverrinus. The sequence continues at coordinate 57,628,959 of NC_062578.1, forward strand.
CTCTCATTTTGTCCAGCCCCATTCTGTTGCACAAGCAATGATGAATGCTATATTCAGTGTCAGCTTTCCTGAAGACAGGGTAGGCCTTCTAATTTGGTCTGTATGCAAAAGAATGAATTTAAGCTCCTTCGTATTGAATTCATAGGGCCTCTTTATAACAATGTAAAAGTCAGGCAATGATTATTGTGTTATCTTGGGCACACAGCTATCTAAGTGAAATAACTACTCTGTATTTCATTGGTCTTATCTGTAAAAGGGAGATGATAATAATGCTTTTTGTGCATGATACTTGTTGAGAAGATTGAATGGGTTAATATATATAAATCACTTAGCAGAGTGCCTGGCCATAGTAAAAACTCAGTAAATCTAAATATTTAAAAAAATTACTTCTCTATTTTACAAATGAGACAGTTGGTTAAATATCTTATCCAACTTGCAACAGATGGGGGTCAGAAGGTTAAATATCTTGTCCAACTCACCACAACCACTAAATTGTGAAGCCATGATTTGACCCTAGGGGGTATTTTTTCCCAAGTCCAGACTCTGTACCATATGGAATATTACAGGGCTGCTGCTTATTAATATATCAATTCTAATAAAACACATAGTCAGGTTTCTGAACAACACAGAAAAATGTGTGAAATAAGAACTATCTATCATCGTAGGAAATGTGGCCTTCACGAATTGATTAAAAAGCAGAAAGAAGAAAGTGTTAGCTACATATTGACTACAGCTATAATTGAACTGGGACTCAGAAAAGAGCTACGAAAAAGCCAAAACAGATTTGTGGACAAATTAATTTTACCTGTTTGACTTATGTTATATCCTTTGCCTAGGGGGCTATCTCCACCTTTTCTACTTGGTAAAATCCACCTCATTTCCACAAATATATCATTTTTTGAGAAGCTATTGTCTATCCTTCCTGGGGAAAAAAAAAGTTACTCCACTCTGCTATATTATGGGGTTTATTTCCCATTCTCATATTATGATGTCATAATTAGTGTAAAGTGTTTATTTCCCATTACAATAGAGGAGACCCCTGAGGAGAAAGCATTTGTTATATATTTTTACCTTTGACAACCAAACTCAAGGCTCACTAAATATCTGTTGCACTGGATTAATTTTTTAAGTTTGTTTTGTTTTGTTTTGTTTTTTAGAGAGAGAGAGACAGAAATTGATTTTTTGTCAAGCAATAGAATAGATAGCATACTAAGTCCATCAATGTGTTCTAGTAAAATAATTGTTGATATTATCTTTGTTATGTCACCATTACCTAGAACATCATGCCAACCATTATTGTCAAACTAAGTTTGACAAACTTATGAATATATAGATGAGAATGAATGAATGAATGAATGGAGAATAAATTTCAAAGAGCTGAGTTTTAGAGATGCCCAGAGCTAAGATATCAGAGAGCTTAATGACAGAAGAACCCTGATCCATTAATATGAACAACACTTATTTTAGGGAGTGGCGGGAACATATTCCTAAAGAAGAAAAAAATCATGTGCTATAGACATTAAGGTTTTTGGAAGTTTTCCATGTTACATCATTACCTATGTACAAAGAAAAGAATAATTCTAACCCTAGCTAGATCATATCACAGCATTTATTGAAATTTGATTCTTGTTATTTTTAACATTTCTATGGTCAATGTATGTAACTTGCATAACATGTCTTTTAATGGCCTTCAAAATTTGAGGGTGAATTAAATATATCATAGAAATACTTATCCAGAAAGTTAAGTAGACAAGTTCAAGGAAAACTTCTTTGGCAAATTCCATAATTTTAAATTTAGCCCCCAAACCATTCTTTTTTTTCCCCCTGAAGAAAATAAAAACAAGTTATTTTCACAGAATGACAATATTATTGTCTGTCATTAATGCAACTGTGGAAAAATTCAAATAAACAAAGAATGAAGAATTTGGACTACAAGATCTGGAAGATAGATGAATCTGTGTTTACTTGCTGTGACACTTAATGGGAACCACTTTGCCTTTCTGAGCATTGCATTCTCAATACGGGAAGTAGAAATAGGAATATGTACCTAATATGATTACCATAAAAAATTAATAAGAGAAAAACCTCATAGTACCAGGCATGCCGCCATCTACATGATAAGCACTCAACAACATTATTTCTCTTCTCTCTCCATTATAGCTTCTGGCAGACTACTAAAAGGCTGAAATTTTTTTTTAAAGATATGATTTCCATTTTGAGGGTATTTGGCTTTGACTAACCAACAACTCACAAATCCCTTCATGTTCACTAAGCCTCAGAAATTTGCATGTTGTCTTTATTCCAATTTATTCTTTTTAGGTTTTCTTTGTATGTTTATTTTTTTTTCACTTCTGTGAGAAAGATTGTGAGATCAATAAATGACATATAATCAAATGAAGCTGTAACAGGAGAAGGGATCAGAAAAAAAGAAAAAAAATAACAAAACATCATAGAGTCAATGATGATATTCTTGAAATTGTGCCTGAGAAAAAAGCCTGTAATGGCATGTTAATGTTTTTCCAAGGTCACAAGAAAATGTGGACTGAAATGAACCTCACTACATTATTCTCTTTATCATTGCATCTCAACCTTTTGTTTTAACTCCACACACCTGAGGGTAATACATACCATCATAGTGATCATGGTTGATTATTATAGTCATCTTACTTCATGTGCAAGAGTGGTGGGGCTGGAAGTGGGTAGAAGAGAGGCTCTTACCAGTAGAGTGGAGTGCTTTTCAGTTTTACAAAACTCACCAGATAGTTTTTATTAGCCCTCACATAGTAGGAAGAGGGCAGGGTGCCTTTTAAACCATCATGGAGCAACATCAAATGAATATGTATTAGATGAATAAATGAATTTGGGATTAGGTAGCATATACAGCCTAGATCATAATCTGAGTTTTTCTACTAAGTTTCTAAGTAGAAAAAGATATAACTTGGTTTTCTTTCTACAGAAGGGGCAACCATATGGTGGTGAACACCTTGTATGGTATTTCACCCAGGCAAATGACAAAAAGTGGTTTAGAATACCATGACTGGACATGTAGGAAATTATTTTACATTATTAGAAAAACAGAACAATATCTTTAAAAAAATCTAAACTTTTCAAAAATACACAAAACTCAAGATTTCTTTCAGAAAGTAGTGATCGGATTCAGTTGAGATTCCAAGTTTAAAGGATTGGAAAAGGTTAATATTTTCTATCTGCAGAATTCTATAGCCAAGCATAATAAAATATCAATGAGTGCAAATTCAGAAAGGTACAGTAAAATGCATGAAATAAAAACTATCCATCACCTTTTGAAACACAGTCTTTGTAGACTGATTAAAACACATGAAGAAAGAAATGTTACCTATGCACTGAGCATACCAATAATTGAACTGGGATTCAAAGGGAGCTACCAAGAGTACTGGAGTACAATGCAGAGTAGAAAAACAGCTTATAGCCAGAAATTTAGTTTGTAGGAGGGTTAGTAATCCCTTAACTCCTTTTCTCCAAAACACCTGCTTGAAGGGCAATATTTAAAATCTGCAAAAAAAAATCCAAAAGCCCGAAGTTCATTTTTCTCTGTTTTCTCAGTAATTCACCTTGACGTTTTTTAATGATTGCCAAGCCACTGTTTATTTAAATAAGCACACTCTTTCAAACCTGACTTATACGTCCCTTCTTGATTCTGGATTTAACTTATGATGCTTATTTTATAACATTATATTATTTCCATGGCAACTGTCTTAGTGTAATAAACAAAGGAAGATGACTTCAGCTGCTTTGTCCTGTGAAGGAGCTGGATTTGAGATCGGAAAGCTTGAGCTGAAGAGAAAACAGCTAAACAACAGAAATAATGGTGAAAACGATGACATTTATTTTACTGCACACCCTTGATGAGGGGGTGAATGCATTTACTATGCAAAATAATCACAGTCTTACTCTCCTGGACTCACGCTAAACCTACCCCAATTAGTGCCACTGAACTTAAGGCTGATTGGTTCTTTAGTACAATGCACTGCTCTTAATTGATAGCCCTGGTCTGTTCCAATGTTCTTTTGTCTGTTTTCAAAGCTCTACGTACATCTGAACATATCTTAGCTAAGTGCATTACCAGACGACAAATAATAAAACCATTTATTAGGAATCAACCTCTGTACTAATGGCATGCATAGTTTTTGCTATTATTTTCATTAGGAGGTTGAAATGGGGAGAAGAAATTTATACACCATATACGCAAAATGAATAGACATGATGACTTTATAAAAACATAGAATTAGAAGTAATTTTAAAATCTATTTGCCTAATGTGACAATGACCTTTCCTCCCGGTTTCAAAAGGCTTTTAGGTACTGTTGGTCTATTGCAACTTCAATTAAATCCTACCCTCTCCTGAGACATGGCATCAAAATCTAATTCAGTTACAAGTAGCAATAACATTTAATTATCTCCTCCAGTTATCTACACTGCCAAATGATAGTATTTCCTGAGAGCCACAGATGTCATTGTTGTAAGCAAGAACCGGTTTGGGGACACACACAGAATATGATCACACTGGCTTACTTAATGCTTTTATTCTTTACGGTTCATATTTACATATAGCAAAAAATCTGCTCCCAATCTAACCTGCTTCACATGAAATATCGTTTGGATATACTCCTCCGGAAAATTACTTCACCTCCCTGTGCCTCGGGATCTTCATTGAAACCCCATAAGACCATGCTAGGCGTATGGTAAACACACAGCAAATATTAGCTTTTATTATTACGTCAGGTAAAATATTTCTTATCTGGCACTAATATGAACCATAGGCCAGTCACCTTCGAATTAAGTAAAAATATATTAGGCTAAAAACTAAAATTAGTTTGTCTTATAACAAAGTTGATGAATTTCATACTTTTGGGTTAATATTAGCATTTATTTTTCTTTAACACACTCTTCAGAGCTCTAACCATATCCCTTTTTTAAAAATCATATGTCCTATTATGTCTAGGCTAAGTGTATTAGATACAGACGATGGAAGAATATGCTTGACGTATTTCTTAACTTGGGCACATTCTCCAGAAAATCAGGAGATCACTTAGAGGTTGCACAGAAAGCAAGTTCCCCTGGTACTTTGGTGATTCTTGCTGGTATGAGACCTTCAATTTTGCAACTGCCTTACGGACATGTCTCTAGAATTTAGGTCCAGTAAACACTTTTTGCTACTCTTCTGTAACTCATCTTTCTCTAAAGAAGTCTGTGTGTCCTCTATTTAAAACCAAAACTAACTTATCTTCTAATTTTCTAATTAGCAGGCAGATTTTGGCTTACAAATATATAGTCAGAGCATGAGGACATATAAGGGAAATAAAGTGTTTTTAGGAGTCTGATATTTTAAGTCCTCATAAAATTAAAAAAAAATGTCCAAAGAATTTGAGACTCTAATAACACAGAAGATCATTTCAATGTGAGTCACCAATATGGATAGGTCATAGTCTACTTTGATTTAGTTGGTTCATGATGATCATGTGGTGTATTAACTTTATACTCTCTTACAATATTTTTAAGATTCTTTCTAGGCTTATTTGAGAGAGAGAGAGACAGAGAGTGTGTAGGAATGGGGCAGAGAGAATTCTAAGCAGGCTCCATGCTGTCAGGGCAGGGCTTGCCGCAGGGCTCAAGCTCACAAACCCTGAGATAATGACCTGAGCTGAGATCAAGAGTTGGACGCTTAACCAGCTGAGGCACCCAGACACCCCAAATTTATACTCTCTTATAAATTTTGTTTAATGTTTATTTATTTTTGAGAGAGAGAGAGAGATTGAGGCAGAGAGAGAGAGAGAGAGAGAGGGAGACACAGAATCTGAAGCAGCTCCAGGCTCTGAACTGTCAGCACAGAGCCTGACACGGGGCTCGAACTCACGAACCACAAGATCATGACCTGAGCCAAAGTCAGACACCCAACCAACTGAGACATCCAGGCACCCCTCCACTCTCTTATAAAGAATGAATGAGCACCTATAGTATGTCCGTTTATGGTAGACACACAGAGGTACAAAGATAACTAAGATACAGACTCCATCTTCAAGGGGCTCACAGTCATGAGATGAAACAGTATGCATTCACTTGCCGAACTCAGTATAATCGAGTAAGCTTAGATGTGTATCTGCTAACAAGCCAGTTAGATTGTAAAAGGCTCTCTGTAAATCTATTTGTTTATAAATCCCAATGAATTATAAAAGTTTAAGTTCACAGTCCTCTATGCAGCTCTGTTAAACAGGACATGTGCATTGCTTCTTTTCATTCTTGTGGATACTGAGTTTTTCTAACAGGTACATTTTTCTTTCTCCCTTTTCATTTTGTTGAAAATAATTGCCAGCTATTCCTTTCTTGAGCTCCGAATTTCACTACATATTGCGGAAGGATTTATTACATCCACATGTATAAGACTCAACAGTTCCTCACCATTTTCAATTTTTATAAATTTATCTTTTTTGTTTCTATCATAATTATAAGCTTTCCCTTAGTAGTCTTTTGGGGCGTCATCATTGTTGGTCGGTTAGTTGATTTACTTATTAAACTTGAGAGGTTGTGTGTTAATATCTGCACAGCAAATGAATTATAGACTAGGAAGCAGTGTGATGGTCCAGGCTGAAATGGCAATTAGAGTCCCTTATTTGTGTTAGGCTGAATACAGTACCTCTGAAGTAGAGCTTTGTTGATATAAATTAAAGTTAGTGAGTTTAAAATGCAAAAAAATAAAGGAGCTTTGGCTATAATATATTCATTTCTTTATCAACTCAACAAATTTACTGAAAGCTTTCTATATGCTAAACACTGCTGTAGATAAAAAGGTAATTCAATACAGCATTATGAAACCTAGAAAGGGGAAATACAAAAATAAAGCTCATGAAACCTGTAGTAAGGACATCTCACACATACTTTGAAGGTCAGGAAGGCTTCATATCAGGATGGATAAATAAAGTATGCCTGAAGAACAAATTGGTTAGGCCAAATTATGGAATGAGGACACGAGTAAGAGGATAACATTCAGAATTAATTTTAGGGGCAATGGAGAACAGTGGAGGTGGAGAACAGTAGAAGAATTTTAAATGAGAGAGTGACATCATTGAATTTGTATCATAGGAAGTTCATTCTACATCTACTATTTGGGGAAGAGAGAAAAGAATGGAGACTAGAGTCTGTTACAATAATACAGGTAAGTAATGATAGACAATGGTGTCTCGATCTATGGTAGGATGATAGGAATGGAAGTTCAATAGATTAAAAAGCAAAGCCTTCTCCAGCTACTAAAGAACACTTTCAGTGCTTTCTCACTATACCTTTGCATGCACCGTCTTAGAGGTAAATTATTTATTTGCTTGTGCCAATACAGGTGAAAGTTTGATCATTTGCATGCATTAGAACCTCAACATGTTCTTAACATCTTAATGTATAGAAACTGCTTGGCATGTTTGGTAATGGCCTGTAGCATTGTCTGGCTGTATTCCAGAATGCATACGGAAGAATGACTCTAGAAGACCCTAAGGCCCACCCAAGAAAGGACTTAAGGGATTTCAACCTTTTCCAAAAGGCAATGGGAAATCAGTGATTTATGTAGGGAACAGATCTGATCTGATCTTTCTTATTATTTTTTTAATGTTTTTATTTATTTTTGAGACAGAGAGAGACAGAGCATGAGCAGGGGAGGGGAAGAGAGAGAGGGAGACACAGAATCCGAAGCAGGCTCCAGGCTCTGAGCTGTCAGCACAGAGCCCGACATGGGGCTCGAACTCACAGACTGTGAGATCATGACCTGAGCTGAAGTCGGACGCTCAACTGACTGAGCCACCCAGGCGCCCCTATAATCTGATCTAAGGATAACTGGTGAGAACAGACTTTAGGGTGAACTTCCAATAATACCCATCTCCTGGCATTTATTTATGTCTTAGTGCAATCATTCCCCTTGAGTTGAGTGGGACCTGTAACTTGCTTCTCATTACTCCTGTGACTATATTTCATTATATAAAACTGAATCTTGCTAGTAACTCACTACAGGGACTCTCCCTGTTAGCTTGATGAAGTAAATGGTCACATTGGAGAAGTCCACATGACAAGGAACTGTAGACAGCCTCTAGGAACTGATCAAAGAAATGAATTTCTCAGTCCTATAACTACAAGGAACCGATTACATCCAGCAACATTGTACGCTTGGAAAAGAATCCTGAACCTCAGGTCGGAACTCAGTCAACACCTTGATTGGAGATTGTAAGACCCAAAGAAGAGGACGCAGTTCAGCTGTGCGAAGACTCCCCACCCACAGAAACCATGAGAAAGTACATGTGTTGTTTTAAGCTCCTAAATTTGTGGTAATTTGTTACTTGTCAATAAAAACAAATATAACTAACAGGGTTACTGAAGATAAATTAGATGAAATTTGGAAACAGAAAATCCAATTAGAAGAGATAATACAATGGGATTATATATATAATTGCTATGATGTGAGCATTGGAATCAGAAAGAGCTCATTTTAAGCTCTTTATAAAGTTAGGCAATTAATCTAGCTACTTTATAAAGTGGGGAAATAATATTCTCTCAAATGGTTTTTACAAGGAATATGTAAAAGAAAAAACTATATATAGTCTAACACAATGCCTAGCACACATTCTAACTGTGCTATTATGTTATTCTTTACGAGGACCAATGAATGAGAGCTGGCCTGGAATAATGAGAGCGAAAACAGAAATGGTGGTAAGTTTGAGCAACAGCTTTAGGTGGTAGGTCTTAGTGATGATTCCAATATGGATTGAGAGAAAGAGAGGGGGGTGGTGAAAGATGACACAATTTCTAGGTTGGATGCCTGGCTGAGAATGATGCCATAACTGAAATAAAGAGTGCAGAAGGTGGGGCGCCTGGGTGGCTCAGTCGGTTAAGCATCCGACTTCGGCTCAGGTCACGATCTCACGGTCCGTGAGTTCGAGCCCCGCGTCAGGCTCTGGACTGATGGCTCAGAGCCTGGAGCCTGCTTCCGATTCTGTGTCTCCCTCTCTCTCTGCCCCTCCCCTGTTCATGCTCTGTCTCTCTCTGTCTCAAAAATAAATAAATGTTAAAAAAAATTAAAAATAAAAAAAAAATTAAGAGTGCAGAAGGAAGAACTGATTTGGCTGAGGAGATAATGAGTTCTGTTTGGCATGTGAAGTCAATGTGCCCGTGGGAGGACATCCATATGGAGAGGTCCAGTGTACAGCTGGGAATGCAGACTTGGTACTCAGATCTGGGTATATAGGAGGTTTTGGAGACAGTTTTATGTTATCCACAAATTACATCAGTGTTCACACACACACACACACACACACACACACACACGCCCCATCCTAATCTTTCTGGAGAAACATGAGACATCTTTTCTCTTAGAAATAAGTAAATTATGTGCTAGTTTAATAAGCAGAACCCATAATTAAAAAATAGAGAATAGGGAAATATTTTTTTTTAATTTCCTTAGAGATGAATGATGAGTAGTAAATTCCCATATGCCAGAGGGATATTTAAGTTGACTCAGCTTGGCCCGTCTGTTGCAGAGGTTAGCAAACTATGGCCCTAGGGCCACATCCAGCTTACTGCCTGCTTTTGTAAGTAAATTTCTATTAGAACACAGGCACACCTATTCATTTATATATTGTCTATTGCTGCTTTTAGGACACGCAGGCAAAGTTTAATTGTTGTGACCACAAGCTGTAAAGCCCAATATATTTTCTACCTGGTACTTTACAGAAAAAATGTTTGCTCACCCCTGGTCTGCTCCATTAAAAAAAAAAAAAAAAAAAAAAAAAAAGGTAGTATTCCAAAATAGTACATCAGTACATAATACTAAAAAAATGCCATCTGGAATATCACAGCACTGGTCTAAAAAGTTTAAGACTTGGTTTCTGGCATAATCTTCCACTCATTACTTATAATTTTTCCAGGTACCATTTTCTCAGCTGTTAAATATCAATAGTACCTCCTTGACTTGCTTTGTAAGGTCACAAGCAAGTAACTCAAAAACAAACAAACAAAAAAACCAAAGTGTAAAGCACTGAACAAGTGTAAGTCAATGTTACATATTTTTACATTGTCAAGAAATCAATGCACCCAGTCATAACTATACCAGAAAATATAAATATACATTTGGGTATATAATTTATCAAGAAACTTTCTATCTAATATTTTCTGCTATCTTTACCAGAAATATTTGGGTTGAGTAGAACTCATATTGGTACCATTCTTTGTCAAAGAGAGAAGCATAGAAAATTAAGGCATTTGCTTAAAGTCAGTCAGCTAATTAATAGTAGCATCTGAAAGCCAGGGAGGTCTCTTAATACTAGTTTGCTTTCTACATGGCTATATATCTACAGCACTGACTAACTTGAGTGATTATATATATATATATATATATATATATATATATATATATGGCTTCTTTTAGAGAGAGACAGAGAGCAGAGAGCATCTGCAAATGGGGGAGAGGGGCAGAGGGAGGGGGAGAGAACTCAAAGCAGGCTCCATACTTAGCACAGAGTCCGACGTGGGGCTCGATCCCACAACCCCGGAAACATGACCTGAGCTGAAATCAAGAGTCAGATGCTCAACTGACTGAGCCACCCAAACTTCCCTAATTTTTAGAATTTTTTAAATGTTAAAATAGTTGTAGATTTACAGAGATGTTACAGTGATAAGAGTTCCCATATATGCTGTACCCTGTTTCCACTGTTAACATTCATTTTTAAACTAAATAACAAATAACAAGCAGAATATACGATCTAAAAAGTCAGAAAAGTGAGAAAAATGAGTAGATATGTAATACAGAGTTATCATTTTTCTCATTTGACATATGATTAAAGAAAGATGTTGTTACTTGCCCAAGGTCAAATAAAAAAAAATCAATGACACGTAAAATTAGAAATAGAAGTAGATGTGTTAAATGGGGGGACTGTGAGGATGAATGAATTAATGTTTTTAAAATGATTTCAAAATGCGTGGGCTTCTTAAAATGTGTGGACTCCTGCTTAAAGACAAGTCATTACTAACACTGAACTTGCTAATCTACTTTCCAAAACAATCTGTTCTTTCATTAACTCCTTGTTTATTTGCAACATGACCTGGCATGATTTCTGGTATATTTGGAGGCTGAATAAGAATATGCAAGTTTTTTCTTGATTTAGAAAGATGATAATGGAAATTCCAGTGTTCTTTGTCATGTGAACTTTAGAAAAGGAAATCTGGTACTCATTTCTTGACCGGAAACAGGGCAGTGTTTCTTATTTCAAAGTAATAAATTCTCTTAATACTGTTTATTTTTATTTTTACTTTTTTGCTTTTGGACATTTTGTTGCCACTTAAAAAGATGACCAGATTACCCATTTCAATAGAGACACGGTTCTCCAGGATAACCACTTAAATATAAAATATGTTCACTGAAATATCATTTTACCTGCTGATTATTTTTATCTCTTCCAAAATGTAAACGTAGTTATGGGTATACATTTTTTTTTAAGATAAAAGTTTCATCTTGATCATTCAATAGGAAATAAGATTGTATGTGTTAAATACCTAGCTTCTGATAGCACATTAAACTTTTTCATCTCCTTTTCTTCTCTTTTCTCTCCTGCTGGTTCGTAAAAATCAAGAGTTGCAGGTGCAAGAAGAAACAGGTTGGTTGAGCAAGGGTCATGTGTTGAAGTGTTAGGTTACTTACATGTCTTTTATTGCTTACAGCTACATGCTATCTTGCACCATAGATGTGATTCTCCACATTTTACGTCTGAGAAAACTTGGCAGGAAAGAGATCTGAACAGCTTCCCAAAGGTCGCACAGCTTAGGAAAGGCTGGAGTGTAAATATTAACTATGTGCTGGTAATGGGGACCACTTCTTAGGGAGAAAAATCCCTGCTTCTGCACTTTAATGCTCTCAATTTCTATGAAGATTCTTCTCTTGCCTCTACAAATTCCCCTGCACGTAAGTAATCCCTGATAAATGGGTCGTGGTCAAAGAAGTTTCCTCTGATTAAAATAGAAGACAACGTAACGAGTTCTCCAAAGCCATGTATCCACTATAATTAAGAGCAGATTTCCTCCCAACTTTGTTGAAACCTCCAGTCAAAGACAGCAGTGTGCTACTCTGAACTGAGTGCAAGCCTGGGACTCAGAACATTCTGACAGCCATGGCTCAGACTGTAAGTTTGTGTTTTTTATACACATTGTATCTTCATGATAAAACAGTTACATTAAATCTACTTTCACGGCATTGATGGATTTTTGGAATGAGACACTACATGATATAATCCTTTATAGATTGTGAAGACCATATTATGGTGCTATTATATTTTAGTGGTTACAATATCACCTTAAAACATAAATACAGAGGTTACTCAGAAAAACTAGTTAAGTGAAAATGTTGTTACTTGTCTAACATCCACAACTAAGGTAATTTTTACCAAACCCTACCAATAGAAACTGAAAGACACCAAACAATTGATACACTAAACAAAGAATCAAAATTAAACATATACAAAGTTTCTGTAATTAGTTTTGAATATCAGTTGCTTTACTGTCCAAAGTATCAGACCCCTTCTTACATAACTTATGTAAGAAATATATATATACACACATATATATATATACATATATATATATATAAATATATATATAAATCATTTTAGTAAATGTTAGTATTAGCTTTCCATTTGATGTAACATTTGAAACCTTATCTATGGTTTGTTCTGGGAATGTATCCATCATTTGCAACCTTGTGCCAGGGAAAGACCATTTAGATTCCAAAAAACTGAAACAGAAGCAAAGTTTTGGAATACAATCTATTTATAATTTGGCCACTATCTATAACATAGGCTTTCTATGAGGTTGATAATGCTAAGGACTAAACAACAGTTTTTAAGCAAGTATGGGCTAGAGAATTGGCATAAGAGATAAAATGAAAAGTACAAAAAAATCTAAAAAGAAACAAAAACTGTCCAAATAAATGAGAATTGGTAACATTGGGTCTGTTCATATGAATACTTACAAATAATTTGCATTTTATGTGATGAAAGACTGTGAACTTTGAAAAGATAACAAAATACGAAATATATACATATGCATACATGGAACCAGAAATACAAAAAGGAACACATTTCTTTTAAAGCACAGGCAGAGTAGTGAAGAAAAGTTAAAACTGGAGAAGTAAAGTTTTTAAAAGTCATTTAATTTGAAGGAATATTTCTCCCCATCTTGTAACTTAAATGTATACCTACAGTGGAATTTATTAAAGTCAATAGGCTTAACTGTAAATTTCAATAAGCTTAAAAGCAAGCACAGCTTATTTGAAAGTGGGGGGAAAATTCCCATGGCAATAATTTGCTTTCTAAATTTGTCCACAGGTTGATTTTATTCATCCTTCCCATTAAAGATTTAGGCGCAAATAAACCTAGTCTCAAAGAAATACTTTAATAAAACAAAAACTAACTTAAAGTTATTTTTTTGCAAAGTCAGATTTTCATAACTCTATTTATTAAAGTTTATTGTAAATATGAACTAAACCTTAAAAATATACACACAAACAATGTCTTAACCTGTGTAACAGCCTGCCTGGTATGTATTTGATACTTTGAGAGAAAATATTAACTCTGCCTTAGAGTCCTTAAGGAGTCCTTCAAGATTCACCTTTGCCTGGACCCTTTTGAGATAAAACCACCTAGTGAGAAAAAGCTGGATTTTAGAATATGAAAAACTTCATACAAATCCTTACATCTGCCACTTACAAACTTGAGGATCTTGGGCAAGTTATTTAAAATCTCTAAGGCTAAGATTACTCTGATGAAAAATGACGGTGGGAGGGAGGACAATAATAGCAGGATTTGAGTAAGGATTAAATGAGATAACTATATATGAAAGAGCCTAATAGACCCTCATAAATGTTAGTGTTTTATAAAATAGGATTCCTTCCCTACTATAATCGGTTTTATAAACTAGATTGATGGGCTGGATAGATAGCAGAGTATACTCAATATAGTAAGTGTTATAATAACATCGAAATTCTGAATCCTTCCTATTTTCCTGGGATTACATTAGGTGTCTGACTGGCATGGCTGATATCTTAATCCTCATAACTAACTCATAACAATGAACTAGGTACCACTGTTGTAACCATTTTACAGATGAAAAAAAAAATGAAGTTTAGAGGAGTGAATTAACCCAGAAGAAATCTTTTACCTTTTATAAAAAAAAAAAAGAATTAATCCAATATCAAATGCCCACCATCTAAACCCACACACTCAATAGACCTCACCTGAACTATTCCCAAGGTTGTCATTAAGTGCCCTTTCAAAATATGCACATCAGCAAAAAAATTAAAATGGGGGAAATTCAGGTAAAGAGGGGAATTCCAAATCTGGCAATAGCAGGAAAAAAAAAAAATAACAACAAAACAAACGAAACCAGAAAGATTGCACGGTACATAGCTTTCTGAAAAGATTCTCTGAGAATGTGCTCATCGCCTCCCAACTTCAAGCCTCTGTGGTTGTTTGTGCTATTTCTATAAAAGCCTAGGATTTAAAAAATGTTTTCATCTGTTATATATCATCTTGTCCGTTATATAACCCACAGAGGCTGTGAAAACAATCTCATCACTATAAAAGCCTTCAGACCCACATTAACCTGGAAGATCATATTTTTCTTACTCGATTTGGGGACCCACAGGAACTCCCACATTTCGTGTACTCGATAATATATTGAGTAACTCATAGAGGGCATCTTGTTCATTCTCTTTTTCATCTTTGGGGTGTTTTGCTTGCATAGAAAAGACAAGGTCTTGAACCATAGATCAAAACTCTAACACTTTGCCTGAAGTGGTAGCATATTCTACCTTATACCGATCTGCGACCCACAATTACATTTACAATTAAAGTAAATTCAAATTAAATGCTTTTGAGAGTTTTAACAGCTTTATAAAATAATTATGAAATGACCATTTGTATCTAGTTCTGTCATCAAAGCAAATACTGACAACCAGAGAATGGCTAATGACCCGAAGAAATTTTTGCCTCCTTCTTGCCTACTTTAAATAGGAAATGACTTAAGTCTTAATCAAAAGTCCTTCAGGGGCGCCCAGGTGGCTCAGTTTGTTAAGCATCCAACTTCAGCTCAGGTCATGATCTCACAGTTTGTGGGTTCCAGCCCCTCATTGGGCTCTGTGCTGACAGCTCAGAGCCTGGACCCTGTTCTGGATTCTGTCTCTGTCTCTCTCTGCCCCTCCCCCACTCATGCTGTGTCTCTGTCTCAAAAATA
This sequence comes from Prionailurus viverrinus, assembly GCF_022837055.1. NCBI lineage: Eukaryota > Metazoa > Chordata > Mammalia > Carnivora > Felidae > Prionailurus > Prionailurus viverrinus. The sequence continues at coordinate 57,644,246 of NC_062578.1, forward strand.
AACAAAACATTAAAAAAAAAGAAGTCCTTCATTTTACCTATGGAAAAATCTTTTTTTTTTCTTTTCATCAGTTAAAATATGAATTTTCAAAAGTTGGTGTGGGTGGTGGCTCCAAACTGCAATACTGTAACTATTGTTATGCTTTATTTCACAATATAAAATGAATTGCCAGCTTAATTCACTGATCACAATAGAGTAATTATATAGATTGTACATATTGAGTCAATACATGCCTTGATAGCCCTCAAATTATCTATTATTTATTTGCCATATTTTCTTTCACGATCATCTTTCATGAATGTGAATCCTAAATTACAAAATATCGCCACAACTTCAGTTGTAAGCCATGGGAAATCATCTCTCAATAGAATATAAGAATGAAACGTTCTGTAAGTTCTCAAAATACGATTATCTTTCTCTCACCTATCCTCTTCTATCAGCTATCTATCAATCATCTATTTATATATCTATTGATTCCTTTTCCCCTTCATCTGAAAACAAATTTAGACGCATGGTCGCTTAAATGGAGCAGTTGAGAAGTTAACTGAGGTACACCAGATTGCCAAGTGGAAAAACAAATAGAAATAACCGATATGAAATAAATGAAGAAATTCAGCAGATCATAAAAGAACAAAGGGTGTACAACCATGCAACTCCATGGACAGTGACTCACATACAAGCAAATGAAAGCAGCTGACCACGTACCCACACACCTTGGCAGAGGTGCACTCCACACCCGTCGGCCACCACCAAGACAGATGATCTCTGACGTTCCTTCCAGGCGGTAACCTGATGAGCATGAGAAGGTCAAAGTGTCACCAACCCCAAAGCTGAACCCGATTCGGTTACCATATTGAGGAATTCCAGGATCTTCACAAGGTTCGAGGTTATATTCTGTAAATTAGATGGAGAGAAGGACGAAGAAAATGATAGTATTCACTTTTAAGGATATATTGCTGTTGTTTGCAAACTGGATGCTCCCGGGCTTAGTCAGACATTTAATAAGTGAAGCATGCTAATGACACACATACTTTTCTTCTTTTGTGAAAGATCTAATAGCTTAATAAATACTTTTATGTGTGAAATTCAATATAAATGAGAAAATGTCACCTTCCGAGTGATAAATTGAAAATGTAGCTATTTATCTCCTATTCTTTTCTCTGCGTTAGAAACATTTCCATTTCACTGATTTTGACTTATAATAATAGCATAAGAGATGCATATTTTCAAACACAAAATAACATTTTGGATGAGATCATTTGCACTTTTGAAATGCATTTTACTTAATGGTTTTAATCTAAATGACAAAGGCTCTTCGCCTCTCCTCTACAAAGAGTTCTATTAATCCATATTCTGAAAAACATAGGGGTTCAAAAGGCAATGGTTTATGTAAGACTGAAATGCCCACATGCTGAAAATTGTTACATTATAGATTTATATAAGACAATTTCCGCCAGCAATGAATGAACATCATGAAAATGAACAGCTGAACACTCTTCAAGGTATAACAGAGTAGAGTTGATTAAACAACATTATAATTTTTTTACCATTCTAAGAAGAAGTAGCTTATCTAAAAATACTCCCAGGGCATGCACTTACCTTGTAATTTCAATGGAGAACAAAAGGGATTATTCCATGTTGATGTACTATTCTATTGTTTAAAAAATGTATTTGGATATACTTTTAACATTCTAGGTTAAAACTGATTATGCTCATATACTATTCATTACAGAATACCTTAATTATTTTAGAAGTATTTCCATGCAAATACTAGAGTAAGAACTGAAAACGAGGTTAGCATTTGTGTGATTTTATGTATATACATTATATAATAAATATATATAATTATAATATTACAATTTTAATTTTAGCAAGTGGACATAAGATTTACTTATTAATATCTCTGTATTCAGAAATAACTACTTGCCTCATTATTCCATTCACTAGAAAGTGGAACTCTAACTGATACAAAACTTTTTATTCACTTTGGTTGTACAAATTTTTTTCCTGGATTCCAAATTATAATGTTGTCTCTAGATGAGGTTATTCTAGAATAGAGGGATAACCACATTAATTTTTTCTAGATCATCTGTTTCCAAATCATTAAATTGAGTTTACCTTAACCTTGGCCTGTAAACCATGCCTTTTCTAAGACACATAAAAAATAGAATATCACTGGTTTAATTCATATTCATTTGAGTCTAACTAAAATATATATTTGAATTTCCATTTTAAGTTCACTAAGCATTTTAGCTACTTTTGCCCTCTGTTAGAATTTTGTAGGAATGCAAGTTAAAGAAATGTAATTAATCTACTTAGAGTTTCTAGCAATTCATTCATTTATTTAGCTTTTGTTTAAAGGTTCTCTTAAATGTACTACTATAGACGATCTTCAAAGTATTTCAAACTTCCCTTACAATTTATTGATAGAGATTTGTTTCCCCCTGCTCCATCTTGTCTGTCATTTTTCCCTGTCTCGCCATACCTAAATTATGCTCATACTTTAAAAAAATTGACTTTGGGGGCGCCTGGGTGGCGCAGTCCGTTAAGCATCCGACTTCAGCCAGGTCACGATCTCGCGGTCCGCGAGTTCGAGCCCCGCGTCGGGCTCTGGGCTGATGGCTCGGAGCCTGGAGCCTGTTTCCGATTCTGTGTCTCCCTCTCTCTCTGCCCCTCCCCCGTTCATGCTCTCTCTCTCTCTGTCCCAAAAATAAATAAACGTTGAAAAAAAAATTAAAAAAAAAAAAATAAATAAAAAAAATAAAAAAATTGACTTTGTTACAAAAGCTTTTTTAATTGGTCTATTTTCTTACCAGAGAATGTAATATTGAATCCTTCATATGATATTGAAAAATCTGAAATGAAGCGCAACTGAGCTCTGAAATTTCCATAGAGACCAGCATTGATTGTTGAAGGAAGTTCTGAACCAGTAAGGCGTGCCAGTGGTTGGGTAAAACTACCATTCTCTGTGATCAGTAAATAGTCGTGATGGTCTTCCAAATGGAAGGTGTGAAAATTGAACTGCACACCTATTAAGAAACAGAGGAAAATTAGACTCACAAAGTATATCGGTAAAACACAGGAAGTTGATGGGGCGCTTGGGTGGCGCAGTCGGTTAAGCGTCCGACTTCAGCCAGGTCACGATCTCGCGGTCCGTGAGTTCGAGCCCCGCGCCAGGCTCTGGGCTGATGGCTGGGAGCCTGGAGCCTGTTTCCGATTCTGTGTCTCCCTCTCTCTCTGCCCCTCCCCCGTTCATGCTCTGTCTCTCTCTGTCCCAAAGATAAATAAAAACGTTGAAAAAAAAATTAAAAAAAAAATTATTAAAAAACACAGAAAGTTGCCAAACTAACTAAAACCAGGACTTGCTTTGTAATTAAATTCTCTGAAAATGAAAAGCACTGCTATAAAATATTCCAAGTGTATCATCTAATAAAATCTTTTTTTTTCCTTTTAGCTTTCTTATAAGACATGTAGTGAGTCATGTTTTGGAAACTGCTTGGAAATAAAATTTAAAAATCAATGCCTGAAAAGAAATCACCTGAGTTTTCTGAAAATATCAAGGAAAATTCATATGCTTTATTTATATAGAAGTGCAGCTTTCTGGCAAATACTTTACATGTTTCCTTCAATTCCTCCTTCAATCTCCTCAAACAACACAAAAACAGTGCTTAGTGATACAACACACAACTTCCAAAGATGCTTAACTCTAGAAGAGAAATATATAGCAGGCATAGGGAGAAACTGTTGAATGAATATAATGACTATTTTTCACACACTTCAACCTGTGTGTATAACATACTGAAAATTACACATATAATTGTTCAGATCCCTGAAATTCACAAACTAAACTCATTTTTTGCAAATACAACTAGATCAATAGACACAACATTACTACCAGCAGAGCCTCTTTTGTGAAACTTTTCTATCACTTCACTTTGCCAAAAGTAACCACTCACTCAACTTCTAGTAGCATAGGCTAATTTTGCTGCCTTATATAAATGTTTTGTAGTTTATATAATGGATTCATATAACATATACTCTTCTGGGTCTGAGGTATGTGAGATCCATCTCTATTTTTGCATGTGGTTGTGAGTTATTTATTTTCAGTAATATATAGTATAGCATTCAATTTTGTGAAGACACCATATTCATTTATCTGTTCAACATTTGATGGTCATTTAAGTACTTTGTTTTAGCATGAATGCAGATGGTGTTGTGAATATTCAAGTATGTCTTCTGAAGAAGATCTATTTCTGTTGGGGACATAGCTAGGAGCGGAAATAAATACTGGGTCATGTCCCATTACTGGGTCATCAACAGTAGCTCTAATAGATACTGCTTTAAAAAGTGGCTGTGTCAATTTACATTTCCATTGCCAAATCTGGTTGCTTTGTATCTTTGTCAATAGTTCTTTTTTTTTTTTTCATTCGTTCCATTCTGATGAGTATGGTGTGGCATTGCCTTGTGGTCTTACATGAGTTTTTAATGATATTGTCTAAAATAGATGTTAAAGACTAACAGTTATACACACACCCACACAAAACCCTCCTATTGTGGGTAAGGTACTATGTGAAATAAAGGATGACTACCACATTCATCTTTCCCTTGAAGTATTTTTTTTTAAGTTAACCAAAAAAAAAAAAATCATTAAAATATGTATTAAAAAATCCCAAAACTCAGAGTATGATAAGTAACATTCTTTAATATTATTCATTGACATTGTAGCTCAAAATGCTGAATATGCTTCCACTCTTCATTGCTTTAAAAAAAAGGATATAAAATGAGACCAAATACACTGAAAACATAAGCAATTATAAGACAAGGTTATTATTGCATAATGGGCCAGTGATTTGGATTTGGAAAAGATTTGAAATATACAACAATATTATTTTTCAAACTCTTTTTAAATATGTAAATTGTTTTTTTTTCCTCTCCACAATGAGCAGGAATCTAAGAGCCCTCATAGAAGGAGTCCAGAAATTGAGTCAGTCGTTGAAATGTTCTTCAGTATAAAAGTGGTAATTGGCCCTAGCTAGATGCAAATAAAAATGTTGCGTGTAGGTATGACAAGGAGACAATGCTTTGCCATCTAGAGTCACTGCTATCTATATTTATAAAACAACATAAAAGTTGAAATTTAGATAAGTCAATTTGACATTTACTATGGAATAAAACTAAGAAAAACTAGAGAATAGGAAAGTAGATGGACAAATGACAAGAAAAATGTTTTTTTGCACATAACATATATTTTTAGAAAAATGCATTTACTCTCATATGCACTAAGTTAATATGTGGGAAAATTAAACATTTTGTTAGATGATGATATTAAGAAGCCCATTGTTGAGTGTAACCTTGCCTTTCTAAGACTTACTTTTTTCATTTGTAAAATGGTGTTCTAGGGTTGACTTTAAGTGTAAATGAGCCGATATATAGGGATGGCTTGACACAGTGCTTTGCACAGAAGAAGGGCTCAGCAGATGTTAGCTATTGTTATTATTCAACATGAGAGCTGATTGTTTTTTTTTTTTTGTCACTCCATCCTAGCCAGCCACTTTATAAAAGGAAACTTCTATTTGTTAGATTATGATTTAAACAATAAAATCTATTTTTATTACATCACAACAAGGTAAGACCTTCAAAATTCTGCTAAAGGTCAATGAATCCAAGTAAGAAAAATGTACTAAGAGACTCCTATACTGTAGGCATTACAGAATATAAAGATTTAGAAGACCGTGAATAACTCCTGGTCTATCTGAGGGAAAGTTCAAACATTCTGCTAAGTACTATAAAGGTGATTAATATAAGTCAGGACAGGAGGATAGAAACAGAAGTAACCCACTTGTCAGAAGGGTCAGCAGAGGCTTCCGAAGGCAAGGAATCTCAGAAATGAGCAGAATTTTGTAGAGGAGCAGCTCGAGGATAGATATTACAGGAAGAAGGGGCAGATAGGTAAGGACACATGATCTTAATAGAGCAGTGGGTATTTGAGGAGCAGTGAGGACAAGCCAGTGGTTTCAACATCATAGTATCTTCTCAGAAAAGTGATCATTAAAGAAGGTTTATGAAGGCAATTACTGTTACAGACATAATGGGAAAGATTTGGGCTTAAAATCAAAATATCATGAATATCTAGATTTCAGTTATAGTTATGTCACCAACCATGACATTGACGGTGTCATTTAGACTCATGTGTGTCTTTTTTCTGATCCTTAAGTTTTTAAGATTGGATTAGACTGTGCTTTACCTAGTGATAAATCTACTTTTAAAAGCTCAAGGGTTTTTTTTGTTTTGTTTTGTTTGTTTTGTTTGTTTTGTTTTGAATATAGTCCTCTACCATCCCTGCCTCAGATCTCTAGTGGACTAGAACACATAATTAATATTTATGTATTTATTTATTTATTTATTTATTTGAGAGAGACAGACAGACAGACAGACAGAATGCGAGCAGGAGAGGGACGGAAAGAGGGGAACACAGAATGTGAAGCAGGCTCCAGGCTCCGAGCTGTCAGAACAGAGCCCAATGTGGGGCTCGAACCCATGAGCCATGAGATCACGACCTGAGCTGAAGTTGGAGGCTTAACCAACTAAGTCACCCAGGTGCCCCTAGAACACATAATTAGCATCTTGATTTCTGAAATATGTCTAAGGAAAATCTCTTATGGTATCATTGTAATTAAGGAGCAATATAGGCTGGATGATACCATGGTTAACTGAATTTGAAACAACTGTTTGTATTTGAACACCTTGACTTAGTGTTAAGTGGTGAAGGGGTTACTGATGGTATGTTTGAAGTATCTTATATCTTAAATATTTAGATACTTAGATCTGTTCTAGTCAAGATCGTATAAACCCCTAAAGTCCTGATGATCATGATTATTTAAGAAAATTCTGGCAATAGATATAAATATAAATAAAATGTAAGTTGTTTCAAAACGATCTCACAAAAACTCTGGATAAAGACTAATATAATAAAATATAAGGGGGGTAAACATAAAAGCCTCAACTGCCCTCCACTAGGGCTATTGAATCAGGATAAAGGTTAAGGAGTCATTTCAAGGTTAAGCAAATGGAAGAGATATAAGCAAAACAAACAAAAACAAACAAACAAAAAACAGGATTATGGGGAGTGGTGATGAAGACATATAAATGACAATGAAATATATAAATATAGGTAGGGAGGTAATGTGCTTTCAGAAAAAAGAGCACTTGATGTGGAGTCATAGGATGTATATTCAAGTTCTTTGTCCAATCTTCACAGGCACCTTGGCTTTGAGTGTATAATAAATAACCAGGTCTAGTGAGTTCAGATTCTTGTCTATAAAATACAAATAACACCTACATGACTTCACAAGGTGTTTGCAAGATTCTACTGATCCTTGATAAAATCAATTCTTAAAAAAAGGGCTTGCACTGAAGATCGAAAAAAAAATCAACTGTACAAATATACAATTTTAGGATTTGGGCTTTAAATGAGTATTATGATATAACAGCAAAAAAATTAACAAACATGGACGGGCTTCATTAATGGAAAATATTTCTGGAGTTAAATAATGCCATATTGTGTTTTCTTCTGGAAAAACACATTTTGGAAGGATGTTGATATGTCTGGATATCAATAAACTGGAAGACATCCAGAGAATGGTGATTAGAATGGCAACGGCAATGAAAATACCTTGTGATAAAAAATTGAAGGAAATGAGGTCTGGGAAGAAGACCCTGGGATAAAGGTTTTCTTGGTCATGATCGCATGATCATGGGGGCAGCAGACATGAACACATCATGGGCACAGTCAAGTGACTTGGTGTGTTGCAGAGTTAGGGTGGAGAAAGGATGAGGTTGTTGTTTGGGTTGATTTGTCTAACTCCAGAGGGCAGAACAGGAATAACAGTTGCAGAATAATTTTCAAACATTTAGAATTGTACAAAAACTGAGCAAATTTTCCCAAGAAAGAAGTTTCCTGTCGACACAAGTGTCAATATCAGGCCAGTTCATCATCTTTCTGGAACGCTATAGAAAGTGGTATACTAGGTGACAGGTTACACTGTATTACCTTGACAATTCTTCCCAACTTTAAGAGATTATCCTTCATATAACTTTGGTTACCCTTTGGAGTAGTTGTACTTCCAACAAATTTTGTTGGCTCTTAAAGGAAAGCATCTAAATCTGCATTTCTTGCCATGTAAATACAGATTTAATTAACACTTGCAACCTGTGAAGACGCAAAACCTTAAGTGTTAATTAAACCTCTATTTACATAGCAAGCAGTATGTAGCCTTCCATTTTCTTGTATAATACAAGGAAGCTTATTTTAAACTCCATTAATCCACTGCACACTGGAATAATAGGATGCTCCGGTTAACTTCCAGCAAAGAGTCTCGTATTATGGAGAACAACAAAAACCACAGTTTACAAAGTCTTCTACTTCGTTCCTGCTGTTCAGTACCAGAATACTCATTTTAACTTTTTTTCTCAATACTTTTTAATTTCATTAAAATAATAATTCCAATATAATCCTCACCCGCAATAAAATGATGTATAATTTTAATAAAGGCAAACTTCATTTGTGAAAACACAGTGAATTCAAATGTATTAAACATAAGCTTTAATTTTAAAAATTGTAATAGCATCTTTCCATTGCTGAGATTGTTTTTTTAAGATTTTCTATAGTAAAATCAGTAAGTACAGAATAATAGTAAAAATCAATAGGAACAATTTAACAACAGAGCTAAAAGGAAAACTACTTCTCCAAAGCAGTTTTTAAAATGAATAAATGTACCCTTTTTCAAAAGATTAGCACATGGAGATCTTTAGGGAAATAATCTTAATCCATTTTTGTTTCGATACATTAGGATCGCTATTTTCCCACTAAGGTGTTGCCTTAATTACTTCTGCAAGCTTAGAAGTTTGGTTGTATTGCCTGAATGAACCATATTTAGTTCTACAGAACCTTTCATTTATTTGTTCAAAAGACATTTATTAACAACGATCATACGAACAGTGCAATTTTAGACTCCCATTCAGTTATGTGAGATATATCTGCAGTTCTAACAGAAAAATGATATACAAGTATTTCTGGAATGGTTGTAAATTCATATGACGAATATAATTATCATAAACAATCATAAACATGTTAAAAACAATGTATATAAAGATGTCATGTTTGCTTTACAATTGGCTCAGCTCTTCAGATCATCTTCCTATTGCCTTTGGAACTTTTAAATCAACCTCTTAATACTGTGAGAGAGACAAAAGCCATCATGTTGGAGATTTTGTTGACATGAAAATTCCCAATAACATTAGTTTAATATACCAAAAGAAAATAAATATCTCTTACATTACCCTTCTGGTAAAAACATAAGTGTATTTAATACTATGGAAAAGTAAATATAATCCTCTGCTCCAGTTACTCAGATTGAATTTTGTGTTAGCATATTTTAGTACTGATCTGTTTTTGCTCATGCAAAATGACATTGTAAAGGACAATGAAATAAAAATAGATGCAATGAGAATTCAGAAGATAGTCCAATTATCATTGCATGAGGCAAATTACCTTTTCCATGAGTTACATCAACAGTCCACGTACAATTCAGAGAATTTGGATAAAATTCCGGGTAACCAGGTGATAATATTGTTCCACTAGGCCCTCTAACATCTCCTCCACATAATGCTGAAAATACAAAGAAATACAGTCATATGATCAGTCATAGTTAGAGAGGCAGAGGCTGAACAAATCTCTCCTCGCTTGAAATAGAATGAATCTGATTTTCTTTGCTTAAGCTACTTCTCGGTAATAACAGGAGTGTGTAAAAAACCTCTTCCAATGCTAGGAAATAGTTTCATCCACACAGCCCTGGAGAAGAAAAAGGTATGTAATAGCCTCTGGGAATTAGCCTCAAGATAACGTAGCTCATCTTCCCCCATTTGAATTTGAAGTACATACTTATCTTATACATTTCTAATTACAAGTAACATTTGCATAAATTGGTCATAAATTAAACATGAGTAATTAATTGTTTAGCAGCCCCTCTTTTATTAAGCTTTAAGAAAATGAATTGTTAATTATGCAAAATCATTTATTTTAGATTCCTAAAGGGGTATGTGTCATTCTTCATATAATTCTTTTTAAAACAATGAGCAAAGCTGCAGAAATTTTGAAGGCTGCTTCTGCACTTCTGCCTTTCTCCAGGAAGTGTCATGAAGAAACTGGAATTTTTGAGAAGCTATAGATTTTAAGCAAATACTTTAAGGTATTAAAAATAAATACATGTTTATGAGCTAAGGTCAAATAAATTCAAATGTGATTCATTTTTTTAGAAGAAATTGTAGTTTAGAATGCCTTCTACCACATTCAACAACCATCAGTGGTTATGGTATACCAGATAGTTTTATCAGTATTAAAAAGTCCAGGTGGAGATGCCAGCTCTCCTGGACGTGGCCAAGGAAATAAGAGCTGTGAATGCAACATATGGCCTTGTCTGCTCTGATCCTTCTTTAACTTCCCTGGAACACAGAAAGGGGAGTTTGGCCTTATGGTTTTCCATGATTTCCTCCAAGTAATGATGCTCAGAAGAGTTGAGGCAACGTTGGCTACTATTCTACACTGACCTGACTAGAAATAAGTTGTCTGCAGTTCCTATAAGTGTTTAAGCACGCAGGCTTCAATATAGGTGTGTGTGTGTGTGTGTGTGTGTGTGTGTGTGTGTATGTATATATATATATATATATATATATATATATATATATATATAACATTTACATATGTATACAAACTAATATCCATTTCCACTTCTCCTTTATTATTTCTTTTACTCCACCCAGGAGTAAACGAAGATCTTTTCAAGTGCCTCTCTTAAAGTTGTCCTATAGACTGCCTCCCTGAAACCAAAATAAACCCATGCTTTCAATTCCATTTATTATCAATACATTGCAATACTATGCACAGTTTGCTACCTTAGGCTCCTGTTTAGAGCCTGCATAGGACTTCGTTGGCAACTATTATTATTGAACCTCTCAAATTTCCTTTCAATTTTTAAAACAGGCCCATTGCGTTTTTGTGATCAATTTAAGAGCTAAGTATACAATTCCACTATATCCTGCTGATAATGGTGGTGCTAAGTTGACCTGCTTTTACTTTCCTTGTAATGCATATGCTTTCTACTTCTTGACAGAGGACTGTTTACTTTTTTTCCCTAGATTATTTTTACATATGTCAATTTATTCTTAATATACTATATTTCCTTTTTTCACTATTGTGAGAGCTGGAATGAATGAATGAATGAATGAATGAATAAATGCAACATGGTATGAATTTGTTGAGTGAAATGTGACAAATGAAGGTGCTCTATCATGTGAAAGGACTACCTTTCATACAGCTAGAGTAACACTTAGTGAACAGAGAATCAAAATTAAGAGAGTTAAATTAATTTGTAAATTAAACACAAAAAAAAAGAGTTGTGAAATTTTTATTCAGTACATCAGACATGTGCTCCTGTGCATGTCTGTGTAAGCAGCATGTGTACAAGTTGTAGACAGAAAGCCCTCTATGCATCAGCATTCTTTGGAGTAATGCTACTTTGTCAAATCTCCTTTCTGTACTTGGAGGATTTCTTGACAATTTTCTGTCAGTTACACCTACCACATCTGTGTTGAAGACAGACCATTAAAGGGACTTTCTGCAGATAAGTGAATAAAGTTAGAGAAACATAAACACATGAATATATTTAGGAAGAATGGTGCATATCTAATATACTACTAATGACCATTTATATTATTACTTTGATTATAACCAGATGATAAACATAGAGTGCATTTTAATGACACAGGGGAGATTTCTGTTATTTGAAAATATTAGTAGTAGATAAAGACCTCGAAAGGAACGGACTTAAAAATAGAATTTCATGGTATATTATGGACAAAGAGTGTGATTTAGGTTTTTTTTTCTGAAAGATGAAACTAAAAATATGAAAACTATGAAAATGCATACTTTATTTTATATTGTAAAACTTAGGATAAAATTCCAACTGCTCACTAGTTTTTAACAAGAGAAAAACTACCACTCACATTGAACTTCCAATGTGACAGGTACTATTCTGAAGAGTTTTATTTTTATTAACTCCATTAACCCCATATCAACCCAATGAGAAAAGTGCTGTAATTATTCACAATTTACAGATTAAAAGGCAAGTACGGAGGAACTCCAGCAGTCTAGTTCCAGAGTCTGTGATCTTAAGCCAACTTTTTTTTTTTTTTTAACTTTTGCATTTCGCAGACCAATACATTTTCTTTCTTTCTTTTTTAAGTGTTTCTTTATTTTGAGAGACAGTAAGCAAGAAAGCAGGGGAGGGGCAGAGAGAGCAAATCCCTAGCAGGCTCCATGCTGCCAGAGCAGAGCCCCATGCAGGGCTTGAACACATGAACAAGGAGATCATGACCTAAGAAGAACCAAGAGTGGGATGCTTAACTGACTGAGCCACCTAGGCACCACTTAAGCAGACTCTTGAATCAAGTATTGATTTGCTTTCACAAGTTATTTTTTCTACCAAAAAAATAATAATAATTATAGCAAGCTATGATGTCCTTCACCTGTTTAATTTGTAGCATTCCCCTCAAATGATCAATCTATATAAAAACTATTCAAGTATATTTTTCATTTTCTCAGAGATTCATTTCAATCCTTTCATATTCAAATCACTCTCTTTTGAAAGCTCCTAAAACCTAAGTGTGTCAGTATTCTTGCCTTTAATTGATTTATATCTTATGAATTCTCATTTGTCAATGGTTTTTATCTGTAATTGAAACTGTCTTCCATCAGCAGCAGCCACAGCATCATTTTCATCAACCTAATGAAATCCTTCATCTTTCTAAATGAGATTATTTTACATTGCAAATATTTGGAATTGTATTTGCTTTGTATTATTGGTTTTTTGAACAATCACAAGAAATTAACGACACATGCATTGATATAATGCATAGTGATACATGCTAATGCAGGTTGAGTTGGATTAATTTTATAAGTGGTTAATTTATTACAGAATATCCTGTCAATCTGATGATGTTTGCTTCTCTAAAAAGTCCCCTTCCTATTAGAATGCTAAGAAAGTATAAGAGGAAATCAGCCCATTAGAATCGCTCATGACAAGACTAAAATTGTAAGATGAATGAAAGAAGGTAAATCTTACGTGTGATTTTATTTTACTTTGAGATAGAAAATGGAACTCAAATATATTATAAAAAGATACAGTGATACACAGAGCATTAAGAAAGTTGCTCCAATAGTATTTTTTAAATTCAGTTTGAGAGAACACATGGCGATTTGTAAGGTAAACTTCATTAGGATTAGAGTGTCCAAAAAGGATGTCATGGATCTCTTATCTGTTTTTGTAGGTCACCTCTTCTAAAGAAATTCTAGTTTATCCCTCAACCTTGCTGATGGATGCCATATGTCTTTAGGGATGCAAACAATTTTGTAACAGACATAATAGGTTTCTATGTTCTTGTGAATGGGAGATAGACAAATTGTATATCAAGTGAAACATGGCAGAGAAATTAGGGAATGATAAAATGTACATGGGTACATAATACCCAGTTACTTTATATTAGAGCAAACAGCTAGCAAGGAGAAGCATATAAAAGGACAGAGATTAGTAGCACAGCAAGGTCACAATGATAGCCCAAAATATGAGTTGAGGGCAATTAGCCAGATATACAATGATCTTGGCTAGTAGTTGTTTCCTTTTTCCCTCTCTGATTTTTGCCACATATGATTACTACTTTTGTCACATGATAAGTATCAGAGTTTTAAAATAGTAAAGTCTCCTCAAAAGCCAAGCCCTTGGATGTTATTGCCCAGACCTGTAAAATTACACCTTGCTCTTTGTTGTGATATATACCGGCAAGCATTCAATTGTCTAACTCGAGCAGACAATTTCTAGACTGAGATCCATTAAAACATTTTGAATATTACAATGGAGCACAGAAATAACCACCTAATACATATCCCATTATGATGTTTTTGTTTGTTTCTTTTTAATCTGGAATTTGTTTTCTTCTATTTCCGGGTTTCCCCAATTTGAACTGTAAACCCATATCAGAAATTCTTTTCACTTAAGTATCATGCATATTTGCTTATCTTGAACTCTTGGATACTAAACATCAATCCATATACTCTTTTGCTAGTTTAGCCTATATGCTCAAACCTTTTAATTATATGGAACATTTAAATTTAATATTTTAATAATATGGAAGAAATAAGGGAGATTATGAGTTTAAGTACACTCAGTTCAATTGTGTGTTCTGCCTCTATGCCCTGGGTGATCCTGAGCTAATTGTATAATCTCTCTAGTATCTAACCACCACCCCCCCACCCAATAAGATAGCTATAGTGTTTGTAAGACAAAATGGGATAATATGAGGGTGAAATTGCAGTGCCAAGACAAAAGGTGAAAATAAGTCTTGTGTTAAGCAATTCAGAACATATGGCCCACCCAACTATTTATCAGATAGGTAGCTATCTTAATTAACAATGCTTAGTTCCTAAAGGGTTGAGTCATACTAGGCATATGACCTCAAATTTACCCCTAATACTCCTGACAATCTTCTGTCCCAACTACATAGAAAATACCACCTGGCTGTGACTTTTGACATACACACTACTTTTGACACTTTGGTCAAAGTAGAATGCTATCCTAGCTTTTCTTGTCTGACCTTCTCCAGAGCCATTCAAACCACAGTTCTATGAAAAACACTGTAGAGATATCCAAGAGTGAGATCCAATAATGTAGCTAGTAAAAACTGTGTGTGTGTGTGTGTGTGTGTGTGTGTGTGTGTGTGTGTGTGTGAATAGAATTTCTGTTATGTCAGAAGATGTCTTTTAAAAATATATGTTAAAGAAACAAGAAGAATGTATGGTTCTTGATCTCAAGAATATAATAAGGAAAATAAGAAAATGAGTATAACTGTTATCTCCTCCAGTAGCTCAAGAATATAGACAGTGTTTTTCCATGAACAACAATATTTCTTTAGTGCCTACACAGTAAAATTAATGAATATTGATTTAGTGAATCAAAAAGTGGTTATAAGTTAACAACAACAACAACAAAAAATACCATAGCAAATAAAGAACTACAGGGTCCAAGAAAAGTTGAGATTTTGCCCAGATGCCTTATCCACAGAAAGCATAAGTCAATAACCTTTAAAAACTTACTAAGATTTTGACACAGCTTAGGAGAAGTCTAGGACTTTCCAGTGTAAGGTGGGAAAATATGGATGGAGGAACAGGGTGGAAAATATATATGCAAAATCAAAACATAGTTAAGTATTCCTCAAAGGTTAGGAAGTATATTTCATTCATTCTTTTCATTCAACACGAATTAATGGAGTCTCAACTGTGTGACAGGAGCTGCTCTTGGCACTGAGGGCATAGTAGTAAACTTAACAAAGTTCCTGCTATATAAAACTGCCATTCTGGTAGAAAAAGTGAATGGTAAATACATAAAGGTATTAGAGAATAAATAGTACTATAGAGAAAAGTATAAATGGCAATACAGGTGCTACTCTGGTGAAAGATAAGGTATCAAATTGTCAAAACAGCACAGAATCTAATTGAGCCATTTCTGACTTGAGGTTTAAGTTTCCTTGGTCAACAATGAAACAAGATAAATTTAAAAAGGATCAGTTTTAACTCAGAAACCTATGTATACAGAAAAGAGACCTGAATTCAAAGTACTCTTTCCATTTGAAAAGAATTGATAGTAAAAAGGATAATGTATCATTTTCTAGTCACATATTCCAAGTAGTGCACTATTTAAATAGCTATACACAATTCTTAAAATAAATATGTGGCATCACGGAGGAAAGAATGCCAAATGTATAATTGTGCTTCCATTTTAAAGAATTTTACTACTTTACTATTATGGAGAATGTGGGCAGGGGGCAGTATAATAGCAGACTTACGTATAGGATCTGAATCTAGGCTACCTGAGTTTCAGTCCTGACTCTGCCTGACACAGGGCAAAATACTTCATCTTTGTTTGCCTTAATTTTCTCACCTGTGAGGTGGTGACCATAATATCATTCAGTTTATAGTTATTTTGAAGATAAAATTGAGTTAATATATATAGTATTAGTATCAGTATTAGTATTAGTATTATTTATAATGTAGCAGTACCAGCACATAGTGAACCGTCAATAAATGTTAGCTGTCATCATTATTACAACCAATCATAATTGTCTAGTTTGCTTTGTGAATCAGTTAACTACGGACTGTGAAAGAGTTCATCATCACAAGAGATGATCTGTGTGTGAGTGAAGCATTCTGTACCTTGAGTATCCAGGTAATCAAGGCCAATCAAGGTCACATTCTTGGATGAGGGAAGGGAATTCTATTTATTCACATTTCCTCCCTTTATCCTAGGAAATTTGGATTAGTTTCTTCTGGGGAAAATGTTTAGGTTGGAGGTAAGAAATAATCAGGTCAGTATACTAGATAATAGGGTATTGAGTTCAGTTCCAGTTAATGAAAAATTAAGTAGTTGCTTTATACAAAACTCAGACATTAATAAAAAGGAATAAATTGAGCCCATGTCAAGTTATGCTCAGTATTAAATAGGAATATAACACAGGACATATCTAGATGGAGGTTCAAAGGGACAAGATCTGATCTTTCAAAAAGTTGATGCCTTGTAAGGATGCAGGAAGGAGACAGAAACTGAAAAGGACAGAGTCCACATGGTTAAGGATCATAAATTCCATGATTAGTAACTTGAACTTTAATCCATAAGCAACAGAAAGCCATTAAGTATTTTTGACATGGGTATAATATAAAATAATCCCAGTGTGAAGGATGGAAGTTAGATTGACAAAAATGCTCTGATGTAAGGTTGATTGTAGTTGCACTGGCAAGAGATGATGAGGGTCTGTGTTACTCTAGATCTACTCACTTTTATTATTAATAAAATTTCAGCATGTTGGTATACTGGGACGTTATTTTTATACTCCTGCTTCTTCTGACATTACCTCCATACCTTTTTATCTTGGTGAACTTACTCATGTCAACCATATGGCTTTATCAGGGTGTGGCAAACAGTACCTTTACACCACTATCTTTTGTCTCAACCATAGAAACAGATGGATAAATGTCCTGGACAAGGCCAATGATAATGGGCCCTTCTCCTTTACTATAGTAACTGGTCCAGGTATGGACTGATCAGAGATATTCCCTTGGATTTTTCTAATTGGAACAAGGAAGAACTTTCATTCTTGTCTGATACTGGAAATATGTGACTGTAAGTTTCTATGCTTCTAAGAGTGTATTTTCCACCACTAAACCCTCATGTAGATAAGACTGGCTATAATTAAAGAGTATTATGTCAAGGCACAGAGAAAAGCCCAGGTAGAAAATGGATAGAGCCTTGCAAAGGTTTGAATTCACACTTATAATTATCTTTAAGAGGTACACCAATCCTGCCTTTTCTAAGATTTGAATAAACAACAAATTCTGCTTTTATTTTTTAACATAAGTTTCTGTTGGGATCTGTCACTTACAATCAGAAGAATGCTGACTATAATAAATAGTATTGTGCCAAACACAAGGAAGATGTGCTGAGGATTCCTTTAAATCTTGTTATAAAAACAAATTGGCTTAAAGCTGTTACTGAAAAATGATGGTACTGAAAGTACTTGAAAAATTAATCATAAAATGACAAATGTGATCTTCCACCTTGAACAAGAATAAGTACAGAACTGGGAAATAGTGTTACAAATAAAATTAAAGCCAAGGACCAAATAATGCATAGATTTACATTGTGTGTGCTTTTTGAGAAAGGAGGTATGAAAATACTTCTCAATCTTAGGGAAGCAGTTTCCTCCACTGTATTTTCACATACATTTTCTGAAAAATAAAGCATTTCTGACTTATTCTACATGGAAACAAAGAAGGGGTAAAGACACTGGAAAAACACTCATCATAACCAGAAATTTGTCACCACAGGAGAGTCAGGGTACATTGTCATAGTGCTAACTAGATAGAATTTGAACTAGCCCATGTTGCTTTCCAAGGTGGGAGGTAATGTTCTCTCCCTTCAGTGCATTCATTAATACCAATCTGACATTTTCAAAGCTCTTTGTCGAAGGTTGATGAACACAATATGCACTTAAACTGGTTATCTCAGCATATTTTGAACATATATATGTCATCATTAGGCATAGGGTTAGTTTGGCTGGTTATCAATATTTATTGTTTTTTTTTCTTTTTGAAGTATAGTTGACATATAATGCATTCTTTATTTTCTGTATTAATGGTCTGGTAACATATAATTACCAAAATTCAAGATGATCTTTTTAAAATATGAAATATTTGTAGTTGTATTAAGTCTCACATTTTATAAATACTATATTGATTTCTTTTTTGTTTATAAGTTAGCTTATTTTGCATACTGAATTAATTCTTACCATCACAGGTTGGGAGTGGATGACTCCACCAGTGGTTTTTTTCACACAGAAGAGGCTCTTCATGGCTCAGCCTATATCCTGGATCACAACTAAATGAAACAGTAGAACCGATGGAGAAATCATGACCATAGCGACGGCCATGTACAGGAATGCCGGGGTCCAGGCAAGAATAAGTGTTCACTGTAACACCTAGGAGACAAAGGGAATATGACAAAGAGTAAGTTTGATGGATTTGGATTTGCCAAAATTGATTCTTATTTCTCAAACAATTGTGAGTTACGATTTTCACAAATAAATGAATGTGTGCATTACTTTATTTAAACAATTAGCAATTTGTTTAGCAAAATTCTTCTGACATTTTCTGTCCACAAAGTCCACATTCAGATCATTTGGTTCTATGAGAACCTGATGAAACTGTACAGTTACCTATCAAAATTTATAATGTCATAAATTCTATAGATATAAATCTATAGCGATAAATGAAAGTGTGAACACAAATACCTTTGTAATAAAGCAGTACAACTGCTCTGGTGGCTCCTTGTCAGGGTTTCAACAGCCTGTAGTGCTCTTGGTGTCTCCAAACAATAATCTCCCTTGTGACTTATAATGCCTAACTGACATCCTACCATGACAATGCCTTTCCCTTAATAAGACATGGTTTCCCAACCTTGGCCCTGTTAAGTTTTTAGATTGAATGACTTTGCTGTGGGGCTGTCCTGTACTCTGCAGTATGTTTAGCAGCATTCCTGGCCTCTACCTCCTCCATTCAAGACAACCAAAAATGTCTCCAGGTATTGCCAAATGTTCCCTGGGATGCAAAAATGCCCAGAGTTGAAAACTGAGGTATAAGGTAAAATAAATAATTACCTTTTTGTTCCTAAATGAAAGACTTAGACAATGAATAACTGTTGTTTTGATATTCCAATAATACAATAATTAGCATTTTCAAATTGTGTCTGATTAAATCACATTCACAAGAGAAACGGTTTACTTGTATTAGCTACCCAACTTTAAAATGAAGTATTTAAAATAGATACAAAAAACATAGGAGTTCACTTTTTAAAGAGATCGATTATGCATTTTAAATATATTTATCAAACATATTCATTTCATTTAAATGCTATTGTTTTTAATGAGAAATTTAAAAATAACGAAAATTTATCTTTAACACAATTACTTTAACCTGCTATGTTCCTCTTCTCCATGTGACCATTTGTCTTCTAGGCACCCAAGGCTTTGAAACCCTCATTCACCTTTGACTCCTTCTCACAGTTTTGTTTTTCCTTCACAAAATGTACCTGAAATCCATCCTCATTGAAAAGCATAATGTCATTTATTACTTCTCTTACCCTACCCCAGGCCTACATCACTTCAATTATGTAGGACAAACCATAATCCCTGGCCGCTCTTTCAGTATCCTTCATCTCCAGTCCATTTGGGATATAATTTTGGACATATGTATCCTTAAAATATGCTATTTCTTTGCTTTTGTACCATATGTTTATGACACCAAGTTCAGTCATCACCCTGACATTCAAGACTTCCAAACTGAACTCTACTATTTGCAATTTTCATTATCTCTCAGTAGTCATCTTTCCTCCCAGTCAGGTCAAGTTTCCTCACTAGTTTTCTATTTTATTTCAATACCACAAACACCCTCAGTCATCCCCTTCATTTATAAAATCTTCTCAATTTTTACCAGACAAGCTCAGATGCCCTCTCCTTCAAGTCATGATCTTCTAATGCTCTGGCTCATTCTGTAACTTTCCTTTATCCAAAACTCCAATGTTGTAGTGAAGTCTTAAGAAATCAGGGAAATGTGTGCTTGAAGAAGTCACATACAATGTAAATCATGGTAAAAGCAAAAAACAAGCAAATGTAATTATCCCAAAGTGATTTTAATGGTTTCAGATTATTTGGAGTAGAGGTCAGTAAAGGTTAATCATTTAGTTTATCCTTCTTGTCTCTCCAATTGATGGATACGGTAAGATCTTGCATTTCTTTTATGTCCCTTACCGTACTGTGTATATCTAGCACCCAAAGGATAAGTTAAAGAGATATTTCATAATTGATTGACAAGCAAATAGATCAAAGCAGTGGAAATGTTTTGATTTCTCTACCTTTCTCATACGTATTGACTTTAAATGTAACAACTGTTCTTTAAACAGTATATTCTCTTAGATGTCTTCCATTCTCCACAGTTGAAAAAAAATATGTATACATGCATACAAAAATACGTCTTTGGAGATGGGTATCTGTGTCTATAAATTTGTTCTGTATCCATTTATAATTTTATTGTTTTATATATTATTTACACATCCAAGAAGACTCAATTATATTTGTATTTAAAGAAGTACAACATAATAAGCAGAAGTGTTTATTGGGAGGCAGGGGGGGAAACTACCGAAACACAAAATGGGTTATGTTCCTAAACTCTATTCCATGTTGTTATTATCCTAATTTTTAATGTGTTCTGAAAACTATAAATTTTATTTTGTCTGTACAGTTTTTGCAATCTCCTTGTTTTGAAAGAAAGTAGAGTTGAGTAAATAGTGCCCCAGCAGAGGGAGTAAAATGAAAATCTGGAGTGCAAGCAATTTTAATACTGCAAATAATACATCAAATTTTGGTCTCCTGGGAAAATCAAGTTTTCCTTTATAATGGATGTAGTTTAAAAAAATAAATTCACCAAACACCAAATATGTTCTTATAGTTTAAATTAGTGTAATAATCAAATTTCATTCTACTGATTTTGGAGGTTTTGAATGGTTCATTTAAAAAAAAATAGCTGGTTACCTGCAGCTGGGAAACTTATTAAGTAACAACAACAAAAATAGATCTTTGCTTGTTTGTGTTCCTGAAACGAAAGGGCTTGTGATGTTAGAGATTATTTCATAGTAGTAATTAAACCACAACACTAAATAGAATAAAAAATGAGAGGAAGTGATTTCTTGTAAACCAATTTAAATTGAACATTACTGCATGCTGCCAGATTTGACCAAAGCCAACATCCAGTAGGTCTTTTATCAATCTCAGCCTCTCTAGGTCTCAGCCTCCACTCTGTCTTTTTAGTCACTAGCCTCCAATAGTAACTTTGATTATGTTACCAAGAGCTTATGGGTGACAGATTTTCTGACTGACAAAGATGCTCTGCCTTGACCAAACTTTAGTCCAGCTCCACTGAACCCTTTTGACTACGTCTCACCAGTGGCCCATTTAGTCCAGTTTTAGCAGAAATCCTACTGGGTCAGTTTATTGAAAATCCTCCTCCAAGATAAGGCTATCTGATCAAATTCCTTATTCCCCACTCTCAATATCTTTTCACTCTGGGTTGCCTTTAGCAAAAACCCTGTCTAATGTGTTTAGCCAGATTTCCCCTAACTCTAATGGTTCCTCTTAGCAATTCCGATCCACCGGTCCCCACTTTGCTCCATGACTAGAAATTCCCACTTGTAGTCAGAGCTGAGCTCAATCTCTCTCCCTCAATATGAAACACCATTGTAATAAAAGTCTGCTCTACTGTCTTTAACAAGTGTTGGCGAATAATTTCTTTTATAGCAAAGGAATACGCTTGAGCTTGACATCTCATTTTGATTCCTCATCGGATTAGTTTTCAAAGAAAAAATATAAGAGCTAACATTTACTGAGGACTAATTGCATGCTAGCTATTATAATCACACTTTGCATGTGTAATTTTATTTAATGTTAAAAATTTTCCTGTATCTGACATGTGATAAAGACCACACACCTGGGTTGCGGTGGGATTGAATGTGATTTGTTAGGTATAGAATATAGCAACAGATTAACAGAAAAGGTGCCTGCCCATTTGTAACATATTGATAAAAATGAATTGCTAGTAAGAATTTTGAAATAGATTGCAAAAAATGACTCCAACTCAATTTTAACACATATATGTTAAACTAAAAATCTCAATTAAGGTCCTTCAGTTCATTTTAACTTATAAGTATGTGTTAACCCTCTTATTACATTTTATAACAATATCTAAGAAATATAACCCCATGCCATAAAACTCTAAATAAAGAGAAGTTAATATAATTAAAAAATATTATGGAAAATATAATATTTTAAAAAGCAATGAATATATATTGGTTATGGTTTTAAATGCCCATGAGTCAATTAACCAGATCTACCAAAAAGACACCCAATATAGAAAATAAAGATATAAATTTCAAATGCAGGCATTTTTCTTGAGAGGGAAGGGGGTATTGGAGGCTTGAATATAAAAAGAAGTGAAATAATACCTATCTGCACCTGATATAAAGATATCTTGCAATAACCCTTTAAATGTGCTATTAGAACCATTTCACCAAAACTGCTTTTCATATGCAGATACACAGTGATGTACCCTGGATGAAAATGCACGCATGGATGAATTTACATGTATACATCATATGCAATACACCCACATATGTATAAATATGCCACATGTTTGTAAATTAAAAAAAGTTTGTTTATGTATATACCAGGATCAAATTATTTTTATTTTTTTTTAACGTTTATTTATTTTTGGGACAGAGAGAGACAGAGCATGAACGGGGGAGGGTCAGAGAGAGGGAGACACAGAAGCCGAAACAGGCTCCAGGCTCTGAGCTGTCAGCCCAGAGCCCGACGCGGGGCTCGAACTCACGGACCGCGAGATCGTGACCCGAGCTGAAGTCGGTCGCCCAACCGACTGAGCCACCCAGGCGCCCCAGGATCAAATTATTTTTAAATATCAGATGTATTTTAGATGTTTTAAATAAGACTGCACGTGGGATTATTACAAGCTTATTTCAACACTGTGACTTACAGCTTGTTTTAATATGCGGTCTTTGAGCAGTTACGTTAGCCATATTTGAATATATGTGTATGTACTGGACTTTTCGATGTTAATATACTTTTCAATATTTTATACAAAATAATAAAGTTGAATATTTTAAATGGAAAATGTGTGCAATTAATGTAGGTAAAATTAAAAGAATGATATGAAGCACATGCTAAAAATTTTGTCAATGTTCATATACATCCTAGATTGATATTTACTACTATTGTGCACTATTAAAATTGTGCACAAATTACTAGTACAGAAAATCATTTTTCAAAATTTGTTATTTGATACTTCTGACAATCTGTTAGTATTTCCTTTCATAATAATGTTAGGTAGATATTGTTGAAAAATCTCTTGTAAAATTTACGAAAACACATTATTATCTTGTAAACCATTAGCATTCTCTTCAAAGAAAGCCTTAATTGTATTTTCTTAATAAATCTTGTAGCTCTTTTAGTAATACAATGGTAATACAAATGTAGGGAAAACAGAATAGGGAAATCAAAATATATTTTGGCATTACTTACTTTCATAATGAATCTTGAAACCGTTGTTAGAACGGCTGTTGTCTGTTGTAAATAGAAGGTATATGAAATTACTGCTACTGAATAGAAACTGGGGCACCTGTGTACCATTATAAGATCCAAGTAAGGGTGACAGCAGATTTGGCCCATCATGAACTTCCAGAACATCATAATTCAGTTCAGTCTGAAACCTGAGATTAAGAGACACATGTAGAAATATTTTTATTAGAATACCACTATAAGGAAAACAATAATTTAGATTGCTATTTAAATGACTATTTAAACTTTTTACCATTTTTGTGTTATACTTTTTCTTTAGCTTACCTAATATCATATATCACTTAAGACCTCATCTGAAGCTCTTCATCTTATGGGAAATTATCCTGAAAGAGGTATGTGCATACATTTGTTGTTCATAAGTAAGATTTCTTTCAAATATTGTGGAACATCCTCAGTAAATAAATGACCTTTTCATTGACCACACATATTTCGGGAGTTGCTTTTCTTTTATCTTCCTCATTTCATGGAAAACTATGTGATTTATATTTACCTTCAATCAAATAATCAGATTCTTATAGCAATTGTATATAGATTTCAAATCCGACTTCTGCTTTATTAGAGTGGTCCTTTTTTTGACAAGTCTATTTTGTCCATTAAAAATAGGTTTTTTTAAATTTCAAAATAGTGGTTCTAATTATAAGTAGGTAATGACAATAATGATGATGTAGTTGATGTTCACTAAGTGCTTGAGGCTCTTGCTAAATATTTTATCTACATTCATCTATCCAAGCCCTAAACTAACCCAGTAAGTGAGCCCTTATTATACTCATTTTGCAGGTAAGAAAACTGAGGCCTGCAGAACTTAAATGGTTCAAACCCAAGTCTCTCTCTCCCTAATGACTATACTAAGCCATGAAAAGCTGGTCAGTTGTATTTTTAGATTTCTGGTGGTTGTTACTGTTATCATTTTCAATTCTTTCAGAAGACGTAATTTTTATAAATTGCAATCAACACAGATCAACAATATTTTAACATGCATAAATACTATCAACAAAATAACATTTTGTGTTCATTCCCACACTTCAAGATTGTACAACATTCTGAATTGGAAATCAGAAATCTTAGCCGTGGAAAAACTTTACTTGGAATCATGGAAAATTGAGCAACTTATTGCCTTGTCCCTGATGATCCTGCAGCCCAGGAAATTCCTTTTCTACCAATGTATTCCTACATATCCTCCAGTTTTCAGCTTAAATATGTCCAGAAGCAGCCTTTCCCTGATATCAGTGTAGGTTAGTTTCCCTACTGTATTGCTTTATTTTATTGCACCTTTTGTGATACCAGTCATGGTTGTGTTTGCTTGTTTGATAGGTGTCTCCTTTAAGAGTCTATATGTTCCACAAGGTCAAACGGTGTCTGTATTTGCCAATGCTTTGCATATGGCAGACACTCAAATATTTATTGGATAAATGAAAGAATTAATATATTTTAAAGACAAAAATATCTTTCTTTACTCTATGGTTGTTACCAATTTTATACAAAGCATTCGATATACTTAGATACTTTAGTGTTTACCATGAACCTTGGGTGGCTCAGTGGCACCTGGGTGGCTCTTGGTTTTGTCTCGGGTCATTGCCTCACAGTTCATGAGTTCGAGCCATGCATCTGGCTCTATGATGTTAGTATGGAGCCTGCTTGATATTCTCTCTCTCTGCCCCTCCCCTGTTTGAACACTTGCTCTCTCTCTCTCTCTCTCTCTCTCACTCTCAAAAATAAATAAATAAACTTAAAAAAATTAAAATGTATCTTCCAATGCATTTTTGGTAACTAGTTGTCTCCAGTACACTCTTAAAAATAATTTTTAGTTACAATGTCCATCAACTTTCAAAAGATTACTTTACTATACACTTGCCAGCCTTTTCCAGTATTACAAAATTAAACTACATTATTCTTCAAATAACAAAACAAAAGAAAACTCAAAACCTGGTCCAAACAATTGAATGGAAAATCTAAAAACCAGAAACTTTATTTCATTATAAAATACAATTACAAATACAGCATATAAGTAGTAAAAATTAAGTGTACAATTCAATACTATTTAAGAAGTGCAATTGAAATATTTTTCCATCTGTACCACTTTTATATCCTGTTAACAATATACTTAGTAAAATGAATGAATTTCATAAGCTTATCTTAGTCTTTATTTTGCAATATGGAATATATTGCATTGGTCTAAAAATAACTTTTCCAATAATACAATTTAGAATAGGAAATATATAGGAACACACTACGTCCTTTAAGTAAATGATCAGACAATGGTACATTGTGAATCCATTATTTGGTTGTTTTGTAGTCAGTCTATTGCAGTATTAAAACTGGAGTTTCATTTCGATAGCTAGTCAGCTGATGATAACCAAATTAAAATGCACAGAAGAGTCAGAGATTACTCTGAATTGAAACCTAAAGAGACAAGTCTTAATAGAATAGCAGCATTAACTGGTGATGTAGAGAACAATGTTCAGTAGGAATGAATCCTTAAAAAGAAAATCATCACAGATTCGCCTCAAGGAATTATAAAAATACATTACAATAATAAGGGAAATGAATTAGGGTTACGCAATAATCTGAATTTCTTTCATTTTGTGTTTCAAGATAGTTGTACACATTCCTCATAAATTGTCTCAATCTAGTGTTCATTTGTTTATGACATTAAAGTTAGTGTTATTCATAAACAAATGTTATGGAACCACTAGATGATATTCAAAATGAAATCAACCTTATCTTACTCAATTTTTGTTGTCTTTTAAAAACATTCTTGATGTAATCCAAACCCATTCTGACCAAATTGAAATAGTCTTCATTAATTTAAAAATAATAATAATAAAAAAAAAACAGTTGCTGTCTGGAAGACTGATACTGATGGCTGTGGTCTAGAAGTTGAAGACAAGAAAAGGGATAGAAAGACAGACTTAGGATGATTAATAAACAGGAAATGAGTTCATTTAGAAGCTGGCAAATATTGAGAAAATTTACAAACTGTTGGAAGAAACAAAGCAAAATTCCTCTGCAGATCTGAAAATGAGACTTGCAAACTGTTTGGCTATGTTAAGAAGAGATAAACAGTTAGAAAACCACATAGGTTACTTGGCATTACTGTTTTGTTTTGTACTTGATAGACAATTTGATTTCTTAAGATTTCATTGACTTAAGGTACTTGAGATAATTTCAAGAAGCCAACTAACGGCTAATAGATTTATAATATTTTAGTTCTTTCTTTTTTTCCTGTAAATTAAATCTAAACAATTGCTACATTTGAGAATGTAGGAAAATAGCCATGCCACCGTCTTCATCATAGTATTTGGTTAAATTTTCATTCGAACCAAATTATTTCTAGGTATTAGAAAGCAAATGACATAACTCAGTAATAAATACATTTCATTCTTTGGAACTAAATTCTATGAAAAGTATTCTCAGAATGACAAAAACTATTAGAGTTTGCAACCAGTGTTCTCTTTTTTCAAATTTGTTTTTAACATTTTTTTATTATTGAGAGACAGAGAGAGACAGAGCATGAGCATGAGAGGGGCAGAGAAAGGAGGAGAGAAACAGAATCCGAAGCAGGCTCCAGGCTCTGAGCTGTCAGCACGGAGCCTGACACGGGGCTCGAACCCATGAACTGTGAGATCATGACCCGAGCCGAAGTTGGATGCCCAACTGACTGAGCCACCCATGCACACCGCAACCAATGTTCTTACAATAGCTTGGTTGGAAATCAGAAGGGAATTCGGTTTTTCAAGAATGTAATTCTTGTTTGCTACCTTAGAGATGATATCTTGTTTCTCAAAACAATCTTATGGGGAAAATGAAGCAACAAGATATTCTAGGGTCAGTAAACAAGGAAGTGATAGATGTACATATTTCTGATTTCAAGGTGACTATTTTATGCCTCTCACTTAATGAATAAACTTCTCACTTATTTTTTAACTCGATGTAGTCACTTGCTCACTGCTTCACTACTGACCCACTCCTTACCATCTGACAGCTACTTAAGATGTGGATTTTTTTAGTTTTTTTTTTTAATGTTTACTTATTTTTGAAGGAGACAGAGACAGAGCATGAGCAGGGGAGGGGCAGAAGAGAGGGAGACACAGAATCCGAAACAGGCTCCAGGCTCTGAGCTGTCAGCACAGAGCCCCACACAGGGCTCGAACCCATGAGCAGGGAGATCATGACCCGAGTGGAAGTCAGACGTTTAACCAATTGAGCCACCCAGGCACCCCAAGATGTGGATTATTTTAAAGAAACCAGTTTTATGACCAAGCACAATGACTATGGATAACCCTAGAGCAAAATCTTATACCATTAAAGGAGCTTCAGAAAGGAAGAAATGGAGGAAGATATTTAAATAATTTTCCTTTCAAATAAATACAACTCAAGAATCTAATGGGCTTGTGTGTGTGTATATGTGTGTGTGCAGGAAAGAAGGGTAGATAGAGGACTCAAGCTGCCAAATGAATATTTCAATTTTATATAACTTTATATAACTTTATACAACTATAAAGTAAAATTCTTTTAAAAAAGTAAAATTCAAAAGCAATATACTGATACAGTTACACCCTGTCTATTCTAAAATAGTGAAAATAACATCAATAAATTCTTAAAGCATTTCTAACTCTTAATTCATTCAGTGTTTGAGCTAATTAACAAGGAATTACATACATGCATATATATACATATATTTGTATATGTGTGTGTATGTGTATTATATTACACACAGACATTGATATCAAGGAGGTGAAGGAGCTAGGAGGTTTAAAATTTACTTCAGAGTGTGATTTAGGGACCAAGAAAAGAGACACAGTTGATAAGACTTGCTCAGGGGTGCTCAAGGGAAGATTTTTGGGCTCTAGGAATCATTTCTCACCAAGGCCTGTTCTGTTTCCCCTACAGAATTGTCCATTGTTGCTGTGCACAAATCCTAGCAATGACAATCACTTTTCAGGCTAATGCCTGCTTACAGCCTAACTTAAAGGATTTGTGTCTCAGTAAGCAGATAATTGAATAAGAAAGAGGCAGAGTAAAAAGTGTTAAGTAACTATATTTACCAAAATTAAATTGGGTTTTTGTCTATTTAACTGGTATTACAGCTTATAAGAATTGCTGAGAAGAGTTTTTTACCAGGAAGTTAAGTCTGGGATAGTCTAATTTAGAATATAGGCTGTGGGTGGCTCAGTCGATTAAGCATCCGACTTTGGCTCAGGTCATGATCTCACAGTCCGTGAGTTCGAGCCCCACTTGAAGCTCCGTGCTGGCAGCTCAGAGCCTGGAGCCTGCTTCAGATTCTGTGTCTCCTTCTCTCTCTGCCTCTGTCCCACTCACACTCTGTCTCTCTCTCTCTCAAAAGTAAATAAACATTTAAAAAAATAGAATATAGGCTGTGATATACAGGAGTTCACTTTAGATAATTCTGAAGATATCTACACAAGATAGGCAAGCAGCAAAGAGCCCCATGTAACTGCCTATTGGGAGGGATACAACATAGATGTTAAAAACTTTGGACAGAGAAAATGTGTCTTCAAACAAAAGTACAAAATCAAAAGTCGCAAGTGTGGTGCTCTGAATTATAAGCATAGCTTTGCAATCTGCTTCTCCAGTTGGCAACTCAGCCTACTTAGGGCTGAAAGATATCAGATATTATTTATTTATTTAATGATGGTTAATGACTCACACTAGTAAACCAGGGGGTGCTTTTCAATGGAATAATGCACTTGGTGTTAATAAAACCTAAATGAATTTTCTAGTGATAGTATTATGCTTATATAGTGTTTAAGACTTGAATATAACATAATGAATATAAGCTATTTTTAAAGTCATCTATAATTTCAGTCAGCTGGGAGGTAGAGAAAGTGAATTCTTAGGAACAAATCAATATAATTTTTTAAATTATTCAATGATATGATCAATATTATTATGTCATATTGTATATTCCAAACAGAATAAAAATCTATGTAATAAAGTAAGTTTGGTAATTTGGGTCCCACGTTCATGGAACACTGTTATTTGATAAAGACTTGATTCTGAATAAATAGTATGATTTTCACTAAAATTGCTATGGCAATGCAAGCTGTATCTCTGAATAAAGGATATGGTTTCAACATCACCACAAAAAGCTCTGCCAAAGTATTCTAAATATAAACTTTTTCTTTTGAGAGAGACAGAGAGAGAGAGAGAGAGAGAGAGAGAGCCCTAGTGAACAGGAGAGGGGCCAAGAAAAGGAGAAGGAGAGAGAATCCCATGCAGGTTCCAGGCCCAGTACAGAGCCTGACTCAGGACTTCATCACAGGACCGAGAGATCATGACCTGAGCTGAAATCAAGAGTCAGATGCTTAACCGACCAAGCCACCCAGGCGCCCCTCTAAATATAAACTTTTTTTTTAGTGTGTAAGTCATTGTTATGAGCTGATTTGTGTCCCCCTAAAATTCATATGTGAAGTCCTAATCCCTAGTACCTCAGAATGTGCCTACCTTTGGAAAAAGTTCCTCTAAAGAGATAATTAAGGTAAAATGAGATCATATGGGTGGTCTAATATGAACACTACCGTTGTAAGAAGAGAAAATTAGGAAACAGACACACTGAGGAAAGACCATGTGAAGACACAGGGAGAAGATGGCCATCTACAAACCAAGGACAAAGGACTTCAGAAGAAACAATCCTGCTGACACCTTGATCTCAGACTTCCAGCCTCCACAGCTGTGAGGAGATTCATTTCTGTTGTTTAAACCACTTAGTCTGTGGTATCTTGTTATGACAGCCCTAGCAAATTAATACAGTTGTAAGAAAGTTTGTGGGCTATAGTCAGGTAGGATGGTCTCATGTGAAATGTTTAATACTAACATCTGTCAAACAGAATTTGTTTTCTTCTCAACTTTTAACACTAGTGTGGATAGATTAATTCACTGGAGACCCTCTTGAATTAGGGAAGGATCATGTTATGTTTGTAGAATTCAATCATCAGCATAATTCTGCTATATTTATATGTTTGTATGATTTCCGTGTGACTACAAAGCTTACAAAGGTAACTTTTTCAAAATTATTTATTATTATTATTATTATTATTTTATTGAGACAGAGAAAGAGAGAGAAAGTGTAAGGGCTAGTCAGGGAAGGGCAGAGGGAGAGAGAATCTTATCAGGGCTCTACCCCAAGACCCTGTGATCATGACCTGAGGCAAAATCAAGAGTCATTTAACCATGTGAGTCACCAAGGTGCCCTGGTCCCTTATTCTGTTAAATAAAGGGGTTGGAAGATGAGGGGAGTCAATAATAAAATTAGGAAATTTTATAAATGCGTCCATTTCCATTTGTGAATACTGATCCAAGCAAAGACCTGAAGTTTCATTCTTTAACTTTGTAATAGTTAATATGGTCTTTCATGGTATAGATTATTTGATCAGTAAGATTAGTTTTCTTAGGAAAAAATATCCTCAACTGGCCAACCATTAATACACATGAATTTGGCACAGCCGTGTTTTTGAAGGAATTGTAGGTGTAGGGATGTGGGTAGTGTGCTTAAGTGCTGAAGCTGCAATACAGTATAAATTCAAATGTGTTTACAACAATTTTGCCTTTTGAAATACAGCAGAAAACACAGGCCCTTTAAAATACAGGACAAGGGGCGCCTGGGTGGCGTAGTCGGTTAAGCGTCCGACTTCAGCCAGGTCACGATCTCGCGGTCCGTGAGTTCGAGCCCCGCGTCAGGCTCTGGGCTGATGGCTCGGAGCCTGGAGCCTGTTTCCGATTCTGTGTCTCCCTCTCTCTCTGCCCCTCCCCCGTTCATGCTCTGTCTCTCTCTGTCCCAAAAATAAATAAACGTTGAAAAAAAATTTTTTAAAAAAATAAAAAAAAATAAAATACAGGACAAATATGGGGGACCTGGGTGGCTCAGTTGGTTAAGTGTCCAACTTTGACTCAGGTCATGATGTCATAGTCTGTGGGTTTGAGCCCCATGTCAGGCTCTGTGCTGACAGCTCGGGGCCCAGAGCCTGTTTCAGATTCTGTGTTTCCTTCTCTCTCAGCCCTCCCCTGTTTTCACTCTGTCTCTCTCAGTCTCTCTCTCAAAAGTAAAGATTAAACAATTTTTTTAATTAAAATATATAGGACAGCTAAACACATTAAATTAAGGGCCCCATGTTCATATTTAGATAGTGTGCCATATTTGGCCCACCTTTCATATCTCAATAGTACTGATAGAACATTGAACAAATAGAAAATCAACTTGACAACAGGCTGAAAGGTTAAAGGGGACAAATGTCTGAAGCATTCAAGGCACAGAAACTATTACAATAAAACTATACATTGATTTAGTAAATAAAATGGATAATGCCGACTATTGTTTTAGATAACATGTACTTTTTTAAAGGTAGAAAAATATTGGTAGAGACCTTTCAAATGTAATTTTGATAGAGTGTCCGGGTTCAGCTTCAATCACCCACTCACAGTTCAAAGAGTCTTTATAGTATCCTGGCCATCCTGGTGAGAGAATCAATCCACTGGGTGCAGAAAAATGGCCACCACATGGAGCTGAAAAATGAAATCAGAGAATAAGTAAGAATAGAACTTTTATAACAAGTTGTAGAAAGTATTATTAGTAGCAACTATAATTTTTAGAATAAATTTCTGCATGTACTTTGTAAATGCTATTTAATAACTTTTTGAAGGTAAAGCTCCATCTGGTCCTTCTATTGCTGAATGATTATGTTTCTTAGAAAAATTAGTTTACTTTTTGAAATATGGCATAGTTATGCACTCAGCATGTCAGATAAACTCAATATCCTCAAGTGTCCTAACAATATCCTTTAAATACATGCTTGTGTCTCCATCATTTTCATGTTCAAAGCTTGAAAACAATGTAAATTGTTAGTTTTAGTTTGTCTCCCTTTCATTTTCTGACTTACATTATCAAATACTGCTAATTAATGCTACACACTGCCTAAAACTCTAATCTTGCTTATTCCAGAGTCCCTACTACAATTTGGGCCTTCATTGATTCTGCCTCTTCCCTGATTTCCCATCCACTGATTTCTCTCTTGCTTCAGTCCAGCTGTCAGAATAATATCCTTCAAATTACAGTTTCATTATACCATCCCCTTCCCTAGACGTCTATTTTCATCCGTTTTCCTTTAACACCAGATTCAAATCCTCAGTTTACAATTTCAAGTATATAATTTTCTGCTTTTCTGTAAATTTATACACAATTGAAATCACAATGATAACATTGTAATTCCAGTAGGTACTGATTGGGTCTTTTGGGGTAAATACCTCATTTTGGAGACGAATAAGCCCGGTCCAGAGAAAAGCAACTCCTCAAAGTACACTAGGCTTATTAAATCTTATTAATAAGTACTTATTAAAAGTACTTTCAAGTTATTTTTTTTTTTACAAAACAGGACCTCAAAATTGGTCCTCTCCCATTATCTCCCAGTACTGGTAAATGAAATCACCAGCCACAGAGTTGCATAAACCAGGAAGCTAGAAGTAAGCATTTTCATTTTTCCTTAATCCTTACCATTTATTCTCATATCCAACCTATCCTCAATGTCTTGTTTTTTTTCATCTGTATAGCTGCCATTTGAGTGTCAATTATCATAACAGGGTGCCTGGGTGGCTTAGTCGGTTGGGTGACTGTTGATTTCGGCTGAGGTTATGGTCTCAGGGTTTGTGACTTTGAGCCCCACATTGAACTCTGTGCTGACAACAAGGATTCTCTCTCCCTCTCTCTCTGACCCTCCCCTGCTTGTGGTTTCTCTGTCTCAAAATAAATAAATAAACATTAAAAAAATTATCATATCATAATTTCATCTCTGCAGTACACCCTCATAACTAACCCTTCTAACTGGCCTTTTCATCTACATTAACTATCCTCTATGCTATAATCTCTATGCTATAACCAGAGTGGTGTTTTTAAACCTCAAATCTGACCACACCCTTCAATGGCTTCCATCCCTGTTGACACATAAGGCCCTGCCCATCTAGCTGTTCTTTATGCTCTCTAGCCTACACTCAACTTCTCTACTTTACTCTGCAGCCCAACTACCTTAACCTACTCCATACCTTCAGGACATACACACAGAAAACAAAAAATGGAGCAAAGAGTATTTGAATTACTAAAAATTATTCAGAAAGAAAAAAGATCAAATATATACTATTAGCTTTTCAACATATTAGAGAGCATTCCCAAAGACTTACTAGGTTATATTTTTATTTTCTCTTAAATAGTTCCATTTAAACTTTATCCCATTTGTTTATATTTTTGTTGTTTACTTACTTTTTTGTTTTACCTTACAAAATTTCTAAAATCTATTGCTCCAGACACTATTTTTACTAGTTTTCATTTTTGAAATAATTTGATACAACCCAAAGAAAATAGGAAATATTTATAAATTGGCCTAGGAACGCAGCATTACTATAAATATCCACTTAAGAAAAGTATTTTTATGTGAAATTGCCAAAATTTGTTATTTGTATGCAAAAGAAAATCTTTCAGATAAAATTAGATTTTCTTCTGGGGTGCCTGGGTGGCTCAGTCGGTTAAGTGTCCAACTTGGCTCAGGTCATGATCTCGTGGTCTGTGGTTCAAGTCCTGCATCGAGCTCTGTGCTGACAGCTCACAGCCTGGAGCCTGCTTCGGTTCTGTCTCTCTCTCTCTCTCTCTCTCTCTCTCTCTCTCTCTCTCTGCCTTTTTTCCCACTTGTGCTCTGTCTCTCTCTCTCAAAAATAAACATTAAAAAAGATAGATTTTCTTCCTTAGTAGAATTTAATTTTGTTTCCTAAAAAGCTTTCAAAGGAGACCATTTCCATGAGGATTATTTACTCCTCTTTGTTACAATGACTCATAATTAGGTTTCCTGTAGGGTTATTTTGTATTTCAAAAATAAAATTATGTGCATAATAGCCACTTAAATTACCATATTTTAAAAGACAGAGTAAAGTATCTTAGTGAGAGAAGGTCCTAGAATTATGGAGAATTCCTGACAGAAATCCTAAATATGTCATGGACTCATATTGTTTTAGGCAAGGATTTGTGCACTTCAGTATAATCATCGTTAAAAGAGGCAATCAGTCATAAAATTAACAATTGAGTAATGGGCCATAAAGGATTAAAAAGTAAAATACTCAGAAGCATTTTAGCTGGTCCCTCTCTCCAAAGTATGAGGGAGGCAGTTAGGAGAGGGCTTTAAAGCAAAGGAGTAACATAAAAATGTGGTTACTGTCAGCTCCCTGAAAGGAATTTTCTGAATGATGACCCTGTTAAAAGGTATGTCTTCTAGTTAACTTATGATATGTTCCGAAGCAGCCTGTCTCTCTTACACATAGGGTTGAACCTCCCCAAAATTATTATTCCAAAAGTATGGGAACAGACTCCCCGAGAAGGTATGAAACGCGAGAGAGAGACAGGTGCTCAGTGCAGATCAGTCAGGACCAGCCTCATGATCATAGTGACTAGCAGGCAGGTGGCAGGGGGATGTGCACAAGGAGAAGCCACAGTGTAGCCAGAGCAGCAGAGTATGGAGACGACAAAATGCAGGGAAAAATAAGGGAGATCAAGTATAGAGAAAAGAGATGTAGAAATCTACCTGAAACAGACAGAAGTATAGAATATAGGGAAAAAAGAGAGAGAGCATATGTGTGCATGTGAGGGAGTGGGAGCTTTGGAGCAAAGAGCTACTAATAATATTAGTAACAAAGATTTGAACTTGTAAAGAGAAACTTAACTGTAAAGGGGATAACCATACAGACCCAAAGGTAATAAGACAATGGCCTACACCTCATAATTTTGCAATATCCATGCATAGCTTATATTAAATGAATAACTTTCTTCATATAGATTCACTTATATTTTAACTTAAATGACATTTTTAGACTTGCCCTGAAAAAAATATCCATGAAATCAGTTTTTAAGTGAAGCTTATAATTTTTTCCCCAAATATTTCCCAAAATATTATTCTGAAAATAAATATGTAGCTATTGATACGTACTAAATGCTTACACATTTAACAACTAAGATCAGATTATGTACCTCTGGGTATAAAGACAACACAATCTGAGACAGATTTCTGTAAAAAACAGTAACTAATCCTTGTCTGAATACGGGAAACTGGAATATACACAAAGCAGGGAGATCAAGACCACACAAAGTATTTTGAAAGTCCCCTTCCTTTATTCACTCATTCGTCATTTATGCATTCATATTTTAGTCATGCCAACAATTGTGTGCCAGGTATGTGTTTGTGTGGTATTCGTATTACTTGTACTAATTAAAATTTATTGAATAAACATCTGACTAACATAACATAAACATACCGAATAACATTTATTGGGTGTGCCAGGAACTGCATGAAAAGTTTTTTGAATTATTTTATATGCGGCTCAGAAAAATCTAGCCATATGTACTATTATTATAGGGGAAAAAAAGAAAGCTAGATGTGTATTTAAATAATTTGCATATGTGGGGTCAAGGCAGACCACCCCGAGAAGCCTCTTTGGCATACTGCTTATTTTGAATAAATGTTACTTAATAGACTGTCTGTTCAAGGACACTCAGACTCCTCTCTGTCCCCCTGAAAGCAAGAAATAAGTCTCCCACATGAAGAGTACCTTCCCTGTACCAGGAGGTAGAGAGACATCCTTATCACCAGAGATGGTAAATTTACAGCCAAGGAGGTTGTATAAATAACGCTTGTTAATTTACTACCCCGGTCTAAATTCTGTTTAGAATTTCCTACCAACTGAAGCTCCCAAAATTTTCTTTGTCCTGCCAAGTCCTCAGAGATTCATTGTCTCTTTGTAGAAAAAGTATATAAACTACCTGCCTTGATCATTTCTTTAGGTTTCAATTTCATTACTTGGCCTCCTTGCACATGTAATAAAACTTTTTTTTTCCCCTCCTGTTAATCTGTCTCATGTAAATGTAATTCTTAGTCCAGTTGGGAAATTAATGGGTAGAGAAGAATTTTCTTTCCCTTTACATCTCAGCCAGCAAGGATTTGAACAGAGGCAATTTGCCTTCCTCACACTTCTCACATGCCAAACACAGAAACATAAAGTAAGCATGTCATAAACTCTATAAAACAAGATATGTTCATGGGGCAGGGGTCTGGAAAAGGGGATGAATTAAGTCCTCAAAGAAGAGAATCTGCTTAATTTGAGCCTTCAAAGATGAGTCAGGTTCATCAGGAGGAAAGAGAGAGATAGGCATAACAATGTTTCCAAAAGAGTAGAAAGTTAGGTTAGCACAATATTTAGCAATGCCAGTATCTTTCTTAGGGAACCAAGAAGTGATGGGACATTAAAGGGAAAAAAAAGGTAGAAAAAAACCTGGGAAGCTATATTATGGAAAGTCAACCACAGGCAATTGAAAAATTATAGACAAAGGATATATATATATATATATATATATACACAAAGAAAAAGATTTTCATTTAAGTGGCAATTGCATGTAAAGTGGACTAAGGGCAATACATATGGAGTTGATGAGATCATATACTATTATGCAGAGAAGGTATCATCAGACGCTGAGATATGATGGTAATAGGAAAGTACTGACTGCAAGAGATATTTAGGAGGTAGACTCAAAAGCATTTATTAATTACATGCAATGAGTGAGCAAGATGAAATCTCAACTGGTCATTGGGTCCCTGGCTTGTAATGGATGGATGGTGATTCCACTCCCATAATGGGGAGCACAAAACAGGATGGAATCTTACATAGAAAGATAATAAGATTTGATGCTGAGGCTAAAAGGTTTGTGAAATATCACAAGAAAAAATAGAAAATAGAATCTGGAGATCTTGTCTATATTGGGCATCATTTTCAACACAGACTAATGCTAAAGCTTTAATGCAGGTAGAAGATAAATGTGAACGGGTAGAGGGAAGAAAATTAAAAGGCGGCTTAAGATGCAACCTTTTGAAAAAAAAATAGTTTAATTTAATCAAATTAAGTAGGTATTGACCGATACTCATTATTATATCACTGCATTTTGGCAAAGGCTGGGATGGACTATTTCTGCTTGGGTCATTCTCTCCTTTAACTGTTTAGATTAAGATATCTGTAGCTGGTAAAATAAATAAACACCTAGATTTTAATAGCTTAACAAAATAGTTTATTTCTCACCTGACCAAAATGGCCTTCAAATTGACAAAACTTTAGACAGACTTAAGACTCCAGATGACTCACCTAACTTCCTTCAGTACTTTTCCACTAGCCCACCTCAGCCCTTAAACCATCCCTCAGTGCAACTGAGTTCAATTTCTATTGCAATAGTCTTGAATAAAGTCATACATCCTCCTTGCCTCTAACTCTGGTGAAATATTTCTTTGACACAATCATGTGGCAGTATAATGAGATCATTCTACTAGCAAGATAGTCTTCCCCCCCGACCAAACTCTCATGACACAGGACGAGAAAGGGTTGGCCTCTTTCAATGTGTGACTTCCTAGACTGCCTTGCAGGTTATTTCCATTTCAGTTGGCCGGAAAGGAAACAGAGCGTAGAAGACCATTCTGTGTATGCTTTTTATGAACCATGGCCTACACGTTATTTATACTACTTCTGCTTACTCACACGGTCATATCTAACTGCAAAGGAAGCTGTGAGAAGTCCTTCAGCTGGGTAACTGTTTCCCCATCTACAATTCTATATAACTAACAGGGTAACACAGCTTAAAGATGAACAGCTACATATTTCTGCCATACCAACTAAGAGAGACATGTGTTCCAGTTTGGAGTATGTTTTTATATACGTTACTTAATTTGATTCTTTAATAATCTTGTAGCATAAAAATGCTGGTTTCTTTCCTTTGCCAGTTTTGCAGATGAGGAAAAAAGCATAAACACAACTTCACAAGAAACACAGACCTGGGTAGTGGCAGAGGTGAGATTCGAATTTGAATCTTAAAATTCCAAATAAGGCACTATTTCCAAGATAGATGTATTGGATTCCTTTTTATAAGAGACATTTAATTAAACATACTTTATTCTCTTTAAGGTAGATTTGATGAAGACAAAGATGGATGGTTAGGGGGAAAGAATATTCAACCCAAAGATTGTTTAATACAAATGTGAAATTCTAGCAACACCATTTAAAAAAAATGTTTATTTATTTACATTGAAAGAGAGAGAAAGAGGCAGAGAGAGAGGGAGAGAGAGAATCCCAACCAGGCTTTACATTGTCAGCTCAGAGCCTGATTTGTTTAGTTTCTGCTATATATAAGATATTGTGCCAGGTGCTAAAATTAAAAAACATATTCATGTGATATTTCCTCTGCCCTCAAGAGACACACACTCTATAAAGAAGACAGACACAGCTAATATGCAGTACCAAGTACATGCTTAAGCTGGGTAGACAGTCTAGCAACACAGGCAGGGTCAGATAACATCCTAAGGACATTAAATGGAAAGAATTCTTAAAGGCAATTTTGTCAGAAGTGAATTTAGATTGAAGGAGAAGGAGAAGACGGAGGAAGAGGAGGAGGAGGAAGAGAGGGGGGAGGAGGAGGAGGAGGAGGAGGAGGAGGAGGAGGAGGAGGAGAACAAGAAGAACAAGAACAAGAAGAAGAGCAAGAATAGAAGATAGGGAGAGTTGGACAGAAAGAGCAGAGTTAGGAAGTGAGAAATACTAATGTGTATGAGGGAGAGTCCAATAGTTCTGTGTGTCTGAAGCTTACACTTTTTGGAGGAAGAAGGAGAAGACGTCATGGTTTTATGCAGTGGTTACTCCTTTTGAAGCCTTTCCAACCTTAGTGGGCACCTCGGGAACTTGTTAAATGCATATTTCCAGAATACACTTCTAGTAATTATAGGGTGGGATCCAGAAAGCTCCATTGTGAACATGATCCTCCCCCCACCCTGTCTTCACAGGCCATTTTGCTGCTGTTAGCCCATAGACCACTGACCAAATCTAAGATATGACTGGTCTGTAGCATCAAGATTCTCCTGGATAATGTCTCAGGTTCCTGAGATAAAGAGGTGTTTTGCATCTGTTAGTGAAATACAGATTGTTGCCTCTAAGCCCCCTTGTCTTTGGCAATAAAAACAGGGCATGCATGACCAATATAAAGTAGGCATAGTTCATTTATCTACTTTTATTTCTCTAAGGTCTGAAGAAAGTCTGTTATAAATAATTTGCGTTGGAGTGCTGACTCATTTCTGTGTTGCTTTAAGTAGAACGGACAAATTCAAAATAGCCAGTATGTTTTAAGACCTGTATGAAAGAGTCAAAAGTGCCTCAGCCTACATTCAGATAAAATTCAGATAATGTTTAGTGTTCCACAGCAGGAGACGCTCTTTCATCTGAGAAGCAGCAGTTAGGTGCTCACAAGGGATTTGTGGATGGGAAGAGATGGCTTTGATCTCAGGGGTTTGGCTATAAGTGAAATTACAAAGTGAGTATTCTAACATTTGGTCTGAGAGATAGCCTTTCTGTGGAGCTGTGCATGATAAAATCTAGGTACCACATCCAGGTTATCAAACACTGATGTTTCCATCCTTCTCCCTATCCTACCTGGCTTTAGGGATATAGGTATGGGAAGTAATCACTGACTCTCTTCAACCTCAGAGTGGTTGGGTATTGTTTCAAAGAAAATAATGAGAAACATGTTGGGTCTGAATTTAGGATAAAAAGAGAAACCAGAAACACACAAATTAAAGGGCCAGGGTTACAGAGAAACAGGCACAGCTCTACACCTTCTTCCATTGCCCCTTTATCCCTTCTCTCAGACTCATCCCCCTCTCCCCCGCCCCAACAGTGGGAGCAAAACCTTGCAGATTGTTAGTACTTCCATTTCCCTAGGGTAGCTCTCCAGGAGGATGGAATTTAATACTACATAAACACGTAATTAAAAGTGGGGTTTATTTTTAGATGTACACACATTCTCTCAGTGAGAACCACAAATAAATTCTGATCTATGCCTTGGATTGTCACTCTCATTGCTCCCTCAAAAGAAGTCCCTCCAAAGAGAATGCAATATCTGTGAATGAGAAGGGTTTCCTTTCATTTGAAGCTAATTGAGTTCAAGAGAAAAAAACTCTTATACTCAAAGGGAAAGTTCATCAGGCATGTGGATTCAGCCTTTTCTCCCAAAAGTTCTTCAAGGACTTCCATCCCGTCCTATTCACTGAAAGAATTCTCTCAGATAACCCATTAGAGAGTAAGAATGAGAATAAGCCATAGTGATGCAGAAAGTTCTCCTCTGAGGGCAAGGAAGTTCTTGCTTGAGCAAACATTTTATGGTGCATTCTGAAATTGATGGAACAAAACCAGAAATGGTCTCTTTCCTTTTTTCCTTTCTTTCCTTTCTTCTCCTTTCCTTCCTTCCTTCCTTCCTTCCTTCCTTCCTTCTTCCTTCCTTCCTTCCTTCCTTCCTTCCTTCCTTCCTTCCTTCTGCTGCTTTCAAGCATGCACTGGCAAATCTCCATCTCCTTAAAAAAATGTTGGACAGATCCTCTAATATTCTCATCACTTTCAGTATTAAAAAACTTGGTCTAGCCCAGTGGAAAATTCTTATCTTATTCTCTCCACCCATCCATCCAAGGTCCATCCTTGATGGCCATAGAGGCTTGGAAGATGGGGAGAAGGGTGCTGATGGAGAATCAGAACTTGCTGATTCACTCCTCCATTCACTTCAGCACTTGGAATAGTCTCCTCCCTTGTCTTGACTCCTTCCTCTTCCTTTTAGGTTCTTTTCCTTGTTATGTGTCAGGACTAGGACAGGACAGATTGTGCTGTCAGTCTTTCCTGGCTATGGCTGTTTTCCCCATTACCCCTGACTGTTCCCTGATGCCTTTATTTGTCAGATATGGAAAATATTTGTTCTCCATGAGAATAAATGTGTCCTTTGAAAAGACCAAGAGTGGGGAAGGTGGCTTCTTATAGGAGGAAGAAGCTACTGCCTACCCCTGGCAGTATACCCTATGGTTTCAGGCTGTTGAGTTTCCTACAGTTGGTGGCCAAGCTTGGGTACCTTCTTTAGTATTCATTTAATGCATAGGAAATGCATATCACTGACTTGCCAAATTGTTTGAACTAGACAGCTTTCTTCATCTTCAGTCTGTCAGCTTTCACCACTTTTCCTCCTCTTGTTCAATCAGCACAGAAGACAGATCAGCAAGTACTACATTGTATAATCAGATATCCACCTGGGGATTCTTGTTTCTCATTCTCCCAGGCAACTCCATTCTCTATGAGGGATTCTTCTAAAGCCCTTCCCTTCAACTTGGATTGAGAAGAAAAAGACTAGCATCCTCCTTCCTATAGGGAGATAAATGAAAAACTGAACAACTTTTGACTTCAACAGTTTCAGATAGATTGACAGATAGATGGATAGATCTAGATCTTGATCTGCCTTGCTTTCTTTTTGCTGCTTATGTAAATTGGGAGTGGGGTGCCTGAAGTTATGATTAAGAGAGATGAGTTAGTTAGAACACA
The DNA here is from genome assembly GCF_022837055.1 of Prionailurus viverrinus. Taxonomy (NCBI): domain Eukaryota; kingdom Metazoa; phylum Chordata; class Mammalia; order Carnivora; family Felidae; genus Prionailurus; species Prionailurus viverrinus. Next base: position 57,686,528 of record NC_062578.1, read on the forward strand.
CTTAACTAGCCATGAAGGGGGTATCTGGACTTCAATTTATTATTATCTTTATGATTTTTTTTTATAGAATGGGTATTGAAACTTTTTTCTCCTTGGTTGAGCATCTAGGTGGCCAATTCCAAAGCTATAGAAAAATTTGCTTCTATACATTGTTTGCCATACATTTTGCTCCTAATGTTTTTTCTTGTCAGGGAGGCTACAATGGCAATAATATTAAATATTATGAATCTTCACAAGGAAGAGGTGACTTCACTTTCGCTTAGTTTTAACTTGGTGTCTTAATTAAATCAACAGCTTTGAGCCAATAGCAACTCATCTGACTCTTCCAATGTATTTCATTATGTGTAATCCTCTTTATCTATAAAGCAGTCCAATGAATGTATTACATCCTAATTATATTCAAGAACATGACCATGTAATCCAGAAGGCCAATATTCTATTTCCATTTTTGTTGAGGGGATTGCTTTAGATCAAAGAAGCTATTGTTAGCTAGCTACAGCTCAGAGAGCAAGGGAGACATAATCCAGGTAAAAATGAGGAGAAATGCAGATAGTGTGTATGCATCAGAACCCTTCTGAGTCTCAGTGGAGAAATGACTATGAAGAAATTAATCAGTGAGCATAGATGAATTGGGCAACAAATCATTTCTACAGAACTGAATAGGAACAAGGGAAGAAGCCCAGTTAGGGACTTATTGTAGCAATTTGGGCCAGAGATTATGGTTGCTGGGACCAGGATGTCAGCAGTGGAATAAGTAAGAACTAGATGAGTTTTGAATATATTTCAAAGGTACAGCTAACAGATTTTTCTGATGGATTATGTATGGCTGTAATAGAAAGAAAGGAGTCAGAAATTACTCCAAGAAGTTTGGCTTAAATTATTGGAAGAATGGAGTGCTATTAATGATGATGGGGAAAGTCTGTGACAGTAGCAGGTTTGGAGTGACAGGGGGAGATCAGATCAGTTTTGGACAGGTTAAGTTTGAGATGCCTATTAAACATCTACATGGAAATGTTGAGTAGGAAGTTGAATATATGAGTCTGGACTTCAGGGCAAAGAACTAGGCTGGTGATGTAAATTTGAGAGACATCAGCACATAGATATTATTTAAAGTTAGAGACTGGTTGACAGTTACCCATAGAGTGAATGGAAATAGAGAGGGGAAAATATTCAAGACCTAACTCTGAAACAAACAGAGATCATCAGGATGAGGAGAAACCAGGAAGAGAGACTAAAATGAGCCTGAGTAGTATATTTAATAAAATGAAACTCAAAAAATATATAAATTTTAGATTGTCTAACTTATTTTACCATGAACAGTTAAATAATTATAACTCTAAAGTATTAAGAAACATCTGATTTTAAAAAGTAAATGGTTATGTACTTCAGATTTTATAACAAAATAATGAATACATTTTAACCCAACTCTCATTTTTGGCCTGTAAATAAATCCTTCTCATCTTTCAGTCTACCTGAGTTGAGTTCAGTAGCTTTAAAAAATGACATTCACCAATGAATAATAAATCCTCATACTCAGGAACAGTTTCCTTCTATGACTGCAACAAAGATAGGAGACTTAATTTATGTCCAACTCTCTTGATTTTTAAAACAGGAAACTCTAGATGACATAGTGTTCACTGCTTGACACCTAGAAAGAGAACTTTCTTGTTTTATTCTGTCTTATGGCATGGTATCTTTTTCAAGTTCTTTTGGGATTTGTTGGCTGGTTTATTACTGGCAAATACAGAAGCAGGCATTCATAAAGTAGAAATGTGACCCAGAGAATAGCTTGAAAAGATATGCCAAAAACTTGATCGTTCTCCTCTTTTATTTTTTTAAACTCATGCATAATTTCTTATAATGAGATATAATGCATTTACCAACCTTCCAAGGAGATAGAATTTCAACTGAAACTATTAGAACAGGCTGAACTTTCTTGGGGACACAGTAGAGTGGAATGAGTAGGTCTCGTGTTAGTCTAAGGGTTGAATGTGGAGGAGAGGGACTAAATACATGGAAGCAAGGGCATGGGGCTGAGACAGGGAAAATAGGAAGGGAGAGAACAGCTTAGTGATGATAGGACTGTATGTAAGCATGAGAGAGAGAGAGAGAGAGATAGGATGATGATGGTGATGATGATTATGAATACAATGACAATGATGATTATGAAGATGATTTTTACATGTAACAGTTACCCTGAATGGGAGGATGGGGGAAGAGACAGCTCAAGAAGGTATTTGGGAAGCTTTCTATTTACTGTACTGCATAAAACTTTCATATCTTAACTCTTAAAGAAAAACAAAGCAAACATGTCTGTTTTTTATTAATGCTTCCTGAATAACTAGGACACTTCCTGAGTCTCCTTGAATCAAATCATACCACATAATTGAGCCATACCAGCAGCTAAACTATTAGAAAAAATATATATAGGGCCAAATGATGAAAGATAATCGCGCTGAGCAGAATATCAATGCAAAGTCAGAAGGAGATTATAGAGACTACTCTAGATTGAAATGACAATCCAGGAGAGACTGCTTAGTTCAGAATAGGGTGTTCCAGCCTAGACTCTGGTTGAGGATCACATTTGAGCAGTGTTACACAAATTCACAAAAAGGAGGTAGTCAAAAGACTTTTTCATGATATCACTATCTGGAAAATGGTTCTTAGGTAAGTCCAAAGGACACCCAATTTTTTGAGACACCGGAGTGCTTTCTCAAAATGGAGAGGTTGGTATATGTCTCCTGACCTGCTCCATTGACCTTGCATACTCCCAAAGGATTGATTGCTACTGCTGGATCTCAAATTAAAGTGACCTTGGTAATCACTAGTTCAAGCCATTTCCCTCTTGGAAAATGCCCTTTTCTAATGTGCATGAAGGAACTGTCGGGACTAATGGGAACACTGTCATCAGTTGTCAATGATATCATTCTTGTATTATTCATTATTGTTATTATTGATGTTAAAAAGAGAAATGCTTATTTGTAACCATGTCTCTATAAAAAGCGAGAAATCACACCTCCCTCTTAGGAGGGCAGCGTGTTCTATTTAGCCCATCTAATCTGTTTCTGTTATTGCCTTGCTCCTGTAAGCATTTGAGGTTATGACTCCTGATCTATAGCACTGGGTATTAGGTACTATTTGTGAACTCAGATCCATCAAAACCTCCATCTAATGGCAGTCAGCCTCACCACCCTAGAGGACATGAATATCCAAATGAATTTGAGCTGTGTTCAAATGCTGGAACGTCATATGCTGGGTATGTGGTAACCTCATATAAACAGTTAAAAGTAAGACTTCCACTAGGAAAAGGTATGAACAGATGGGAGGATCAGAAGCACCTGTAACAAGTACATGTCAGAGTTGATTTATAGCCAGTTTACCAAGTAAGCATATATTTAAACTCCACTACAAAGAGACTTATGAATCTGGTGAAGCAAATCAAAGCTAAGAAAAAAATAAGTTAATTATGGCTATACTTTAGAAGGATGAACTCAGACTAATAGAGTTTAACCTAAAAATGGTAAAGATAGACAATGAGGAAAGAAGGCCAAATAATGATGCTCAGATCATTTAAGGTATGGAAAATATATGTCTTAGCCTTTTAGAGCTGGCATTTGGACAGGCAGATTATGGTGGTCAGAGACTAGTGAGTTTCCCAAAGCCCAACAAAGGAAACTTCTCTGAGTCAAATATTATACCTTGAATTTTGTCTTCTGTATAGCAGTATTCATTATAAGGAACATTCCAGAACTAGTAATGTGATTTTACTGAGAAAAAGACTCTCCTGCTTGGTATTATGAAGGAAATCTAGTTGCATATTATTCCCTTGAGAAAAACAATTAAGTGAAAGCAACATCTTACCCATATTTCAGAAGATACATTCATACGCACAGGTGAAGAGAGAAATAAACCCAAATACAGTAATAGAGTGCTCCTTTCCCCCATTTTCCAAATTTCCAAGCACCTAGGCTTGTAGAAGTGACTTTGAAGTAAATGTGGTGAGTCTCACAATGCCCTCAGAGGCCCCTGAGAAAAATTCTGATCATATTAGGAGAAAGAAAAAGGGTGTGGAAAGAAGAAAACCCAAGGGAAAAATATTCTAAAGAGAAAACTGAACTTCCTGAGGGCTGAATTTTAGTGAGGAGGCTCACAGGTGCCCAACAGGGGTTTGGGCTGTGCAGAAAAAAAAAATGAATGTGAGGGCAGAGGGGTCTTGAGGGGACCACAGGGCAAAAGAGGGAGGGTGTTTATGTAGCTGCTCTGAGGGGAAACTTTGGTGAAGACAGAAGAGGAGGATTTTTAGGAAGCTTTCATGGCATATCGTGAAAACCCTATGGCAGCCCATTAAAGTAGACCTATGATAATCGTCTACACTATTCATGGGCTGTAGGTAGATCTTTGAAGGAGACACCATGCAGAGACTGGCCCTAGATACAGCCAGTTATATTCAGGCTACAGTCTTAACGTATAAATGAAGAAGTCATTGATCGTCACTAAACTGAGTTAGGTGAACAGTTTGTAGAATTCAAAGTGATTTTGAATCAATGCTGATTACAATAATTAATGTGTTTTGTTTTCCATTAGCAAAACTGAAAGATCATAAAGCTTTAGAATGTCTGTAATCTCTCTTTCTCATGAGGGAATTTCGTCAACCCATTCTAGAGAAAAAGGTTCAAATTTTCACAAAGATAGCCTAAATCTATCCTTAGTTAATGCATCAGTGGTGAACTTCGGGTCAGTGAATAAAATGTATAACCCAATTCTGTTCCACAATTGTATTTAAGCTCCCTGAAATGAATCCAAGTTCAGCTGTGGGATCATAGAACTGCAACAAATTATGATCTCATGTCTCTCTTTCCTCTCACTAATCCCTATTCAAGGACTAGGACTGATAAAACATTTCCTTTCACTTTTTCAACAATGTTCCACAGTTTTAGAGTTTAAGACTGGTTGTCATTGATTACTAATTTACCAAATGCTTAAACTTCTAGATAATTGCAGTACACGGTGTTGGGGGGCGGGGGGCGGCGGTGGTAGTGGAGGGAGAGGGCAATCTTTAAAGAGGTTGAAACTCTGGGTTTTATTATCAAAACATATTATACTGACTTCCATTGCTCTATAAATTCTGATTGAAACAAGCAACTTCCTACTTCCTAATTTTAACACATAGCAATCCAAACATTTTAAGCAACTTTCAACAATGCATTTAATTTTGGAATGTTCTGAGAGAATAAAATGTAAAGAATTATTTGTATTTATCAAAACATACACAAGTATGTATCTCACCTATATAAAATATTTAATATGATGACACAAAAGTTTCAGCTAAAATAGCAAGCATATATTGAAGACTGTGATCATGCCCCAAAAGATAAACTGCAATAAATAATAAGCAAAACTTCTCTGTCAAAATACAGGTCTAAAGGACAAAGAAGTTGGGCAGAGAGGGCTCCCAGACATAGTTTTGTGCATCAGTGGGAGCGGCTGAGTGGTAGAACCACCACCACGATGAAAACACATTAGGACAGAAAAAGAATGAGCTTTCCTCGGCTAGTCTCAGGCTTTGGTTGCTCACAGCTAAGTGGAATTGAGGCAAAACTAAAACTAAAGGAAATCTTTACAAACCTTAGAGTCTCAGAAATTACACCCACCAGAGTTAGTTATACAGCAGTTGACAGCAGTCTGCTTTATTGGGTGGAAACTGCCTCACAACATGGCCCTGGGATATGGCAGGTAACCTGGCCCAGTGCCACGGCAAGATCGCTTTCAGCCCACTCTGACTCTACCTTCCCTGTCTCCAACTTGAGTGTTAGTCATGTTCCCACTGTGGGATAAAATCCAGAAACTGGCAAAGTGAGCCAAGTGTCTGTAATTTCACTCATACACACAGAAAAAAAATACTCTCCTTCGGGAATTCCACAAAGCTCTTTTAGGATGTCACAAGGGCCTCCTGGCCTGTGCCAAATTAGAGTTCAGAATATTTGTTTCACTCATGTTTAAAGGTTAAATACCATTCATTTTTCACAGTGAAAAATCTCGCTAAAATTGTTCTCTCAAATGAAACAGTGATTCATAAAAAGATTTGTTGGTGTCAAGCTCATTATTTTTACTCCCCGTTCAGCTAAGAAACAAGTAGCTTCTCAACCAACACCCAAGTGAGGCAGATGAGGCTCTAACCAGACTCAACAGTTACCCAGAGGTGGTCTCTGTTTCTGTCCACTGGCCTGTATACAACTCCTAGGGCAGAGAAGGGAGAGGCTCTGATCATATCACTTCTGAGCTAAAGTGGCTTCCCTCTGGCCACAGGATAATTTTAATCCATCCAGGATTGTTTGCAAAGCCTGGCATGCTTGGCACCCCTCTTATTATCGTCAAACCCTGAGCCTCTATCCTCCACTCCAGTACATTGAATCAGTGGCATTCCTTCGGCCTGAACCCATTTTTTTCTTCCATCTCCTACTTTTCCTTCAAATACTAGTGTAGGCTTTTCTGATTGATTCCTCAAGTTTGGATCAGCAACTGTTCAGGAATGAATGTGCTCAAGGGCAAAGTATAATGGGAAAAAATGAACATTACTTTCTGTTTTTCTTTTTTTATTTCAGCCTTTTATTGGGCAATCCTGTCATGTTGTTTGAAAACACAATAGCACAATCATAACCATCGCGAAGGTAGCCCCGACTAAACTCATAACCTTTGAGGTTTGGAAAAGAACCGTGAAGTCATCTAGTTCAGTCCCTAATATTACAAATGAGAAAGTGATTAGAAGAGGAAGGCGGTGCTAATTGAAGGGGCGAATAGGAAAGCATAATTGCATGGTCTGAAGTAGTTCATCACGAGACATTATGAAAATGTTCAACTCAATGAATGGCAGCATTTGTAGGTAATGGCTGTATTAGTCAATGAAGTCTGCTATACTTCTGAAAATTATACATTAAATATTCTCAATTTAACAGCCAGAAATTGAAAAAGAAAAAAATAAAATTTCATTGTCAGTTTGGACACACGTAAGAAGAAAAATTAGGAGAGCAAGAAAAAGAAGTAATTATTTAAAAATTATCACCTAATCATTACATGGTGATCTGCAAAAAAGTGTTTCCTGGCTCTAGTTTATCTGTTCCTTAGTAAAAGTTCTTCTATATCATTTTTTAAAAATATTTATTTATTTATTTATGAGAGTGTGAGCGCGGGGCGGGGGGGGGGGGCGGGGAGAGAGAGAGAGAGAGAGAGAGAGAGAGAGAGAGAGAGAGAGAATTCCAAGCACACTGCACTCTCAGCACAGAACTGGACACGGGGCTTGATCTCACAACTGTGAGATCATGATCTGAGCTGACATCAAGAGTCGGACACTCAATGGACTGAGCCACCCAGGTGTCCCCTTCTACATCTTTTTAAATAAAACAGATATGTAACCTTTGGTACTGGAGTGGAAGGAGAAAAGAAGAATGTTAATCCCAATGTGACAATTCTAAATGAAGCTCCACACCTCATATACACAACCTATAGATTCTAAATCGACACACTATAGGGGTGCCTAGATGGCTCAGTCAGGTAAGCATCCAACTTTGACCTAGGTCATGATCTTGTGGTTTGTGAGTTCCAGCCCCGTGACGGGCTCTGTGCTGACAGCTCGGAGCCTGGAGCCTGCTTCAGATTCTGTGTCTTCTTCTCTCTCTGCTCCTCCCCTGCTCATGCTCTGTCTCTCTGTCTCTCAAAAATATATAAATGTACAAAAAAAATTGTTTAATAAATAATTTGACAACTATACTTGGTATATTTTATTTTTAAGTAGGATCATCCTTCCTTCTTGCCAATATAATTAGTGACTTCAGATAAGTGTATATATTCAAAGATGTAAACTTTCAAACGTTGCATACACACACGCATACATTACGCACATACATTTCTTTGAATTTTCTTGACTATATCTTATTGAGTAAATCAAAATTGAAAAAAAATGTTTAGTGAACTATGCTGACAAAAAGTACACATTTTAAATAATGGCTGCTTTAGCATAAATTTATTTATTGCAAATAATAATTGTTAACACATTTTTGAAGATTCAATATCGATACCATAAATAGTTAAAATACCAAGAAAAAAGATGACTAGAAACTAGAAAGTGTACTAAACTATAACTCTGAAGTACACTAAAGAGAATTTGCACATGCAACCAATATTTACCATTTATTAATGTATACCTTTTATTAAGAGTTCTTTTTAAAGGGGACTTTTTAAAAGGTTTCTAAGCAATTATTTTAACATGAAAAACTAAAAGTGTAATTTGTTTAACACATATACCTAATGTATATATGCATATATGGTTAAATACAGTTTCCAGTGCACAATGATGATGGTATAATAGAAGAAGATAGGATTCAGTAAGAAGAGAGGGAAAGATTAGGGCCTGAGGTCCCTGGTTGGGGAAAAACACCTATTTTGTAACAATGTTGGGAGTATCTGACCACAGCAAACCCCCCCAGGCCTAAGGTTCTTCTTAAGAACACAACAGACCCCACCTACTTCCTCTCGGGTTTCTCTCAGGAATTTGACAAAAGACCGAAGTATGGCCATAGACCACCCTCATACAATGGAAATGAGCCAATCAGGAATGGACAACCCAGCACCTAGAGCTATCAAGCCAATAAGGTAGAACCTGAGGAGGAACAAGGGGGAAGGAGGGAGTGGGTGCTGACCAGAACCTTCTACAACAGCGACTGTTGCCTATAGTCACAGGCATTCACTTTCTAATGTTCTCTCTCTGTAAAGAGAGCTTTTCTACTCTTCTTCCTTTCTGATCTTACATTCTAAGGAATTTTGGCCTGCTGCTCATTTTGTGTTCACCTCTTCATTCTTCAAAGTGGCGAGACAACGAGTCCGGGTATTGTGGTAAAAAATCCTGCAACGATGGGGTTATAATTTTCACTGACCATTGCACTTACCTCCACATCTTGGAATTGGTCCACTCCACATTACTTTTCCATCCATAAGAATACACGTAATTGTCTCTGTTCCCTGGGTTTTAATAAATCCTTCTTCACAAATAACTGAAATCGAACTTCCTAATTGAAAGTTGTCCCCAAACCGCCGTGCGTTGATTGGTATTCCAGGATCAGGACATTCATTATGCCCAAATGCTGGAGAAGAGGAAACAAACAAAAACACACAACAAGCAGTATGAGAGGGACCCTTGTGTATGTGGAGTGAGAAAAGCCGACTTTTGAAAAGATTATGTTTATTTCTAGATAAGCCTTTATTTTTTAAAAAAGAAAAAAAAAATGAGAGCCTCTCCTTTTGACCCTGTTTGCCTGTGATGTATATCCATGATGTAAATAGGTATGATTGTTTTAAAATATGAATTATAATCTAAGATTACATTTCAAAACAGAATTGTTTCTGCTTACTTCTGGAGATCACTGGGGTTTACGGTATGTAAAATTTTCTGTATTAACTGGTCAGAATTCCAATTATTGTGAATACAAAGCACGTTGACCACATCTCACTGCAAACTTTCGTGATGTTACTCCTTGGAATGGAGAAATAGTCTTGTGAGGCTATAGTGAAATGTTCCAATCTGGTATGAAAGTCTTAAAATTTCTTTCTAATTTTCCATTTGTCATCTATTTTCTGCCATCTAGGAAAAGGGAAGGGAGCTAACTCTTATAATTACTATGTTCTAGCCACTGCTATAAGGAGCTTTGGAAATGTCATTATCTCATTTAACATTTAGAACTTTAAAGAGTAATGTGAGATTCAGCAACAGATAAGTATTTGCCTCAGGTCAGAGAGATAGGATTGAAATGTATCCCTTTGTAAGGCTTCTAATTTTTTTCTCAACAACATATTGTATCTTGGGTTATTTGTTTCATGTCGCAAGAGAATGTGAGTTCTTTAAAAAAAATTTTTTTTTAATCTTTATTTATTTTTGAGAGAGAGAGAGAGACAGAGTGCAAGTGGGGGAGGAACAGAGAGAGGGAGACACAGAATCTGAAGCAGGCTTCAGGCTCTGAGCTGTCAGCACAGAGCCTGGCATGGGGCTCGAACTCACAAACTCTGAGATCATGACCTGAGCTGAAGTCCGATGCTTAACCTACTGAGCCACCCAGGCGCCCCAAGAGAATGTGAGTTCTTGAATTCAGGGCCACTTTATTTTATTTTGTGTCTCCCAGGATATATTTAGGCAAGTCTTAGCAAGTCAGCAGCAGTGTAGGGACAATATGCTTACATATTAATATGCTTGAATTTCTGAAGATTATAGATTAAATGAGCCCTCCAAATTTCTCATTTTATTCATCTGTATGACTAAACATGCACCATAAATGTTTAAATTAGCACAATACAAATGGAAGAATATTTAAAATAGCAAAATCTAAATGTGTAAAAAATAGTTTGTGAGGTATTTACATTATTATATTCATGCTACATAAGTACATGCAGTTATTTTAAATTTTCTCATTAATCATTACTTTGATATTGTTCATAAATTATATAATTTTGATTTACCATTCTCCTCATTTTTAAGTTATATGGTATGGAAGAATATTAAGGTAAATTCTAAAATAGAGACAATATATTTTTGTAGATGCATTTATTTCTAATTATTGGTTTTTGTTGTGATTCTAAAAAACCCAAAAACCATAAAAAGAGGTTAGAGTGGAAGAGAGCCAAAGCATAAGAGACTCTTAAAAACTGAGAACAAACTGAGGGTTGATGGGGGGTGGGAGGGAAGGGAGGGAGGGTGATGGGTATTGAGGAGGGCACCTGTTGGGATGAGCACTGGGTGTTGTATGGAAACCAATTTGACAATAAACTTCATATATTGAAAAATAAATAAATAAATAAAATATAAAAACTAAAAAAACAAAAAAACAACAAAACAAAACAAAACAAACTGCAATTGATTAAGCCTTGTTGTTTCTATATATAATGCCTGATAAGTTTTTTTTTTCAGAAAAAAAATAACTTCAGTAGAAAACATTAAATATAAGAATTTTCATATGATCAATTAAATTATTTACTAGAGACACAGAACAAGAAACAAGGAGGCATATTTCCATAATTCCCTGAAGGTACCATAAACATTAAAGTTAAAAATAATGTGCCTTGAAGACAAAATAAAAATTATAAATAGATAGATAAGTGTGTGTGTGTGTGTATGTGTATATATACATATATATATGTGTATATATATATATACACATATATATATGTATATATATATATACACATATGAAATATTTTTAAAAGGGCTTTCAGATAAAGCAACTCTTTTATACAGCAGTCTGTATGACACATGTCACAGCTAATTTAACTTTAATGATATACAATTACATGTTGACAATTTCACCACTAGTGACACTTGGAAAAGGCAATAACTGCTTTCTGTTACTAATTGCCAAAACTCAGCACTGATTGTCAGGGTTAGGGATGTGATTCTTTTTTTTTTTTTTTAATGTTTATTTATTTTTGAGAGAGAGACAGAGGAAGAGAGTGAAACTGGGAAGGGCAGAGAGAGAGGGAGACACAGAATCCAAAGCAGGCTCCAGGCTCTGAGCTGTCAGCACAAAGCCTGATGCGGCTTGAACTCATGAACAGTGAGATCATGACCTGAGCCAAAGTTGGAGGCTTAACTGACTGAGCCACCCAGGCACCCCTAGATGCAATTCTTTTTTATAGAACAGGAAACTAGATCCTATTGTCATATGTCACAAATATTAACAAATATTAACTCATCAAGTTGGTCAATATGTGCCAGAGTGTGGTACCTTCAAGGGAGGGGGAAGAAAAAAAAAAACAAAAAACAAGAAAACTCAGTAGTGTTCTATTCTTTAGAAAAACATTTGCAAACAGAAGCATTAGTATGTGAGTATATTAACCTACTATGATATATTCTCCTTCATGTGATTCATCTTTTTGCTATATATTTGGCATTTTTTTTCAAAAAAAATACAAAGAATGTGAGTGGCCGACAATAGGTAAATAACCTCAAAGAAATGTCAAAATATAGCAACATAGTAAACACAATTAAATGAGATGTTAAGGTAGTAGTTCAAAAGGCAAGTAAGCAATGACAGCTAATGTTTATTGAGCATTTACTATGCACCATCTACTCCATGACAAATTATTTGCCTGCATCACCTAATTTATTCCTTATAGAAACCAAAGATGGTTTTACTGATGAGGACACTGAGGCTCAATTTTAAGCCTAAAAATGGGGCAAAGCCAACATTTGAAGTTGTATAGTTTCACTGTAGAGAGGATGCTCTTAATCTCTAAGGTATTTCTTCCCCATGGTGGCAGGTCAGTGGTCTACTGCTCCTATGTTAATGATTTTCTCTTCTGTAATGTTTCTTGTGAATTTCAGCCTTGTGACTTTCATCTCTAGAATTGTAACTCTGTGCTGTCATTATTGGTTTAAGGTTCCCTATTGGTTTATGAATATTTTGAAATATTTATTTCCCTTATATGTTTGCACACCAATAATGGAGCAAAGCATATGATACACTTTAGGTTTGATCTTATGCTTATAAGATTTAATAGAATAAACTAATATATTGGCTGACATCATAATATTTGAAACATATTTCCTTAATATCAGGCCTCTCACAAACGAAGAGAAATGACACAATAGGGAGTAAAATATGGTTGGAAATGAAGAATTGTTCCTGGTACATTATATATATATTGAGGGAGAACTTGTTCAAGTTCATATATATATATATATATATATATATATATATATAACATTGTTTAAGTTTCCTTGTCTATGGAACCAGAGAGCTGGTTTACATGATTCCTTTCTAGCTCTACTTGGTAGAAATACATTATATGGAAAAGATAAACTTACTGTTATAAGTGATGTTGAAGCCACGTCCTGACATTGAGTGGTCAGCTTGAAATTCCAATCGCAGTATATGACTATTACTAGTCAGATGGGAGGGCACCTCGGCCCCAGTAAAGGTTCCAAGAATCGGGGAGTCTGGAGAGTCACCATCTTTAACCGCAAGGAAGTCAAACTGAGATTCCAGATCAAAGTCATTAAAAGAAAGATGTATCCGACTCCCTGGATCAGAGATTATGGTCCAGATGCAGTTTAAATTATTTCCATACCCTTCTGGGTAATCAGGAGAAAGCACTGTTCCCATTGGTGCAGTAAAGTTAGACAGGCAAGGAACTGTTAAAATTATAAAATACAATAAATGTTCAAAAGTAATATCTCACCTTATTTTGCCACATTCTACAACTATGATAACCAATTAGTAGCTTGAAAAAAATAAGATTAAACAATGTAAATTATCTTATAAAACAGAGAAAAAAAGGTTACTATTTTCACATATTAGAAAAGGCAACTATTACTTTGGATAGCCGTGTGCTTAAATATGCACAAAAATATCATAGGAGTAATAAAGGCAATTTATTTAGACATCTATCATATTTATGTTAGAGTGCTGTTCAAGGTTTTTGTTTCTTTGCATACAAAAGAAGACTGGTGAGGCACCTGGGTAGGAAAGAAGACTGGTGAGGCACCTGGATAGCTCAGTCGGTTAAGCAAGGGACCCTGGATTGATTTCTGCTTCAGGTCATGATCTCACCCTGGGGGGATCGAGCCCCACGCAGCCTCTGTGCTGAGCTGCTGATTGTAGAGCCTTCTTGAGATTCTCTCCCTCTTCCTCTGCCTTGCCCTTCTCCTTCCCTCTCTCTCTCTCTTTCTCATTAAAAAAAAAAAATGGTGAAATATATATAGATTTCCACACAAAGCAATAATGCTCATCAAATGATTGAAGACAAAAAATATTATGCAGATATTAACAGAACTGGGATGTTGTAGCACAGACAAAACGTGGACGAGGGTGGTGACTAGGTGAGTTTCAATCCTACCATTGCCATGGGAAGCTCTAAGAGTTTACAACACAGACAAGGAGACAAAGGAGACAAACTAACTTTTATAAACATCCACCACTAGTGGCTAATGCTGGAAAAACAACTAAACTCACACCTTTCTAAGATGAAGTCTCTCACTGCCCCTGCTCCATCCCTCTCCAGTTTTCTTTTAACTTTTCAAAACATCTAAGCTAAAGTATCACACAGAACATTTAGAAAGTTGAAAAAAAGATAAAAAACAGAAAAGTAAATGGTCTTAGTGCATAGCGGAAATCATAAAGGAATGATGTGTTGTCTTCTGGTGTTTTTTATTACATAATTTAAACAAAATCAAACTCATCTAATTTTGCACCAAATTTTATTTACAAAGAGTATGAACCTTAGGCCTGAAAATAGTTTGCTACATTTCTGTCTAGAAAAGTTGTATTAACTTTTACTGAAATATAACTCATACTGAAATACAATTAATACATTAGAGAGTACAAAACCTCCACCAGCATAAAATATTATGACTATTTGACCTTTCTTAATTGATAGGAACAATGATATCTCATATTATTAATTTGCCTTTCTTTGCCTACTAGTAAATATGAAGATTCCTCCATTTTCTCTTTTTTGGGAATTATAGGCTCATGAAATCTGATATTTAAGACTATGAACTCTTAGTTTATAATATTCATTCAATCTTACAATTCATATAGTATTCCTACATTATTCTGTTAATAATTTTAGCATAATTTTTTTTAATTTGAGTTAAAAATAATAATTTCTTTATATTGCATTTAAGTTCAGATCTTTTATTAACATTCAGAAATTAGACCAATATCTACCTATCTACAGAAATATAAAGACAAAAATATACCTATACCTACATATATGTATAAAATATGTAAAATAACAATAGGGATTATATATATATATATATGTATATATGTGTATATATATATGTGTATATATGTGTATATATATATGTGTGTATATATATGTGTATATATGTATATATATAATCAGTTACTTATTATACATGTATAATTATTTATCATTTTAAATAAATACTTTCTAACCTAAGCTTGCCTCGTCTGTACGGACCGATGTTAGGAGTTAAAACCAGGTCTTGGAAACTGATAGCCACTGGACTGGATCCAGACTGCAAATGTGTTTGATACAATTTTTTCTTATGCCTGTACAAAAATTTGAAGTCACATTTTAAAATCAATCTATTTCACATTGAGGCAGAAAAATGTGGAGTTCTAGCTTCTTTGAAAAAGTGAATGCACTACAGTTGCCTACCACTTCCATAATGGGGACACACGTACCTAGTCCTGTGCCCTTTTCAAACTTTTACCTGCCTGCATCCAGGAATCTTCTGATTCTATAACCCTTGATCTAAATGTAGGCTCAGCAAACGTGTTCTGTAAAGGGACAGATAGTAAATCCTTTGGCTTTATAAGCCACATGGTCTATTTTGCAACTACTTAAGTCTGCCACTATAGCAGGAGTCAACTCTTAACTCTTCCTATAGCAAGGAAAGCAGCCATGTGCAACAGGTAAACCAAAGTACACTGTTACGTTCCAGTAAAACTTTGTTTCCAAACGAGGCTTCAGGCTAGATTTGTCACACAGTCCTTAGTTTGCTAGTCTCTGATCTAAATGATCCCCATTTGGGACAAGGGATGACCAAAATCTGTCATGCTGATCTCCTTTGTCAGATAAATAGGCCAATGCCACTATAATACTCTAAACCCTTAATTGTATTAGATGCAGTTGTTACTGTAATTTCCTTTGACTCAGTGTTATATTTCTGTGAGTACCATATTAATTTTACGGTAGTAACTTAATATTGTTAGATGTATCTTTATGTACTTTAGTACATAGGCACTTTTTCTTTTAAAAAAGTCTCTTGTCTATTCTATTGTTGCCTGTTTTTTTACCTAGCTGTGTATCAGCACATTACATCAGTTCTCAAAGAAATTATGTTAGGATTTTTACTGAAATTTCAAGGCAATTTCTATATAATTCACATATTTAATATAATGCCCTCTCATTCTGTAACATGCATCTATCTCTTTTTTTTTTCCATAAACTCTCCTTTTCTGAATAAGCTTGTAATTTTCTGTGAGTTATTTGGAATTATGTAAGAATTATTTCTACATATTTTATAATTTTATTTTTCTGACTAAATTAACTTTCAATTACATTTTCAAATTAGATATTGTTGGTATACAGGAAACTATTCATTACTACATATTTATCATATATCAAGTTTTAGGACTTTATTCTTTTTAAAAATAGTAAAAAATGTCTTCTCTAGAATTTCAAGAGTTTAATTTGTTTTAGTCAGCATTATTTTAAATATTTTATTGACTGTATTTTAGCATCTCTTAAATGACTTAAAATAGTTTTATTTTTTATTTTCTTTTAAATTTTTTAATGTTTATTTTTTAGAGAGAGAGAGAGAGAGAGAGAGAGAGAGCATGAGCAGGAGGAGAAGCAGAGACAGAGGGAGACACAGAATCTAAAGCAAGCTCCTGGCTCTGAGCTATCAGCACAGAGCCAGACACAGGGCTCAAACCCATGAACCGTGAGATCATGACCCAAGCCGAAGTCGGATGCTTAACCAACTGAGCCACCCAGATGCCCCAAATAGTTTTATTTTTGGTGTGATACACTACATTACTAGATTCTCCATATTACACATTGTCTCCATGGAAGAATACTAGAACTAAAGGTCTTTAAGTGAAATCTTTTGAAGTATTGCTAAGTTTTCCATAATGCTAACGAAATCCAATCAAATTCTCCTAATATATTGTCTTATTTTACAGCAGGAACTTCACAAGGTGATCTTGGTTAGGGATGAACACTGACATTAAAGGAGAGGGATCTATTGAGGAGGTCTATGCTCTCTTCCTCTCCTACATTCCCTAAAGAGCAAGCAAAACATATTTTAATTAGGGAAATTTCTGGAACATTCAAAAAATACCCACTTTGCTAAAACATCAGATTAGGTATCATTGCAATATGTATCCAGACACTATACTGAGAGATAGTATTGCTTGCTTATTTTCTAT
This sequence comes from Prionailurus viverrinus, assembly GCF_022837055.1. Taxonomy (NCBI): domain Eukaryota; kingdom Metazoa; phylum Chordata; class Mammalia; order Carnivora; family Felidae; genus Prionailurus; species Prionailurus viverrinus. The sequence goes on from NC_062578.1 coordinate 57,703,474, forward strand.
TTTCTATTTTCTTTTTCTTTTCTTTCTACTTGTTTGTTTTGTTTTGTTTTTGAAGAGAGAGAGAGAGAGAGAGAGAGAGAGAGAGAGAGAGAGAGAGAGAGCTTGCATGAGTAGGGCAGAGGTGCAGAGGGGAAGAGAGAGAGAATCTTAAGTAGGCTCCACATTCAGTGCAGAGCCCAACACGGGGGTCAAAACCTGAGCCGAAATCCAGAGACAGACACTCAACCAAATGAACTACCCAGGCACCCCTATTATTTTTAACTATGCAAAATATATATTAGATGACCTGTAGTCTCTTTAAAAGTTCTGTTACTTCTTTAAAATTGTTAAATAACTTCAGAATGCTACATAAGAAACATTTTTTTTTATTTTCATGAGTATTGGCTTTCTACATTACCATTCAATAGTGAATAGTCAAAACCAAAAAGCAAAATTTTCCATATTGCACCCATATCTGGGAAGTTGCATTTGTTGGTATTTAACTGAAACTAAAAGTATATCAATAGATAATACAAATTATATTTTTGTTGTAGTTACATTGGAATGTTTTCATGTATTTAAACAAATACATTCTTTTAATCCAACTATACTGTATATCATAAACATTAATGGAGTTTTTTTCTGTGCAATATAAATAAACAGCACATAAGTATGCGTTAGTGTGAGCATCTACAAGTAAAAATAAGTTCATGCATTATACATAGAATATAAGCTTTAAATATTTTAAGTGTTTCTGATTGAAAATAAGCATATACTATCTTGTTAAAATAAATAAATGAATCTACTAGAATTAGCTAAGATGTATAATTTCCATAAGAGGTATCCTATCTATAAAGTGTAAAGTGCCATCAATAAAATTCTATAAGAACAGATGTAATATATATTTTGCAATTACCAAGTGAACTATGTTAACTTTATTTAAATCTTTAATGAAATTTATAATTTGGCATAAGCACACTTGTTAAAGATAGTATCACAAAGTGCTACTCATTCAAAAATAATTACACGGTTCCAGCTCTTTGCAATTAATTACAAAAGCAATTATATGCAAGGACAGGGTAACATATGCTATCAGAAAGCAAAGCATTTGGTACTCACAGATACAGATGGGTATGTTTGCAGACCATTGGTTATTCTCTTGACAAACAATGGATTTCTCTCCAATTAATTCAAACCCAAACTGGCACTCGAACCTTAAAACATCACGATTAGAAAATCCATCTCCTTCTCTAATTCCATATAAGGGTGTACCAGGATCACCACAACTTTCTTTTTCAATTTCTGCAAAAATAGAAGATTAAAGTCACCTTCCAAGGGTTTTAGGCGTATGATATCCGCATGCCCAGTTTAGTAGATGTACACTCTCTATATCTGAGATATTTCAGAAAAAAAAGATTAATACATTTTCCAAATTTAATTTTTTTCTTTTGCTACTCTTCTTTTTAATTTTTTTTAATGTTTATTACTTTTGAGAATGAGAGAGAGAGAGAGAGAGTGCACAAGCAGGGGAAGGGCAGAGAGAGAGGGGGAGACAGAATCTGAAGCAAGCTCTAGGCTCTGAGATGCCAGCACAGAGACTGATGCAAGGTTTGAACCCACAGACCACGAGATCATGACCCGATCCAAAGTCAGACACAATCAACTGAGCCTCCCAGGTGCCCCTCTTTTGCTATTCCTGTGAACACAATTTGATGACATGACCTTTAGGGAACAATTAATGTAGTTCTCTCATTTTGTAGATGGGAAAACTGAGGTCATCAGAGCACAGGCCAGTGTTTGTGCCCAACAGCACAATTAGGACAAGATTTAAATTTTTGTCTGCACTACATATATGCACACACATATATACACATGTATGTATTTCCCCCAAATACTGAAAACATTTCTTATCTGTACATGATGCAGTGAATCCTTACATCATGACCAGGATGTGAGGTAATGTCTGCCTCAGTGCTCCTACAGCTCTCAGTGAATGCCTTTCCCCTAGGAGCAGCCATGTTCCCTGACACTTGTTGGTTTAATTATTTCCCCTACTAGACCCCCCGAAAAAAACTCCTTAGGACAGGTATCAATTTTGTATTCCAAATTACCCAGATACGTTCCTCCAAAAATGTTTTTTATATGCATGAAAATGAAAAAGGTTGGTTAAAATTCTCTTAAAAGCACATGAAAGCACTCTCTTAACTTGTATTCACAGAGGCTCCAAATGTCTGGGGTCTTCACGTGAAGCTATGAATGTCAGTGGTAAATTACTGTGATGGTTGTTTAGGTTTTTAATTCACATGAAATCACATTAATACAGTTCTCAAAACTACAGCAAAAAAATTAAAATTACAGTTAAAAGGTAAAAGTTGGAGATAAAGTTATGGCCTCTATTCTGATATTCCACCAAGCATACATTGTTGGTTCTGCAATCTACCAGCACCAATTTAGTGTGTATCTTTCCGATTCTTTCCCCGTGCTTTTATAATTATACACAGACACACATAATATGGAATATTATAAACATCTATATTTATATGAATATAACCATCTTATCTACAACTATATAGTATTGTTTACATATGTATGATACTTTATGTGGTAGTATGCTGTCAAAGGTATTCTATAATTTGCTCTTACTTTAACCAAACAATAATTTTGGATTAACTTTTGAACACCCTTATATTTTTAGCAGAAACCACATATGGGTACAATGATTCCTTTAATACACTGGATTTGATATTTTCTTTTTCTTATGCCGTAGTGACTTTACTCTAGATTTTTGTATAATTCTATCCCTAACCAAGTGTAATATCAGAGAAAGAGGTTTGTAATTTTGCAACTTTCACTGGTCTTTAGGCTAGTTTGTAGAACAGGAAAAGTTAGGTCCCTGGGTGTTAGAATGTGTTAAAAGAAAATGTTGGCTGAGTGTGGGCTAATTTTGAAGTAGGTATCTATCAGTTTAATCTCTCCAAAATTTTTTTTCTACTCAAAGCATTTTTTGGGGGGTGGCAGAGGAAGGGGCAATATTGGCAACTTACATATTTTAGAAAAATGACATTTTCCAGGATTTGGAAAATGTTAAGTGGGAGTAAACAGGCTTAAGTGCCAGGTTATGGTGGGATGACATTGTCAACAAGGCTCACAAAATTGCATTTCTCTCATGCCTTGAAATTGAAATTGTTTCTGTCATCGAAAAAATGGATTCTTCTTCATCTGAAAATGTCTTTATTTTGCCCTCACTATTGAATGATAGTTGATAAGCCACAGATTTTAATTCAAAGTTATGTTCCATCACCATTTTGAAGGTGTTTTTCCCTGGCCTTGTATCCATCCAGTAATTCTGATGAGAAATATGATACCAAAGGGATTCTAGTTTTCTTATAATTAATCTGTCCTATGCATCTTTCTTCTCCCTTACCATAAATAGTGGCATTCCTTTTTAGACTTGCTGGGGGTTTTATTTTGTTTTGTTTTATTTTATTTTATTTTATTTATTTTATATTATGTATTATTTTATTTTATTTTTAGTTTAAAGAGAGAGAGAGAACATGGGTGGGGGAGAGGGGCAGAAGGAGAAAGAGAGAGAATCTCAAGCAGGTTCCATGCTCAGTGTGGAGCCTGATGCAGGGCTCAATCTCACAACCCTGGAATCATGACCTGAGCTGAAATCAAGAATCGTATGCTCAAATCAACTGAGCCATCCAATCGACCCTAGACTTGCTGTTTTTAATGTCACTATCATTTACCTAGGTATTGGTTTATAATTTTTTTACACTTGGCGCTTGATAGATTTTATCTGTCAAATAACTTGCAAGGTTTTTTTTAAGTTTTAAGAAATTTTTAGCAGTCTTTCCTTTAAAATATTGTTCCTTATATATTCTCATCTCTCTAAAACTCATTTACATTGAATATTGGAATTTGAGGTCTAGTCTTCCTGTTGCTCAATCTTTCAAATTCTCATTTTTGAAATTCTCTATTCTGCATTGTTGAAGAAATATATATGTAAATATATATGTATATATTGATTACATATAATTAGTAAATTATATACAATTTACTAATTACATATATTCCAACTTATATATACATATATATGTGTGTGTGTATATATATATATATATATGTTTATCTAATTCCATGTTTATCTAACCTCAATTCAACCTATAGACTGAAAAATGATGTTGTCATTTCTTGAATATTTAATGATTATTACTTTTTATTGTTTCATAAACTTCTATTATTTGTTCATGAATACAGTTTCTGCCTTTATTTTTGTGAGGATATCTATATAATGATTTACAATGATTTTCTTTTCCTCTATTAACTATGTTTCCTTGGGTATAAGTAGAAGCCTATGAAGAGAGCAGCAGAGAAAATGTTCTTCTAAAGCAGCATGTTGGAAGATAATGTGGTAAATCAGACTGGTTGTCAAGCCTGTGATGAAGGGGCAGGAGGAAGTACTTGAGAAGAGAACAAGATTGTTGGCTTTGAGCATCTGTCAAATAAACATTCGTATTTGCTTGCTTCTCTGTAACACTGCAGGTCCTAAAATCCCCATCGTCACCTTCAACACCTGCCACCTTCAAGCTTATTTCTTCTAATGTCAGAATCACCTTGTATTTCTAGGTATTAACTTTTCCCTCTATTAATCTATGGTACAGTCCACTCTTGTGGTCTTCATTTTGAGTTAGAACACTCTTTTTTTTGAAAAGATTGTTTATTTATTTTGGGAGATGGAGAGAGCATGAGTGAAGGAGAGGCAGAGAGAGAGGGAGAGAGAGAGAATCCCGAGCAGTCTCCATGCTCAGCATGGAGTTCCCATGTGGGGCTTGATCTCATGACTATGAGATCATGACCTAAGCCAATATAAAGAGTCCGATGCTTAACCAGCTGAACCACGCAGGCACCCTGGGTGATTACTGCACTGGACTCTCTTCCATATCTGGGCATTTGGCTCCATAGCTGAAAAATTTTCCTCTGTGGTAATCACTGTGTTTTCTCAGCATTGTTAGGGGACCCCTCCCTGGAGGCTTCTAGCCCCAGTGACCAGTGGCCTCTTATGCATAAACTGTAACAGCAGTCTCCCATGATGGCAGTGGTTTATGAGATTCTCAGCTTACCTCTGTATTTCACATATGTATATTTACAAGTTTATTTATATATATTTTTCTTAGGAATCTTCTACAGCCTCATGGCAACTGAGATTTCCTCTTCCCATTCTTAAGCATCAGTGAATTTTTAAAATATATTTTCTAACACCTTTGGTTTAGGACTGAGAGTAAGTGCTTACTCTACTATTTTGAAACCATATGTTTCTTTCTTTGCTCCTTGGTTTTTAAAAGTCAAACATATACTTTCAAACAAAGATGTAATTTCAAAGCTGCAGTACTCTCAGACTGAAAAACAACATGCAGTAAGTATAATAAATAGATACCTATCATGCATCACTGCCTTTGAAATTTTTTTTTTTTACCTGAGGTGAAACTAATATCTGAACAAATAATCAATATGCAACAGATGGTTGTCACAGTAGAAATAGTCCCAAAGGAAAATTAATAATAATGACTATCATTTTTTGAGTATCGAGACTGTACTGGCACAATGAAAACCTTTATTTAAAAGATTAATTATGTAATTTAATCCCCAAAGCAACCCCATGAAGAAATCATTGTCATCTCCATTTACAGATGAGAAAACTGAGGGTCAGAAAAGGTGACTAAATCTCTAGACTGAATATTTGTGCCCCCCTCATCCCAATTCATATGCTGAAACCTAATCCCCAGTGTGATGGCATTTGGAGGTAGAGTTTTTAGGAGTTTTAGAGTTTTAGGTCATGAAGGTAGGACCCTGATTAATGGGATTAGTGCCCTTATGAAAGAAGCCTTATACAGCTCCTTTGCCTCTTCTGCCATGTGAAGACACAGGGAGAAGACGGCCATCTAGGAACTAGAGGACTCTCATCAGGCACCGAATCTGCCAGTACCTTGATCTTGGATTTTCTAGTCTCCAGACTAGATAGATAGTTGTTGTTATAAGCCACTGAGTCTATGATATTTTTGTTTCAACAGCCCAAACAAAGACTATAACTTGGACAATTTCACAAAGCTTGTGTATTGCAGAGTTCAGGTATATAGCAGTCTTAATCACGAAACCATATCAGAGGAATTTTTATTCTTTACCCACTTAGAAACACATATTTTGTTTCTAATGTGTACCAAAATAATACTAAGCATAAGGAATATAAAGATAAATAAGATGTTTCCCTTTTGTTCTTAAATGAGGGCACAAAGGAGGTATAGCTAAGTCCTCTTGGAGCTGGAGATTGGCAAACAGGTAAAGGCTTCATTGAAGAGGTGACCCTTGAGCCTTCTTAGGGTTACTTCACTGAATGAAATGGAGAAGAGTAAGGAAGGAAAGGTGGAAGAAAAGCACTATCAGAGAAGATACATAGTCTTTTTTCTTATTTTTTCTTCTGTAAGTGGTGACTTGGTTGGAGTTAAGAGGATGAGTCCATTGGGGATATTTTAAAAGAATACCATAGACTGGGTGGTTTATAAACAACAGAAATCTGTTTCTCTCAGTTTTAAGGGTTGGGAAGTTTAAGATCAAATGCCAGCAGATTTGGTGTCTGGAGACAGCCTATTTCCTGGTTAATAGGCAGCCTTCTTTTTGCTGTGATGGGGTGCAGGGCAGGCCATACCAGAGTGGCCACTTTGATGTGTGGATTGTTTTGAGCTGAAGACAATCAGGACCCAAGGGACCCAGGAGGAGCTTTTGCCTCCCTCTCAACTGCTGAAAGCATTCAGATAGAGAGCCTGGCCTGAAAGACAGCTATCACCGAAAATAACAAAGAGTATGAGGTGTGTATGATAAGCTGGAAGGAACCCATCAAGGCCTGTTGATTTAGATTCCTCTCCATGTTCCATTGTCTCTGCAGGGCAGGGCAAACATTTGTTTAAAAACATAAGTTCTCCCCTTCTTCCTGTAAATTGTCTTCCTCCCCTTTGAAATCCCAGACGCCTATCTCCTTCTCCCTAGCTCAGTATGGTATATAAACCTCAATTGTTTGACTCTCAAGGAGCTGAATATCATTGGGGTTCATGTAAATATGAAATCAACATCTGTTTTTCTCCTGTTAGTCTGTCTTATGTCAACTTAATTCGAACCTAGAAGGGAAAACTTTCTTCTCCTATAGATGTGTCCTCAGGTGGTGGAAGAGGTGAGGGAGTTCTTTGGGGGCACTAATCCCCATTCATTGGGATTCCACTCTGGTGACCTAATCACCTCCCAAAGGCCCCACCTCCAAATCCATCACATTGGGCATTGGATTTCAACATATAGATTTCAGGGGAATACAAATATTCAGCCAATAGCAGAGGCGGTGATGGTGGCACTAAGGGTTGAGGAGGTGGTGAGGTCAAGTAGGTGATAAGGTGGTTGGGGGCCAAACAACAAGAAACAAGACCAAGCAGGCAGGCAGGAATGTTGGAAGATTAAGTATATATAAGGGGATTGTGAAAAGCATAAATTTGACAATAAGGGTAACCAGACTTCTCATTATCAACAAGAAGATGTAGAAAAAGGAAAGGCTTCAAAGAACCCTGAGGGAAAACAAAACTGGGGAATGGGTGTGCACTTGTGTTTAAAATGTAGATAAACACAGATTAGATAGACATAGATTAAATGTATTTACATATATACATATATATTATATGTCAAACGTAACGGCATACACATATATCCATATATATGGGTATGTGTGTGTGTGTGTTCATGTGTGTGTATATGCACATGTATTTTATAGTTCCACTCACTATGAGTACAAAGAGCAATAAATCTCTATGGCAAAAGGCACACTAAGTGCCCAGATCTTGGTTTCTAAATGTCATTATTTACTAAAAGGTACCAGGAAGGCTAATTCCAGGGTTGGACAAGGAAAAGAACAATGTAACTCTAGAACACCCTGATGAGTCAAAAAAAAAATTGCTTAAAGAACAGTGGAGACATATCAAAAGCACATAAAGACCAGCTTAAAGGGGTCCCACTGGCCATTCTGGGACAGTTTCACCATCAAAACAATACAAATAATGATAGATTACAACTGATTGAATGCAATTTAAATGCATAAATCTGTACTGATATAAACATGAGTGAGGAAAGAAAACTGCGTGTAGAATGACAGTTCAAAAAAATGTAGAATTAATAAAAATAGAACATCAACATTTTGTAGGCATCATAGCGATTTTGGGTTCTGGGTGAATTTTTGATAAAAAAAAAAAATAATAGTGTAGTCTTGGATTACCTGTCTGTAAAACAAGTATCAATCACAAAGCTGAAAATGGTGATGTTACCATGGAAAAACCCAGAAAGCACTAATTTTGCTGGGTGATCAAGGATCACATAACCAGTGTGGGATATACTGACATTGTTTGCCCCTGATGTGATGCAGTAAGACACTGAGAATAATTTCTGTCGTATTCCTGTCAAAAATGCTTAGCCCAAGTCTGGATAGGAGGAAAGACTGTATGGACTCAGACGGAGGGACATATTGCAAAGAGACATGACGAATTACTGCAATCACTTTGTGAGTTGAATCCTGGACAAGGTAGGCAAAAGAGACATTTTATTTTTAATGTCTATTTATATTTCAGAGAGAGAAAGAGACTGTGCAAATGGGGGAGGGGAAGAGACAGAGGCAGACACAGAATCTGAAGCAGGCTCTAGGATCTGAGCTGTCAGCACAGAGCCTGACGTGGGGCTCAAACTCATCAGCTGTGAGATCATGACCTGAGCTGAAGGTAGACTCCCAACACACTGAGCCACCCAGGCACCATTAGAGACATTTTTGAATAGTTAGTGAAATTTGAATGGGGTTGTGAATTATTTGATAATGTTGTATCAATGCTGATTTTCTAATCTGGATGGTTATGTTGTGGTTATGTGAGAGAGAATCTCTATTTTGGTGAAACTCAAAATTTCTGCAAATTATTTTTGCTCCTCCTACCCAAAGGTAGAATCAAATTCTCCTCTCTTTGAGTGTTGGGCAGCATTAGTGATAGCTTCTACAAATGGAATATGGCAAAAGGGACATGACCACTTCTCTTAGCTTCTTTTCTAACACTACCAGTTGTCTCAAGCCTCTATAGGTTTGGGGCATGGAGAAACAATCAGCACATTCTACTTTAGCTTGTCCATTGCAGCAAAAACTATAGACACTCCAGTGCCCATATATGACCCAACAGGATTGCCAGAAGCTTGATCTTCCCCAAACTCCCATAAGGGGTTTTCATGCCACCTGGGACTGTGGAGAACTTAATGCCTGAGGGATGAATTTTGACCACCAAGGGGCAGGAATTTTGACCACCATGGGAAGGAGACCAGTGGATTAATTGCTCACCTCCCTCTTCACAAAATGGTGGCTTCAAAACACAAATGGCCCGGGGCGCCTGGGTGGCGCAGTCGGTTAAGCGTCCGACTTCGGCCAGGTCACGATCTTTCGGTCCGTGAGTTTGAGTCCCGCGTCAGGCTCCGGGCTGATGGCTCAGAGCCTGGAGCCTGTTTCCGATTCTGTGTCTCCCTCTCTCTCTGCCCCTCCCCCGTTCATGCTCTGTCTCTCTCTGTCCCAAAAATAAATAAACGTTGAAAAAAAAAATTAAAAAAAAAAAAAAAACCACAAATGGCCCACATAACCAAAGACATAGATGTATTTCTTGTGAGGTTGTGGCCGACTCAGAAACACTCAGTAACATATCACATCGTTCTTGATTCTTCCATTTCCCTGCTATAGCCCTTTTCCCCCTTATCTTTGTTGTTTTGGAATTGCACTCCTTCTCTCCTCCCATAAAGTATTTAGTTTATAAGCTATGCCTCAGCATCTGTTTTCTAGGGAATCAAAGCTAGGACAAGTGACTTATCACTGGCAAACAATTAATGGTAAGGGGCTGGGCTATCTAATGGTTGTGTAAACACAGATGTGATTTCCAGGAAGATAGGGTATTAGCTCTCATTATTGAGTGACCATTATTTGATAGGAGATTTGCTAAATACTGTAACTGTTTTAAATCATGTATTTCTTACTGCAACACTGAGAAGTACTGCAGTATTATTCCAGCTTAATAGATGAAAAAAAATGAGGTTCTGAGAAGCTGACCAACCTCATCTACACAGAAACAGCTAAAATGAGATTCTATTAAACATTTCTATGACTCCAATAATCACAATCTTTCCCACTGTTCCATGCTGCTTGAGAGAAAAGGATGGAGAGAAAAATGTGAGCCAGGTACTGAAATAATTAAGGAAAAAGAGATGAATTAACTTGATTCCAATATTGGAAGGCAAAAGACAGCAACATTAATTTTAAAAGAGGTTGTTATCTCAAATGTGTCAACACACTAATCCCACCTGTGTGTGGTACCAGGGTTATTTTAAAACTACTCACTTGTCTTCAAATCCTTTCCATGGAAGGCCCTCACAATCTAAATCTTTCCTGGCTTCCCAGTCCTATCTTCCATTATTTTCCTAGAAGCTACCTAAGTGTCAGGCATGTTAAGACACCTGCTGTTCCTTTCCACATCCACATGACTTTAGGTATGCCATCTTCTCTGCCTGGAAATAAGACATTCTCCTAATACACAAAACCTTCAGAAATTGCTGTGCATTTCTCAATGTCAGACTATACTTTTTCCCTAAAGACTACCCTGCACTTAGTTGTTCCCTTTTTTCTCTTCTCTAGGCCTTGGGACATACTTATATATTGGCCCATATATTTTACTGTAATAATTTGTTTACTTATCTGTCACCTCCCATGAGCTTTTATTCATCTTTGCATTTCAAGAGACTACACACACGAGAATAAGAAAAATTTATATATCATTTATGCGTCAGGCAAAGTTCCAAGCACTTGTTACATTTAATCCTGACACAGCCCTATGAGGACCCAAAGAGGTAAGTAATTTGCCTAAAGTCACACATATTTTAAGTGATAGAGCTGGGATTTGAACCCAGTTGGTGTAATTACAGAATATGCATTCTTCAGCACTATATCCTCTCTCAGCCTAATTTTCAAGAAAGAGTTGTGGAATATGTAAAGAAGGAAGAAAGGCAATACAAAGCATACCAAATCATGTAGTTCTAGGAGTAAACAATATAAGCAATCGTAAATCCCTATAGTTACAGAAAACTACGTATATAGGAAATTATGGAATTGCATGTTCCATTTATGTCTTTTGAATGATTTAAATTGTATAGTTGTCTTATAATTGTAGAATATGAGTGCTGAATATATACCGATTACCTCTCAAGAACCATTCTCCATTCTTTTCTGTCCTGCTTTTTACTCCGAGGGGCAGGAGTAAAGGCTGACTCACATGGGCCCTTAATAGATACTCTTATGCTACCCAACTTTCTCTGTGTGCAACAAATGGTCAGGGAACTGACCAGTCAGGTGGTACTAGAAGGAGATGGGATGAAGAGGTTAGGAAGAAAATGTAATAGGACATTTTTCTCCCAAATCCTCTGCCTGATTACCATGGGATGGCTGCGATCTTTGACAGAAAGCCAAGATTATGTCAGGGTGCCCTCTCCGTATAGCTGTCCTTTGAGAGCTGTGGTTATCATTCCCGAAGGTGATCATGGCTCCCTATTGTCACTAGCCAGGGATACTATATAACCTCTTATTAGTTTCCTTAAGCTCTACCTACATATACTAAATGTGAAGGTGCTATTTGTTTCCTGCAGTATTTCTGACTGATAGAGTATAGTTTACAATATTTTGTTTCCTAGAATATAAAAAATGGAGTTGGGATCTCTTTAACAAATGCTGCCTCCATTGAGAGTCAGCTAAATACTGTGCATCGTTCACAACTCAAATTGGAAGGAAAAAATTGAGCATCCATTTGCAGAGTCAGAGATTGGCATCCAGGGAGGAGCACCAGGTTCTGCTCTTTCTCTTCCTGTTGTGGAGGCAAAGAAATCAGAGGCTGGGGGAGGGGTGCCCAAATAAATGAAGATAGGAGGTCAGAGGAAATACAATCAGAGCACTATGGAAGCCTCTCTGGCAGTGAGTTGAGAACAAAATTGGAAATGGTTTAAATGGCAGCGGCCGGAATTTGTAGAACAGGACTCTTTCAACACCTTTTCTTCAGTGACCAACTAACTTTGATCCTTGATGCCTAAAGTAATAAACTCTAATTTTAAATTCAATCAGATTTCCAGCCAAAGACTAACATCTGGCCTCAAAGTGACACAGAAATTCTCATTGATCAATCTCTGAGTTGACAACAGTTGACACTGTAATTCAAATACTTCACAGAGAAACTGCGTAGGTTAAAAGAAAGTGATGTGTTAAACTTGCAGTTTTGCTGATTCTTAATGTTAAGAAGCCTCTTGGGAATCTCATTACCTTAGCAACGGGCTTACAAAGGTTGTGAAATATAGAATCATGCAGCTAGAAAAGACCTTGCGAGTTAAATTCGGTCTCACCTTCAAGCATCTCAGACAAATGAGACTGTAGTCAACAGTTAAGAGATTGTGAGAATAAAACCTACAACTTCCCAGGCAAAGTAATAAAGGATGTATTTGCAATAATAAAGGTGGATTTTACAATCATGATGAAAACACTGGCATTTAAAAAAAAATTAGATTGGATAAAACCATTTAATAAAGAAATATGCAAAATTCAGAATGCTGATAAATATACCCTGAGACAAAGTTTATGTTTTCCAACAGAGCTGGTACAAAAGAACATCTGTAGCCAGTAGTCAAATCACACACTCTTGATATATAGCAAATAGAGGACTAAAAAAAACAAAACAAAACAAGAACAAAAAAATAAAAACAAAAACTCAATTCTTAATCATATGTCACCTTAAAAAGTTAGTGAATACTTTAATATGTTTAATAGATTTAAGAGCTCTTTATCAGTGATAAAAACCATGTGCTTTTTTTTGCTTCTAAATATGATGTTATTTGACATATCGCTAATGTAGACTGGTTTTTATGGTTATATTGATATATTTATAGCAAAACCATTTATATTGTGTCATCTCAGTGCCCAGGTTTCTAATTGAGAGGATATTCGAGGAACTTCAGTTAATATATGTGTATGTAACCAGAGAGTTTGCTAGACTTCATAGGTGCCATGGTCCGAATGTGTCTCCTCAAAATTCAAAGATGATAGTATTAGAAGGTGGACCTTTGGAGGGTGATGAGGTCATGAGGTCTGAGACCTCATGAGTGAGATTAGTACTCTTATAAAAGAAACTCCAGAGAGATCCCTTGTTTCTTCTACCATGTGAGGACACAGAGAGAAGGTGCCAGCAGTAAACCAGGAAGAAAACTGAGCAAAAGGTCACCACGCTAAAACAAACAAACAAACAAACAAACAAACAAACAAACAAACAGCAAACAATAACAAAGTCCCCACACTAGTACCTTGGTCTTGGACTTCTAGTTTTTAGAACTGTGAGAAATAAATTTCTCCTGTTTATAAGCTACCCAGTCTGTTGTGTCTTGTGGTAGCAGCCCAAATGGATGAAGACAACAAGCATGAAATCTATGAACTTGGATTATGTAGCATTTTCCTCTAACCCAGTGACATATAAGGCATATAAGGCTTTCTTCTGACTATGGGTTTCCTGCGGTTTTATGAAAGACATTATATTACTCAAGGGACTGAGGTTATTTTTAGAGACAAGACTAAGTATCCTCTAATTTAATTAAAAAGAAATAATGTACAAAAGTAGGTCTTGAAGTATTAACATATTTCTTGAAATGTCATAGCAGTTCAAAATATACTACAATGTAATGACTCCGAAATTGAGTACCAATGTTAACTGAATAGTTTCTTAGTCTATAAGTTTTATTGTCTGCAGCATTCTAATAGTTAAAGGTGAGAATCAGTTACGCGTGCGCGCGCGCACACACACACACACACACACACACACACACCCTGGTGATGATATAGTCTCTTAGTTCAGAGAATCTAAAGGCTAGTCTTACCAACTTCAAAGTGTAGCAAATTCATTTCAGTTCAGTATTTACTAAGCATACACTGTGTACCAAGAACTGTGCTGGGAACTATGGCCACAAAAATGTGTGTATTATAATCCTGACCCTCTTTAAGAGCTGTCAAATAGATGTATTCAGCATATATATATTTTTTCAATGAAACCAGTATGTTTTTATTGTGCCAGACACCAGTTAAACATTCAGGTTCTTGAGATAAAAGTCTAAATTTAGCAACACTTCTCAAAATGTAAATGTTTTAAAACTCCGAGATGATTTGAGAAGATAAGTGCATTCCCTATGTATTCTGCCTTAAGTGCTATCCTAAAGGTGAAAGCTTAAAGTGACAAGTGATTGCTCTTCCCTGACTTGCCCTGAGGTAGTATTCTTAAACTTGACCCATTCTTCATATTCTTAATTTCCTCTAAAGGACCTCCTTAGCATCTGCCTTTAGTCTGGGACTAGGTACAGTGTCTGTGATAAAAGGAAAATGGGGTAAGTTGATTGAGATTAGAAAACCCAGGGACATGCTCAAGGTCATCCGTACTGTAAAAATTTCAAATCAGTTGATGTTATCAACCAGGAAACCATCTAATTATAGATAGTTTATCGTTTTTTCAGGTACAGTGACCTTCTCATTCATATTTCATTCATTCATTCGTCTGTGCATTCAATTGTCCATTCACATGTTCATTCAAAACGTGTGTCTTGAAATTGTACTTTTTCCTAAACGTCTGGAATGTAGAGATGAATAAAACTTAATCTATTACTGCCTACCTGGAAAAGACAAGTATGCCGATACATAAAAGTGTGACCGATAATGTATTTTTACAATAAGATACATGGAAGGCATGGGAGGAAAATGAACAGTTATGCTTAGAAGTAGAAACATTCTAAAAACTAAACCATGAGGGGCTCCTGGCTGGCTCAGTCATTAGAGCATGCAACTCTTGGTCTCGGGGTTCTGAGTTCGAGCCCCATATTGGGTGCAAAAATTACTTAAAAATAAAACATTTAAAACAAACAAACAAATTAAAAACAAACATGAACTAAGTTTGATGGTTTGCAAGGATGTGTGTGGCTGGGGGAGGTACAACCGGGTGTGTGGTGGTTTGTGACATTTCAGGTAGGGGGAATAGTTTGACCAGAGGGTAATAGTGTGAAACAACATGTTTGGAAAAATTCAAGTTGCTTGGTATGACTGAAATTAAAGTATAAGGAGGGTGAGGTAAGACATGAGGCTAGGAGATATGGGATAGCCTGTGTACAATAAGAAGGGTCTCTGATTTATTCTAAGCACAGCGAAGCCATTGATAAAGTATTCCCATGATGCACACCCAACAAATACTTCACACACAACAGTCATGCTAATCTCCCATGAGATGAGCTAAACGTGATATAGACTCAATTAAAGAGAACTGACCCTACTCCCTCAGGAAATTATTCTAATAATGGAATACTTATATGAAAGTATAAGGAAGCATTCCTTTTTATAAGAAGGACTCAACATAGCATTCATTGTTCACTTCAACCTCACTTAACCTGTCTATTCTTTAAATATTTTCCTTTAAAGTACCTTGAATGAAAGAACAAAGTGAAATATAGATTTTTGTCTAAATCTCTGTAGCTACCTGTTTAAAAGAGTTTGCAAGCAGGGATCGATCAATATTTTTTGAACTGTAATAGCAATCAAAGTAAATGGATTTTTCTTCTGAAAGAACCATAACTGCTAGCAGCTTAGCAGCAGCCATCAAAAACTTCTAAACATTATTCCTCTTACTATATGTACTGGATGGTGAAAGGACTTAAAATTATCGGAGTTATATTTATAAAGCAAGTAGGAAGAATCAGCCACCCTTGTTGTTACAAAAGAAAAAAGACATTGAGACAATCCAGAGTGCAACAAATGAGAGGACTAGGTCTTTTGTTTTAAAAATAATGTTTTCTCCTAATTACTACTATTTCCACTCACCCAGAAGGGACCATTATCCTTTTATAAAAACCATTTTAGTGCTTTTCTTTATTAGGAGAAGGCAAGGTGGAGAGTCTCTGGAATACTGTCAATATTTTCTTTCATGTTCAAGGTGTTCATTTTGTCATAGTTGTGCATTGTACATTCACTTTATGTACCCTCTTGCAAGTTTCTATACATTATTTTTTAAGTTTTTTTTTAAGTAAGCAGGAACCTGATAAGAGTACCTATAATAAAACTTTTTCTTTCCTTACAAAACGGGATGGACATTGCATGTTGCATCCATTCCTGACCTTTTTCTCCCTTAAATACAGGAGTGATAGTTCAAACTACTACTGCCATATTGCAACCATCAAGGAAAGGCCAAGAGATTTGCAAAGAAATTATCCCCGACTTGTTGAGCTGCAATTGCCTGCCTCTGAACTTCTTGTTATGTGATAAAAATAAACCATCATTTTTTTTTTAAGAAGAAAAAGGTTGGGAACAGGGTAGTGTGATAGAATGTAGTTGCCTTTGATAATATGTCTAAATTTCTAAATATGTCAGTTTTTTTTTCACAAGAGTAAATCAAGGGTAATAATAAATGATTTATATGGTCGTTATAAGGATTAAAGTATAAGAATAAGAAATGTAAGTAAAACACATAGCATAGTCTCAAATAGATGATAGGTATAAGAAAACGTTAATTTTTTATTACCAAAAACATTTATATTGAAGACAGGGCCTTATAATGTCTTGCATGCTTCTGAGTTTTTGTTTAATATACTTTTGCTTTAAACTTTATTTTGTTTTGGTTTTGGTATCCTTCATGTTGGTGACTGTGGCTGTTTGTGTGTGTGTCTGTGTGATGGAGATACATTGTATGTCATATACTTCATATCAAGGATGTAGGCTATGAGCCTTATTTTGTGTATTGTGATAGAGAAAAGTCAAACATTAAAAATAAATACACCCCAAAAAGATAATAATGTTGACACAGTATTAACATTTCACAGAATTAAGTTCTGAAACTAGCCACACAACCTTTTTCAATCTAAGAAAAAGGAATCAAGCTCCCATATGTGCTGAGCTAGTCAGTTGGAGAATTCTTAATGACGTGGACAGGGCATTTGCTCAAGGAAATAAACAGAACATTGAATCAGGTATTTTGGAGCACTGGTGATAAATATGGAAACAACAAATAAATACAATATTACTGGAGCTGGTTTCTTCATATATTTTTGTCTCTGAAGCTCCTCTAACAACCACTTCTCCATTGTCTTTGTCTGCCTTTCAGGATAGACAAAGTTTCCGGTATTTTCAGGAGAAAACCCTAAAACAATCATCTATATCTAAGTTTAAATTTGAGTCATCATGCAATTTCTTGCAAGTTATTTGCATTTTAACTATTCACAAACAGTAAAATAGATGACTTTGCAGTTTTAAAAAGATATTAAATGGTATTTGGGATGTATAGCAGGCTCCCACTAGCCACAGGGAGACATTCCATCATCCCCAGTGGATGCTTGAAACTACAGATAGTACCAGACCCTATGTACATTATGCTCTTTTTCATATATATATATATATATATATATATATATATATATACATACATATATATATATACAATTTAATTTATAAATTAGGCACAGTAAGATTTTAATAATAAATAATAAAATAGGACATTTATAACACACTGCAATAATGGTTATGTGAACGTGATCTCGCTCCCTCAAAAGATCTTATTGTATTGCACTCACCCTTCTTCTTGTGATGATGTGAGATGATCAAATGCCTACATGATGAAATGATATGAAGTGAATGATGCAGGCATTATGAAGCAGCATGTGGCTAGTGCACCTTCTGACAATAGGTCACAAGGAAAATCATCTGCTTCAGAAACAAGGTTGACTGCAGATAACTGGAATTGCAGAAAGCAAAAACTGCAGATAAGGGAGAGTTAATTGTGATGTTTGGAGACTGGAGATTAGAAAAAAGCCAGGTGTTTAGTTTATTCATTCAACCACATAGTATGTGTAAGACACAATATTTTGGGCTATAAAGTTTTAAAATATTGAATAATGAATCGATTTTGTGTATAAGGGCAAAAAACGATTAGTTACATAAATGGATACAAATAATTTTGATGCAAGGCAATATATGAAATATGTGGTGTTGTTTTATTCAAGGTGTTTTAGAAATTCAGAGGAGGAAAAGCCAGAGGAAGGGATTCAGAAATTAGAATTTAGTATTTCAAAACAAGGAAATAGTCTTCTATGTTTCCTACATGGAAAGAAGGAAAGAGTAGGGATGAATATGGGAGACTGCTTCAAAGAAGTTGAATCTTATATGGTCCTTAATGAATGCAAAGGACTTTTATAGATGGAAATCAGAAAATACATTACAGAAGGACTGGGGGCATAAATTTGAACAAGAAAAAAAAAACTGTAAGATATGAGTGGAAAAGCAAATTATAGCCAAACAGTGTCCACCTTCTTGTATCTGGTCAGAGTGGAATTGATTATGTGAGAATGCAGAAGAGTCTATAAAGATTTTGGAGAAAAGTAGCAGAGTTAAAGCTAACGCGGAATCTATGAGAAGAGCCAATTGAAGAATGAAACCTGGAATTAGCTATTGGAATAATTGAAGGAAAGCAAACTAAAAAGTATTAGAGAACTGTGACCAAAACAAAGGTGACAAGTACTGGTAAAAGATAAATGATAAAACTTGCAACTTATTTGAAGGGGGAAGTAAGAAGGAAAACTAAAGTTGAAACGTTAAAAAAAAAAAAAAACTACCCAAAGTAACATAAGCTCCATGCATTAAGAAGGATTATGGAATAAAGGGGCTGGATGGTCGAAATAATTTGTGATATGCATATTCTCTAAAGAATGTTAAATTGATGTATGTAGCAATTTTAATCCTTTAATGTATTAGTTTCCATTATGAAAGTTTAAGAGGGCTATATAGTGCGTGGCTATGGGTTTAAAACTTTTATTATTTTTATTTGATGGACCAAATATACACATGGAAAATGGCCATTCCATTTATGACAACAGCTCTGACTCACATGAGAAATCCAGGAAGCCAGACTACAACTTCTCCAGCAACCTGTTAAGAATAATCAGTCTTGGTCAAGGATAGCCAATTTCCCTAATCTTATTCCCACTTCCAATTCAGGGTCAATCAGAGAAAGCCAAATATATTGTCCAGACTAATCAGATAAGATGTTCTGCTTTTAGCTAGCCCACCTCCAGCTTCCCCATGACAATAATTTCCATCAGAGCGTAACTGGAAGTCCTCTCTCCTTCCCGCCTTCCTTCTTCTTTTTTCACTGTAAGGATTTTCCACTCTGCTGAATGCCTTTGAGTTTCTATTAAAGCAAGTGATGGTGGCTGATCCCCTTGCTATGGCAAGCTCTGAACAGTCTCTGTTTGCTTTCATTTCCATAGTCTTCATTTATTTATTTTCAAAACACCAGCATGCCATTTATATTTATATATACACATCAACAGCACTCATGAAAATAAATAGCTGCCAAAGCATAGAACAAAGCATAATCCCATAAATGTGCTGTAAGCAATGCTTTCTGACATTTTCTGTTCCATTCCATTCTTTTCATAAAAAAAGAAGAGACAAAAAGTTGGTCCCAACTCATTAAAATTATTAAATTGCCAGAATCAATATGACTTTTGTTTCAAATCAATTGTGTACTAATTTTCTAAAGTTTATTTGCCTCCAGAGTCATGGGTTCATGGAGCATCTCCTGGATCTTGTTTCTATAGATTACGCTTAGGAAAGGTTGCATACATTTTGAGTAGGGATCAGCGGAAGAATAGGGATATGATTAGCAAATAAGGAAATCAGAATAAAGACAGTTTTTAATGACAGCCATTTAGTTCAAATTAAAGCATATTGATTTAGAAATTACAGCTCAGAAAAACAGAAAGAAAAATTACTGAATCAAGAAAGGAAAGAGTTTCATAACATTCTAGTCTTCTTTCCTGAAGCTTCTTTAACATTTAGCCTTCCTCTTAAAGGAAGAATTTTGTTTCTCTGTCCTATTACCTACTATTAAAGCAGGGATATGCATTGGGCAGAATGAGTTGTAATAAAGAGAAAGCCTTGTCTATTAGACATTGAAGGGACAGTGTAAATGTAAATACAAATAACGAGAGGCTTGGTTCTCTCTGCTGAAAACAGAAGACACTTTCCCACACTTCCCTTTGTCTTAAAACTTACACTTTGCAAGACTTGTAATGGTCAGTTCTTTCTTTCTCAAATGTATATACACATTTTCAACTGCTCAATAAACCTTTTGTCATACTCAAAACTTAGGAAGGTTGTCCCAAGAACCTGTACACCATCTCTTTGAAATGTAATCATCAGGAAGGTAGTGCTCCCAGCTCCCCTTCTGTAGAAAGATAGGAACCTAATTCTAGGGGACACCTCACTCTAAGTTACAAAACTACTTCCTGTCACAAAGATAGGAGAAACTTATCTTTCCTTTGGATAAAGGCAATTAGCTAACACAGATAGTCACCCCAATTACAGATGAATTTAAGATGAATTATGTGTGGCAATAGTGACGGCTAGTCCTCTTACCTGAGGACGATCAGTCATTTATCTTTAGTACATGTATGTAATGGGTTGTATCTCCTTGACTATATAAAAGAGTACACTGTCTTTCTGTCTTTGCAATCTCTTTAGTGAATTGCCCATGATGCACATCACATCCTGGTTTAATGCTTATTCAATAATAAAATAGCTTTCTTTATCTACTGCTTTTATGAACATATTTTCTAGGTTAGCAGGAGATTCTGTTTTTAATTTGATTTTCCCAAACAACAGCCATATACAGAAATTCTATGTATTTTTTTTAGTAGAAAGAATTTCTATTTTTAAAAGTTTCTGTTTCATTTTTGTATTAAGGTTTGGAGTTGAAAGAATTGGGTGTGGGGAAATACAAGAAAAGTGTGAGAAAGAGACAGTGGGCTAATCATGAAGGATGAAAAGCCTAAAAAATCCCTTATTTCATGAGTATTTTTATTTTTTATTTTTTTAAGTTTATTTATTTTGAGAAAGAGAGAGAATGAGCAGAAGAGGGGCAGAGAGAGAACCCCAAGCAGGCCCTCCACTGGCAGTGCAGAGCCAGATGTGGGGCTCGATCCTATGAACTATGAGATCATGACCTGACCCAAAATCAAGAGTGAGACACTTGACCAACCAAGCCACCCAGGTGCCCCTCATGAGTATTTTTATTATTAAGCATTTAAAAAATTTATTATTTCTTGCTTGGAGTGGCTAAAAGTCTCTATGCTATGATGTAGGCTAGAAGATAAGCCATCAGCTCCCTTCTAGTCAGATGATTCTACTTGTTCATACACTATCTATAAAGAAGAAGAAATTCCATACAAATAGTCCCTTGATTTTTTTCCAAATGGTCTATCAATCACCACATCATTGAGTAAAAAACATAGTTTGTTGGAAAACTAGAGGAGTTTTATGAAAGTTTAAATTATTCCTACTTTTAGAATTTAGATTCTCTTCTGAAATCATCATTTTCGCCATCCCATAAACTAACCAAGAAAATACTTTTAAACATATTTACATAAATGACAAATATTTAAACTTTAAAAGAAATGATATAAACTTCACTTTTAGTTGTAAGTGTCCTTAAAAATCTAACATGATTTATACACTTCTCAGTCACATACCTATCTACTATGTAAATCAATGTACACTGCATAACTATTATTTGTTTTATGAATTTTCATGTGCATGTGGAAAGTCATAAATCAACACTAAGATAAATATAGACACCCACATTGCCCCAGGTTTTCAATAACAGGTGTTTCATACTTATTTTATAGCAGTATGTTAAAAATAAGACAACATGCCCCAAATGGAATTGCTTATGCTAAGCCCCACATCACCAAACTGAGACTTACAGTTTCTGCTCTCCCAGAAATGGAATCTTAAACCAGCCAATCAGGAATAACCTGGTCTGCACTAGGTAGGTAATGTGCCTGATAAATCCCTACTATCCTCTAAAGGAAAGTGACCTTGTCTTAAACAACTCACTCTTTTGCCTCATATAACTTCTTATAAGTTCCTGCTTTTTATGGCCTATAAATTCTTTCATTTGTACAGCTTCTTGAAGTTCCTTTCTATCTGCTAGATCAGCTGCTACCCAATTCATGAATCACTGAATAAAACCAACACAGCCTTTAAAATTTACTCAGTTGATAGAAGAATAGGTAAAGAAGATATTATATGCACAATGAAATATTATTCAGCCATAAAAAGGAATGAAATCTTGCCATTTGCAACAATATGGATGGAGTTAGAGAATATAATGCTAAGCAAAATAAATTAGAGAAAGACAAATACCATATGATTTCACTCATATGTGGAATTTAACAAACAAACACACATCAGACTCAAACATCAGATTCAATTAAATTATAGTATGAATAATGTGCTCGTTAAAAAAAAATCAACTCGGTATTTTTTTTTTTTTGTTAATTCCAGTGTAGTTAACATAGTGTTATATTAGTTTCAGGTGTACAATATAGTGATTCAGCAATTGTATACATTATTCAGTGCTCATCATGGTAAGTGTACTCTTTAGTCCCCATCATTCATTTCACTGATCCCCTCACCCACCTCCTCTCTGGTAACCAACCACCAGTTTGTTCTCTATAGTTAAGAGTCTGTTTCTTGGTTTGACTCTCTCTTTTTTCCCTTTGCTCAAACAAAAGTTTTTGTTGAAAACTTTTACTTTGTAAGAGCCATTGCATGTTTCTGCTTCCCCTTCTGCTACTGATTGCTCCAAGGATGAGAAGACACCCAAAGAGCAGATCTAAACTGGATCTACGTTCTGGAGCCAAAGTCCAGGCAACCCACAGACTGAAGCAGAGCCCCAGAGACCAGCTCACTTAGTAACTGTTTTTGATCTGTAGAAAGATGAGCAAAAAATGAATTAATACTTCCTGTTTTACACTAAAGTGGATGTGTGTTATCAGCATTACTGGAGCACTGGTAACTGATGTAAGTGCTTATAAATGAAAATAGCCTGGCAATAGATACACATTAATTAGGTCAAAGATAAAGGGTTTTATGATACTGTGAAAATGAGGAAGGAAACCTTATTTTAAAAAGTCAGGAAGCCTAAAGGGGGCGCTCTCACACACATACCACTAATTGCAGCCTACATAACCAGCAGGAAGAAGAAAGATAAAAATTAAAAATAAAAAATAAAATTAAAAAAAATTATCTTGACAAGGGAGTGCATGTTTCACATAGGATTTTTTACCTCCTGCTTTGAAGAAAAAGAAGAATCCTCCTTGCCCCAGCAACATCCTAACCACCACTTGCAGACAATGAGAAACTGCCCCACCTCAAAGTCTTATTCTTGACCAATAAAATTTTGTTCAAAACAACCCTCCCCAATTTCCTCCTAAAACCTAATAAAAACTGACTCTCTCTTTGTCTTTTCAGACCTGCCTATAGTTTGCCATAACTTTGCTTGTCCCAGATGGCAATTCCTTTACTATTCCTAAACAAACTTATTTGCTAGTACAATAATTGACTTTTATTTTTGCAGTTGATAATATTATAGTGTCTATTTCTATAAGAAAGAAATACTGTTACTGGGATAATTTCAATCTTCATGAGGATATTTTCCTTAAAATGCCCTAAAATAGGCCAGAAGGACCAAAGTGGAAGCCAAGCTAATCACTGAGAGTACAGTATATCTCCAAAGATTTACACAAAACCAAAGCTATGTGAAAGTAGATGACATAGAAAAACAAATAATATGAGAGGGAAAAAATATGAACAGCTGAACTAGTTCAATGGATTGTGAACTCCTAGAACAGTGAACATAGCTACATTATCTCCACATGTCTAGCACCCAATACAATGGGAAGCAACCAATATGTTATTTTTCTCTTATTTTCATGAATCATAAAGGAAATCAGATGTTGGAAAACTGAATGTTAAACTGGACCTCATTAGAAACCCTAGTCTACCCTAATCAGTTAGTTATAACTTGACTAATCCCCAAAAAACTGTCATGTGGATTTGTGAATTGTGGCCATATTTGATTTAAGGAACCATTCTAAACAGCAGTATGATTTATATATCATCACCACCATCTTTTCTAAAAATATATATCTACATTTATATCTATCTATTGATATTCTACTCATTTATTACAGTATTCTAGATGAATCCTAGTTAGGACATAACGTCTGTCTACTATGTGACTGGTGGTTTGTGAGACTCTGGATTTGATATACAAGAGGACAGGGATGAAAGAGAAAAATCATGTGCAGAGGGCTGAGGGGAGAGATAGGAGAGACAGTTCTGAGCAACTTTCATTCTTAATCCTTTGTCGGCCTATGGGAGAGAGCTCAGATAAAGAAGTGGGAATGAGAAGCTAAAATTTGTGACTCTGGGTACAGGTCAGTGATGCTATAGGCCTCAGATGAAAAACTGAGAAACAATTGGAAGACAATCCCATGCCAGTCATATCCACTACTACAGTTAGCCTCAAGGTCTCAACTGTGAGCTTAAGGTGACCACGAATGAAAGGCAGCTTTGTCTGAAAAGCAGGATTCTCAGTGAAATGCTTTTTGATTTTAATTTTTGATAAATAAAAAACAATAAAAATGCCTTATCGAATTGTTGGGTAAAACCAATTATACTTCAATTCGGTAAATTTAGTCTAATCCAATAATTCAATCAATCACTTAGGTAATTCAGCTACTTTTCATTAAACATATTTCCTTATAGTTTAAATGCTTGATTCGTGTTAATCTTTAATCTTCTCCTGCTCTTCTTCAGAATGACTGCATAATGGCCATATAATGGGGTAAGTTAATGTGACATCAAAATGACTGACAGGACAAGGGAGGCTAGTAACTATCCGATATCCTTTGATATTTCTGGTATTGGCAGTGTAGGGTAGCTGGCTTAATATTTTCCTTGGACTGATGAGTCTTCAGGTAAAATTATTCTGGTCTGGACTTTTGTAGTAATTTGGGCATCCAAGGAACCTGGTCATTTGCTCTTGAGGTATTTGTGCTTTGCAGTGTTTTAATCTTGGCACCTCTGTCCATTAGTCTTATAAGGAAAGTATTACACAACAACAAAACTCTTCACTAGGGCGGCAGGTAGAAGTTACTGCATTTCTACCCATGTCCACACCGTATGGAACCAAGAACAGGGCCTGAGTTTTTTCCCATGCCATATTAAATAGAAAAATGGATTGATTTATAGCCTGCGTACTTCCCTACCCAACTCAACACTTAGGAAGCTGATTATTATGTGTCCTTGAGCAATAGGTCTAGTGTCTTGCTTCTTTCCATAATTTTTCAAGCTGGTACTGGTGTTTGTTATAGGTTTTTTAAATTAATTTTCTTTTTAATTTAGAGAGAGAGAGAGCACGAGTTGGAGAGAGGGGCAGAAGGGGAGGAAAGAGAGAGAGAATCTGAAGCAGTCTCCATGTTGAGCACAAGCCCAACACAAGGGCTCAATCCCACAACCCTGGGATCATGACCTGAGCTGAAATCAAAATTTGGACACTCAACCGACTCAGCCACCCAGGTGCTCCTGTAGGCTTTTTATCTCCTCTTCTTCACATTCGTCTTCCCCTCTATCATAGTGAGCTTGAAGATGGAACTTGCACATTTAGAAAAGGATGTCTCCTCTATATAATACAGAGTAAATTCTATGGTGATACGTTTTATGAGATGTAAAGAATTTAGAGAATTCATTTTTCTCTATGACAAAACCTGGCTTTCAATACTGTCTTCTCAACTGAACTCAAACTCACACACGGATAGTCAATAGCTGAACTATTTCCTTTTCTTTGAATTGTTACCTTAACAATTCTTGTTTCAGTGCCTTTGAAGTATGTGGGTGTGGTGACCTAGAGTAACAGTTATATACAAAGCATTGCAAGAGAAAAGTATTACACAACAGAACTTAATTTCAGTTTTTATATTATAATTCATACTTTTTACCTTCACCGTGAAAATTTCTATTCATCTTTAAGATTTGTCTTAGGTGTCATTTCCTCAGGCAGCCTTTATGTACCCCCATTTTTAGCAAATCCTGTTTGCTTTAAATGCTAAGAGCACATATTGAATGTTCTATTTATATGTACTTGTCCCCACTTTTCCAAAAATCTGTACATAAAGGAACCTTGTCTATTTCACCTTTTTAGCCCTATTACCTACCTAGCCCTGGAACAAAATAGGCAATTACAAAAAGTTCTTAAAGGTAAATATGTTTATAAGATTAGCATTAGTGTCATTTTCTGTTCAAAAGAGATTTATAATTGAATTCCTTTCAACGAAGTAGAAAGCATTTCTGTCTAATTTTACTCTCAATTGGATAAAGACATTATTCAGATATCAAAATAAAATAAATAAATTAAATAATAAGATTTATAATTTAGTAATTATATAAAACTTCATGTGAGGAAAATCATTTTATTCAATATCTTGAAATATGTATAAATAATATATGTACCTACCATGGGGAAGAGAATTGGAAGTATGATTAGAAGACCAGGTAGAAGTTATATATATTTTCCAGCAAGAGACTAAAATTTCAGGTAGAAAGGTCAGTAATATAATAAGGCGCTGGAGTATGCAATGGAAGTGGGTAAAAACAGTGAAAGACTAAAAGGAAGTAATAAGATGAACAAAGTATTTAGAGAGTATCCTGATTGCACTAAATAGGTGAGGTAGGTATGGGGGACTAGTACTCACCATCTATTCCCACCTTCATATGATATACCTGACAGGACTAAAAAGTTAAAAGAACAAATGAATCAAAGAAATAGCTTAATTTATCTTAAACTCTTTTGCAGCTAGTATTCTAGATGTGGATTAGATGTAGTCAATTAGGTGCATTTAGGTGAAATTTGAAAAGTGGGAAAGACATAGAAGCCATCTTGCTCGTGCTTCTGTTTATGAAGATAAGCATGGTCATTGGGTTTTTCTCAAGTGGAGTGCCATTATCTAGTCATAACTTCAAGAGTACTAATCCTTGAATGGAAAACTTTGGTTGATGCTGACACAAACTTCTTGATTTCCCAGCCTCCTGATTGTGACAGAGATAGCACTCATTTATTTGGCAGTTTGTGTCTTGTCCTTGCTCTTATGATCTCCTTGGAGACACAATCTAGAACCTGCCCTTTTGATCATGCCAGCAAATTCATAAACAACAACACTAGATCACTTTATGTTTAAAATATCTAGAGAGCTTTCTTTTGCAACCAATTGAAACATAACTAACAAAACAATTTAGGAAAATGTGATATCAACATATTTTTTGCACCAATGTTGGTATTCTGTGGTACTCTCTAAATTCTGCTTTATAACCTATTAACATTATCTACAGTAAAAGTATTACACAGCTTACCTTAAAGTAACCAATTTTCAAAAATTGGTATTATAAAGAGTTCTAGACCTAAACATAAGGAATTATATCCGTTCACATACACAGCAAGTTCTGAACTGAGATGCTGGCAATTCACAATGCAGTTCAGTCGCTACCCACAATGTGGTTAATTTATTCAACAAGCATCACTAAAACTTTCTGTGTGCCAAGCACAGAGATTCTTACGAGGAAAAAAAAAAGAAAGAAGGAAGGAAGGAACAAAGGAAGGAAGGAAGGAAGGAAGGAAGGAAGGAAGGAAACAGAAGGAGGGAGGAAGGGGCAGGGAGAGAGCAAGGAAGGGAGGAGAAAGGGAGGGAAGGAAGAAGCAGCAAAAAAAAGTTGGGGAGCTTACAGTCTAAGTTTCACACAGATAATATTTAGAATATAATTATATTCTAATAGAAATTATTCATATTTTAATTTATACATATTTATCTATACTTCTATTAAATAACATGAAAGGAAAGAGAAACTAATCTTCCAGAGAAGTTTAGATGCTTTACTATTTTGAAATTTTGGAATGTATGTTCATCCCTTACTTTGATTGTCTGTGTTGTTACACTGTCTACAAAATCTACTTCAAGTCCCAGTTCAACTGTGATCCGTTCATCACAGGACTTTACCATTAGAACGGTCTACCATAAAGTCAGTCTCCATATGGTTAAATGCCTACACTAGGCTATACTTCCTCAGCTCCACAGAACAATACCTTATAGCAGGTATTACCTTCGCAATTACATGATATTTGCTACTTGATTTGTTAATTATCTGAGGTATTCTAAAAGCTCTGAAATGTGGAAAACTGCAAAAGTCACTAGGAAAACTGGAATCAGTGTGGCTTCTTTGACCTTGGTAACAACCGCATTAAACATACTAATATGCCAAAAAATGCGGTAGAATAGATTCTGTTGGAGTTGGATTCTGTAGGAAGAACAAATGAAAGAAAAGAAGAGCAAATGTTTATCAATGATAATAATTTCACACGTTTTGTCCTTGATATAACAAAACTACCTTGTCTTGGGTTTAACTAATGATTTACTCCTTGATGCATTCTTGTTTTGTCAGCTTTGGCACTATTTGATAATAAAGGAGAAAAAAAAACACATCTAGTGAAGCCCTAGAACTTTCTGTCTTAATGTTCCTGCCCTTTGGCTGCCAGTTATTAGCCTTCTAAATACCACCAGTATTTTGGAAGGGATGATTTCACTATATATAGTGTGTAAGATGAAATGCACATGAAAATTTCTCAATATTAGACAACAAATAAATCAAAACTACAAACAGACCAAAATTCATTGCCTGACCAAAGTTTGGTCATGTTCCTGAACTTTCTCCTAGGCTCATCTGTGCATTTTCTTGTAAAATCTAGTTTTAGTAAGAACTCTGCTACATCATTTTTTAAAAATATTTTCGTTAATGTTTGAGAGAGAGAGAGCCAGACAGAGTACGAGTGAGGAGGGGCTGACAGAGAGGGGGACACAGAATCCGAAGCAGGCTCCAGGCTCTGAATTGTCAGCACAGAGCCCACTCACGGAGTGAACCAAGAGATCATGACCTGAGCTGAAGTTGGATGCTTAACTAACTGAAACGCCCAGGTAACCCTCACTCTGCTATATCATTTTATCAAGAATCCCCAGCTTCAATATCTGATTACCCTTGATATCTGATTGGATTCTGCATGCCCCACTATTCCCCCAGTAATAAATGATCACCTGAGCCTGCCTTCCTATTAGTTGGTTTGGCCAGAATCCTCCTTACCCCTGAAGTTTTCCCTAAGCATTTTTCTCTTCATTGATTCCCACTCTGTTTGTTGGTTATAAATCTCTCTTTGCTCATGCTGTACTTAGAATTCAGTCCAGTCTCTCCCTCACTACAAAACTCTATTGCAGTGTTCCCTACTACACCTATTGCCATGGCTCCCCACCTCCCTGGAATAAAGTCTGTCTGTCTTCAACAATTGTCATGAGTATTTAAAAAGAAACACAACAAAATACTGGAATATAGTTTGCTCAGGATGCAGGGATCTTGCATTACGTATGTATATATAGTTAGAAATCTGACTTTACAACTTGCCAAATATATCAATTTGGAAATTTAGTTGACCTAAGACTTGATTTCATTGTAGGAAAAAAAAGGGAAAATATCTAATAGGGCTCCTTTGGGAGTTTTGTTAGATAACTCATATAATAATAACTGGTCAATACAAGTTATTATAGTATAAGCCATGAGGGAACTGGCCTTGACTCTGCATAACTTCAGAATCATGAAAAACAAGAAAAACAAGGGAACTGTACTAGAGTACAAGAGACAAAAGAGACATAACCATCAAATACAATGAGAGAAATTTACTTGGATCCTAGGTTAAAAAAGAAATGTATAAAAGACCATATGGTCCAATTGGGGACATTGGAAGTGGATGTATGTAGATGACATTGGTTAATGAATATTTCTTTTCGTAGTGTGATAATAATATGTGGCTAAATAGTTGAAGTTTATAATCATTAGAAGATGCTTATGTATTTAGGAATGAAATTTGTGGAGTGATATTTGTATCTTCCTTTCCAATAGTTCAGCAAAGTAAACAAACAAACAAGCACATAAAGTCTGTGTGTGTGTATGTGTGCAGGTATGTGTGTGTGTATATGTGTGTGGGGGGAAGAAAGAATGTGTGTCAATATGGCAAAACCTTAAAATTTGGTAAATCTAGATGGACAGTATATGTCTTTTTTATCATTCTTTCAAATTTTCTAATTAAAACATTCATCTAAAATAAATCATTATTCATAAGCTATAAAAACAATACTAGCATAAGTAATAATAGTGATGATAATTATAATAAAGCAGATCATGTGTCATAACTGAAATAAGAGTATTAAAATGAGTCATTTCTTAAGTAAAGATTGAAAAAATCATAAAGTACGTTGGATTTTTGTTTTGTATTTTTCTAAACACATGAAATGTAATAGGGCTAAAACAGAAACCCAAGTTAGTAATTTAGAAACATTCAGATGACATATTTTTGTGAGTAACATTAACCATTTGTTGATGGGTAAAAAAACATACCTGTAAATGCATCTATAAAATGTAGTTATTAGTTCAAAATCTGAAAACCTAGTAATGCACTAATCATTAATTAAGCCTATAGAATGCCTTGTCCAGATTGGAGGAAATATTAACAGAGAGGATACGAAAAACAAACACTAATATTACATATTTCTTAATTAAGAATGGCAATTACTCATCTTCTCATGAATTCCCTCACCAAAAGTGACATAATATCTGCTATGCCCATTTCCTAAGAAACTATTTTATCACTGTGCCACCAATGGGTCAAAATAGTTCAGTACATTTCTCTCAAGCATTTCAATCCATATTTGCTAGTTATTGTGGTGAGTATATTAGGTCTGACATGTCATATCTCAAACTCATGAAGGCAGCAAATGGCTTAGTTGATATATTTCATTAGAGTGTAAGATAAATTCTACACATCAAATGTCCACAACAACGACTTTTCATTCTTGTCAAGAAGTAGGGCTATTATTCTCCCAGAGTATCACAGGAACCTTGTTTTCAGAGTACAACGTACTTCGGTATACAGCTTTTACATGCAATGATGAGCTACTGCTAAAGATGGGAGGGAGGTGAGATTAGAAGCACAGGATTTGGAGTAAAATAAGTTGGGTTTAAATCTAATCTTTGCTACTGCTGTGTAACTTTGGATACATTACCTAAATTCACAGATGCAGTTTTATCATCCGTACCAGAAGGAACATAATAATAACCACCTTGCGGAATTATTGGAAAAATTAAATCCAGTAATCAACACAGAATATTGTGAAGCACGTACTAAGAACATTAACTCTGTTATTCAATAAATATGAATTGTACTCCAACCCACTCTGTGCCAGGTAGTGCTCTAAGTATTGCTCACATAGCAGTGAACAAAAAAGAGCCTCCCAACCTTTCTCCACACCACCACCCCCCCCACACACCAAATGGAGAAAGAAAGAAAAAGAAAAATTCCAGTATGTTTGGATCTTATATTCTAGTGAAGGGAGGCAGAACATGTAGCATAAACACGATGATATTTTATAGTGTATTAGAAGGTAGTAAGTATTATGCATGAACAAACAGAGAATGGGGAAATTGTGGAAGAGTAAATGGGTTTCCATTTTTAATACAGTGGGTAAAGCAGGTCTGTTTGAAAAATGACATTTGAGCTAATACTTGAAAAAGATGTGGTGGTTAGCATACACATAATAGGGAAGGGCCCTAAGGAAAGGGTATGTCTGAGTGTTTGAAGAAGGGTAAAAAGGCTGCAGTATGACTTCATTTTTGAAAGGATTGGTTTGGCTGTGTATTGAGGAGGGCAGAGGATGGAAGCAGTGAAATCAATTAAAAAATGATTGGGGCAATCTAGGTGATTGACGACGATGGGTTGACCAGAGTGTTCATGGTGAAGGTGGTGATAAGTGATTGAATTGTGAACATATTTTCAAAGTGGAACTGACAGTATTTGCTGATAGATGAAATAAGAGAAAGATGAGAGAAACAGGTTAATCAAAGGTGTCACCAATAATTTTGGTTTGAGCAACTGAAGGTTGGAATTTCCATCGACCAAGATGGAGAAAACTGCAGGTTAAACAGTTTGCTAAGAAATCAACTCAGGCGAGTTTGAGAAGTCTGTTAAGTGTCCAAGTGGAAGTATCTAGAAGGCAGCTGAGTGTCTGGAGCTCTAGCAGGACATGCCAACATGAATACAAGTTTGACACACGGATGATATTTAAAACATACAACCGGATGAAATCACTGAGGTAGTGAGTTAAAGAAGAGAAGAGGACAAAGGACCACTAACATTAAATGATCACATGGAGGCTGAGAAAATAGTTTGGTAGGAGGAAAACCCAGGGAGTGTAATGTTCTGGAAGCCAGTGGAATAAAGAGAAAAAGTGGACATTTAACACTGAGTTACATGTGGCTGATTTGTCAAGTAAGATGTGTACAGAGAATCTTCTATTAGACATAACCGTGTGGAGGATATTTTTGACCTTGACAAGAGAAATCTTAGTACCATAGTGGTAGTGACAATGTTTGACACAATAGGTTTTAAGGGACTATGGGAAATAGAGATCAGAGATAAGCCAAATTGACCAACTTTGTTGACAAATTTTGCAGCAGAGAGAAGCAAAGATATGGGGCAATAGCTGTGCGGGGGAAACAGGGTCAAATAACATTTTTTCCTCTTTTTTTATGAAGGGAAAATAAATCCATGTTTGGACAGTCATGAGAGTTATCCCAAAGAGAAAATTTAATTGCACCTGAGAAGGAGGAAAGACTAGTTGGATCAAACTAGAAGACGTGGGATTTAATGTACTGGGTAGAAGGACTGGCTTACATAGAAGCATTGCCGTTTACTTATAGTAACAGTAAGACACTGCAAATAGGTAAAGATTTTGATACATGCATAGATCTGGAGGTAGATACACCATATAATTAATACTATCTAAAATAACGTTAACTCTTAAAAGGAAACGTGGATGTTAATTAGTTCCTTAATTCATCCTATAGTAATTCAAATGGAAGCTGATTAAACCCAAATCCATGAAATCAAAATTATTTTTGCATAAAATACTAATACAGGATAGTTTCTAACACAACCAAAATATATTACTTTCTTTTGTATATATTAAAAGGAAAACTGACCAGTAGCTACTTTTATTTGCTTTTGCAACATCAAGATATAGTACCTCCAAATTTCATACCTAACTTAGAACAAAGACAAAATGTTCCCAAGCATTTCTTTCCAATTAACTGGTATGCCAGTTATAAAGTTTGAGTTAATTTGGATTTCAATTCATAAAATGTTTCATTCTTATTAAGTTTGAACTTGTGAAATGAGACTTAGGCATCAAAGGACAAGAAATAGGAAACTATAACCTGTGTATGATTGTTCCGAGGATGCAGGCTGCTACTTCCTGTTGAGAGATGTTAATAATGGTTATATAAGTATTGTTTACATGGGCTAGGCCACTGATATTAACTGGCACATCATTTCCACAGCCTCCTAGGCTTAAAATGCATTCTTAGTATTTAGCAAACAGCTAAAATATGGGCTAACAATCAAGATAATTTTAGGAAGAGCAGGAAAGCAATAGCAAAGCAGGGAGGGGTACTATAGTTTAAATGTTTGTGTCTCCCCCTCCCCAAATTCATACGTTGAAATTCTAATCCCCAAAGTGGTGGCCTCAGGAGGAAGGGCCTTTGGAAGGTCATGAGGTTGGTCTCCGTATAAAAGACACTCCTAAGAGCTCCCTTGTCCCTTCTTCCACATGAGAGCACACCAAGACATTGACCATCTACAACTTGGAAGAGTGCTTTCACCAGATATTAAACTTACCAGTGACTTGATTTTGGATTTCCCGGCCTGCAGAGCGGTGAGAAATAGATTTCTGTTGTTTATAAGCTCCCTATTCCATGCTATTTTTGTTATAACAGCCAGAATGGACTGAGACAGGGAGGTAAGTGAAGAAGGTATAGATATAAAGAAAGGGTGACATTTCTTTGTAAGCCTAATACTGAGCAGAGTGCCTGGTGCATGGGTATACAGACAGCAGTGTTTGCTGTTTTGATATGGAATTTATATTCAATTTGCATTTTAGAAGAAGCATTGCTCATCCAATCAACATAATTTTAGTCTTTACTATTTTGAAATTCTTCTTTTTCCTATACCTTTATTTGTACAGTTAAGACAATAAAGTGGCCGAAGATAATCCAAATATTCCAAATATTAATCCCTCATTAAATTAGAGCAAAAGCTGTAGAGAAAAAAATGATGTGATGATAATTGATGCATGACATTAAATTTAATGCAAAATAATACTGGACAGAAAATGATGCTACATGGCAAGGATAAAGACAAGAACCAAAGAAGATGAGATTCAAGGAAATTGGTTGAGTAAAGCTCACTTTACTCCCCATTTTAGGTTATACCCAAATCAGGAAATTAAAAATTAGAAACAAAATGACTGTGCTACTTAAATTAATTTGCTTACCATCATTCTTCAGGTATTTTTAAATTAAAAAAATGTAGAGGATAAGAAGTCTCATATGCACCCCACATAGGGCTCTGTGCTCACAGCTTAGAGCCTGGAGCCTGCTTCGGATCCTGTGTCTCTGTCTCTCTCTGCTCCTCCTCTGTTCATGCTCTGTTTCTCTCCCTCTCTCTCTCAAAAATAAACATTAAAAAAAAATTAAAGTCTCATATTCTATTAAATGAGACTTTACTAAATGAGTCTCTATTAAATGAGACTTTTTAAAAGTCTCATATGCTATTAAATATGAATTTTTTCTTACTTTAAAATATATATTGAGTCCAAACTAAAACTGTATATAAAAATATATATAATTATTTTGACTAATCATCTCATTTCAGTGAGATTTCCATATACAATATTAAGGCTGCATATGAAATACCCAGCAACAATTTGTCAAAGAGATAAATTGTGGACTGTATCTGATTTTTCAGCAACTGACTATAATTAATGGGTTGCAGTGCTACAGATATAAAATTATGAACAGGGCAACATAAAGGATTTCTTTTATTGAGTAATCATATTTTTCTGTGGCTTGTTTCCAACTCTATTTAGCATGTGAACAAGATATTTTCTGTTGAATTAAACTAACAAAGGGGATGATTGAGCACTTAAACTCCAAGGACTATCCTTGGAGGATAGTACATACTTCTTCAAGATACTTAATAATTGAGTAGAAATGGCATGATTTTCCTCCCTACTTTGAAAATTGGCTTCTTAAAAAATGTTTACTATCAGCTTGTGTGTGTATGTATGTATGTATGTATAATATATATTAACCTCTGTGCCTGTGTCAGAGGCTAATATATATTATACATACATACATATATATATATATACATACATATATATATATAATTAAAAATGATAGTCAAAACCTGTTTTCAGTTTTACACTACTACCATTGTATTATTTTACAACATATGATTTTTGAGATCTAGGATTGATTTCATAGCATTAGTCTATTTTATATTACTTTTCTGAAATAAGTACACTTCACTGAAATCTTATTCAAAGTGAAATGCAATAGTGAAACCCTGTCGGAATATAAATGGTATTTTTAAATAGTGTAAAATGTGGGTTCCCTACACTAGAAGCCATTTCATTGACCAGAAAAGTAATATTGAAAAAATCAGATAATTAAATCTCAATATTGAAAATTTGACTTGTATTTTCCAGACCATAAGCTCTTGTGTTGGCATCAATTTGAAACTA
This sequence comes from Prionailurus viverrinus, assembly GCF_022837055.1. Taxonomy (NCBI): domain Eukaryota; kingdom Metazoa; phylum Chordata; class Mammalia; order Carnivora; family Felidae; genus Prionailurus; species Prionailurus viverrinus. Next base: position 57,739,183 of record NC_062578.1, read on the forward strand.
TCTGGTATAGTGCTAATTTCCTTTTCTGACAAGCAGTTTCTTGTTTATCATAAAAAACAAAAGGCATTAACACTATCATTAATTGGGGGTAGTAATGTGATAGAAAATGCAGATTATTTAGAAGCATTAAGCCTTGTCAGCTAGAGCCCTAATTCCCCTCCATTAAGATTAGATAAAGTGCTCTCAAGACAATAAACTGATTATGACAACATAACAGTACAAGTAAATTTATTAGATGGATGGTTTGTGAAATTAAACAATAAAAACAGATGTAATATAAAGTTCCAAAACAATGAACAAAGAATATAAGAATTATGAAGGGGGGCAATTCAAGATAGTGGTGTAGGAGGACTCAGAACTCACCTCCTCCCATGGTCACACCAAAAATATAGCTATATATAGAACAATTCCTCTAAAAAGACTTGAACAATTCTAAAACTAGTTGCACAGCTTCTCCACACAAAAGGATAAGAAGGTCATACTGAAATGGGTAGAAGAGGTAGAGATACGATCTTGCCGAAACCTCCCCTTTGTTCAACCCATAAGCGAGAGGGATCTCACAAAAACAAGTGTATCACTGAGGAGTGAGAAGTTCAAGTCCCCCATCAGTCACCCCAGTCCTTGGGATCTTTAGACCAAGAATAATCTACCTGTCAAAGTTATTATTCAGAATTGAAGCAGAGATAAAGAGTTTCCCAAACAAAAACTAAAAAAGTTCATCACCACTAAACTGGCCTTATAAGAAATAATAAAGAAGCCTTTTAAGCTGAAAAGAAATTAGTAACAAGGAAGGAAACATACAAAAGTAAAAATCACACTGGTAAAGGAAAATAAATAATAAAGATAATGGACTAGGCACTTGTAAACCTAGAATGAAGGTTAATTAAAAAATAAAAGCAGCAAAAATAATTATAACTACAGCAATTAGTTAAGGGATACACAAAATAAAAATATGTCAAATGTGATATCAAAAACATAAAATATGGGAGGGGGAAGTAAAAATGTAGGTTTTAGAATATGTTCAAACTTAACTTGCAATCAACTTACTATACATTGATGTGTAGTATATATATACACATACACACACACAAACACCCACACATATCATAAATATACAGCATGTATATACTATATATCATATATAGTATGTGCATATATGTGCATATAGCCTATATATACACACACATCATATATATAGTATGTGCATACTACGTATGATATATAGTATACTGTATATAGGTATACTATATATATATATATATACTATATATACTATACTATATACACTATATATATACACTATATATACTATATATATCATATGCGTATATATATATATCTTATACACACTATTTTATCATATATGTACATACACACACACACACACACATATATATATAGGCAATATGCACATATAGTCTGACAGTATGTAAGCCTCATGGTAACCATAAAGCAAAAACTTTTACTGGATATACAAAAGATAATGAGAATAGAATCTAAACAAAGCACTAAAGAGAGATATCAAACCATAAGAGAAGATAGCAAGAAGAAAGGAACAGAGGGGAACTATAGGACAGTAAGAAAACAATTAACAACAAGGTGATAAGTACATACCTATCTATAATTACTTTAAATGTAAACAGATTAACTTTTTTTTTTATATGAAATATATTGACAAATTGGTTTCCATACAACACCCAGTGCTCATCCCAAAAGGTGCCCTCCTCAATACCCATCACCCACCCTCCCCTCCCTCCCACCCCCCATCAACCCTGTTTGTTCTCAGTTTTTAACAGTCTCTTATGCTTTGGCTCTCTCCCACTCTAACCTCTTTTTTTTTTTCCTTCCCCTCCCCCATGGGTTCCTGTTAAGTTTCTCAGGATCCACATAAGAGTGAAACCATATGGTATCTGTCTTTCTCTGTATGGCTTATTTCACTTAGCATAACACTCTCCAGTTCCATCCATGTTACTACAAAGGGCCGTATTTCATTTTTTCTCATTGCCACGTAGTACTCCATTGTGTATATAAACCACGATTTCTTTATCCATTCATCAGTTGATGGACATTTAGGCTTTTTCCATAATTTGGCTATTGTTGAGACTGCTGCTATGAACATTGGGGTACAAGTGGCCTTATGCATCAGTACTCCTGTATCCCTTGGATAAATTCCTAGCAGTGCTATTGCTGGGTCATAGGGTAGGTCTATTTTTAATTTTCTGAGGAACCTCCACACTGCTTTCCAGAGCGGCTGCACCAATTTGCATTCCCACCAACAGTGCAAGAGGGTTCCCGTTTCTCCACATCCTCTCCAGCATCTATAGTCTCCTGATTTGTTCATTTTGGCCACTCTGACTGGCGTGAGGTGATACCTGAGTGTGGTTTTGATTTGTATTTCCCTGATAAGGAGAGACGCTGAACATCTTTTCATGTTCCTGTTGGCCATCTGGATGTCTTCTTTAGAGAAGTGTCTATTCATGTTTTCTGACCATTTCTTCACTGGGTTATTTGTTTTTTGGGTGTGGAGTTTGGTGAGCTCTTTATTGATTTTGGATCCTAGCCCTTTGTCCGATATGTCATTTGCAAATATCTTTTCCCATTCCGTTGGTTGCCTTTTAGTTTTGTTGGTTGTTTCCTTTGCTGTGCAGAAGCTTTTTATCTTCATAAGGTCCCAGTAATTCACTTTTGCTTTTAACTCCCTTGCCTTTGGGGATGTGTCGAGGAAGAGATTGCTACGGCTGAGGTCAGAGAGGTCTTTTCCTCCTTTCTCCTCTAAGGTTTTGATGGTTTCCTGTCTCACATTTAGGTCCTTTATCCATTTTGAGTTTATTTTTGTGAATGGTGTGAGACAATGGTCTAGTTTCAATCTTCTGCATGTTGCTGTCCAGTTCTCCCAGCACCATTTGTTAAAGAGGCTGTCTTTTTTCCATTGGATGTTCTTTCCTGCTTTGTCAAAGATGAGTTGGCCATACGTTTGTGGGTCTAGTTCTGGGGTTTCTATTCTATTCCATTGGTCTGTGTGTCTGTTTTTGTGCCAATACCATGCTGTCTTGATGATGACAGCTTTGTAGTAGAGGCTAAAGTCTGGGATTGTGATGCCTCCTGCTTTGGTCTTCTTCTTCAAAATTACTTTGGCTATTCAGGGCCCTTTGTGGTTCCATAAGAATTTTAGGATTGCTTGTTCTAGTTTCGAGAAGAATGCTGGTGCAATTTTGATTGGGATTGCATTGAATGTGTAGATAGCTTTGGGTAGTATTGACATTTTGACAATATTTATTCTTCCAATCCATGAGCAGGGAATGTCTTTCCATTTCTTTAAATCTTCTTCAATTACCTTCATAAGCTTTCTATAGTTTTCAGCATACAGATCCTTTACATCTTTGGTTAGATTTATTCCTAGGTATTTGATGCTTCTTGGTGCAATTGTGAATGGGATCAGTTTCTTTATTTGTCTTTCTGTTGCTTCATTGTTAGTGTATAAGAATGCAACTGATTTCTGTACATTGATTTTGTATCCTGCAACTTTGCTGAATTCATGTATCAGTTCTAGCAGACTTTTGGTGGAGTCTATCGGATTTTCCATGTATAATATCATCTCATCTGCAAACAGTGAAAGCTTGACTTCATGTTTGCCAATTTTGATGCCTTTGATTTCCTTTTGTTGTCTGATTGCTGATGTTAGAACTTCCAGCACTATGTTAAACAACAGCGGTGAGAGTGGGCATCCCTGTCATGTTCCTGATCTCAGGGAAAAAGCTCTCAGTTTTTCCCCGTTGAGGATGATGTTAGCTGTGGGCTTTTCATAAATGGCTTTTATGATCTTTAAGTATTTTCCTTCTATCCCGACTTTCTCAAGGGTTTTCATTAAGAAAGGGTACTGAATTTTGTCAAAGGCCTTTTCTGCATCGATTGACAGGATCATATGGTTCTTCTCTTTTTTTTTGTTAATGTGATGTATCACGTTGATTGATTTGCGAATGTTGAACCAGCCCTGCAGCCCAGGAATGAATCCCACTTGATCATGGTGAATAATTCTTTTTATATGCTGTTGAATTCGATTTGCTAGTATCTTATTGAGAATTTTTGCATCCATATTCATCAGGGATATTGGCCTGTAGTTCTCTTTTTTTCCTGGGTCTCTGTCTGGTTTAGGAATCAAAGTAATACTGGCTTCATAGAATGAGTCTGGAAGTTTTCCTTCCCTTTCTATTTCTTGGAATAGCTTGAGAAGGATAGGTATTATCTCTGCTTTAAATGTCTGGTAGAACTCCCCTGGGAAGCCATCTGGTCCTGGACTCTTATTTGTTGGGAGATTTTTGATAACCGATTCAATTTCTTCGCTGGTGATGGGTCTGTTCAAGCTTTCTATTTCCTCCTGATTGAGTTTTGGAAGAGTGTGGGTGTTGAGGAATTTGTCCATTTCTTCCAGGTTGTCCAATTTGTTGGCATATAATTTTTCATAGTATTCCCTGATAATTGTTTGTATCTCTGAGGGATTGGTTGTAATAATTCCATTTTCATTCATGATTTTATCTATTTGGGTCATCTCCCTTTTCTTTTTGAGAAGCCTGGCTAGAGGTTTGTCAATTTTGTTTATTTTTTAAAAAAACCAACTCATGGTTTCGTTGATCTGCTCTACAGTTTTTTTAGATTCTATATTGTTTCTTTCTGCTCTGATCTTTATTATTTCTCTTCTTCTGCTGGGTTTAGGCTGCCTTTGCTGTTCTGCTTCTATTTCCTTTAGGTGTGCTGTTAGATTTTGTATTTGGGATTTTTCTTGTTTCTTGAGATAGGCCTGGATTGCAATGTATTTTCCTCTCAGGACTGCCTTCGCTGTGTCCCAAAGTGTTTGGATTGTTGTATTTTCATTTTCATTTGTTTCCATATATTTTTAAATTTATTCTCTAATTGCCTGGTTGACCCACTCATTGTTTAGTAGGGTGTTCTTAACCTCCGTGCTTTTGGAGGTTTTCCAGACTTTTTCCTGTGGTTGATTTCAAGCTTCATAGCATTGTGGTCTGAAAGTATGCATGGTATAATTTCAATTCTGGTAAACTTATGAAGGGCTGTTTTGTGACTCAGTATATGATCTATCTTGGAGAATGTTCCATGTGCACTCGAGAAGAAAGTATATTCTGTTGCTTTGGGATGCAGAGTTCTAAATATATCTGTCAAGTCCATCTGATCCAATGTCTCATTCAGGGCCCTTGTTTCTTTATTGACCGTGTGTCTAGATGATCTATCCATTTCTGTAAGTGGGGTGTTAAAGTCCCCTGCAATTACCACATTCTTATCAATAAGGTTGCTTATGTTTATGAGTAGTTGTTTTATATATTTGGGGGCTCCAGTATTCGGTGCATAGACATTTATAATTGTTAGCTCTTCCTGATGGATAGACCCTGTAACTATTATATAATGTCCTTCTTCATCTCTTGTTACAGCCTTTAATTTTAAGTCTAGTTTGTCTGATATAAGTATGGCTACTCCAGCTTTCTTTTGGCTTCCAGTCACATGATAAATAGTTCTCCATCCCCTCACTCTCAATCTGAAGGTGTCCTCAGGTCTAAAATGAGTCTCTTGTAGACAGCAAATAGATGGGTCTTGTTTTTTTATCCATTCTGATACCCTATGTCTTTTGGTTGGCGCATTTAATCCATTTACATTCAGTGTTATTGAATGATACGGGTTTAGAGTCATTGTGATGTCTGTATGTTTTATGCTTGTAGTGATGTCTCTGGTACTTTGTCTCACAGGGTCCCCCTTAGGACCTCTTGTAGGGCTGGTTTAGTGGTGACAAATTCCTTCAGTTTTTGTTTGTTTGGGAAGACCTTTATCTCTCCTTCTATTCTAAATGACAGACTTGCTGGATAAAGGATTCTCGGCTGCATATTTTTTCTGTCTAGCACCCTGAAAATCTTGTGCCAATTCTTTCTGGCCTGCCAAGTTTCAAAAGAGAGATCAGTCACGAGTCTTATAGGTCTCCCTTTATATGTGAGGGCACGTTTACCCCTTGCTGCTTTCAGAATTTTCCCTTTATCCTTGTATTTTGCCAGTTTCACTATGATATGTCGTGCAGAAGATCGATTCAAGTTACGTCTGAAGGGAGTTCTCTGTGCCTCTTGGATTGCAATGCCTTTTTCCTTCCCCAGTTCAGGGAAGTTCTCAGCTATTATTTCTTCAAGTACCCCTTCAGCACCTTTCCCTCTCTCTTCCTCCTCTGGGATACCAATTATGCGTATATTATTTCTTTTTAGTGTATCACTTAGTTCTCTAATTTTCCCCTCATACTCCTGGATTTTTTTATCTCTCTTTTTCTCAGCTTCCTCTTTTTCCATAACTTTCTAGTTCACCTATTCTCTCCTCTGCCTCTTCAATCCGAGCCGTGGTGGTTTCCATTTTGTTTTGCATTTCATTTAAAGCGTTTTTCAGCTCCTCGTGACTGTTCCTTAGTCCCTTGATCTCTGTAGCAAGAGATTCTCTGCTGTCCTCTATACTGTTTTCAAGCCCAGCGATTATTTTTATAACTATTATTCTAAATTCACTTTCTGTTAGGGGCACCTGGGTGGCACAGTCGGTTAAGCGTCCGACTTCAGCCAGGTCACGATCTCGCGGTCCGCGAGTTTGAGCCCCGCGTCGGGCTCTGGGCTGATGGCTCAGAGCCTGGAGCCTGTTTCCGATTCTGTGTCTCCCTCTCTCTCTGCCCCTCCCCCGTTCATGCTCTGTCTCTCTCTGTCCCAAAAATAAATAAACGTTGAAAAAAAATTTTTTTGTAAATAAATTCACTTTCTGTTATATTATTGAAATCCTTTTTGATCAGCTCATTAGCTGTTGTTATTTCGTGGAGATTCTTCTGAGGGGAATTCTTCCGCTTGGTCATTTTGCATAGTCCCTGGCGTGGTGAGGACCTGCAGGGCACTTCCCTTGTGCTGTGGTGTATAACTGGAGTTGGTGGGCGGGGCCACAGTCATTCCTGATGTCTGCCCCCAGCCCACCCCTGGGGCCACAGTCAGACTGGTGTGTGCCTTCTCTTCCCCTCTCCTAGGGGCGGGATTCACTGTGGGGTGGCGTGGCCTGTCTGGGCTACTTGCACACTGCCAGGCTTGTGATGCTGGGGATCTGGCGTATTAGCTGGGGTGGATAGGCAAGGTGCACGGGGGCAGAAGGGGCGGGCTTAGCTTGCTTCTCCTTAGGTGATCCACTTCAGGAGGGGCCCTGTGGCAGTGGGAGGGAGTCAGATCCGCTGCCGGAGGTTTGGCTCAGCAGAAGCACAGAGTTGGGTGTTTGCACCGAGCAAGCAAGTTCCCTGGCAGGAACTGGTTCTCTTTGGGATTTTGGCTGGGGGATGGGCGGGGGAGATGGCGCTGGCGAGCGCCTTTGTTCCCCACCAAACTGAACTCTGTCATCCGGGGGCTCAGCAGCTCTCCCTCCCTTTGTCCTCCAGCCTTCCCGCTTTCTGAGCAGAGCTGTTAACTTATGACCTCCCAGACGCTAAGTCACGCTTGCTGTGGGAACACAGTCTGTCAGGCCCCTCGGCTTTTGCAAGTCAGACTCGGGGGCTCTGCTTGGCCGGCGAGCCGCCCCTCCGCCCGGCTCCCTCCCACCAGTCCGTGGAGCGAGCACAGCCTCGCTGCCCTTCCTACCCTCTTCCGTGGGCCTCTCATCTGTGCTTGGCTCCGGCAACTCCGTTCTGCTAATCCTCTGGCAGTTTTCTGGGTTATTTAGGCAGGTGTAGGTGGAATCTAAGTGATCAGCAGGACGTGCGGTGAGCCCAGCGTCCTCCTACGCTGCCATCTTCCCTTGAGCCATCTAGATTAACTCTTTAATCAAAAGATAGAGTGGCTAAATGGGAAAACAACAAAACAGGCCTATCTATATTGTGCCTACAAGACTCACCCCAGCTAGAATGATATATAGACAGAAATTGAAGGGACAGAAAAAGATGTTTCTTACAAATGGAAACCATAGGAAAGCAGGGTAATTACTATTATATCAGACAAAACAGACTTTAAAACAATGAGTGTAATAAGGGCAAGGATGGGCATTCCATAATCATAGGTAGTCAATCCAGCAAGAAGATATGACATTTGTAAATACTTATGCACTCAACATAGAGGCACCTAAATATAAAAGGTGAATATTTACAGACTGAAAGGGAGAGATCAACAGTAATATAAAAATAGTAGGGGACTTTATACCCACTTACATCAATGTATCATCCAGATGGAAAATCAATGGGAAAATATTGGCCCTAAATGACACGTTAAACCCTAGTGTATTGCATGTATATTTTACAGAATATGTGTGTATATATATATTATATGTATATAATATATATATACACACACGAATACATATATTATCTTGTATATATTTTATATATATTATGTATCTATGTATTTTATATATATTATGTATGTATATATAATATGTATATATATTATATATAATATATTATATTGCATATATATATATATATATATATATATACACACATATGCAAGTGCACATGAAACATTCTCTGGGATAGATCAAATGTTAGGATACAAACAAGTCTCCATAAATCTTAAAAAGATTGAAAGCATATCATGCATCTTTTCAAAACACAAAGGTATGAAACTGGAAATCATTCATGTAAAGAAAATTGAAAAAATAAAAAAATATTTGAAGATTAAACAGCATGCTACTAAACAACCAATGTGTCAATAGAGAAATAAAATATTACCCTGAAACAAATGAAAATGGACATACCATATACCACAGTCTATGGGATAGAGCAAAAGCAGTTCTAAGAGGTAGCTTCATAATGATACAGGCCTACCTCAAGAAACAAGAAAAATCTGAAACCAACTCTTTAACTTTATCCCTAAACAGACTAGAAAAAGAAGAACAAAGCCCAAAATTAGTAGAAAAAAAGGAAGTAATAAAGATCAGAGTGAAAGTGGATGAAATAAATATGAAAAAGTAGAAAAGATCAACAAAACTAAGAACCTATTCTTTGAAAAGATAAACAAAATTAATGAACCTAAGCTAGATTCAATAAGAAAAAAGGAGAGGGCTCAAATAAATAAAATCAGAATTGAAAGGGGAAGTTACAATTGATAGAGAAATACAAAGGATCATAAGAGACTATGAACAATTATATGCCAACAAATTGGACAACCTACAAGAAATTAATAAAATCCTAGAAACATGCAAGCATCCAAGACTGAATCACAAAGAAAGAAAAAATCTGAATAGACAGATGCAAGGAGATTGAATCAGTAATCAAAAACCTCCCAACAAATAAAAGTTGAGGACCATAAACAGCTTCACTAGTGAATTCTACCAAGTGTTCAATGAAGATTTAATAGCTATCCTTTGCAAACCCCTCCAAAGTATTGAAGAAAAGAAAAAGCTTCTAAACTCATTTTACATAGATAGCATTACTCTCATTCTGAAGCCAGAATAATAAACAACCAAAAAAAACCCAATCAATTTAATCATTCAATAAGAAAATTACAGTCTAATAACCCTAATGAACATAAATGTAAAAATCTTCACAAAGTATTAACAAACCACATTCAACACATTAAAAAGATCATATATCATGATCTAATGGGATTTATTTCAGGGATGTAAAGATTGTTCAACGTCTGCAAATCAATCACTGTGATACACCACATTAACAAAATCAAAGGTAAAAATCATGCAATCATCCCAAGAAATGTACAAAAATCATTCAATACCAATTTATGATAAAAACCCTCAACAAAACTGGTAGTGAAGGAATGTATCCCAACATAATAAAGGCCATTTATGGCAAGCCCATAGCTGACATCATACTCATATATCAGGAATAAGATAAGAATGACCACTCTCACATCTTTTGTTCAACATGGTATTGAGAGACCTAGCCAGAACAATTAGGTAAGAAACAAAAATAAAAATAAAAATAAAAGACATCCCAATTGGAAAGGAAGAAGTAAAAGTATCAATATTTGTGGATGACATGACTCTATATACAGAAAATCCCTAAGACTCCACCAGAATTTGTTAGAACCAATAAACAAATTCAGTAAAGTTGTAGGATACAAAATCAATACTCAAAAATCTGTTGTGTTTTGGGGCGCCTGGGTGGCGCAGTTGGTTAAGCGTCCGACTTCAGCCAGGTCACGATCTCGCAGTCCGTGAGTTCGAGCCCCGCGTCAGGCTCTGGGCTGATGGCTCGGAGCCTGTTTCCGATTCTGTTGTCTCCCTCTCTCTCTGCCCCTCCCCTGTTCATGCTCTGTCTCTCTCTGTCTCAAAAATAAATAAAACGTTAAAAAAAAAAAATTTTAAAAAAATCTGTTGTGTTTTTATACGCTACCAACAAACTATCAATAACAACAAACTATCAAAAAGGGAAATTAAGAAAGCAATCCCCTTTACAATTGCATCCCCCAAAATAAAATACCTAGGAATAAATTTAACCAACGAAGTAAAAGATCTGTATACTGCAAACTGTAAGACACTGATGAAAAAGTGAATAGTGTACAAATAAATGAAAAGATATTTCGAGCTCATGGATTAAAAGAATATTGTTAAAATGTTGACATTACCCAAAGCAAGGTATGGATATTTATCAAAATCTCAATGGCACTTTTCACAGAAATAGACAAAACAATTCTAAATATTGTATGCAACCACAAAAAGATCCCAAATACCCAAAGCAATCTTGAGAAAGAATAACAAAGCTTGAGGCATTATGTTCTCTGATTTCAAACTATATTATAAGGCTATAGTAATTAAAACCATAAAAATTAATTAAAAATAATCCAGTTGAGGCAGTATTATTAACATTTTTTTTCCTTTGTGACATGAAATAGAAAGTACCCATTACAGAAACCTGATGCTACTATGCTAGGCTACCACATCAGTGCTTCTAGTAATCAAATTTTAACAGATCTCATTTTAAAAAAATATCCGACATCACTCTTCATCAGGGAAATGCAAATCAAAACTACAATAAGATGTCACCTCAAACGTGTCAAAATGGTTAAAATAAAAAACACAAGAAACAACTGTTCACGAGGATATGGAGAAAGGGGAAACCTCTTACACTGTTGATGGAAATGCAAACTGCTGCAGCCACTGTGGAAAACAGCATGGAAGTTCCTCAAAAAGTTAAAAACAGAACTACTTTATGATCCAGTAATGGCACTACTCGGTATCTATCCAAAACATATAAAAAAAAAAACTAATTCAAAGGGATACATACACCCCTATGTTTAAAGCAGCATTATTTATAATAGACAAACTATGGAAGCAGCCCAAGTATCCTCTGATAGATGTATATAGAAGGAAATATTTTCCAGCCATAAAAAAAAAAAAATATTGCCATTTGCAACAACATGGATGCAGCTAGAGAGTATAATACTAAGCAAAATAAGTCAGAGGAAGACAAATGCCATATGATTTCGAAAGCTCTTATGTGGAATTTAAGAAACAAAACAAATGAACATAGGAGAAAAAGGAGAGAGAGAGAGAGAGAAGGGGGCAAACCAAGAACCAGACCCTTAACTATAGCGGACAAACTCATGGTTACCAGTGAGGAGGAGGGTAGAATGATGGGTTAAATACGTGATTACGAAGGGAACTGGTTGGGGTGCCTGGGTGGCACAGTCGGTTAAGCGTCCGACTTCAGCCAGGTCACGATCTCGCGGTCCGTGAGTTCGAGCCCCGCGTCAGGCTCTGGGCTGATGGCTCGGAGCCTGGAGCCTGTTTCCGATTCTGTGTCTCCCTCTCTCTCTGCCCCTCCCCCATTCATGCTCTGTCTCTCTCTGTCCCAAAAATAAATAAACGTTGGAAAAAAAATTTTTTAAAAAAAGAAGGGAACTGGTTGTAATGAACACCAGGTGTTATATGGAAATGTTCAGTCACTGTATTTTACACCTGAAGATAATAGAACACTGTATGTTAACCAACTGAAATTAAAATAAAAACTTAAAATTTAAAACTTAGGTAACCCTGCTAATTAGGGTACACAGTATTTATAAACGTAGACTGCACAATTAAAAATAAGGATAAAGCTCAATTATACAAAAATGGATTGAACAACGCTAATAAGGAAAACTGGAGAAATAAAAAATAGGTAATTTGTAAATTATAAGGCAATGGTATTGAAGTAATAAACTCTAATAATACCTATACTTACAACTTTCATAAACATCATATTACGAAAACAGCTTTTAATATCATAATAATGAACTTATGTTAGTTTTGTTCAGAAAGAGAGAGAGAGAACACCACTGTGAGATATAGTAGCAAAAAACCAATATTGACTTTAAACAATAATTAAATGTTAATCCCATTAAGAAACTACACTTTCCTTTAACTTTGGGCAAAACGTTTGCGCCTGTGTTGAGATCTGCACGGGTAAAATGCAGATAATAATATCGCAGAAGGGTACTGTGAGGCATAATTAATCTCTCCAGAGTGCTACGGACATGAGAAAATGTACATGTAGTCTGGGCATTTAATCACTATTACTCCTCCAGGAGTTTTCTTTTGATATTGCCTGAGGAAGCTTGATGGAAGACTGCCAAGTCGCTGCACACCCAGAAAGAGCTAGAACACCTTGTACTGAACAGTAAAACAAATGAATCAAAAGCTAGGCCTTTGGAGGAAATCTTAACAAAATAAAAAAGTTGACCACTTGGGAATGGCAGAGGGGATCAAGTAAATTAACGTTATAATTTATAGTTTAAAAAATAAAGAAAAAATAATGTATGTATGTGAGCTAAAGGTCCTGAAAGAGAAGAAGGAGGGAAGGAAAGAGGAAATAGAGAAATCAAGAGAAGGGGAGGGAGAAAAGAGATAGATAGATAGATAGATAGATAGATAGATAGATAAATATCTATGCACACACAGAAATACACACACACATATACACACATACAAATATACAAATTTATAAATATGTATATATGTATAAATATACACAAATATGTATTATATATATGCATGCATATTTTATTTTATTTTTTTATTTTTATTTTTTTCAATATATGAAATTTATTGTCAAATTGGTTTCCATACAACACCCAGTGCTCAACCCAAAAGGTGCCCTCCTCAATACCCATCACCCACTCTCCCCTCCCTCCCACCCCCTATCAACCCTCAGTTTGTTCTCAGTTTTTAAGAGTCTCTTATGCTTTGGCTCTCTCCCACTCTAACCTCTTTTTTTTTTCCTTTCCCCTACCCCATGGGTTTCTGTTAAGTTTCTCAGGATCCACATAAGAGTGAAAACATATGGTATCTGTCTTTCTCTGTATGCCTTATTTCACTTAGCATAACACTCTCCAGTTCCATCCACGTGGTATGCATGCATATTTTAGATGAAGAAATAAAAGCAAGGGGGGTAATATGTGGGAGAGAGCAGGTAGATGGAGTAGCTATGAGATAAGGCCATTGTTAAATACTAGTAAAGTGGAAACAAATAATCTAGAAGGTTATGAAATTTTTAAGTGTTTAGAGAGCTGTTATAACTCTTCAAAATTAAAAAGATAAGATTTCTGCAGTAGAATTAAGATTAATATTCCAAAATCAAATGATTTAGTGAGTTATTTGATTCAGAGGAATGATAGACCATTCAAAAAAAATAAGTTGTTTTCTGGAACAAAAATATCCAACTCTGAAAGAAATAGCTGAGTGAAAAAATAAAATAATTTCCACCCAAACCTTCTCGTTATTCTATGAATCTAGCTTGTCCTATATACAATGAAATATGAGCTGAAGTTTGGTAGATAATGGTTATTTAAAGACTGCTGAGAATTAAAGCAAACATACAGAAAACCCTAAGAAAGTTAGTAAATCACAATGTGAGTGGAGAGAAAATTAGGTCTATGTTTGTCCTTCATCTGCCCCAAACAACCCAGCAAACAAACACTCAAGTATATTACATTTCAATGGGAGGTCCTAGATTGCCAATGATGAAAAAAAATCTGGGATCAGAGGTTTTCATCTAAGTATTAAGTGGAAGTATTCTGTACTCATATCCCAGATACCCATTTCTTAATTGTATTTGACTAAACTCTATAATTTGATGTTACATCACTGTTTTCTAGACTGAAGAAGAAGATAATGGAAGGTACAATTCTTGCTTACAAGTTGCTTATAGTCCAGGTGTAGGATAAAACCTTCAAACCAATACTTGCTGAAACCTGCAGGTTGCTAAAAGGTGATCATAACTTGCCATCAACTCTTTCCTTGAATGAGAAGTCTGGGTCTGTTGGGTCAAAGTCATTTTAGGAAAATGAATGTTTCAGGCACAGCTGCTCTAATATTGATCACTGTCACGCCTTCACTCACCTTACAGAGAAATCTGCCAAGAACATCCTAACACATTTTACTGTTTTTATTGATTTATCATCCATCTTTGGCTTTTCGGACCAGAATTAGTTGTAGGCTAAGAGCTTAAAATAAATCCTCATCAATGCATTATCAAAATCTAAAAAGTTTAAAATTACATACCCCAAGAAACAAGGTAGGCAGGAAACAGAGTATATCTCAATTTTCAGTTTTATAAAAAGAGATTGTGTTCCAGTCCTCTATTGTTTAAATTATCCTTTAGTAGCCTACTTCTTGTTTGGATGCCCAGCAGCTAGCACAATATTTGGCATAGAAGTATACATGTAGAATAAATGAATAAATGGTCTCATTGCTTTTGGACAAGTTAAATACCAATGTCCTTGTCACAGATGGCTTCCCCTGGGCCCTCAACATTTTTTTCCCCATATTTTTACAAATGCTTTTTATACTACTAACAGAAAGCTTTATTCATAAATATCTTTGTTAGATCTTGGTAACTCTTGGTTAAAACTCCTTATCATGTTATCTAGGTCCACTCACACTCTGACCTGACTGCCTTACCAGGCACCACACCATGGGTTCTAGCAATTCTAGTCACATGTACCTCCCACAGCTTCCTGAATATCACATTTCACTCTATGCTTTCATGCCTCTATGTGAACTCAGCCCACAGTATCATTTCTCCATTTCTCTGCTTAATAATTGTACTCATGATTCAAGATTCCAGTGTTCTATGAACTCTGTGAAGATTTTCCAGAAGACTAAATCCTTTTTGGTGTTCTTCAGTGTTTTTATCTTTATTGCTCTATACAGTTTTGATTAACTCTATAATATTGTAATTCTATGTTTGTGTACTTATCTCCCCTGCTGGGCTATGAAATAGAAACGATGCTGTTTTCCATTTCATATTTCTAGCGTAGCACTAGACTGTAGTCAACTCTGTTGAATAAATAGGTGAATGAATGAATGAATGAATGAATGAATATATTTTTGTTGGTTAAGAATGGGGGGATATCCCTGGACCCATGCTAGCACCTAGTTCCCTGACAGAAATTAGAGCTTCTTCTTTTTTGTTTTTAATCTAATAGGATCATGAAAATAATTGAATCAGTTTTGTACAGTTTTGCTGATTTCAAATTGTAATTGTTTTCTATTTAGAATTTTTAAAGTACTTCAATATTGTTAACATTTACCTCTTATGGTTACTTTTAGAAAAGTTAAGGGAGCCTCCAGTGGGGATAAAATCTAGCAGAGACATAAGACTTGATGTTAGGCAAAAATAATTGGATAAGCCATTGGGGAGTTTTCTATAGCTAGCAAAATTTACTTGAAGGGAAGGAGTGTGTAAATGTGGATATAAGAAAACAATGTATATAAAAGAGCACATTATTTCTGGAAACTTCTGAAAACTTGCAGGATACCAAATTTAGTAATAGGTAGGGAAGCAAACATTTAATTAGCACCATTTATGGCAAACTCCCTCTCTGGACAATTTTTGGAAATATGTAAATGGAGCTTTAGCTCTTTAAGGTTTTAGTCTTTTGTTAGAAATGCTTAAAAAAATGCTAAAACTCTCCACTAAGATAATACTTAGGTCACTTTAAAATGATCAATAGCTGCAGGCAGATTTTCCTGAAAAGTAAAGGGTAAGCTTGGCATGGAAGATTTAAAGGAGAATTACCACAAGTCCTGCCTTGCCCTGGACAGGTCTAGTTTATGCCTATTGTGTCTCTGTCAATATTAATAGTATCTCATATCATCCTCAGAATTGTCCTACTTTGAACAATAAATTATATTGTCACCTTAACAATGAGAAAAGAGAAAACTGGGAGTGATAAGATGCATAATAAGGCTGCTGGATGCGCTAAAACCAAATATAGACGTTCACAATGACTGAGCCTGATTCCTTAGGACTAATACCTACAATCTGAAGGAAGCTTTACCTGCGTATCTCATTTACACAGTTTAGGAGTGTGGTAACAATGAAGAAAAACCTTTTCTTGACCTTTCTAAGTAACAAGTTTCTGAATCCATTACTGGAGCTTACATTTCCCCCATTAAGATCTCTACTGCAAATTAAAACGCTTAGCGTCTGAAGTAGATTATTTATTAATGTAAATCATTGTCTAAACTCATCTCCTATTCTTAGAATTATGATTGCATTCTGATGATAGTTTGATTGATATCTAGGTGAAAAATAGTCTTGATCAGTAATGAACATGTAATCGTGTGGTGATATGGCCTGACCTTGCTTTATACATGGTGGCGTATTCCTGCAGATGAAAGTAGAGGAAGGCTAGAGGGATTGGCGCTGGGATCCACAAGTGTGTTTGCTTGTGTATCAGTCTGGCATTTATGAAGTAGAAAGTCAACTAATATTCAAAATGACTACCCATTTTATAAATTTCAAGTTTACATCTCAAAGATTGATTACATAATCCTTCCAAAGGGTGGGAGAATGAAACATGCGGCTGTTTCATCTAATCACTCAGAAAGTCCTCGGTATGTTTAAGTGTTCAGACAATCTCCACATAATGAAACAATATCGTCACGTGAAATTATTCACTAATGAACTGACCACTTATATAATTAATATTATGCAACATTTCACACTAGCAAATAGCTCCTTTAGTGCAAAAATTTTAGAAAGTTTGCAAATGTTGCAAAACAATGGTGACATACTAGGTGCTCTAGAAGAGAAATATTTGAATTGTAAAGATTTGAGAGGCCCTTGAGAAAAGTGGAGAAACCATTGACTACTTTTCTCACCATGTCTCTTATGATCATGTTATGCAAGTCAAATGTGAAACGAAGGATACTGTATTGCACTTAATATTTTGTACTTAATATTTTTTTAAATGGCCAAAAGAACAATTCAGCACTTGACTCATTCTTTGTATATTTTAAGTATTATACCATTGAAATTAAAGCCTAAATTTTAACAAATGCAATTTGATAATTTCCATTTATTTTCAGATAAAGACTTGTGCAATTCTTTTCATTCACCATGTACTAGAGAATTTTGGACAGTTTTTAGAATTATCCTAAGTGGATTTTTCCCAATGAAAATTATATTCACATAAGAAGACTTTTTTATAATTTCCTAATTCACTCACTGAATACACTAACTGAATATCCATCTAAAAACAATTATGTACAATTTGCAAAGAGTTCATTTAAAAAAAAGTTATAGGGGCGCCTGGGTGGCGCAGTCCGTTAAGCATCCGACTTCAGCCAGGTCACGATCTCGCGGTCCGGGAGTTCGAGCCCCGCGTCAGGCTCTGGGCTGATGGCTCAGAGCCTGGAGCCTGTTTCCGATTCTGTGTCTCCCTCTCTCTCTGCCCCTCCCCCGTTCATGCTCTGTCTCTCTCTGTCCCAAAAAAATAAATAAATAAACGTTGAAAAAAATTTTTAAAAAAAAGTTATAAAAAATTACCTAAACAAACCCAAGTCAAATGCAAGTAGTATATACTAAAAGCATTCTGTATAAGGATAATTTAACTAAGAAATTCTTTTTTCACTATGAATATAAAGGAAATAAAGGATTTAAATGGAAAACCACTCTTCTTAAAATTTTATATTTATTTAAATAGATATACAGTTCCAATGTTTATATCTACTTCTTATGTACTTTCATCTTTTCCATATAAATTTCTGCACAAGTTTTTGTTCATCCATAATGTTTCATTCTCTGATTTTTTTTTTCCATGAGAACTGCAGTTGACTTCAAATATTCTTTATCTACATCCCATCATAGTCATTGATGAGTATCAACATCCTTATTAAAGCTATAAACCCGGAGAACGCTGCATTCTCCACTTTGTCTAGTCCACAAGTTATATTTCCCAGTACTTCTTTAATTTCTACATCTTGAAAGAATCTTAAAACCTTAAATCAGAGAGGTTTTTGATAGAATGGGGAAAATTTTAATTTTGTATTTTGAGACTAGTGCCCCTAAACTCTATGTGACCTTAAGAAAGTCCCTTAACCTTTTTGGATATAAACTTCCCACATGTAAGGTAGAGAGTTATTTATTCTTGCTGTAAGATTCTATGTAAACCATGACATTTATATCACATTTACAATAATAAAAGAATAAAAAAGAAGAAAATCCAGTCATAGATAATACTACATATAGTAAGATAATATGCATAGCTTTTTTTCCTCTCATGTTATTTCTTTGGGATGTCTGAATGTTAATGTTAACCATCTAATTTTAAATGTGCTTTTATACTTCCTAACCCAATTTATAATATCTCTTATGATATGGATACCATACATATTACCACCAAACTCTCACATGATTACATATTATAGGGAAATGAGACAACCCAGCAACCTAATTAGCGAAAATGCAATCTGAATCTCATTTGGCATTCTTGCTAATGCTGTGGCAATGGCCACAGAGAATTCCTTGGAAGAAATTTTCATTGTTTACAGAAGTGCAGCAAAATGGGATATCTCCAAAATATCTGTACACAAATATTAGGATTTAAAACAATTACAGTCTTGGAACTCTTAGCACTACTTGCTTGTAGTATATAATCATGATACAAAAATTAAGAGACACTTTATATATGTCTCTATTCTTTTCAGTATGCACTGTCAAGCCTATCTCCTCCTATCCTGTTTCCATTTCTAATAAGTAGTTCTCCTTGCTAACACTTAGCCATGTTCTCATGAGGAACTAATAGTGATGAAAAAATTATTTATTATTCATGATATAAGGCTTTAATTTTTTCTACTTTGCTGTTTTCATTTAAATGCCATGTCCTGAAAACCATTTATCTGTTCTTATAGATCCTCCTTATTCTCTTTTATAGCTGAGTCACTGAAGATTCAAAGACAAGAGGAACATAGTTTCCTGAAGAAGTCTAGTGAGGATGATACATATATAAGCAAAAAAATGAATAGCAAACCAGAAGCGGCATATTGAAAATAAGCATTTTGTTATTTAAGTCCAGAGAAAGGATGGCTCACCTAGATTCCCTAAGGAGTCCGGTTGAGTCCGGTAGCAGGTGGTATTGGAACCGGATAGGAAAGTAGGGGTTAACCAAGAGGAAACGTTTGTGGAGGAGCACGTAGGCAGAGAGAGCAGCATATACAAAAGGCCTAGACTAAATGTCCCAGCAGAGCAGGGTGTATAGCTATTCATCCTACACACAGTGGCTATTCAAGTCTGTCTGTTAAATTTAACCGAACAGAAGTAAGAAGTTTAGGTTTAGGAATGTCGAGTACTTCTGTATGTTTGACCACAAGAAGCCTGATGGGGAGAATCACAGGCATGTGGTTGGACAAATATATCTGGGAAAGTTTGAGAAAAAGAGTTTTATCTTTCCTTTTTTTTACAATATAGATTTATGACAAGTTGGTTAAAGCCATTGTTATAAATGAATTTCCCAGGAAGAAGTGAAGAATAAAATGACGAACTGTGGAGAATATATTTTAGAAGTCAGAAGGAAGATGAGGAGAGAGTAAAAGGGATGAGGTGAGTATATATGAAGGCTGAAAAACCATGTCTCAGAAACCAAAGTAAGAATATGTTACTGCTAAGGAATTATCCATGTTTCAAATTCACAGGGGTCTCAAGTTAGCTGAAAACTCAAACAAAATAAAAAGTCGGTGTCATATCCAAGAAATCATTGTCAAGATCAAATTAATGGAATTTTCTCCTACATTTTCCTTTTGGAACCTTATAGATCCAGGTCTTTATTTAAGTCTCTAATCCATTTTCAGTTGATTTTGGGGTATGCTATAAGATAAGGATCCATTTTCACTCTGTTGCATGTGGATATCCAGTTTTCCCAACATCACTTATTGAAGAAATAAGTCCTTTCCCCATTGTGTATTATTGACACCCTTGTTGAAAATCAGTTGATTATATAAATTTCGGTTTATTTCTGGGCTTTCTATTATGTTCTGTTGGTCTATATGTGTATGTGTTTGCTGGCACCGTACTATTTTAAAAAAACAATAAAAGCAAAAATAGACAAGTAGAACCATATCAGTCTAAAAAAAGCATCTTGGGGGCACCTGGGTGGTTCAGTCAGTTAAGCAGCTGACTTCAGCTCAGGTCATGATTTCCTGGCTTGTGGGTTCAAGCTCCATGTCAGGCTCTGTGCTGACAGCTCAAAGCCTGGAGCCAGCTTTAGATTCTGTCTCCGTCTCGCTCTCTGCCCCCCCCCAATTGTGTGCTCTTTCTCTCTCAAAAATAAATAAACATTAAAAAACTAAAAAATAAAAAATACTCTCTTCTGCAAAGGAAACAACCAACAGTGTAAAACTATGAAATTATGGAATATCAGAAATATTTTTTAAACAACATAAATAAATGTTAAGAGGTTAATGTCTAAAATATATAAGGAATTCCTCCAACTCAATAGCTAAAACCAAGTCATTTGGATTTAAAAAATGGGCAAACGACATTGAATAGACCTTTGTTTCAAGAAAGACATGCAAATGGCCAATCAGGTATATGCGAAGATGCACAATATCACCTGTCATCAGGGAAATGCAAACCAAACCACAAGGAAATATCAACTCATATCTGTTAGGATGGTCGCTATCCAATCAATCAATCAATCAATTAATAAATATACAGGTGTTGGTCAGGATGTGGAGAAATTAATGTACATTATCAGTGGGAGTGTAAAATGGTGCAGCTACTGTGGAAAATAGTATGCAGGTTCTTTACAGCATTAAAAACAAATTACCATATAATCTATCAATCCAACTTCTGGGTATTTATCTAAAAAATTATAATGAGGACCCTGAAGCAACACATGCGCCCCCATGTTCACTGCAGCATTATTCACAATAGCTAATATATAAAAGCAACCTAAATGTCCGTTGATGGATGAATGAATTAAAAAATGTGGTATATACATACAATGGAATATTATCCAGCCATAAAAAAAAAAAGGAATTCCTGCCATATGCAACATCCTAGGTCAACTCTGAGAACATTTTGCTAAGTGAAATAAGCCAGTCACTGAAGGATAAATACAATTTCTAGAGATCTGCTGTAAAACATTTTATAGCTTATAGTCAACAATATTTCACCATACGCATAAGTTTTTGTTGAGAGTAGATCTCATGTTACCTGCTCACAATAAAAAAAAAAGGCAAGGAAAAAAAGATAATTTGAGTAGTTTAGGCAATTTAGGTAGAGTACTAATGGTTGATCCCAAGCTGGAGTGGGTTGAAGAATGAATAGAAATAAAATGAAAGAAGCCAGTGAAAAACTGTAAAGAGACTGTGAAATAAGAACTACCTGTGAAGGGTAGTTCCAGAGGAAATGAAAAACAATGGCATCAACAGGCTTGACAAAAATAGAAAACAAATTCCTCAGAGATAAAGAAGAAAAGACTTTTCAGATGACCTATGCTCTTGTTGCTAAGAAGTCCAGGTACAAGACAGAATGTGTTACCATCTAATTTTCCACCTCCACCCCTTCCATGCCCACTTGCTATAACACCAAAGTGATATACAACTGATTGAGGAAGACTCGGATTTCTGTTAAAAATCTTTTGAAATTATAAAATTCTGTTATTAATTAACACCTCCATATTGAAACTACTTTTACATAGGCTTATAATATAAAATTGCATATTAGGGCCTCCTTTCCATTGTCAGCAGTGCCCAAACATTTTTGACAGGCCATTCTTGATACAGGTAGGATAAGCTCCAAAGAAATGTGTTTAGAAAATGAATACTTAGGTCACTAGATTAGAGTTTACTCCTTCCACGGGCAGAAGTTCTTACAAGATTTTCTTCCCATGAGAGCATAGTTTATACTATGTGTCAAATGCACAGTATGGAAATTGTGCTTGAAGAAATACATATTTTTCCCGCCTATAAGCTATGCTATACTTCAGAGATTTAATAGGTAAGAAAAGTCACTTAAAAGTTGGATACAAAGATATTGATTTTTTTGAATAGAAACATGATCCATGTTCTACTCTTGAGGATTAAAATATATATATATATATATATATATATATATATATATACACACATATATATATGATCATAAAGTACTATTAATAGCAGCAATTGGTATTTTATTATCATTTTTCCTCCCTACATATCACTGATGCAAGGAAAAGGAAGACACAACTTACTAAGTTTGCACAATTTTCCTGTAGAAAATCTGAACAGCCCAGCCTGCTTTAGTGAATGTGTGGTTTACGCAAGCACACGGGGCCCCATTTTCAGACAAGCCTAACTTTTAGTTTAATGCTTTTTTGTTGCCATCTTGAAATTTTTAATTATTTTGAAAAGGAAATCCAACATTTTCATTTTGCACTGAGACTTGCAAATTTTGCAGCTGGCGCTGGTGGACATAAAGATATATTTAGTATATATTCATACATGTGCATGTGTGTGTAGATGTGCATGTTCTTGTAGGTGGGTATGTGCTTATGTGTATACGTGGTTAAAATATTAAAATTATATTGAAAATAATGGTAAGACAGGGTATCTGGGTGGCCCAGTTGGTTAAGCCTCTGACTTACGCTTATGTCATGATCTCATGGTTCCTGAGTTGCAGTTGGTGGTTCTGCACTGAGAGTGGGGGAATTGCCTGGGATTCTCTGTTTCTCCCCCATTAACGGGAGCTCTCTCTCTCTCCCCTCCTCTTTCTCAAAATAAATAAATAAACTTAAAACAAAGAAAAGAATGGTAAGACAAACCTTATTAAACAGAAGCAATTAAGCTTGCAGTAGAAAATCATTTAAAATAATTTCTTCATATTGTAAAGGATACGGAAAACTCATTGAGGCTTAAATTCTCACAGAAAATAAAATATAATACACATTAATTTTCAAAGGAGGAACAATACTTTTCAAAGGAAGATTTCTCAATGACTAGTTTTAATTAATAGAAAGGACATAACTATAATGAAGAATCATTTTAATTTCTAAATACAACTGTGTATGGAGTCAATTTTCAATAAAGAAACAATGTAATAACATCTCAATCACTGGGGATTACTGTTTCTTTGTGATTGTGTATATTTATAGAAAACCTTCCAAGAACCTTTTTGGCAGTACTAGGACAGATACTTTAATTTTGAGTGAATATTTAGCAAAATTTCAGTGACATCTCTCTTGTATGCAATTTTAAATCAGTGTGATATAAATTGCATAGTGAATGTAGCTAAATAATTATTTTTGGAAGTAGGAATACCAGGAAACAGTCAATTTGGAACTATTCCCAAGAATTTACATTTAACAGGCAAAAACTTTTAGGATGACTGTAGTAACTAAAGTAGAAATCCATGAATGCAATTCAGTTGGAAAATAAAAAAAAAATGATATGTGTAAGAACAATATTTTTATAGTATCTCACAGTTCATATGATTCTTTCTCCTACACTGACTGATTCATTTAATTCTATCCAGTTTCTCTGTCCTTTCCATTTACAGAAAGGGAAACTGAAGAATGTTTCAGAGAGGGTACAGAAATTATCAATGTCACCAAAATTATAAATGGTAGAGTCAAAATGTTTATGCCATATAAGTAAAATAGCATTGCCATTATCATTGATAAGTTTATCCATACAGAGAATTTATTGTTGGTATATTTAAAGTTCAGGTTTAATATTAAATTAGATTGGATAATAATTTTATTTTAATGATAACTCACTTCACACAGAAAGTGTTTTATTTTTTAGATGTTTATTTATTCGACACACACACAGACAGCATGAGCCAGGGAGGGGCAGAGAGAGAGAGAGAGGGAGAGAGAGAATCTCAAGCAGGCTGTCAGTGCAGAGCCAAACACTGGGCTTGAACTCACAAACCATAGGATCATGACCTGAGCAGAAACCAAGAGTCGGATGCTTAACCTACCGAGCCAGGCGACCCACACAGAAAGACTCAGAAGACTGTGAGACTATGTTATAATTATTTATTTAATTAACTGCTAATTACTTATATTTTAGAAGCCCTATAGAAGTGCACTGCTTAAAACAAGAATATTAAGATGCTTACATTCATAGAGAGTTTACAAGACTGGAGAGAAGACAATTTAAAATAATTTATAGGTAGACGAAGAGGAAAGGAAAAAAGTTGAAATGAAGAATATCCCCTCTTGCCTCCCCCCCTTTTTGATAGATCATTTGTTTCTCTTTTTTATTTTGTGAAAGGATAAAATTGTGGAGGGTTTTGCTAAGGTGAAACTTCATTTAACATTTAAAATGTAAATTGGACTTTTAAAAAATGTGTTTCTTTAAAAGGGAAAGTAAATAGTCTTTACCACATGCATTTTCTTCAAAATGCCTGCATCACATAAATAAAATCACCGTGACAAACACTTGGTTCAATTTTGGATACCTCCTGGAACATGCCAACTAAAACAATTGTCTGCCCCTTGTGCAGGGATATTTCATTAAAAACAAATGATTAAACAAGATAAGATAAATAGATACCCAAGCAAGCAAATTTGAAATAACTGCTAGGTTCTATTTCCTGAAGAGAATCTTAAATCTATGAAATGGTCTGTTAGGCAATGTTATTATATGCAGCAAACTAAACTTAATCTTTATAAAAAGATTGTCATCTTGAAAGAGAGAAGTAAACAGGAATGGGCACTTAAAATTTTTTGTCTCAGATGTACTTTTAGAAATTTCAGGGTGTGGAACATACTGCAACAACTTGTCCACCCCACCGAGAGCTGTCTCTGCTATGTGAAGGAATATCATTAACAGCTTAAACTGAATCTAAGAACTTTAAAATTTTTTTTAAGTTTATTTATTTATTTTGAGAGAGACAGAGAGAGGGCACAAGCAGGGGAGAGGCAGAGAGAACGGGGGACAGAGGATCCCAAGCAGGCTCTGTGCTGACAGACTTCCCAATGCTGAGATCAAACTCAGGAACCATGAGACCATGACCTGAGCCCAAGTCAGATGCTTAACCAACCGAGCCACCCAGGCACCCGAGTCTAAGAAATTTTATTTTTTTTAATATGAAATTTATTGAAAATTGGTTTCCATACAACACCCAGTGCTCATCCCAACAGGTGCCCTCCTCAATACCCCTCACCCACCCTCCCCTGCCTCCCACCCCCATCAACCCTCAGTTTGTTCTCAGTTTTCAAGAGTCTTATGTTTTGGCTCCCTCCCTCTCTAACCTTTCTTTTCTTTTTTTTTTTTTTCCTTCTCCTCCCCCATGGTCTTCTGGTAAGTTTCTCAGGCTCCACATAAGAGTGAAAACATATGGTATCTGTCTTTCTCTGTATGATGCATAGGGGCATTTGTACCCCAATGTTTATAGCAGCACGTTCAAGCACTTTTAAATCAGAAGGAAGTTTATAAATATCATCAATCCATAAAGAATGATGCCTTGGGGCGCCTGGGTGGCGCAGTCGGTTAAGCGTCTGACTTCAGCCAGGTCACGATCTCTCGGTCCGTGAGTTCGAGCCCCGCGTCGGGCTCTGGGCTGATGGCTAAGAGCCTGGAGCCTGTTTCCGATTCTGTGTCTCCCTCTCTCTCTGCCCCTCCCCCGTTCATGCTCTGTCTCTCTCTGTCCCAAAAATAAAAATAAACGTTGAAAAAAAAAATTAAAAAAAAAAAAAAGAAAAAAAAAGAATGATGCCTTACACTCAATACATAATGCCCATGTCATTTCTGTATGTAACATATTAATGTATAGATATCATAAAAGTACAATTCAACCTAAGTAATTATTTCTCATTTTTAAATCATTTCTTTGAGTGATGAACATAAAAGGATCATTTCTTGCTCCTAAAATACAGTATTTATCTTTCAATAAATACATTCACAAATCCAAAATACCTTTTTAAGTTGATTAAATTATTGTAATTATTTATTAAAATTATGACTGCAAATCATAATTTCGAATGGAGAATTAAAAGGGAGAAAATAACTGTCCTTAATATAGGAATGTGTTCTATTACTCTGACGTACTCATTTAGTTGGTTATTTATTTCTAATTGGCAAATAAAATGAAGAGATGACCTTGGGCATAGATAATGAGATAAAACCTCACAGAACTGAGTGATTTAGAGAGGAAAGAGTAGTTGGCCAAATAAGAAAAAAGAGCTTTCCAAGAGCAGATAGCATTACAAATATGAAGACAGAGACAGGAATGGATAAGGCCTAGTGGAGGAAAGGTAAAAAGGCTAATCTAGCTAGAGAAAATGGCTCAGGCATCGACTAAGGAGCTTGGACTTATTCTGGGCACATTATGAAGCCATTCAAAATTTTTAAGTGGGGAAGTGATCTGGCCACATCTCTGATTTAGAAATACAACTCTGAAGATGGTGCTTACAGGGGCTGGTGGGGGGTGGGGCACCAGTAGGCAGTGTGAAAGCCAGCACTGCTGTTACAGAGGTGAGTCTGGTCAGCTGCTGAACATACCAGAAACAAAGTGATGAAAAGTCACTTGATTTGATGTGGTAGCATGTCAGTGTTTCTTTAAAAGGAAAAAAAAAAAAAACCAGGGCCACCTGGTTGTTCAGGCAGTTAAGCCTCTGACTTTGGCTCAGGGCATGATCTCATGATTTGTGACTTCAAGCCCCATATTGCACTCTGTGCTGACAGCTCAGAGCTGGTGCCTGCTTCAGATTCTGGATTCTTTGTTTCCCTCTCTCTCTGTCCCAACTCCACTCGTGCTCTGTCTCTTTATCTCTCTCAAAAGTAAAGAAACATTAAAAAAATCTTTAAAAAAAAAAAGAAAATAGACTCAACCATATGCCACATATTCCAAATTATAGCAATATTACAAAACAATATATTCCGTACATGTTCGTTTTCCAAAAGAGATAGGATTTGCATAATATTGATTTTGTGTGTTTTTTTATACTGTATACCTTATCATGGTTGGATATAATTTCTCTCAAATTATCCTGGATATTCAAGAATGTTCAGGAAATTTAAAAAAATGAATTGATATATGCTTTCATAATAGACCTTTTTGAATATTAAGTTGAATAATTAACGAATTATTATAAATATGTCCGGTGAAGATATCCAAATAAATATCTATTAATTTCAATTACAAGTTTTATATTTTGTATTTTGGAATTGTTTTCATTTTATACAGTCTTCAAATATTTTCATATACCACTACAAAGTTTATCGCCCTTAGGAAATAAGCTTATAATGATTCATAAACAAAATTCCTCTAGATAATGTAGGACATTTATTTTATAACAGATGTTTGAAATGCCTTAGTATGACTTCTAAGAACACGTTTCATCCCAAAATCACAACAGGAAAATTAGGTAGGAGTAAGAACTACAGGAAACTTTTTAAAATTTTAATTTTTAATAATCATTTGCTCTCCCCAGGGAAAATATATCAATGTGTCACATGGTCAATTGGCTTTCAATGTTTATTCCCCAAAACTTTTTTTTTTAACTTTAGTTGTTTATCTTGAGAGAGACAGAGAGCAGGGGAGGGGCAGAGAGTGAGAGAGAAAGAGAGACAGTAAGATAATTCCAAGCAGACTCTATGCTGACAGCGCAGAGCCCAAGGCAGGGTTGGATTGCACGAGCCATGCGATCATGACCTGAGCCAAAACCAAGAGTCAGACACTGACCTGCCTGAGCTATCCAGGCATACCTCCCACAATCTTTTAATTCATCTTTGCATCACACAAGAAAACAGAAAGGTTAAAACTATAGTTGCCAGATTCCCTTGCAGCTATAATTTTGTATGCTAATTAAATTATACCAATTAGATACATCTTCAAGATATTTGATTTCCTGATGTTTTGGCTGATTCTTTTCTGCTGGCAAGAGTAAATGTTGTAGAAATGTAGGTTGCCTCATCAACCTCCCAGCATTATTACAGTAATCACTTTTCAGCTCCTGAAAGGAAGCTCCTTACAAGGAAGTAAGTTTCCTGGCCTTGGCTTCCTGGTCACTTGATCATAGATACAGTGGTATGTCTTTGCTTTTAGTGATTTCATGGAGGTCATTATATCCTCTAACTTCTTGATTGTGTAGAGTTAGTAGTTACTATGTAGTGTTCTGGCATTCATCCCTGGAGGACAACATCCAGCTTACTCCTCCAACCTGTGTACATATTTTGAAAGCACTTAATTTACTGTATTAAAATCATCTCTCCTTAAAATATGTGGCTGTTTCTTACACTGAACTCCTCTGATATACTATGTATCTCCTGCATGGAAGTTTCATTAATATTCTAATAGAACAATATATTATTTATTTTTCAATTATCCCTATTACTTTTGTATATTTTATATTCTAGTGGCATAGTCTTTTGTGAGCAAGATTATAAATAAAAGCTGCTTAAAAGATAGCCCTTTGCCCCTGGCTTGTGTGTGTGAAAACATAAATCAACTGAAGAGCTATATTACACTGTCCTGGGATTGGCAGGAGGGAGGGAGGGGCATAGAGAGTAGAGATTCCTTTGCAGCATGTGACATATGTCCCCACAAGCTACTTCTCTTCATTGTCACCAACAAGTTTCCAGTTACTCTTTTAGCTCTGTTTTTGTTTTTTTTTCCTTTGTTTATTTCATTTCCCCCACCACATCTCCAGTTATCCTTGTAAGTTATTTTAATATCCATATGGATATTCTACCCAAGAACATTTCCAAATCCTTTCAAAGCTCTGTCTTCCACTCCACCTTCGCCATTCATTCCCATGGTCAAAATGCAGGTCGGTGTCATTACTACAGCTTCAATTTCATAATCCTACTCCCTGCGAGTCATTTTCAATCTTTCCAGGCCATTCTTATCCATCATGTCTACAATATTCTTCTATTTCCTTTATTTCAGAACAATCATTATGATCACTTTTTTGCACACTTACTCAATGTCTTTGTATCCTGTTTCACTGTTCTTTTGGGGGAAAATCTTAGCCCTGGTTAAATTCAAATTTCAATATACTTCAAGGATGGACCTACACGGCACTACGTGGCTGGAAACCATATTATGCTAACCGCCTCGTACTTGAACTTTATATCCAACGAACAGAAGAGGGCCCGTAGTGCTAGCAGGCAATTAGATACTTTCCTGGCCCATTTACTCTCTCATCCTCTTCTGTCACTCCTTCCTGTCTCTCCTCCCTCTTCAGATTTTCTGTATCTTCTCTTTCTCACCCTTACACAATAAATATATTAATTTATTTTCTGAGTAAACAGCAATAACCAGGGAGCAGTGATACTACTATCAAGGTCCAAATTGTGAGAGGGAGTCTGTTCTTGTTGCAGAAAATTGCTTAGAAGTTAGTAACTATGGCCCATGGGCCAAATCTAGGCTTTTTAAGTTTTTATTTAAATTCCACATGCTTTTAAGTTTTTATTTAATTATTTTATTAAGTTTATTTATTTAATTTATTTATTTATATATATATATATATATTATATATATATTATATAATTTATTTAATTAAGTTTTTATTTAAATTCCAGTTAACATCCAGTGTAAATTAGTTTCAGCTATACAATATAATGATTCAATACTTCCATACCATGCCTGGTGTTCATCACAGCAAGTGCATTCCTTAATCCCCATCACCTATTTCGCCCACCCCGCTCCCATAACTGTTTGTTCTATGTATGAAAGATTTTGTTTCTTGGTTTGCTTCTCTTTTTCCTTTGCTCATTTTTTATTCTTAAATTCCACATAAAAGTGAAATCATGTTATTTGTCTTTCTGTGACTGACTCATTTCACTCCACATAAAACTCTCTAGCTCCAACCATGTTGTTGCAAATGACAAGATTTCATTCTTTTTTATGGCTGAGTAATACTCTGTCACACACACACACACACACACACACACACACACACACACCACTTCTTCTTTATTCATTCATCAGTCAATAGACACTTGGGCTGTTTCCATAATTCGGCTATTATAGATAATGCTGCTATAAACATAGGGGTTCATGTACCCTTTGAACTTGTATTTTGTATTCTTTGGGTAAATACCTAGCAGTGCAATTGCTGGATTGAAGGGTAGTTCTATTTTTAGCTTTTTGAGGAACCTCCATGCTGTTTTCACAGTGGCTGCACAAGTTTGCACCTCCACTAACAGTGCACAAGTGTTCCTTCTTCTCTACCTCCTCACCAACACCCGTCATTTCTTGGGTTGCTGATTTTAGCCATTCTGACAGGTATGAAGTGATATCTCATTGTAGTTTTGATTTCTATTTCTCAGATAATCTGTGATGTTGAGTATCTTTTCATATGTCCATTGGCCAGCTGTATATCTTCTTTGGAAAAATGTCTATTCAGGTCTTCTGTTTACAGAGTTAGAACAAACAATCCTAAAATTTGTACAGAACAACAAAATACCCCGAGTAGCCAAGTAGTCTTGAAAAAGAAAAGCAAAACTGGAGGCATTACAATTCCAAACTTCAACTTATATTACAAACTGTAGTGATCAAAACAGTATGGTACTAACACAAAAATAGATACATAGATCAATGGAACCAAATAGAAAACACAGAAATGAACCCACAACTATATGGTCAATTAATCTTCAACAACCAGAAATGCCCAAATGGGGAAAAGACAGTCTGTTCAACAAATAGTGTTGGGAAAACCGGACAGCAACATGCAAAGGAATGAAACTGACCACTTTCTGACACCATCTCATACCATCTTACACTGACATCCTACACTATCTTACAAAAATAAATTCAAAATGGATGAAAGACCTACATGTGAGACCTGAAACCATAAAAATCCTAGAGGAGAACCTAAGCAGCAACCTCTTTGACTTCAGCTGTAATAACTTCTTTCTAAATATGTCTCCTACTCTCTGCTTTTAAAAATAAAGTTTTATTGAGGTATAGTCATGCTAATTCATTAATGTGTTTTCTATGGTTTGTGAAGCCTGAAATACCTACTATCTGACTCTTTACAAAAAAAGGTTGAAACCTCTTATTTAAAACGTAGACAAGGGGCGCCTGGGTGGCGCAGTCGGTTAAGCGTCCGACTTCAGCCAGGTCACGATCTCGCGGTCCGTGAGTTCAAGCCCCGCGTCGGGCTCTGGGCTGATGGCTCAGAGCCTGGAGCCTGTTTCCGATTCTGTGTCTCCCTCTCTCTCTGCCCCTCCCCCGTTCATGCTCTGTCTCTCTCTGTCCCAAAAATAAATAAAAACGTTGAAAAAAAAATAAAAAAAATAAAACATAGACAAAAGATCCTTTTTTTTCTAAGAATTTTTTTTCACTGACATTGTTTAAACTGCCAGCACTTGGTGGGGGGGGGGGGGGCAGTGGGTAAGAGTTAAGTTGGATTTATTATTGTTTTTAGGTTGTTTCTTTTTCAAGTGATCTCCATGCTACCATCACTCTCACTACTCTGCCCTTGGTATGCCACTGTTAGAGAGTAACTTGCATACGTCCATGGCACCAAATCCATCAACCTACTTGTTTCTGCCATATTTATGTTCCTTTCCTTCCTTTTGGATGAATTTCTCCTGCTTCTATCTGAGGCCAATCACTCAACCTACATATGGGATCACGTTCCTTGTCATGTACTTAAGAACACCACTCTAGGGATGTGAACCCTTTCTCCTACATCATCAACTTTTGCTGACAGATTACACATACAGTGTGTAAAAAAAGAAGAGTCGGTGATCATTTCTAGAAATATCTGAGAAACAGGTGGAATGAGGCAAGTTTTGAGTGGAACAATGATGCTCAGTTTAGATTGTGATAATGAGACACAGATTTAATACTTTTAATTATACAGCATTGAAGTAGATATTCACAGTAGGAAGTTTAGGGAAAAGAGTAGAGCTGGGGATAAATATTTGGGGTAACAATCAATACATAGTATCTAATATATATAGAGAGAGTACAGAAAGAGGGAAGATCATTTAGAAGTTGAAAACTTAGAGGTTTCGGTGAAGTAAAACTGAAAAGGAGTATCAGTAAGGCTGCAAGAAAGATAGGGTAGGTTCTAGAAACAAAATGCAATTCAGCAATTTCAAAGCAAAATTTAAAAAAAAAGTTTTTCAAAAAGGAATGATCAATGTGTCAAATGCTGCTGAGAGGCAAAGCAAGTTAAGAAGCAACAGATTGCAGTTGGATTTGGTTACATGATAATCAATGATGACTTTGAAGGAAACAGTTTCATTGAAGTAGTGAGAGAGAACCTACCTGGTAGAGGAGGAGAGGATGTGGAGACATCAAATACACATAAACTGTTTTTAGTGAAAAGTTCTGCTGTAAAGGGGAACTGAAAAATAGTGCATTATAGTAGATTTTAAGACTAAAAAAGGCAACTGGTCCTGAAGGAGAGAGAAAAAGTCAAAGATGTCTTCAGGACCATGTGGAGATAACTAGACTTCAGAGGAAATCAATATATGTCATACTTAGGATGCTTAACCTGAGCTCAGAAGGATTCTGCCTCAGCAAAGCTGTTTCTGTCCAAAGAATGACATTAAGACCATAATCCTGCTGCAAGTGAACATGTTGCCTTATTTAACAAATATATTCATGGTGACCAAAACATGTGTCCTCCAAAAATTATTCTATACTAAGGAAGCTTTCCAGTACCTTCACACAACCCTGAGAACACCGGAACAATGGAGAAGAGGGATACCTAATAATGACAAAGAGAATTTCTTGGCCATTTGGCAGGTGGAGATGTTGAAGAAGGTGCAATTTGGTTTTTTGAAAAGTAATGTAACATTTCCTGCACGGAAGTTTGTGGTGTAAAATTTCTAGTGGGTAAATAAAAGCTTGTTTGCATACTTAATAAATGTTGATCAACATCATAAAAATATGTATTTGAATGAGTGCCATTACATTAGCATGTCCAAGATACCAATATATTTTTGTGTAGTACAGAGAGTAAAGCTCCATTAGAGAAAAACAGAAAACAAAATGAAAAAAAAACACTGGAGTTGTTGCTATGGAAATTTAAAAAAAAAAAAGGAAAAAAATGTGAAACATTACAAAAGAGGAACAATAGTCACTGATTAGTATGAAAGAAAGGGATGGTCCAAAGGTTTCTGAAAGTTTAATCTTTGATTAAATGGAAGAATAAACAAAATAAATATCAAGATACGAGTCAGTTTACATTATACCATGACTCATGGATCTATCAAATGAACTACTCTGTTCAGTTCAAAAATTCTATATAGATTCACATAGATCTAATTTCAGGGTTTAATTTCTAATCTATTTGGAGGTATACATTTTTTTAAAACACAATTTCATTTTCCTTGACTATGCCAGTAATTGTTTTATAATATGACATAAGGATCTAATTTTTTTAGCCTTCATCAGAAGCCAGAGAATAGTTACATCATTAATAACTTGAATGATGATAAGTAGAAAAAAAGTCATCATTAAAATATTTTCTTTTCAAGGCTCTATAATTCGTATGCATACACGTTTCTTTAAATCGTCTTCTCCTACGTCAGCTGCCTACAATTTTAATCAATTGTTCTCCTACCCTCTAAAACTCTTGTCTTAGCAACACATCCTCCATTCCCAACTTATCAGCAAAGTCTATAATAAAATGGATAAATCCACAAGTGAATTTTGTGCAGCTCTTTTGACGTTATTTTACATAATGGAACCAAAAGTGCTCTTTGA
This sequence comes from Prionailurus viverrinus, assembly GCF_022837055.1. NCBI lineage: Eukaryota > Metazoa > Chordata > Mammalia > Carnivora > Felidae > Prionailurus > Prionailurus viverrinus. Next base: position 57,773,063 of record NC_062578.1, read on the forward strand.
GAATAGCCATGTTATTTTGATTCTACATTTATCAATTAATAATATATAATAAGAGAAATAATAATATTTATATACTCATTTTTCCCAAGAATGATGTTATGCATTGTACATGTATTAGCTCATCTTATTTTTATTGCAACCCTATGAAATAGATCATATATTTACCTAGTTTAAATGGTGAAAAAATTGAGGTTTACATTGATCTTTCCCAAGACTACACAGCTAGCAGAGGTGAATCAAGAATTAGAGTATGAGCCGCATAACTATTAGTCCATGCTCGGAAGCACTACTCCTGTCCTTGGATGTACTGCCTCTTAATGAGTGTGTTACATACCACCACTCAAATTTCTGTTCTTCTGTAGGGACATTTTATAAATAAATAGGAATTGAGCAACACAAAATGTTCAATCTTCTTTGATCATAGTAAGTGTTGCAATTAAAATAAAACACATTAGCTTACAGGAGAATAGAAAAAGAACGTTGTCCCTTTAGGGGGAAAAATTTCCAATTGTTTACCATTTTAAGGAAAATAATTAAATATTCAATAGGCTGAGTGCTATTAAGTGAAAGATTGAATATTCCCTTGCAATGTAAATTCTGTGTGTGGCTAGCAGCACTGTGAACAGTTCAAAGAATAAAACTTCTAGCCTGAGGAATCTTAACATGCTTTTTATAATTCAGAAGAAGCAAATAGATATCGGCAGTGATACTTTCACCGAATACAACATCATTAGGTCATGATGATGGAGAATGAAGAGCAACATAACTTTCAGGCTTCTGAATTTTTCTCTTAGAAAAATCTTATTCTCCCAGATAGACCTATATTTTAGAATGCTAAATAAACAAAACAAAGCAAACAATAAAAATAAAAGCGCTTTGGTGTTTGCTGCCAGATAATATTTTAATTTATGGTCTACTAAATACACACAAATATTATGCAAATGTTTTTATAACTTGAAACTGAAAAGATGAATAAAAACCACACACAGAGATAAGCTTATTTTCATTGGTATTAAACTAATTTAATTATCTATACTTGATTATGTAGATGTGCAGAGTTCTAAAAATTTACCTATCAATTATTAGGTCCGGAAATAGATTTTTAGACTATTTCTTATGACTTTATCAGACAAAATTTTGAAGGTTAATCTGGATATCCCCATTCAACTCTTCTTTTTCTTTAAAGAGGGAAATTAAAACACGGAGTATTGAGTTTTCCCAGAAAAATTTGCATTCAGTATTTATTTACTACCTATTATGGGTCAGACACTGTTGTATGTTAACAAGTTCCCAAGCTTGTCTGAACATGATTTCTAATGTATGACACCTGTTAAAATTAATGGCAGACCTGTGCAACTTCACATTTTTCTTTTGAAAGAAAGAAAGAAAGAAAGAAAGAAAGAAAGAAAAGAAGGAAGGAAGGAAAGAAGGAAGGAAGAAAGGAAGAAAGAAAGAAAAGAAAGAAAGAAAGAAAGAAAAAAAGAAAGAAAGAAAGAAAAAGAAAAAAAAGAAAGAAAGAAAAGAAAGAAAAAGAAAGAAAGAAAGAAAGAAAGAAAGAAAGAAAGAAAGAAAGAAAGAAAGAGAAAGAAAGATCCCTTTTAAATAGTTGGTAGTTTGATTTGAAAAAAAAACAAAACTTTTAATTTTTTTTTAATGTTTATTTTTGAGACAGAGAGAGAGAGACAGAGCGTGAGCCAGCGCACGCACAAGTGGGGGGAGGGGCAGAGGGAGAGGGAGACAGAATCCAAAACAGGCTCCAGGCTCTGAGCTGTCAGCACAGAGCCCTACAAGGGGCTCAAACCCAGTAACTGCAAGATCATGACCTGAGTTGAAGCTGGACGCTTAACTGACTGAGCCACCCAGGTGCCCCAAAGAAACTTTTAAGTTTAGTCTTTCAGAAAATCATGTTTACTGAATTGTGTAAAATATTTTATTGATAAAGTATACTGGGCTTGATATGGAAACCAAATAGTACATTCTGGGTGGCTTCTGATCAATAATGCTTTATACCTATCACACCGTTGTTACAAAGTTTTAAAATGTTTTATTATACTTTAAACAAAAATTGCCTTTTTTCACCTCTAACTTCCCTCTAATTTTCCCTCTAAACAGAAATATATTTTAATAAAGAGCAATTCGAACAGTTAAATATATGTTAAAAGTTATGAAGTGAATGGACTATTTCCATCCTCAATCTTTGTAAGATGAATAAATACTAGTTATATTACCATGCCATCTAAACTAAACATCAATATAAAGATAATGATGGCTATAGAAGAGGGGTATAAAATACACAACCTCTCTAAGGTTGATGTTTTAGGAATTTACTTCAAATAAAAAGAAGTAGAGAGAAAACAAGTAGCTTCAACCCAAACTCCACACTGGAGACCTTCCACACTCCTCTCTTCCTTTCCCTTGAATAGTAAGGGTCTCCAAGATTTTTGGAAGAGATAGTGAAAGGAACAAGAACAAGAACAACACAATACATTAAAAGATAGAATTAGTTCTTAAATCCAATCCTTGATGAGGATGGATAGGTCTATTTGCAGCTCTGTTAAAAACTAGACCCCAACAGGAGTTTTCTTCCTACCAAAAGGAGACTAAAATGTTCCACAAGGAACCACAGAATGCTACACAAAGAAGACAGAGTACTCAGAGCAGAAGTTCAGGAAATAGGTTTCCATATATCAGAAACAGGAAGAAACAATCAGACCCAGTAATTATTATTCATAAGCAATTTGCAAGTATGGTGAGTGAAACAACCCTCTTGACAATACAATTTGTATAGCAGATAATAAGATCTACATGGGCATATGCAGAGGACGGCCTCTGTTACAAAACCAAAATTCAGTCCAATTGCAGACCATATGGCAAAAGAACAGCCTCATGTGATGTTAAAAAAGAAGTAGTAGTTGTTGAGTAAGTTTGCCAGAAATCATGATAAAAAGAAAGATAACTATCTTATAAGGACTTAAGTTTTTAATTGTTTTCAATTCTATAATTTTATTAAATCCTGTGTATGGGTAAGACATTATTCCTGGTGCTGGGAATATTACAATAAACCAGAAAGACTTCAAGCCCTGCCTTATACATGTGCATGGTGGGAGAAAGTTAACATACAAATAAATTAATGATTTATTTCATTTTTTTGATGAGGATAAAATTCTGTGAAATAAAAGAATGCATAGGTCCTTTATTTATGATAATAAAAAATTGGAAAGTGAGAGTATCTGACACATAAGTATATATACAGTTTGAGAGAAGTACAAATTCTGTTTTTTCCAAGTTTTTACTTAAATTCAAGTTAGCTAACATGTACCATATTAGTAATTTCAGCTGTAGAATGTAGTGATTGATCACTTACACATAACACCCAGTGCTCATCACAGGTGCCCTCCTAAGTATAAACCCTTAAGCCATGGAGGTGCCTGCCATGTTCAGAGAATAGCAAGATGGCCAGAGCGGCTGGACCAGAATGATCCAGGGGTAGAATAGTAGGAAATAAGGACCATTGGCAGGGTTCAGATCATATTATGCAAAACAATTCAATTCCTTCTATTGCAAAAGCAAGTCACAGAAACATATTCTATTGACAGAAGGCCAATACAAGTAGTAGCTTTGTAAAAATTAAAAATATATATATTCCTGGAACACCTGGGTGGCTTAGTTGGTTAAGCGTTTGACTCTGGATTTCTGCTCAGGTCATGATCTCATGGTTCATGAGTTTGAGCCCTGTATGGGGCTCTGTGCTGACAGTATGGATTCTTTGTCTCTCTCTCTCTCTCTCTCTCTCTCTCTCTCTCTCTCTCTCGGCCCCTCCCCTGCTCACGTGTGCTCTCTCTCTCAAAATAAATAAACATTAAAAAATATTCTTATGTTCACTAAAAATGTTCTTTCTGAAAGCATTCATGAATGTATGCCTACAACCTGTCTCCCTATTTTTTTTAATATATAGTACTCTGTATAAAAAATTACTGGCAATTGAGATATAGGCTCATTAATTAAGCCTCATAATCTGTATATGAGGTGTTAAGATGTTCACATGTCATTTCAAAGTTTCTTCTCTGTTTGCAAATATTCTTTGGCTTTTATTTTTAAATAGTAAACAGCTATTTAAAGTACTAAATTCTGGGGCTCCTGGGTGGCTCAGTTGGTCAAGTGTCCAACTTCAGCTCAGGTCATGATCTCATGGTTCATGAGTTTGAGCACCGGGTCAGGCTCTGTGCTGACAGCTCAGAGCCTGGAGCCTGCTTCAGATTCTGTGTCTCCCTCTCTCTCTGCCCCTTGCCTGCTCACACTCTGTCTCTGTCACTTAATAATAAACATTAAAAAGTTTTTAAAATACAGTACTATATTCTTCCAAACTGAGTAGTTTCTTTTTTTTTCCCTCCTCCTTCCCCTTCTCCTCCTCCTCCTCCTCCTCTTCCCTCTTCTTCTTCTTCTGTTTTTTTTTTCAGTCAAAAAGAAATCCTAGTTCAAATCAAGAGCACTTGTAATCTATGGGTGGTAGTGATGTGGATCTATATTCTCCTAGATGACAATTTTATATTCTCTCTCACCTGCCTTACAAAGTCATAAGTTGGTAGTCTTATTTCCTATGTCATTGAGAAATCCAAATTAATCATAAAGGCATTTTCACAGTCTCCCATTATCTATTTATCCACCTACTAGCTCCTATCTAAAGACATGCTTTCCACTTGAACGCTAGATCCTCTATGTTCTTTATGCATTAAGGACATCATTCCAGCTAGTCTCTTTTTCTCTTCTACCTCATAATTTTTTCACTTTCTATGTTCACATTCATCATGGTTCAGAAATGATTTTATTTCTTTAAACCTTAAAATGCTATTTCTCTTGATTGTGTTTTCCTCACCAGTTACTTCTCCATTTCTCAACCCTATTCTACAGCCAATCTTCCGAAATAAATGGTCCACAATCCCTGTGTCCAATTCCTTACCTTCCATTCTCTCTGAAAACTGCTCTAAATATCCTCTCTCCCAAACTCCATGAAAATCACTGTTTTTATAAACACCAACGTCTTTCATCTAATAAATTTGTAGGTTTTTGTCCTACCTCACTTGTCTCTCCTTCTAAGTCTCCTTTTCTGATGTTAGTATCAGAGTGTCCAGCCTCATATACATGCGCAATAGCTCCCAGATGTATATCTTTATCTCAAATGTCTCTCCTAACACCACACTCATATATCCAATAGTTCGTCAATGAAAAAGTTAAATTATGACCAATAGAAAAACTGGATACGCCTCGGGGATAAAAGGTGGAAGAAAGCATTGGGTAAATAATATCATCCTATAGCAATATCATATTGGGGAGTCATTAGATATCACAAATGTTGCAACCTTTATTTGAGGTCTTAAATATGCATTCCAAAGGTATAAAGCTAACAACAGAATCTGTAAAGAATAAAAACACTATGAGGAGACAAAGTAAAGAAAGGGCAATGTAAGTGAATGGATTCTAGTGTTTTTTTTTCCAAAGTATATGTATATATTTATTTATTTATTATCTAGGTATATATTTATTATCTAGAATTATTGAGGTAACAGCCCCAAAAGGACTGAAAAGAAAAATGGTTTAAAAATGTACCCTGTAGGGTAAGAAGGAGAGATTATTTCTTTTTAGCCTAAGTTCTTCAGCATTTATTCTTTGATCTTTTCCTTGATAAAAATAAGTTTAAAAATAAATATTTAAGTACTGTATATAATAATTAAAAAACTTAAAATATTGATACACTTACCTCAGCTGGACAATGGAGTGGCTAGGATAGATAAGAATAATGTAAGTACACTAATTCCATAATTTGCATTGCTGGTATAAAAAGATAATGCCTAACTTTGACAAATAAATAATAAATAGAATAAGGCTGTAGGAGTAGGGTTATGGTGATAAGTGCCATGAAAAATAATAATGTTAAATGATAAAACCTGCTTCTTTTGGGCAAAGCACTGGGGATGAACAGGAGACACAGATATTTTTATTTAATTTTTTTTTATTTTCAAGATGCAGCCTTTTATAATTAAAATAATTTATTTTGGGGCGCCTGGGTGGCGCAGTCGGTTAAGCATCCGACTTCAGCCAGGTCACGATCTCGCGGTCCGTGAGTTCGAGCCCCGCGTCGGGCTCTGGGCTGATGGCTCAGAGCCTGGAGCCTGTTTCCGATTCTGTGTCTCCCTCTCTCTCTGCCCCTCCCCGTTCATGCTCTGTCTCTCTCTGTCCCAAAAATAAATAAAAAACATTGAAAAAAATTTTAAATAATTTATTTCTACAAAGAAAGACTAAGTAAAGTTTCGATAAGATGTTTTTATAGGAGGAATATATTTCCTCTTCAATTTCTGGGAAGGATGAACATAATTATATGCCAGGCCATGGTTGATACTTAGGAAATGCTATTAAATTAAATTAAATTAAATTGAGAAGAAGTCCTCTTTGTCAACATGTGGAAAAACCGGTGAGCAGGAAAAGCTCAAGAGCCTCTACATACCCAGGAATTTTTCCTAAATTAACATGTTATAAATGCTGTTCTAAATGCCTGGTTAGTAGAAAGAACATCAAGGAAGTATTAGAGGAGATCTATACAGGTTGAGCAGAAGTGTTAAATTGCAGTTAGGAGTTATTGTAGTAAATATCTGTACAAGACCTACACCTTGTCAACTTTATGTAGTCCCAGCAAAAGTTTCTTCACCAACTATATAGAGTTTTAAGGACACTGAGCCTCAGGGCTCCTTTCCCTGCCCCAAGTTTCTTTGTGCTTACAATCATCTAGTTTTTAAATGACTGAATCGATTATGTTTTTGTGGTCTTTATGAAGAAAAGAAGTGAATATAAATTGCCAGAATTTATCTTGAAATATTAAAGGAGTTTTGGGGAAGAAGTATGAGTCTGTGTGGCTAGAGAACGGCTGAATAAGAGAAAAGTTTTATGAATAATGCATGGTGCACATGCAGGAAGTACAGAAACTTGATAGAAAGCTGTTGGAAAGTAGGACAGGACGATGGGAAGTGTACATACTGGTATTTGACAGATTATATGAGCACTGAGGATTCTTTGTTCACTCAGGATATACACAGTACAAAGTGGCTGTGGGACCTGATTCAAAAAGAAGAAAATACTGAACAGAACTACAAGTCAAGACATAATCAACTCTAGTCTCCCTTTCTCATGGTGAGACCTATTATATTAATGGAAATAAAAGTCACGTTAGATCTCCTTTCAAAATACAGGCATGCCTCAGAGATATTGTGGGCTTGGTCCCAGACCACTGCAACAAAGCAAATATCACAATAAAGCAAGTCAAATGAAGTTTTATGCTTCCCAATGAATATAAAAGTTATGTTTATACTTTACTGTAATCTATTAAATTTGCAATAGCATAATGTATAAAAAAACAAGGTATATACCTTAATTTGAAAAATTTTTACTGCTAGAAAATGCTAACCATCATCCAAATTTTTAGTGAGTTGTAATCTTCTTTGCTGGTGGAATGTCTTGCTCCAATTTTAATGGTGGCTGACTGACCCAGGGTGATGACTGTTGAAGGCTGGTGTGGTTGTGGCAATTTCTTAAAAATAAGACCACAATGAGGTTTGCCACACGGATTGACTCTTCCTTTCACAGAAGATTTCTCTGGAGTATGTGATGAAGTTATAGCATTCTGCACACAGTAGACCTTCTTCCAAAATGGAGTTCATCTTCTCGAAGTCTGCAGCTGCTTTATCAACTGTATTTATGTAATTAAATGTTGCCTTTGTTGTCATTTCAACAATCATCACAGCATCTTCAGCAGAAGATTCCATCTCAAGAGACCGCTTTCTTTGCTCATCCATAAGAAGCAACCCCTGATCCATTAAAGTTCCGTCATGAGATTCCAGCAATTCAGTCATATCTTCAGGGTCCACTTCTAACTCTGGTTGTCTTGCTATTTCCACCACATCTATAGTATTTCCTCCCTGGGTCTTCAAACCTTCAAAGTCATTCATGAGGCTTGGAATTAACTTCTTCAAAACTCCTATTAAAATGTCAAAATTCCGATGTCTTCCCATGAATCACAATGTTCTTAATGGCACCTAGAATAATGAATCCTTTCCAGAAGGTTTTCAATTTATGTATTCTGCCGAGATGCATCAGAGGAAATCACTATCTATATGGCAGCTATAGCCTTACAAAATATACTTCCTAAATAATAAACTTAAAAGTCAAAATTACTCCTTGATCCAGGGGCTGTAGAATGGATGTTGTATTAGCAGGCATGAAAACAATATTAATCTTTGTACCTCGCCATCAGAGCTCTTGAGTGACCAGGTGCATTGTCAATGAGCAGTAATATTTGAAAAGAATCTTTTTCTTTGTTTCTTTATTTTTTTTTCTGAACAGTAGGTCTTAGCAGTAGGCTTAGAATATTCGGTAAATCATGTTGTACACAGATGTGCTGTCATCCAGGATTTGTTGTTCCATTTACAGAGGAAAGGCAGAGTAGACTTAGCATAACTCTGAAGGGCCCTAGGATTTTTGGATCAGTAAATGATTATTAGCTTCAACTTAAAAGCATCAGCTGCATTAACCCCTAACGAGAAAGTCAGCCTGTCCTTTGGAGCTCTGAAGCCAGGCATTGACTTCTCTCTAGCTATTAAAGTCCTCGATGGCTTCTTCTTCCCATACAAGGCTGTTCTGTCTACATTGAAAATATGGTGTGGGGCACCTGGGTGGCTCCTCCAGTTAAGCTTTGGACTCTTGATTTTGGCTCAGATCATGATCTTAAGGTTGTAGGATCGAGTCTCACATTGGGCTCTGTGCTGATGGCACAGATCCCACTTGGGATTCTCTGTCTCCCTTTCTTTCTGCCCTCCCCTCCCCCACAGCACGCATGTGCATGCTCTCTTTCTCAAAAAAAAAAAAATAGAAAAAAGAAAAAAAAGAAAAACGTTATTTAGTGTAGCCACCTCCATTAATTATCTCAGCTAGATCTTCTGGATAACTTGCTGAAGCTTCTACATCAGCACTTGGTGCTTCACCTTGCACTTTCATTCTGCGGCGATGGCTTCTTTCCTTACAACTCATGGACCAACCTTTCCTAGCTTCAACCTTTTTTCTACAACTTCTTCATCTCTCTCAGCCTTCATAAAACTGAAGAGAGTTAGAGCCTTATTCTCCATACGGCTTTGGATTAAGAGAATGTTGTGGCTGGTTTGACCTTTTATCCAGACCACTAAAACCTTCTCTATATCAGCAATAAGGCTGGTTCACTTTCTTACCATTTGCGTGTTCCCAGAGTAGCTTTAAATTTCCTTCAAGAACTTGTCCTTTGAATGCACAATTTGCCTAACTGGTTGGTGTAAGAGACCTACCTTTCGGCCTATATTGGCTTTTAACATGCCTTCCTCACTAAGCTTAATCATTCCTGGTATTTTATTTAAAATGAGGGAGGTATGACTCCCTCTGAACACTTAGAGCCCATTGTAGAGTTATTAATTGGCCTAATTTCAATATTGTTGTCTGAGGGAGTGAGGGGGACTTGGAAGAGGGAGAGAGATAAGGTAATAGCCAGTGGGGGGAGGAGTCAGAACACATATATTGATTGATTAAGTTCACCACTTTACATGGGTGCAGTTTGTGCCCATGTTGTGCAGTTACAATCGTAACATCAAAGCTCACTATCACAGATCACCGTAACAAACATCGCAAAAATGAAAAACATTTGAAAATATTAGAAATATGGCGAGGATTAACAAATTGTGACTGAGAGACCTAACATGAACAAATGCTCTTGGGAAAACGGCACTCCCAGACTTGTTCTATGCAGGTTGTCAGAAAACCTTCAATTTATTAAAAAAAAAACAAAAAAAAACCAGTATCTGCAAGTCACAATAAAGGAAAACAAAGGAAAACAAGGTATGTCTGTACACAAACCTGTGATTTTATCCTAAAGGTGGGAAGGAGCTGAGATTTTAGGGATAGGAAATATATTGAGAAGAGACCCTTTCACAGTAATCAAGTATTTCTTAGGAGAAAATATAAGGAACTGCCAGAGTATCAGAAGGGTTTTAACAGGAAAACAGAAACTTTGTCATTTAGACAAGAAGGATTAACACAGGAAATTAAAAGTTTATAAAACCAGAGAAGAGCTGGTGGGGAGGGGGGAGTGACAATCAGGACAGGGAAATGGTGTCCAGCATCCAGAAATCAGGAAGTACACGAATCACAGGGAATTACTGCTGATAATCTTAGCTGCGTGTAACTTCAGAATAGGCAATCTGCAGGGAGAAGGCCATGAAACATCTGGAAAAAACACAAATCTACCATTTGATGGAACCCTCGCGCCCATGTGTTCAGCTGAGGACCGGCAGCTTTTTTCTTTTGCCTTAAAAATTGCACATGAGTGCCTCCCATTGGAGACAATAATACTGAACAGGGCAATCTGCTTTTGTACTGATGGAGGCGTGTTTACTCTCTCCTGGAGCACATTCTCAGCAATTACTGTTCGTTCCTCCTGTCACAATGTCTCTTGATAATCCCCCAATGTAAAGACTATGTATTACAAGACTAATCACCACTGACATGCCTTAAATAACAAAGGAATCAGAAAGAACACAAATCAGTGTGTGCGTGTGTGTGTGTGTGTGTGTGTGTGTGTGTGTGTGTGTGTGTGTAAATACATCCATAATAAGTTAAGAGAGAAAGTACTAGTAGATATTCCATTCTTTTATTGTGCAACCAGTCACAAAGCCATTTTTGGGAGTCCCTCATTTCTTTCTTCACTAATCATTTTGTATTCTTCCACTATTTTAGCTGGTCATGGTGATGTGACCCAAACCTTCATTCCTGAAGTGTCTGAGCCATTTATGAATCCATTGGTACTAAAATGCTGTAATTCTGTGGGGTGACTGGGTGCCTCAGTTGGTTAAGCAGCCAACTTTGGCTCAGGTCATGATCTCACGGTTGATGAGGTTGGGCACCAGATACAGCTTTGTGTTGACAGCTCAGAACCTGGAGCCTGCTTTGGATTGAGTCTCCTTCTCTCTCTGCCCCTCCTCTCTCTCTTGCACACACTCTCTCTGTCTCAAAAATAAACATTAAAAACAAATAAATAAAATTCTGTAATTCTCCATGAGTTCATTTCTGTACATGAAAGTGTTTACTGAAAGCCTGCAAAATTTACCAGTTTCCAAGTCACTCCTTCTTAATCCCAATGTATACCAGCAACTCTATTCCCTGTGGATAATCAGAATCAGTCACCTGAGCCAGTACAATAAACCCCTTATGTGCCTGTTGACAGAGTGGCTTGAGAAGTTCAATGTGGCCAGAGGATGTCAGCCTCAAAGAACATGAAATTGTTGTATCCTCTGGTGAAAACTCTGCCCTCATAGGAAGTAAGACCTCTATGCTACTAGAGCCCAGAATTGTGGAGATTAGAAATATTTTGTGAGTGATTTATTAGGTATAATAGAGAGGGGTGCCACTTCTCCTATCAGCACTTGTTTCCAGGACTGTGTTCTGGCTATGTGAAACAAGGGGTATAATACATCGGTCACTTGTTCCAAGTGCATCGAATGTGCAAGGGCTGGCTGCCAAAGGTGTATGGATAAGCTGCAGAGCCTTCTCTTTCTCTGCTACCCCAATACAACTAATGCCAACTTAAAACATGTTCAGGTGTCCCTAATAGGAGTTTTTTAAAGATTAGATAGTTAGCCAAAGGAATAAATTCGGACTAGCCTAATCTCACTGGTGATGCTGCAGGACAGGGAGGCATTTCTGTCTTAAGTGGCTTGATATGGGGGCCTTTTCACTGAATTCATTTTAATTCTCCATGGAAGAGAACTCTCCAGAAGCTCTAAGAAAAATTCCCCAAAATATAACTTCTTTTACCATCTGTTTTTCTTAGGAAACAAGAAATTAATAACAGTTTCCTTGGCATCATGTTCTGAATTGTACAAATGCTACACTGGGAAAAGATCAGGGTTTTGTTTTTGATTCTTTTTAATTGTAAAAGGGTGTCTTGACACTGCTCACTATATTTTTTTATTTTACATTTTGGAATAATCTTGTATTTTGGCCCCTGCCCCATTGATTTATTTCAACTTTAAAAATGTAGCAATATTTTGGTACATCAACAAAATGAGTAATAATGCATCACACTAGTCTATGAGAGGTTTTTGATTACAGTGTTTCAATGACTTTTTCACTTATTTTTTTCCCTAGTAAAGTTTTATAAAAGATGTTTTACTCAAAGAGATTATTATAGGATATGACTTGTTAGTTCAAGTACACATGATTCTTATGAATATCATCTATCTATCTATCTATCTATCTATCTATCTATCATCTTGTTGATACATTTGTTTCATTAACAAGTTAGTAATAAAGGCCTAAATATATAACTGAAGGAATTAATAAACATCTCTGTTGGTTCTGATTTTCAGGAAGGAGGACAGAATCAATGAAATCAACTGCTGAGAGATAAAGAAGGGTTTGCCCATTGTATTAAATGGTACAAATGCCTCATGTCTTTGATGACCCATCTTTGAAGAAGCTCTCTGTCCTAGAGAAGGGCCAGTGATATCTTCAGCGCAATTAGTTAGGTCTTATAAGTTTTTCCAGTAGGATCAGAACTTAGGTTTTAGACTGATAGAGAGAGCCCCAATGGCAAATTTATAAAATTTACATTGCCTGAGTTACATAGAACTAAACTTACAAATTCTATTTCGTTTCTACTACATGATTAGATCTTTGTTGGCAATATCTAAAGATGAACTACTATACAACAATTGCATATGGTGATACAATCTAATATTGTAATAGCAAATCCAGTCCACATTTAATATATACAGTGCCTGATTCTATTCAATTTGCAAACTATAAATTGATTTTATTTTCAAACCATTATTGTAAAAAGTGTTATTTGCTCAGTCTCTTAATGATGTTTCTTCTATTCACTGTTCCTTAGAATATATTTTTACTGAAAGAAATCCTATATTTGAGCAAAATTGTATCTTGTAGTAATAATTACCATTCTCAAAATAATAGCTATTATTTACTCAGCGTGATACATATCATGCACTTGCCTAAGTACACATGCTCTTTCCAACAATACTATGAGATATTATTAATAAGCACATATTACAAGTAAAGAATATGAGGCAAAATAAGTAAGTTGGGAAGGCCACACTGCAAATAAGTATTGGCATCCAAATTCAAATAAGGCCATCTGATTCCAATACTAAAGTCTTAACCACTGAACTCACTGCTTTTCCACAAATATCTCCTCTTTCCCCACCCCATAAGGCACCATTCTATCCTTAGCTTTGCTAAAATTTTTGAGAAAATGGCATGGCTACAAATAAAAACCAATATAACATACAGATTCTAGGTCAAATTTTCCAGAAGTAAAACTTTTTATCTAGCAGAGATCGATGAATGAATGTGTAAGCCTTCTATACACCTAAATGTTATATTATAAATAATATAAAAGATTTAGTCCATAATGTCTATTAAAAGCTATTACATATACACGTAGATCATGCATTAATACAAAGGACTTTAAATATTTGCTAATGAAAACTGAAGCCCATTAAACAGTGCACAGTGCATTGTTTTGATGCTAAACAAGATACAATACAAATAAAAGAATTTGTGTTTTTGCATTTCTTTTTGAAAGTCAATGAGCTTTAAAAGCAATATGCATTTTAAGGCATTTTTGCATTTTTGTAGTCTTATTTCCTCCCAAACCCCCAGCATAAATTTCAAGCTTTAAGTAGGAATAGCCAGGCCAGTGCTGCGCTTTTAGGGGGAATGACTCAGTGGATCCCCCAAGAGTTCTAATTTCAGTGTGTTCTGATTGATTTAGAAGTCCTAAAAGGCATTTGTTGACAGCCCTGTTACTGGAAAAAAAAACTCTTCTTTTTAATTTTTTTTTTTTTTTTTCAACGTTTATTTTTATTTTTGGGATAGAGAGAGACAGAGCATGAACGGGGGAGGGGCAGAGAGAGAGGGAGACACAGAATCGGAAACAGGCTCCAGGCTCTGAGCCATCAGCCCAGAGCCTGACGCGGGGCTCGAACTCCTGGACCGCGAGATCGTGACCTGGCTGAAGTCGGACGCTTAACCGACTGCGCCACCCAGGCGCCCCAAAACTCTTCTTTTTAAAACCACAGTACTAGACAATATTCGCCTTTGTGAAGATGTGATTATTTAAACTTCTCCCCAGAGTTATGCCCTCTGCAAATGGGTTTTGCTAGTGCAAAAAAATGTCCATAAGGAAAAAAAAAAAAGCAGTGGACTGATTAAAAGGTCACACATATCTCTTTGTTAAAAAGCAGATGCAATCTCTGTTTCAATTTACCATGGACAACTTCAAATTACCTTGTCAATTTTTCTAATTTATTTACTAACATGGAGTCAACTCCAGATTTACTTACTGGTGGGACCATGCCATAGTTTCATTCATTTCTCATTAAGCATGCTGCTGAATAGAAATGCCTCAGTCACTCACAAAAAAGGACACCAGCGATGTAATTCTTAAACAAATTGAATATAGTATGGTTTGAAATACACTGAAACGTTATTTGATACTACAAATATGCTATAAAACATATAAATAAATATATGCTTCTTAATATATGTAAAAATTTTCATATTGTTGGTTAATTTAGTCTTTTTACTTTTTGAGCATGCCTTAATATTTATTTATCCTTTGTGTACAGGTGCCACTGAATGAATACATCACGTTCCATGTGTTTATGTATACAGACAGCATATGGAAGTTATAAGTTTGATTCTATTCTATTGTCACTGTAACTCCCCTTGATTGCCACCAAATATCTCAAAGATGAATGTTTTAGTCATAGAATGAACTATGTGAACAATAGTGTATTTCTAATTGTTCACCTTTGATATCATCTAATAAGCCTGAAAAGTTATATCAACCCTGACCCTCTGGTTCACCTTCTATTAACAGTTACAGGTCATTTAATCCAGCTGCTTTGCATAAATTACCACCAGATGGCATTCTCGTGTCTTTGATCTTGCACAATTATTTCTGAACTATGAACTATTTTATTACACGAGGTTCTTGGTAACAAATACCTATCTGCATCATCTTTTTAATTACGAGGAAGAGGCAACATGTATATCATCATGCTTAAAGAGACGTGAGTTCTAGTTCTGTTTATTTTATCTACTTTGGGCAAATTCTTTTACTTCTGTGTGCATTTGCATTATCATAGGAAAATAAAGAATATTGAACTAGCTGGTTCAATCTAAACACATATTATCAAGCAGCTGTTCTGCCCATGGTACTGTGCTAAATATACTGGAGAATATAGAGGTAAATTGCCAATACCTTTAACTACTTGCAATTAGAATATAAATATTCAGTAGAGCTCTTGATCTGATTTTCATTTAACATAAGTTGCCATATTAACTGTTGTTTTCCATGCTGTTTGTAAGTAGCAGACAAATTATAAAGGGTCCAATACGGCATGCCAAGAAGTTTATGCTTTATTATATATTATATAAAATTAATTTCCTAAATTGATTTTGTATGATATAATCCATGCAAATTTAACATTTTGTTGTTGTTGTTGTTGTTAATTGGCTGGTTGGCTTTTGGCTGATTAGTGTTAATGAAGCAGGGAATTACATGATCAAATTTATGCTTTATAAAGATAAATTTGGAATGAAGAAAGCATATACCAAGGATAGAGAGAGCAATAAAATGACTAGAGTAAGTCAAGAGAAAGAAATAATAAATGGCTGACATGGGGATACATAACCCTCTTTCTAAGAGAAGGGGTCATTTTGAAACATAACTGAGAAAAAGCATGGATGGAAGGCAGAATGAAAATTGGTTTTGAAGCACCTACTATCTACCTGTTAGTCATTATCAGAGGAGAAATAAAGGAAAATATGAAAGCAAGGTTTCAGTGAAATGTAAAGGATTTGACGGACATATTGAGCACAAAAATTTGTGGTACAGCTGGCTGAAAATATTAACAATTTGATATGGATCTCAAGAAAGAGGTGAGGGCTATAGATCATAGGTAAAATATCTTATTAAATATGTTTAGCAAAATTAGTGATAAACTTTTCTCCCTTTTTTCATCCCTCCGATATAGTTTATCAATACCACAAAGATTATTTGAAATTTAATAACACGATCATTTTAACCAAAAATAATGTGCCAACTGTTACAGCTTTCAGATCCAGATACTAAAATAATATACTCTAGATGAAAAACAAGGATCTTTACTTCTATTTTTCGTTCAAAGAAACTATGTATATGTTAATTATTTTGTTAAAAGTAAATGGAAATATTTTCTCTTATATTCAATTTCACATTATTTATTGGGCTTTGCTCTTAAATGAACAGAAATAGGGATGCCTGGGTGGCTCAGTCGGTGGAGCGTCCAGCTTTGGCTCAGGTCATGATCTCACCGTTCGTGAGTTTGAGCCCTGCATCGGGCCTGGAGCCTGCTTCATATTCTGTGTCCCCCTCTCTCTCCGCCCCACCCCTGCTTGTGCTCTGCCTCTCTCTGTCTTTCAAAAATGAATAAACATAAAAAAATTTTTAAATGAACAGAGATATTGTTTTGGGTATAGGGAATAATACTGTTTCATGTGGGATCTATATTATTTGCAAAGTGTTGCAATAATATATGTTGGGTTCTGGACAGAAGTACGAGACATAGATGTTTCTGCTTTTCCCAGTAACACATGAAATTCTTTAGTTTTTTTTTTTTTCCTTGCTATCAGCCCTATATTTTAGAAAATTCCAATTAAGCCTTTTTCTTCTAATTTATAAGCAGATGGAAATACCGAATTTCCCTAAAGATTTAAACTTTTTTCTATCCTCAGAATGCATTTATTAGTGGTTCAACATAGTATCTTACTTTTCTACATGATTTAAAATAAGAGCTAGTTCAAATAGAAGTAATACAAGTGACATTTAAGCAAGTTCTGTGCTATTGAAATGAACTAAGAAATGAGAATTTTAATGGAAAAAAATGTCCTTTAGAAATACACCCATGAGTTACTTTTTTATATTTGCTTACTAGGAAAGATTTAAAGGATTGTTGAATGAATGTAGGGAGAAGAACATTTTCATTTATAAGAAAACATTTAAAAAAAATTCCTGTTCATGATTTCATATAAAATCAATATACAGTTCTTTGAAGTTTAAATAAATATATCCAAATTACAAGACAAAGAAAATATTCCAAGAAGCAATTTCTAGATCAAGAAAAGTTACTTTTGCCCAAAACTTCACGAGCTTATACTTTGATTAAAAGAAATTGAACATATTTTTACTTTTATCTCTGTCTCTATTTTTATTTTCTTTTTCTTTTTTCCCCCTTTGACTCCATTAACATATTTCTCTTATATCCCAACCCTTACTTCTGGAAAACTACAATTTGTTCTCTGTATCTATGAGCTTGTTGGTTTGTTTAGATTCCACATATAAGAGAAATCATATGGTATGTGCCTTTGTCTAACTTACTTCACTTGCCGTGTTGCCCTCAAAGTCCATTCATGTTGTTGCAAATGACAAGATTTCATTCTTTTTTAATGGCTAAATAATACTCCATTGCTGTGTGTGTGTGGAGGGGGGGGGCAATTTCTTTATCCATTCATCCCTCAAGGAACAACAATGTCCTTAACAACTTACATTGCCTTTGTGTCTTGGCTATTGTAAATAATGTTTCAATGAACATGGATGTGTAGGTATCTTTTTAAGTTGGTGTTTCTGTTCCCTTCAGATGAACGCCAAGAAGTGGAATTGCTGGATCATACTAGAGTTCTATTTTTAATTTTTTGAGAAACCTCCATAGTGTTTTTTCCATAGTTTGTTGATGGTTTCATCTGCTGTGCAGAAGCACACCAGCTCTGCCTCCTTCTGCCTTTACTTCTGAGCCTATACTAAAGAATTCTATACATTTGATATATGTAATGGTAGTTGTCTGAGGTATTAAAGTGATTTTGAAGATTATACACCGCTGGATACTGTTGCTCAGCAGTGATTCTTTTGAAAACATGAATTGTTAAAGTATGTAACAATAGCAAACAAAAGAATAGCAAAAGAAGTGAAAAAACAATTTGTGAAATATAGCCAAATTAATTATTTTTAATGATTAGGGAGGAAAATCTGTGCTGCTATACTTTTTTTTTAAATGTTTTTATTTTATTCTTGAGAGAGAGGGAGAGAGAGAGAGAGAGAATGAGCAGGGGAGGGGCAGAGAGAGAGGGAGACACAGAATCCAAAGCAGGCTCCAGGCTCTGAGCTGTCAGTACAGAGCCTGACGCGGGACTTGAACCAGGAGATCATGACCTGAGCCGAAGTCAGATGCTTAACCTACTGAGCCACCCAGGCGCCCTTGTGCTGCTGTACTTTTGAACATATTTCTTAATGTTTTATATGTTCAAAGCAATTAATTTAAATATATTTGCTGTGTATATTAGTAAGTCTGAAAATTAAAAGTCCTTTTCAAAAGAGTTAGCAAACAAATTTTCAGAAGAATATTTCAGACTCTGGGAAGCATAGTGGTTGGGGTTGGATCAAGAAGATAGCAGAGGAAACTCCCAAATAATATGTGAGGGAAAGACATTCTAGAACTCATTTATAAGATGAGCAAGGAAGAGAGGTAGGAAATATCATGACTTTTTCAAGAAACAAAATATTGTTCATGCGTATAGCGAAGGTGGGGAATGGGGGGGATGAGGAAAGGAGGAAGACAGGGTTAAAAGGTGTCATCATGGAGAGTCTTTGATATTGGATTTGACTCAAAAGATAAATGGTAAGCACTAAATATAAGATGAAGGAAAGATAATAGGGCAGATTTACACTTCAGATACCTCTGTCCCTCCCCTGCTCACACACGCACTTGTGTGTGTGCGTGTTCTCTCTCTTTCTCCCTCTCTCTCCCTCCCTCCCTCCCTCCCTCCCTCTAAAAAGATAAAAAGAATGAGATCTTGCCATTTGCAGCAACATAAATGGAGTATAGAGTATAATGCTAAGTGAAATGCGTCAGTCAGAGAAGACAGATACGATGTGATTTCACTCATATGTGGAATTTAAGAAACAAAACAAATGAACAAGGAGAAAAAGAGACAAACCAAACAAGTCTCCTAACTACAGAGAACAGAAGGTTACCAGAGGAGAGGTGGGTGGGGGGATGGGTGAACTAGGTGAAGGAGATTAAGCAGTGCACTTATCTTGATGAGCACTGAGTAATATATGGGATTGTTGAATCACTATATTGCACACCTGAAAATAATAGAACACTATATGTTAACCATACTGGAATTAAAAACAAAACAAAACAAAACACATTGTTCTCCAAAGATAAACACAGGCACACAGACACACAGACACACACACACACACACACACACACAACAAAGGCTTTACTATGAGGAAGTACCTATTTGCTGGCTTTTTCTCCATGTTGTCTGTTCTCATTTTCTATTTCACATTTTCATTGGTAAACCTTTGTTAGTTCATGTCAGATCTTTTCTTTGTGTCTGGACCCTAACCTACTGTCCTTTATTTCTAATCAGACGGATTCCCCGGACATATTTTTCAGATGCTCACTGAACATCAGGAACTATTGCAAGCCTCAGCCAGTGCCACTAGTGAATAACTTTGGGATGGAAACTAGTGTAGAGTCTAGCATTCTCTATTGTCTACAGAGTGATTTGGATCACTAACTCTTCTTTAAAGTATTTTGGATTTTTTATGCCTGTGAGCCCTCCTCATACTGCTGTCATTTCCCTTACTCTTCCCCTCAGTTTTCTTTGATGGAAAACATCTCTATGCGATCAATGATTGTACTGGAAAGGAGTTCTCATCTCTGTCTATCCTCTACCAGAGAAGGAGGATTCAGGAACACAGATTTACTCTGTGAGAAAAAAAAAATCACACACATTAAACAATGCAACACAAAAAAATTGACTATGTGACTTTAATCCATGTTATTCCACACTGGGGAGCTTAATAGCAATTAAGTTGTCCAGAAGCAAAGTACTCTTGCAGTAAATACATATATACACACATCCATATTTTGGTCAGAAATTAAAGTCAAATGAAACAATACTTGGAGAGGTAGAACAAAGGCCTTTCTCTAAGTCTTGGCTCAGAAATCAGTGTTCTACTGTGTATTTCTTTTCATATCTTCTAGGAACTTGAAGTGGGTAAGTTACGTATTTTGATAGTGAAATGTATATATTCATGAAATATCAACAAGTTGCTGCCACAAATAAAGATGTCTCTGCAACTCACACCTGGGAAAATTTACAGATGAGGGCCATGCTGCCAATTTTTTAAAAAATCAGCATCTTTACTAGTGACATAACTATCATACAGTAGACATTAAGTGGTGAAAGCAAAACCCTGAGAAAGCATTTTTGCTGCTCTCCATGGCCCCAGGGGTAGAAAGGCTGATTTCCTTTGATAGCCGGCCACTTTACTATGGCCAAGGGACAATTTAATGCAAAAGGACAAGCAGCGCCAGAGAGACAGAACTTCTGTTCTAACTTGGGAGATCAGTCTTTGTAATGGCACAGCAAACTGCAGTCATTAAGAACTCTGGAATTAGAACTGGGGGGTTTAAATCCCAATTCAACCACTTACCAGATTTGTGACCTTGGGCAAGATAGTGAACCTTTAAGACAACTGCAAAATGTAAATAATGCCCTAGCTTGCAAACCTTTTGTAAAGACTAAGAGAGGTCAGGATTAACAGACAATTAATTAGGACCTACCTCATCGGAATATAAAATAAATGGTAGAATGGTCTTAGATAATCACTTGCCATAGGAAACTTTGGGATTCCTGAAGTAAATATAAAATAAGGAGAAGAAAATGTGCAGCAAAAAATTGGAGCTGAGATTATCAAGCTGTATATGAATAAAGAATAGGAAATGAAAGTACAAAAGCAAATTAGGCTTATAAGAATTTACAGCAAAAGACAACAATGTCTTAGAAATGATACTATAATAATTTGACATTCAGCCTTTTGCAGAGGGAGGATGGTTATTTATGGCAGCAGAAATGCATAAAAGCAGTATAAAACAATATAAAATAGGACAGTGAACCAAATAAAACAGAACTGAGATATGAGGGTGATACATCAATCTAGTCAGGCCAAAAAACGACCAACAAATCCTGAGAAAAGAATAGATGGGTGGTTAGAGACATGGACACTAAAACCACATGGCCCGTGTCCAAATTGTGACTTGGCTGTTTACTAGTTTTGTGGTCAGGTACAAGTTACTTAACCTCTCTGTGCCATGGTTTCTTCATCTGTAAAAACTGATTAGTAACTACTTCCATCCTCTTAGAAGTGTATGAAGTTTAAATTACAATTAATATAAGTAAATCACTAGATTCATGCTTATATCCACTAATTGCATTATGAAAATGTCTATTATTTTTTAAAAATGCCCAATTGTACAGATATCTGAATCATTTGCATAGAATTACGCTTTCGCATCTACTCATAATTTTATCAATATCAATTTAAATCTTTTTTATAAACTACCTTTCTATTTAATGTCCACTTAATGAAGCTATTTATTCTCCCTCTGCTAGATTATTAGATCTTGGGGTTCACTGAGCCAGGCTTTTGTATCTCTGAATCCTTATTAAAGTAGTTCCCAAGCTTGACTGTACATTAGAATCCTTAGGGAAACTTAAGAAGGCTAATTTCTGCACGCACTTTAGATGAATAAACTCAGATTACCTGGAGGAAGAAATATATTATTACAGTAACCCAGGTGATTTTAATGTGCAGTCATGAGTAAGAACCTAGTGTTTTGAAAAAGTATTGATATATATATTTTTTATTTATGTCCTTTTATCTTTCAACCAAAACTTAAGTGATTTGCAAAGATCAACCTATCTTTATCTCTCTCTCTCTCTCTCTCTCTCTCTCCATTCACCCACACACCCTCCCATCCATCCATCTATCTATCTACCTGACAGGAGAATTTGATACCCAGGAAGCATTAATAAGTGCCTTTGATAAATACCATTCAAGATCCTGGAAAACAACCCATTTGATAAAACTAACAAACAGTGCAGTTCCTCTGAGCCAGCAACAGCAGGAATCTACTACCATTTCCTATACATTTCCCTTTTCTCTATTGTATCAATATATATACTTTTTCCCTTTCCACTACTTGGTGGTAAAACTTGTCAAGTGTTTGTTACTAATCTGCTATAAAACAAAGACTTTTCCCAGAATGCATATCAATTATGTCCTTAAATATACTGTTTAATTCACCTAGCATTTTTTTTTCTCACAGTGAGGCTTTGTCAATGAAAGTAGTAATACATTGATTTCATTCTTGCATCAAGTCATTATCTCATGTTGGACTTCTTAAACACGGTTTATGAACTAGTATTTGGAGCAGCACTGTACTAGATTCCTTACATCAGCATGATAATTGTTGAATATTTCCCATGTAAAAACAAAATACTCAGAAAACTCCCTTTGTCTTACATCTCCCTCCATCTATTATTCCTTTACAGAGTTGTCTATGTTTGTTGCCTGTAATTCCTCTTTTACCAACCAGGCAAAGAGGCATTCCAATCATGCTTTGTCAAGGTCACTCATTCAAATCAATTTTCAGTCTTCATCTTTCTTGATTTCTCACTAGTGTCTGACAGGTAGGTCATCTGTGGCAACCTCTACTCTAAACTATTGATTCATATATCCCAGCAGCTACTCCATATGACTATTTGGATATGAGTAGGCGTCTCAAACCTACTATATAAAACAGAAGTTTATATATTCAAAACATAAATTTTGAATTTTGTTGAACTTGCTCTTTCTGTAGTTTTACTTCTTCTCACAGTTAAATTTCAAAATTTCCATCATCGATTAAAAACATGGTGCTAAATTGTAGATCTTATGAATACTATGGAAATATTAGGAAAGATCTGGATATCATTTTATAGGCTCTTATTAGGTATCCTATATCTCTAATCTTCACCAGACATAATTGGCCAATGATATTTCTGATGAGTTGCATGTCAGACATTAAAATTTTAAATGAAATGTCACTTAATCAGATATTTTGGTTCATTTAATGAATTCTCATTTGAATTTTTCAGAGATAATAAAATACATTTTTTTTCTTTTGACTAGAATCCGAATTATATAAAAAGTTATTTTCTTGAAATTTTGGAAAAAGTATTTAACCAGATGAAGTTGTAAAGTGCTTCTCTCTCTCTCTCTCTCTCTCTCTATATATATATATATATGCACATATATATACACACATGCATATATACATATGTTTATATACATATAATTTTGTTTTGTTTACACATAATTGGCATTCTCAGCCTTCCGTAGCTGATAATCTCCTGACTAAAATAAAAATATGTAACACTGATAACCTAGAAACCAATGCATAATATTTTAAAACTATTATTCTCATGTGTAACTGAACACTACAATGAATCAAAATTAAATTAGATTTCTACCCGAAGAAAGTTCTATATTAAAGATAAATAGTGAAGTGAAGGAGACAGTTTTATTAATAATAACTTAGCATTGAAGCACAGTTGTAAGTTTTCAAATTATTGCAAATATTATTGAAATACAAAGCAATCTATCTTTCAATTTTCTACATATTTCAGGTGCACTAAAAAGAAAAGAAAGGAAAAGAAAATCTCAGCTCCTTCGAGTAAATCATATTTCAGGTTCAATGGGTGTTACCTTGCTCATTGTAAAATGTACTGAAAATATGCACTTAACCAGTTCCAAAATATCCATCATTATTTTATTACTCAGTTATAATCTTGATCATTCATCATTTTAGGTATAAATATCAGAAGCCAAATTTGTTGATTTGCATTTAATTTTTAGAAGGAACACAATTATTGAGAAAAGACTGGAAACCCAGAATTCAGTTATTTCCTACCTGAAACAGCCATTTGGCTCTCAGCAGCTTACTTGTATTCTCTGTGGTCCTGTTTTGTCGTCTGTGAACTAGGGTTTTTAAACTGATGAATTAATTATAAAACTTATGTCACTCTAAATGTCAATGTTATATGATCATGTCTGAGAAAAATGGTGGCTGCCTCATTCTGAACCTCTCTTATAATACCCTTAAAAACTATAAAAATAACCGACGATGAAAACAAAACCATGCATGCCCTATATCTTCAGCATACTACACCCCCTGCTTGTTTCTAAGAAGAGAAAAACAAAACCCTACAGAGTCTACCTGCATGAGTGTGAATATAAAGCATAGGAGGGGAATGTGGAGGTGGACTGAGAAAGTCGAGTAGAAGGCATAGAGGACATAACAAAGCAAAGACAAAAATCATCCCATAAAGTCAAATATTAAGTGCCAACATTAAACATGGTACTGAGACTGACTGTTGTAGTTCACAACAATAAGTAAATGCAGGGGATTTAAAATATATGGAGCTAGAATTAGCAGTCTCAGAGAGCATTAATTCTGAAGCAGATAAACATATATTTTGAAAGGGTAGTACTTATGGGAAATGAGGCAGTGAAGGAAGATAATAGAAAATGGGGAAAAATGAGGAATGCCAAAGAAACAAGAGAAAAACAAGACATGTCAACCCTTCTCTTACTCTCTTCAACATAAACTATTAAAAAAAAACTCTAAAGAGGAAAGAAGAGGGCATTCTCTTTTTTTTATTTTTTCAATATATGAAGTTTATTGTCAAATTGGTTTCCATACAACACCCAGTGCTCATCCCAAAAGGTGAAGAGGGCATTCTCAAACAAGGAATGCTCTCCATAAAATGAATAGGAATAGGAAAAAGCCAACCATATTTATATGAAACTACTGTGATAAATAAGAAATGGGAGTCAACACGTTTCTGATGATAAAAATTTTCACCTGAAATACCATGGAGTTAAATAAAATTGTAATACAACACCCCAAGCTAAATTAAACATATTCCAACAAGCAACTAGGGATATAAAAATCTCCTTGAATCAGAAATATAAATTGGACTGTAAATGGACATAAAACAGGTTATAATGAAACAAAAGATTTCACTGAGGAATGAGAAAGAAGAAAATGATAAAATTATGATACAAGTGAAGATAGATTATAAAGTGCCAAAGGGAGAAACATTCAAATATAATTTTTTCAAATATATGAAATAAAATGGGAAAAAGAAAAACCCAAGAGAATGAATAATGAGATAAAGAAGAAATAAAAAGGATCAGAGAAAGCAGCTGAAATAGAAGACAGGTAAGTAACATAAGTTAATGTAGTAACCCCAAAGAAGAAAATAAAAACAGTACAATAAAACTAATATTCACATGTATAATTTAAGAAAATTTCCTAAGATAAAAGAAGCCTCACAGGACACAAAATCAGTGCACAGATCTTTACAAATCTGTTGCATTTATGTACACAAATAATGAAGCAGCAGAAAGAGAAATTAAGGACTCAATCCCATTTACAATTGCACCAAAAATAATAAGAAATCTAGGAATAAACCCAACCAAAGAATTGGAAGACCTGTACCTATAAAACACTAATGGAAGAAATTAAAGATGACAAAAGAAATGGAAAGATATTCCATGCCCATTGATGGGAAAAACAAATATTGTTAAAATGCCAATAATAAACAAAGCAATCTATGCATTGAATGCAATTCTTAGCAAAATACCAACAGCATTTTTCACAGAGCTAGCACAAACAATCCTAAAATTTGTATGGAAGCACAAAAGACTCTGAATAGCCAAAGCAATCTTGAAAAAGGAAAGCAAAGTTGCAGGTATTACAATTCCAGACTTCAAGTTTATTACAAACTATAGTGATCAAAACAATATGGGACTGGCCCTGAAATAGACACCTAGGTCAATAGAACAGAATAGAAAACCTAGAAATGAACCCACAGTCACATGGGTGACAAAACAGAAAAGAATATCCAATGGGAAAAAGTCTCTTTAACAAATGATGTTGGAAAAACTGGACAGCAACATACAAAGGAATGAAACTGGGCCAGTTTCCTACACCACACACAAACATAAATTCAAAATGGATTAAAGACCTAAATGTGAAACAGGAAGCCATAAAAATCCTAGAGGAGAACACAAGCAGCAACTTCTTTGACGTCGGCCAGAACAATTTCTATCTTGATATGTCTCCTGAGGCAAGGGAAATAAAAGCAAAAATAACCCCCTGGGACTTCATCAAAATAAAAAGCTTATGCACATGAAGAAAACAATCAACAAAACTAAAAGGCAACTTACAGAATGGGAGATGTTTTCTAATGACATACCTGATGAAGAGTTAGTATCCAAAATATACAGAGAATTTATAAAACTCGACACCCAAAGAATGAATAATCCAATTCAAAATGGGCAGAAAGCATGAATAGACATTTTTACAAAGAAGAAATACAGATGGCCAACAGACATATGAAAAGATGGTCAACGTCACTCATCATCAGGGAAATTCAAATCAAAACTACAATGAAATATCACCTCACACCTATCAGAATGGCCTAAAATCAATAACCTAAGAAACAACAGTTGTTGGCGAGGATGTGGAGAAAGGGGAACCCTCTGCACTGTTGGTGGGAATGCAAACTGATGCAGCCACTCTAGAAAACAGTACAGTTTCCTCAAAGTGTTAGAAATAGAACTATCCTACTATCCAGAAATTGTACTGCTAGGTATTTACCCAAAGGATACAAAAATACTAATTCAAAGGCATACATGCACTTCAATGTTTACAGCACCATTATCTACAACCATCAAATTATGGAAACAGTCCAAGTGTCCAAAACTGATGAATGTATAAATAAATGGTATATGTGTGTGTTTGTATGTGTGTATCCATGTATATACATACATACAATGGAATATTACTCAGCCATTAGGAAGAATGAAATCGTGCCATTTGCAATGACACGGGTGGAGCTAGAGAGTATTATGCTAAGTGAAATAAGTCAGTCAGAGAAAGGCAAATACCATATGATTTCACTCATATATGGAACTTAAGAAACAAAACAAGTGAGCAAAGGGAAAGCGAGAGAGAGAGAGAGAGAGAGAGAGAGAGAGAGAGAGGCAAAACAAGAAACAGACTCTTAACTCCTAACTATAGAGAATGAACCAATTGTTACCAAAGGGCAGATGGTGGGGGGATGGGTGAAAGAGGTGATGGTGATTAAGGAGTACGCTTGCTGTGCTGAGCACTGGGTATTGTCTGGAAGTGTTGAATCATTATACTGTACACCTGAAACTAATATTACATTGTATGTTAACTGGAATTTAAATCAACAACAACAGCAGCAACAGAAGCTTCAAGTCTAGACTTGAATGGAAGTACTGGGTGCCAGAGAAAGCTGATCTGGTACAATCACCTCTGAGATAAATTCTAATGAATCTTTCAGTTAAACAAACAAGCAAAGTAAAACAAAATCCTTCAGGCTTCCAAGACAAAAGTTGGAATAATTCACAAAAGGACAGGAATTAGATTTGCATTGGACTTGTCCAAAACAACATGCAAAGTAAGGTAACAGTATTTTTAAGAAACTTATAGGAATAAAATGCACTCACAGGATATAATGTCCACCTAGGATGTCTTCTGAGTAAAACAGGTATAAAAAAACCAGTCTTGAACATGACGAACTGTTATAATATTGTACACATACGTCCTTCTAAAGAATTCACTAGGGTAGGATCTTTGTCTAACTGAGAGATAACAAGGAGAATTTTGGAAAATAAGTGATCATGAGAAATTCATATTTTAATTTTAGAGCTAATATTAAAATAATGGCGGGACCATGAATAGAACAATAATATATCGCATTTTCTACCAAAGTAGGGAGAATGCAACAGCAACAACAACAACAACAACAAAGGGAGAAATTAGATCGAACTTCCCCAGAGAAGCAAGACAGTTTTTCTTGCTACCTTTGGACCTAAGGTGTTATGAGGCTACACCAATTACATCCATCTCCCTACCCTCCATAACTCCTAGTCTGCTTACCGTAAACATTCTAAGCACACCTTGTTTTCTATTTAAAAGAAAATTGGGATCATCAGCTATGAAAATGGATACTTCTTGATTCTTCCCTCCACTCCATACCTATAAACACATTTGCATTTACACCCATTATTGCACATTTACTGCTGATATATGTCAGTATGTCTCTCCCTGCTCATGACCAACCGTTCTCCATTTACGCATTTGACTTGATGTCTTATAATTTTCTCAGGGACATCTGGATGCATTGCTGAGTCTTCCAGTTACCTAACAGCCACCAAATCTACAAATATTTTTATTTCAGATGTGTATCACATCTCTGAACTGTGGAGGTTATTCTATAGCTTACCACCATACCTTCCAATCACCACATTTTAGCTGGAAATGACTTGTTCTTCAAATCTTCCCACTAGAGTCCCCATACCATACAAGATTGCTGAATAAAAAGCTCAGATCTCCTTGTTGAATTCTAGTTGTATATTAACAGCTTCAATTTGATATCTTGCAATGAAATTAAATGGGTGAAGCCTAAATCTGTTTTACTTCCCTACTTTCACATCTGCTTTTCTTTCCCTACAAAATATTTCCTTAAAGTCACAGCTGTCCACTCCAACTCAAGCAGAAACCTGGACATTATCTTTGGCTGTCCCCTCTACTTCAACACTGCTCTCACAATATCTGTTTGGATTCTAGGGATGGTCAATTTTGTCTTTTAAGGGTGTCTTTTAAGTTGTCTTCTCAACTGCCCTTATGTTGGGTTTAGGGTGGATGATTAAAATAGTTTCTTAATTCACTTTTCCCCTCTGATTCCATTCTATACAATTACCAAAGACAAGTCATAGAATATTACTGATGCCAAATTCTTTTTCTTTGGAACATAAATCATAACCTTATAAACAGAAAACAAATTGTCTAAGACTTAGCTAATGAGAACTTAAACCATCCAAAAAGATATAATTGATTTGTTTTCATTGACTTTTGCTATGTTGTTGTCTAAATCCCATCATCTAGTCTAGGTCCAAATCTCATTATAGAAGGCATATTTTATAGGGTGTCTTGCAATATTCCATCTTGTTGGATCTTGAACTTCTATCTGCATATCTAAAGGTGATCTTTCCTCAGATGGGAAAATTGCTTTAAAACACATTGTACGCAGATTTGAGATATGGGAGCTTGACCAAAAATCCTATTATATATTCTTGAATGTTAGTGAACATTTAAATTAATATTAAAAAATTATGCACCAGTCCTAAAGCAATGAATATTATATTGTTTCATTACATTTCCCTCAGAAGTCTTTGTCTGCTAATTCTACATGACTGTTTGGAAATATGCCCTTGGGTAAGAATCTTTATTTGATTCACTGGTGTAAAGACTGATGATAAGAATGTAATTTAATTTATTTCAAATCTCATCCTACATTTTTATTGACCTTCCAACCTGTTATGTAAAAGGATCCTAAACATAACTGTGGCTTTGGGTCTGATAATTTAGCACGTGGACAGATTTTGCACATTTATTGGCATTTTATTTTTCCACTTTCATTTTCTTCTTTTAAGCTCAAAGAATCAGATTTTCAGGAGGTTATACATTTTTTTCTAATGAAATTTGGAAGACGCTATGCCCCAAAATATAAGACATGCAAATATCATGATCATGCAACATCTTTTTAAATATGTGCAAAAATTCAGAAAACTTTCCCAGGCTTTGTCAGGTTCTTTACTTAAGTAGAAGCAAGATGCAATTTCCCTTCCCACATAATTTCACAGCACACAAACCATGAAGAGGAAAAAAAAATATGCCTGATGTAAACAGATATTGGCTGCCAGTGTAATTTTCTATTTTACACTTGATTTTACAGTATATGTGTTGTTTGAATTTGTATAAGTATTTGAGTCATTTCATTCTGTTCAGGACATCCATTAAATATATCTTAAATTCATATACAGATTGGCACTTAATAAATATTTGTTGCTGATGATTTTTTATGAACCATAAAAATTGGCAGGAAATATAGACAACATGATTATTTTGAAAAGTATAAAGCAAGATATTTATAAAAAGATAATTTAATCCAAGTGTGTATTGTTTTTCAAAAAACATAAGAAAATAAATTTTCTTCCATCTGAGGAACTTCTTTGAAAATGCCCCAACTTGGTGACCACTATACTTGGCTTCACAATTGAGTTAAAAGAGAGAGAAAATATTCTATTTCCTTATTGCTACCAGAAATATATCAAGCAGAAAATGATAATACTTTTATTTTGAGTGGTTTTTGCAAGTCAGTTTGAGTCAAAGTTTTTCCTCTGAAATAAACTTAATGTAGTCTGAAATGCTGTGAAGGCACAATCAAGATGAATGACAGTTTGGGGTACTGGCCAGCCTATGTTGTTTACTGATGCTCTCAGAATGTTGGTGCTTTCCTTCTGTCCTTCCTGCCTTCCTTCCTTTATTTATTTTTTCTAGCCCGGAGAACAGCCATGGAAGTTGAGTAGTAGGCTAAACCAGAAAACCATATTAAATAGATCAGTGGGAGTAACCACTTGAAGCTTTCAAATATACTTCTATTAATATAAAACACTATAATTTAAAAAATACTTAGGTATCTTTGGGAGTACTATCAGGTTCTGCTTTTAATTTTTAATTTTTTAATTAATAATTTTTCCTTTTTGGAGAAGTTTTTGGTTAACAGTAAATTTGAGCAGAAAATACAGAGAGTTCCCTTATATTCTCTCCACACACACACACACACACACACACACACACACATACCTCCCTCACTTTTGGTTCTTACAACATAATGGTACATTTGTTGCAACTGAAGAATGACAGACACATCATCTTCCAAAGTTTTTTTTTTTTATTTTTTTTTTTTATTTTTTTTTAAATTTTTTTTTTTCAACGTTTATTTATTTTTGGGACAGAGAGAGACAGAGCATGAACGGGGGAGGGGCAGAGAGAGAGGGAGACACAGAATCGGAAACAGGCTCCAGGCTCTGAGCCATCAGCCAGAGCCCGACGCGGGGCTCGAACTCCCGGACCGCGAGATCGTGACCTGGCTGAAGTCGGACGCCCAACCGACTGCGCCACCCAGGCGCCCCCATCTTCCAAAGTTTTTAATATACATTAGGGTTCACTCTTGGTGTTGCACACTCTATGGGTCTTGACAAGGGTATAATAACACGTATTCACCATTGTAGTTCCATACAGAATAGATTTACTGCCCTAAAAATTCTCTGCATTATTCCTCTTCATCCCAACCTGTGCCCTAACTCCTGGCCACCACCGATCTTTTTACTGTCTCCATAGTCTGCCTCTTCCAGAATGTCATATAGTTGGAATCATACAATATCTTGCCTTTTTAGATTGGCCTTTTTCACTTATCTAATATGCATTTAAGTCTCCTCCATATTTTTTCATGGTTTGATAGCTCATTTATTCTGGATATATCACAGATTATTTATTTATTCATCTACTGAATGGCCATCTTAGTTACTGCAACTTTTGGTAATTACAAATAAAACTACTATAAATATACATGTGCACTATTTATGTGGACATAGGTTTTCAATTCATTTAGTTGAATACTAAGGAGTATTATTGCTAGATTGTATAACAAGAGCATGTTCAGTTTTATAAGAAGCTGCCAGTTGTCTTCCATAGTTTTACCATTTTACACTCCCACCAGCAATTAAGAGTTCCTGTAGTTCCACATCCTCACCATCATTTGGTGCTGTGATTGGGATTTTAGCCATTCTGATAGGGGTGTAGTGGATGTTTTAATTTGCAATTCCCTGATTACATATGATGTGAAGCATATTTTCATTTGCTTATTTTCACTCTATATATCTTTTCTGGTGATGCGTCTGTTCATATCTTTTACTATTTTTAAATTAAGATGTTCATTACCTTATTGTTTAGTTTTAAGGACATTTTGTATATTTTGATTAACGATCCTTTATCAGGTGTGTTTTTTTTTGCAAACGTTTCCTACCATTCTTTAGTTCATCTTCTTATTCTCTGTACTTTGTCTTTTGCAGAGGACAAATTTTAATTTTAATGAAGTTCAGCTTATCAATTACTTCTTTCATGGATTATTCCTTTGGTGTTGTGTCCAAAAAGTCATTGCCATACTCAAAGTCATCTAGAACTTCTCCTGATGTTATCTTCCAGAAGTTCTACAGTGTTGCATTTTATGTTCAGATCTATGACTCACTTAGAGTTAATTTCTGTGAAATATGTAAAGTGTGTGCCTTGATTTGTTTATTTTTACATTTGGAGGTCCAATTGTTTCAGAACAATTTGTTGTAAAAACTATCTTTGGTCTATTGTATTACCTGTGCTGCTTTGCACAGATCAGTTGACTACCTACATGGGTCTATTTTCTGGGCTGTTTATTCCGTTCCATTGATCTATCTGTTTATTTTCAACAGTACCACACTGTCTTGATTATTGTGACTTTATAGTCAGGTAGTGTCAGTCCTCCTACTTTGTTCTTCTACAATACTTAGCTGGATATTTTGAGTTCTCTCACTCTCCATATAAACTTTTGAATCAGTTTGTTGATATCTACAATATAACTTGTTCAAATTTGGACTGGTATTGTGGTGAATCTATAGAACAAGTTGGGAAGACCTGACATCTTGAAAATATTGAGTCTCTGTATTCATGAACATGGGCTATCTCTCCATTTATTTAGTTCTTCTTTGATATCTTTCATCAGAGTTTTATAATTTTTCTCATATAGGTATTATATAGATTCTGTTAGACTTCTACAAAAGTATACAATTTTAGGGGGTGTTAATATAAGTGGTAATGTGTTTTTAATTTCAAATTCTACTTGTTCACATTAAAATGTTATTCTACTGATTTATTTGAAGACAAAATAAGTTTGCATTTCCCAGAATATGATAGAGAAGTTTTTGAATAATTCACATATTGTGAAATGATAAAATCTTTATATAAAATTATATGTAGCTGCATAATAGGTATGTATTCTATGTACGAATAATAGTAAAAATATAAGGCTTATTAAGACTTTGAATGCATTCTTTCATTAATTCTCACAACATTCCAGTAAAGTAAAAACTACCGTTCTTCACATTTTATAGATGATTACAGAGGTATCAAAAGCTTAAGATACTTGCCAAATATCTCCAATGAGCAAGCAACGGAGCTGAATACATAGGCCATGTTTGAGTCAAAGTCCATGTTCTTAACACCTGAATGATATCACCTTATTATTAAATGTGGGAAATGCCCTGATGATCAACTTTCATTTGGTATATTTTACCAAAATATTTCTATTGTTTCTTTCAATAGATAGCCTTGTTAAAAATTTTACACATGCTCCAATCCCTCTTATGTTATTGTTAAAACTCTATATGAAATGAATATACTGTAGGAGTTAAATATTTAAATTCTGTAAACATTCTTGATATTTACAATAAGGAAGGATATACACAGTAGCACTGAAATGTATTTCTTGGCCAAAAAAAAGGATTCTGCAGGTTTTGACTACTATGAACATTTCCATCTCTATATATATCTCCTTACTATACCTTTTTTATTTATTGTCACCAAGTTGTGTCTGAGTCCTCTTTTTCCTTTTTTGGAAAGAACTCTTTAATCCCCACTTTGTCTTTTCCTTTCTCTTTTAGAAGTTATCCCCTTAGCCTAGTTCTCCATGATCTTGTTTAGATCACTACAACAGTTAGGCTATGTGATTTTATTCCAAAGTATCCTGTACTCTTGAAGGCTAAGTATCTATAATATTGATCTCAGTAGTAGCTCAACCAATGCTTTTCATTATTATGATGGCTGCACTTGTGGCAAATTAGATTATTTAAAAATATTTACTCTCTTATCCCACTTTTCTTTTTGAAGAGGGGAGGGGAAGGGAGCAGAATCCTCTTACCTGCCTCAAATCTGGGTTTGCCAATGTCATTTGACTTGGTCAATGGACTTTAACAAGATGCTAGCAGAGTTTTTTAAATGTCTGGATTGTTGAATTTTTATTCTATGAATTTTTGAATTTATCAAAAGACCATATCTGGTTTAGTTCACTGGTCCCAGAAGAATTAATGACTCATGGAGTCAAATTCAGCCTAGATCAGCCCACATTCAGCCAACTTGAAAAAATAAAAAATAATTGTTTTGGAAAAAAAATGGTGTAAGCTACTGAGTTTGGGGGTGACTATAATCATCATTGTGTTCATCAAATGATACAGTACCACATTTAGAAATCAAGCCATTTATATAAAGATGTACCTCTTTGCACATAGTCATATTGGCCCTATTCCAAAATTCTGAATAAAAACTATCAAGATTTCTCAGTTGAGATAAACAAAAATAACATTGGGATTTTATAAAATCAAATGAAGAAAAACTGTGTTCTCCTCTGCCATTAAAAATCAAGTTCTGAAAATCTAAATAACTCACATTTCTCACATCTTACCTTCTGCTTATAGCAGATAAGAAATGACATTTTAGGCTCCAATGTTTCTTCTACTTGCATTGATTCTTCACATTGACTTAAATGCATTTTCCACATTTAAAATTAAGTGATTATTGGATTCATGGAGAAATGCAGTGTGAAGCTATGCAGCACAATGGAAAATGACCCTATCAGAAGCAATAGCTCAAGGTTCCATTTTGGTCTCAGGTACGAGAGTGACTATGGGCCTCAATTTTCTTATACTAGAAAAAATGAGTATATTTGATTCACTTTCCTCAAAAGTCTCTTCCACTTTGAATATTCTATGATTCAGTGTATTTAAATAAATACTAGTGCTTGTCCTGAAAGAAAAATTGAGAAACGTATTTACTTGGAAGCTGGTGGAGTGATTACTTGCTTCCATAGGGAAAATGGGATTCATACAATGGCTCCTGTACCAAAGCATGACATGTTTTTCCTATATCTTCAGCATCTTCTAGCACTACTCGCAGGTACCTCTCTTTCCATTCTTGTCTTACATCCTGGAATTCTATCTGCTCCTCAAAAAGAACTTATCGTCTGCACATGCTGGTCATGTTGCCCAGCTTCCAGCCTTCATAACTCCTAATATAGCCTCAGGTCTCAGTCTAAGTTACCATCTTTCTCCTCCTCCTTGAAGCCTGCATTAAATGTTTTGTCTCCAAGAAGCACATTCCATTTTTCATTCTCAGCACTTATTATATTTGCAATTTCTTTCTTTTGTTAAGTGTCAGCCTTTGTCCCACTAAACTGAAATCGGTGACTAATTCCCTCATTTTTTGCCATGTACCATGTCCTTTCCACAATGCCTGGCACATAGTCAAAACTCCATGAATATTTCAAAATTGACATTACTTTTGCTGTCCTACTGCCACTCATTCTCATTCTGGGGGTGTAGAAACAAAGGGCTTAGTTCTCACAGCAGATCGGGATAAACAAAGTCAAATTTGATATTTTATGAGCAGGAGAAGTTTTGTGAAGGAAACTGATATATTGAATGTAAATTAAAATAAAATTTAAAAATCCTTTAAGCTAACAAATAGCAAGAACAAAAATTATAAATTTTATTCTAACATAAAAGTATTCATAAATCATGCTTAAAAGCCCTCTTTATTCTGAGAAGCAGATTGATATGTTATCATGAAAATCCCACACAAAATAGGTGTGACTTTGTATTTTTTTTTAGAAAAGAGAAACCACTTTTTACAAGTTATAAGATTTCAACAAAGAAAATAAAAATGATATAAAAAGAAGAGATATCTCAAAAGACCAAGTTATGGGAAAATTCAAGCAGGCTCACTGGTTCAGTACTGACAGACCACTACCTGATAGTAAAGTATTAAATCTGGAGTAAATTCTGAGGGAGAGATTTATTCTGAATTTACACCAAAAACAACCCACTAAAGTTATATTAGTTTACTACAGTGAATAGATATCGAGTATAATCTTCTTGCACAGTACAATGAATATATCAATATTTAATTTATCAGATAAGAGAATGTTAGAACTCAAAAGAAATGCAGAGATGATTTAGTCCAATCTCCTATTGTAAAGATATGCAAACTGTCCTTTCAGCAAATATTGAATCAGTAATGAACATGGCATGCCCTAGAGGCAAATAGTTATTTACATGAATAAATTTAAACTCCAATCTATTTGTACAAACTTTGAAATATAACTTTATAACGCTCTAATATTATGTTAATATATGACAAATTATTTCCTAAGAAACTAGAAATTTCAGCTTTATTTTCAAAATAATTAAACATTGTTTTCATTATTGACAGTATGCTTTTTATTTTTTTAATTTTTTTTACATTTATTTATTTTTGAGAGACAGAAAGACAGAGCACAAGTGAGGAGGGGCAGAGAGAGAAGGAGTCAGAATCCGAAGCAGGCTCTGGGCTCTGAGCTGTCAGCACAAAGCCCGACCCCACGCAGGGCTCAAACTCACAAACCATGAGATCATGACCTGAGCCGAAGTTGGATGCTCAACCAACTGAGCCACCCAGGCACCCCGACAGTATGCTTTTTAAAGAGAATATTAAATCATCATCTAAGTATGTTCTATAGGTGATTTTGACCTCATTAAATTGAATTCACTTGAGTTAAAAGACAGGATATGGAGAAATAGAAAACATTTGTAAAATGAAATAATGATATACCTATGCTTTACAGAATTTTAGTTCATTAATCTGGTTTTCTGTCCCTAGAAATCTAAGAAACATGGAAGATTTAGGAGATTCATAAATTCCAAAAAAGTCTTGAAAGATCTTTATTTACTATTATGTTTTCTGCTTTAAAACATATTTTTAGAATTAAAAATTTACAAATCAAGTATGAATAATATAGTAATTCTTTCACTTTGGTTTTACACTAGTCTCAATGAGCTCTTTTGCAGAATACAATTTGATATATTTGCTGAGCCATTCATTTGAATTGTGATCAGCACTGTGGGGTAATGGACTATGCAGGATCTCTGTTTAAATGTACTGACTAAACGGACAAAAATGTACACACATAATTAATTATTTTACCAGATATTTCCCCACTCTCTAAATATATTATATGGAGAACAGTCTTTTTTAACCGACTCTAATCAGAAATACAGCAAGGCTTAATTCTGGCATTCTACAAATGGTAAATCTGGAGAAATATCCTAATAAGGAGATTTAAAAAACATATATAAATGGAGTAAAAATGAAAAGAAAGCTCATATAAGTGGAGAAAAAGAAGGTTGTTTCCAGTTTCAATAAGCCTCAGTTTCCTACAAGAATAAGTCAAATTTTCTTAGGCACGTACTGCCAGAATTGAGAAACATGTGGTTTATTACAATGAGTTCTCACATGATACTACCTTGCATAAGCCTAAGAGTGTTAAAAAAAAAAAAATGAAGAGTGAATGCAATTATAAGCATTTCATTTGTTGTTTGGTTATAAAATTTTGTTATCATAATCTCTATTATATCAATGACACTGTTGTTTGCAATAGATGTGACCTAAAAAAAATTTTGCAAAGTATACTAACCACATCAGCACTCAAAAAAATATATTCTGAGAATATATCATTCTTTTCTACTTAAAATGATTATAAATAAAACATTATGTTTGCCTTGTTGTCAAAAATTGTTGCTGTAAGTGATAAATCACTAAATTATACACTGATACGATACTGTATGTTAACTAACTGGAATTTAAATAAAACCTGAGAAACTTGTTGAAACATTTCACTTATAATGTTTTTCTCATCTCTCTGAAAAAAATACAATTAAAAATAGCATGGCTTATGTTAGTGTTCATTTTGAAAAATAATTTGATAATTTTATTTTATGTATTTTGTTTATTTTAATTAATTAATTAATTTCCAAGTTAGCATACAGTGCCACAATGATTTCAGAAGTAGATTCCTTAAGGCCCCTTACCCACTTCGCCCATCCCTCCCTCCCACAACCACTCCAGCAAACCTGTTTGTTCTATTTAAGAGTCTCTTATGTTTTGTCCTCCTCCCTGTTTTTATATTATTTCTGCTTATTTTCCCTTATGTTCATCTGTTTTGTATCTTAAATTTCTCCTATGAGTGAAGACATATATTTCTCTTTCTCTAATTTTGCTTAGCATAATATCCTCTGGTTCCATCCACATAGGTGCAAATGGCTATTTTATTTCAGTTTCTAAAGGACATTTTTTAAGTTAACTTATTTATTTTGAGAGAGATAGAGAAAGAGCACAAGTAGGGGAGGGACAGAGAGAAAGAAAGACAGAATCCCAAGCCATCCCCATGCCATCAGTGCACAGCCCTATGCAGGGCTCAAACTCACGAACCCATGAGATCATGAACTGAGCTGGGATCAAGAGTCGGACGCTTACCGACTGTGCCACCCAGGTACCCCATACTTGATAATGTTGACACAGAAATTTGTTTACAGTGTCATGAAGGTATAATTGATAAACGATAAGCTGCCCAATGTAAATGGTACAGTTTGATGAATTTTAACATACGTGAAACTAATGAAACTATCACCATAGTCAAGACAATGAATATCTCTATCATCCCCAGAGTCTAATTCTATTACCCACCCTTAGCAAGCCATCCTTCTTTTTACTTCAGTAACCAAAAAAAAGAAATAATCTGCCTTCCATTACTGTAAATTTTAGTTAGCATTTTCTAGATTAAAAAAAAAATTTTAATGTTTATTTATTTTTGAGAGACACAGAAACAGAATGCAAGTGGGTTAGGGGCAGAGAGAGGGAGACACAGAATCCGAAGCTGGCTTCAGGCTCTGAGCTGTCAGCACAGAGCCCGACGCAGGGCTCGAACTCACGAGCTGTGAGATCATGACCTGAGCTGAAGTCGGACTCTCAACCAACTGAGCCACCCAGGCACCCCTGCATTTTCTAGAATTTTATATAAGTAGATTCACACAACAGGTATGTTTTCTTGTTTGGAATTTTTCTTTTTTTTTTTTCCTGATTGAGGATAATGATTTTGATTTTCATTTTCATTCAAATTGTTGTATGTATTTATAGTTTTCACTTTTTTATTGATGAGTAGTATTCCATTGTGGGGACATACATTTTGTTTATATACTTACCCATGGATGGATACTTGGGTTGTGTCTACTTTGGGGAGATTTTAAACATAATTTGTTATGTGTATTTCTTGTACAAGAATTTGTATAGATACTTGTTTCCATTTCTATCGGAAAAATGCCTAGGAGTGAAATGGTGGGACTGTATGGTAAGCACAAATTTAACTTCAATGAACTCTCCAAATTTTTTTTTTAGGAAGTAAGTCTTATTTTCTTTTTTCTGTTTACTTATTTTTGAGAGAGAGAGACAGAGTGTAAGAGGGGGAGGGGCAGATAGAGAGGGAGTCACAGAATCCAAAGCAGGCTCCAGGCTCTGAGCTGTCAGCACAGAGCCTGACACAGGGCTCAAACCAACAATCCATGAGATCATGACCTGAGCTGAAGTCAGACACTCAACTGAGTCACCCAGGCACCCCTCCAAATATTTTAAAAATGGTTATACCATTTTACTTTTCTACCAACAGTGTATGAGACTCCCTCTGCTCTACATTCTCAAAGGCAATGCTTTTTAATCTTCCCCATTCTAGTGGCCATTTGGTATCTCCTCATGGTTTTAACTTGCAGAGCCTTAATAATAGTGATGGTGAGCAGTTTTGCCAAGTTTTTTACCCATATCTGTCTGTCTGTCTGTCTATCTATCTATCATCTCTTATCTTCAGTTCAAGTGTCTGGTCAAAATTTTTAACTCATTTTAAATTGGATTATTCTATTCATTCTATTATTGAATTCTCAAAATTCATTATATATTCTGGACATAGGTCCCTTATACATATATATTTGCAATTATTTCCTTCTAGTCTGTAGTTTGATTTTATTCTTCATAAGCTCCTTTTGGTGACCAAATGTTTTTAATTTTGATGAAGTTCAATCTATCAATTATTCTCTTCTTTAATGTCTTCTTGGCTTGGGATGCCATTAAAACATACCATAAACTGGGTGACTTAAGCAACAGAAATGTTTTTCTCATGGTTTCAGAGATTAAGATTCCAAGACCCCAGTGCCAGCATCATCAGGTTCTGGTGGGGAGTCTCATCCTGGCTTACATACAGCTGCTTCCTTCTCTCTGTGTGGTCACAAAGTCTTCTCTCTGCAAGTGCTTGGAAAGAGAGAGCCAGCTCTGCAATGTTTATTCTTTAAGGATACTAATCTCATCATGAAGGTCTCATCCCCATGAGCTCATCTCAACCTAATCACCTCCCTAAAGCCCCACCTCCAAATACCATCATATTGGGGTTAGGCCTTTGGCATATAAGTTTTGTAAGGACACAAATATTTAGTCCATAACACATAGCATGCTTTTGGTCTACTCACAATAGTCACTCTAAACCAAGATAATTTATGTTTTACTTCTATGTTTTCTTCCAAAAGTTTTATAGCTTAGCTTTTATATTTAGGTCTATAATCCGTTTCAAGTTAACTTTTGTATATTGTGTAAAAAATAAGGTTTAAAGTTTTGTTTTGTTTTGTTTGTTTTGTTTTGCATGTGACTATCCAACTGTTTCAGTTCCATTTATATATAAAATGACCTTGAATAGCTAAAACAATTTTGAAAAAGAGCAAAGCTGGAGGTATCACAAACCCAGACATCAAGATATGTTACAAATTATAGTAATCAAAACAGTATAGTACAGACACAAAAAGAGACACATAGATCAAGGAACAGTATAGACAGAACACAATTAAACCCGCACTTATATGGTCAACTAATCTATGACAAAGAGGCAAGATTATACAATGCTAAAAAGATAGTCTTTTTTAATAAATGGTGCAGGGAAAACGGGAGAGCTTGCAAAAGAATGAGACTGGACCACTTTCTTACACAATACACAAAAATAAATACAAAATGAATTAAAGACCTAAATGTGAGACCTCAAACTATAAAATTCCTAAAAGCAAGGGGTGCCTGGGTGGCTCAGTTGGTTCAGCATCTGACTCTTGACTTTGGCTCAGGTCACGATCTTATGGTTTGTGGATTTGAGCCCTGCATTGGGCTCTGCACGAACAGCAGAGAACCTGCTTGGGATTCCATCTCTCCCTCTCCCTTTGCTCCTTCTCTGCTCTCTCTCTGGCACTCTGTCTTTCTCAAAATAAGTTAAATAAACATTTTTTAAAAACTCCTACAAGCAAACACAGAAGTAATCTCTTAGTGACATATTTAAGGATATATATCTTCAGGAAAGGGAAACAAAAGCAAAAATAATGTATTGGGAGGATATCAAAAGTAAAAACATTTTGCACAGCAAAGGAAATCATCAACAGAAATAAAAGGCAATTTGCTCAATGGGAGAAGATATTTGCAAGTAATATATCTGCTAATGGATTAATACCAAAATATATAAAGAATCTATACAACTCAACACCAAAATACAAACAAGCAATCCCATTAAAAAATGGGTAGAGGGAGATCATGGGAAGATGGCGGCGTAGGAGGACGGTGGGCTCACTGCACGTACTGTTGATCACTTAGATTCCATCTACACCTGCCTAAATAACCCAGAAAACCACCAGAAGACTAGCAGAACGGAGTCTCCAGAGCCAAGCACAGCCAAGAGGCCCACGGCAGAGGATAGGAAGGGCGGCGAGACGGTAAGCGCTCCATGGACTGGTGGGAGGGAGCCAGGGAGGAGGGGCGGCCCTCTGGCCAAGTAGAGCCCCCGAGTCTGGCTGGCAAAAGTGGAGGGGAGGACCGAGTGTGTTCCAACAGCAAGAGGGACTTGACATCTGGAAGGTTATAAGCTGACAGCTCTGCTCAGAGAACGGGAGGGCTGGAGGACAATGGGAGGGAGAGTTGTTGAGCCTCGGAGGACAGAGCTCAACTTGGTGGGGAACAAAGGCGCTGGCCAGCGCCATCTCCCTCACACATCCCCACGCCAAAATCCCAAAGGGAACCAGTTCCTGCCAGGGAATTGCTTGCACCGGGCAAACACCCAAAGCTGTGCTTTTCGGATCCATCCCTCCTGCGGGTTTGACTCCCTCCCTGTGCAGCAAGGCCCTTCATGAAGCGGATCTCCAAAGGAAAAGCAAGCTGAGCCTACCCCTCCCGCCCCTGTGCAACCTGCCGATCCACCCCAGCTAATACGCCAGAACCCAACACCACAAGCCTGGCAATGTGCAAGTAGCCCAGACGGACCACGCCACCCCACAGTGAATCCTGCCCCTAGGAGAGGGGAAGAGAAGGTACACACCAGTCTGACTATGGGCCCAGCAGTGGGCTGGGGGCAGACATCAGGTCTGACTGTGGCCCGCCCACCAACGCAAGTTATTCAAGATAGTACAGGGGAAATGCCCCACAGTTCTGCACCATTCCAGGGACTATCCAAAATGACGAAACAGAAGAATTCCCCTCAGAAAAACATCCAGGAAATAACAACAGCTAATTAACTGATCAAAAATGATTTAAACAATAAAACAGAAAGTGAATTTAGAATAATTGTCATAAAATTAATCCCTGGGCTTGAAAACAGTATAAAGGACAGCAGAGAATCTCTTGCTACAGAGATCAAGGGACTAAGGAACAGCCAGGAGGAGCTAAAAAATGCTCTCAATGAGTTGCAAAATAAAATGGAGACAACTACAGCTCGGATTGAAGAGGCAGAGGAGAGAATAGGTGAACTAGAAGATAAAATTATGGAAAAAGAAGAAGCTGAGAAAAAGAGAGATAAAAAAATCCAGGAGTTTGAGGGGAAAATTAGAGAACTAACTGATGCACTAAAGAGAAATAATCTACGCCTAATTGGTATTCCAGAGGAGGAAGAGAGAGGGAAAGGTGCTGAAGATGTACTTGAAGAAATAATAGCTGAGAACTTCTCGGATCTGGGGAAGGAAAAAGGCATTGAAATCCAAGAGGCACAGAGAACACCCTTCAGACGTAACTTGAATCGATCTTCTGCAAGACATATCATAGTGAGACTGGCAAAATACAAGGATAAAGAGAAAGTTCTGAAAGCAGCTAGAGATAAACGTGCTCTAACATATAAAGGGAAACCTATAAGACTCGTGACCAATCTCTCTACTGAAACTTAGCAGGCCAGAAAGGAATGGCAGGAGATGTTCAATGTGATGAACAGAAAAAATATGCAGCCAAGAATCCTTTATCCAGCAAGTCTGTCATTTAGAATAGAAGGAGAGATAAAGGTCTTCCCAAACAAACAAAAACTGAAGGAATTCGTCACCACTAAACCAGCCCTACAAGAGATCCTAAGGGCGATCATGTGAGACAAAGTACCAGAGACATCGCTAAAGCACGAAACCTACAGACATCACAATGACTCTAAACCCATATCTTTCTATAATAAAACTGAATGTAAATGGATTAAATGCACCAACCAAAAGACATAGGGTATCAGAATGGATAAAAAAACAAGACCCATCTATTTGCTGTCTACAAGAGACTCATTTTAGACCTGAGGACACCTTCAGATTGAGAGGATGAGAACGTGGAGAACTATTTATCATGCCACTGGAAGTCAAAAGAAAGCTGGAGTAGCCATATTATATCAGACAAACGAGACTTTAAATTAAAGGCTGTAACAAGAGATGAAGAAGGGCATTATATAATAATCACAGGGTCTATCCATCAGGAAGAGCTAACAATTATAAATGTCTATGCACCGAATATGGAAGCCCCCAAATATATAAAACAATTACTCACAAACATAAGCAACCTTATGGATAAGAATGTGGTAATTGCAGGGGACTTTAACACTCCACTTACAGAAATGGATAGATCATCTAGACACATGGTCAATAAAGAAACAAGGGCCCTGAGAGATACACTGGATCAGATGGACTTGACAGATATATTTAGAACTCTGCATCCCAAAGCAACAGAATATACTTTCTTCTCGAGTGCACATGGAACATTCTCCAAGATAGATCACATACTGGGTCACAAAACAGCCCTTCATAAGTATACAAGTATTGAAATCATACCATGCATACTTTCAGACCACAATGCTATGAAGCTTGA
The DNA here is from genome assembly GCF_022837055.1 of Prionailurus viverrinus. NCBI lineage: Eukaryota > Metazoa > Chordata > Mammalia > Carnivora > Felidae > Prionailurus > Prionailurus viverrinus. The sequence goes on from NC_062578.1 coordinate 57,817,096, forward strand.
AATCAACCACAGGAAAAGGTCTGGAAAACCTCCAAAAGCATGGTGGTTAAAGAACACCCTACTAAAGAATGAATGGGTCAACCAGGCAATTAGAGAATAAATTAAAAAATATATGGAAACAAATGAAAATGAAAATACAACAATCCAAACGCTTTGGGATGCAGCGAAGGCAGTCCTGAGAGGAAAATACATTGCATCCAGGCCTATCTCAAGAAACAAGAAAAATCCCAAATACAAAATCTAACAGCACACCTAAAGGAAATTGAAGCAGAACAGCAAAGACACCCCAAACCCAGCAGAAGAAGAGAAATAATAAAGATCAGAACAGAAGTAAATAATACAGAATCTAAAAGAACTGTAGAGCAGATCAACGAAACCAAGAGTTGTTTTTTTTTAAAAAAATAAAAATTGATAAACCTCTAGGCAGGCTTCTCAAAAAGAAAAGGGAGATGACCCAAATAGATAAAATCATGAATGAAAATGGAATTATTACTACCAATCCCTCAGAGATACAAGCAATTATCAGGGAATACTATGAAAAATTATATGCCAACAAACTGGACAACCTGGAAGAAATGGACAAATTCCTAAACACCCACACTCTTCCAAAACTCAATCAGGAGGAAAGAGAAAGCTTGAACAGACCCATAACTAGTGAAGCAATTGAATCAGTCATCAAAAATCTCCCAACAAATAAGAGTCCAGGACCAGATGGCTTCCCAGGGGAGTTCTACCAGACGTTTAAAGCAGAGATAATACCTATCCTACTCAAGCTATTCCAAAACATAGAAAGGGAAGGCATACTTCCAGACTCATTCTATGAAGCCAGTATTACTTTGATTCCTAAACCAGACAGAGACCCAGTAAAAAAAGAGAACTACAGGGCAGTATCCCTGATGAATATGGATGCAAAAATTCTCAATAAGATACTAGCAAATCGAATTCAACAGCATATTAAAAGAATTATTCACCATGATCAAGTGGGATTCATTCCTGGGATGCAGGGCTGGTTCAACATTTGCAAATCAATCAACGTGATACATCACATTAATAAAAGAAAAGATAAGAATCATGTGATCCTGTCAATTGATGCAGAAAAAGCTTTTGACAAAATTCAGCAAGCTTTCTTAATAAAAACCCTCGAGAAGTCAGGACTGAAGGAACATACTTAAAGATATAAAAGCCATTTATGAAAAGCCCACAGCTTACATCATCCTCAATGGGGAAAAACTGAGAGTTTTTTCCCTGAGATCAGGAACACGACAGGGATGTCCACTCTTACCGCTGTTGTTTAACATAGTGTTGGAAGTTCTAGCATCAGCAATCAGACAACAAAAGGAAATCAAAGGCATCAAAATTGGCAAAGATGAAGTTAAGCTTTCACTTTTTGCAGATGACATGATATTATACATGGAAAATCCGATAGACTCCACCAAAAGTCTGCTAGAACTGATACAGGAATTCAGCAAAGTTGCAGGATACAAAATCAATGTACAGAAATAAGTTACATTCTTATACACTAACAATGAAGCAACAGAAAGACAAATAAAGAAACTGATCCCATTCACAATTGCACCAAGAAGCATCAAATACCTAGGAATAAATCTAACCAAAGATGTACAAGATCTGTATGCTGAAAACTATAGAAAGCTTATGAAGGAAATTGAAGAAGATTTAAAGAAATGGAAAGACATTCCATGCTCATGGATTGGAAGAATAAATATTGTCAAAATGTCAATACTACCCAAAGCTATCTACACATTCAATGCAATCCCAATCAAAATTGCACCAGCATTCTTCTCGAAACTAGAACAAGCAATCCTAAAATTCATATGGAACCACAAAAGGCCCCGAATAGCCAAAGGAATTTTGAAGAAGAAGACCAAAGCAGGAGACATCACAATCCCAGACTTTAGCCTCTACTGCAAAGCTGTCATCATCAAGACAGCATGGTATTGCCACAAAAACAGACACATAGAGCAATGGAATAGAATAGAAACCCCAGAACTAGACCCACAAACGTATGGCCAAATAATCTTTGACAAAGCAGGAAAGAATATCCAATGGAAAAAGGACAGTCTCTTTAACAAATGGTGCTGGGAGAACACCAGCACCAAATGCTGCTGCATGGACAGCAACATGCAGAAGATTGAAACTAGACCACTGTCTCACACCATTCACAAAAATAAACTCAAAATGGATAAAGGACCTAAATGTGAGACAGGAAACCATCAAAACCCTAGAGGAGAATGCAGGAAAAGACCTCTCTGACCTCAGCCACAGCAATTTCTTACTTGACACACCCCCAAAGGCAAGGGAATTAAAAGCAAAAATGAACTACTGGGATCATATGAAGATAAAAAGCTTCTGCACAGCAAAGGAAACAACCAACAAAACTAAAAGGCAACCAACGGAATGGGAAAAGATATTTGCAAATGATATATCGGACAAAGGGCTAGTATCCAAAATCTATCAAGAGCTCACCAAACTCCCCACCCAAAAAACAAATAACCCAGTGAAGAAATGGGCAGAAAACATGAATAGACACTTCTCTAAAGAAGACATCTGGATGGCCAACAGGCACATGAAAAGATGCTCAACATCGCTCCTCATCAGGGAAATACAAATCAAAACCACACTCAGATATCACCTCACACCAGTCAGAGTGGCCAAAATGAACAAATCAGGAGACTATAGATGCTGGCGAGGATGTGGAGAAACGGGAACCCTCTTGCACTGTTGGTGGGAATGCAAATTGGTGCAGCCACTCTGGAAAACAGTGTGGAGGTTCCTCAAAAAGTTAAAAATAGACCTACCCTATGACCCAGGAATAGCACTGCTAGGAATTTACCCAAGGGATACAGGAGTACTGATGCATAGGGGCACTTGTACCCCAATGTTTATAGGAGCACTCTCAACAATAGCCAAATTATGGCAAGAGTCTAAATGTCCATCAACTGATGAATGGATAAAGAAATTGTGGTTTATATACACAATGGAATTCTACGTGGCAATGAGAAAGAATGAAATATGGTGCTTTGTAGCAACGTGGATGGAACTGGAGAGTGTGATGCTAAGTGAAATAAGCCATACAGAGAAAGACAGATACCATATGGTTTCACTCTTATGTGGATCCTGAGAAACTTAACAGAAACCCATGGGGGAGGGGAAGGTAAAAAAAAGAGGTTAGAGTGGGAGAGAGCCAAAGCATAAGAGACTCTTAAAAACTGAGAACAAACTGAGGATTGATGGGGGGTGGGAGGGAGGGGAGGGTGGGTGATGGGTACTGAGGAGGGCACCTTTTGGTATGAGCACTGGGTGTTGTATGGTAACCAATTTGACAATAAACTTCATATATTGAATAAAAAATGGGTAGAGGACCGGGGCGCCTGGGTGGCTCAGTCAGTTAAGCGTTGGACTTTGGTTCAGGTCATGATCTCACTGCTCATGAGTTGGAGCCCATGTCAAGCCCCATATGAGGCTTTGTGCTGAGAGGTTGGAGCCTGGAGCCTACTTTGGATTCTGTGTCTCCCTCTCTCTCTGTCCCTCCCCTGTTCTCTCTCTCTCCTTCAAAAATAAATAAACATTAAAAAATAATGGGTAGAGGACCTAAATAGATATTTTTCTAAAGAAGATAAATAGATGGCCCATAGACATAGAAGAAGATATTCAACGTCACTAATCATCAGGGAAATGTCAATGTAAATCACAATGAAATATCTCATGCCAGTCAGAATGACTAGTATAAAAAATACAAGAAATAACAATTGTGAGTGATGATGTAGAGAAAAGAAAACTCTCATGCACTGTTGGTGGGAGTGTAAACTGATACAACTACTATGGAAAACAGTATGGTGGGGTTCTTCAAATAATTAAGAACAGAAATACTATATGGTCCACTGCTGTGTATTTACCCTAAGAAAGCTGGAATACCAATTTGAAATGATATATGCACTCCTACATTTTTCGCAACATTATTTGCAATAGACAACCCAAGTCAAGCACCTACCGATAGATGAACAGATATAAAAGATGTGTATACATACACACACAGAGGAATATATCACATGAATAGATGAAATCTTTCCATGTGTGAGAATATAGATGGACCTAGAGGGTATTATGATAAGTGAAATCAGTCAAAGACAAATGCCATATGATTTCACTTATATGTGGAATCTAAAACCAAACCAACCAAACAAACAAACAGATTCTTAAATACAGAGAATAAACTATTGGTTGCCAGAGGGGGGTGGGGGGATGGGCTAAATAAATCGAGGGGAGTTGGAGGTACAAAATTCCAGTTATACAACTAATAAGTCACAGAGATGAAAACTACATCATAAGGAATATATCAATAATATAATAATGTTGTTTGGTGACAGATGGCAACTACGCTTACTGTGGGCATTGAGCTATGTATAGAATTGTTGAATCAATATGTTGTACACCTGAAACTAATATAACATTGTAGGTCAATTATACTTTAATAAAAAAATAATCAAAAATATTTTACACAATTTTTCCATTATCCCCATAAAATTATTTCAGTGATAACTAAGCAATATATCTCTTTGTGTCAAATTAATCATGTCAAAACATCTCAGCAATCTCATGATTGGCCTAATGACTTGAGGACAAAACAAACTGGGACCAAAACTCAGTTCATAAATAATGGCATTAAGGCATAGATGCTAAGATTAATGAAGAATTTTTCCCCCTATGGACGCATATTGTTAGTAGAAGGTAATTACAAAAGTCTAATATTTCTTTGTTTCCATTCCCAAAACAGCAAAGAATATTGAATATTATTTACTCAACTATTACTTTCAATGAGTAGATACCCTCTTAGATCCATTCGTAATGGTTTTCCTAGCAACTATGTTGTAAAAATAAAGAAATATATTCAATTCTGAAAACACTGGATTGTAATATACATCTTCCCTTTTTTCTATGTTGAATGATTAAACAGCAAGGAAATGACAGTGTGTCAATCAAGGCCCATTTCGTTATAAGTGATAAAAATTGAACTAGCCTCAGCTTAAACGAGGAGAAGTTTATAATCACAAGATTGGATAAACGAAGATCTAGCATTCCCTTCAGGTGTTTAGGTGTTTCAGTTATGCCCACAATACAGTTTTCATTCTTTCCATTTGTAGATTCTGCTTTGTCTCTGTAGGCAAGTTATTGACATAAGGTAACAAAAGTTGACCCCCACTAGTGCAAGTTAACTGATCCTTAGAGTTCACAATCTCAGAAAAGAGATTTTCTTTCACCCAGAATCTATATCAATTGCCCCAGTTCCTGGACCGATAACCATATCAAAGGGAATTCTGATTAGTTCAGTCCAAACCTATAGCACTATACAGAATTGGAAGAGATAAGGTTCATTAAAGCCTAGAGTAGCTCAGTTAGTAGGGGAAAAAAAAGTGGAAGGATTGTTCAGCAAACAGAAAAGCAGCTGCAGGCAGAGAGAGAAAAAAAATGTACTCCTTGGAATTAATATATACCAAAAAAAGTTTTTTTTAATAAAACACATATGAATATATGTTTTGGAATTATTACCTATTTTATAACCTAGAAAAGAGGCTAACAAAATATAAAAAGACAACCTTAATCCAAGCAGAGATATGGAGAGTTATAGCCAAAGAAAAAAATTAAAACTTGCTAAATATTTACCTTTAAGTAAAAATGCCCAGATGATTTTATAGCTAAGTTCTCTCTTCCTCTCAAAGATATGTAACTGTTCTGTTATTCAGACTATCGCAGAGCATTGACAAACTCCCTCATTCTGTGACTGCCACAATCATAAAACTAGCAAGAAGAAACTGTAATCCAATTCACATATTTAATTAGATACAAAAATTATAATCAAATTCTTAGCAAATTGAATCTGAGAGTGTATCAAAAGATCAGATATTATGTTCAAGAAGATTTTATTGCAGTAGTAGCTTGTCCCAGCCATCAGGAAGCCTATGAACATAGTTAAAGGAGTGACTTGGTTAAATACGCACTCGTGTCATTGAATGGAGAAAAGTGACCCTAGCACCTATTCTTTTGTTACTTAATTTTTTTAATGTTTTTTTTTTTTCATTTTTGAGAGAGACAGAGACAGAGACAGAGACAGAGCATGAGCGGGGGAGGGGCAGAGAGAGGCAGACACAGAATCCAAAGCAGACTACAGGCTCTGAGCTGTCAGCACAGAGCCCGAAGCACGGCTCGAACCCACGAACTATGTGATCATGACCTGACCCAAAGTCAGATGCTTAACCAACTGAGCCTGAGCCACGCAGGTGCCCCCCACCCCTCTTATCAGCTATTCTTAAAAAAACTCAGAGTAAAACAGGACTAAGAAGAATGTAGGCAGACTTGGTAAAAAGACTCTTTTCCACATATCTGTGTCAAGTATCATATTAAACATTAAAATAATAAAGTCACTGTCATCAAAAGAAGAAATGGACAGAAATGCTACTTCTCATCAGTATAATTTAACAGGGTTTGAGGAATTCCAATCTGTTCCTACAATAGACGTCCGGCAACAGTGCTGTTACAACTTTGGGGATAAAGACAGATATGCTAAGAAAGGTGAAGAGAATGAAAGGACGCATCTGAGTCTCAGATGACGATGTGAAGCAATCATCCAACATCAGTATCTACTCTTTCCTAGACATGTCATGTGAGAATAGTAAACCCATATTTAAGACAATAGTAGTTGAGTTTTTTTAATAAATAAATTTCCTAATAAATGCCTTCCCACTGTTACAGTGCATAATTATCAAAGAATTAAGTACTATGGCTAAACACTACACAGATATGTAAAACTCAACAACTCGTCTTTATAATAGAAATATAGTAATAAGATAAAATATAATAGTTATTTCTAATCAGTTATAAAGGGAAATAGAAAAATAAACATACTACTACAATCTACCAAAAAAGTAAAAAATATTTAGAAATATAGCTGTCATAAATGAAAAAGAAACTGTATATATATATTATTTATATATATTTATATTTATATTTATAAATATTATATATTATATTATAATATATATTATATATTATATATTATATAATATATATATAAATATATAATATTTATATTTATAAATATTATATATTTATATATATATATATTTATATATTTATATATATATATAAAACATAGGGTGACTGGGTGGCTCAGTCCATTGAGCATCCAACTTTGGCTCAGGGCATGATCTCATGGTTTGTGAGTTTGAGCCCTGTGTAGAGCTCTGTGCTGACAGCTCGGAATCTGGAGCCTGCTTTGGATTCTCTATCTCCCTCTCTCTTACTCTACCCCTCCCCAACTTGTGCTGTGTCTCTCACTCTCAAAAATAAACAAATCAACATTAAAAAAATAGATAAAAACATAAAATTTAAATCTAAGAAGACAAAAGATGACTTGGTGAGAAGGCATTACGTAGGTTTTTTTTTGTTTGTTTCTGTTTTGTTTTTGTGTGTGTGTGGTTTTTTTTGTTTTTTGTTTTTTTGAGAGAGTGCAAGGGAGGGGTAGAGGGAGAGGGAGAGAGAGACTCTCAAGCAGGCTCCACACCAGACACAGGGCTGGATCCCATGAACTGCAAGGTCACGACCTGAGCTGAAATCAAGAGTCAGATGCTTAACCAAGTGAGCCACCCAGGTGTGCCAAGACATTACCTAATTAAATCAATATAGACCAAAGCAATATATAAAATTAATATAATACAATTAATACAATTAAAATTAATACAATTAATACAATTCTAATGAAAATCACAAATACTATTTTATGTAATTCTACAAAATTATTTTACAATAAAGGTGAAAGTTAGGTGTATGCGAATTGTCATGGAAATTTGAAATACAAAAATAGTGGCAGGAAGATGTGCCCAGAAGATATTTTAAAAAGAAAACCTTAAGACTAGTGAAATTGAAGCAGTATGGTTTGGCAGAAAAAAAATAGTTAAATGATATATAATACATATACATATATATTTATATGTATGTATGTGTGTGTGTATACGTGTGTGTGTGTGTATAGTAACTTTAATAAAATCGTTAAAAGACGTACAACACCTATACAAGTCCAAATGCAATAAATAAAAGGAATAATACGTTTGATTAGAACAGGAAGAAACTAAAAACTTGATATCATTTCAATTTCATGGAATCAAAATAGACTGCAAGAAAATACTTGCAGTGTATGGACAAACTAAGGGTTACACCCCTAATGTGCCCAAAGTGCTTACAACTTGTTAAGAGTACACAGACAAACCAAGAATAGGCTAACTTATATTGTGTATCCATCAGAATATACTAGGTTATGCGAGGATAACAAATTAACCCAGAAATTCTAGAGGCTTAGCAAAACAAAGTTTATGTCTTGTGCATGCAACGTATGCTATATAGTTGGGGAAATGGGGTGGGGAGAAGACCTCTGCTCTCCACAGTCCCTCAGGAACACAAAGTGAAGGAAGCAGCATCAATTTGTAGCTGTTCTACCTGGAAGATATGGCCTCATTGTTCCTTTTGAAAGGGGAACAACAGTATAATTCAATGCTTTGGCCTAGGAGTGATTACAGTCACTTATTTACACTTTAGTAGTCACATGGCCACACTTAACTTCAAGAGGACAGGAAAGTTTAATTCTCTGTTCACCCAGAATTAGAGGAAAAGTCAATAAGTTGTGACCATTAATAATGCCTTACGAAGAGCACAAAGCTGAAAAATTTCAAAGAGGATGAAATCCAGGTGGTTAATCCAATAAATCTATGACAAGATGTTCAATAACCCTGTAGCTATTAAATTCAATAATACTGTGTTTATAACACATCAGATTGGCAAACACCTAACAGATTAGTAGTATTCCATTTTAGGTTGTAGGGAAAAACCTCATTTTTACACTTCTGAGGAAGTGAAAATATAAAATTTAGGGAATAATTACTTAAGATGCATTACTTATTTCAATATCCATACTATTTTCAGAATCTGCTTCCTCAGTAAAACAGAAAAAAAAATGTATGGAAACTTGTACAAGAATATTTATTTCAACATTTTAATATCATAATAAAGGTAATGACCAAAATGACTACTGACTCATGTCAAATTATGGCGTGTACATTTTGGGGGTTATTGTGCAGTCATCAGATGAAGGCCAATCCATACAATTGGGCTGGAAAGACAGTCATGATATATTTACAAATGAAAGGCAATCGGAAAGTAATATGGTAGTATCATAGAAAAATAAAGATACAAGAAGAAAGGAGAGAGAAAGAAGAGAAGGAGAAATCAAGAAAACAGCAGGAAAAAGAAGAAAAATGTGCTGTTATAAGCATAAAGCATAAAACCTAGATGCCTGATTTGTGTGTCACGATTTTTGTTGTAGAAATTATTAAAGTATCATCAGAAACTACCTACAAAATGTTCTAATTAACCTTCCCAAAACACTATTTGATAGATTTAAGAAGAATGATACCTCCAGAATTAAACATGCACTTTAAAGAAGCAAAGTTTGCTGTTATTGTTTTTATTAAATTTGAACTTCAATTTGGGTCACACGCTTGGAAGTAATTGTCTAATTTTCAAATCATTGGTATCAATCCATCTTACCTGTGGCATATGCCCTTATTACTAAAAACTTGCATTTTGGCAACTAATGGGATCTCTATCCCTCAGTTCTACAATGAGAGAAAGGACTGTCCATTCACTTTAAACTGTAAAAATTAATGATCCTAAATATTTAAGTAAAATAATCATCTTTCATGAAAATTTCCATTTCAAAATTTTAGGTCATCTAATGAAAGCAGATGGCTTCATCAAAATTTTAAATTCTAGCCATGTACTTTAGTTGAGAGCTATTTTAATATTTAAATATCTAAATAACTTTAAATAAGCTAAGATTTATGGACAGAATATAAGTTTCTAAAAAGCAGCAGTCAAAATATAGAGTTCACAGTCATCTTGATTTTGCCAGCCACTAGCCATGCGATCTTGAACAAATTGTCTAACTTGCCATGCCTCAATTACTTCATCTACACAATAGGAATAATAATACTAACTGCCTTGCAGATTTATTGCAGTTGATTACATGAGATGATGTATGTGCTTAAAACAGTGCATGCTGTTAACACTTGCTGTTAACGCTATATGGTTGAGAATGCACACTGTCACACGACTGAAAATTAGGCAATCAATTAAAAAACCTGATTTTTTTTTAAATTTTTTTTTCCAACGTTTATTTATTTTGGGGACAGAGAGAGACAGAGCATGAACGGGGGAGGGGCAGAGAGAGAGGGAGACACAGAATCGGAAACAGGCTCCAGGCTCTGAGCCATCAGCGCAGAGCCTGACGCGGGGCTCGAACTCACGGACCGCGAGATCGTGACCTGGCTGAAGTCAGACGCTTAACGGACTGCGCCACCCAGGCGCCCCAAAACCTGATTTTTAAGATGAGGAGATAATATCACTCTCAGAACTCTATAAAAGCTGGAGATTTGGAGTGTCTGGGCGGCTCAGTAGGTTAAGCGTCCGACTTTGGCTCAGGTCATGATCTCACGGTTCTTGAGTTTGAGCCCCACATGGGGCTGTCTGCTGTCAGCCAGATCCTGCTTTGGATCCACTGTCTCCCTCTCTCTGTCCCTCCCCTGCTCGCGTGCTCTCTCTTTCTCTTTCTTTCTCAAAAATAAATAAACATTAAAAAAAAGAGATTTTTCTTTATATGCCTCTGTCATGGACTTTCAGCTGTCTTACTAAATATCTCTAAAGAATATAAACTTACCCTCTGGAAATAAAAATGTACAGACATTTGAAATCAAGTGGCTTTTGTTGTGTATGTGTGTTTTTTTATGTGTAGTTTTATGTGTAGCTGATGAGACAATGGGAGCTCAGTAATTTCACTCAATCTTGTGGTATCCTTACACTTTTTACACTGATTAGGGTCTTCAGCTTGTCTTCAGGCTTTAACCTTTCTGCTTCCCCAAAACCCTTAACCTCCACACAGAACGTAATATTTCATAATGGAGAGCATCATGAAATCATGAAGTTACATCGAGGTTCTGCATTTAGTTAATGATCTGATACCTGGGTCCATTCATTCACACACCCACAAATATTTACTGAGTGGTTATTATGTGTTAGGCACTGTGCTAGATACTGAGAATACAACAGTGAACAGAACAGACCAAAGTTGCTACATCATAGTGCTTATATCCTAGTCATTTTTCTGATCTGTAAAATTGAGTAGTAATTGATACCTCTTGAAGTTTTAAGTAGATTTAATGAGTTAATGTAGGCAAAGTGATTGCAATATACAAGGTTCTTAGTAATTATTAATTATACTTTTAATGTTGCTTAGGTCTTCTTAGATGAAGATGAAAATATATTTTAAAAAATAGCACAGTGTTAATGGATGCTAATAAGTCCAGTGGGGGGTGGGGGGAACTATCTTTTCTTCTGGTTAATATACATTTGAAATAATGACAATATAAAACAAGAAAACAAAATTAATGTCTCTAAGGCTAATGTGGCAACATACATAGCTATGTTATTCTTCCTTTTTAGCAGGAACACCTAATGTCATATCTTGAATCATAGTTTTGGCAAACTCACAAATTTCCTGCAGAGCAGGATGGCTGTGATTTGTTATACCCAATATGGACATTACTGGTTTTAACAAGTAACGGAATATCATTAAACTTCTCAAGAATACAGTGTTTATCTTATTCATTTCTGCTATAGAACACAGTACTCAGCATACTGTCACGTACATAATAAATATTAAGCGAAGTTTAAATGAATAAGAATGAATTGCATTTCTATTAAGGAACTTTTTTTTTTTTTTGCTTCAAACACCTGTTGCCTTTTTATAGTTTAAGATAGTTAATGTGCAAATTCTAAGATTAAAGCACTGATAGTCCCAAAGATTAAAACTGAAATTCTAAAGGTAATGACAACTGGCTCAGTCGGTTAAGCATTCGACTCAGTTTGGCTCAGGACATGATCTCACTCTTGGTGAGTTTGAGCCACGCATCAGGCTGTGTGCTGACAGTGTAGAGCCTGCTTGAGATTCTCTCTTTCTCCCTCTCTCTCTGCCCCTCCCATGTCTCTGTCTCTGTCTCAAACAAATAAGCTCAAAAATAAAATGAAGATTAAAAAATTAAAAAAAATAAAGATATGACAACTTAATTAGGCAACTATGTGTCATTTTATATTTACAGATACATTGTTGGTCTCTACATCAAAGTATGGTCTTAAAAAAGTGATTTTCAAACAGGTTTTTTGGAGCATTAGGGTTTCCTTGTACTCAGAGGAAATGAGGGGCAGTCTGATCAATGGGGGTGCCAATCCTCCTTCCCACCCCTTCCACCAAAGCCACCCAGCTTTTAATCTTTTTCTATTTTGGGTTTCTTAATAGGAGATGTCATTGGAATCTTATTTTCTTTTAAAGCAAGTTTTAGAAGAACTGTCACAGGCAATGAGCACAACATAATATATACATACATATATTAAAAGAAAATATGCCGTAAAATCTATGTTTAATTTACAGGAGAGCTAAGTCAATGCTGTCTCATGCAAAATCTACAGATGACAAAAAGAAGACATCTTTAGATCAATCTGGAAAGTTTTTATAGCAGGTGTTCCATTTAGAACCAACACACTACTTAACACAGAGCGTGGTAATTATGAAAATTATTTTTAGTAGGCGAAGCTGCTGAAGCTATCTGCACATCAAAATTTGAAACTTCTCAAAATGAACCCTGCTTCAACTTTGAGCTCAGGTTTTAAATCATGGAGAATGCAAAAGTATGATTTTCACAGTAGGAAAAAAAAATCATGGTAAACTAAATTTTTAAGGACATATTTTACCCTATATTACATCACATTTACAGGTTAAATCATTTGTTCAGTTTTACTAATCGCCCATGATGACATAGCAAAAGGTTGCTAATGGAAATATGAAGATGAATGTGACATATTTCCATCTGGTAAGATAATGTGTGCGTGTGTGTATATATAATATATGGTACAGGTCTTATAAAACAGAGGAAGTGTTATTTTGTGATAAGAAGAATTAAGAAAGACTTCCCAGAAGAAATGTTTGAATTTTGTCTTGCAGGGTGAGTGATGTGATGCTAATAAAATAAGAATAGAGACCCAGAGAGAATTGTCTGCATGTGCCCAGAGGAGAGGTAAGAAACAACTTGCTGGGATGGAGGGTTGCAGATACTTTGAGAAAACTGGATTATAGAAAGAAAAAGACAGGCTGAACAAAGCTGGAAGGTAAAATCTCTAGAAGTTGTGGACTTTATCTCTAAGCAATGAAAAGTATGAAAACACCTATGGCTGGAGTGTCACGTGACACTTCCTTGCTGCTAGAGATCATTCACGGTGCAGAGGAGGTTAGATTAGAATAGAGGGAAGAGACAGGGACGAGTAAAGGCATCATTCACTAAGAATCTCCCGTGTTGGTTTCAATTTTCTCATCTCTGTAGATATTCGTGCTTGAGTGGTTGGTTATGTTTTTCTGTGCCACTGTATTACGATCTTCCTGAGAGACTACATCTGGCTCTTCTTTCTATATTCAACAACTCATTCAGTAGCCAACACACAGTAGATCCTTAGGAGACTTTTTTTTTTAATTATGTGTTGAAAACTGGGCAGAAAGAAAACAAATTAATTGTGCTCCTTTATAATCTACCTCAGCTCTTGAACTGCAGCGGAGTGGAGAGCTTTGTAAATATGGTTGGAACTCCTCTACTTCTCCAGCAAGTTTTATGAGCCTTAACAACTGTGTTCTTTGTGGAAGCATTATCATTAATGATTTATATAGTTTCTAAGGATTACACAACTATAGGTTTTCTGACAGGTAACCTTCATAGGGTGAAGAAAATAATAAAACCAAGAGGAATACAAAGATGCCACCTTCATTTAGTGATTTAGAGTGGAAAAATTTTTCAAATGAAAACGTCAACATGCAGAGACTTTTAACAAAAGCTGACCATTCTTGAAAGGTTGCGATTCTGTTGTATTTACTGAGACAGATGTGGATTTTTAAATGGAGGAGGGATATATTTAAAATTATAATCAGGCTAACCTTTTTATTTTTTTGTAACTGACATTTATACAGATTTCCTGAACTATTCAAATTAATATAGTACCAAATTTAGTCACAAGTTAAAAACACTGAGTGCATGTGTTCTGTCTCCCTGACAACATCATGCATTCATTTCCATGTGTCCAGATACAAAGGCATGGCAAGCCACTGTTTGAAAAAGGAAACTGATTAAAAATTATTATAATGCAAGTAAGAGAATTTTTAACAGCTCTTGTTTAAATTGATAAGACAGAGAAAAATGATTTTTACCACGACAGAAATAATAAAATCTGGCAACATAATGTTCTGCTGCTTTCTTATACATTTTCATTTTTAAGGTATAGATTTCAAGTGAATTTATTAACATTGATATATTTTTCAGTGAGGGTTCTATATTTGCATTTCTAATATACATGTTGTGTGTATATATCCACTGTCTCTATTTGCTTTTAACCAAGGTCCACCATGTGTCATGGTCATTTGCGATGTTACAATGTTTGCATCTATCTCTTATAAATGGAACCAGAACAAAAGATTTTGTTATACCCAGGTCATTTGTCATCAGTCTGGATCACTGCCAATACCGGGGTGGGCGGTAGCAATTTAACACATTTGTGACCCATCACTTACATAGGAATCGATCATTTGAACACCAAGACCATGTATCTGAGCTAAAAGAATAACTGATAGATCCCTCCAATCCCCTCAAAAAGCGGTGCCCTAAATTCTTTGGGGAATTAAATCCTTTACTTTGGATTTAAGTATTTAATCATCAGTATATTACTTTCATCAGGCAAATTGTATAAATGTATAAAACTACATTGTCTGTTCTGGGAAAGGCGAGGAGTCCAGAGTGACTAAAATAGAGGGAAATTACAGTAGCCTGGGGGAGAGATGAAGTATGCAAAATAGACACATCCTAAAGGAAAAGAAGAAAGCCAGTCCTATTTTTACTTAAAGAGAAGTGAAATCAACATTTATAGTTAAATTTAAAAAAGAAGCATTTTGGTAGAATATATTCTTGCTTATGTTCTGGGAAACTTTTATTTCTAGATGCAATTAATCTCGAATTTAAAAGTATCCCCTGGTGGTATTAAGATAGCATATTTCCCACAGTAGCAATCCATCATTACCTTTGTAGTTAACCTTGAAGCCAACAGATCCAACACTTTCATCTGTTTGAAGGTGCAGCCACATTTGGCTACTCATGCTCACTATCAAGTCTGGCACAAAGCTTCCAGTCAGCCTAAAAGAGAGATGGACGGAGAAGAGAGAAATGTGTTATTAAAACATTCTCTGCATGCAAATTATGAGACAGAACTGTTTCTCAGTATTTTCTTGGCTAGAAAAAAAAAGACTGTCAGATAAACTCGCCTTGATATAATAGAACAAACCACACAATTTAGTGATCGAGATTTATTATGAGCAAGTGCCAGTTCATGTGTTTAACTAGGTTAGGTCTTTCATAACCCTGAGGCAAGATACTAAATTTTAGACTATCAGAGAATCTTATACTTCTTTTGAACTGAAAAGAAAAAAAGGATCTAAAAAAATCTTTATTTTTTTTAAAACACCAGGCATGCTCTTTATTTTAACCTTTCAAGTTTTACAGAACGCTGTTCTAAAGAAATATTGTAGAAAAACACTCAAGCACTGTGCAAAACAATAAAATGGCATGGAATATAATATATCCCTTTGCAATACTGATATCAGACTACCTATGTCATGTATTTTTGTCTTACTGCAAACAGTTTTACCTTAGAAACATGCTGCTAGTTTGATGCAGCATCACTGGATCTATGCATTAATAATCTCATTCAGTAATGCTCAATTTTTTAACCTTAAAAAGGGGAATTACCTCATGTTTCCCTCTATCATTAATTATGTTACAGTCACACGTTTGAACCAAAGCCAAGGGTCATATAAAGGAAGAAAGCAAATGAGTAAATAAGACTTTGGGCGAGGGGGAGTTTGTCAAGAATAGGAAGAGGAAAAAAAAAATGGATTCACTGCTGAGTAAAATATCCGTATTAGTAAAGACTTCTAAATTATATACTGAAAGATAGGCTTTTAAAAGAAGGAATTCTTAAGTGTTTACCTACTTTGTTGCTAGACCATGAGGATTGCTGGAAAATTACATGAGGAGAGAAGCTACAAATTTCCCCTCCAAAATAAAATGGGTACTTAAGAGAACAGGCATTTGGATGGAGGCTACACTACAATTAAACCAGCAGAGGGCAGCACGGATGCCCATATCCTCAAAGTGACCATGACGGCAAAATGCTCTGCTCATTACTCAGCCACCCAAACTGCAAAATATCGTCAGCAGACTGCATTAAATATAGCTGTGTCACTAGTGTCCAGTGTGACAGAATTTATGGGAATCTGTCACAAATAACCTCAGCTAAATACAATGATTTAATTATGGGGTTATATGTGATACTGAGGAATACTGGTAAGATATAAAGATACTATAAAATATTATGGAATCTTAAAGCGTATTCATTTTCTTCCTGCCAAAGCAAATGTAAAATTATTATAATATAAAAGATTTACATACATACATTATCCTTTATGTATATCTGTATATACACCTTTGTACACATATCTATATATGTCCACACGCACACACCCCATCATTTGAAAAGATGTTTCATTGCTTCTGGGTCTTCTGGCTAAAAGATCATGCAGTTAAACTTTGTGGCATACGAACTTCCAATTTTCAAATTGGTGAGTTGATAAGTACTACTCTTCTGAGCTATAGTAGAGAGACAGGTTTATTTAGGGGCAAGAGTGAGGACTCAACCTCAGAGACATGACAGAAAGTAAAATCATTTCACTGTGAAATGGGCATGAGAGCTTAACACTCGAGGACATATGTCAGGCACACCATATCAAGTGCACCAACAATCTATCTCACATCAATTATTAAAGGTTGTTTTCATGAGAGGATTGAATTATTATTTACTTTACTATGTTTTCATTTCTTTTTCAGTCCTGAACTTTTACCAGTCCCAAACTTCTGGCATGATAATTGTGTCAGTTCATAAAAAACAGTTAACACATACAGTCTAAACTGTCCCCTGGCTAACTTGTTTCCCTATGATCCTACCCAGTTCCCACCTCATGGCTGGTGTAAGAATAAATAGAAATCTTAAAAATAATAATAATTTAAAATGTCCATGATGCAGGGCACGTGGGTGTCTCAGTTGCTTAAGCATCTGACTTTTGATTTTGGCTCAGGTCGTGATCTCACAATTTGTGAGATCCAGCCCTGCATCGGGCTCTGCGCTGATGGTGCAGAACCTGCTTAGGATTCTCTCCCTCCTCTCTATCTCTGCCCCTACCCCACTTGTGTGCTTGCCTTCTCTCTCTCTCTCTCTCTTCCAAAATAATAAATGAATAAATTCCATTATGCTAAAGGAGAAAACCCCCTTCTCTTTAGCATTTCCTTTAGAAAATTTGAAATCATAAATATCTGTTTTTTTCAAATGTATATAAATATTTTAAGTCAATTAAGCCTCTTGCCAATGCTGGATATTGTGAATGTCTGTCTTGGAGGCCTGGGTGCTATCTCTTTGAAAGGCAAACATCAAGGAGGATGTTGCCTTGTTTCCCCGCTTTTGTGGGAATTTAAGTCTAGCCACATAATTCCATGATGTAACTCCCTGTCCATCTTAAAGATTGGAAAAGTTTTATCTTTAATTTTTTTTGGATAAGACAATGAACATGCATCTAAGTGACTGTATCTGCCTGACTATATAAAAGGGCGAGATTTATTTCTCTGCAATCTCCTTAGTGGCTTGCCCATGATACACACACATCACAGTCTGGTGTAATGCTTATTTAATATTAAAACTGTTTTGTTCATTCTTACATTCTGTGGACAGCATTGACTAGGCTGACGGGAGATTTTCTCTTTAATTATATTTCCCCAACAATTTGGTGATGAGGATGGGATACAAGGGCAGTTTTTGAATTAAATGGACCAGCTAAAAGTCTTGTGGTCACAAACAGTCTGGTAAAATGCTTTGGATTATAAAGTCTCTCTTCTAGCATTCTGCTTTTTTGAAATACTATCTGAATGAACTACTCTCTCAAATTCAAGGTTTTATTATTAGGAAACAAGGGTAAATTGGGCTCTACAATCCCATCAATATCTTGATTAGCTCTGATGGTGAAAAATATGGGATGCTTGCAGTTCATTCTTTTAAACAGGTACTGTCTCTCTGTCACATTTGGAATAATGGAAGGATCTCGTCTTTCAGGATTTTTGAGGGTTTTAGGAGGGCATCATCCCAAGGAAACTGAATACTTGTATTTATTGTATAGATATCATTCTAAGAGGAAAGTTAAAAATGATTTGGACAGTCAGAGTAAAGATTGAAAAGAATGGAAGAAAAAAACCCTGACAATTCAAGTGACTTTCTCTTTCACAGAGCCTCTGCCTTCTTTCCTCTGTTGTCTCTGCTCCCTCTGTTTACCCCCGTCTCTTTCTCCTTTAAATTTACAGCCCCACACTTGGGGATGTGGACTAGCTACCATGTGGAATTCTGCAACCAGCCGATTTTGCTCATTTGACAGACCAAGCATGTTGGGGACCAGACGAAGACCCACCAACCACATTAAAGAGTAGCCAGGTATCCACTATCTTCCATAACTGTGGAAGAACGAAGCGTTCAGGAGACCCACTGAAAGACACTGACACAGCCTTTCTTCTAAAGGTGAGCTGGGAGAAACCACAGTGTTATAAACAGAAGACACGTGAATCCCCTATTATTCTCCATATAGCATTTGTTGAGACTTTTATAGAATTTACTAGCATGATTCTAGGGGCAGGTGAAAATCGTCCTCTGGCTCTACCCACCTTTATCTTAGCTCTTGTCCTGACTATCCAAGCTCAAATTAAGGAAAAAGGGGGGTGGGTAGAATGGAAAGGACAACTATTACTCAAATCTTACCAGTAGTTACTCAGTTTGGGGACAATCAGAACAAATATTAAAAAAGAAAATGAAAAGTTAAAACCTGCTAGTTAACTGTTAAGACTGTTTACGTCACTGGTGAAATGCACGTTACAGTAAATTGCCCTCTGGCTAACATATCCTTGTTTTTTTCTGGTAGATACTACTGTTATTTATTCTGAAATTTCCCCAAAAAGTGCTCAGATTTTAATTGTGATAGATCAATACAGGTCATTGGTAATTTGAATCAGCTTTATGCGTCTTTTCTTACGTTGGTTCCCACATGAAGAGATCCCATGACTGAGGAAAACGTTTTCTTACTTTCTCCTGATTCCCTGTAAACCTTTTGGGGAGAGATCTCTCATGCAAATTAAGACTACCATATTGTATACTCCATCTGGAGTGTCTGTGAAAAGTCCTTGAAAAAAAGCATCTGGTTTGGTTACTATGTGCCTTCCACAAGAAAAGGGATATAGCAGAGGACTGCAGTCCCACGGCACATGGAAAGTACCCTGAATAGAAACATATCGATATATTACTTTAGGTCCAAGGAATAATAACACTGATTTAATGCGAGATACAGAACCAATGGAAATCACGCATCAAAAGCAAAAGTCATGTGCCAAACAATACTCTCTGTTGAGGGCTCAACTAGAAGGAAAAAATCAATTATAAAAAATTAGAAAAACAAAGGATAATTATAAAAGAAAGGGTACTCACCCTATAATATTAATACTGCCAACTCCCCGTAAAGAAGTTAAATTTGATAAAGATGGTTACCTTGTTTATAAGATCTTAAGGAAATAAATACATTCATTGTTCCATGAATGCCTGTAGTTCCTAACACCAGAACTATTATAATTTTGGTGCCATCCTCTGCAAAGCTTTTCTCCAATGTATCTATTTTCTGCCTTTTTTTTTTTCTGCCAGTTCCCATCATGGACAAGTCTAAATTCTAGTTTGCTTTTACGTAGGAAGAAGTTCAATATTTATGGAAACGATTTTTCAAGGGTTTCAGTACCCTCTTACTATTTCTCTAGTCATATACAGGAAAACTTAATGAAAGCTGTCCCACCAGAAGGATCTGTAGGTTTCAATATGTAGATGGTTTTCCAGTAGAATCAGATACTAAAGCGCCAAGTAGAAACGATGCTTTGGCTTCGTTACAATTTCCTTCTTTCACAAGGGCACACGGCCTCACCAGATAAAGTGCATTGCTGCCAAACCAAGGTAAAATATTCAGGGTATCTGTTGATGCTAACGGCCCTCAAAGGATACACTATAGGAGTCATCGCATTTTGCAAATGAAATACCTTACGACATAAAAACAATCTAGACAATTTTGGGGACTAGGACGATATTGTAGACAATGGATTCGAAGCTCTGCAGAGCGTGCAAAACCTCTGGTAGAGCAAATGCATGGTAACTGCTCAGTACTGTCTCAGTGTTGGGATTCTGAATTTTGAAATACAGTTGTGTTGTCATGAAAATCAAGGTGCT
This sequence comes from Prionailurus viverrinus, assembly GCF_022837055.1. Taxonomy (NCBI): domain Eukaryota; kingdom Metazoa; phylum Chordata; class Mammalia; order Carnivora; family Felidae; genus Prionailurus; species Prionailurus viverrinus. Next base: position 57,837,652 of record NC_062578.1, read on the forward strand.
AATTTTGGAATCTTCACTCAAAAGTGAGGATGAGACCACCTATCAATAATGTTATTTCTCGGGTCTTCTGGGGGCCATGGCACTGTGAGTACTGGGATGCTTTGGTAGCAGCAGACACATTTTAAAAAAGGCTCAGGTCCTTACCTTGAGTCACCTGGCTGACTTCTTTCCAAGTCCTGTGTGTTGTGACAGCTATCTCTCAAGGGTGTAAGATTCCAAACCTGTGGGTATGCCATCAGGCTACTTATAAACAGGCATTATTCTTCAATCCTAATACTCTGTTAATAAATGTAATCCCTTAGATCCTGTGAGTTTTTTTTTTTACCAGATCCTAATCAAATAGATGATCACAGCTGTTCCATGGTAATAGAAGAAGACGCTTGGCCCTGACTTGATTTGTCTGATATTCTTGTTCATCAATGACAATTTAATAATGTTTGCCAGTATGTCATATGCTCTGGATACTTGAGGTTTTGTATGGTCTACTGATTTCTTACAAAATTTTGGAAGCTTCTATTTTGCCCTGAACTTAGATGACACAAGCTGCCTCGTCAATAGCAATAAAAAGAAATTGCACCCCTATATAGTAAGTGTTTGTTACCTGTCATGCAGCAGAACAAATTTGGAAAAACAGAAGATTTTCTACTTTGAGGGGAAATAAAGTATCTCATGGAAGATTGATAGCTGACTTGTTAAAGGTTGTACAACTGCCTGCTCAGATCAGTGTTCTCATGTAGAGCTCACACAGGCAGAATGAAAACTTCAGAAGGCAATGATTTTGCTGACAGAGCTTCAAAAGCCACTGTTAAATGTGGCAGACTTCAAACTTAGAAGCCTCATATCCAATACAATAAGAGTTTTTGTTAATTCCCAAAAAATATGCTTCACACACACACACACACACACACACACACACACACACAAATGTACAAATGGATTAGAAAAGGAGCTGAAAGGGGCGTCTAGGGCTCAATTGGTTAAGCATCTGACTTCAGCTCAGGTCATGATCTCACTGTTCATGAGTTCGAGATCTGCATCAGGCTCTGTGCTGACAACTCAGAGCCTGGAGTCTGCTTTGGACTCTGTCTCTCCCTCTCTCTCTGCCCCTCCCCCACTCATGCTCGTGCTCTCTCTCTCTCTCTCTCTCTCTCTCTCTTTCTCTCTAAAATAAACAAACATTAAAAAAATTAAGGAAAGGAGCTAAAAGAAATGTGACTGAACTATGGGAATTATCTAACAAAAATATTCCTATGGCATAGTCCATATTTCTTGGGTAGTAATGTTATCTCATCAACATAATCATCTAAGTAAAAGAGAGATTTTAAAGGCACTAGACTCTTACCACATATAACTAAAAGATGAAGTTGTTCAAAACATTCTAAAGACATGAAAAATTTGTCAGCAGAATGCTTTACAGGCCACTATGTACAGGCAGTTTTCCCCAACCAACTTTTCTAGAATTTTGATGGCACTTGGATGTCATATAATTAATTCTTGTGGTGTTTAAGAGATTTTGTGTAGTTATGTATTGTGATATCTGGATGGTCTGAAGAAGTGTTTCCCTGTTCAAATGCCGATCCTCAGGCAGTGGTAAATTCTGTCTTAATACACACATTTTCCACTTGGAGGAAACCACAGCCTAATGAATCAGAGAGAGGAAGTTACCTGATTTCTACTTGCCATCCAGTAATTATGCCCGTATTTACAGATTCCTATAAGATAAATCAAACTCATTTCCTAAAATTCAGCAGGATACGTGCTTCATATGGCCTAGAACTTTACTGCTAGCCTTATGAAAAATCAGAGCAACCCCTGCAAGCAAGCAAAATATTTTTCCCTTTGAACTTATATTTGGCAGACTTATGAACTGGGGTCAGAGATCGTGTCCTGTACCCAATTTAACTGAATCCTCTCATAAACATGTTCAATACTTCAAAGGGCTTTTTTTCTTCCCTAGAAGTCCTGAGACATAAGGTTATAAGGACCTTGAAGGACCCACCAGAAGAATTCTGCCCCCACTATTGACCGGGAGATTCTATCCACCTAAAATTGTCCTAGAGGAAAGTTCGGTCCTGTGATGGAGGGAGTCTTTCAAGTGAAGTTGATCATCCATATGATCATATCAAAGTGAAAGAAAAACCTAGGGAGACCCAGGCTTGCCAAGTAAAGCCAGCAGCACATAAAGTGTCAGGCAGTTGTTCTCAAAAAGGACCTAAAACACATTTTCTAGAGCAACTGATGATGGCACTGAACTCAACTGAAAGAAGGTATTCTCGCAAACTTAGAATGTTCATGGACAGCCTTGCTACCCTATTCACAGCAATGTTGTTTCAACTGCTTTAAAAATCATGCTTTATTAGGGGCAAAAACATGTTATTTGTTAAAGCATTTTTTTCCTTTCTGTACTCCCAGGAATATGTCCCATAATCACAACTTCCAAACATCTGAAAATTGTATTCCTAATGTTCCCCTGAGCTTAACTAAACTTTCAACAGTCTTCTTCCAGACTAGAGAGACCTAGCCTACCTTTTTAAAGAGCATTTACTTTAGAAAACTTGGAATTGTAAATCCTTTCTCTGCACTTTGAGAAGTAAATTTTCTACACCCCAAGAAAGTGTTTTTTCAAGGACCTGGGAGCCATCCCTCTGAAGCATAATCATCAAAGGAATTAGCACTCTGATCTCTCAGTTTCTGTGGGTGGGTAAGAGCTCAACATCAGCATCAATTAGCAAACACAGATGACCTATTCATACTGACTAATCTCCCATCTACAGTTCTTCAGTAACTTTCCTCTAGTTTTCTCAGCTCATAAAAACCACTCTATTTTTTATTTCACCAGTTGAGTTTGATTCCTCTTCCCTATTGTAATAGTATTGACTCCTATTTCAATAGTATTGGTCCCTATTGCAGTAGGAGCCAATAGTCTTGAAGAAAGTCTTCCCTGTTTAACTGGTCTGACATAATTTTTCTCTTATACCAGTAGACACGTGATCTGGACTTATAAATCCAGGAATCCAATTACTGGCAGAACAAAAGTGAGACTGTCTTCTTACTAGTTTTTAAGAATGCCAAAGTAAAGTAACTAATACATATCCAGATACTCACTTGTGGGGAATAAGTTTAGCAATTCCCTGAGTTTGCACCAATGGGTAAACAAGGTTTAGGATGAAAGCACCCAAGATTAGGTAAACAAGGTGAAAGCACCCCCAACATAGTACAAAAGCAGAAAGCTACTTTCACAGGAGGGAAGTACCAGAATAGGTACACAGGTAAACAGGGCTATAGATGGCAGCAGAGTGAAATTGCCCTGAGCGGAGTTAATTAGCAAAAGAAAGGTGCCTTGTTGAGCCTGAGGTAGCATGCTCTGTCTTCCCCTAGGCAAACTAGATAGACAGATGGCTTGCCTCCTGCCTGCCATAAACAACCATCTGACCAGCACCCAGGCACCTGGATTTTGTTTTGTATTGACCCAAACCCCTAACACTGCATATCTTCGAAACCCCCTTTCTCACACACACACACACACGTTAATGTTCACAGTTTCATTGTCTCTTTGTTCACACCCATCACATTTGTAAGCCTTCTGATCCTAATAAAAATGGAGCAAGGACCCTTACTCTGGGCTCTTGTCTCCTCCGGGACATTAGGCTCTCTCACACATTTAATTCTGCATCCGCTCTCTTGCTGGACAAGAGAGAACTCCAGATTCAAAGTTGGCAACACTCACTCCCTAAATTTGACACAAAACCAGTTTTGTTAACTGGTTTGATTGGAAAGAGCTTGCAGAATGACAAGCATCTAATTAGATGACAGACTGAAATCTGCCATTTACAAATGAAGACTGCAGAAGCTAGGTCTAATGCCACTTAGATTAACTTTGAAATATAAGTTCTCTCCAGTCCAAGTATGGATAAGTAAAAGTGATTGTCTATTATCAATGGAGGTTTACTGTTATAATAATATAACTATTGATTTTGACCCATGCAAAACATGGCCGACAGACTGGCTTTGTCCTCAAGACTTATGATAATTAGAACCATGTATTATTAAACACTAGAAGTATAATATGTGCCCTTCAAAGGGGCCTCATACTAATATTAGATAATGGTTCTGGGTATCTTTGTGTTTCCATCTTGGAAAAATTATTTGGAAAGATGGAATTATTACTGCAGGGCCTGGATTATCTTGTAAATGTAATTCTTCCTATGTGATTGATGGAAACTTAGGAGAAATTTACTGGGCTCTCAAGAAAAAACTCAGAAAATTAGGTTCAGGCTCCAGGGTGAGGCTACTCTTAGTAAGATTTCATAAGCTACTATAAAATAATATAATAAACAGTTAGTCATTTGAATATATAACCAATATAGACATCACAGCAATTTGTGAAACTAGTGTTTGGTGAAAGAGAACTTTTTATTATTTATTTATTTTAATGTTTATTTTTGAGAGAGACAGAGACAGAGACAGAGACAGAGTGCGAACAGGGGAGGGGCAGAGAGAGAGAGGGAGACACAGAATCCAAAGCAGGCTCCAGGCTCTGAGCTGTCAGCACAGAGACGGATCCAGGGCTCAAACCCACAAACTGTGAGATCATGACCTGAGCCAAAGTTGGATGCTCAACTGACTGAGCCACTCAGGTGCCCCTAGAGAATTTTTGATCATTGCTAATTAAGAATCTGCTTTACCCATTCACCATTTCTACAACTTATTTAAAGGTTATTCCTCTAAGGCTAATATTGTACTGTAATTTTAAATTCATCCTATTGTATTCCTAGTAATTGCTTTGCTTTGTATTTTACTGTGGGCTTGCTGTATATTTAGAGGACTGCAAACTGCCCAGAGGAAAAGTAGAAACAGCAATAGAGATAATTATAAAATTGTAGTTTTATTGTAAAGTAGTCACAAAAAGAAAAATTATAAGCACAAATACAAATAAAACATTTTTGAATTGTCTGTGGTTCCAAAAGGGAAAGAAAACTTTCCTCCTTTTCCATTTCTTTTTATCATTTCCTTTAGAAAACTTAAAATTATAAATGCTTGCTTTCTCTCTTTCTTTTAGATGTGAATGTTTTAAAAGCTAAACATACCGCTTCTGGTTTTGTCCAAAACGTCTTGTATGGAGGCCTTGGAGTCATTTCTTTGCAATGTGAACATGAAAAAGATGGCATCCTTTTACACTCCTTCCATGAGCGAGAGTTAAAGCCATGGTACTTGGCTCCAGGATGTCACTTACAGCTTATCATGAGGATAAAACGTTTATTTTGTTTTACTTTTGATAAGGATAATTAACATGTATATAATGGATTGCACCTGCTTACACAAATGAGTGAGATTGTTTCTCTCTTTTTTCAATCTCTTTAGCAGATTGCCTACAATGTGGGTCACAGTCTAGTTTAATCCTTATTCAATATTAAAACTAATTCAGTCTTTTTTACATATAGTGAAAAGGATTCTTTGTTGGTAGGTGATTTTATTTTTAATTCTATTTTTTTTTTTAATTTTTTTTTCAACGTTTATTTATTTTTGGGACAGAGAGAGACAGAGCATGAACAGGGGAGGGGCAGAGAGAGAGGGAGACACAGAATCGGAAACAGGCTCCAGGCTCTGAGCCGTCAGCCCAGAACCCGACGCGGGGCTCGAACTCACGGACCGCGAGATCGTGACCTGGCTGAAGTCGGACGCTCAACCGACTGCGCCACCCAGGCGCCCCAATTCTATTTTTTAACACTGGGTATCTCCCTTGAAACTATGCGCTTTGCATGCTGCCTCAATGGCAGGTTCCTCCCAACATCCCTGCAAGCAGTGTAGTTTAGACTCAAACTGTAGGATTCATCCACTTTGGACGACTTTCTGTTCAACTCCCATCACTGACAATCAAGGGTGCTTTTTTTGCCATGCAGGAAGGAGTCTTAGATCATTCTCAAATGAATATTCAAATGGTTTTAGTATATTTTTAATACATTTTTATTGGGGCTCCTGGGTGGCTTGGTCAGTTAAGCATCCACCTCTTGATTTTGGCTCAGGTCATGATCTCACATTGTGTGAGTTCGAGCCCCTCAGTGGGCTCCTGGCTGACACTGCGAAAGTGTGGAGCCTGCTTAGGACTCTGGCTCTCTCTCTCTGGCTCTCTCTCTCTCTCTCTCTCTCTCTCTCTCTCTCTCTCTGTTTCTGTCTCTCCCCTATGCCTGCTCTCTCTCCCCCCAAAAAATAAATAAATAAACTTAAAAAAATACATCTTTATGAACCTGTTATCTATAAACTTAAAAAAAGAAACTTCTTTAATACATGTTGATTAACAGGCTGAATAACCCCAGTGTTCATAATACATTCTAATCTTCCTGGTTTGCCCCTTCATGCTAGGATAAAAGAGCAAAAGCTCTAAATAAAGTGCACTCAGAAATCTTTCTCAAGTACTCAAATACAATATGGAAAACAAAATTCTATTAGGCTCAATGCCTGATTTTCTTTATAATCACTCTAGGAATATGGGTGTATCCATTAGAGATAACAGCTTCAGTCCTATATTCCAACATATTTTTGTATCATGAAACATTTGTCTTTTATGGAAACATTTAATATTAAATCTTCTAATATAGCACTATCAAGAATGATTTACATGTTCATTTTGTGAACCTGAAATTCACTAAGCATGATGATGGCTGCAAACATTAGATTAAAATAAAACAACAACAACTTTGAAACCTTGAAATATCACCACTGGGTGACATCAGAAAGTGGGGTTGCCTCACATCTATTAGGATGGTTATTATCAAAAAGACGAGAAGTGACACATGTTGATGAGGATGTGGAGAAACAGAAACCCTTGTATGTCACTGGTGGGAAGGTAAACTGGTACAGTCGCTATGAAACAGTATGAAGATTCTTCAAGGAATTAAAAATAGAACTACCATACTATCCAGCAATCCCACTACTGGGTATATATTCAAAGGAAATGAACTCAGTATTTCAAAGAGATCTCTGGACTCCCATGTTCACTGCAGCCTTATTTGTAACAGTCAAGATGTGGAAACAACCTAAGCGTCTGCTAGCAGATGAATGGATCAAGAAAATGTTAAATTATACTATACAGTGGAATATTATATGATATCATACAGTGGAAAATTATTCAATCTTCAAAAAGAAGGAAATCCTGTCATTTGCACCAACATGAATGAAACTGGAGGGGGTTATGCTTAGTGAAAAAAGCCAGACAGAGAAAGACAAATACTGCATAATGTCACTCGCATGTGAAATCTTATTTGAAAAAAGGCAAATCAACAGAATACAAAACAAAAAAACAGAGTACAAAAATGGTTGCCATGTGTTGGGAGTTGGGGAAATAAACAGAGGTTGGTAAAAGGGTATGAATTTTCAGCTCCAAGTTAAATAATCGTGACTATGGTTAATAACACTGTATTGCTGTCTCATATAATTGAAATATGCTAAGAGCATAGAACTTAAATGTTCTTACACACACACACACACACACACACACACACACACAAAAGAAAAGAAAAGAAAAGAAAAGAAAAGAAAAGAAAAATAAATAAATAAATAAATAAATAAATAAATAAATAAAAGAAAAAAGGAAAAAAATATGTGAGGTGGTGATGAAGGATTGACTAACTCAATGAGGAAAAACCCTTTCACAATGTATACATTTATCAAATCATCATGGCATATACTTTAAATACTTAATGCTTTATTTGTCAGTTATATCTCAATAAAACTGGGAAAAATAAAAAAGTAAAAAAAGGTAAATCGACATACTGGAAAGATAACAAAAATAATACAGTGCTTTAAAAATAATAATGCAAAAGTACTAACAATGACAGGACTACATAAATGGTAGCTCACTTAGGCAACTTGATAGTCAGTAATTGTGGCATTTATTTCATTTATGATTAGTGTTCAGAAATGCTAATTATTGGCTAATTCAAAAGCATAAGGTGTATGAACAGGTCTGTCACAGTTCTTATTACATATACAAAAAGATTTCTGTATCGACATTTGTTTTAGGAAAGAGAATGGAAGATCAAGGCCTCAGCACGTACATCTTAGGACTGAACTTTGTACACCACACTTAATTTATATATTGAGCAGTCTATCAAGGTGTAGTGTTTATAATAGTTACTGTTTGTGGGAGGAAATATAGCTTATTTAGATACCCTTCCTATATTTTGTTGCAATATTTTTTTCACAACCACTTTTGAAATGTCTACCATAGTAAAAATATTCCTGATTAGGAGAAAAACAATAACTAAAAAACTTTTTTATTTATTTTAGATAATTCAATCTATTCAGAAATAAATACACAGAGAACAAACCAAAGCAAACAGTAGTAAACTGACTTGTCCTTTAGTAAAATCATCAGGGTTTTCATAATAGAAAGCTGTAGCAGGGCGCCTGGGTGGCTCAGTCGGTTGAGCGTCCGACTTTGGCTCAGGTCATGAACTCATGGTCCGTGAGTTCCAGCCCCATATCAGGCTCTGTGCTGACAGCTTGGAGCCTGTCACCTGCTTCAGATTCTGTGTCTCCCTCACTCTCTGTCCCTCCCCCGCTCATGCTCTGTCTCTGCTCTGTCTCTCAAAAATCAATAAACATCAAAAAAATTTTAAAAAAAGAAAGCTGTAGCTATGCTCACAGTGAAGAAATAATGAAGAACTATAAAAAGTAAGGTATCTCTATATTTAATAAGTTGTTGCTAGAAGTCAAAATGCCACAGAGGCTATTTTCATACTTTGGCCTAAGGTAATTCTCAAGTCCAAGGGCACGTATTTACTGTGGCCCAACAGTAAGTCATCTTAATGAGTATACACCAAGTCTTGTCCACAGGATGAAAAAATTGCTGCCGTCAGTTTGACTGCTTTTCCTGGATGTGGTATCAGTGAGTGTTGCTGAAATCCCCAGTGCTAGAGACTGAATGTGCCCCATCCTGTCCCATCTCATATGTTGAAAACTAATCCCCAAGTATAAGGGTATTTGTAGGTAGAGACTTTGAAAGGAAATTATCTCATGAGGGATGAGCCCTCATCCGTGAATTTCTGCCCCTATAAAAGAGGCCCTAGAGAAATCCCTACCTCCTTCTGCCATGTGCAGACACAGTGAAATGATGGCCATCTGTGAATCAGAAAGTGAAGCCTCACCAGACACTGAATCTCCTGGCAATGTTGGACTTCCAACTTTCAGAACTGTGAGAAATAAATCTCTGTTGTCGATAAAGCATCCAGTCCGTGGTATATTTGTGACAGCATCCTGAGTGAAATAAGGCATCCAGATAGCCTGCACAGCGTTCTACAGATCTGCAAAGATATCCTTTCTGCTCACGTGTCTCAGTAAGTATCTTGGTACAGAGGACTTTTGCCTCTCCCATTATATTTCATGCAATACCCAGCAGTGTTAACACGAGGCTGTGTGAGGTATTTTGGGAAACCTTAGATGAGTAAAAGATAGTTGCTACTCTCAAGGAACTTAAAGTGATGGTGAGCACGTGTATGAGTAAGTGTGTGCGTGTGTGTGTGGTGGGGGGTGGAGGAGGGTAAGGAGAGGTGCAAAGCAGAGTAAAGAGTAATAAGAAGAGATTTTTTTTTCTTTTTGTTGAATAACTCTACCATAAGGGGTGAAGAATTTTTCGACTGGTCAATTTTCTAATCTCTTTTTATTTATACTGTGGTCATCAATCTCTTAAAAATATTACCTTGGTGCTATATTTAGGATATTCCCTTCTTTCATCAGCCCATGGTGTTTATTGGTATTTAGATTTTTTTTTTCATTATTAACAGAGGGAAGTACAAAAGCAAATTTGGGAAGGGACAATTCCCTGGATGTAGAAGAGTTTGCTCAAGGCAAATATCATGTGTAGTCTCATACTAAGAGTGGAGCCTACATTTTAACAGAGTGAATGGCTGAGTAGTTAAAAAAGAAAAAAAACCTTGGGCAAAGTAGCTTGTCAAAACATATGAACCAATGAACTGAGAGGAATAACAATAACCCATAAGCATAGCAAAACAGAGCTATCTTTTGCAGAGAGCTAATATAAATATCACTAAAATATTAAGTTAATAAAATACTCATTTTAAAACACAACACATACAACACAACACAACACACACACACAACACAACACACAGCACAAAAGTGTGCGTGCGTGTATGTACTCAAAAAAAGTTCCTAGGGAAGACTATTGCTAATCTACACCAACGTATATCTAAGAAGCAAATTTTACCTTTTACATTAATTTTTTTAGGAGAACCCAGAATTTCAAAGTAAGGGAATTAAGCACATTTAGATATCTAAAACAGCAGTTTTCACCTTAAGATGTTGGTTCAAATACAATGTCATCCATTCACGATCAGTGCATTCTCATACAAGTTCAAGGGCTATCTCAGGGATAGAAGACATTTTTTTTTCTCATCTTTCACTTTGCAAGTCTTTACAGTGTCACCGTGAATCCAATAATGAAATAGCAAAGCATGCGAGAGAAAAGGCCAGAAAAAGAAAGAGAATCACATGCTTGATCAAATGCCTAACCATCTTCGTTTGGTGCTACACGGATGAAAAGGGTGGACAAATAATCAGCATCCCTTCCTTCTTTGTGCAGATGAAATGAGGGCTGGAGGTGAGTTCAATGCCAGTAACTGCCTTGTCATCACTGTTAGTTCTCTTACATCTATTACATCCATTTTCACTATCAAGTGAATTTACACTAAATGTGAAAAAGCATATGGAAAACAATCTGAAGAAAGTTAAACTCATTTTAACAGCCTTTAAAAGATAATACCATGATTGTTCAAATCCATTACCTGAATTTTTATCAGCTGGCTAAATTCATATTCTGATCTCTTTTGACTCTTGTCACTATACCACTATGAAGTTGCCAGGAATAAAAAATGCTATTTCAAAATGGGGGATAAAGAATGCTCTCCAAGTAATTCCATTGGAGAGGAAATTAATAAGAGATAGACAACTCTACAAATGGACAATAGACTATGGGGCAGCAAATGACAGAAGCAACAAATCTCTGAATTGTGAATTTAAGTTTGTGACTTAAATTGGCATTATTTCAGGAATTTGCATCTGATAAAACTATATGGAGAATTCAGTGTCACATATGAAGTCCAACTACAATGCATTCTCCATTACTTAATAATTTTGTTGCTGATAACTTCATCATGGGTATTTCTTTGGAGTCAGTCTCAAGGTAAAGAGATGTAGCACACTGACATTATTTTTAAGTTACTGTACTGCAAAAACTGTATGCTTTGTACTTTGGAGAAAGAAATTACAAGAATTATTTTTTTAAAATTTCTTAATTAGTTCCCTTTTTTAGAGGATAATTTTAACTATTGAACATATGTTGTGACTGTTGAATACACACACACACATATACATACACACATTTGTGTGTATGTGGAATAGAATATGACAATTGACTTAATTTTTTAGAACTTACGTATTAAGAAAAGGAGAAACAAAAACACCACATATTTCCAATGCTTAATTTAATCCTATGACCTAAACAGAATAGGTTGGAATGTTCCATATCTGGTTAAACATTTACCAAAGTGATGCGGCCTGTGTTTATTAAATTAACCAGAACTTATAAAATGAATATAAGCTGAATTCATCTTTTTATAAAATACTTTCAAATATTATGATATTGCATAGTTTTCTGTTAGATGCAAGCATTTTCCATGTTTTTTTTTTTTTACTATGTTTTTTGACTTTTAGCTACTGAATCTTTTAAAATAAATTTATTTAAGTAAGTAATTTTGGTGCCAAAAATTACTTACTAGCATATGGATCAAACTTAAAAATCAAAAAGGAGTTAAGAGATGAATAAACAGATTGCTAAATAAGATGTCTAGATGGAGACTAGTTTTCACTCTTAGAAGAGCAATATTTAAAATAATTTCTTGGTGCACTTGGGTTGATTAAGCATCAGATTCTTGATTTTGGCTCAAATCATAATCTCACAGTTCATGAGTTCAAGCTCTATATCAAGCCCCACATTGTCGGGCCCCACGTTAGATTGGGCCCCACATGGGGTTCCTTTCTGTAGCCTGCTTGGGATTTGCTCTCTGTCCCTTCCCCACCTTCTCTTTCTCTCTCTCTCAAAAATAAATAACATTTAAAAAATAAAACAAACCAGTTTCTTTAAATAAATTCTTAACAATTTACCATGCCACATATGTAATGCTACTTTTAAATGTGAACAAGACAGCCTCTTTCCTGATCTCTTCCCCATGGAGGGTCGTCTTCTGACCTTTCCTTAACTATCACCCAGGGATGTGTCTGCCTGGTACCTGCATCCCTCCCCCATTTCTCCTTCCAGATCCTAGACCAGTTGCCAGCCCATAGTGTCATTAGAACAGAAATTGGAAGTAAGTCTTTCAAACTTCTAGAGTAATTTCAAAGAGTAATTTTGTGTGGTGAATTTTGCCATAGAAAATAATGGGATTGTACTTACATGTGTTTTTATTTCATTTTTCGAGAAATTTATTTTTCTTTCACTTTGCAAAAGTATCAGTTCAAGATGGATAAGAATAAAAACAAATCTTCTGTCTTACAGTTTGTTTGACAAGTACTGTTCTACAACTCACTGGCACCTGGTACCTGGATTTCCCCGCTACCTGTACTTACATGGGCCTTTTTCCCAGGTATGTTATTCCCAGGGCCAGATTACAGGACCCATATGTGCATCCCTTGGCATAGTGGGCAGTGTTTTCAGGCAGGTGTGGGTAGTTTGAATGTTTAGGCTGAGGAGTCCACATGCATGGTGAAGGATGGAGCTGATGTTGGTAAGAGTAAGTGGCAGTTACTGGCTGGGGCTAGGACTGTATTTGCCCATGACTTCATGTCCCAGCAAGGAAAATCACACAATTCCAAAGTGTATTTATCAAGGTAGGAGGATGGAATATATTGTATTTAAGGTAAGTAGCTTGATTTACACCTTTTAATATTTAGACATTTGATATGTGAGTTTGCAATTGCATTCTTACTTTGGGCCCTGCAAATGCCCAAATGGGTGGTCCTAAAGTTGGGAAAGCTAATTTCCTTGAGAAATATGCTTCAGGTTCACTCAAATTTATATCAGCTTCTCTGGTGGATACAAATCCAGTAAATTCTATTATTATAGAGTCTTAGAGTTCAAAGGAGCTTCTGATCTAATCCAACTCTGACAGGAATGTGAGAAGAGGAAACAGTGTAACCTTTTCTTCTTTTTCCTACTAGCAGCAGAAGGAAATTTATCTTAGTCTGTAACATACAGCTAACTGCATTGGACTCTACTTGGATTATAAAGGCACTTCCCTTCCGCACATTTGTCCTCTACAGGGTTTTTTGTTGTCCAGCTAATTTTGGGATTGCCTTCTTCCAAAATCCAATTCTAAGCCTTTTTTTTCCCCACTTAATTACCCCATGCTTCGTACTTCATCTGATATTTGATTCATTCAATACAGGCCTTTTAAAATTCATTTTAAAATATCTCCACCCCTGTCTTCCAATGTAAAAGGAAATAAGGACATCATGCACCCTTGACAAGGAGAATTTTGAAATGGACAGCAAAACCACTAACAGAATTTTAGGTTTTTTTTCTTTTTTGAGGCAATTGAGGTCAAATCAGAGTGGGTTCAAAATTCTCTAAAAAGTAGGTTTGCAGAAAATTAAGGAATTAAGGAGAGTGGCAGAGGCAGCAGTGGAGTGTATGAAGGTAGGAGAAGCATGTTCACATGGAGGGGTCAGGAAACAAAGGTGCAACCCTCTCTCCTTCCACCACCTAGAATAGGGTTCTGGATTTATACAGAAGTTCTTTTGATTAAGGAGGAGTTAATGTGTATTTATTTAATGTTTATTTATTTTTGAGAGAGCCAGAGACAGAATGAGAGCAGGGGAAAGGCAGACAGAGAGGGAGACACAGAACCTGAAGCAGGCTGCAGGCTCTGAGTTGTCAGCACAAAGCCTGACATGGAGCTCGAACTCACGAATTGCAAGATCATGACTTGAGACAAGTTGGTCGCTTAACTGACTGAGCCACCCAGGCGCCCCAAGAAGAGTTCTTTTTTTTTTTTAAGATAATGTATGACTATATTTAAAATAAGAGTTGTGTGTGTGTGTGTTTTTTTTCCCTCTCGGTATGTAAACATGTACAGTAAAGTTATTGCCCTATTTCTTTTGAGTTTTGTAAAAACATTACATATATATCATTACAAAAAGATCTGCATCTGAATAATGTGTGTCTGTGCGCGCGCGGGCGCATTCACACACGTTAGTCTCGTAGTCTTAGAGTTACTTAAACATGATGCATTTTTTTTCTTTCTCTCTCCTAGCTCTCCCTCATTGGGGACCAATTTAGATTTATTGATTGAACAGTCTAAAAGGTAATGCTCACAGAATGAAGCTTTAATTTTTATTCCCACTGGAGATGAAATACTCAGTGTGAACTTTGATTTGATGGTGTAGGGAAATCCATTGGGTTGGTAAAGCCTGAACTGGAAATCAACAGTTATGAAAAGAATTCTGAGAGAAAGTGTACCCTAAGATTTTGAGGTTCACAGAAGAGAAAACATGCTCCCCCAGCTCCAACATTTTTCATGCCACTATCAGAGGTAGATTATTGTAATGAAAAGCCTAAGGATTGGGCAATAAGTAAGTTCCTAATGTTTCCTTTGTTTCAATATATGATCATTATTTTAGCCCAGATTAAGAACCATATTTGGTCTATTTTACCTATTTCAACTCTGAGAGTGGTTTATTGCTAACTACTTCAAGTGTTAAACCACTGTAAAACTCTAAACTTAAATCTCGATGGCTAGGTTTGTTTTTATGGCTAATAAGAACAGCACACATCAGTGTTCAGTACAAGTATCAGAGTCCTCTGGGATCCATTTTATACTTATTTTTTCAATCCATTATTAAGTTCAGTAGTGGCAAGGATATTTTCCAAAATTAGGTCTAATCAACCACTTCTGCAATTTTACTATAAGCCTCCATTTCTTACAGGTCACTGTCTGGCAATGAATTCTAAAAAAAAAAAAAAATTGGTTTCAATCAGGTACCTTAAACCTCACTCAAGAAGAACTAATAAAAATACTATACATAGGTTGATTATAATAACCAAGTTACTATGCTTCTTCTGTTGTTAGCAGTGGTAGGGACCAAAAAAGGGTAAAATTTAATAAGGACCTGATAGGCAAAGTCAAGAATGAAATGTCGAGTACTTACACTTGGAGCACTGTCCTGGGGTCTCCAACTTCACCCCCATCACCAATTGTCAGGGTATCATAGCCAATCTCCAGATCGAATTCTTCAAAATTTATCTGTATAACCTAGAAATAAACAGAAACAAATCTTTCAAAAATGTTGCACTATTTAATAAAAACAGAAAGCAATGACAAGAGGACATTTAAAATGCGTATTAGACTTACTATATGTATCCATAAAAAATTATCATGGCAGTTAATCATGTTAGACTCTTCCTAAAGTTCAGTCATTACAATTTCCATGATTTTTATTTGCTGTATTGTACCTTCTGTAATAATTTTTCAATGGAATGGCATGGCTTCTGTTTATAGAACATTCTTATTTGAAGCATGATTAATGCAAATCTACTTTGAGAAGGCTTTATAAAAAGTACATGTAGGTGGAGAGTGGTTTTCCATACATTTGCATATATTTTTATAAACCTAACATGAAAAAACACAGAGTGTGCTATTTCCATTAAATAGTAAAGCTTAAAAAATGTTAGAGCTAAATTTGAATCTAGATCACCAGATTTAAAGGTATCAGATTTATTTTTGTGTATCCTTTGGTAACAGAATCCCTCAAATACATTACGACATTCTAAAAAACTGGGAGCAAATTATACCACAACAAGTAATTTAGTTATTACTTTTTACTAAAATATACTCATGCATTCATACATTGTTTACACATCTATACAAAAATTCGTATTTAATAAAATTGCAATTATTAAATCAGGAACCTAATATTAAATAATAACAATTAAGAATAAGTGCAGGAAGAAATTACTTAAATACCGTCCTATATACAATCATGCCTTGAGGAAGAAATAATTAATAATAAAATATTATTCATTACCAGATTAAAAAAGATGAATGCCCAAGGTTACCAATTTTACTAAAGAATAAATGAAAAAGACATCTCTCTAATAATTTTCATAACTATTTGTTACTTTGGTATCCTAAAAGGAAATTCTAAAAAATGAGAGATTTTATATTGTTTTTTTAAACTTTATAACAAAAAAAGTTTTTTTGATTATGCCTATCTCTTGATTTTTTAAATGATTTTATATTAGCATTGACTAAAGCAATTGTTTTTGTTCAAATCTAAATATAGAATATATAAAAACATTCAATTATACATTTTACATGGCTGTAGTTAAAAAAAATATGTTTCCCTGAGTGTTTCCTGCTGTCCACTGAGTTATATATGAATATTCTCAATTAATAATTGCCTGTCAAGAGAGATTTAGGTTGCTTTTCATTTTTTTGCTATTATAAGCAGACATGGTTATGAACACTATTAAACAATTTCTGGTTCAAAATCTATCTCTAGGTTATATGCTTAGAAGTGTAATTTCTGGGTAATAACAAAGCAAAAATTCAATTTCATAATACTGTACCATAAGGTTTTTCAAAATTATTTTACCAATTTAAATGCTCACAATTCATGTACATTAAAGTTACATTATTTCTATCAATCTAGAGAATTTAAAAGTGATCTTTTGTGTTTTATTCATTAGTAATTAAATTGTATACATTTTTATATATTTATCATTTATGTTTCCTTTTCTGTGACATGACTCTTTGTATTTTGGCTATTTTCACTTGAACTGCTTGTTACTGATTGCGGTAATTCCTTATGTCAGTGATTCCTAACATGTTTCCTTTATAGCACACATAGAAAAGAACAATATTTAAGACACACTGAAGTGAGCATATGAGGATAAGAAGAAATTACTAATTTACTACAGTAGGAATTTTAATCTCTTATTTTATAAGTAGTATTTTTGCATTCCCTATGATCCAATGTCACAAAGATGTTTTCTTCAAATCTTTATTTTGGGGAAACTAACTTCCATAAAAAGTATGAAGTAGGTACATATGCAATAATAATAGAAAACCAGCACAGCATTACCTTCATTTTTTAACTGCAAAATGAAAAACAGTTGTCTTAATAATTTTAATTGAATAAATAGACCTCTTTTCCCCAGTGATCTGCATGGCAGACTCTGCCATATATCAAGAGTCTACATATGAGGGTGTTGGTTTGGGAGCTCCAGATTCTATTCTTTCAGTCAGTTTGCATGTCCCGGAAGCAACATAAATTGGCTTAACTGTTTTTACTATAAAATAAGACTCTATCTTATGAGTCACATACTCCATTTTTCTATACACATTTTGAAAACATCTTTTGTTATTTTGTATGTAAAAAATATACAAAACATTTGTTGTTTGTATATAGAAATACTTTTCTTCACTGAGCTCATATTTAGGCAACTTGATAAGACTTTATTATTTTTCCCTGTTATTTATTACTTGTAAATTATTTTTTTGTTTGGTATATAACAAGCATGTCTTCTGTAAGCAACAATTTTGATTCTTGTTTATTCTTTGTTTCTTTTATCTGAACTGCCTTCAATCTCTGGTACAATGTCGGATAGAATAGGCTATAGTTGGTCTCATTAAAATGTACCTCATCTGAAAGGGCGCGCTTCTAATGTTTCACCATTAAGAATATTATTGAGGTAAATATACTTTGTGAAGGCAAGGAGGTTTTATTCTCTGATTTTACTTGCTAGTTGAGTATCAAAATTTTACTGATATCAAATAAAGTGACATGTACACTTTCATTTCTATTATGGAAGAGCTTCTCTAAGTTTTGAGAATAATCAACTTTTAGAATGTTGAGTAGAACTATCTTATACACAAATCTAAGCCTCTTTTGGGGGAATAGTAGTTAAGCTTTTGCTGCTGGCCTAATTATTTTTTGGTTTTAGAATTATTCAGGCTTTCAGGGTTTTTCTTTTTTTTTCCACCTTGAGTCAATTTAAGTAAGTTTAATTTTTCAAAGAAACATTTCAATACAGAGAAAAATTTCAAATTCACTTTCCTATGGTTATTTACTTTCTGTCTATGCTAAGCCTGTACTTTTGTCCTGTTCCATTTCTATTTAAATGTGTTTTCTCTATTTTTGTTTATTATTTTTTATTATGATAATATATATAAAAGGAAATTTGTGCTTTTAACCATTTTTTTAAGAGTACATTTTGGTGACATTATGTTCATGATGTTGTGCAACCATTAACCACTGTCTGTTTCCAAAGGTTTTTCATCACACCAATTTTCAACCATTTTCTCTTTTCCCCAGCCCCTGGTAACTTCTAACATACTTTCTGTCTCTACAAATTTGCCCATTAGAAGTATTTTTTGTAAGTAGCATTACACAATATTTGTCTTTCTGTATCTGGTTTATTTCACTTAGCATAAGGTCTTTGACATTCATCCATATTGTAGCAAATTTGTTTCTTTCTTATGGCTGAATAATATTCCATCGTATGTAAATAGTTTTCTTTCTTTTTTTTTTTGACCATTACTCTGTTCACTGACACTTGAGATATGTCTATCTTTTGGTTATTGTGAACACTGATGCTATGAAGATTGGTACACGAGTAAATATTGAATCTTTGTTTTCAATTATTTGGGGTATATCCTTAGGAGTGGAATTCTGGGTCATATATTAATTCTATGTTTAGTTTTTTTGAGAAACTGCCAAACTGTTTCTCAGAGTCCCACATTTTAAATTCCCACCAGCACACACACAAGAGTTCCAATTTTTCCACATTCTCACTAGTTGTTAATTTTTCTTTTGATTATAGTCATCCCAGTAGGTGTGAAGCAGCATCTACTTGTGGCTTGGTTGCATTTATCTAATAATTAATGATGTTCAACATCTTTTCACGTATTTATTGGCCATTTGTATATCTTCTTTGGGTAACTGGCTATTCAAGTTTTTTACCCATTTTAATTAGGTTGTTTTATTGTTGCTGAGTTGTAAAACCTCTTTATACATTCTCAACATTAGTTTCTTAACAGTTATAATTTAAAAATAATTTCTCCCATTGTGTGCATGCCTTTTCACTTTTATGATAGTGTTCTTTGCTGCCCAAAAGTTTTTAATGTAACAAAATACAATTTATCTTTTGTTGTTTTGTTGATTATGCTTTTAGCGTCAAATTTAAGGAAACATTGTCAAATCTATTTGGCAAATTTTCCTGTCTGTTTCCTTCTAGGAATTTTATAGTTTAAGTCTTCAAACAGAGGTCTTTGATCTATTTTGAGTTAGTTTTCTATATAGTACAAGTAAAGATCCAATTTCATTATTTTATATGTGGCTATTCAATGTTTCCAGCACCATTTGTTGAAGCAATAATTCTTTCCATTTGTTGAAGCAATAATTCTTTCCTCATTGAATGGTCTTGGTACCTATGTCAAATTAATTGATCATAGATGTGAGGACTTATTTCTGAGTTCTTTAGCTTTTATTTATCTGGGAATATCTTGATTTCACCTTCAATCTTCAAGGACAGTTTTGACAGCTATAAAATTCCTGCTTGACCTCTCTGTTCTTTCACCCTGTGAATATGTCATCCTACTGCTTTCTGAATTACATGTCTTTTTCTTATTAAAAATCAGCTGTTAATATATTTAGTATTTCTTGCACATGATCAGTGACTTCTTTCCTAATGCTTTTAAGATTTTCTGTGTCTATACCTTTCAGCAATTTGATTATGATGTGTCCAGCTATGGAACTCTTGGAGTTTATCTTGGAGCTTGTTGAGCTTCTTGGTTGTGTTGATTTATGTATTTCTCAAATTTGGGGACATTTTGACCATTATTTCTTGAAATATTCCTTGTGTACCTTTCTCTATCTTCTCCTTTTAGGCCTTTTTTAATACATTTGTTGGCCCACTTGTTCATATCCTACAGGTTTCTTATGTCCTTTCATTTTGTTTTCATTCTTTTTTAATTATTTTCCTTTTATTCTTCAGACTTGGTAATTTCAATTGTCTTATCTTCAAGTTTACTAACTTTGTCTTCTACCTAATCAAATCTGCTATTGAACTTCTAGTCTTTTATTTCAGTTATTTTATGGTAAAGTCTCAATATTTCTATTTGAATTATTTTTATAATGTATATCTCCTTATTGATATTCTCATTTTATTCATATATCATTTTGTGGTTCCCTTTAATTCTTTGTCCATGCTCTTTGAGCAGAATTAATGTAGTTATTATAAATCTTTGTTTAAGAAGTTCAATGATGGAACTTCTTTAGGGACAGTTTCTGTCAATTTATTTTGTTCCTTTGAGTGGTCATACTTTCCTTCTTGTTTGTATGCTTTGTGATTATTCTGTTGTTGCTGAAAAGTGGATATTTGAGTATTATAATGCAGTAATTTTGGAAATCAGATTCTCTCTCTTCTCCAGGGTTTGCTGTTCTTGATTGTTGAAAGCTTAACTTGTATTCATAAATATTTTGCCTGGAAGTTTTTAAATACAGGTGCCTTAAAAATAATAATTTTAGTATGTTTGGGCTGTTTTAACAAAATACCATATGCTGGATAGCTTATAAACAACAGAAATTTATTTATCACAGTTCTTGATGCTGGAAGTCTATGATCAAGATGCTGGCAGATTCAGCATCTGGTGAGACTAAGCTTCCTCATACGTGGAAAAAAATTTTTTTTTCTTCTGTAACCTGGTAAGACAGAAGGTCTTAGGAACGATGAGGTATCTTTTATTATAACAGCACTGATCCCTTCATGATGGCTCCATCCTGCAGACCTAAGCACTTCCCAAAGCCCCACCTCGTAATATCATCATATTGGGCATTAAAATTTCAATACATGAATTTTGATGGGACACAAATTTTCAGACCATAGCAACTCCTCCTCCAGTCTTTGAGGATGGGCTCAGTGCTGGAACATTCCTTTAGTACTTAGCCAGACCATTTACAGTTCTGCCTTAACCTTCACTTGCTGCTTAACACTGAGTTGATAGATCAGCCAGTGGTGAAAGCTTAGGGTCTTTTCTGAACATATGCCTTGTCCTGCACGTGCATGTAACTTTCTAAATTCTGCCATATACTGGAGCGCTTTCAAATGCCCTCATTTCCCAAAAATACTTCTGTTTGTTATTTCTAGTGACTCATTCATAGTAGCTTGCTTCTTCTACGTATTTAGTTATATTTAATAGTAAAACCATATTTATTTGAGTTTAAGCTTTGAGAATCCTGAGGCCCTAAATTGGGTATAATTTTATTCATTTTATGCTAATTGGATCCAAGAGTTACTACCAGGCTGGTGCCATTTTTACATCCTCTGAGGGTTTTAACTAACTGTTAAATTTCAAGTTTAGGTTATTTACCTATTGATCCTATTGATCCAAGGAGACTAGTCCCCGGCCTTAGTCTTCTCATTCCAGAGATTTATTGCATTCTGCTCCAAAGAAAACCAAGCTTTCTTCCCATTTCATCTCCTATTTTTATTCCAGCTCATGTTCTTTTCATTATGCCATTATGTGTGTTTGTGTTTTTATATGCATATTTATATGCATTTGTATGGTATCTGTGTGTGTGTGTGTGTGTGTGTGTGTGTGTATATATATATATATATATATATATATATATATATATATATATACATACTTTCTTTTGTAAACCAGAAATGCACTGAAAAATGCATTCCTTGTTTTTTCAGTAGGAGGACCTCCCAGAGTACTTTATCTGTCATCCTATCAAAATAAGAAATCCCATGATCCACTTTACCCCAAACCATTTCACAACATATTTCAAATTAGGAAATGCCCCCTTTTTATGGCTTTAAAAGCCTAATTGGCTACTAGAGACAAATTAGGTATCTAATAAATGACTGATTGTTTGATTGCTAATTATATGCCAAACCCCTGATAGTCATTATTGTATAATCATGTGCTAAAGGATTTGGACACCCATTTAATGGCAGATTTTATTTTGCCTAAATTGTAACTGAGATTCATGGATGTATATATGTAACAATGAGAATCCTACTTCATTTTAAATTAAGTGATGAACTAATTACTAACTAGTCCATATACTTTCAGATAAGCACTTAACCACTGAGCTGTCACTTGAAATTTTAGACACTTGAAATTCCTGAAGAGTTTCAATGACACTCAATCACTGGGAAGCTGGAATAGTCTGATTGAATTTGTAAAACACATTCATTTTAATTCGATTCATGTAGACTTAGTTTAAATATTATAGGATAGTCCTTTAGTAGTAAAATCTATACATTAAAAAAATAAAAACTAATTTTGCCTCAACTAGAGACATTAATATAAATAAAACATTATAGTAAAACTCAAAAATAATACATTGAAATATTTCCAAAAGAAAAAAAAATAGAAGGTATAAAAATATTATGAAAACAACAACAACAACAACAACAACAAACTCTGTTTACATCAGAATGTAGTAAGTCCCATCAGAAGTCTGAAGTAATATATATATATTTTTTTTGGATTCTCCTTTACTATGGAGTTGACCAAACAGCCATTTTTTATCCCTTTGTTTTTAATGAGGAAATGAAATGAAAAGTTAATAAAAAAATCAACAAATACTCATCAATGCAACATGAATGTATTCTGTACATGTTTAGTTGGTAGTAGGGCTGAAACATTTAGTAGGGAAATTAAAAGAATACCATGTATATTTGTAGAAAGAAATGTCATACATTTGCCTCTCTTATTTGTTCTTAATTATTTGTGGGTGGGAAGAGAAAGCTGCATTTAACTAATGGGACTGCTGAAAAAAAAAAAGGTGTGATAGTAAAATATGCCCCTAAAACATAGAAATGATCATAATTGTCTTGATTTCTTTTAACCAAATAAATCACTCTCTTGACTTCCATTTGTAATGATTCCAAATGGCTTACAAAGTGCTGCCTATTGAGAGTTATGTTAAAAACATTTAAGCTACTCATGTAGTTGATTAAGAATAATCTCATGCATTTTAACATTGCTTTCCAAAAGTGAGAACTCTGTAAACAGCATTAAATATTAAACCCCTAGTAGATCCATTTCCTATAAGGCTTAATACATGGGTTTTCATAAGGTACTTTGACAGAAATGGTATATAACTTATGTCTCATAATTTTTATTCTCTGTATCATTCATAGAGATTTAAAACAATAACTTCTATATTATTGCATCTCATGAAGTCATGTGGAATTCTCACTAAATTATAAACTTTATATCTGTTACCTATGAAATTAAAAAAAAAGAGCAAATATTTATATGGTGGGAGTCACTAGGCTTAGTACCACATATGTATTGCTTTATTTTAATCCTAAAAGTTTATGTAGTATATATTTGCACATTAGTTTGGCCACTCAGCACCTAAATATCCACCTTGTATTTAAAGAATTAGAAATCATGGTAGGAAGCACAGCATAGTCCACAATAAAATTAGATATTATATTCTCTATCACTAATTGGTTTAGAGTACAGACATGAGATCTAAGCTTTCCCAGCTATTCTGGAGAGGGTGGCAAAAGCAATAGAAACATCCAGGTGTAGAGGCAATAGTGGTTACAATAAAGAATGACACTGAAGTCCTAGAGAAGCAGCATCCAATAGAAAAAATCCTCCCAAAATTCACAAGCAGGTTGGCCTAATACCACAACCATGTGCTTAAACATCACAGTATTTTTCATTTGCACAGTAAAAGTCTGCAATTTAGAAGAAACTGTCTGCCAAATACCTGATGTATAATAACACAATTTTTAAATATGTTCTTTGATGTCAGCTATATCCCTCATGTCTTAAATAGTGATGGCAAGAGGGGATAATTTCTGAAACCTAAGAGCTAACAAATATTATGTCAATTCCTTGGGAACAGAGTATAGGAAGCATAGATTGGTATCAGCTATTTTATCTTCCATGATAAAGTCTGCATTGTCTTTGCATCAAAATAAATCTGAAACTTGATGAAATTTCTCAATATTTCTCTAGTTGCTGACCATTGTATAAAACATTTTATACCAATATAATCAGCATAGCATTCAAATGAATCTTCAATGATGTTTAAATTAAAAAAATTAATGATGCTTTGATATTAATACCAAGCTATACTCATTAGCGAGACAGGGCTATACAGCTAAGAGTACAGGCAATGCCTAGAGTTTAAATCTCATCTCTCTCACAGAATGCTATGTTATTTGGGGAAAGTCTCCGATATCTATAAAAGAGTGTTCATAATTCACTTCCTAAGTTTAAGTAAGCATTACTTTAAACAAGGTTTGTAAAAAACATACTGTGCTTGATACAGAATAGACCCTCATAGATGGCAGTTATTATTAGCTGTGATAAGCTAATCATCATAAAATAGATGTTCACATCTGTTCATCATGGATCTTGAAAATGAAGTTCTTTTTTTTGAAAATCCTACTACAATTCAAAGAGAAGAGTGCCTTCCCCAAACTCTATGCTACTAGAAATTTATCTTTCCTGGAAGTAGCTTTTTCTACATTATGTTTGTTTCAGAATTACAATTGCAATAATACTGTGATATTAATAAGTGCTTTTGCTACCAGATGAGGAAATCCAGAATGCATAATATATGCATAAGTATAAAATATAAAAAGTTTAAGTTTAAGGTATGCATGCAAAGTTACATAGTCAATTTGACATCTAATTAAAGCATTTCTTTTTTCATATACTTCTAGATCTTGGCAATCACAGTCCATTGGGGAGACAAGACACAAACAAGATGAATACCATATCCTATCTTATGTGCTTTGGGATATGGACACAGAGGATCACATGGGAGCAGAGAGGAGAACCATCCAATCCAACTGGAAAGAAAAGTGAAAAGAGTTCTCAAAGAGGAAATCCCCAGGGAGTGCAAAGTAAAGAAAAGATGAGAATTGGGTAAGAACTTTCTAGGGGAGAGCAGAAAAATGTCACAATGGGGAAAAAATACTCTTGTTTCTGTATTGCCAACTGTAAAACAGGAACCAATGAGAAGGAAGGCTAAAGATGGAGGTAGGGCTCCCATCATGTTGAGGACTTCGAATTTTATCTTCTAAATGTGGAGCAGCAAACAATGAATTTTGGGTAGAGAGTTGACAGGGTGCTAATTGCTTTTCATTTGCTCTCTTTGGTAGCAGAAACAATCTGAATTTGAAGAAGAGCAGGGCAGAATTAGATCAAGACCCAAACTTTGGTATAAAAGTAGGTGTTGAGAATAGACTCAATCTGGATTTCTTTATCCCAAATAAAAATAATTATAGTAATTTTTCCCCTTTCCTCTATTTCTACATATGAAAACACTATTCAATGTGACGCCTGGCTGGCTTAGTCAGAAGAGCATGTGACACTTGATTTCAGGTCATGAGTTCGAGCCCCATGTTGGGTATAGAGACTCCTGAAAAAAGATAACAAACTTAAAGGAAAAAAAAAGTGCTATTCAAAAGCCCACACAAAAATCTGTTTCACAGGACTATTTAATCAAATTGTATTGGGTATAAAGTTTAATTTAAATAAAGCAGAATATGCAGAGCATTTGTTTGAAAAAATGTATTTTAGAATAATTCTAAAATTTGGCTGTTTTTGTAATATGTATTGTATATGATAAGTATTATGTGGTATATGGGAAATTAATGTTCAATAACTATTTAGTATTCATTTGAATTTACTTATCATTGTAAAAAATAAATATACAAAGGTAAATACACTTGAAATTTGTGAACCAGATAAACATTGTAAGATATAAAAGTCTTAAATATGATACATGTGAAGCCAACATGTATTCATTTCAAAGTAATCTCATTTTAGAAGAAAGTGTTAATCACTCATATTCTAGAAAGATTATACATTGTAGTATTATACTTGGATATTTCATTGCAGAAGATACATTCTAAGACTCTGGACTAGAGCATTCAAAAATGAGAAGTGCCAGCCTGGGGAATTCTTTAGTTTCCTCCACTTTGCCGCCAGCATCAGTTAATAGTTTCAGTTCTTACAAGGACTCATATTTTAGGGACAGGGGGTGGAGGGAGTCTGGAGACGCAGGAAGATATTGATGGAATGATAAAAGCTTCAGCTTTGTTTTATTTTTTTCTGTCTTTTGTATCTCTACACTGTTCTTCCCCTTTAGGGGTTTACTGGTATGTAACAATGACAGATTAAATATGGCACTACAAATGTTTCACCGAAGGGAAAAAGCTACATAAAAATGAAAAAATGCATCAGATATTAAATCTATAACACAACATACAAAATTGTTGGTTCTTTTCTGTCATTTATTTATGCTTAGCTACTGGAGGATATAAATTTCATAATGCATATAAATTATCAACTTCAACTTATAAATTTTGAAGAAAATACTTGCAAATAATGTTACTTGTTTTAGGAAGATATTCATCACAAATGTATGTTAGGTTGTACATACAGAAAATTTTTTGACAATAAATATAAATGAGGCTCATTAAAATGAATTTTGTAAGAAGGGCTATTTCTATCTCTCCATTTCTCTATCTGTATCTAATTTTACAGATGATATTTGACTTAAAGCTTTATTTAAAAATTATATTCGTTCAAAGTTATTAGATACACAAACATGCTAGTGAAAAATCAGATACGATATATATACATATATATACGTATATGTATATACATATATATATGTGTGTATATATACATATATGTGTGTGTGTGTGTGTGTATATATATATATATATATATATATATATATATAGTGAACCGCAGAGTGTGTTTTAATTCTTGACCTCAGTTTATTCTTATTATTTTTTCATATGACACCAAAGAGGAAGCATGCCTGATATTAGCTTCTCAATTCATAGCCTTTGTTGTGAACTTCTGTTTATTTCTTGTAGTCATTGATTAATGCAGTTTTACTAGTTAATATCTATGGGAAATCTTGCTTACCTCCCAAATTATCTTCCCAAGTAAGCAATTTAGGTAGAAGCCCAAGAAGTTAGGGTAGAACAAGAATTATTTGACCCTGAATCCATTGCTTGCCACAGCTATCCAAGGAGAAAGATTCCTGGTCCACTAACGAACATCTTTGTGGGAAGTGGCTGGGATAAAAGTGAGGAGAGGTAGTTATATTATTCTTTCCTGTTTTGAGAACCGCACTTCAATTAATAAGCCTCTAATTTAAATTTTGGAAGTTACATTGAAACACAAATCAGATAATGTAAGTCTTCTACCTAAAACCTCTTAATTTATTTAATTCATTCTATAACTATCTATTTAGAACCCATTTTTTACCACATTCTATCCTTGTGCTGGGGATAGAGACAGACTTTCTTCCCTTCTTTGGAGAAATACACAACAGATAGGAAAGTATTAGCTAATGATATCATATAAAATCTTCAAATACTCGTAAGTATTATGAAGTGCTGTAACGAAAAATAAAGCATGGAGACGGAGGGTGATAGAGGTGGTCGGTGACAGGGGAGGAAAGAACATGACATTTGAGAGATATGTGAATGAAGTGAGAGAACAACTGGTTCGGTCATTCTCCTCAGGATATTTTTGGATGGATCCCAGAATGCCCTGTGTGATCTGGGCTTTCTTCAGCTCTACAGTCTCTGTTTCTTCAATCATCCTCTTACCCACCATGCCACACGACCTCTGCCATCTTTTTAATTCTAGGAGACGGCAGGGTCTTCATGGACCTTTGCAAGCAAATTTTATTATTTTATTTTATTTTATTTTATTTTATTTTATTTTATTTTATTTTATTTTATTTCATTTTATTTCATTTTATTTCATTTTATTTTATTTCATTTCTTTTTATTTTATTTCATTTTTATATGTTTATTTCTGAGAGAGAGAGAGAGAGTGCGCGTGCAGTCACAGGAGACAGGCAGAAAGAGAGGGGAACAGAGGATACAAAATAGGCTCCATGCTGACAGTAAAGGCCCAACTGAGCCACCCAGGCACCCCTGGGAGCAGTTTTAACTCTGCCCCAGACACTTTCCTCTTTGCATTGCTAATCACTTGTCTTCCTTCAAGATTGGCTTAAATCTCACCTGCTCCAAAAGGTCTTCACTACTGATACTTCTAAGCAGTATCCCTTTCATTCCACTTAGAATGTTTCTTTCAAATTGTGACTGTTAATTTCTGTGTTTACTTTTTTATTTTCTGTCTAAATCCCTAGCTGGAAGCTTCCTAAAGGCAGCGAGTTAGTTTTGTTTTGTTTTGTTTTTTAATCTCTTGTAGACCAGCTTTCTAATCAATAAAAGTGTAGACTTCCCTAGGACAAGTTTAGCACTTACAGTATTGGTGCTTATCTGGCTACTCTAAGACACATGACATGTTATATGGTAGATATATGGTAAAGATCAACTCAGACTGAGAGTTTATAAGGGGATATGGAAGAAGTCCTCCCAGGAAAAAGAAAAAAAAAAAAGACAGCCACCGCATCCTACCTATACCTGCAATTTTTGCTTTCTTTCTTCTATCTTTGCCCAATGTGAGCGGTTGTACTGGTAGGTCAGGATAGGGCTGAAATTCAAGGAAGATATGTAGTGCAGAGCAAAGGGATTACACAGAATCCTACACTTCAATGATATGTGTATCCAATGTGACTGGTTGTGTGAGGATAATCAGATCATCCAAGTGACTCTCCTTCACCTTGGTTAAACATTTCCAGAAGCTAAACAACCTATAATGCCAAGAAGAACCAGTACAGGATACGCAGGAAAAACACTGCACTCCTTCTCTGTCCTCACTACCCAGCTGCAGCTGCTGTTGGTTGAGGTGCGGGGCAGCTGGGGCAGGAAATGGTGTCCCAGAATGGTAACTGTGATTCTTGTAACTCTGAGGTTGTCATTAAGATGACCTTCTACTCTGCGGTAAAATATCTCCAGGGGGAGACAGCAAAAGCTTGCAGCTCTCTCCAGTTCCTTTTTCAGTCTCTCTTGGCAGGCTTCTATTCTGAATTCTTAGAAACATCTGCTGATGGCTTCTGATGACTAATATCAGCAGGGAGTCTCCGCAAGGATATTCCAAGTTCTGAAATGTGTGAGAGCGTGTGTTATCTGCACAGCAGGAAGCTCAGCTCAAACACTGGTGGTGGAGACATTATGCTCAGCACACTGGGGATACGGTGGGGTGGGGTGGCGATGGTGTGACTACTGGTGGCAGTGGTAATAGTAGGAATGTTATTATTAACATTTTATAAACATATACTCTATTCCAGACTCTGTTCTAGGTGTATGGCATGCCTTATCTCACATATAATCCTTCCAAGGGCCCTATAAGAAAGGCAGTATAATTTTTATTTTACTATTCAGGAAAGGAAAATGCTGAAAGTCAATGATTGTTAGTGGAAATACCAACCTCTCATAAACAAACAAACCAACTGTGTTGCTTCAGTTTTCAAGATGTTAAAATGAAGCTGCACCTAACTTTAGTAAAAATGCAATCTAGAATATTGGTCATATAATTATGGAATTAACTAGAAGGCATGTGACAAAGAAATGAGTTATTAAAATATTAATTTTAAGAATAAGAGAAATATAATGCTTCATAGAATAAATATATAGCCTACCCTAGAAGAGAGATTTTATGTTCTGTTTCTTTATACTTCTTCATGCCTTCATTTACAAAAACATACATCAGGAAAATGATGGTTGTAACAAGAAAAACACATTTTAAACAGTTATAACTTACACGATTAAAAAGGGATATGGTCTTAAAGACTGTGCCATATTATTGCTTCTTTAAAAAGTTATTAAAGGGGCGCCTGGGTGGCGCAGTCAGTTAAGCGTCCGACTTCAGCCAGGTCACGATCTCGCGGCCCGTTGGTTTGAGCCCCGCGTCAGGCTCTGGGCTGATGGCTCAGAGCCTGGAGCCTGTTTCTGATTCTGTGTCTCCCTCTCTCTCTGCCCCTCCCCCGTTCATGCTCTCTCTCTCTGTCCCAAAAATAAATAAACGTTGAAAAAAAAAAGTTATTAAGATTCACTCGGAAGCTGAGTAGACTCAGGTTAAATGTTTTTATAGCCAGTATAGTGTCTTGCTTACAGTAAACTATAAATAAAGACTACTTTACTTAAATAAGGAAATATTGTTTTAATAATTCATTGTATCATAGGTGATTTTTATAATGTAAAATTGCCAACAATATTTGCTGCTCAGATAGATATTTACACCAGCTATTCAACAGCAAATACTTGTTAAATATTTGTTGTTGTCAGAGATGTTACCATGCTCACTCATAACCATCCCTCCCTTTCTCATTATTATGGAAGAACACTGCTCATTCCATAACTCTTCCTTGAGATGAATATTTAAAGGGCTGACCCTTTAATGAATAGATGCTATAAGTGTGTGGTTTAGTTTAGAGACGTTTTAACGTCTCTCCTACACAAAAGATTCTTCTTTACTTATTTTCTATTTTACTGCCTTCTTTTCTGCCTGTGTTTTTCACCATGAAAGACCGTGATGGTTAGAAGAGTTTCAGAAGGAGGAAAGGAATTCTTTGCTTGAATGAAATACTATGTCTCAAAATTACCACAGTAGCTGGATACACACCACAATTTTGTACACTAACAACTGAAGATGCACATTAATGTTTCTATTCCCTATTTGCTATAATCCTCTGCTAGGGAAAGAGAGTGAAAGGTGTGAAATAGGAATGGCATAGAATTTTAAAACAATTGAAATTTTTTTCATAGAATTTAAAAATTCATAGAATTTTAAAACAATTTAAATCTGTCTATAGATAAAGGGATCTCTCTGGGAAGAAAAAGAGTAGGACATAATTCAAAGATTTCAAAGTTTGCCTTTATCACTTTCCTACATCTTGAATATTAATTAGAGTAGTTCTCTTTTGCTGGATGAAGACACCATCCTTTAAAAGCCCTCTGCTCCCCGATTTCTTTGCCCTTCCTCATTCCACCTGTGGTAGACAGAATATTGACCTCCCAATGGGATCCATGCCTTAACCCAGGAAATTTGTGAATCAATTACTTCACATGTTAAAAAGGAACTTGCAGATGTGATTAAGGTTAAGGCCTCTGAGATAGAAAATCTATCCTAGATTACCCAGGTGGGCCCAATCTAATCACACAAGTCCTTAAAAATAGAGGAAGACGGCAGAAGAGTATGTGACAGAGAAATGTGGTATCAGAAGGACTAGACTACCTTTGCTGAATTTGAAGATGGAAGAAGGCAGCTGGGAATGTCTCTCAACTGAGAGTCAGCCAAAAACAAAACAAAACAAAAAAACAACAAACAAAAAAACCCAAAACCAAACAAACCAAACAAGCAAACAAACAAACAAACAAAAAACTGGGCACTTGACCCTACAATCAACAGGAATTTAATTCTTCCAACAACACAAATAAATAGGAAACATTTTTCCCTAGAGTGTCCAGAAAGAAACATATCTTGCTGACATTTTAATCTTATTGCAGTGAGACCTGTACTGAACTTTTGACCCACAGAACTGTAAGGCAACAAATATGTGTTGTTCTAAGCCACAAAGTTTATGGTAATTTGCTACAGCAGCAATAGTCATGACCATCTTATCACCCAACCATCATAACTCTTGTAAGTACTGCTTAGTGTGGCCACTCACTCACCCTTCAAATTTAGACAAGTCACTTAAGTTCTCTAAACCTGTTTTTACACATATAAAATAGACATACTATGTCTAGACCAACTACTTCATACAGTTAGTGGGAGGATTAAATGAGATGATACATAAACAGAGCTTAGAATAGGGCCTAACATACCAGTTTTGTAACAGAGAATGTCATACCTTTCCCAAACATCCTATTATTCATCTTCCATGGCTGTAGCGTTTCTAGCTGGTACCAAGTTACCCTAAATAAAGACCATACTTTCTATCGTTTTTGCAGCTGAGTATGATCATGTTACTAAACTATGGTAAAAATGTGTGTGTGTGTGTGTGTGTGTGTGTGTGTGTGTGTGTGTGTAGCACAGATTCTAGAAAGTTTTCTTAAGAAACAGCTTGCAATTGTCCTTTGCCCTCCTTTTTATCACTTGCTTCCTGAAATGCGTGAGACACCGTGTTGGAGCCTGAGACACAATACTGGAACTTGAGGGCAATGGCCATACCCTGGAATGGTAGAGTAGTAATTAGCCTAAGTCCCTGAGGAATTCCTGGAGTAGAGCCATCAGAAGTTATAGACCACATACCTATCTTGCTCAAGTCTCTGTTGTTGGGGGGTTTTCTGTCTTTGAAAGCCAAACCTAATCCTTATTAAGTCTGTATATCCTGGTATTTTTAATTAAGGATTTCTTTGTCCAGTCTCCTATTTTCTTCTATGCCAACCCCCAAAAGACTTTATTTGGCTGCATTAAGTATACAAATTGTCACCATTTATGTGAATCATTTAATATTTAAGCTTAATTATCATGTAGCACAGTTCTGATTAAGCATATCACTCAAAAACCATTATAATATTGAGGTTAAAGTGTTAGGGATGCCCAACCATTAGCAGTGGGAAGAGGAGTGAAAAAATAATCTAAATAAAACTATTTTGTATTTTGCATACTTTGCCTCCTTTTTTTTTTCTGAAGAATCAGAGAAATTCCTAGGAAGAGCTAACAAATATAAATAAACCAGTGAGATTTTTACCTAGAAATATTTCATCAGTTCTTTCAATAAATATTCATTTGAATAACTTTTACAAAACAGCTATTATATTAGGAGTTAAGGATGCAAAGATTCAAACGTGGTTTTTGTTACTAAGTGTGACACTAAGGAAAACAGGTGAGCAAACAGATAATTACAATATAATATGACAACTGGTGAACCAGTATGCAGAGTAGGATCCTAAGTCAATCTAGGTGGAAGGACAGGAAAGGATTCCATGAACAGTGAAACATAAGTTGAGGCCTAAAGAATGGCCAGGAATAAACTGGGTCAGGAGTTAAGAGAGGTGCAAACAGGGGCGCCTGGGTGGCGCAGTCGGTTAAGCGTCCGACTTCAGCCAGGTCACGATCTCGCGGTCCGTGGGTTCGAGCCCTGCGTCAGGCTCTGGGCTGATGCCTCAGAGCCTGGAGCCTGTTTCCGATTCTGTGTCTCCCTCTCTCTGTGCCCCTCGCCCGTTCACGCTCTGTCTCTCTCTGTCCCACAAATAAATAAACATTGAAAAAAAATTAAAAAAAAAAAGAGAGGTGCAAACAGAGTAGGGAAGTATAGAGAGCAGTATGTCCCCCAAACTAGAGGGTTCTGGTAACGCACTGGTGTAAAGTGTTGGGTCATGGGCCTTGAGCTATAAGAGAAGTTCAAGTTGTTGATGCATTCATCCATGAAGCTGTACAGATCTATTTAAATATTTTACCAAGAAAGGAGATAACATTTCATTTTGGAATACAAATTCACAGCAGATTTGTTGATAGGCATCAAAATGAGAGAAAGATTCTACAGTTGGGAAGTTGGTTGATAATTCATAGGAGAAATAATGAAAACTTGGATGAGAGAGAGTTAATCAACTTTGAGGCACACTAATGAGCTATATTGAATCTACTGGACATTTTATTTAGACTTGTGAAGGAAGAGAAGAATACAGAATGAAAAAGTATTTAAATTCAGGACATAGAGGAAACTGAATTTTAAGGAAATGGCAGAAAGGATGAATACTAGGAAAAGATTGAGAAGGGAAAAATTAAGGAAATCAGAGCATAAAGAAGTCAAGGGAAGAGAGTTTCAAGAAGCAGGAAGTAGTCAATAATGTCAATTAGTTAATAACTATTCTTTCTTTTTCACTTTACTAATCTTTATTACTCATCTTTATTATAAAATATAACATATGATTGAAATTTAACAGAATTTTTGTTAGCATAAAATTAAAGAGGAAAAAATTAACTGAGGTCCTCTATCCAAGGATAACCCATTTTACATTTCAGAATATTTATTTTTGTTTTTTACTTAATGATATTTATTTATAGACAACTATTCATTGTGCCTGCACTAATTCATTTCAAATAAAAGTTTCAACTAAATAAACCATTTGACGCAACACATTTCATTGGCAAGTGCTGTACAGGTATGACTCAGTCATGAGGAGGGAAAATAAAGGTCAATGCCTTTGACAGCTCCCTTACTTCCAAGGTTAGGATACCCTACAAATGGTAAACACGGATACTTTTCCAGGCTTGAGGAATCTTCTAGTTGTTTTCCCTGGTTTCCAACCTATTGCTTTATGCCAAGATCTGTACTTTACTCCTGAGTTCTTTCTGAATCATGACTTGGTAGGACCACCCACTTGGCTTTGATTTGTTCTGAACTGTTGCCTGAGGCTGGCTCCCATTAGCTCCTCCTCAACTGTAGCAGATACTGTCAGTGCTCCATCCAGATTTCCCGCAAATGTTTCTGGTCCTTTCTGTAATCTGTTTTCTATCACCACATTCATTTGCCTCTAAATGTCTAGAGATATGTCTTCTGGAGGCTTCCTTCAGTCTATGGGAACTGTTATGCCCACTCATGAGCCCTGAAGGGCCTGGGTAACCCTTAGCCTACAGTTATGGGTGGAGAAGAAATAGAATAGCCCAGCTCCCTTGTACTGAGTTGGAACAAAGTCTGATGTATAATTTACACAGACATAGGATCAAGCTACAGCTTGGATTTTGCCTGAAATTTCACCCTTGTTTAACTTTTTTCCAGTCCTGCTTCCCCCACTCTCTTAATAGTTTCCTCAGTGCACTTCCTTAAAATATCACTTGCATATAAATCCTTGTCTTGACTCTGTTTTTTGCAGAAAAGACAGCTGCAGTCTGCAGGAAAGTGACACTTTCTATATCTGGCTGAGGTCTCAGACCTGGCACTGAAGCTTGGCACAGGTCCCAAAGCTCTGACTCTTTGGCACAAAGAGCTAGTGCCTGTAAGTGGGCAGGCTAAACGAAGTGGCAAGAGGCTAGCTGCAGTGATGGAACAGTGACAATATGGAAAGGCTTTTGATGTTAGTGTTCCGGGTGGAAGTCAGGGTGTATTCTGATGCCTGAAGAGTTTATGGGGAGGAGCACTGAATGGGTCTTTAATGGATCTAAACAAAAAACATGGACTTAAATGTTGTACTGGGTATATGAATAAAATATTTCACAATTTAATTATATTACCACATCATAAAATAGACCCTGACTACTTATTCTTGAAATAAACAGTAGAATGAAATGACCTGCCTAGAAAGGGATAAGATTTCCTATTAGAAGAGGTTGTCCTTCTTGACCTGCATCTAAGTTTGAGACTGGTGTCCCATCTATCATGTCACTTCAACAGAAACCTGTGTCAAAATAATATAAAATGTTACAGTAAAATTTTATCAGAACTATATGAAAAGTCCAATAAGTATGCTTTATGTTAGCACTTGAGAAAATAATATACATGTATAAATGTTACTAAAAATATTATAGAGTTAACATTTATTTATAAAGCAGTATAACTGCCACCAAAATATTTCCCATTCGTTGTGCACTAACATTAGACTATGCTTGATACAAATGCCTAATAATTTCTCAGATATTCCATAAGCATTGCTTATTCTTGTCCATTAGTTCTTTTTTTTTAATGTTGACTAATTTTTGAGAAAGAGCACATGCACACAGATGTGAGACGAGAGAGAGAGGGGGAGACAGAGAATTCCAAGCAGGCTCCATACTGTCAGCACAGAGCCTCACATGGGGCTCCAACTCACAAACCCTGAGATCATGACCTCAGCAGAAATCCAGAGTCAGATGCTTAACCAACTGAGCCACCCAAGTGCCCCATTAGTTCTTTTATTTATACGATAAATGTTAACGGGGCACCCACTGTGAGCTATGTACTATTCTTATGCTTAAAGCTCCTTAATTATTTAACATATCTCAACATATGTATTATGATCTATTTGATGATGTCATCTACCTAAAATTGTCTTTGGAATAAGGGGTAGCATAAATATTTACATAATACATTAAATTTAGAAGATAATGTCCAATGTACAAAGTGTCGTATTGTTTGCTGACTTGGGTGTTCCTCCAACACTCCTATGACATGGCCAGGCAAGGATAATTATTCCTGCATTGAAGATGAGGAGACTGAGATTCGGAGATGCAAAATTACTTGAACAAGAATTCAGGGTTTCTGACTCTTAGATCAAAACTCTGCCCAGTATCCCTCTGCATAGAATAATAAGGAAGTTATTTCTAAATAGGTGAGGAATATCCAGCGTGAGTTCTTAAATATATACACTTAAAATCATGCCATTGCCATACATAGGTTATAGTCAGCCGT
Source organism: Prionailurus viverrinus (assembly GCF_022837055.1). NCBI lineage: Eukaryota > Metazoa > Chordata > Mammalia > Carnivora > Felidae > Prionailurus > Prionailurus viverrinus. Next base: position 57,873,988 of record NC_062578.1, read on the forward strand.
ATTCTTTGAGTCACGAGGTACAATTGTGAGCCAAATTTAGAAACAAATTAAGTATTCATAGTCCTGGAATACAAAAAAAAATGTGTTTTTGGCTAGTGTTATCCCATATTTTTTTTAAGTCATAGTCAATTCGCATCCTTTTGATGACCAATTTTATATCTTCTGATACTTTAGACTTCTGCTAAACTAGTGAGAGTTAAAATTTAGACTGAAGTCGACCTCACATGCCTGTTTTTATTTTCTCTGAATTATATTCTTCTATGCTCAGTCAATTTAATCTTGTTATTAGTGGCCTCCCAGTGGATTTTATTTTGTCAGTTGTGAGATTTGTTGACATCCTGGAGACGTCAGTATTATTCTCACAAATAGCCATCCAATGTGGATAAAAGCACGTCGCTTTAAAGTGAGAATATGAACTGGTCAAAAAGCCATAAAGAATTCTATTCCACATATTTTTATCTTGGTTCTGCACATTATACTGAAGATCTAATTAATGAAAAAAAACCTGTACCTTATACTGAAGAACCATTTAATTAAAAAAGCTATTTTGACTTTACTATTAATTTATGTTTACATTTGAAAACCCACTTCTCAAAAGGTCATTAGACATCCAAGAAATTAGAGTAGAAGTACCCAACATTACCTTGCGTTTTCAAGAGCTAGAACCTTTGTATCCCAATATTGATGAAGATAGAAGAAATAAGAATATAATCAATTTGCAGGATATGTATTAGTAAACTGGGGAGATAAATATTGCAACAGATTCTTTACTGTCAAGAGACAATAAAAATTATGACTGTATCACTAGCTTCCTGCCTCAGGGTTCCTTAGTGACAATTAATAGAAACCTATTTTGGCTGACTTTATCTTTAACTAGATAAAGATATAGGGTAGTTCATAGAAGTAAGGAAAAGCTAAAATCCCAGCTTGCCAATGGAGGCATCCTTCTTGTTTTCCTTGAAGCCCCTACAAAACTTCACATGAGGCAATTGCCTTACAATGGGATGTTTATTTTCCTGAAGACCAACCACTAACCACTATCTCCTCATATTCCCTAAAACAGAATCAAACTCTCCATGGTGACGTTCAATATTTTCCCTGAACAATATGGTAGCCACCAGCAACATGTGGCTATTGCGTACTAGAAATGTGGCTCATTTGAACTGAGATTTCCTTTAAGTATTAAGCACGTTCTAGATTTCAAAGATTTAAAATGAAATAAAATGATGGTAAATTATTGCATTAATAATTGTGTTCTGATTACATGAAATTATACTATTGAGGTTAAATAAAATATGACATTAAAATTAATTTCATCTTTTAAAACTGTAGCTACTAGAAAATTTAAAATTATATATGTGGCTCAGATATTTCTTTCTTTTTTTAATGTGTATTCATTTTTGAGAGAGAGACAAAGACAGAGAGGGGGTGGGGTAGGGGCTGAGACAGAGAGGGAGACACAGAATCCAAAGCAGCCTCCAGGCTCTGAGCTGTCAGCACAGAGCCAGACACAGGGCTTGAACCCTGGAGCCGTGAGATCATGACCTGAGCTGAAGTTGGACACTTAACTGACTGAGCCACCCAGGCGCCCCTCACATATTTCTATTGGACAATGTTCTTGTAGACAGCCTCCAAAATTTTTTCAAGACATAGATCAAAGAGTTTTGACAACTACTTTATCCTACAGTTAAAACATTTTTTAAAATGTTTATTTATTTTTGAGAGAGAGAGAGAGAGAGAAAGAGAGACAGAGTACAAGCAGGGGAGGGGAAGAGAGAGAGGGAGACACAGAATCTGAAGCAGGCTCCAGACTCTAAGCAGTCATCACAGAACTGAATGCGAGGGTCAAACTCACCAACCGTGAGATCATGACCTGAGCCAAAGTCAGACACTTAATTGACTGAGCCACCCAGGCACCCCTCTCCTACAGTTTCATATGGACATCTTTTTTTTTTCTTTTTAAGTGTGAATAGCTGCAAAATATTCAAGTTCTACTACACTATAATTTTATAAATATTTGAAATACAGTTTCCTTAAAATCTTGTTAACATTAGTCCATTTAATTTCTAGAAAACGTCCACTGTATATTATAATTGCAAAGACTGTAATATCAATCAGACAAATTAGGAATTCTATGTGTTCAATAAAACAGACTTTGTGTTTCAATTCAGGTTACTCTATAATTCTATGTATGGTAAATTCTAATTCTAGGATATACAGAGATACAGATAGATTAAAAGATAGGTGGGTGGATAGGTGATACATATGCATATACACAAACATACACGTGAACGTACATTAAGATATAAAAAGAGGGGACTTTCTGTAAGTTTGTTTTGTAGATGAAATAAGGTATTGTCTTCTTCAAATATTTCTTAGTGAATCTATTTTTTGCTTTGATCTCAAAGACTCTCCCCTCAGGAACTATATGCACATAGAATTTTCTACTCTGGATTGCTAGAATTTTATTTACACTCATTTCAGCTGGAAAAGTAATATGTGACTTTCTTTTGAAACCGTGAAAGACAATCACGAAAAGGAAAGTGATAAAAGAGAACAAACAGATAGAAGTAGGTTCTTAAGCTGGAGTGTGTTAAAAAGTGGAATACTTGAAAACGGTGTTAGCTCTACCCCCCGTACCCCCCGCCCGCCCATACACACACCCTGGAAATTGTTCATGTATTCCAGCACACACATACAAAAGGCTGAAGATAAATGCATGAGACAACTGAAATCAAGGAAGATCCTCCTCATACAAATTAAGGAAAAGCTCAAGACAGAGAAGTATTTACTTCACACATGGAGCTAATGTTAAATGCATATTGTATTGCGAGAAGAAAAATCAATTCAATAACCAGGCTAGTTTAAAGTATTTCTTCTACACCCTACTAACGAATGAGTGGGTCAACCAGGCAATTAGAGAAGAAATTAAAAAATATATGGAAACAAACGAAAATGAAAATACAACAATCCAAACGCTTTGGGACGCAGCAAAGGCAGTCCTGAGAGGAAAATACATTGCAATCAAGGCCTATCTCAAGAAACAAGAAAAATCCCAAATACAAAATCTAACAGCCCACCTAAAGGAACTAGAAGCAGAACAGCAAAGGCAGCCTAAACCCAGCAGAAGAAGAGAAATAATAAAGATCAGAGCAGAAATAAACAATATAGAATCTAAAAAAAGTGTAGAGCAGATCAACGAAACCAAGAGTTGGTTTTTTGAAAAAATAAACAAAATTGACAAACCTCTAGCCAGGCTTCTCAAAAAGAAAAGGGAGATGACCCAAATAGATAACATCATGAATGAAAATGGAATTATTACAACCAATCCCTCAGAGATACAAACAATTATCAGGGAATACTATGAAAAATTATATGCCAACAAACTGGAAAACCTGGAAGAAATGGACAAATTCCTGAACACCCACACTCTTCCAAAACTCAATCAGGAGGAAATAGAAAGCTTGAACAGACCTATAACCAGCGAAGAAATTGAATTGGTTATCAAAAATCTCCTAACAAATAAGAGTCCAGGACTAGATGGCTTCCCAGGGGAGTTCTACCAGACGTTTAAAGCAGAGATAATACCTATCCTTCTCAAGCTATTCCAAGAAATAGAAAGGGAAGGAAAACTTCCAGACTCACTCTATGAAGCCAGTATTATTTTGATTCCTAAACCAGACAGAGACCCAGTAAAAAAAGAGAACTACAGGCCAATATCCCTGATGAATATGGATGCAAAAATTCTCAATAAGATACTAGCAAATCGAATTCAACGGCATATAAAAAGAATTATTCACCATGATCAAGTGGGATTCATTCCTGGGATGCAGGGCTGGTTCAACATTCGCAAATCAATCAACGTGATACATCACATTAACAAAAAAAAAGAGAAGAACCATATGATCCTGTCAATCGATGCAGAAAAGGCCTTCGACAAAATCCAGCACCCTTTCTTAATAAAAACCCTTGAGAAAGTCGGGATAGAAGGAACATACTTAAAGATCATAAAAGCCATTTATGAAAAGCCCACAGCTAACATCATCCTCAACGGGGAAAAACTGAGAGCTTTTTCCCTGAGATCAGGAACACGACAAGGATGCCCACTCTCACCGCTGCTGTTTAACATAGTGCTGGAAGTTCTAGCACCAGCAATCAGACAACAAAAGGAAATCAAAGGCATCAAAATTGGCAAAGATGAAGTTAAGCTTTCACTTTTTGCAGATGACATGATATTATACATGGAAAATCCGATAGACTCCACCAAAAGTCTGCTAGAACTGATACATGAATTCAGCAAAGTTGCAGGATACAAACTCAATGTACAGAAATCAGTTGCATTCTTATACACTAACAATGAAGCAACAGAAAGACAAATAAAGAAACTGATCCCATTCACAATTGCACCAAGAAGCATCAAATACCTAGGAATAAATCTAACCAAAGATGTAAAGGATCTGTATGCTGAAAACTATAGAAAGCTTATGAAGGAAATTGAAGAAGATTTAAAGAAATGGAAAAACATTCCATGCTCACGGATTGGAAAAATAAATATTGTCAAAATGTCAATACTACCCAAAGCTACCTACACATTCAATGCAATCCCAATCAAAATTGCACCAGCATTCTTCTCGAAACTAGAACAAGCAATCCTAAAATTCATATGGAACCACAAAAGGCCCCGAATAGCCAAAGGTTTGAAGAACAAGACCAAAGCAGGAGGCATCACAATCCCAGACTTTAGCCTCTACTACAAAGCTGTCATCATCAAGACAGCATGGTATTGGCACAAAAACAGACACATAGACCAATGGAATAGAATAGAAACCCCAGAACTAGACCCACAAACGTATGGCCAACTCATCTTTGACAAAGCAGGAAAGAACATCCAATGGAAAAAAGACAGCCTCTTTAACAAATGGTGCTGGGAGAACTGGACAGCAACATGCAGAAGATTGAAACTAGACCACTTCCTCACACCATTCACAAAAATAAACTCAAAATGGATAAAGGACCTAAATGTGAGACAGGAAACCATCAAAACCTTAGAGGAGAAAGCAGGAAAAGACCTCTCTGACCTCAGCTGCAGCAATCTCTTCCTCGACACATCCCCAAAGGCAAGGGAATTAAAAGCAAAAGTGAATTACTGGGACCTTATGAAGATAAAAAGCTTCTGCACAGCGAAGGAAACAACCAACAAAACTAAAAGGCAACCAACGGAATGGGAAAAGATATTCGCAAATGACATATCGGACAAAGGGCTAGTATCCAAAATCTATCAAGAGCTCACCAAACTCCACACCCGAAAAACAAATAACCCAGTGAAGAAATGGGCAAAAGACATGAATAGACACTTCTCTAAAGAAGACATCCGGATGGCCAACAGGCACATGAAAAGATGTTCAGCGTCACTCCTTATCAGGGAAATACAAATCAAAACCACACTCAGGTATCACCTCACGTCAGTCAGAGTGGCCAAAATGAACAAATCAGGAGACTATAGATGCTGGAGAGGATGTGGAGAAACGGGAACCCTCTTGCACTATTGGTGGGAATGCAAATTGGTGCAGCCGCTCTGGAAAGCAGTGTGGAGGTTCCTCAGAAAATTGAAAATAGACCTACCCTATGACCCAGCAATAGCACTGCTAGGAATTTATCCAAGGGATACAGGAGTACTGATGCATAGGGGCACTTGTACCCCAATGTTCATAGCAGCACTCTCAACAATAGCCAAATTATGGAAAGAGCCTAAATGTCCATCAACTGATGAATGGATAAAGAAATTGTGGTTTATATACACAATGGAATTCTACGTGGCAATGAGAAAAAATGAAATATGGCCTTTTGTAGCAACGTGGATGGAAATGGAGAGTGTGATGCTAAGTGAAATAAGCCATACAGAGAAAGACAGATACCATATGGTTTCACTCTTATGTGGATCCTGAGAAACTTAACAGGAACCCATGGGGGAGGGGAAGGAAAAAAAAAAAAAGAGGTTAGAGTGGGAGAGAGCCAAAGCATAAGAGACTGTTAAGAACTGAGAACAAACTGAGGGTTGATGGGGGGTGGGAGGGAGGAGAGGGTGGGTGATGGGTATTGAGGAGGGCACCTTTTGGGATGAGCACTGGGTGTTGTATGGAAACCAATTTGTCAATAAATTTCATAAAAAAATAAAATAAAGTATTTCTTCTAATGTTCTGATTTGCTGTTGTGGTGAAGAAGCCCTCAATTATGTTCATCATTGAAATTCTAAGATTAAAGGAAATATTCCCTTACAGAAGCTTGCGGAAGGGGTATAAAGTAACCTTAAACACATATATTACTTTAACATTGCAAAGCTCAGTCATTATATTTTATGTTTAGTAAGCTTAATGGCAATGTTTGTAAGCTGAGAAATAAAAAATGACTATAATTTAATGTTTAGTCACCTATAAATTAATCATCGCATAATCAAATGTGGAAGAAAATGGTATATAGTGACATTTTTTTCTGCATCAACACGTCAATTAAATCTAACAAATAACTAAAGACAAACACGTTTCCTGATGAGACGGCAACATTTGGCAAAATAGATGTCATTTAAAATGATCCTGTTTTGAACGAGCCATTTCATGTTTCCTTATCTAGTCAGTATAATAATTTTATGATATAATATTATTATTTCTAATATAGGAAAAAGAAAAACTAGTTCAGAGGAATCAAAGATCATGCCTGTCTACAAATGTGTAACTACTAAGAAGGACACTATGGATTTGAAATCAGTTCCATTCAGTTTAATCCAGCTTCAAATCTCAAGAGATTTTTCCACCAATCATATTTGTGGTTTGGACAATTAGAACACCATGATTGCTTTTAAAATTATCAAACATAAAGAAAAACAGGTACAATGATATATGAAGAAAATTATAGATATTGAGGTATTAATCATCTTGGTTAATTGAGATTTATACCAATTAGGAAAGCTGTATGCCCATGTTCTATGCCAGTGACTGCCTTCCTGAAAGAGATCTGATGTGAGAATCTATAGAAGCAAAACAGGACTTTTCAAACTGTGTTATAACCTGTTAGTGTATCATGAAATAAATTTATTGAGCGTGACCCAATTTTAAAAACAAATAGGTCAATATAGATTAGAATAAAAAATAGAGAAGTGAATTCACATATTAAGGGAAAATACTATTTTGTGGCATTGTGTGTACGTGAGTGAATTGGGCCACAATGTAAAAAAAAAAATTCTAACTGCGGGTCATGGTTAAAAATGCTTGAAAACCAATTTCTATAAGGATATCTTAAAATAGAGGTAAACCAACAGATCAAGAATTAATGTCCTCAGTCAGGTACTTGATAAAAATAGCAAAGAAATGAAAGTAATTATGTCCTCCTTAGAAAATAAATTGGATTTTTTTAGAAGAAAAAGAAGAGATAAAAGTTTGGTAGATTGGGTAAGATAAACAAGGGGAAATGTGATGACCTCTGTGAAACTTCAGGTATCTCAGTAAATGAGAATGAATTAAACTTAGCAAAGCAGACATCTCATCGAACAGGAGATAATTACCACATTTTGATGACAATTACAGGTAATTATCATGACACAAAAAGATTTCTATCTCAATGCAAGATTAATATAATGTGTTTGTTCCATACTTCATAATGAATTTACTTCATGCTTATCTTGGTGTAAGATACTTACAGCACCTTAGTGTGAGATACATCCTTGTAATAACACATATCTTAAGAAGTACACAGTTCTGACCTTTGCCAACTATGTGATCTTAGATAAGTTATTCAGTCTCCATGTTAAACGCAGACAATAAAAGTATCTACTTCACAGGGGAGTCTTAGGAGGATTAAACAATTCATAAAAAGTTCTGTGAATAGCATCTGGCATGTTGCTAAGCCTTCAATAAATGCAAGTTTATTTTTCAAGTACTACATGATTTTTTTAAATATTTCAACAACCCATAATTCATACAGAGAAGATATCTGACAAATAAAATATTTGTTCAACTGAACTGACGACACAGGTTGGGTGATCAAAATAGTTTCTTTATATAGAGGAAAGGTTAGATTTAGTGATTTTCCCAAGTTTACACAGTTAGTTTGGGGCAGAAGCCTTCTGATCTAGTTCTGATTCATAAATCGGGGCTTGCCTATGAGGCAAGTGTAACTGACCACTGAATTGATTTTTAAAACCATGCTGCTGCCCTTAGGATCACGATTCATGAACATAAAACATTCTGGCAGGCAGTATATACTTTATCTAATAACAATGAGTTAATGTGTTTTAAGTCCTTACTATATTAAGCACTCTGTAGTCATTACCTCACTTATTTCTTAAGGCACTGTGAAATGCATTCTCCTAATATCCCCATTTTTATAGATAAAGAGACAGAATTATAGGGAGGTTAAATAACTTGAACAAAGGTATCAGTAAATTGTAAGTCAGTATTTGAACTACCATATGAACCAGTTTTATGGGCTCTACTACCAAACTTTCCTTCACTAACCCAGAAAAGATACCAAACAATCTGAGAGGAATTCTGATTCTGTCTAGTTAGGTACTCTCTGTATTCTTCCAAGGAGAAGGAGGATAGAGAGAAGACAGGAAAACTAGCTGTTTTTTTCATCTTCTCTTACATTCGTTCAGCATAATATTCTTATTTGAAGTATTGTGGCACATGCAAGTTTAGATGTATTACTCATTTATAGTCAAACAGAAAGACAATCTAACCTTTTGAAATACCCATAATGTGAATCTTCTATGAGTGGAGACCACAATAAAAGCTACTTTTTATAATAAGGAGTAGCTGTGAGATGTATAGTAATAAGAGAAACATTGAAAGAAAAGGCAGCTTTGTGCCAAAACACGATATATCTGAATGATACGTCAAGCAGAAAAGATAGGAAGCAAAAAGCCATTATTCATGGCTTCTTTAAAAAAAATACATACTTACAACTTCAAAAAAAAGTCTCAGAAAACATTCATCTACAATTTTAATGTGTTGTCACTTACGTTAGTCACCAGGAGGAGAGTTGTGTTATTTAAAGATTGATTTTTCCCAAATTCTCATGTAAGTTTACATTTGGATAAGGGAGAAGTAGAAAGTATTGGCAGAAATCATACTCTAGATACGAATTTTCTTTCCTGCACTTCTTCATGATCTCTTTGCCTTTGTCTTTATGATTCTGCTTCCTGCCACAGATGGTTCTACCTTACCTTATTTGTATTCACTGCTGTGATGACCCAGACGCATTGTGCATTGCTGTCATACTGGAATGGAAAGTTGGGAGACGTAAAGGTTCCACTTGGTCCTTGAAGATTAGAGCCACATGTCTTCACTAAAAAAGAAATTGCATTTTAAAAGTGAGCCTATGCCTCATGCAAAGTCTTAGCAACACAGTGTTTTGCAAACAGACTTTAAATTCAAAATTGCACAATTATAGCCACGTTGACATACATATTAGGGCGTTTTGTCACTTATCAAAGTGAGACTATTTTTTATACTCGAAAGTTCACAAGCTCAATATTTTCAACATTCACTGAAAACTAACTATGAATAAAAGTGTGAGGCATTATAAATTATCCTCTGTAAATAGGTTAGCTTAATTAGGGAGAGGTATATTTATGCAATATCATGTTAATAAAAATCTACAAAAAGAAAGAAAGAAAGCCATGGATTGATTAAGCCATCCAGATAGTGTTTTCAATCCTATTTATTAAGTATCCTAGGACTTGAGACTGAGAAATCAATATTAAAACTACTTTTACTGTTCTTATAACTGTAAATTAGACCATTCAGGCTACAAAAAGAGCTGCACTGAGGTAATTTTAATAAATTCCCACAAAAGTTAAATGTTGTAATACTTCTTCAGTTTTCCAACCCTTCTTTCTTCTACTTAAGAAGAGTGAGTGGCTGCACTACACCTGTGCCTTCTCTTCCTTCTTGGTCACCATGTTTCTTGTTGGCATTTGTTGTTGTTGGCATGTTTCTTGTTGGTTTTGATTTGCATCTCTTTGCCCCATTCCATTAAAATCCTGCATGTGTCATCCTTCTCCAACTCATCAATAATAGTTAAGTGTATTTTTAAAGGATGTACATATATTTTCTTTTTTTTTTTGAGGTACACATATTTTCACTGCACTTAAGACTTCACATAGTTATTATCATCACCACTTTATTTTTTTAATGTTTATTTATTAATTTTGAGAGGGGGGAGAGGGGCAGAGAGAGAGAGAGAGAGAGAAAGAGCCCAGTGTGGAGCCCAACACGGAGTTCGATCCCATGACCATGAGATCATGACCTGAGCTGAATTCAAGAAATCAGACGCTCAACTGGCTGAGCCGCCCAGGTGCCCATATTCATTGCCACCTTAAAGATCTGTTTAGAGGTCCCAAAATTTGCTTGACTTCCCCGAGATCACTCAGCTAATAAATAGCAGAGTCAGGATTACAGCTCAGGTTCTTTCAACTCCAAGTCTTACTTTCCTATAACCAAGGGTCTCTCTAGTATGTTAAATAAAGTTTTCTTTACTATTTTTTTCACTTTAGCTTATATTTTAGCATAAATCTCTTCCAGATAACTTGAAATTTATATCTTGTGGTTAAACCATTGAGGATTAAATGGTTACTTTTCCTTTTTCTTCCTTCAACATCAGTTACCAATTTTTCCTTTTTTCCACTTACTACCTAATTTCCTGTAAGACTTCTATGCTCACTACAGCATTTTCTTGCCTCTCATTCCCTCTCTCTCTCTATCTTTCTGTCTCTCTCTGTCTCTCTTTCAATTCCCATGGTATATATAGTCTCACCTTGGCTGATTTTAAGCTACCACATGTTATCAAGACCTCACAAAATTTCTGAGTATTCAATAATTGGTTTTTCCTCCCACTTTATTAAGATATAATTGATATACAACATTGTGTAAGTTCAAGGTGTATGATGTGATGATTTGATACATAGTAAAATGATTACAGCAAGGTTAGTTACCTCCATCATTTCACATAATTAATATTTGTGTGTGTCTGTGTGCGTGTGTGTCACATTTAAGATCTAATCTCTTAGCAACTTTCAAGTACACGACACACTATTATTAAGTATAATAACTATAATGTATATTATATCCCCAGAAATTATTCATCTTATAACTGAAAATGTATTCTTTACCCAACACCTCCCCATTTTTCCCACTACCCCTGGCCCTGACTTTGGCAACTACAATTCTATTCTCTGTTTCTATGATTTAGTCTTTTTTCAGGTTCCACATATAAGTAAGATCATTGCTCTTTAATGTCTTACGAATCTTCTATGTGCACTATTCCATTTTCTTCTCCCTTATTCACTTTTGAAAGTATTATAGTTGACTTCTCTCATTTCGTTATAAAAACTGCTTTCTCAATGCAAGAAATGACCTTCTAATTGCTAAATCTAATAGTACTTCTTCATTTTTTTCCATATACACGATTTCTTAGCAGAATGGAAAGAACTGATAAGCTGTGTTTGAAATTATCTTCCTTCCCTTATACAGTCCTAAACTCTCTTGATTCTTACCTAATTGTTTGAAATCATTATGCTCCATACTTTGTATTTATTTAAGTTTGTTTATTTATTTTGAGAGAGAAAGAGAACAAGCATGAACAGGGAGGGAGGGAGGGAGGGAGGGAGGGAGGGAGAGAGAGAGAGAGAGAGAGAGAGAGAGAGAGAGAGAGAAAATACCAACCAGGATCTGCACTGTCAGCACAAGGCCCCCAGTGCAGGGCTTGAACTTACAAACCCTGAGATCATGACCTGAGCTGAAATCCAGAGTTGGATGCTTAAGTGATTGAGCCACCCAGATGCCCCTCCATATCTTGTGTTCTTGGTTTTGTTTTGTTACATTTGACCCTTAGGTAGCTTAATTATAAAATGATTAAATGGCCTTTTTCTTTGTTCAATGGTCTCTCTGAATAGTTAATCTAATTCATTTCTAGGCTACAATGGTCACTCATGTACTAATAGCTCTCAAATTTACGTCACCAATTTTTCCATATCCTATTTCTAGAGTAATCGTGTCTCTGCCTGCTGGACATTCTATGAAATGTTTTAAAGAAGCTTTTAATTAATTATACCTTTCTTCACCCACTTCCCTCCCATCCATACATAGGCACCCTTCAAGACCTATGTATTTCTCATCTGAAACATTCCATTTTCCTTTTCTTTTCTTCCCAATACCTAGTACTTCATCATCATCCTTTCTCGAGCTAGAAATAGCTACTTAACTCCTTTCGTATACTCATTTTTCTTCCTGTGCTCCATTGTCTTTAGTGCTACTATATTTATCTTTCTAAAATACAGATTTGATTATCTTACTTGACTTCATTAAAAACCTTGATCTCTGTTTCCTATAGAATAAATTACAAACTGCCTAATGCAAAATATAAAATTGTTTCTATGAGGATCTAGATTTCTTTTCCAGTACAATCTTCTGTCATTTTATACAGTATATACTCAACTTGTGCCAGAAAAGAATTCTTGTTCTTCTTTGAATATATCACACCCTTTATGATTTTCCACTCATTTCTATAATGTTTTCCAAGTCTCAAATGTGATTCCTTCTTACATTCCCTTGCAGAAATTCTTTTCATTTAAACAAAGCCAAGATGATGTGCCACTTCTTTGTATGAGAAGTATTCCTAATTCCTCCGTTCAGGGTTCTGAATGGACTCTAGTCTTCCCAGCACATTATTTGAACAAAACATCTATAAAGGTGTTTAAGTGCTAGAGATCTGATAGAAAATAAACATTTTAAGCACTTCACAGCAATAAAATATTTATAGCAATCATATGATTGAAGTTAGTAGAATCAACTTTCTGATAGGACATACTGTTTCTTTGAGTGACACTACTTGGGAATTCTCTGGCATGCTTTGTTTTCTAAAACATATACACACTTATAAACTTTTGTGGACAAGGCCTGTTTTTCATCCCTGTTTGTTAACTCCTGATGCGTGGCTTTCATAATGCAGGGATGTTTACTAAAGGAAGAAATATCCAAGTTATTTATCACAGCTCTTAGGTGGAGTATCAAATGAGTGACCTCTACATGATGATGAATAATCTTTATATATATGTTCCAGACCAGGAAATTGTCCTTTATGAAAATAAAAAAAAACACTCATAAAATTACAAGTAAAAATCACCAATATATATGTTGGAGTTACAAGATGCTATTGGAGTAATAGATCAAGAAATGCTATGGAAGTGGTAACAGATCAGGGAAGGTGATTCTTAGGAAGTAACATAGAAAAAGAGCTGTGTTATTTCTATGTTTTGTTCCCTGCCCCTCTCTGGTAATTTAGCAGCCTTTCTCCCATGGCTCGTGTAGAAACCTTAAAAAGAACAAACCCATTCTGATCAAATCAAGGTGAATTTGTACAAAATAATAAGGTGTGCATTTCCCCAGTAATACTTCATAAGACATTATCTTTTAAAATTAACATGTGACCATTACTATAAGAGATGGTTGAAATGAAATGCTTTAAGGACATTTGAGGAAAAAAAAATCATCCCATGTGTGCAGATGTATGGGCTCTGAATATAAAACAATGCAGTGATGAAAAATTGACTCAGAAAATAAAATGGCTCAGGAAATTAAGTATTTTCAAAGATATAAGTTATAGGAGGTCTAGTTAGAACTATATTAGCTTAAACGAAATAAATATTTCCCAAGTTGTGAAAAATCCTTCTTATATTAAAATAAAATAGTTTAAATGAAGGAATTAGTAATCTAGGGAGGAAAAAATACCCAGTAAATGAAACGAGTTTGGGAATTAATTTTCAACTGACATCACAAAAGATTTGCTCTAAAAAAATGGATGAAATGTGGTAGAAATCTATTATCAAAGTGGACAAAGGAAAATAAGACAAGTGAGACAAACACCATTAGACGTAGAGCATCTGTCCTCTTAATGGACATCACTAGGAACTGTGGAGATTACACATAGAAAATAGAACTCCATTAAATAAGTACAGATTTCTGGGCTGAGTGTCAGAAGTTTAGTCTTTCTACACAATATTTGGCATATGTTTAGAAGGACTCTGTTCAACCACACTTTATATTTCTCTCACACTTTCTTTACGAGAAGGAAACTCCTAATAGTTTGGAAGATCACACACAGAGTTGGTTTTATTATGAAGTGAATTCCTACATGGAAGTTTAACTTCATAGTAATCTAAATACAAACATGTGGAATTTAAGTAGTGACTTGAAATACGGTTATAACACTTTTAATACACCAGAATTTTATTTTGTTTTTATTTCACTTTAATTGATTAATATAGCATATAATATAATTTACGTTAAAAAAGGCTGATTTATCTAAACATCAAAGACCTGTTGTTAGACTTCTGATAAACACGTAGAGAAACTACTCCCTGAATCAATCCCAATTCTCAGGTTGTGGACTCTGGGTCATGAAACATGCACACACCCACCGCCCCCCCACGTCCCCCCACCAAACACACACATCTGAAGGTGAATGATAAAACCTATCTAAATCAGTGTCTGGAACTATCAATAAGTAGTTCTGTTTAATAATATTTAATTGGACATCCCAGTCCCTATGTCTTCATGAGAAGCTGATAAAGTGCCAGAAGTGGAGTAACAATTAGGACTAATCTTCAAATACATCTGAGCGTCATCTGCATAACAATGGGAAGTCTAATCCATGTCTCACTGAAAGGAAGCATATAAATGCAGAATAATAATGAAATGAACCCAAAGCAGAAAACCGGAAAACAGAGGAGATGCCGTGAAAAGGACAGAATTAAAATCAGCAAAAGGCAGACTGCACAGGATCAGATAAATTTGATTAAAACCCAGCAAATGCAATTCCTATTAAAAGTGAGAAATACAGTGTACAGATTTTTCAAGTCACAACTAAAACAGGAAAATTCTTTATTTTTCTTTTTCCAGTTCTTGGCTGTCCATAATTTCACCTAGTCACGAAGGTCAAGTTTACATACAATGCTGCTTCTCCCTGCTCTTTGTTTCACTGAGTCACCCTACTGGTATAAGGATGAGAACATAAATGGCATGAAACCAGTAATAGAAATGATTTGTATGAATTAATGACGCAGTTTTCTTTTTGAGAAAAATAAAAGAAAATATAATTGAACCTAGTGTTTCCAGTAAGAAAGAGATCAGTCAGGTGGTAGGCAAGAATGGGATGAATTACTATGCACAATATATCTAGAAACCATAGTGTTTTAGGGACATTGATAAGGGAAAGGGAGGTAGAAGTAGGAAGAACAGAAAGAAAGAAAAAGATGGATGATGTGTCGTGACGAAGATGGGGGAAACTAGTTGTCCATAGGATTTAACATATAACAGTATGTTCTACTCAGTTTCAAACTTTGTCTACCTTTGATGTAGACTGCTCACATCCTTTCCCAAATTACCCAGAAGATTAACTGAGCAGGTTATCAACTTTAGATTTAAAAACCATTTTTGTTTGTTTGTATGTTTGCTTGTTTGTTTGTTTAGAGGACAGTGTCTACTTGAGTTTATGTAACATCAACATAATCCAGAAAATCAGAAAGCAAGACTTAAAGCCAGAGTTAACTATTAGACATTAAGTTTCCACCTCTTGGTCCAAGAAATTCACTGACATCTTTTAGAAGACTTTGGACCTCCTAGAATTTAAATTAGAGGGTGAGGCTATCTGGTGGACATCTAAAAAGACAAGGAACTTTAAGGAGTCAATTTGTAATTTCAAAATGCACAATGCTCAAAGCTACTTCCATAACTTTTTATATGCTGTTTCCCTCACCTGGAATACTCTTTTTAGCTCCTTTTTTTAAAGGTTATTTATTTATTTTGAGAGAGAGAGAAAATGTGTGTGTGCAGTGGGGAAGGGCAGAGAGGGTGAGAGAGAAGATCCCAAGCAGGATGCTCACTGACAAGTGTAGAGCTGGAACCCACAAACAATGAGATCATGACCTGAGCTGATATCAAGAGTTGGATGCTCAACCGACTGAGCCACCCAGGCACCCCGATTCTTTTTTAGCTCTTAACCGCTAGCTATATTCATTCTTCAAAATCCTTACTTGTATTAGAGCACTCTTACCCTATTTTAATAATTTAAGTACTGAATTCCTTTGTCAGTGATTATGCCTTTCATCTCCTAGCGACAAAAAAAAGTTGACTTAGTGTGTAGAACTGAGTAAATGCTCAGAAAAGTTTTTTTTAATTAATGAATAATTAAATAAAGTGAAATACACCTAAATATAAGAAATTAAAAAAGACTAGAGTTTACAATTTAAATATTCTCATTAAAAAGTGAGAAAAAGGGGCGCCTGGGTGGCGCAGTCGGTTAAGCGTCCGACTTCAGCCAGGTCACGATCTCGCGGTCTGGGAGTTCGAGCCCCGCATCAGGCTCTGGGCTGATGGCTCAGAGCCTGGAGCCAGTTTCCGATTCTGTGTCTCCCTCTCTCTCTGCCCCTCCCCCGTTCATGCTCTGTCTCTCTCTGTCCCAAAAATAAATAAACGTTGAAAAAAAAAAATTAAAAAAAAAAGTGAGAAAAAGAGGCAATTCATCAAAGAAGCATCTCAGGATAATTTGGATATCACTTGAAATTGTAGACAAACTTTCCTCCTAGTGAAAGGTCAAATGACTCTTTGATGATAATTTGTTATAATTTTTTATGGAGATATTTATTAAACACCAAACATTGACTTTGGATGTTTCAAGGCAAAAATGAATAAGATAGGACCCTTTCTCTAACAGACTTAAGGTCTTAAAGACACAAACAGATCATTTTAAGACTTGTTGTAAGTGCAAAAATAAAGGTAGCACGTGTTAATGGGAATACAAAAAGTGCACATTTTTGCAGCTTGGGAGCTTAGAGAAGTCATCCCTGAAATGATGTCAAAACTGAACTTTGGAAAGTTGGGACACATGAACTCAGAGTAGAAATCAGGATGGGTTTCTAAGCAGAGGGGAAAATGGCAATAAGTAACATATGGTATATAAGAAAGTTAATTCCCAGAATATCTAAGATTGTTTGGAGCTGACGAGATTCTTCAGATATAGCTGGAGAGGTAAATAAATGACTATTCACAAAGTGCCATACATGATAGGCTAAGGCAGTTGTTGAACGTGTGTGTGTGTGAGTTTGTCAAAACTAAGGTGATACTTTGGGGGTTTTGAAGGACGCTTGACTTCACTGTAAATGTAGTGAGCTTGATCAGTCCAGGTGTTGTATACAGAATGCATTTTAAAAAACTAAACACTAGTGGCCTAGAGATAAGGATGAAAACAGTCAAGTCATATACTTTTCTCTCCCCATGTACTTATTTTTTTAATATAATTCTATTTCGTTTTAAGTGCGAGGGCACAGAATATTTACTGACTCATTCATACAACCAACAGCAATTATTTTTAAAATGTTTATTTTTGAGAGAGAGAGAGAGAGAGAGAGAGAGAGAGAGAGAGAGAGAGAAAATCCCAAGCAGGTTCCATGCTGTCAGCACAAAGCCTGACACTGGGCTCATCCCAGGAACTATGGGATAATGACCTGAGCCGAAATCCGGAGTAGCACTTAACTGACTGAGCCACCCAGGGGCCCCAACCACAATAATATTAAAACAAACAAACAAAACACTAGGATGCATGCAACAGTATTAGGATTAATGACCGTGCACTTGTGGTCCAGGCCCTGCCTTCACACATCGCACACTGTAGGGAGAGAGACAGACATGAAACAGCCCATTGCACAATTATAATCATGAAAAAGGCCACACAGGAAAAGTACAGGATTCTTTGAAAGTACAGGCATATGTCATTTTAGTTTGTTTGCAGCTGTTGCCCTTGTTACAAATGGAAGCTTTGTGGCAACCCTGCATCTAGCGAGTCTATCAGTTGCCATTTTTTCCCAATAGCACTGGCTCTTTCATGTCTCTGCCACATTTTGGTCATCCTCAAAGTATTTGAAACTGTTTCATTATTCTTATGTTTGGATTGCTTTTCAATTGCTGCAATCTCATGCTAAAACTTGTGTAAATGAGAAGCTGAGTCTTAGGATGAGCAAAAAAAGGGTTTTTTTGAGATGGGATCTACTCCTGGTGAAGATGCTGTAAAGATTGTTGAAATGATAAAAAAAGGATTTAGAACTTGACATCAATTTCTTTGGTAAAGCAGTGGCAGGGTTTGAGAGAACTGACTCCAACTTTGAAAATTCTATTGTGAGTAAAATGCTATCAAACAGCATCTCATGTTACAGAAAAATGGAGAAAAAAGGAGTGAATTGGTTTGGCAAACTTCACTGTTGCTTGTGTTTGTTTGTTTTTGAAGAAATTGCCACAGCCACTCCAACTTTCAGCAACCACCACCCTGATCAGGATCTGTCAGCAGCCATCAAAATCAAGGCAAGACCCTCCACCCACAAAAGGGTTACAACTCCCTGAATGCTCACATGATGGGTAGCAATTTTTAGCAATAAATTACGTTTTATTTGTTTTTTGTAGACATAATGCTATTGTTTACTTAATAGACTACAGTATAGTGTAAAGGTAACTTTTTTTTCAATATATGAAGTTTATTGTCAAATTGGTTTCCATACAACACCCAGTGCTCATCCCAAAAGGTACCCTCCTCAATACCCATCACCCACCCTCCCCTCCCTCCCAACCCCCATCAACCCTCAGTTTGTTCCAGTTTGTTCTCAGTTTTTAAGAGTCTCTTATGCTTTGGCTCTCTCCCACTCTAACCTCTTTTTTTTTTTCCCTTCCCCTCCCCCATGGGTTTCTGTTAAGTTTCTCAGGATCCACATAAGATTGAAAACATATGGTATCTGTCTTTCTCTGTATGGCTTATTTCACTTAGCATCACACTCTCCAGTTCCATCCACGTTGCTACAAAGGGCCATATTTCATTCTTTCTCATTGCCACGTAGTACTCCATTGTGTATATAAACCACAATTTCTTTATCCATTCATCAGTTGATGGACATTTAGGCTCTTGCCATAATTTGGCTATTGTTGGGAGTGCTGCTATGAACATTGGGGTACAAGTGCCCCTGGCATCAGTACTCCTGTATCCCTTGGGTAAATTCCTAGCAGTGCTATTGCTGGGTCATAGGGTAGGTCTATTTTTAATTTTTTGAGGAACCCCCACACTGCTTTCCAGAGTGGCTGCACCAATTTGCATTCCCACCAACAGTGCAAGAGGGTTCCTGTTTCTCCACATCCTCGCCAGCATCTATAGTCTCCTGATTTGTTCATTTTGGCCACTCTGACTGACGTGAGGTGATACCTGAGTGTGGTTTTGATTTGTATTTCCCTGAGGAGGAGCGACATTGAGCATCTTTTCATGTGCCTATTGGCCATCCGGATGTCTTCTTTAGAGAAGTGTCTATTCATGTTTTCTGCCCATTTCTTCACTGGGTTATTTGTTTTTCGGGTGTGGAGTTTGGTGAGCTCTGATAGATTTTGGATAGTAGCCCTTTGTCCGATATGTCATTTGCAAATGTCTTTTCCCATTCTGTTGGTTGCCTTTTAGTTTTGTTGGTTGTTTCCTTTGCTGTGCAGAAGCTTTTTATCTTCATAAGGTCCCAGTAGTTCATTTTTGCTTTTAATTCCCTTGCCTTTGGGGATGTGTCAAATAAGAAATTGCTGCAGCTGAGGTCAGAGAGGTCTTTTCCTGCTTTCTCCTCTAGGGTTTGGATGGTTTCGTGTCTCACATTCAGATCCTTTATCCATTTTGAGTTTATTTTTGTGAGTGGTGTGAAAAGGTGGTCTAGTTTCAATCTTCTGCATGTTGCTGTCCAGTTCTCCCAGCACCATTTGTTAAAGACACTGTCTTTTTTCCATTGGATACTCTTTCCTGCTTTGTCAAAGATGAGTTGGCCATACATTTGTGGGTCTAGTTCTGGGGTTTCTATTCTATTCCATTGGTCTATGTGTCTGTTTTGGTGCCAATACCATGCTGTCTTGATGATGACACCTTTGTAGTAGAGGCTAAAGTCCAGGATTGTGATGCCTCCTGCTTTGGTCTTCTTCAAAATTACTTTGGCTATTCGGGGCCTTTTGTGGTTCCATATGAATTTTAGGATTGCTTGTTCTAGTTTTGAGAAGAATGCTGGTGCAATTTTGATTGGGATTGCATTGAATGTGTAGATGGCTTTGGGTAGTATTGACATTTTGACAATATTTATTTTTCCAATCCATGAGCATGGAATGTTTTTCCATTTCTTTATATCTTCTTCAATTTCCTTCATAAGCTTTCTATAGTTTTCAGCATACAGATCTTTTACATCTTTGGTTAGATTTATTCCTGGGTATTTGATGCTTCTTGGTGCAATTGTGAATGGGATCAGTTTCTTTATTTGTCTTTCTGTTGCTTCATTATTAGTGTATAGAATGCAACTGATTTCTGTACATTGATTTTGTATCCTGCGATTTTGCTGAATTCCTGTATCAGTTCTAGCAGACTTTTGGTGGAGTCTATCAGATTTTCCATGTATAATATCATGTCATCTGCAAAAAGTGAAAGCTTGACTTCAACTTTGCCAATTTTGATGCCTTTGATTTCCTTTTGTTGTCTGATTGCTGGTGCTAGAACTTCCAACACTATGTTAAACAACAGCGGTGAGAGTGGACATCCGTGTTGTGTTCCTGATCTCAGGGGAAAGCTCTCAGTTTTCCCCATTGAGGATGATGTTAGCTGAGGGCTTTTCATAAATGGCTTTTATGATCTTTAAGTATGTTCCTTCTACCCCGACTTCTTGAGGGTTTTTATTAAGAAAGGGTGCTGGATTTTGTTCAAAGGCCTTTTCTGCATCGATTGACAGGATCATATCGTTCTTATCTTTTCTTTTATTAATGCGATGTATCACGTTGATTGATTTGTGAATGTTGAACCAGCCCTGCATCCCAGGAATGAATTCCACTTGATCATGGTGAATAATTCTTTTTATATGCCATTGAATTCGATTTGCTAGTATCTTATTGAGAATTTTTGCATCCATATTCATCAGGGATATTGGCCAGTAGTTCTCTTTTTTTACTGGGTCTCTGGCTGGTTTAGGAATCAAAGTTATACTGGCTTCATAGAATGAGTCTGGAAGTTTTCCCTCCCTTTCTATTTTTTGGAATAGCTTGAGAAGAATAGGTATTATCTCTGCTTTAAATGTCTAGTAGAACTCCCCTGGGAAGCCATCTGGTCCTGGACTCTTATTTGTTGGGAGATTTTTGATGACTGATTCAATTTCTTCACTGATTTTGGGTCTGTTCAAGCTTTCTCTTTCCTCCTGATTGAGTTTTGGAAGTGTGTGGGTGTTGAGGAATTTGTCCATTTCTTCCAGGTTGTCCAGTTTGTTGGCATATAATTTTTCATAGTATTCCCTGATAATTGCTTGTATCTCTGAGGGATTGGTTGTAATAATTCCATTTTCATTCATGACTTTATCTATTTGGGTCATCTCCCTTTTCTTTTTGAGAAGCCTGCCAGGGGTCTATCAATTTTGTTTATTTTTTCAAAAAACCAACTCTTGGTTTCATTGATCTGTTCTACAGTTTTTTTAGATTCTATATTGTTTATTTCTGCTCTGACCTTTATTATTTATCTTCTTCTGCTGGATAGGCTGCCTTTGCTGTTCTGCTTCTATTTCCTTTAGGTGGGCTGTTAGATTTTGTATTTGGGATTTTTCTTGTTTCTTGAGATAGGCCTCGATTGAATGTATTTTCCTCTCAGGACTGCCTTCGCTGCATCCCAAAGCATTTGGATTGTTGTATTTTCATTTTCGTTTGTTTCCATATATTTTTAAATTTCTTCTCTAATTGCCTGGTTGACCCATTCATTCTTTAGTAGGGTGTTCTTTAACCTCCATGCTTTTGGAGGTTTTCCAGACCTTTTCCTGTGGTTGATTTCAAGCTTCATAGCATTGTGGTCTGAAAGTATGCATGGTATGATTTCAATTCTTGTATACTTATGAAGGGCTGTTTTGTGACCCAGTATGTGATCTATATGGAGAATGTTCCATGTGCACTCAAGAAGAAAGTATATTCTATTGCTTTGGGATGCAGAGTTCTAAATATATCTGTCAGGTCCATCTGATCCAATGTCTCATTCAGGGCCCTTGTTTCTTTATTGACCATGTGTCTAGATGATCTATCCATTTCTGTAAGTGGAGTGTTAAAGTCCCCTGCAATTACCACATTCTTATCCATAAGGTTGCTTATGTTTGTGAGTAATTGTTTTATATATTTGGGGGCTCCAGTATTCGGCGCATAGACATTTATAATTGTTAGTTCTTCCTGATGGATAGACCCTGTGATTATTATACAGTGCCCTTCTTCATCTCTTGTTACAGCCTTTAATTTAAAGTCTAGTTTGTCTGATATAAGTTTGATTACTCCAGCTTTCTTTTGACTTCCAGTAGCATGATAGATAGTTCTCCATCCCCTCACTCTCAATCTGAAGGTGTCCTCAGGTCTAAAATGAGTCTCTTGTAGACAGCAAATGGATGGGTCTTGTTTTTTTATCCATTCTGATACCCTATGTCTTTTGGTTGGTGCATTTAGTCCATTTAAATTCAGAGTTATTATAGAAAGATATGGGTTTAGAGTTATTGTGATGTCTGTAGGTTTCATGCTTCAGTGATGTCTCTGGTACTTTGTCTCACAGGATCCCCCATAGGATCTCTTGTAGGGCTGGCTTAGTGGTGACGAATTCCTTCAGCTTTTGTTTGTTTGGGAAAACCTTTATCTCTCCTTCTATTCTAAATGACAGACTTGCTGGATAAAGGATTCTTGGCTGCATATTTTTTCTGTTCATCACATTGAAGATCCTGCCATTCCTTTCTAGCCTACCAAGTTTCAGTAGAGAGATAGGTCATGAGTCTTATAGGTCTCCCTTTATATGTTAGAGCACGTTTATCTCTAGCTGTTTTCAGAATTTTCTCTTTATCCTTGTATTTTGCCAGTTTCACTATGATATGTCATGCAGAAGATTGATTCAAGTTACATCTGAAAGGAGTTCTCTGTGCCTCTTGGATTTCAATGCCTTTTTCCTTCCCCTGATCTGGGAAGTTCTCAGATATTATTTCTTCAAGTACACCTTCAGCACCTTTCCCTCTCTCTCCCTCCTCTAGAATACCCATTATGCATAGATTATTTCTCTTTAGTGCATCAGTTAGTTCTCTAATTTTCCCCTCATACTCCTAGAGTTTTTTATCTCTCTTTTTCTCAGCTTCTTCTTTTTCCATAATTTTATCTTCTAGTTCACCTATTCTCTCCTCTGCCTCTTCAATCCGAGCCGTAGTTTTCTCCATTTTATTTTGCAACTCATTGAGAGCATATTTTAGCTCCTCCTGGCTGTTCCTTAGTCCCTTGATCTCTGTAGCAAGAGATTTTCTGCTGTCCTTTATACTATTTTCAAGCCCAGTGATTAATTTTATGACTATTATTCTAAATTCACTTTCTGTTATATTGTTTAAATCATTTTTGATCAGTTCATTAGCTGTTGTTATTTCCTGGACGTTTTTCTGAGGGGAATTCTTCTGTTTCATCATTTTGGATAGTCACTGGAGTGGTGAGGGACTGAGAGGCACTTCCCCTGTGCTGTCTTGAATAACTTGCGCTGGTGGGTGGGGCTGCAGTCAGACCTGATGTCTGCCCCCAGCCCAGCGCTGGGGTCACAGTCAGACTGGTGTGTGCCTTCTCTTCCCCTCTCCTAGGGCGGGATTCACTTTGGGGTGTCGTGGACCGTCTGGGCTACTTGCACACTGTCAGGCTTATGGTGCTGGGGATCTGGCGAATTAGCTGGGGTGGGTTGGCAAGGTGCACAAGGGCGGGGTGGGGGGCAGGCTCAGCTCGCTTTTCCTTTGGAAATCTGCTTAGGGAGGTGCCCTGAGGCACCAGGAGGGAGTCAGACCAGCAGGAGGGAAGGATCCGCAGAAGCACAGCTTTGGGTGTTTGCGAGGTGCAAACAAGTTCCCTGGCAGGAACTGGTTCCCTTTGGGATTTTGGCTGGGGGATGGGCGAGGGAGATGGTGCTGGTGAGCGCCTTTGTTCCCCGCCAAACTGAGCTCTGTTGTCCGGGGTCTCAGCAACTCTCCCTCCCTTTGTCCTCCAGTGTTCCCGCTTTAGAGCAGAGCTGTTCACTTATGACCTCCCAGATGCTAAGTCCCGCTTGCGGTCAGAACACACCCCGTCCAGCCCCTCTGCTTTTGCAAGCCAGACTCGGGGGCTCTGCTTGGCCGGCGGGCCGCCCCTCTGCCCCGGCTCCCTCCCGCCAGTCCGTGGTGCAGGCACCGCCTCTCCGCCCTTCCTACCCTCTTCCATGGGCCTCTCGTCTGCGCTTGGCTCTGGAGACTCCGTTCTGCTAGTCTTCTGGCAGTTTTCTGGGTTATTTAGGCAGGTGTAGGTGGAATCTAAGTGGTCAGCAGGATGTGCAATGAGCCCAGCGTCCTCCTATGCCGCCATCTTTCCAGGATCCTCTAAATGCTAAAGGTAACTTTTATATGTACTGGGAAACCAAAACACTCATTTGACTCACTTTATTGTCATATCTGCTTTATGTCTGGAGATCTTTGGCCAAATCCACAGTATCCCCAAGGTATGTTTGTATTGCATATATAGAAGACTCGCAATAGCCCAAGGAGTCAAATCATAAAGCACTATTCCTCAAAACAATTACAGGCCATCAGTATGACATAATTTAAGGCATGCTAAAGAAGGAAAACACATGTTAAGAAAAAGGTCGTATAGTATCTTTAAGAAAAAGAAAAATGTATATTTTTCGAATATATCCAATAACCAGACCATGTGTTAATATTTTTCTTTGAATTTTATAAATGTGATTGAATTGTTAGACATTACTGTCACTAGATTTTATATCTTGGTGCTGCTAATCAAATTTTAAAGTATCTCAAAGCAGTTTGTTTTTAGGTAGGCGTATTATCTTCTCTCCAATTTTTTTTTTTTTTTACACCAATAGGCTTAACAAATCCTTGGTGATATGAAGGCCACACAACAGCCAACCATTTCTCTAAATAATGGGGTGTCATTAGAAGCTCTTTTCTGCATAACAATGAACAGAATATGCTTCTAAGGCAGCATCCAAGATCTTTTATACAGGGAAATAAAGAAAAGTAAAAAAAAAAAAAAAAAAAAAAAAAAGACTAGGAGACCACATCTGGAATTGGGTCAGTGAATCCTAGGATATGAAAAACATTTATATATGGGAGACTCTATTTCTCTATGCAAAAGAATTATATTTTAACAATTATTATTCAAGATTTCAAGGAACAAAATATAAGATTCTACAGAATGGCAACCACCAAATTCACTTTTGAGTTTATACTACTCAAGGATAACACTATTAGATAAATCTAAGAAAATGTTCTGGCAACAATTTTTTAATTATTTGGCAAGTAGAGAAATCTTGGCATAAAGCTACCATTCAGAGCAAAATAGAACAAATAAAGTGGTCCCAAATTATATAGATATTGGATGGAAAAGAATACTATACCCCATCCTTTATCTGCCACACCTAAACAAGCTGAGTGAAACAAACATTTTAAGCCCCATAAACAGATTTAAAATGTTTGGCTCAGGTCATGATCTCATGGAATGTGAATTTGAGTCCCATATCGGGCTCTCTGTGTTCAGTGCAGAGCCTGCTTTGGATCCTCTGTCCCTCTCTCTCTCTGTTCCTCCCTCTCTCATTCTCATTCTCTCTCTCTCTCTTTCTCTCTCAAAAATAAGTAGACATTTGCATTTTTTTTAATGTTTCATAAGTGGAAATCCAGAACCTAATTTCTTATATCCTGATATGGCGATAGGTAAATTAGTTTAATTAAATCTCTCAAAAATTTAAATTAATAAAGATATGAAAACCCAGATTTATTTAATATTGAAGACTTAAATAGAAATTCCAAAATCAGATGTCACTTGATCAAAAGCACACAATTGACCCACCTGGTAACTGGGTTGGGATTGGGGGAAAAAAAAGGGGTATGTGGCCATCTGGCAAGCATATGACATGGATAAAGGAAAACATCTCTACCCAAAATGTTTAGACACCTCTGATTGCGGTCCAAGTTTTCCAATACTTCTAATTTTTCCAAAGCTAGGAATCTGGATGTTTATTTGAAATGTTTAATATTTTCAATGTTGGAAAAAAATTAAGATATATCAACCTACAATAGCCAAATATATATATAAGCTATTTCTGGACAACAAGCCTCTGATTTGCAAGGTCTGATTCACATATTCACTTTGAGGTGAAATTAAAACAAGTAGATTAGGATTTCAATGAAATGAGAGTTTAAGAACAGAATTGCAAACATATTTCAGTTATAGAAATGCAACAAATTGCTTTAGTGCTTCCAATTTACAAACAGGTTTTTAAAAAAATTGTTTTCAAAATGAGAAACCCTTATCAATTCATTTATTCTTCTCAATGTCATTTGGTTTTTAGAAAAAAAACTTCTATGTTGGAAAACTTAAAAAAATTTTTTAAATGTTTATTTATTTTTGAGAGAGACAGAGACAGAGTGTAAGCAGGGGAGGAGCAGAGAGAAAGGGAGACAGAATCTGGAGCAGGCTCCAGGCTCTGAGCAAGCTGTCAGCACAGAGCCTGACACAGGGCTCAAACCCACAAACCGCGAGATCATGACCTGAGCCCAAGTCAGATGCGTAACCAACTGAACTACCCAGGCACCCCTATTTTGGAAAACTTTTAGATTCACAGAGAGGATGTAAAGATCATACAGAGTTCTCATGAACCCTCTCTCCCAACCCTAAACATCCTACACAACCACAGATATCTGTCAAAACTAAGGAAGTATCACTGGTATATTCCTCTTAACTAACCTTCAGACTTCATTTGAATTTCATCAGGTTTTTTATTTTTATTTTTTTGCTTTGTTCCATTTTTTAAACTAATATCCTCTTTTCTGTTCCAGGATCTAATCCAAGTTATCTCATTGCACTTAACTGTTATGTCTCTTTAGTCTACTCTTTTAATGTAATTTAAAATTAATATTTTGCCAATTATCCACAATTGTGTGTGTGTGCACGTGTGCGTGCCTCACATGGGAAGTCGATACCCCTTTATCACCAACCCAAGAGCAAACGTGAGGATGAGTTTCTGAGCTGGCAAACCTTGGGGCCAGAACCTGAACAGGGTGAAGTTGATAAGTAATGACTTATCATGCCACAGGAGCCCTTGGTTGAACCTGTCTGCATCACAGTATAAGCACCTTTCTAGCCAAAATTCTTAAAGATTTGTTTCCAAGGGTTTAGTTAGAAACAAACAAAATTGCTACAGGGTGGTTTGACGTGGACACAAGAAAATAATTTAGTGTTCTCGAAGTCAGTAAGTGGAAAAACTACAATGAGCAGTTAAGACGCCATGGGATCTCCTTACCAGGGGCTCTCTTTAAATAACGTAGACATCTTATTTCTGAGCTAAAAACAATGGTTGCAGTATGTGAAACCATCACTCTCAGCTTTACAAAACAACCACTAGTCTCTTAGTATCAATCTATATTAGTGATAGAAAGTAGTGGCCCTCTGATTTTTGCTGTTTTGTGCCTCTCAGGAGGTTAAAATACTAGATTTTCACACTATTTTGTGTTTATGCCTCATTCCCAATTATCAGCTTGGTGCACGGCTTTGCAGTCTGCATACTATTGACATTTTGGACTAGATATTATTTGTTGCACTGTCGGAGGCTGTCCTGGGTCTTGCAGAACACTTAGCAACATCCCTGCCTATGTCCCTTAGATGCCATTAGCGGCCCCTCCAAAGTTATAACAATCAAAAGTTGTCCCCAAACATTGCCAAATGTCCTCTGCATGGCGAAATTCTGCTTCCCTCCCATTAGGAACCACTGCCTTACTCTAATGTCTTTTGTTCACCTAATATCTTTGATTTTTGCTCATTCTTTTGCTTTTTTTTTAATTCTATACTTTATCAAGATGTTTCAATGAAAGGGAATTCTTGAAATAAGACATAAACTTCAGCTTCCATTATAGTGGGGACTTACTGTATTAAAAGCTGATTAATAGAGTGTTTTGACAATCAAGAAGAAATAAAAATCTTATTAACTGAAACCGTATTATATACCCTTCTTTCTAGGTCTTTCCCCTATCATTTATCTAATCCCCATTCATATTTTTAAGGCTATTTTGAGAGAGACAGACAGAGCACTAGATGGGGAGGGGCAGAGAGAAGCGGGGGAGAGAGAATCCAAAGCAGACTCCGGGCCTTCAGTGCAGAGCCTCAAGTGAAACTCCATCTCAGGAACTGTGAGATCATGACGAGCTGAAATCAAGACTCGGATGCTTAACTGACTGAACCACCCAGGCATCCTCCCCATTTATAATATAGAATTTAAGTGGGAGCTCCTCTGAGCCAGTTTCACTGGTAGCCCCAATCCCAGTCCAGCCTGAACAGGGTGCTCCTCTCTTTTGTTCCCATCGTTTTGATCTTTATAAGCTCATTTATTGCAAATATTATCTTACTCTGTTCTGTATTCTTTTTTTTTTTCCCTTAGCATACTGTGAGCCCCTTCAGGACAATTATCACATATTATTACTGATTAGTCCTTGGTTGGTACTGCAGGTAGTCAATTAGTGTTTATTGAATGAATGACACCCTTAGGAAATGGCGTCTTGATTGTGACACCAAACCAGGGGATGTGGTATGTGAAGGAGCAGGATGAGGGTTACTGAGGATGATGAAAGCCTGGATCATGAAAAAAAATGGGGCACAATATATCTGGAGCTGCCTGTATGTGTATGTTTTTAATATTTACTCTGAGGAGCTAATGTCAATCATAACACAGGATATAATGAAATATTTAAGGTAATGCTCTAAGACTTGCCACTGGCGAAGTTGTCAAGCACTTGAAATGTATTTGTTTCCTACTTGCTGAGATTTCTCCTGATTTCAGGTTGTCTCTTGGGTATGAGATTCAAACGCTCTCCAAGCCCAGATCCTAAGCTCTTAAAAACTCTACAAAAAATTGCTGTGTGACCACTATGAAAAACAATGCTGATCTCTGTTGCACATTTTAAAAAATTGAGCTGCTTACTTTTCAGTAGATGTTTTGGTCCCCATACCTACTTCGTTGTACAGCTCATGTCAAGACACATACTGACATTCTCAATGTTCCTTCTCAATATAATCATATTATTGAAGGAACAAATTCTTTCCTTGTAAGCATTTTGATGACATAAATCTCACCATCTACTCAACATCCTAGTTAGAATGAGTCACATTAGGTCTGGGTTGTTAAGTTACCATAGACAAAAAAGTCAATGATCAATTCTCCCAGCTAAGAGAATGTTTATAGGTGAATAGTTTGTGGTATTGAGATAGGTTCTCTTAGAGACTTGATAAAAAAAATCTGGAGTGTCTGGGTGGCTCAGTCAGTTAAGCATCCAACTCCTGATTTTGGCTCAGTTCATGATCTCATGGCTCGTGTGTTCCAGCCGTGCTTAGGATTCTCGCTCCCCCTCTCTCTGCCCCTTCCCTGGTGCACATGCTCTCTATCTCTTTCTCTTTCAAAATAAATAAATAAACTTAAAAAAATAAAATAAAATGTCTCTTGACTTAAAAGAAGAAAAAGAAGAAGAAGGTCTCTTGCCTTAAACAGGGGAGTTGCTTTAGCACTGACTGTAACCACACTGGATTTTTTTTTCCTAGTTCTTTTCCCACCCCATCTTTTTAAAAGCAGAATTTTAATGTTTAAGGCTGGATCAGTTGTTAGCTCAAGATATGTCCCTATTGCCTGCTGTTTCAGAATCTTTGCCTTTCAACCAAGTTTTATCCTGTGACATGTGAACTCTTCAATGCCAGTATGAATTGTGGTGCTAATCCCTATAGATGACAGCAAATACCGGTAACAATAACCTTATAATGAAGGCTCACTACATACCAGGCACTGTATAGGGAACTTTACCTATTTTACAGCATTCAATCATTGAGAACAAGACAAAGAAAAAAATACAATACCTATGAGTTACATATTACTTTTCAGAATATAACTCAGATAGTGGAGACTGATTATATTGGTTCAAATCCTGTCTCTACTGTTTACTTTCCATTTGCCTACACTGAATCCCTGAATCTCTCCATGCCTCAGTTTCATTTGTAAGAAAGAAATGATACTACGGTATCTCATAGGTTTATTCAGAGGATCAAATGAATTGATATACTTAAAGCCTGTCCAGGATATAATAAGCTCTGTGTATTAGTTGTTATTATTTACTTAAGTTTTATTTTTGTCATTATGTAAATAATTATTCAAATTTTTATAAAGAGGATAACTGTAACTAGAGAATTTAATCAGAGAAATTACCCAAATTTATTTGAACTCACATCAGCTAGATGCCAAAATCTGTTTTTATCAAGTTTGCTCTAAATATCTATTATATTTTTGTCAATTTTTCTTTATTTTTTAGGTAATATTAAAATAGGAAATTCTTGAAATTCTAATTAGTCATAGTAGCTCTTTATTTGCATACCTGAATATATTTTAATACAAATACTATATCATTACTTATGCACATTTATAGTATGTCAAATTATTTTCATGTTTAAATACATGAAATATTTCTTATTAATATATACACTGTTTATACCAATACTTTGACTTTTTAATCCCCTGATTCTTGAAGGCTAAAGCTTTATAAATATATAATGCATGATTCTTTCCATATTTTCTGCATATGATTTTTATGATATGTATAGTACATTTTTTTATGTATAGTGCATTTAATGAAATTTTAAAGATCCTGTGGCTTATAGAGTTGATTATTTAATAAACTGCTTGGTAGAAGTCAGTATGTAGAAAAGTATCCTTCATGATCCAAGAACTCAGCATTGTCACGAATTTCCCACAACATGTGGACCATCGCCAAAAAGAAGACAGTAATAAAATCGTATTTATTTAGTCCATAAATCAATGCAAACAGTTAGTGTTCTACCTGGTAATGAAATCCTGTTAGTCAGTGAAAAATGTGTACATAATGCACTCCTGGGTGGGAAGCTGTATGACATTTTCACCTCTTTAGGAAGCCACAGTAAATTATTTCAGCAGCTGCTATTTTCTCCTATGTGCATATACAACTACTAAACCGGGAAGCGCGCGTACACACACACACACACACACACACACACACACACACACATTACACACACACATGCGTGCGCACACGCTCGAACATAAAACTGAAACCAGGGGCGCCTGGGTGGCGCAGTCGGTTAAGCGTCCGACTTCAGCCAGGTCACGATCTCGCGGTCCGTGAGTTCGAGCCCCGCGTCGGGCTCTGGGCTGATGGCTCAGAGCCTGGAGCCTGTTTCCGATTCTGTGTCTCCCTCTCTCTCTGCCCCTCCCCCGTTCATGCTCTGTCTCTCTCTGTCCCAAAAATAAATAAACGTTGAAAAAAAACAAAAAAAAAAAAAAAAAAACAAAAAAAAAAAAAAAAAAAACTGAAACCAAACCAAATCAAACTAAAACACAACTATAAATATTGTTAAAAAATTTACCTCAGTGTCTATTCCCTAGAAATATATTAGTAATTTTTTTACCATTTTCTGTAGATTAGCACAAACAATGCACATATGGGTTAGGGAAATAATTTGACTTCCCTTTGGGATTATGGCCATACACAGAGCCAGGGAAGAATGTAACACATGTGTTTGTTATCCTTGAGTTTCTTTTAGGATTATTCTCTGGAAATATACATTTCTGAATATTTCTCAAGCATGGGTCATCTAACTAGATGACCTCAAACCAAAGGTCAGGTAAGGGTTGACTGGAGCCATTTAATACAGACTGAAAGCCAAAGGGAGGACATGACATTACATCTTAGACTATGCTACCTAGAAACTATGCCTGAGACAAGGGCTTCTGTGTGACAGTTTTAATTGGTAATATGGTATCAAGAAGCAGAAATGGAAAATAGGTGGGAGTGAACCAGTCCTGGAATGCAGGAAAAACAAGGCAAAGATGTGTTATCCCATTGGCTACTGCCAGGATTGGCTCTCCTATAGAAATTTCTGGTGAAACTTGTAAAATGCCTCAAAGAAGGGCAGAGGAAACTACAGGGAAAAAAAGAAGACATATTTATTTATTTGATCCTATCTCCTTGTAGTTCAAGAGTTGACTCATAAACCATTAGCACCTCTACAATTTCCGGTTTACAGACTTCCTGTCCCAGGTGTCAGAGAGGCTGCAGGTGAGGAAGTAAGATGCCGGAGAGGCCAGATCCGGGTACACCTGCACAAAAGTTAACTGGTCACCACCGCAGTAGCTAGAATAAGAGATGAAGCCTGACAGAGTGTACAAGAGGTTTTGGACACGTTACAACCCTCATTGAAATCCTACTATTAAGACCACCAATTAACAAAAATTAATTCCACTGAATATTTTTAGAAAGTTAAATCATTTAGGAAATGAATTGTTTTAAAACTGAAAGCAAATCTCTAGTTTGCAATATTGTATTCGCTAATGGGAAAAGGGAAGGTTAAATGCACTCTGGGTTTCTCTCCAAAACTTTCCCCTCACTGCCCCTACATTTTTCACATTTTCCTTCTAATTCTTATAATTGAAATGCCAGGAAAATCCCCTGCTCTATTTCTGTCCCAAATAATAGATTTAGAGAGCAATGAGATACCATCATTACCCTGATGATATTCAGCTGTGCCATTCATTTCCTCTGGACTCAGATGGTGCTGAGCCTCTAAGCTCCCTTCAGCAGCCAAGTCCAGAGGAGAGATGAGCTGGCATTCTTCCAAATCATTAAAGACAGAGCGATCTGGCTGGTATGCTTGAGAAACACCAAGGGATTTGAAAAGAGGAAGTTTGGGCTTTCTTAAATGAGGTGACTCACACAGACCTGCCTGGTGTCAGTCTATTTCTAGATCTCAATCTGCTCAAGCACTTCCAGGCAGCACCTATGGAAATGAGTGCCTTTTGTCTTCTTGCATTTAACTTGAACTTTGAAAACCTTATTAAATGATTCAATGTTTGCCTGGGAAATCTTCAAGCTGATTTTGAGCAGGTGATCAGCACTTGTGTGTTGGTTTATGATGTTCCTATGAAACAGAAGACAGGGAATTCCTCAAAAGAAGTAAAAATGTATATCTAAAGTATTAATCTTAAATATAATGTCTCTGTCAACTTTTTTTAGAAACTAATTTTAAACTAGAATATATAAATGAGATGAGACTCATACCGGCTCTACCCTCCTTTCCCATCTCCAGATAGTCTTGTAAGAGGATATATTTAAAGACAGGTCCTCAGAACAGAAATCCCTACAATTGGCCTTGAGTGCTCCCCATGAAGACTCCTATCTTCTGATATGCCCTGCCAAGCCTCCAGATCACCACTACTAAGGAAACAGAAGAAAGTTGCCTTCAGAATGTATTTATAAGTAATATATGTGAAATGAGCATAGTTTAAAAAAAAACACAAGAAGACACTTGTCAGCTTCTAAATGCACAATTTTTACGGTGTCACAGAAGTATACTGTAGTCAGTTTTGTCACTAATGGTTTATTTCCCATTAAAATTCATGGGAGAAATAAAACATCAATGACATTCTTCCCATCAAAATGCACCAAGTGACAATAGTGTTTTACCATGTGGTTAAATTGCCATTATCGAAGATAGATGACAGTTCTTTCAATGATTGCCAGCACTTGTTTTAGAGGCGATGATAATGTCTTTGCTATAAGTCTCTGGCATAGTAAGGAAAAAAAAATCTTGATAGAAGGACAGCTATTTTTGAAACATGAGGAACGTTACATTTTTCCCCACTCTATAATAGATATAGTTTCATCATAATGCCAGAAACAATGCCAAGTAAAATTCTTTTTCGTTAAGTGATTTCATATCACAGGGCAAAGATGTTATAAGCGGAAGATGCTGAGGATAAGCCCATGCTACTGGAGGAGGCTCCCGAATTCAAGATGATACTCTACTTCCTTAAGTACCTGAAATTTCCACACATCAACTTTTTGAAATCTAAGCCCTCTTACCTGTTGGGAGGAGCACTGGGTGTGGTATGGAAACCAATTTGACAATAAATTTCATATTAAAAAAATAAACAAAATACAGCATCAACTTAAAAAAAAAGAAATCTAAGCCCTCTTTAAACTGTAGTCATTTTCCACTTTAGAAAAGTGTATACTAAATAAAGCATGACAAATTTATTTCCACTAATATGTGACCCTTATAGATACCCAGTAAATATCTGCTGAAAGGCAATACCTGAGTTACATATCTTGTTTTCTCATCTTCCTGTTTTATTTAACAGGTATGTTTATTTGGGAAGGAGGGGTATGGAAAGACGGAGGTGGAAAAGAGATACTAGTATAAAAGAGTACCCTGTGCCTTAGAATTGCTAAGAGGTGAGGGATATTACATTATTATATACATATGATATGACTTATTATTATACTGTCTATATTATTTATAAGAAATCTACATTTAAAATAAGAAGCCTTCTGGGGCGCCTGGGTGGCGCAGTGGGTTAAGCGTCTGACTTCAGCCAGGTCACGATCTCGCGGTCCGTGAGTTCGAGCCCCGCGTCAGGCTCTGGGCTGATGGCTCGGAGCCTGGAGCCTGTTTCCAATTCTGTGTCTCCCTCTCTCTCTGCCCCTCCCCCGTTCATGCTCTCTCTCTGTCCCAAAAATAAATAAACGTTGAAAAAAATATAAAATAAAATAAGAAGCCTTCTACACGCAGATAACTTATGTACACGTGTAGATATACGTATATCATGGCCTTTAATATTCATAATATTACAGAGGGGAGCAGGAAAAGTATGATTTTCCCACTCTTACCTCTTGGTACTTAGTTCCAAAGCCACACAACAGTCTTCCCCTTATTCTTGCTATTCAAAGTGTGGCCTGCAGAGCAGCAGTAACAACATCATCTGGAATCCTGTTCGGAATGCAGAATCTAGGCTCTCAGTCAGAACTACTGAATTAGAATCTGCCCTTTTTAAGCTCCCCAAATGACTACTGTGTACCTTCAAGCTTGAGAAGTACATCCTTCTGCCATAGAGCCTACTTCACACAGAGCTGGCCATCAATTAATTAATTAAGATTACTGATGGGAAGCAGTTCTTACCCATATTGTATATCTAGTACCTCTAGCTTTATCACCCAAGTGAAGGAGGGCTTTAAGAGGGTAATGATTCTTGCTGACATCTCTGACAGTGTGACCATTATCCAAATGCTATGCAACTTATAGAAAGAAGATTCTGCTTTTATAAGGTTCATTCTGGACTGAGTCTACTCCATTTAACATGGTTCTTTCTAATGAAACAGAAGGTAACCTGAACTAAGTTCATCCAGTCAAAGCAAGAAAATAGGGTTTTAGGACTTCTACAATTTTGGTGTTATGCCAAACATTTGATGTATATGCAACTATATGAAATGGGTTTGATTACTTCCGTTTGAGAGATCAGGATAATAAGGCTTATAAATAATTTATCTATTGTCATATAGACAACTGAGTAGAATGGAAAATAAAACCTATGTCTATCTGACCCTGAAATCTGTCCTCCTAACCAAAAGGCTCCTATAACTCCCTAAATCAAGTTGAGCCACCATTCACACGTGTGGGTGTGGGTGTGTGTGTGTGTGTGTGTGTGTGCGCACGCATGCATGTGGGTATGTTTTCTGGATAGGAAATGTGGGGACATGAGGTTGTGTACACTTCAAAAGTCCTATGATCTTTATCCATCTAGAACTGTAGATGTTTATTAAATATAAATTGATATTATATGCATTAATTTCTATTTCCTTTGTCAATTATTAATGTTTGAAATCTACTTTTCTGTATTTCCCCACTGATTTTCTACTTAAGAATCCCTTTCCCTTTATTGTCACTCTTCTGAGTATATATTTTTTTATCTTGGTATAATTGAGTGGATATAATCACAGGTCACAATTGTTTTCAAATATTTGCAGATGGGTGAAAATATAATTACCATTATGAACATATGTAAGAAAAAAACTCGTTCCATTACTTCAAAGATCACATATTTTGATAGCTCTAGAGAAGATAAACTTAGAGCTTAGAATTTTAATTTCAACTCTGCCTCACATTATGTGATCCTAACAAGACACTGCATATTAATGACTCTCATTGTCCCTTTCTGTAAAATAGGGGTGATTAAACTTTGCTGATAAAGATTTTATTGTGGTAACAAAAGAACAAATAACATACATAAAAATTTCCTGCCATTCAATAAAAAGAAAATACAGTTTGTTTGTTTACCAGGTAGATACTGAAAATTTAATTTATGTATCAAGAGAAAGTGCATTATGAAAACATCAATAACCTAATGGCAGCACCTTTATACTTGATGTTCTCACTGCTCGGGCTGTTTCCTCAAATGATGTGTGTATTTTTCTCGCTCAGTTCAGGACACTGCTTACATAGCACCTCAGAGATGACTTCTCTGACCATGCATCCAAAATAGTGGACTGTGATTCTTACAGTTTTTCTTCACATTATTTACCCTGCAATTCCTATAGCTGTTCATTTATTATACGTCTCCTGGCCTAGAATATGAGTTCTATGAGAATAAATAGGAACTTTGGCTGATTTGATAACCATTCTATCTGTAAAAGCCCAGAATAGCGACTAGCAAACAGCAGATTCACAGCAAAAATTTGTTGAATAAATGAATGAACTAAGTCTGTGAATCGCCATAGGCAAAGGATTAATTAAAATGGCTTTACTACTATTAGCAGATAATTTTAATTATGTACCTAGAATTATATGCTAATATTGGCAGACTCTCACAACAACCTGTTCCTCAGATGAAGAAATTAAAGTTTAGACCATACTAGATGAAGTCACTGATTCTCAACCTTGGCTGCACATTGGAATTATCTGGTAACCTTTTAAAAATATTGGTGCCCACGTCCCAACCTCAGAGATCTGATTCCAGTGCAATCCTTACTCAATTAAATGTAAATCTCACCTGAAAAAAAATTCTCTAGGAATAGGGACAGAAAATCAGTATTTGTTTTAAAGTTCCCATGTGATTCTAAATCACAGCCATCATTAAGAACCTTTCATTGTCTTAAATAAATGAACTAACTTCCCCTAGGGCACATGGGCAGGAAGTGGTGGACAAGAGATTTGAACCCAGTTTTTCTGACTTCTACCCAATGCCTCCTCCATATTTTATACATCTACTAAGGTATAATGTATGATATTTTAGCACCTTGCCAACTACAATAATGCTAACTATGACTTTGAGACAATATGGTTTTATATCTAATAGCACAATTTTAAAATCTATGATGCTCTTATATTCAGTTTAGCTTTAAAGAGAGAGAGAGAGAGAAAAAACACTTAATGCTTCCTGTTCCTCCATGCCATAAAGGTGGCTTTATAGAGTAAAATGCAGACAGAGGAGATGTGTATCCTGTCAATATAGATGAAAGACCAGGTCATTAAAACTGTTCCTTTAACCACCATAATGATGTTAAAAAGAGCAGATGTGTTAAATAAGCATTGTGCTGTAGCTTGATGAA
This sequence comes from Prionailurus viverrinus, assembly GCF_022837055.1. NCBI lineage: Eukaryota > Metazoa > Chordata > Mammalia > Carnivora > Felidae > Prionailurus > Prionailurus viverrinus. The sequence goes on from NC_062578.1 coordinate 57,911,546, forward strand.
ACCAACTGAGGAAGACTTCCAATGCCACATACATTACATTTCAAGTCACATCTGTAAACAAAAAATAAGAGAGGGTCTCTATAATATAAAAGTCAGGTTGGTTTTGAAAAGAGAGGATTACAAAAGTTTTTACTTACTATGTTAAGTTTCAAGAGAGCATGATAATGTTTTTTTTAAGTGTTTTTATTATTTATTTTTGAGACAGAGTGTGCACGGGCGGGGGAAGGGCACAGAAAGAGAGAGAGAGAATCCCAAGCAGGCTCCACGCTGACAGCAGAGAGTCTGATGAGGGGCTTAACTCATGAACCATGAGATTCTGACCTGAGCTGAAATCAAGAGTCTGCCCCTTAACCTTCTGAGCCACCCATGTGCCCTTATGTCTGATAATGCTTTTTAGGAGGAGAGCCTCAACACTGAGAGATTCGTTTGTTTTACTTTTGACCAGATTTATAGGCCTAGACCAGCACCAAAGTACTACATTATATAGGGGTAAATAATAGAGGTTCTTAAGGGTGAAAAACAGCTGTGAAGCCCAGTCCTGCAACTTTTCAGCTGACTGCGCAAGCACGCTAACATCTCTGAGACTCACATTTCCTCATCAATCAAGTGGAAATAAAATTTACCATCACGACACGTTAGTGTAGGATAAAGGATATAATACAGACAGAAATATTAGTGTAGCACCAGATTCATATTAAGTATTCACTATTTGGTTGCCATTACTAGAGTCATCAAGTGTGCTAGATTCTAGAATTAAAAAAAATTAGATGCATTGGATGAGTTCATGTCGAATAAATCCAAACAGGTAAAAGTCTGTCTGTATTACTTCCCTCTTATACTGGATTAATTCCTATGGGAAATCATCAAGAATTTAAGGAGTGTACAACTTAGCTGGGAAAGAAAGGATATGATATATAATTGAAAATATCATAAGGTAGCACACCGAGTATTTAGCACAGACCAACAATCACCAACACTGGAATGGACAATAGATGCCAGTAGAGTTTGAGAGAAGAAGTGATCACTTTAGTTGGAATGGGAAGGAAAAGCTTCTTGAAGAATGGGACCACTTAAAAAGGCAACTGAAGTAGTAACAATGACTACACTTCCCACTTATTTGTGCCTTCACATATTCAATACAATTTTATTTAGTGTTTACTACTTGCCATCCCCTCTTATTACCTGCTCTGGAGATACAACAGTAAACAAAACTCATACCATGTCTGACCACATAGAGCTTAAATTCTAATAAGAGACGTCAGCAAATAAATGGTAGATAATCTACTCATATCATAAATACGTGATCACTTCAGATAATGTGTTGCCTGAAAATGTTTTAAAAAGTATTTTTATTTTTGCCCAGCCTTATTAAGGTGTGATTGAAAAATAAAAATTATATACATTTAGACTGTATAACATTTTTAAGATGCACACGATTTTTAATACACAACATACATTTTGAAATATTACCTCAAAATAATTAACACATCAATCAGTTCTACAGTTATCATATTTTGGTTTTGGCGGTGAACCTTTAAGATCTACTCACTGAGCAATTGTACAGTGTAATAACAGTCATTATATAACTATTATGCAATGGTTATGTAACTATATAACTATAGTTAATACAATACTATTAACTATAGTCACCCACCGTGCTGTACGCTAGAACTTATTCATTTTATTGAAAAGAATTTTAAAAGGGTAAAAGAGAATAATTACTATGGGGTGGGTACTTCACTAAGAGTGGCCAGAGGAGTCTGAATGGAGAAATTAATGATTAAAGGGAACCAGATATGCAAATGTTTTTGGGAAAAGTATTCTAGAAAAAACAACCCCAGGAAAAAAATATTGAGGAGAGAATAAGCGCACATACTCTAAGATCAGTAAAAACATCACTTGTCCAGAATATTGTGAGTAAGACAGAATAAGGTGAAAGGAAAAAGGAAAGTAAGTAAGATCTGGGTAGATATAAGGTAGCTGTCAAAGGTGGACTTGACCATATCTGGCAATTGTGATTGGCACTGAGAGAGGAGTCAAGGAGAAATGTAAGTTTGAACCAGATGATTTTTCCATTCACTGAAAAGATTTCAAGGAAAGGAGAAATTTTGAGGAAAAACATGGTGTTTGATTTTAAACAACTTAGGTTGGAAATGATGCTGAGACATCCTAAGGGCAACAGACAGCTGGAGTTATTAGTAGTTAGATGAAGAGTCAAGGTTAGATATGTTTCTAGAAGTCAAAAGCTTGCAAGTAATAGACAAATTCTGGAAAAAGCAGAGGATGCAAAACGGATGCCTAAAGATCAATCAGAAGCAAAAGAAAACAAATATTTTTTTCCAAAGTTCCAAAACTTTGGAAACTTTCCTCTCAATAGTGGGGCTATCTGACATCAAGTTATCTGTGCTGGAATTAAGTCCACAAATTCTTTCACACACACCCCTCTTGAAGAGAGGCTGACTTTACTAATTTGTTTCTAATGAATATAATGTGATGGAAGTGATGCTGAATGATTTCTAAGGCAGGCATAAAAGGCTCAAGAGCTTCTGTTTGGCAATTTCAGGGAGTTTGCCCTTGAACCCTAGCCACCATGCCACAAAGAAGTCAGGCACCGGGGCACCTGGGTGGCTCGGTCGGGTAAGTGTTGTCAGACTTCTGCTCAGGACATGATCTCACAGTTCATGAGTTGGAGTCCCACTTCAGGCCCTCTACTGTCAGCATGGAGCCTGCTTTGGATCCTATGTTCCCTCTGGCCCCCCTTCTCTCTCTCTCTCTCTCTCTCTCTCTCTCTCAAAAATAAATAAGCATTTAAAGAAGACAGGCACCTACATAGAAAATGCACACGTGAGTGTTCAGGCCACAACTCTAACACATCTCAGCATTAGCTAGCATCACACCCCAGACATGTAATAAGAGAAACTTCAGATGATTCCTTCTCCTACTCTTTGAGCTGCCCAGAAGATGCCAAGTGATAATAGAAAGATGAGCTGCCTCTGCTAAGCCCTGCCCCAATTGTGATACCTGAGCAAAATATTGTTGATGAGTAAACTAAACAACTAAGTTTGGGGATGATTTGTTATATAACCATGGACAATTAGAAAATTGTATAAGCCAGAAATTCAAAAATCATTTCTACTACTGAATATTTTTTCACTCTGTCCCACTTTATTTATCACCAAATGCTATGGATTTTCCTGCCCACATAATTTCTCATTCACTTGTCTCCATGTCCACCATGACTACCACAATTAAAGCTATTACAATTTCCTACTGGGACAACCTCCCTTCCATTCTCATCCCTACAGCCAGCACATTATATTTTCAAAATGCAAATCTGATGATACATACCCTCTGCCTCTAAACAACAAAAGCAACAACAAATGACTTCCCATTGCTCTTAGAATGAAAGGAAACTTAGCATAGTTTATAAAATCCTATAGAGTTTGACCAAACTTGCCTTCATAGGCTCACTTCAAATCAATCCTTACTCTTCCTTTTTCTAGGCTAGGATCCCATGTATTGTTTTTTGTTGAGCCAAATGTTACTTAGGATATCATTATTCTGATAGAATTGCACATATGTGTATATGTGTGTGTGTGTGTGTGTGTGTGTGTGTTATTCTCCCACTACTAGATAGCAAATTCACTAAAGACAGAAACCACATCCATTAATTATTGTGTAACGTTTTATTCTCAGAGCCTAGTCCATTGTTTGATGTACAGAATGACCTCAATCAATAATTGCCAGATATGTGCAGAATAAATTAAGGCTGAAAATAGCCATTTTAGTCAGTAGTGTAGAAGGAATCCATGATGCTAAGTGAAGGGAGGAGAGAAATAGACTGGATGTCTACCGATAGGGCTCTGTTCTGACCCAGCTGACTAGAACCTCTCATTTATCTGAGTCTCGTGTGATACACACGCTCAGAATATTGGTCATTTTGATAAATAACTTCCCAGGTTAATTTGAAGATAGGTATTAATGAATTGATATGTTACTCTTCCATGAAAAGAGGCAAGAGACAATTCTGAAGATACAATTCACGTGTGTGTGCATGCCTGCACGTGTGTAGGGAAGTAGGGGTGAGAAGAGATACAAGAGTGGATAAGACAGGCATAGGATGGAGTAATAGAGGGACAGAGAACCCACTCCAGCTTTAACTACAACATACAAGGGGTAATAAGTATCTGTGGCAGGAAACTTAATTTCTGTTAGTAGCTAATCTCCAGGTTAAAAAACTAAGGCTAACAGAGCAATCATTGAGCAGTCACTTTTCAGTGATTTATTTACAAATAGCAAGATAGAGGCTTTCAAGTTTAAGAGAGGTATCACCTACTGTCCTTGTATTTGCCAGACAAATCATTATCCACATGGAATTTTTTTTTTAATTTTTTAATGTTTATTTTTTAGAGAGAGAGAGAGAGAGCAGGGAAGGGGCAGAGAGAGAAGGAGACACAGAATCCGAAGCAGGTTCCAGGCACCAACCTCTCAGCACAGAGCCCGATGAGGAACTTGAACCCATGAACCATGAAATCATGACCTGAGCTGAAGTCGGATGTTTACCTGACCGAGGCACCTAGGTGCCCCCCGCATAGAAATATTTTTATAAATATTATTTTTCCTTACTATTATGCACAAATGACATTTCAATAAAAATGTAAGCAACCTTCTAAAGTTAAATAACCTCATAAATTTACAGTCTCTCACAAAAACCAATAGGAAAAAGGTATCAAGAATACAGGTCACATTTTTTTAGTGCTTGAAGATTGTGATATTTGTGGACTATTTTCAAAGAAAATGTCCTTCTTATGCTTGAAGAATTCAATTTTCCTGCCAATAATATAATTATGCTTAGCTTGCTGATGGCACTATATTTGTGCTGCTTTTGTATTAATAAAATTTATCATATGGTATTACGGTTTTCACTTGTCATTGTAGTTCTTAAGCCCAATTTTTGTGTTACCGGTGAATAAGACTTTCTTTGTTGTTGTTAGATATCAGTGCACTAGTTATAATTTTGTTTTTAGCAAAGCGAAATGCTACATTTAGACTTCCTTTACTTCTGATTCTGCATAATTTGAATGATAAGGTTTAAATGTAATGGAGTAACTAAAAATGTATAAACTTAGTGGCAGTGCCTATTTTAGACAGTATACACTTTAGACATTTGATTGCAACATTAAAGTAAAACAAAATTGAGTAAGATTTAAACCACATAACAAATACATATATGTATATATGTATATGAACCTATGCTCATTCATACATACCTACACATATATATAGTCAGTTGCATACAAATTTATAGAAAACGGAATGTTTTATTGTTAAGACCACAGTATGTTTTATTTATCTTTCATCACACATGAGATCATGTGATCATTATAAAAAGACAGACTGCATTTTCAATTCTGTCAAGATAATAACATTGTATGGAGATAGGCTGCATTTTCAATTCTGTTGTAAATTATTAAATCCTTGATTGCTGGACAACACTGTGAGAAATCACAGAAGACACAAAATTAAGACTCTGTTTCTAAAGTTTTGTATTATTATTGCATAGTATCCAAAGTTTCAATTATTAACTCTGTAAATAAGGTAAATAGAACTTGCTCTTGAAAATGAGTAATAATATATTAATAAATAGGATAAATGAGCTTAATTTCAACTTTACATACATAGAGATCACAATCAGGACACACAGGCACGTGCAACTTTAAAATATCAAATGCAAAAGTTTGGAATCCTGAATTCTAAGGTATTATATGGTTCAAGTCTATTCCTACTTCAGCACTCATCTACTTTTTCATGACCTGAACACTAAACTTACAATTGTTCTGGTTTATATGGAATGTAGGATTTTTGTCTCTTCATTTACTAGTTAGTGGAGTAGAAACATACTATTATTAGCTCTATCCTTGCAGAAATCTGAGTCACTAGCACTAAACTGTGAATTTTACATATCGTTCTATTTCTTTGATAAAATATTAAAGCAGATTAACCTAAAGCATTTTCACAGAAACTTACATTTTCACACTGATATTTTTTAAAAAGTATCCTCCTAAGCATTTCAGACTTTAAAATTCTAAAGAATTCACTAAAGATGTGTTACAACATATTTTTCTTTATCCACCACCTGATACAAATATTTTTGCTGAATTGTCTACTGGATCTATGTCTGTATCTATATCTATATTTGTAGGTGAGTCTTCTGATTAGCTTCGGCACTTAAAAGAATGATTGGCTGAAATTCACTTCATTGGTTAGAATAAATTACATTCAATATGGAAAATTGTAATATTTACTAAAATAAATTATACCGATTTCACATTTGTAACTATTTTTAATGTTCTTTCATTTGGTATTGGTGGCCACATTTATTTAAATCACTGCATTAATAACACTTTTTCTGTATCCATGGATGAAAAAGTGATCAATCCCCTTTCGAGCCATCATGGCAGTCATGGCCCATAGAGTCACACAGTCTGCTGAGGAGGAATTTAGTGCCCTCTGGATTAAGTAGGTTGTTTCTAGGCTGTTGGGAGACAATTCTCCATGGGTATCTTGTGTGTTTGCATTTCTTGCATGCAGAACCATTTGTTCTGGACTATTTTTTTCTAGAATGTTTATATATTAAACAGCCTTAGAGGAGAGAAAGATCATGTTTCATTTTAGAATAAATGCCAGATTTTCTTACAATTTTGGAAGATAGGGCTATTTCTCCCTCCACAGCAATGGGATAGGCATAATTATTGCCCTTTATAAAAGATTAGGGTTCCCTAAAGTTAGTGTTCCTCTCCTGCAATGCACAGCATGTGATCTGTTGTCTTGTCCTCTTTATCTGGTCATGTGGAAACTGGGGCTTGAAGAGGCGACACCAAAGCGGAAACTCTGGTATTTCCATTCTTGTAAGTAGTAAACTTTTAACTGCTGCCAACATCCACAAAACTGTGGAAGTGTAATTTTTAACTTGCAAGTATGGTAAAATCTCAGACCCCTAAGTGTTTGACAGTTTGAGTTATGAGGATGGGATTCTGACAAAAACGAGGCTCATTAGAAGAAGAAATATGATGGTCTCACACGCCAATTAGTGTGATTTGAGAGAAGTCACTGGACATCAATGGCAAGCACAATGACAACACTGAATAGTCAATCAGGCAATAAATGCTCCTGTAGTTATTCGTCTGTTGAATGAGGAAGGAGGTGTTGGGAAGGGGGCTGCAGGCTGAGTACTGTGAAGTAAGAGCTGAGATAGGTGTCCTAACAGAATTCCGGGTATGCTAACTCTCTTCCAGGTAGGAAAATACGTCAAAGGTTTGGCAGACAGTCTCAGGTACACACCCTAGTAACAATTAGTTTTAAGATTTGCACCTTAGGAAAGGAGGCGGAAGTTTCTACCCACTTGCTGAGAAACTATAAACATGCTTACCTGCACTCAAAGTGAAATAGAGAAATTTATGACCACTATGGGAAGAAACTAGGCTGATTGTTAGAACTTTGGTTCACTTCAGAGGCGAGAGGGCAGGAAGATTTTGATAAGGAAGAATGACAATAGTGGGACCATCTGATGACTCAGACCTTTCTGCAGTGTAAAATATCAACCACAGATCCATTTGTAGATAACATTAAAAGACTTCAGAACCTCTGGCATTGGGTTCTGGCTGCTATACTAGAGCTTTGGCCCCCTTGGGGAGATTTTACTGAGACAAATTCCCAAAGGAAACCATAAATGAAGCACTGGCTGATATTCAGGGTTTTATTGTCCCAGACTATGTTTTCAATGCTGACAGAGTTGACTTACTAGAGGTTGAGAAAATGACTCAAAGACATCTAAAAATATTTTGAAGGCAGCCACTACACTACTCAAAACTGAAAGAAAACTCAACTTCGCTTGTTGGCATGAAGCCATTCTCTCCTTCTCTGTTTCCTGATTCTCCATCCTTACAACCTATATCAGCTGCTTTAAAGATGAGGATGAGTAAGGGTGGGACTGAAGTCTCCCTGATCCCCAGTGGGGACCAAAGGCCATATTCAGCTCTCCAAATATGCTGAAGATTTTAGGAGGGATTCAAAATGTTATGACTCTAGGTAGAGGCATATAAGTCACCACTCTAGTTAGTCTTGTGGATTACTGGATATTCAAATCAAATTGGTGTGTTTTGAGTGGAATTCACAATAGGGAACAGAAACTAATATGGCCTTGTGGGCAGGGTCCTTTTGGCCAATTCAATATACTATAGTTGAGGATTCTACTGTTCAATACATAATTAGTATTGATGTGTTACCCACTTGCTATGAATGCCCACAAATTCCAGAGGGGATTCTCCTAATTGGGAAGATCATCATATAGAAAAGTACTATTATCTTTCATCTCTGTAATTTTAATGACTCTTTTGAGCTATAATTGTCTTTAATTAATGGTTTTGCTAATTAAAGTCTCTGGCAAAAGGAAGCCATTGTCAATAGCAAGGCACATTCCTTTAGAATAATAGTTAATTACTTTTATATTGGGTTCTTATCAAGGCTGAATGTCTGACATATGGACTTATTGTGACTCTCCAGCTTGATATTCCCATGTGGATGGGTCAACTTTGGATTTACTGATTAACAAGGTGAGGAGGGCCCATAAACCTCGCTTGTCAAATGCAAATGGAATTTTTAAGAATGAATCCAGGTTGGACTTAAAGGCATCTCAGTTTTATAGAAAAAAAAAGACAGTTGTTTTGTTTTGTTTTTTTCTTTTTGGGAAAACCTTTATCTCCTGTGTCCACTGTTTCAAGCAAACCTCTGGTTCAGTATACCATCAATGCATAGTTTTTTTTCTAAATACATGGGCCTGTCTCAATCATGTTACCCACTGATGTGCTGTGGCTGTTCAAACTTAACATTAGCCTTACAAAATACAAAATGGACATGGTTACTCTACTCACTAGGCAGAACTCAAGGCCATTCTCAAAGCTATTGTCAATTATCGCTTGACAAACCTTATATTTTACTAACTTGGGTTGTTGTCAATATCCTAGATGTTTAGTCTGCCTCTTGGAAAACTATATCAGAAGATGACAGACACCCCTTTGAGGCTGTGAACTTTGAAAATAATTGTGGTTGGGGTGCCTAGGTAGCTCAGTCGGTTGAGCGGCCGACTTCAGCTCAGATCATGATCTCGCAGTCCATGAGTTCGAGCCCCGCATCGGGCTCTGTGCTGACAGCTCAGAGCCTGGAGCCTGTTTCAGATTCTGTGTCTCCCTCTCTCTGACCCTCCCCTGTTCATGCTCTGTCTCTCTCTGTCTCAAAAATAAATAAACATTAAAAAAAATTTTAAAACAAAACAACAGAAAAAAAGAAAATAATTGTGGTTGGGTATTAAACCATCTGAGTCATTAATGCAGATGCCCATGTTAAGGACATTTTCTCTGATGAGACCTAATGGAACCAAGTTGTTGATCAAGCCTGCACTACCTAAATTGCCACCATTTCTGCCCAGATCAATTATGTTACTGGACATGGAAATACATATACTATTATAAACTGGGCACAAAATAAAGAAATCTGTTTTGGGTGCAGAAGAGATCCTCACATCCAAGATTTGTGATTTCTGCCAAAAGCTGTCCCATTTGTCTTCTGGTAAGGGAAGTCACATCACATAAGTCAGATTCCTGCCTGCTTTTGGTAGATTGACTACATCAGACCTTTGACCTCCTCTCAGAGTTATCAGTGGTGCTTTAGTGCTTTATCAGTGGTTGACACCTGTTCAGGTTATGCCATTGCTGGTCTAGTCTGATAATCCAAGTCCATACTACCAGAGCCATTGAAATAAAATTTGTCATGTTTTTGGCTTTCAGGACTATTTTCAATCTGAAAGTGGTTGAACTATTATCACAAAGACACTCAGAAAAATGTACTGAGAGTAACAGTATTTGATGAACCTTTCATGTTCTCTATCATCTACAAGCATCTGGAATTGCTGACTGTTAGAGTGGACTCTAAAAATAGACTTAAAAAAATCCCCAACTCCATCCCTTCTCCTTCCCTACAAGCCTTTGTAAGACAGTTTGGTCACAGAATGAGACCATCTCCAGAAAGGGATTAGTGTTTCTTATCTACTTTATGGGTAATGATCAGATGGCTGCAGTATATACAGCTCTATTTTGCAAATCTGAGATTTTATTTTGACCATTCCTGGTATGGCATGCTTTGTCTTTCTTCCCCTAACAGCAACTATATTCATGTTTGGCTTTTATATCTCTGCTTATTTTGGTAATCTGCGTTAAAAAAATGGCTTGGGGATTCAGACTTAACTCTGCTTCAGTGATCTAGATTCTTTTATTGTACTGACATGATCCTAGATTATAAGGATAATGTCACTTGGTTAAGTACGCACTGATCACTGATCCCCTTTACAGAAACTCACGTGGACAAAATTTGGGGACATATTTGGTCCCGTTAAGTTATATAAAATGCCCTAATTCTTATATGATATATTTGGATGAAATGTCCATATAAGAATATATGATGATGAGAGAAAAGGTGAATAAGACACATTGATTTTGTGATGGTGAAGGGGGAACAACTGCTGGCAGAGGGAAATAGAGGTATGAGGGAGGGAGGGACATTAATGATCTTTATTTCTCAGAATCACCCCTGTAGCCCTGTTTTTAAGGAAAATACCTTGATACAGCATTCTAAAACTGTTGTGAGTTCATACATTTAAATTAATGATAGATTTCCTATCTCCTGTCCAATGTCTTTTACCATGGTTTGACCATGATTGTCCTAACTTAAAAAGAGGTCTATGGGTTAACCCCAATTTTTGAATCTCCCAGTTATTACACGTGTTCATCCCTCCAGATATTTTCACAGCTCTACTCTTATAGTTTTTACTTTGTCATTCCATGGGGTGAACAAATGTCAGCATTCTCATGGTATAGACAGATAGGACAGAGTTCTTCCAAAAGGACCAAACTCAATCATTTGAAATTTTAAGTATGAAAGCTGTTATCAACATCTGGAAGCACTTTGATGGTACTATCGACTTGGATCCCCTGACTGATGTAAGTCCTCCTTGGGGTTGGGGGCAGCAACTTTAAAAAACAGGTTATTTCTAGAGGCATAAGGTATGCCCTAAGGACTCTTCTGATGGGGAAGGCATGTATTTAACCATTAACCAGCCTCTCTTTCCAAATATGATGATGTGTGCTTTACAGGTGTTGATAAAAGACACCAAGGGACAGTCAGGACAGTTAAAAGAGTTTAAGAAATATACTACCTGTAGATCATATAACAATAAGATCACTCTGGAGATCTTGCCTTTTGAAGCTACCCTGGGTACCTGAGGGAAGCTACTGGCCTTAGTTAAAAAAAATCAATGATACCACCTTGGTTCTGGAAGTCATTCACATCAGCCTCAACTTTTGGCCAGAGTTGTTAAGGATAGTAGAATTGCCCTAGACTTCTACCATGAGGGTCAAGGCAATTGTTAATGCATCTTATAATGCCCGGATTAATGTCTTGGGACAAGTGCAAATATCAATACAGAAATGAGAGGAAAAAGCCACCTGATTTTCTAATGTAGACACTGATGGTTGGTGTAATTTGTTCTGCTAGTTGGGTTTGGGTCCCTGGAGGTTGGCCTCATTCTGTAGTTTGGAGTCCTGTTGATAATAATCTTAATTAAATGCTGTATGATGAAAATTGAATGGATTTGTTTCCAGCCTCTGGCATTCAGATTAATCAGCATCTGACTAATGGGAATTCTCATGGGAAAATGTACCAGAAGCCAAGATAGAGAAATGAGAGGTAGATATAGTCAGGAGGCAATTCTCCATGGACCTATCATAATTGCATGCATCTTGCAAGCAAAAGCACTAACTGCCTTTGTTCTGGAGTATCTTTTTAAGTTTGTTTGTATATTGAATGGCCTTAGAAGACAGACAAAGTTTCTCCTTCCAGAGAAAAGGACCCGTTTATTTACAGTCTTGGAAGATAGAGATAGTGTCTCCCTCCAGAGCAAATAAATAGGCATGCATACTGCCCATTGTAAAAGATTTGGATTCCCTGAGCTCAGGGTTCCGTTCCTATTATGCAACCCATTGCATAAGCAGCTGTTATTTGGTCTTCTTCAAGCAGCCATGTAGAAACTGGGGCTCAGGGAGTTGGCAACAATGGTGATGTTCTGCCTCCTACTCATGTCGTGAGTAGTAAACTGTCTTTTGTCCCTGACCTAGGAGTCTTTTGACTTCTTCTAGCAACATAAAAGTATGGCAAGCTAACTTGTTAATTTGCAAGTAAGGTAAGACCTCAGACCCTTCATAGTCTTGATACATCCCTCTGACAATCCTGAGGCATGTACTGAGTCCACAGGGTTGACTACTTTTTATGTCACCAGAGCTGCTATCAAGCAATGCACCACAAGCTTTACCAAAAGAATAACTCACGTATGTTCCCATGCTTTCATACATTAAAAGCCTCTACACTATCTGAGAACTTTAAACTTCATTAAAAAAAAACTCTAATAATTGGAAAAGGAGACTATTATCCTTTCTATTTATTATCTATTCTTCTCTAACCACTACCAACTACTAGGATCAACTATTATTTATTAAGATTTGGGGACTGAGACAAGGTAAGGAGTTTTCATGGCAGTAACAAAAAATTACATTAAAAGTTAAAAATTAGAAATAGATATTAGATCATTCCTTTCTTATAAGTCGTTTCTTCATCTGACCCAAGGATTTCTCCCCAGCTACATTTTCCTAAGGCTTCAGCTTCTTCCCATATTCCTTAATATCCCACCAACTTTCTGGATTTTTCTTCCTCTTCTCAACACACATTCAAATTCTTCTTTACTGAGAAATATTTTTGCTTTCCTTTATCTTTGCAGATTATGGCCATAGGGCCTGAATATCTGTTTGTAAAATTCCCTGTTTCTTTCAAAACTAGTCAATGAATATATTAACAGTAACCTCAAGCTTCCTGGGGTACATTTTTTAAGTATAATTAGGTATGCCAACATTTACCATAATGTTTGACTACGAAGAAAACAAAAGGTGCAACTGTGAATATCTATCCATCAAATAGATGAAATTTGATATTTCGGAGGGACTCTTGGTTTTAAGAAGAGGGGAGATTTTTCCAAGGGACAACTCAGGGGAGATGAACCAGAAAAGGGAGAAGTTAATTAATGAAAGATATTTGGACAAAATCCACAGACACAGCTCAGTCAGGATTTAGGTAGTAAAGCAAAAAAAGAAAAAAAGGAGGCCAAATGCCTTATACAGGCTAGAACTGAGAGTCAATCTTTCTCCCAAGAAACTTTGTAAGAACCAAAAGTATGTGAACCTTTGCAAAGTTTAACGGATATTCATCATATCCATAGCTTGTATATTCTTCACGTCATGTTTTGGGCTCTTTAAGTCGGTGTGGAGAGTGAAAACAACATGAACTTTGAAATTGTACATAGCTCTAATTGTAAATTTGAATCCTGATTCCAGGATTAAGAGCTGTGGTTTTTTTAAGCAATTTACTTGAACTACTCTCATCTATAAAAGACAAAATTCTGCATTATAGGTAATATATATAGTCAGCACAGTTCCTATGAGAGACAGGAAATTAAAGAAATTGTTAGATACTATCACCATAAACACACAATGGAGGAGATGGTTCTTGATTCCAAGTATCTTCTTTTCACTAAAGAGATATATTAGAAAGTAGTATAGGGTATGGTGACATTTAGCCTTCTGGAGTAGTGTTTGGGACTAAGAAGAAACGAAGTTGAAAAGAAGTTCAGGGACAATATTTGGAGGCTCCAAAATACCACATTAAGAAATTTTGAATTGAATACTTAACTAATGAATTATTTGCAGAAATGGGATGGCATATTGAAAGTGTTTTGTTTTTATTTATTATGATGATGATTTTAGTCAGAGTACTCTAGTAGTGATAAGGTAAGCAAATGTGAGAAAGGGGAAACCAGAAGCAAGAACAGTTAGGAAATGACTGCAGTTAAGATAGCCCGAATCAGCATCTTCCAAAATGTTCAGCCCAGGTCAGCATTTTCTGTGAGCTTGTGTTACATACTACATTTCTACTCTTTTTTTTTTTTTTAATGTTTCTTTATTTTTGAGAGAGAGACAGACAGAACACCAGTAGGGGAGGAGCAGAGACAGAGAGGGAGACGCAGAATCTGAAACATTCTCCAGGCTCTGAGCTGTCAGCACAGAGCCAGAGGCGGGGCTCGGATTCAGGAATGGTGAGATCATGACCTGAGCTAAAGTCGGATGCTTCACCAACGGAGCCACCCAGGTGCCCCTACACTTCTACTTTTAAAGATAAACAAAGAAACTGAGAATATTAGAGATTGTAACAAGTTCTGTAGTAAAAATAACACAACAAATCATTAGGTTGTCTGAATATGTTTTCTACATGTTTATTATTAATATTCAAAGATAATTTAGGAAATACTGAAGTTTTATAATTATATATAATTACTATAATATAGTATTGTAATAATTATAATAATTGCATATATAATTATGTGTATAATTGTTTTCCTTATTTCATATAAATAAAAAATTGTTTTAATTATTATTTTTTAGCGTATTTCACATTGCTAACTTTCTTGGCTCCAGACAGCCTGGTAGAGTTCTTCCAACTATATATCACATATTCACTATCCAATGCTGGTCATAGGCCTATCCATCTATGATTTGCACTTGTATTTTAAAATCAGGGTTCCTCTGCCAATTATCTTACTGCTGCTGCAGGGTCTTTTGATATCTTCCCCTGCATACATTCCCCTGCATATATTCTTTTTGACTCTAGTCCTCAGCCCCTGAAAGCATATTGAGCTGTAATATCTTTACTCTCTCTTACAACTTGTTTGGATTGCTGTTTTTCATTCCAAATACACTTATAGTACCCACTATTTCCTTCCTTAGTTGTTATAATTTCTAAAATAAGCTACTCCTATTCCTCCCAGGTTTTAACTTTCTCAGGCAGTTAAGCTGTACCAGGGGCAGAGGGCATGTTCACATCAGCCAATCCTGTCATTACTTCCTAGCAGACAAAATAATTAAAAGCCCAATAAAATAAAAAGCCAAATGTGGCTTTGGTGTTCATGGCTCAGAATAAATGCTGCTGTATTTAAATAATAAATATTTTTATGGTCATGAAAATGGAAAACAACTAGAGTCCTTTTGTGAAGACCTCACAAAACATTTTTTAACAACATGGTCTTTATGACTTAATTTTCTTTTTAAAATACTCTAAATAGCTAAGAAAAATACCATATGCCATCCTCGCATAAATTGGAAAGAAATTTTATGCAGAAAAGAACAAAATACAGTAAAACCTTGGATTGAGAGTAACTTGTTCTGAGAGTGTTCTGCAAGATAAGCAAACATTTCTAATAAAATTTAACTTGATAAACAAGCAATGCCTTGCAATACGAGTAGTACGAGATGCTGAAACTCACATGGTCACAACTGAGCCAATGGTTCTGGAAATTGGCTTCGAACTACAAGTGCTTTGGATTACAAGCATGTTTCTGGAATGAATTATGCTCACAAACAAAAAGGTTTTAAATGTAAAACAATGGTAAATGTAAACAACGGTAAATGAGAAGGTTTTCAGAAAGCATTCCCAATAGTCTTATAGAAAGCCACATTTGATCCTTGAGGAAGCAGATTTAAAAAAGCAGTAAGATGCTTCTCATTTCTTTTGCTTTTTGTTTTTTATATCTAAACAGTTTGTTGGCTTTTCCTTTCCCCTTAGAATTTGGTGGAAATATCTAGATGTGAGATGTGTTAATGGTGCTTAAAAGTAACAATATCATAATACCCTAAGTATTTATTTTCAGAATAAAATACAACTGCAGGTCCTGTTAAACATGAATGAATATTTATCCTTCAAAAGTTGAAGGAGAAGTTTACCCAAGGCCAAGAAAATGAACCATGAACTTTTCTTAACTTTAAATAGGTTTAGATCATCATGAAATCATCCAAGATGCCCTTTTTTTTTTTTAACTTGTGCAAGAACTAAGAAGAGTTTTGTAGCAAAACAGCACTCAGCAAGAAAGTCATAAATATTGACCTTAACTGTATAAAAGAAATGCGGAATTTGAAACACTATTTTTTTAAATAAAATATCTAAAATAATAAGCCAGTAAAGCAAATGCTGCACGAATGGGATTATCAAAGACAACAAGGAAAGGAGGTGGAAAAGTAATGCATATGTTGAAACGTTGGCACTTACGACCAACTTTGAAAAGAATTCATGTTTCGTAAAGTCATAGTTATTTAATTTTCTTCTCAAAACGATTTCCATGCTACAAACCTACAGTTGCCTTGTCTTGTTCCCTCAGAATAAATAAGCTAAAGCTCTCGGAAATAAATGGATGGCAGGATTGCAAATGAAGTGCAGCTCATTCAGTTGTGACCCCATTTCATTTCTTCCCAAGAAACACTTATCTCAAAAGTAAATCGGTGCCATTTCCAGCTGGTAATACATGATAAGTATGAAAATGAGTCCATTTTTGACATTTAACATGCAAATTT
Organism: Prionailurus viverrinus; assembly: GCF_022837055.1. Lineage (NCBI taxonomy): Eukaryota > Metazoa > Chordata > Mammalia > Carnivora > Felidae > Prionailurus > Prionailurus viverrinus. The sequence goes on from NC_062578.1 coordinate 57,928,099, forward strand.
ATATAGCTCTCGTATCTGCATGTGTCCAGTAAGAAGAGGACGTTGTGAGCTGCTGCTCTGCCTTGGTGACCTGAATGCATCAGACTTCCACTTTGCCAGTCTGTAGAACAGGAATACGATATGTGTAACTAAATGTTCCAAGCAGCCTGCCAGTGAGTACATGACTCCTCGGGAATGAGGGAGAGACCCTCTAAGGAAACAGAATATCATTTCAAGCTGTTTTCTGAATCCTCAATACAATTAAACTGACCAGTATATCTCAGAGGGGATACAGGAACTGAATTATCTCTCCTCCAGAGAGTATGATTTCACTGATGTGGGTTGGGACCCAGGCGTAGGTTTTTATTTCAAAAGCTCTCAGGGTGATTGTAATGCACAGCCAGGGATGAGGACCACTGGCCTAAATGGAACCCTCAGGATATGATCCTGTTTCTCAGAGGCTGACTGCTTGGTGACTTCCCCCAGCTCTCTCTGCCTATCAATTTCATCTTCGGTTCCATCCTGCTTAATCACAGAACTACTGGATTTCTTCTTCTCCTTAGATAACCTCACCCAGTTTACAGAAAAAAAGAAAAATGAGGGAAGAGGAAGAGCACCATTTGAGAATGATGCCTTCTTTTGTTTCCCACCTGTACACTTATCTACGGCTTCACTGGTTCCTTCCTCATGGTCTCCTAACTGAGAGGAGGGTGTGTGTTAACTCCTCTCCAAGTTCAATGCTATCCCCTCTATTCTGAATCCCAGACCCTTCATATTGGGGAACTGTCTCTTCCAGTTGGCCCAGCTCTCACCAACCTCTTCAACCTCTCACACATGCCAGACCAAGGTACTCATTAGTTAAACCTCATACCTTTTTCTTTTCTTTTCTCTTTTTTTCCTTTTTTTTTTCTTGTAAAGTTTACTTATTTGAGAGAGAGAGCGAGCGCTTAAGTGAGGGAGGGGCAGAGAGAGGGACAGAGAATCCCAAGCAGGCTCCAGACTGTCAGCACTGAGCTGAATGTGGGGCATGGAATCAAGAACTACAAGATCATGACCTGAGCTGAATTTGGATGCTTAACTGACTGAGCCACCCAGTCAGTGGCCCCTAAACCTCTTATATTTTAAAAACAACCTTTCTCAGATTGCATGCTCCTCTCCATGAACCTAGCTCTTGCCTTTGCCTCACAGCCAAGTTTCTGCTTTTCACTTTATGCCTCAATTTTCTCACCTCATTACTCTTCAACTATAGCCATGTGTCTTCCACATCAATGATTCCAACGAAAATGGTTTTTACCAAGATCACTGGTATCCTCTTGGTTGAACTCAATGAGGTTTTTTTTTTTATTCCTCACATTGCAGAATTTAAAAATGTTGACCACACTTCATTTATAAAATCTCTCCTCACTGTGGTGTCATAACACCATTCTCTCCTGTTACCCATCTCTGCTTCCAGATGCTTCCTTTTTAGTCTCTTTCATGGACTCAACTTCCTCCTCCTATCCCTTATATATTGGGGTCACCTCCAATCTACTTCTTTTCTAATCCTTTCTCTGCATTTCTCTTATCACTGACTTAATTGAAAGTCAAACTGGACACCCTACATTCAGTGTTACCTCTCTCCATTCATATTCCATTTTCTATAACATATTAGCTTGTTATCTTGTGCTTTTCTCATGTGGTTTTATCTGGTGTACCGTTCATATCCACTACTGTTTCAATGGTCTTGTCTCCTGTGTCTTCAAGGTCCAGCTCAGTGTCCTCCTCTTGTTGGAAGCCTTCTCTGTCAACTCCCAGAACACCTTTTAGATAGCTGTAGTATCGAGTTAATGATAGATTATTGTAATGGTATATTAACTTTGGGATCTTCTCTTGTCCTCCAGCATTAAGAATAAGTTCATTGTAAGTAGTGATTTTCAGTTAGTTATCTTTTTATCCCTAGTACCTACCCCAGTGTCTGACTGGCACATAATTATCACTAAATAAACAATTGTTCAACACATTAAATAAATAATCCTTTTTTTAAAAAATTAGAAGCAAAAATGCTTCCTCTTTATGAATCCAAGATAAAACCCAATATTTACTTTGTCACTGGCATACAAGACACTTCACAAGATCTTATATAGCATATAAGATCCATGTGTCTAACCAATAGATCTCCATTTTTCCCACCATCAATAAATTTATGCCCTGCCATAATCCATCAGTGTCCTGCTCTCTTTCTAATAGAAGTCTCTTTCACAACCCTAATACTTTATGTATAGTTTTCTTTGTCTTATATATTTTTCCATTCTTCAACTTCAAATCTGTCTGTCTGCCTCTCCTTCTTAAGTCCCTATTCATTTTTTTATTAAATTTTCTGGACTCTTCTAGGCAGAGTGGTTGTTTTATGCTGAGTTGAAAGCACTGTGTTCATTTATCGGCAGTGTCTGTTACTGGGATGTATGGCGATGCACGCATTTCTACTGTGTTCTTCCCATAAAGTAGATAACTGATCTTGAGACAAAGATAATTTCTAGTTCATCTTTTTTCTCCTTTTATCTAATAAATTTTAGGTAACAAATAAACTTTAGGTAACAAATTTACCTAATAAATTTTACTTAACAAATATCAATGCTGTTAAAAATGAATGATTTCCCAAATTAGAAATATACAGTAATATTCAATTAAAAGAGAAAGTAAGTGATATTTTCATGGTCTATGGAATTTTTTTCCCAAAGGTTAACATTCTCATTTCTGTCTTCTGTGCTACCTTTGTTTTGAATTATCTTTATGACATAAACGTTGTCTGTGCAACCATGCCTCTGTTGCTTTAGGGATGTTCTCTGGTTGTTTCATTTCGAATGTACTGTTTTCAACGAGATTGGAAATTCCTCGAGGATGTGATGTGCTCAGTTCTATTCTGTGTTTCTTATGTTGTGTCTAGCAGAGTGGGAAACATTCATTCATTCATTCATTCATTCATTCATTCAAGTATTTGTGAAGATGTCAGCCAGGTGCCACACCTGGCTAGTGATTGGAAATGCTGTTGCTATATGCCTAGATGCAGAAAATCTTGTGTCAGACTAGCTAAGCAGCCGAACATAGTTTATCCCTTAATATAAGGAAAGATCTGTCCAAATGTGATAAATTCTCTATACTCATATCAAGGATAAAATCCATGATTCTTTAAATTTCAAATACATTCAATTTAAATATCAAAAAATGCCCCTTCTCATCAATCATGTGTCTATATATCTTGCCTATGCCTTTTGTTTCCTGTTTGTGTCTGTGTCTTTCCCAGGTCTTCATATTTTTCATTTCACCTTGCATCTTTTACTTTGCATGGTACAATTCTCTTCTTTGAGTGCACAGAAAAAGTGTCAGACGTTCTAGTGATCCCTCTACAATCATTTTCTCTGCAAACTCTCCAGCACAGAAGTAGGTATCCTGCTATTTAAAGACAAAAGTGAGTTTGCACTGTGGAAAATCTCAAGATGGAAGGTCCTCACTCCAACGTCTTTACTTCGCCCATCTTTCAAGGTGATCAGAATTATTGGAAAGGGTATTAAGTCAGAATAGATCTTCCAGTACTTTCTGATAATAGCACATCCTGTCAACAAACACAGAAAATAAGGCTTTCTGCATTCCAGGGGAATTTTGAGGAATGTCACAGATTTACTACAAACACACACAAAAAAAGTCATTTCATTTTAACAATTCTTTGACATTTCCTTTCAAACAAGTAGTTTCTCTTGCAAATTTTGTATTCCTGTGATGATTTCATTAGTTTTCAGTTTGTTCATGCTTTCCTAAAGATAACACATTTCAGGTGTTTCCTTGGCTGTTCAGCTAAAACATCCATTGTTTATCAGGTTATTATTTTTATTTCCTTAGTCATTTGAGCTTTGTTCATCACATAGTCCATTTCATCCCCATTAGTTTTCAGATCCTCAGGGCTTTAAAATTATATGTGCTAAAAATAAAAGAGTTGTTTCCCATTTATTTTCTCTCCCGACTCACCAAAAATTGTTACTAGCTTTAATAATTAATATATTATTTTCCACTTAAAAACTCTCAAAACTATAATCGTGAGAAGATAATAGAATCAAGAATCACATTACAATCAACTTTACTTTTCTAAGGACACATCATTGAAAATGAACATAGTAAGAAACATATGAATATAAATACTCCTTTAAGTTAATATGAAATTATATCTTTAATAGTAAATGAGGCATAAAAGATTCACAGAATCTAAACTACTTTGAAGCAGTTTGATGACTGATAACCACAGTTTTGGCACAAAGTAAAATAACATTGATCTATTTTTAAACTGCTACCTAAAACACAGTGCAATAAAGGATAGTACTCTTCTGTTAGCAACAGTTTATCATATAGTATCGTTGTTGTTGCTGTTGTTGTTGTAGCTGTTGTTGTTGTTGTTGTTGTTGTTGTTGTTATTGCCCGCTTTGTGCCAGGAACTAAGACAGACACTAGACCACCAAAGGTAAAGGAAAACATTGCTATGGACTATTTGTACCCTCTCCATATACTTTATATGTTGAATCCTGACCCCTAAAGTGATAATATTAGGAGGTGGAGACTTTGGGAGATGATTAAGTGGTAAAGGCACAGCCTTCAGGAATGGGATTAGTGAGCTTATAAAACAGATTCCGGAGAGATCCCTCACCCTTTTCATCATGTGAAGTTACAGTCTGAAGGCTACAATAAGGAAGCTGGTACCCAGCAGACATCGTCCAGCACTTCATAGTCTCTAGAACTGTGAAATAAATGTTTGTAGTTTATAAGACATTCAGTTTATGGTATTTTGCTATAGCTGCCCTAAGAAGACCAAGACAAACATTTAACTAAGAATAATCTTAGCATAATTATAAGGTAGTGTCAGTTCATTGATTGTAACAGATGTACCACTCTGGGCCAAGTGGGAGCAGAGGATATAGAACTCTGTACTTTCCACTCAAATTTGTTTTGAACCTAAAACTGCTCTAAAAACCAAAGCCTATTTTTAAAAATTGAAAAAACAAGAATAACCTTACCATGTTCTAAAGTCTAGAAAGCACTAAATGTACTTACAAATTTTTAGAATTTACAACTGGAAGAAGTTCAGAGTAATCACCAACAAAGCAAATGGAAGCCCAGGAAACATTAAGCAAGATAAGCAAGGTCCTATACCCAGGGAAAGGGGGGGTGGAAATAGAAAGTTCTCACTGATAACTGTGGAGATCCCTCCCCACCACTATATACCAAAACAGGATCATTTATTTGCTAACTATTTGCATATTTTCCTAATAAGTTTGTGAGGTAGGCAAGATGTGTGGAATGTATTTCTGAACAATTGTTGGAAGGCCGCTATTGAAATGCAAAATTTCTAATTGTTCGGGTAGTTTTGAATTTTAAATTATATACATAAATGCATCACTATCATTTGCAGCACATAATATGTAAATGACATCTTGTCATTAAAATATATTCATTGGCAGTAAAATTTATTTCCTTATCAAAATTATATAATACATTTCAAACTATTATTTTTAACGGAAAAAAGACCATCAAAAAAACATGAATGTATGATAAATACCCATATCTAAACCATCTGTCTATCTTCTTCACCATATGTCACTCTATTAATTGCTAATATCACCCTTATTATGCACCATCTCATCTGTAACATTATTCCATGAAACTAAGAAGGCATCAATAACAGCTACAGACAAACACCTGCTATATGTGTTTCTGGTTGATAAATTTCAGCAGGTTCTGGTTTGCTCTTGGGCAAAATTTTCTAATTGCTTTTGCATAACAGGAAGCCTTCTTCCAGGGCAACTTTCTGTGGTTAATATCAGCACATTACTATCTTTTAAAAATGTCTGTTATAATTAAGTCTCTACACAATATTTATTCAAAATGCTTATTTAGCAATTATCATATGCACAAAAATATAGGCATAATGGTCACTGTGGTAAACATTGTGAAGAAGAACAAAACATGAGAAGGAGCCTAAAACATATGTGAAAGAATTTTGGAAACTGTAAGACCCCAAAGCCCTTAATAAATAAATATTCATTAATTAGGGTTATAACCCTTAGTTTTGGCCAGTGATTATCTACCAAATAAACTGCAATACCCATTTTCACTTTGTATATGAACAAAGGAATAGAATCTCATTATAATCCTTCTAATTTTTTTTAAGTTTATTTATTTATTTTTAGAAAGAGTATGTGCACATGAGCAGGGGCGGCACAGAGAGAGAGGGAGAGAGAGAGAATCCCAAGCAGGCTCTAAAATGCCAGTGCAGAGCCCGACTTGGGGCTCAAACTCCCAAACAATGAGATCATGACCTGAGCTGAGATCAAGAGTTAGACACTCAACTGACTGAGCCACCAGGCGCCCCATTATGATCCTTCCATTTAATCAAAGGTAATATATGGATAAACCATATAGATAACTGTCCTTTTTTTGGCAATAGTCAAAAGGAAATCCAATGAAAATCAAGTACTTTAGAAGTGTTATTTTGTTCTTTCTGAGGTGGTTTTGGTTGAAGGATCAAGTCTATTGCCCATAAAATAGTGAGGAACCACTGCCAAAGAGAATAGAATTCAATGCTAAATTGTGTGGTAAAGATAGAAAATGTGAAGTAAGGTTAAAGAAGTGTGTGTGTGGGGGGGTGGTAATGGTTAATTGAAATAGGAAAGAAGTTTTGGAGGAGGTGAAAGGTGACTTAAGACTTTGAAAGATGAGCAGCGTATGGTTACTAGGTTTTCTTCCATTCAGGTCAAGTCACACATATATGAAAATTAGGACAGTGATTGTGTTCACTATTGAGATGCTGGGATAAACTGCTGGTGAGAGTTAATGAAACAACTGCATGGAGACAGATCATGGATTGTTTTGGAAGTCAGATGAGATAAGCATTAGGGGCAGGGCTCCACCCAGCACTTCCATCCATTAGTGTGCTTCAGCCCATATACTTGCTGTTTTAAATGGATTACCTTATTCCATCCTCACACAAATTATTTTCTTTATTAAGTTGATTTACTTATTTTGAGAGAGAGAGAGAGAGAGAGAGAGAGAGAGAGAGAGAAAAGGAAGAATCCCAATCAGGCTCTGCGCCATCAGCACAGAGCCGGACTTGGAGTTCAAATTCACGAACCGTGAGACCATGACCTGAGCCGAACTCAAAAGTTAGGTACTTAACTGACTGATCCACCCAGGCGCCCTGTCCTCACACAAATTCTTACCTCTAGATGGAGTAGATCCTGATGTATTGGAACTCTACTTCAAGATAAGAAATCTGATAATTAATGACAAGAGTATATTACTTAAGTAGAAGATCGAAGAAGATTTGAAGTCTCATCCCTGCGTTCATATTCTTGATTGTCTCATTTTACTGGCTCACAGTACGAAATTGAGAAATAAAATGGGGCCATTGAAAAGTAGTGGGACATAACAAATCTGAGATTTTGATGGGATTAGTGTGCTAGCACTGTGTATGGTAAGTTATAGTCCAAATGGAAAGATAGGAGTTACTTGCAGTATATATATATATACTATAGAATGGTTTAGGGTGCTTCCAAAAACACTTAAAGGAGGAGTTATACAACCCCTCTAATTTGACCTCACTTCATATTCCTTTATATACCTAACCAAACTGGAATGCCCATCCTCCCCCATCTTGTTCCACAGATACACCGATTCACTTTGTGATTTCGCTCATGACATACCCTCTATATTTGGAATGCTTTCCAACTTCCTATGTTGAAATTCAAAACAACTTCCAAGTCCTGCTCTTCTATCTTAAGGCCTGACGGTCTCCAAACATGGGAATAATCTTCCTCACCTGAATTCTGCAGAGAATTGTACCTCTCTTGTAAACAACATACTCTACCATATATTTTTTAGTTTTGCATTTCAATATAAAATAATTAAAACCATCACATACTGTGTATCCCACAGATTTAATTTGGGATCCTTACTAATGTTCGTTAATGTTTGTGGAATCCAAAATAAATAAGTATATTAATCACTACTTATGCAAATGATTGAATAATTAATTGAATAAAGGAATTAAAAGGTGACTTTCTGATTTTACCCATTTCCAATACTTTTGTATTTCTTTTGCCTTCTTTTCTAATCTTTCCTTAGCCACCTTTTACATTACTCTCATGAGTGGTTAATGCCCTTGTGCTTTGACTGGTTATTTGGACTGTCCAAATATTGTTTGAAAATTAGTCGACAGCTTTGTCTGATCTAGAAATATTAACTATCCTACATATTTCCTACTTAACAAACTATCAATTTTCAAACAAATGATGTTTATTTGAATATCATGAATATCTAAAATAAACATTCTATATATCAGTCAAGTGCATAAGTCTGCTTATTTGCATAAACTTCAGTTTTTAGAAATCTACTGCATATCCAACAAAGAATAATTGTCTCCATAACTGTAAACTGGTAAATATCTCATACACATATCCCATTTAGGGAATAAAATTATTGTCTGAGTTGGTGTAAAATCCATTAATATTAATTTGTAAATTGCTCCTTTTCTTTTAATTCATAATTTGCTATTTGTGTGAACTTTCAGTCTCTTGAAAATCACCATTTCTTGATTGCTCAACCATGCAATACATAGACGGCAGCTATATTAATAACCCCTCAAAGGTGCAGTGCACTGATACTGCTATTTATGCTGCTGTCTGGAAAAAAGCATATTTATTCTGTCCAAGCACCCATGAGACATGAAAACTATTCTTTGTTCCGACTCACTGTGGATAGTCATTTTAAAACTTCAATTACTATTTCAGCATGTTCCTTCCATTACTGTTTCTAGCACCACAGCCAGTAATTTCTAATAGCCAAATGTACTTTATAAACCATACACACATGCGCCTGCATGTGAGGAATGAAAAAAAAGCTATGTATAAATGATTAGTATCTGCAGAAAAGATGTAAAATTTAGATGAAATAATATCACTATACGAATGTTGAACATGCACATTTATAGCTCCTGGCTCCTGCATCTTGGAATCAAAGAAAAATAATCACGCATTAATTTTCAACAAGTATTTCTTGAGATATAGGTCACTACAGAGCTGCTCTTTGTTCCATAGGGTTTGTGAAGAATAACAGAATAATGTAACATTATTACTGCCTTTGAACAATTTACAATTGTAATAAATATGATTCATTCTTTTTATTGAAATGAGAGTCCTGAATGAAAAAAGATGGTTTATAGTCTTCATCTTACTTTACCTAGACCTTAAATTCCATGATCTGGCTGTAACTTCTCTTGTGTAAGATTTTGTTTCTGCATTACCATTATTCTTTTTTTTTAAATCTACCCTCTATTTTTTCTATTATTTATTGCCATCAGAAAGTTCACACATCTAATTTATGTGAAACTGAAGCAAGATACTTGGATCACACTCTTTGAAACCATGATTTTCACTACATTGTCCTTTATAACTGTAATTTGTCTTGAGTGGAGGACACCATAAAAAATCAACCTTATACAGTTTACTGTTCTAGTCATTGCCAGAACATTGATGAAAGTTATTCCCACAATGCCTATTATTCAGTGTCTACTTTATAAAAAACAATGCAAGGCATTTCGGACCTCAAAGCCAGGAAAAAGTTTGCTTTTTCTGTTTCATTGCTATGCTTGTATTTTATAGACAATGGTTTTTGTGTAAAATGGTCATGTTTCCCCATTGTTTGGGAGCCATCATGTTTAAGTCTTACATGTAAACCATTCTTAACAGTTGTCTACCCACTTGTATGTAAACTTTTGTTTAGGATCATGAAACTATTCTGCCTTATTATATCCTCTCCTTTTCACTTTACTTTTAATGTTATCACACTATATGTCATTTTGAAAGCCTTTGCAAATGAGATAGTTATGAATAATCATCTACCTATAACAGAAAAAATTTACTCAAATCTGTAAAACATCTAGATTCTCTCTTCTTTGCCATTGCCATTGCCAAGTGAGTGGAATATATTTGTTGCTTCCATTTTATCATTTTCTTTTTTTTTTTTAATTTTTTTTTTCAACGTTTATTTATTTTTGGGACAGAGAGAGACAGAGCGTGAACGGGCGAGGGGCACAGAGAGAGGGAGACACAGAATCGGAAACAGGCTCCAGGCTCTGAGCCATCAGCCCAGAGCCCGACGCGGGGCTCGAACTCCCGGACCGCGAGATCGTGACCTGGTTGAAGTCGGACGCTTAACCGACTGCGCCACCCAGGCGCCCTGATCATTTTCTATTCCATCAGTAAAGTTCTGAAATCTGGCTTTTCTCTCCATTCTATAAGTCTTAAGGACTTATAGACTTAAGGACTTAAGGAAAAATATTTTCCAAGTATTTGAGCTTGGGAAAGTGACTGTATCTCTTTAGGCCTTACCTTCTTCATTTCTAAAATGGAGATAATAATGTCTCCATTGGTTTGTTTTGAGGATTAAATAAAACATAGTATATACGGTGGTTAGCTCTATGCCCAGCACAAAGTGCCTACAAGTGCTGCCAATGATCACAATATTGAAGTAACTGTGGATAATTTTCCATAAAACTCCATTTTTCAGTTTCTTCGTACTTATTAACAGCATGAGGTTTTTCTGGTCTCATGGACTTGAACGTCATCTTTGACTCTTTCTTGTTAATTTCTCCTTCCAAATTCAGCCAGTTGTCAAATACTTTTGCCTTTTTTCCTTTATGGCAGCTCTCAAATATGCCCCTTCTCTATTCCCCTGATAACACCCTTATGACACCTGAGGGGAATCTACAGTGTGTTGACTCAGTGAAAATGTTCCCCGAGGGTGAAGAAAGCCTAATGAAATTTTGAGTACTAGGACACTGAAATATCCAGGGATGCAATTAGTAAAAAATAACAACAACAACAAAGGAGCAATCACGACTGCCAGTAGGGTGAGGTGTTGACTTTCAAACACAGCTGAGTAAATTTTAGTAAACGGGAGTGTATTTAATTCATATAGAAATATTTAATTTGAAGAAGGTGGTGGGAATAAATCTTATCTGCAGTTACTGGTAATATGGGAAGCCAGAGGGTACACATGGATTTGTCTTAGATTAAATTAACGAATCACAGAACTGTGTTCTACCTCCACCGACACCAGTATCGCTTATTGGAGACAAATGCAATTAAAATGGCCAAGCATACAAATAGAGATAAAACTGTGGTTAAAAAATCAGGCCCTATGAATCTCTACACAAGGTAATTTTTTATTAAAATAAAGCCAACAAAGTCATCAGTGTCTTATATCGCATATTACTCCAATTATTACATTGGGTACTCCTTGGGAACCTAACCCAGTGCTTCACATATTAGAGGTTTTCAACAACTATTGCTAAACACATGAGTTAAGTACTTCCTTAAAGACTGCATTACACCTTAAAGATTTAATTGAAACTTATACTCAGTGGAATAAAGTTCAAACTATTAAAATGTTGTGAAGAGAGCATTTTGATTTAAAGATTTTTCTTTACCTTTACATACAGGGCGGTGATCACTCCAAGCAGCAAAGACTTCAGCTATCCTCTGACAAGTGATGCTCTTAGCCCCCTGTAGGACATAATCTTCATCACAAGAGAACTGCACAGTTGATCCAAGGCTAAAATTAAACAGAGGATAAAAAAAAAAAAAAAACAGGATTAGAAGCATATAACAGTGATTCATCTCTACTTCTACTGCTAATATCCAATGGGTCAAAAATGTTCCATAGTGACAAAAAGTATCTTTCCAATGGGAAAACAAAATATGAAAATATAATTTGTACAAATATATATTAAAAGTTATAAACAGACGAACCTCTTGTAAGTCAATAACATGAAGATATTAGTAGGAACTACAGAAAGCTGTCATCAAATTTAATTATCGTGTTGTTAGTTGTAGAAACCAAGGTTAAGTAACTGAGTAATTTACTATTTTTTTTATAAATTTTTTTTAATGTTTATTTATTTCTGAGGCAGAGAGAGACAGAGCATGAGTGGGGGAGGGTCAGGGAGAGAGAGGAGACACAGAATCTGAAACAGGCTCCAGGCTCTGAGCTGGCAGCACAGAGCCTGACGTGGGGCTCAAATTCATGAATTGTGAGATCATGACCTGCTCCGAAGTTGGACATTTAACGAACTGAGCCACCCAGACACCTCTATAACTGAGTAAAATTCCAATCCGAGGTGGTAACCATGAAGCAAAAAGTGGTCTTCCTGACTTGAATCTCAACCCTTGTATTCATACCACATCGTGGTACTTTTCTAGCAGGTATTTATATGTGCAGTTATTTGGACTGGTACTTGTATATCAATAAATAGACAAACAAGCAAACACATATTTAGGGCTGCAAAATTGTGTTTATTGCCCTGCATATAAAATTTACCCATCATTTATTATTTGACCTACTGCAATTTGGATTTTGCTTCCCTTTCCGCTGAAAGCGAAGTTACTAAAAGGATCATTTTTTAAAACCTTAATTTCTAAGGGTAATGGATGTTTGCTGGAATGAAATAAAAAAAAGAAAAAACTGACCATGCATTTTCTTTGTTAAAATCCCTGAACAGCAACTCACCACAAAAAGATAAAGTCCAATTTCCTTTACGTAGCATAAAAAGTCTTCCAGCAAGAAGTGCAGCCAACTTCTCCACCCCATCCCTAACCCAGTGCCGCACGTGAACGCTACCTCTAGCAGCTGACTATCTGCACGTGCCATGCTGTATTCTGTCTGCACTGTCCTCCCTTCCCCCTCTTCCTGGAGGGCCTTGCCTGCACCCTCTCACCCAGCCTGTGTCTGAACAGCTCCTGTTCAGCAACCGAAGCTTGTCATAGAGGCAGCTTGCATGATCACATTTGTATTGTAAAAAGATATATCTGGAACAGCATAGAGGACAGTTTAAAAGGAACATGTATTAGAGTATAGGGGCGTATGAGAAAATAATTTAAGTGGTTTAGGTCAATGATCAGCAAACTATGTCCTGCAGGCCAAATTTGGTCCGCTGCCTATTTCTGTACAGCCCAACACATAAAAATCGCATTTACACTTTCAAACATTTGAAAAAAATCACAAAAATAACATTTTATGAAATGTAAAAATTGTACTCAATTCAGATTTCGATGTGTATAAATAAAGTTTTATTAGAACACAGGGATACTTTCATTTACATATTGTCTATGGCTGTTTTCATGCTACAATGTCAGAGTTGAGTAGTTGCAATGGAGAGACTTTGGCCTACAAACTACAAAATTTCCTATCTGATGCCTTATAGAAAAAGCTGTCCAACCTCTGATTTAAGTTAAAGATAACAAAAAATCTGAACTAAAGATGGCATGACAAAGAACAAAGGTTTAGCATAGGGAAAAGTCTCTAGGCATTAGAATCTACTCTCCTCTGGAGGCATTTTCTTTTCTTCTCTCACCGTTTCTTTTTGAAAAGCTGGGGATGTGAACTGCTACAGTCACTGTGAAAAACAGTATGGAGGTTCCTCAAAAATTAAAAATGGAATTACCACATGATCCAATAATTCCACTGGGTATTTACCCAAAGGAAATAAAACCACTCCTTCAAAAAGATATATGCACTCCTATGATAATCACAACATAATTTATAATAGTTCAGATACAGAAGCAACCTGTGTGTCCATCCACAGACAAATAGATAAGGAAGATGTGTTATACATACAATGGAATATTACACAGCCACAAAGAGATGAGATTTTACTATTTGTAACAAGAGGGATAGACCTAGAGGGTATTACGTAAGTGAGATGAGTCAGACAGAGAAAGACAAATACCATATGATTTCACTAATATATGGAATATAAGAAAAATTAATAAGCAAACAGCAGAATGAGACTTACAACTACAAAGAACAAACTAATGGATGCCAGAGGGCAGGGGAGTGGGAGATACGGGCATCCAGTTTGGGAATGAATAAATTACAAGAAGAAAAGGCACAGCATAAGAAATACAGTAGTGATCATTGTAATACTAATGCATGGTGACAGATGGGAGCTACACTTGTGGTAAGCACAACATAAAGTATAGAGAAGGTGTATCCCATGACACACCTGAAACTAATGAAACATTGTCTACACTCAAATACATCTTTAAAGTGGTTCTTTTTAAATATGAATCACACTTAGCAAAGTGTACAAAACAAAATATACAGCTCAGTGAATCATCACAAATTAAATACCCATACAACCAAGAAATAAATGATTAGGGTCTTGGTGAACTTCTTAATGGCCCCAAGATTTATTTAGACTACTCTATGGCCTGAGAAGCCTTACAAGTTTATCTAATAACCACTTCTTCGCCCTTCCTTACTCTCACCTTCATCAATAAAAACTATCCTTCTAGTTGAAGACTAAAAACCTGGGGAATCATTCTTGCCTCATCCCTCTCTTTTACGTTTCTCGTCCACCTCATTGAGCAAATCCTGTTATCAACACTTTGAAAATCATGAACCTGATATTTCTTACCCCTACAGTGCCACCACCTTGACCTGAGCCATCATAATTTCTCATCTATTTTATTGCCAATAGTCCTTCTGCTGCTATGTTGCTGCTTTCCTGTTTCTGCTCTTGACTCCTTAAAATCTATCCTTAGTGTCCGCAGCAATCTTTTTACAAGATTGCTCAAATTATGCCTTTCCTCTGTGTCAAATCTTCTAATGCTTCCGTATTTCACTGAGAGTGAAGGCAATGCCCTTATCATGGCCTATGTGATCTGTCCATGCTAATTTCCAAAACTCTTTTCCTATCACTTTCTTCCCCAATCTCTATTCCTTGGCTACACTGGCTTCCTTGCTCTGGTTTGAAAATATTAAAACACACACTTGTCTCCGGGTGTTTACATTTGCCTTTGTGTTACTCTGGAAAAATGGCTGCTCCAGGAAGCCACAGGTGCCAAATTCTCACTTCTGTTTTTTCTAATACATGTAAAATTATCCATTAGGCTCTCTTTGACTATTATCTATAAAACAACTGTTCCTAATCCATCAGCTTCTTTCCTATGAATTCCTATATACTATCTGATGCATTGTGTATTTGTCTACTTACTGCATTTCTCATCCCACTGTAAAAACTCCAGGCACTCCTCTATTTTGTTTTCCAACCTATTAGTCTACTATACAGGAAGTTACTAAGTGTGAGTGTGCGTGTGTGTGTGTGTGTGTGTGTGTGTGTGTGTGTGTGTATTTTTGAGAGGGACTGAATAAATGATATCTTTACTGTTATCTAAATAATAGTATAATAGTAAATAATAGTATATATTTAGATAATAATTATTATCTAAAAAGGCTTATTCCAAAGATACCATATTCTTATAATGGGACAAATTATTCTTGGGTAAGATATTATCTGATGGTTATTTAAACTGCTTATAATCCACTTGTACTCATCTCCCACCATGTGACACGTTTGCTATGTTCCAGAAACAGTGAGAAAAGTAATGTGATTAGAGCAAAGCAAATGATGGAGACTGGGGTATGAAATTAAGGAAGTGATTAGAGATTAGGGGCAGATCATTTATGAATTTGTAGGCCATAGTAAGGATTTCTACCTTTACTCTGAGAAAACTGGGCAGTTCTTGTAGGACTGGGAGGCAAAAGAATGACATTAGGGTCCTTTATGTTTTAAAATGGTCATAGTGGCTGCTAGGTGAAGAAAAAACTTTAAGGGAGCAAAGGTGGAAGCAAGGAGTTTGGTTTACAAACTACTGCAGTGATCCTTGCTCTCACAGAGATGATATGATGGTAACTGTACTAAGGAGATTCATGGTTAAAAAAAAAAGGTCTGGTCCATAGAAGTAATTTTAATTACTATTTTCTCACTTAGTGATTAGTAATTCTGTCAAGATCACTGTAGTCGTCAATGTATTTGTATTTGGTTACAATATTCTAGTTTACCAGATTCTTCTTGCTGAAAGAAAGACATTTCATCTTGTTTAAATAGCAAGTATTTTAGCTTGTTTCTTTTGATTATAGCAAACAACTACACTTAGCTTGGAGATAGGCACTTTGTAATAACAGACATGTAAGTGCTCTGCTACTTAACAAAGACGACCAGCGATTAGTCCCTAAAGTTTCTACCCACTCCTGTATGCACTCTATGATTAACAATTCCAGTGATTTTTTTTTCTCTGTTGAGTACAATGGGAGAGGTAGTTTAGACTATGGCCAATAGTTTAAGCCAAAGAATCAGAGAGAACTTTCAGGGGCCCCTGGGGGAGTAAGTATGTTGACTGTCAACCTCTTGGTTTCCACTCTGGTCATCATCCCAGGATCATGGGATTGAGCCCCATGTTGGGCTCCACGCCGAGCACGAAACCTGCTTGAGATTCTCTCTCTCTCCCTCTCCCCTTTTCCCTACTCCCTGTCTCTCTCTAAAATATTTGAAAAAAAAAAAGGCAGAACTTTCAAATCCAACTCTTCTCTTTCCCAGTTCCTTGGCTTTAAAAACGTAAAAATGTCTGAAAGCCTCAGCTTCCTCAGCTGTTGTGATCATGTAATGAAATACCATTTATAAAGTACACAGAGCACCTAACACATATTGAGCACCCCAATCATGGAAATAACCGTGAAACTCAGTAATTTCTACCCCACTATTGAAAGAAAGACTCTACTGGGCATCTACAAATACCTCCATCTCGGATCACAGCTACACGTTAACATATTCTAGACCAAAAATATAAGAGGAAAAGAACATAGCGAGGGCAGAAATCAATGAAATAAGTAGTCTTTTCAGAGGAATCCAGGCTCCATAATATCTAAGAAATGGATATCTTGAACAAATGCACTGTGTTTTCATTTTATGAACTGCTTTAATATTTGAGTCAAACTTAAAAAAACAACTAAGTTTCATTAAAAATATGTATTTCTAGGAAAGTATTCAGTTATACAGAAGACAAGCTGTACAAACTGTACTTTCTGTCACCACTGAAGAGACATCTGTCTCGCCCAGCTAAATAAAACCTTTCACTGTAGTAGGATACTCAATCTGATAGAACATTCCAAAATAAAGGATTGAACACAGTTTTAATTTCAAAGTATGGAGTCATCAAGCATATGATATGCAATCACATAGCTGGAAAAACAAGTGTTGGTCTTCACTGTGATTATATTGGCCCCTGTTGAAGTACTATCATCTTTTTTTTAATTTTTAATTTTTTAATTTTTATTGTTTTTGAGATAGAGAGAGAGAGAGAGAGAGAGAGCGCATGCGCAAGCAGGGGAGAGGGGCAGAGGAAGAGAAAGAGAATCTTAAGCAGGCTCTATGCTGAGCGCAGCCCAATATGGGGCTCAATCCAAGGACCCTGGGATGATGACCTGAGTTGAAATCAAAAGTTGGACACTCAACCAATTTAGCCACCTGGGCGCCCTTGCACTATCATCTTTTTAAAAATTATACCTATTATTGCAAAAACACACTATGATATCAGAGCTGTCAGTGAAAAAAGATGTTAATTTTTCAAAATATGTAACTTTTCCCCATTCTAATCTATCATCAAGATGACCTCAATCATATCTGTTTAATATCTTTGAAAATCAAATGATTCTCTAAATGTATTTAAATTAATAATTTCAAAAATGATTAACTGCACATTAGAAAATCTGAGGTTACTTTTACCAAAATGGATTTGGAGTAGGAAATTTTTACCATATGATTTTCTTTTCTCTTTTAGAATTATACAAGTGATTTATGATTGTTGTAGAATGTTTTGAAAATAAAGATTATGAAAATAAGTGAAAAAAAACCTTTAAGCTCTATACTGTTAATGTGTTTTTAATCTAATTCCAAAACTCTTATTCTTTTCTTACTCACATTCATTCTCTTCTCCTTTCTTACTGTAAAAACAGAGCACTTGTATCTTTTTATGAAAGGGCTGTTTCTGCACCTGGTTTCGGATTCAATATGTCTCTCTTTTGTACCCTGGGTTATTCTCTCTCTCGAATATTCAACCTGTCATCTTAAGCTGGAAGCAAAAGTGATGGTATTAACCCACTTACTATAAAGTTTATATATATATATATATATATATATATATATTCACAAAATTTATTCTAAGGTTATAATAAATTACCTTTTCAAATTTTTTTTTGATTTTTTTTTCAACGTTTGTTTTTATTTTTGGGACAGAGAGAGACAGAGCATGAACGGGGGAGGGGCAGAGAGAGAAGGAGACACAGAATCGGAAACAGGCTCCAGGCTCTGAGCCATCAGCCCAGAGCCTGACGCGGGGCTCGAACTCACGGACCGCGAGATCGTGACCTGGCTGAAGTCGGACGCTTAACCGACTGCGCCACCCAGGCGCCCCACCTTTTCGAATTTTTTTAAATCTAAAGTATATTGATAATTTTTTTTCAAATATAGTGAGATTTTTAACTCATCCCAAAACTTTCCTTCAAAAGAGAAAAGAACACCATGGTCTTTTTATATGTATTGTCATTTCACTGTCCCTACAAAATTAATGCTATTCCCTTCCAAAGATTGTATCAGCAGAACCCAATCTGTGCCAAATGCCACGAAGATTAAATTCAGCATTCATACATTCCTGATCTACTGCCTTTTTATAATTTAGTCTCCTGATCTACTGCCTTTTGTTGCACTCTTGGCTATGATCAGTTTGGATACTGACCTTGGGTACCTTGGCTTGTTCAGTGGTGCGAGGTTAAAAGTCACTCACTATCTCAATCAATACTGAAACCAAGTGCTACCCTCTCAGTCTCCCCAAACTTGGACTTCTGTATGCATTGACAGAATATCTAGAAGGTGATGTTGCCACCTGCCCCAACCTTCCAATACTTCATTTCACTTCAGCCTAAATTTTATCACTAGGAGTCAGTCTTTCTTATGGTTTTATTTAATATATGTATATACTTTCACGAAACAACACAATTGCTTGAGAAATGGGGCAATTCCAATCAGGATAATATCCTGGAAAAAGAAACAATCCCAACAAAATAGTTTGGTCAGAAAGAAACAAAGGAACACTAGGTGAGCACATTAACGTGGGTTTTCATATGGGGACAGCTCTTCATGAGTTAAAAAAGCTAACTAAGCTAAAATAAAGCTATTAAAATGAGTTAGAACTTTACACCTTCAGAGAAAAGAATAATGATTATTATCATGGAGCCCTGTCCTTAACTTTCAAAGTTAATTCATCATCTCTTCAGAACTCTTCAAAATTGCCTCCTCAAAAATCCTTGCTATTGAACCTAGTAAGATTTCAAAATTACAAAATTTCAAAATTCAGTGCAATTATGAAAAAAATAACAACTAAAAATCTTATTTTTATACTGATACTGTTTCTTTTCTTTTCTTGCTCCTGGCGTGTATGAGATAAATCCTTGCCACTGTGTGCTTGTTTGTTTTGAATTGTCTTTGTTTTTTTTTACATCTTCTATTCAACATTCACTAGATCAGGTTTTGTTTCTTGATTGAATATGACTTTTTGATAGAGGTTTAATCCTGTATAGGCACAGTGTTTGTACATTATAAGTGAAGTATCGTACAGATCCAAAACTGAGTTATAAACAGAAAGGCTCAAGGTAGGATAATGATATTCTTTGATAGAAAAAAAAAAGAAATTAGTAAACAGTGTTTTTGAAGGTTAGTAGCAAAAAGGTTTAGAAAGAGCAAAATATTCAGAAAAATCACAAAAAGCAGTGACAAAATAAAATTTATTTAAAAATATGAACACAAACTTGTGTACTGTGTTAAAAATGTTTTATGAGACTAAGTTAAAATTATGAAAATAATAAACTTTTCAAATAGTATTAATTGAAAAGCTATAATGGGTGTGGCACAAATTTTATTGCTATAACAATACAAAAGAATACAAAAGAAACATAAAGGAAAGTGGTTGATGCAATTAGAAATTAGAATCTGATTATATAATCCCTGACAATGAAAAATGAAATCAGTGGCAAAAATAAGGTCTAAAAAACTTTAATGCTGGGGCGCCTGGGTGGCGCAGTTGGTTAAGCGTCCGACTTCAGCCAGGTCACGATCTCGCCGTCCGTGAGTTCGAGCCCCGCGTCAGGCTCTGGGCTGATGGCTCAGAGCCTGGAGCCTGTTTCCGATTCTGTGTCTCCCTCTCTCTCTGCCCCTCCCCCGTTCATGCTCTGTCTCTCTCTGTCCCAAAAATAAATTAAAAAAGTTGAAAAAAAAATTAAAAAAAAAACCTTTAATGCTGTGGTGTTAAGTTGGTAAGTTTCCTTATGGCTTCCACCACATGCTGTTTTGTAATTCACATGAAAACATATCCATAAAATGTGCCTCAGAGAGGCATCGTCATAAAATAAGGCAAAGTTAACATCATAATTCTGGCACTGTAGCTCTAACTGTACCTGTTGCTTTTCTACTTATCTCCCCACATCCGTGCACTCATATTAGCTGGGAACTAAGTAATGCAATGAAGATAATCCTTTTTGAATAATTTTTCAGAGCTTACATTATCAAACTTTGATATATAAATATATATATTTGTGTGTATATATATATCTATATATATGTAAGTGTGTATATACATATATATGTATATATGTATATATATGTGTATATATATGCATGTGTGTGTGTATTTTAGTATTGGTAATCAACTCATTGCAAAATGCCCCCCAAAGGATTATGTATGACCTTCTGTTTAAGAACAGTTGTGTTAGAGGAATAACATTATTTGTCTAATTTTTCAGAGGTTATGTTATCAAACTTCGATAACATATATCAAAATACAGAGGTATATGACATATATATAAAGTATCTAACATATATGTGTATATATGTATACATATATACATATATGTACATACATACATATATATACACATATATATATGTATATACATATATATATGTATATACATATATATGTGTACATATATATATATATATATATATATATATATGTATATATATATATGGTGCCAATTCATTGCAAACCTCCCGGCCAAAGGACTATGTATGCCCCTCTGTTTAAGAATAGTTGTCCTAGGGGCGCCTGGGTAGCTCAGTCAGTTAAGTATCTGACTTCGTTCGGCTCAGGTCATGATCTCACAGCTCATGAGTTCAAGTCCCGTCTTGGGCTCTTGATAATAAATAAATAAACATTAAAAAAATTTAAAAAAAAAGAATAGTTGTGATAGAGGAATAAACTGACGGAAGTGGAGGTTTAAATAAAAGAAAATCTATTTCACAGTAAGAACACATTTCACAGGCATAGATAAATTAAAATTGGAATACATGAGGTTTTAAACTATCAAAGGTGATCAAGTTTTTGTATTTTTTAAAATCTTAGAAAATTTTTAATGTTTTTATTTATTTATTTTTGAAGGAGAGAGAGAGACACAGCATGAGCAGGGGAGGGGCAGAGAGAGAGGGAGACACAGAATTCGAAGCAGGCTCCAGGCTCTAAGCTGTCAGCACAGAGCCCGATGTGGGGCTGGAACCCACAAACTGTGAGATCATGACCTGAGCCAAAGCCGGACGCTCAACCGACTGAGCCACCCAGGTGACTCTAGAATATTTTTAAAAGAATATTAGCAATTAATACTTGAATATGGCATTTTAGTTTATAAATCACTTTTTTTTATATATAAAATCCCATTTGATCTACTTCTGTAGCAGTTATCCATGTCATTTATTCTCTGGCCAAAGAAATAAGAAAGATGCAAGAGTAATCCACAAGGAACTTTATGGGTGATATTTAGAGTGCAGAGAGTAACACATAAAGTAACTACCTCATTGTTTGTGAACCACTTAATGTTTTACAAATAGGGAGGGCCGCTGAGACTGAGCACTGACTACCCACACTTAGTGTTTGTATCTAAAATCCAACACGGAGATGCTGACAATTAATAATAAATTATTGCAAATGTCGGCAATGAAAATTTGGCATCTTAAGTTACTACTTCCATGTTAAGCCTATGCTATAAAATAAAGTCAATTTTACACATTCAGCTTTACTAACATTATAGCCCACTGAGGAAAATTTCGAGCAGATTGGATTAGATTATCTGTAGGTACATGCTAGCTGTAACATTCCATGAATCCATCTACTCTTTATTAAAGTAAAATGTCACAACAAATATACCTCAAATATTTCATTGTGTTTTTATGTAGTTGTGCCTCTTTAATGAATAAAGAGTGTTTAACTTTGAAGTGAGGTGTAGTTGCCTAACTTTTAAATCATTGCCATTTAACATAGTGACTGTGCTATATAATGCAGTTCCTCTAATATCTATATCATGAACTTTATATTATCCTGATCAAAATAACTTTGCAATTAATCTCTCCATTTTATAGGAAAAGTACATTTCTGGTGAAAAACAAAAATAAAACCAAGAAATTGTGCTTTCATAAATATTGAGCAAGTCTTAGTATCAGCTTTCTGAAGTTCAAAATAGGAGGTGGACAGTGACACACAAAATACCAGATCTCTCTAAGCTTTTTGTTTTCCAGCTATAAAATTGAGGAAAACTGTACAAGCAGATATTATAATAAAATATAAATAGTTATATAAATTATCAAATAGTGTGTGACAATAAAGAACATCCATAATTCAACATTTGGCTACAGAACTAACTTTAAAATAAAATTAAGTCCCTGGGGCACCTGGGTAGCTCAATCAGTTAACTGGCTGACTCTTAATTTCTGCTTAGGTCATAATCTCGTGGTCCATGAGTTCCGGCTCCTCATTGGGCTCTGCACTGACAGTGCTGAACCTGCTTGGGATTCTCTCTCTCCCTCTTTCTCCTTCCCTGTCCCTTTCTCTCTCTCTCTCTCTCTCTCACACACACACACTCACTCAAGATAAATAAATAAACTGAAAAGAAAAGAAAAGAAAAGAAAAGAAAAGAAAAGAAAAGAAAAGAAAAGAAAAGAAAAGAAAAGAAAAAGAAGTCCCAAGCATTCTTTGGGAGCATGACATAGAATTAATAGTTCAAAGTTTTCATTGTATCTCTGCTACTTGACACAAAAAGACACTCTCACAAACAGCAGACAGGTATACAGAGGTCTGATAAAGGGCTGGGCAGAATGGCAGAGACTTTTTATGAATCACTGGAATACAAGCGGAAGCCTGTAAACTCTAAAAGGGAAAAAAAATCTGTCTTAGTCTCCTTTTTATCGCCTACATCTGTGGTCTGGCCCAGTGTCTGCTACTTAAGTACCTAAGAAGTGTTTGCTGAGTGAAAGAAACGCTAGGATAAGGCATGATAGTTTAGACGCAGAGCCAGAAAAGATACGCTGATTTGCAGCTGTTTTGTAATATAGTTACAAACACCACATTGTTTGTCTGGACTCTAACAATGGATGGAGAAGTACCCGCCCCGGGCAACAGGTCTTACTAAAATGCAAAACAAAATGCCAGCATGCATTTTTATTGTACATTTTCTCTGCCCTTCTTTACTGGGTACAATTGCAGTTCCCAAACTGGGTTGAGCACATCAGGTTGGTGCAGTGACCCACAGGGGGGTCTGCAGAGTACTCCAAAGTTTTGAAGGAAACACAGACATCTATGGTACATGGTGCAAACCACTAGCTTGAGAGAGTTCAGTTTCAATATTAGATCACTAGATTTTTGTCAATGGCATCATATCTTTGTGAAGTGGGATTTTCAGTGGTTGCTGCAATAAAGAGCAAGTCTACCGCACCATTTCACCGCGAAACAGGAAATGAGAGTGGTGATGCGCCATCTGATCCAAGGTTGGAGAAGCAGTGTGGTGGACCATGATGCTAGGTTGTTGGAACATAAACTGTAAGACAAAATGGAAGTGTTGCGTATTTCGTTGGGCCTCGGAACCATGAAGAAAATGACTAAGACGCTAACAACACCGTGATCCAAAACAAGGGGGAGCTTCTTGTGCTAAAACATTAAACACCGCTTTGGAGTTCTATTTATTTTTGTTTTGCAGGGTTTGTCAAAGTGTGTCTGGAGCCATTGACGTTGTAGTCTCAGGGGGCTGGGTCTTGTTATATATTCAGACGTTCCAACCATACCTCATGCGTCTGAAGGTGAAGCTGAGGAAACTGAATTTTTCTACTGAAATTTTTAGATAAGAATTGAAAATTTACACCTGAAACTGACATCAAAGTATAGGCTAACTGGAATTTAAATAAAAACTTGAAAAAAAGAGGGTGAACAACTTAGTGGTTAGCTGGGAATATGGGTCAAGTAGACCTAGCAATGAAGGGAGCACTCGGTCTGAATACAGTTTAGAAATACTAGCTCCTATTACGTATCATAAAAAGCTCTACAGATGCCACATACTGTTTTCCGGCCAAAGTGTGAGATCTTTGGGACAGAAAGTGAGGGTTGCCCTTGGTCTGGTTGCTTCCTGACTCTTCCACCTTATCTTCCACAACGTGTGCACCCATCACCACCTTGCAACCTAACTGACCCCTCCCCCTCACACACACCCTTCCAGACACCCATTCATTCACCCACTTACTTGCAAACACTGTTTTCATTTTTAAAGTGTACAGTTTACTGGGTTTTAGTAGATTCACAAAGTTATACAACATGACTATCTAATTTCAGAATATTTGTATTATCCCCAAAAAGAAACTCCATACCTGTTAGGAGTCACTCCCCATTACCCCCATAGGTGGCCACCCCATAGGAGTCACAGGTGTTTACAGCTGGAAGCCCTTGGGTGAACAGGTACATGAATCTTGAGTGTGGTGGGGATACCCGTAAGGGCAACTGCTACATGTGCTACACATGGCTTCAACCTCCTTCTAGAAATCTGTATCTCTGTTTTTGATCTCTTTTGGTAACCATCTGAATGTCTCACAGAAAGGCCACGAATTCAAAATGTCCCAAAATGAGCTGACCTACTTGAAACCCGTTCTTCTTTATTTCCAGTCTTAGTGCAGAACACTACCATCACTTTTGCCATCCAAGACAGAAACTTCTACGCTTGCAAACATATATTCATTAATCTATTTATTCAATATACATTCACTGAGTGTTTACTTAGGAGTTACAACCTCAGGTGTCTAACACACAATCAAAGCCCCAAATTTAATCGTGAATAGGTGAACATCTGCTTGATTAAAGCCACTTATATTCTAAAAGAATTTTTTTTCTTATATACGTGCAGGTCCAACAAAATAGGATGCTTGCTGACCAAGATTTCTGAAACTGATGTATGTGAGGTTCTATGCAAAGGTGATACAGAGGATCCAATATTAAAAGGAGGCATGAGACCCTCTTCTCAAAAAGTTTAAGGACACACAAGGATAGACCAAGAGAAAAAAAAATCACAGCACCACATTTTAAGTATGGAGATTGTTGTAGAAAAAGAAGGGAATTTGCCTAATAAAGGCTGGTTGGGCTTCAAACCTGAGCTTAATACTGGAGGTTAAGCCGATGTAGCCAAACAAAGAATGAGAAGACAGACATTCTAGGTAAGAAACGCAGCGTACAAAATTTATAGGGGTTACAGGCATGACAGTTTCTGAAGAACACAGTAGTTGAATATGGCTAGTCTGTTCTGTCTGTGTGTATACGCATACATGTGTGAGTCCAGGTTGAAAGTAGGAGTGGGGTAGATAACAGATAAAGGATTGGGAACGTATGAAATTCGAGAACAAAACCGAGAATAATTCATAAAATGCCATCTTATGCTGTCTGTACCTGGCAGACCCTACCCATTCCCTTTCAAAAATGGCCCCCTACCCCTTAAACAGAACCCTGATTTATTCAGGATATGCTCATGCCAGCCCCAGGCAAGACTTGTGTTTCCTGTGCTAGGCTATTGTTTCAAAGATGTGCATGCCGACCATTTCTGGACAATGAAATGGAAGTTGGCTAAGACTTTTCTTCCTGAACAAAAATACAAGGTCTCGAAAAGAGAAAACTCTTTGACATTAGTCCTCCTTCCTTTTTTAAAAGAGGAATTGGTATCTGGAACAAGGATCATAATAGCCATCCTGCCATCATGAGACCATCACTAAAGACTCAAAACTAATCTGCTAAGAATGTGGAAAAGATTTAAAAAGGCTGAAAGAGGCCCTGTATCCAATAGTATTACTAAGAACCTGAAGGTATGACAGTAAGTACTTATTCTGGACTTTGTGTTATTTGGGAAAAATAAAGCTTTATCTGTAAAATGTCCATTGGGGATTCCCTTACTTGCAATAGCTTATTTAAAGGAGCTTAGAAGTAATCTTATGATACACCACTTTGCCTTTGCCTTTTTGTTTTGTTAAAATTACACGTTTGTGGAGTAAAGTATGAATTATGGTGCTAATCCATCAATCGGGAATGTATTGCATTCCCTTGTCTACTTGTCAATCTCTTTCCTGGGCTTTATCTTCTACCCCGCTTTGTACTTGATACTCAGCAATACAAACTGCCCTCAGATATGCTGCATGGTATACAGTTCTGGGTCAGTGCACATGCTCAACACTCATCCTGAAATTCTCTCCTAAACTTCTTGTCCATCTGGAAAACTTCTATCCATTTTCAGAACATAGTGAAGATGTCATCTCCTTTGGGGCAGCTCTTCCTCCCTATATTCCCCAAAGAGGTAATCATTTATTTCTCTGTATATTGGATATATTTATCCAATTGTACTTATCACAGTGTATTATATGTTTTTTTTTATTTCCATTTTCTCCTATACAATTGAAAACCCCCTTTTCAGCTCTGTATCTGTAGCAACCAGCTATGAAGATGGGGGCTATCACTCTTCAGTTATTATTTTCATCTCCTTTGGATAGGTTCCAGAAGTAGAATGGCTTAATCATATGGTAGCTCCATTTTTAATTTTTTGTCCTCCATAATGTTTTCCATGTGGCTGTTCCAATTTACAATCCAACCAATAGTGCACAAAGGTTCCCTTTTTTCCACATGCATGCCAGCATTTGTTATCTCTTATCTTTTTGAGGATGGCCATTCTAACAGATGCGGGGTTAAATTTCATTGCAGTTGTATACTGCATTTCCCCAAAGTTTAGTGATATTGAGTGTGTTAGCCATCCTCATATGTTCTTTAAAGAAATGTCTATTCAGGTCCTTTGCCCATATTTTTAATTCACTATGTTCTGGATAATGATTGCTATTATCATTATTTTTTTGCTACTCAATTGTATGAGTTCTTCATACGTTTTGGCTACTTGCCTATTATTAGATACATGGTTTGCAAATATTTTTCCCCATTTCATAGCCCATAATTTCACTTTGTTGATGGTTTCTTTTGCTGTAGTTTGATGTAGTCACACTTGCTTGTTTTTGCTTTTGTTCTTTTTCTTTTGGTGCCGGATTTAAAAAATCATCTCCAAGACCTATGTCAAGGAGATTTATTCCTACAATTTCTTCTAAGAGTTTCATGGTTTCAGGTCTAATATTAAGTCCTTAATCAAATTCAAGTTAATTTTTGTAAATGGTGTAAGATTTAGATCAATTTTCATTCTTTGCTGTGTGACTATCCAATTATCCTAGCACCATTTACGGAAGAGGCTGCATTTTCCCCAGTGAGTGTTCTTCACTCCCTTGTCAAATATTATTTGATTATAAAGGCTTGGGTTTATTTCTGGGCCTCAGTTCTATTCCATTGCTCTAATTGTCTGTTTTTATGCCAGAACCATACTGTTTTGATGACTATATCTATATAGCATAGCTTAAAATCATAAAGTGTGATACTTCCTGCTTTTTCTTTTTTTTAATTTCTTTGGCTATTTGAGGTCTTTTGTGGCTCCACATAAACTTTAGGAGTGTTTTCTCTACTTCTGTAAAAAACAAGAATCTCGTTTTTAAAATCTTACTCTTACAATATTTATTTGTTTGTTTATATTTGAGTATAGTTTGACACACAATGTTACATTAATTTCAGATGTGCAACATAGTGTTTCAACAACTCTATATGTTATATTTTGCTCATCAGAAGCATAGCTACTGTCATCATATAACATTAATACAACATCATTAAATATATTCCCTATGTTGTAAATTTTATTCCACTGACTTATTCATTCTTTAACTGGAAACCTTTATCTCCCACTCCCCTTTACCCATTTTGCCCATCTCCCACCCTTCTCCTCTCTGCCAACCACTAGTTTATTCTCTGTATTTGTAAGTCTGATTATTTTTGTGTGTTTGTTTTGTTTTCATTCTACATATAAGTGATATCATATGTTATTTGTATTTGCCTGACTTATTAATACTCTTTAGGTCCCTTTGAGTTGTTGCAAATGTCACAACCTTATACTTTTTCATGACTACTTAACATTCCTGTGTGTGTGTGTATACACACATATATACATCTTTATCCATTCTTCTATTGATGTACACATGAATTGCTTCCACATCTTGGCTATATAAATAATGCTGCAATAAATGTAGGGATGCATATATATTTTTTAGTGCTTTCATATCTTTGGATAAATACCCAGTAGTGAAACTGTTGGATCATACAATATTTCTATTTTTATCTTTTTTGAAGAAACTCCATACCATTACCCACAGTGGCTGTATCAATTTATACTCCCACCAACTTTTTTCCCACTTTTTCTCCATGTCCTTGTCAATACTTGTCACTTCTCGTCTTTTTGATTTCAGTCATTCTGACAGGCGTAAGGTGATATCACATTCTGATTTTGATTTACATTTCCCTGATGATTACTATTGTTGAACATATTTTCATGTGTCTGTTGGCCATTTGTATGTCTTCTTTGAAAAAAATCATTCAGGTTGTCTGTCCATTTTGTAATCAGATGATGATGATTATTTTGGTGCTGAGTTCTATAAATTCTTTATATAGTTGGATATTAACCTTTTATTGGACATATCCTTTGCAAATATATTCTTCTGTTAAGTATGTTGTCTTTTTTTGTTGTTGATGGTTTCCTTTGCTGTGCAGAAGCTTTTTATTTTGATTTAGTCCCTATAGCTTATTTTTGCTTTTGCTTTCCTTGCCTTAGGAGACATATGCAGAAAAACATTGCTACAGCTGATATCAGAGAAATTTTATTCTGTGTTCTCTTCTAGGATTTTTATGGTTTCAGGTATCACATTTAGGTCTTTAAGCCATTCTGAGTTTATTTTTGCGGACGGTGTTTGAAAGTAGTCCATAGTCTTTCTTTTCCATGTGGTTGTCCAGTTTTCCCAGAACCACTTACTGAAGAGATAATCATTTCCCCATTGTATATTCTTGCCTCTTTTGTCATAAATTAATTGACCACAAAAGTGTGAGTTTATGTCTGGGCTATTTTGTTCCATCAATCCATGTGTCTATGTTGTGCCAGTACCATACTGTTTTGATTACTACAGCCTTGTAGTTTATCTTGAAATCTGGAATTGTGATACTTCCAGCTTTGTTTCTCTTTCCTAAGATTGCTTTGGTTATTCAGGGTCATTTATGATTCCATACAAATTTTAGTATTATTTGTTCTACTTCTGTAAAAACTGTTGTTGGTATTTTAGTAGGTATTGCATTGAATGTATAGATTGCTATAGGCAGAATGGACCTTTTAGCGATATCAATTTTTCCAGTCCATGAACATGGACTATTTTCCCATTTGCTTGTATTATCTTTAATTTCTTTCATCAGTGTTTCACAGCTTTCAGAGTCAAGATCTTCCACCTTCTTGGTTAAGTTTATTCCTAGGTATTGTATTCTTTTTGGTAAAATTGCAAATGGAATTGCTTTCTTAATTTTTCTTTCTGATACTTCTTTATTAGTTTATAGAAATGCAACTAATGTCTGTGTATTAGTTTTGTATCCTGCAATTTAATTCATTCATTACTTCTAATAGTATTTTGGTGGAGTCTTAAAGTTTTCTATGTATAGTATCATGTTATCTGAAAATGGTAACAGTTTACTTCCTTACCAATATAGATGCCTTGTATTTCTTTTTCTTGTCTGATTGGTGGGGCCAGGACTTCTAGTGCTATGTTGAATAGAAATGATGAAGAGTGGACATCCTGGTCTTGTTCCTGATATCAGAGGAAAAGCTCTGGTTTTTACCACTGAGTATCATATTAGCTGTGTGTTTTTCATATATGGCTTTATTATGTTGAGGCATGTTCTTTCTAAATCTAGTTTTTATCATGAATGGATGTTGAGTTTTGATGTGTTTTCTGCACCTTTTGATTCTTTCCTTTGATTGTGCTAGTGTGATATCATCATATTGATTGATTTTCATATGTTTCACCATCCTTGCATCCAGGGATAAATCCCATTTGATCATGGCAAATGATCCTATTAATGTGCTGCAGAATTTTGTGTGCAAGTATTTCATTGAGAATTTTTGCATCTGCATTCATCAGAGACATTGACCTAAAAAGGCTTTCTTTTCTACCAGTGTCTTTTCCTCTTTTTGGTATAAGGATAATGCAGGCCTTGTAAAATGAATTTGAGTATGTCCCTTCCTCTTCAATTTTTTGGAGGAGTTTGAGAAATACTGGTATTAATTCTTCTTTAAAGGTTTGGCAAATTCACCATTGAAGCCATCTGGTTCTGGGTGTTTTTTGTTGTTGTTGGGAGATCTTTGATCATTGATTCAATCTTCTTTAATACGAGGTCTACTTGGGTGTTCTCTCTGATTCAGGATTGGTAAGTTGAATGTTTCTAAGAATTTTCTATTTTTCTTAGGTTTTCTGGTTTATTGGCATAAAACTTTTCATATTAAATAGTTTTCCTGATCCTTGGAATTTCTGTTATCAACTGTAATGTCTCTTTTTTCAGGAATGATTTCTTGAGTTGGGTCCTCTTCTCCATTTTTATCTTGGTTACTCTAGCTAAGGGCTTGCCAATTTTATCTTTCCAAAGAACTAATTCTTAGCTTGGTTAATCTTTTCTATTATTTTTCTGTTTTCTGTTTTATTTATTTCTGCTTTCATCTTTATTATTTCCTTTCTTCTTTTAACTTTGGGCTAAGTTTGCTCTTCTTTTCTAGTTTTTTAAGGTGGAGGGTTTGTTGTACATTTGGGATCTTTCTTGATTCTTCATGTAGGCATTTATCGTAAGAACTTTCCTCTTAGGACTGTTTCCCTGTATCTCGTAAGTTCTGGTATGTTGTATTTCCAGTTTTGTTTTTCTCACAAAGTTTTTAATTCCCCCTTTAACTTCTTGTTGATTCATTGGTTGCTAAGCAGAGTGTTGTTTAATTTCCATGTGTTTGTGAATTTTCCAGTTTTCCTCTTGTTACTGATTTCCAGTTTTGCACCATTGTGGTCAGCAAAGACATCTGGCAGGATTTCTATCTTCTTGAATTTGCTAAGACTTGTTTTGTGGCCTAACACATGGCCTATCCTAGAAAACACTTCATATGCATTTAAGAAAATATGGATTCTTCTTTGTTGTATAGAATGTTCTATGTATGTCTATGAGGTCCATTTGCTCTACAATCTTTTCAAAACCATTGTTTCTTTATTGATTCTCTGTCTCGATGATCAGTCTATCCTTGTTGAGAGACATTTAAATCCCAACTATTCTATTACTATTTTTGTAATAATAGTCCCGCTATAGTAATAGTACTATAATAGTGTTACTATAATAATTCCAATTATTATATTGCATTATTGTATTATTAATTTATTTTCCTTTGACCAGTGTTAATTTTTGCTTTATATAGTTAGTCCAATTTGAGGCACATAAATATTATAATTCATATATATATATATATATATATATATATTTTTTTTTTTTTTTTTTTAAGAGAGAGCGAGACCACCAGCAGGGGAGGGACAGAAGGAGAGAGAGAGAGAAAGAGAGAGAGAGAGAGAGAGAGAGAGAGAAAGAGAGAGAGAGAGAGAGACAGAATCTTAAGAAGGCTCCATGCCCAGCATGGAGCCCGATGTAAGGTTTGACCTCACAACTGTGAAATCATGACCTGCATGAGTCAGATGCTTAACCGACTGACCCGCCCATGGCCCCCTACAATTGTTATATATTCTTGATGTACTAACTCATTTATCATCCATGTTTGTTGTTAAGGTTAAAGTGAGTCTCATAGGCAGCATATTGTTGGCTCTCATGCTTTTATCTGTTCAGCTATTTCTGTGACTTATCTAATTTAATCTATTTAATCTATTTACATTGAATGTAATTATTGATAGGCAAGGACTTAATATTGTTACCTTGTAAATTATTTTCTGGTTGTTTTGTGGATCTATTGTTACTTGTTTCTTATCCCTCCATCTTTTTTTGTGTGTTTTGATGTTTTTTGGTATCCATATGTTCTGACTTCTTGATCATGTTCTTTTGTGTAATTACTGCAGGATTTCCCCTTGTGGTCACCGTGAGACTTACATAATATATCTTAAACTTATAATACCTTATTTTAAACAATAACAACTTAACTTGGAAAATTCAATAGAATTAATAAACTACACATGTACTTCCCCCCTCACATTTTAGGTTGATGCTGCTACAATTTGCATGTTTAAAAAAATTATTATTATGCAACTAATAACAGATTAATCTAGTTATAGTTACTTTTACTATGTTCATTTTTTTAACTTGAGGACTAAAGTTTAAGTGAATTAGGCACCAATATTACCATATTGAAAAATCTGACAATTACTATACATTTAACATTACCAGTGAGATTTATATTACCTTTTTATGTGTAACTACAGCTTTAGCATTTCTCCATTACTTTCTCTGATCACATGACCTAATAGCAGGACTTCAAACTCATCCTAAAACTGATGATTTACAGACAGCAGTTGCTAAAATAAAAATATTCTTATATGCATAAAATCAATATTTTTATAATCACTGAGGAAATTATTGAAAAAATCCCTGGAGAAGATATCTTATGGGACATACTATGATTTGCCTACCATTGTGTGTGCTAATCTCCAAGGTGAGACTCCCAACAGCTGTGTTTTGAAATCTTAAAAGCCCTGTTTCTAATTTGAAATGCCTATTTGAAATGCTTCCAAAAAGACATAGAAACTGCCAGGAAATTCTATGCTGAAAAATAAATTAAAAATTTAAATGTCTCTTAAAATGATAACCAAATGTCTGAGAAGGCTCAGTTTTGGGAATCCTTACCTACACAGAGTTTCCTTCTGTAGGAAAGTTCTTGTTTGATGCCTTGCCTTTAAAGATATATCACTAGACAAAGATAGGAATTTGTCTTCACCTTGAGAATAAAGAACAATTTTGGCTACAAAATTTGGATTTTTACTTGGAGTATTAAAACACTGATATATCCTTGTAATGAAATAGCAGGGTACATGCCTCTCATCTGTTAATATTAAAACACTACTATAGTCAAGAGAAGCTATCATGATATAAATTCATCACACTTTTGAACGTGGACCTGCCTTCATCTGTTCTCCTAAAATAAGCTTTGTAAGTATGCTAGTCTAATCACTTATATGTCTTACTTTGGTGATTGCAAAGAGATCATTAATACATAGAAACTCCCAGAGGTGTCCCTTCTACCCTCAAAAACCTTTTTTTAATATATATTTTTTAATGTTTATTTATTTTGAGAGGAGGGGAGGGGCACAGAGAGAGGGCAAGAAATATCCTAAGCAGGCTCCATGCTGTCAGTGCAGAGGCCTATATGGGGCTTGATCTCAAGAACCATGAGATCATGACCTGAACTGAAATTAAGAGTTGGATGCTTAACTGAGCCACGCAGGCACCCCAACACAAAAGTTTCCTAAAGAATAGAATTTCACACAGCTATTTCCTAATATTTTGTAATCTGTTTTGCATCATCTCTTAAGTTACCAATGATTCTCTATCCCTAAATTAATATTCTCTATGCCCATTTCCCTCAACTCTTCTGTCACCAGTGTAACCTCTTTTTTGGCTTTAGTGATCTAAGGAGTATCTTGATTTCCCTGAGTCTAGTCAAGTCACCCTACCACCTATTTGCCACTCTTTTCTTGAATCTACTTCCTCTTCCCATTACCTAAAAAATAAGCCCTGCTCCATGTTCCTTCTCCAAAACTGTCTTCTTTTTACTATATATTCTGCCTTAGGAATACCATCACCTGTTGAAGATTTCAACAATCATGATGTTCCATGTTCATTTGTCTGTTTGTTTGTTTTAGGTCTTTATTATTTTCATTTTTTCTGAAATTTGGATATTTATTTTTAACTTTTAAAAACTGAACTAGTCTTTCTTCTAAAACAAGTATACACTATTACACATGAAAGAGTATGGAATTTGGAATAAGATGAACTTAATTTTAAGTCCTGTTATTCTTTTCACTTGACGTGGAGAAGCCATTTATGCTCCCCAAAGATCTGTTTCCCTTTTAATAAAAATGGAATAACATCAGATTGTACTGCTATAGTGAAGGTCTAGGTATCTAAAAGTTACAACATTGCCTGGTAAAGTACCCAGGCTAAAGAAGAGTTCAGTAAATGCCAAGTTACTTTTCTCTTCCTAATTTTAGTATGATTTTTCCAATGAATAAAGATTTTAAAATCTTCATTCTTTCCCCAAACCCTGCAACCCTTTGAGTCTAATTCTTTAATTTCATCAATTGTTCCCTTCAATTCTCATTGCCTCCATCTTACTTTACATTGTTAAAATTTCTCATTTGGACAACAGCAATGGCTTCCTCTTCTATTACAAGATGTATTACACTTAGCTTTCAGATAAAGGTTTTTATTGCACAGCTACTGCTATATTATCCTCGATCAAAAAACTTGTGTCTCCTCATAGCTCATGGGGTTAAGAAATTATATAATATCAATTATCACACACAGACATATACCAAACCATAGCTTAAAAACACTTTCAAAACTGTTACTTTGTTACTTATCAAAGGATTATACCTGTCCGGGTTCCTATTTTGCTAATGAGTAAGCCTCTAGGCCTGAAGTTTGTGCCCCTAGCAGTAAAAAAGGTAGGCCTGAACCCAGGGCTTGCAATTTGGTTCTCTTTTCCCTTTGTTTATACATTTGCATTCTAGCATTTAAGTTCCTTAATACAGTCGAAACCGAACTTTCTGACATTATACTTCCAATTCTGCCATATTGTGTTACAGAATGCTAGACGTGCCTCTTACAGAAAATAGATCATTTTAGTTGCGTGAAGTGTATTTTTTAAAAAGGGATTTTTAAAAAGCTACTATTCTCTTAAAATAACCAGTTGCTTGAGGAAAACTTCTTCCAAATGCCTCTACCCTTTATCAGCTCAGCAATATAGCACATGCTATTCTCTCTTCCTAGAATGTGATATTGCCAGTCTTTTCCTACAAGAATCCTACCCATTCTTCAAATGGATTTTCATCTTCCTTGTTTTCCTATAACTTAAAGCCATGCTCTCTTAGCTCATATGACTTGAATGATATTCAGTTGTGTGCTTTCTCATATCACCATACTGGAATTTATTCTATTTCTTGAAGGCAGACACCATTTTTTTTTTCACCATCAAGCCAAAAATGCTTAAGAAAAGCTTGCTGACTTGAATTTGAGCAAACCTCCATTGCAACCTTCCTCTCGTATTATGTTTTAAGACCAAAGCAATTAAGGCTTGCAGTGTTGTCCATATGGAAATATGTTTCTGGCATGTTTAAAAAGATTCCTTAAAAGACATATTACATAGATCTGAAAGAGTAATGGAAGCATAAACGTTCCATTATTTCTTGGAGCCCAAATTGCTCAGAACAATGTTACCATATTAAAACTAGCCCCTTAAAATAATCTATTTTAACTTGTATAAATATATAGAAAAACAGTGGGGCTAGGTTTTTGAAAGTTACTCCAATTGTGTTATCCAAGCTAATAAGACATTTAGAAAAATGTGATTTATGAAAATATTCAACATGGATAGGCAATCTAAAGAGAAAATAGGGGCACCTGGGTGGCTTAGCTTGTTAAGCATTCAACCCCTGATTTCTGCTCAGCTCATGATCTCAGAGTTCATAAGTTCGAGCCCCACGTCGGTCTCCATGCAGACAGTGCAGATCCTAATTGGAATTCTCTCTCCCTCTCTGTCTGCCACTCCCCCACTTATGCTCACTCTCTCTCTCTCTAAAAAAATAAACTTAAAAATAAATAAATAAATAAATAAATAAATAAATAAATAAATAAATAAATGACAAGGCTTAGTACTCACACTATGCATACTTTCTGAGGAACTTAGCACTTTATCTATACTTGATCAACTTTTTTCTTATGGACTCCTTATTGCTAGAGAGGAAAATACAAGCTGCTATTGCACTGTTATGATAAAAATATAAACAAGAAATGGTGATTCAAGGAATAGAGGCCGCAAATAATTTAAATCGTGGTAATCTTTCACTGAAATACAGTTTAAAATACACATATTTTGAAATACATTAAAATACTGCAACTAGAAAATAATTCTTGATGAATAAAACTATTTATGAATAAGGCAAGTATTTTGGCTTGTGTAATGTGGGAATATTTTATGTATACTACTTTCCAAATCTATAAAAATGAGGTTATTTCATGTATTTTATGCCACATATTATTAAATGACAAGTTTTTGAAATATCAAATTATAAAGAAGAATATTAAGAATGTCTTCTAGTGATGTATCTTCTAGTGATATATAAATGATAAAAATAACAACATAATTCAATGTCAGATCTGTCATATTTTTCCGTGCTGCATTTGGATAGTTACTCAGATTTAGTATTCCGTAACTTCCATATAAAAACAATGTTTTATTGAGTATATGGATTTTTATTAAAGAAATTTCCATTGTTATCATGGAAATGCTATGTGACCTAGACAAAGTGGAACAAGTGATGTGACCTTAATTATGTAACAGGAGATGGATCACAGTAATGTAGTAAAATGGGAATAAGAGGAAAAAATAAGAAATAAAAGACAAGAAGAAATATCTGAATAATGAGCTGTTTTGTTTTAACAGTATGGGTAACCTAAAGGAGAGGCAAGTAATTAGGGGTAGGAGAAAGAAGGAAAAGATCTATCAAATCACTGATAAATCAAATGTAGAAATAGAAGAAAGGACTTATATATGCTGCAGACTAAATTAGCATTTTCTTTATAAAAAATTTTTTGTAGAATTATTAACTATTCCTAAATGTATTACCTCATATTCAATCCTTAAAGAAGTTCCTTGAGAGTTTCAGTTCAAAATTGTGAAGTAGGAAGATCCTTAACTCACCTCGTTCCAAGGACACACTGGGTCAACAGCTACCTATGCAACAATTTCCTCTTTTTTTTTAAATTTGTTTTTCAACGTTTATTTTTATTTTTGGGACAGAGAGAGACAGAGCATGAACGGGCGAGGGGCAGAGAGAGAGGGAGACACAGAATCAGAAACAGGCTCCAGGCTCCGAGCCATCAGCCCAGAGCCTGACCCGGGGCTCGAACTCACGGACCGCGAGATCGTGACCTGGCTGAAGTCGGACGCTTAACCGACTGCACCACCCAGGCGCCCCAACAATTTCCTCTTTAACAAAACAAGAAACCTGAGGGATCCTGGGAAGATGGCTGCGTAGGAGGACGTTGGGCTAACCCTGCATCCTGCTGATCACTTAGATTCCACCTACACCTGCCTAAATAACCCAGAAAACCGCCAGAAGACTAGCAGAATGGAGTCTCCGGAGCCAAGCACAGAAGAGAGGCCCACGGAAGAGGGTAGGAAGGGCGGAGAGGTGGTCTGCGCTCCACGGACTGGCGGGAGGGAGCCGGGGTAGAGGGGCAGCCCGCCGGCCAAGCAGAGACCCCGAGTCTGGCTTGCAAAAGCAGAGGGGCCTTACGGGGTGTGTTCTGACAGCAAGCGGGACTTGATCTGGAAGGTTATAAGCTAACAGCTCTGCTCAGAGAACGGGAGGGCTGGAGGACAACTGGAGGGAGAGTTGTTGAGCCCCAGACTACAGAGCTCAGCTTGGCAGGGAACAAAGGCACTCACCAGCACCATCTCCCTCACCCATCCCCCAGCCAAAATCCCAAAGGGAACCAGCTCCTGCCAGGGAACTTGCTTGCACCTCTTAAACATCCAACGCTGTGCTTCTGCTGATGGATCCCTACAGCTGGTCTGACTCCCTCCCGGTCGCGCAGGGCTGCTCCCGAAGCAGATCTCCAAAAGAAAAGTGAGCTGAGCCTGCCCCTCCCGCCCCTGTGCACCCTGCCGATCCACCCCAGCTAATACGCCAGATCCCCAGCACCACAAGCCTGGCAGTGTGCAAGTAGCCGAGATGGGCCACGCACCCCACAGTGAACCCTTCCCCTAAGAGAGGGGAAGAGAGGGCACACACCAGTCTGACTGTGGCCCCAGCGGTGGGCTGGGGGCAGACATCAGGTCTGACGGCAGCCCCGCCCACCAACTCAAGTTATTCAAGACAACACAGGGGAAGTGCTCCGCAGTCCTGCACCACTCCAGGGACTATCCAAAATGACGAAACAGAAGAATTCTCCTCAGAAAAATGTCCAGGAAATAACAGCTAACGAAACTGATCAAAAATAATTTAAACAATATAACAGAAAGTGAATTTAGAATAATAGTCATAAAATTAATCGCTGGGCTTGAAAACAATATAAAGGACAGCAGAGAATCTCTTGCTACAGAGATCAAGGGACTAAGGAACAGCCAGGAGGAGCTAAAAAATGCTCTCAATGAGTTGCAAAATAAAATGGAGACAACTATGCCTCGGATTGAAGAGGCAGAGGAGAGAATAGGTGAACTAGAAGATAAAGTTATGGAAAAAGAAGAAGCTGAGAAAAAGAGAGTTAAAAAAAATCTAGGAGTATAAGGGGAAAATTAGAGAACTAAGTGATACACTAAAGAGAAATAATATACACATAATTGGTATTCCAGAGGAGGAAGAGAGAGGGAAAGGTGCTGAAGGTGTACTTGAAGAAATAATAGCTGAGAACTTCCCAGATCAGGGGAAGGAAAAAGGCACTGAAATCCAAGAGGCACAGAGAACTCCCTTCAGACGTAACTTGAATCGATCTTCTGCACGACATATCATAGTGAAACTGGCAAAATACAAGGATAAAGAGAAAATTCTGAAAGCAGCTAGAGATAAATGTGCTCTAACATATAATGGAAGACCTATAAGACTCATGACTGATCTCTCTACTGAAACTTGGCAGGCCAGAAAGGAATGGCAGGAGATCTTCATTGTGAAGAACAGAAAAAAATATGCAGCCGAGAATCCTTTATCCAGCAAGTCTGTCATTTAGAATAGAAGGAGAGAAAAAGGTCTTCCCAAACAAACAAAAACTGAAGGAATTTGTCACCACTAAACCAGCCCTACAAGAGATCCTAAGGGGGATCCTATGAGACAAAGTACCAGAGACATCGCTACAAGCATGAAACCTACAGACATCACAATGACTCTAAACCCATATCTTTCTATGAGAACACTGAATGTAAATGGACTAAATGCGCCAACCAAAAGACATAGGGTATCAGAATGGATAAAAAACAAGACCCATCTATTTGCTGTCTACAAGAGACTCATTTTAGACCTGAGGACACCTTCAGATTGAGAGTGAGGGGATGGAGAACTATTTATCATGCTACTGGAAGTCAAAAGAAAGCTGGAGTACCCATACTTATATCAGACAAACTAGACTTTAAATTAAAGGCTGTAACAAGAGATGAAGAAGGGCATTATATAATAATCACAGGGTCTATCCATCAGGAAGAGCTAACAATTATAATGTCTAAGCGCCGAATACGGGAGCCCCCAAATATATAAAACAATTACTCACAAACATAAGCAACCTTATGGATAAGAATGTGGTAATTGCAGGGGACTTTAACACTCCACTTACAGAAATGGACAGATCATCTAGACACACAGTTAATAAAGAAACAAGGGCCCGAATGCTACACTGGATCAGATGGAGTTGACAGATATATTTAGAACTCTGCATCCCAAAGCAACAGAATATACTTTCTTCTCGAGCGCACATGGAACATTCTCCAAGATAGATCACATACTGGGTCACAAAAAGCCCTTCATAAGTATACAAGAATTGAAATCATACCATGCATACTTTCAGACCACAATGCTATGAAGCTTGAAATCAACCACAGAAAAAAGTCTGGAAAACCTCCAAAAGCATGGAGGTTAAAGAACACCCTACTAAAGAATGAGTGGGTCAACCAGGCAATTAGGGAAGAAATTAAAAAAATATATGGAAACAAATGAAAATGAAAATACAACAATCCAAATGCTTTGGGACGCAGCAAAGGCAGTCCTGAGAGGAAAATACATTGCAATCCAGGCCTATCTCAAGAAACAAGAAAAATCCCAAATACAAAATCTAACAGCACACCTAAAGGAAATAGAAGCAGAACAGCAAAGACAGCTTAAGTCCAGCAGAAGAAGAGAAATAATACAGATCAGAGCAGAAATAAACAATTTAGAATCTAAGAAAACTGTAGAGCAGATCAACAAAACCAAGAGTTGGTTTTTTGAAAAAATAAACAAAATTGATAAACCTCTAGCCAGGCTTCTCAAAAAGAAAAGGGAGATGACCCAAATAGATAAAGTCATGAATGAAAATGGAATTATTACAACCAATCCCTCAGAGATACAAGCAATTATCAGGGAATACTGGGAAAAATTTATGCCATCAAACTGGACAACCTGGAAGAAATGGACAAATTCCTAAACACCCACACGCCTCCAAAACTCAATCAGGAGGAAATAGAAAGCTTTAACAGACCCATCACCAGCAAAGAAATTCAATGAATCATCAAAAATCTCCCAACAAATAAGAGTCCAGGACCAGA
The DNA here is from genome assembly GCF_022837055.1 of Prionailurus viverrinus. Classification (NCBI taxonomy): domain Eukaryota; kingdom Metazoa; phylum Chordata; class Mammalia; order Carnivora; family Felidae; genus Prionailurus; species Prionailurus viverrinus. Next base: position 57,968,767 of record NC_062578.1, read on the forward strand.
TGGCCTCCCAGGGGAGTTCTACCAGACGTTTAAAGGAGAGAGAAAACCTATCCTTCTCAAGCTATTCCAAAAAATAGAAAGGGAAGGAAAACTTCGAGACTCATTCTATGAAGCCAGTATTACTTTGATCCCTAAACCAGACAGAGACCCAGTAAAAAAAGAGAACTACAGGCCAATATATCTGATGAAGATGGATGTAAAAATTCTCAATAAGATACTAGCAAATCGAATTCAACAGCATATAAAAAGAATTATTCACCATGATCAAGTGGGATTCATTCCTGGGATGCAGGGCTGGTTCAACATTTGCAAATCAATCAATGTGATACATCACATTAATAAAAGAAAAGATAAGAACCATATGAACCTGTCAATCGATGCAGAAAAGGCCTTTGACAAAATTCAGCCACCTTTATTAATAAAAACCCTCGAGAAAGTCAGGACAGAAGGAACATACTTAACGATCATAAAAGCCATTTATGAAAAGCCCACAGCTTACATCATCCTCAACGGGGGAAAACTGAGAGCTTTTTCCCTGAGATCAGGAACACGACAGGGATGCCCACTTTCACCGCTGTTGTTTAACATAGTGTTTGAAGTTGTAGCATCAGCAATCAGACAACAAAAGGAAATCAAAGGCATCAAAAATGAAGTTAAGCTTTCACTTTTTGCAGATGACATGATATTATACATGGAAAATCGGATAGACTCCACCAGAAGTCTACTAGAACTGATACATGAATTTAGCAAAGTTGCAGGATACAAATTCAATGTATAGATCAGTTGCATTCTTATACACTAATAATGAAGCAACAGAAAGACAAATAAAGAAACTGATCCCATTCACAATTGCACCAAGAAGCATCAAATACCTAGCAATAAATCTAACCAAAGATGGAAAACATCTGTATGCTGAAAACTATAGAAAGCTTATGAAGGAAATTGAAGAAGATCTAAAGAAATGGAAAAACATTCCATGCTCATGGATTGGAAGAATAAATATTGTCAAAATGTCAATACTACCCAAAGCTATCTACACATTCAATGCAATCCAATCAAAATTGCACCAGCATTCTTCTCAAAACTAGAACAAGCAATCCTAAAATTCATATGGAACCACAAAAGGCCCCAAACAGCCAAAGTAATTTTGAAGAACAAGACCAGAGCAGGAGGCATCACAATCCCAGACTTTAGCCTCTACTACAAATTGTAATCATCAAGACAGCATGGTATTGGAACCATAACAGACACATAGACCAATGGAATAGAATAGAAACCCCAGAACTAGACCCACAAACATATGGCCAACTAATCTTTGACAAAGCAGGAAAGAACGTCCAATGGAAAAAAGGCAGTCTTTTTAACAAATGGTGCTGGGAGAACTGGACAGCAACATGCAGAAGATTGAAACTAGACCACTTTCTCATCCATTCACAAAAATAAACTCAAAATGGATAAAGGACCTGAATGTGAGACAGGAAACCATCCAAACCCTAGAGGATAAAGCAGGAAAAGACCTCTCTGACCTCAGCCACAGCAATTTCTTACTTGACGCATCCCCAAAGGCAAGGGAATTAAAAGCAAAAATGAACTACTGGGACCTTATGAAGATAAAAAGCTTCTGCACAGCAAAGAAAACAACCAACAAAACTAAAAGGCAACCAACGGAATGGGAAAAGATATTTGCAAATGACATATCAGACAAAGGGCTAGTATCCAAAATCTATAAAGAGCTCACCAAACTCCACACCCGAAAAACAAATAACCCAGTGAAGAAATGGGCAGAAAACATGAATAGACACTTCTCTAAAGAAGACATCCGGATGGCCAACAGGCACATGAAAAGATGCTCAACGTCACTCCTCATCAGGGAAATACAAATCAAAACCACACTCAGATATCACCTCACACCAGTCAGAGTGGCCAAAATGAACAAATCAGGAGACTATAGATGCTGGAGAGGATGTGGAGAAATGGGAACCCTCTTGCACTGTTGGTGGGAATGCAAACTGGTGCAGCCACTCTGGAAAACAGTGTGGAGGCTCCTCAAAAAATTAAAAATAGACCTACCCTATGACCCAGGAATAGCACTGCTAGGAATTTACCCAAGGGATACAGGAGTACTGATGCATAGCGGCCCTTGTACCCCAATGTTTATAGCAGCACTCTCAACAATAGCCAAATTATGGCAAGAGCCTAAATGTCCATCAACTGATGAATGGATAAAGAAATTGTGGTTTATATACACAATGGAGTACTACGTGGCAATGAGAAGGAATGAAATATGGCCCTCTGTAGCAACGTGGATGGAACTGGAGAGTGTGATGCTAAGTGAAATAAGCCATACAGAGAAAGACAGATACCAGATGGTTTCATTCTTATGTGGATCCTGAGAAACTTAACAGAAACCCATGGGGGAGGGGAAGGTAAAAAAAAGAGGTTAGAGTGGGAGAGAGCCAAAGCATAAGAGACTCTTAAAAACTGAGAACAAACTGAGGGTTGATGGAGGGTGGGATGGAGGGAAGGGTGGATGATGGGTATTGAGGAAGGCACCTTTTGGTATGAGCACTGGGTGTTGTATGGAAACCAATTTGACAATAAACTTCATATATTGAAAAAAACACACACAAGAAAAAACAAAACAAAAAACAAACAAACAAAAAAGAAAAATGTATGTAGGCCAAAGAATATTACATGCTTTTAAACTGTCCATCTGCAAAATTACTTAAAGCTACTTATATACATCATCAAATCAATTTTTTTGGTGTTCAACGCAATAAAAATAACACTCATAATTTTTAAAAGTTAAAAAAAATAAGAAAACAACAAACCTAAAGGCTGGCTAAGTGACCACTACACATCTTGCAAATTGAAGAAATCCACATCAACGAGGGTAGGAGAAGCTGGGATAAAATGAATCCTACCCTTGGTGCAGTGACCCAAAACCAGGAAGAAACTCAAAACCCAGAGCTTCTCTCTGAGGATCAAAGAATTTGAACCTCACATCAGATATCCCAATTTTTAAGATATGGACTTGAGAGATGAGCCCTTCCAAAACGTCTAACTTTGAGAACCAATGGGGCCCACATCCTGAGACCTACAAGATGACAGCAATCTGAGAGGGAGGTTAAAGGTCTCAAGTGCTCAGATTCACCTGCCCCAAGTCCCAGTTCAGAGGCAGCCACTGGTGACCAGTGTAAAAGTGAAAAAGGCTCACCTGCTTTATTAAAGTGTTGGCCTGAGGGGCAGGCATCTAATTTAACACACATATCTAGAAGTTTGTTGGAATACTCTCCTAGATGGAGACTGGCGGGTGCCATCTTCACACTCTCCTTTTGCTGTGCTCCAGAACACTAATATTTCCCAGAAGGGAGCTCTCACAAGCATATGGCACCCTGACCTTTGTGGTTATAATTAGGGGACACTTCTTATTTGCCTGGCTCTGAAGTCTAAGGGAGCTTACCCTTAGCCCCATCTGTTCCCATGAGACTGTAGCAATTGGTGGCACGCAGAAAGAAATTTATACCCCTGTATGACACCCCTATATTGTGCACATCTCTACATTGCCTGGCTCTGTTGGCCAGTGGGACTTAACACTTGTGGGTTCCACAGGACTATAAGCAATGGAGAAAGGGTTTATAACAGCTACCACCCCCAAGGCAAAGCAAGAGAGAATAGAACTAGGTCTTTCTGTTAAAGAGGCCCTGAGTTGTATGTTTGGGGTCTGGGTTTTAGGGGCTACTACCCAAGGTACACTCCTTGATTGCCTGGCTCTAGTGGCTGGGGGTTTCATTACTGGGTCCACAGGACTGTGGCAATCAGAAAGATGTTTCTTGGCACGCTACCACCCCTAGTATGCTGCACAAATGGTGGACTGAACCACGTCCTCTAGTCTTTCTGTAAAGGAGGAGTCTCCACTTTTTCTTGAGCTATGGCTTGAGGGGAGGACTTCGGGTGTGGCCCACATCTATTGGCCTATGGAACTGCTCTCAGAGAACACAGGCTGTGGACACTAACAAAGCAAGTATAGAGAAAACATACCTCAACATTATATAAGCCATATATGACAAGCCAGAAGCTACAGTGAAAAGTTGAAAGTGTTTCCACTAAGATCAGGAATAAGACAAGGATGCCCACTCTTGCCACATTTATTCAACATAGTATTGGAAGCCCTAGCCAGAGCAATTAGGCAAAAAAAAAAAAAAGCACTGAATTAGAAAGGAAGAAGTAAATCTGTCACTATTTGCAGATGACATGAAATCTTATATAGAGAAACTCAAACACTCTATTAACCAACTGTTAGACTAACAAACATACTCAGTAAATTTTCAGGATACACTAATAACTATCAGAATGAAAAAAATAACAATAAGAATAAGAAATTTAATTTACAATGGCATCAAAAAAAATAGCGAGAAACAAATTTAATCAAGGATGTGAAAGACCTGTATGTTGAAAACTATAAGACATGGATGAAAGAAAATAATGACTCCAGAACTACCCCCATTATTCTTCTGCTTCATGTAATTTGATGATCCAGAGCTATTACCTGTCTGAAGTGTGTCTATTCAACTTTCATGCTATTCCAAATTTTTTTCTAGGTCTGTCACGCCAAGAAATCACTCGTATCTATAATCTTATTGCTGCCAAATTTAACAGTCTTCTGCCTCTCACTCTCAGTTTTTCAACCGCATTGACCACTCCTCAACCTCTTTTCAAGAACTTCCTTCTCTTGTTTCCCTCCTATTCCTCTCACCACTCATGAGCATGATTTGATGGCTCCTTGTGTTCCATCATATCTTCAAATAGCATTGATCTTTGGGACTATGTCATAGATGGTCTAATCTTTTTATAGAGTCTAAGTGATGCAATCTACTCATGTTGCTTTAATATTATTTATAGTACCCACATGCTGATGGTTCCCAGCTATCTCTGAATTTCAATTACATTCAACTACAAATGTAATATATCCATGTGGAAATCTCTTAAGTCATGTAAATTTTAAAATCTCAAAACTGAACTCTTCATTTTTCCTCCTCAAACCTCTGGACTTCTACACTTAATTAAATATTATCATTTAGTCCATTCTCATGATATTCAATCCCATCAAATTAGGAATCACCTTTTATTTTTTCTTGCTTTCCACATCAAATTATCATTGGATACTGAAAATTATATCTTTAAAGGCTATCTTGAATCTGTCTAGTTCAGTATATCACCATAATCCAAGTCTCCACCATCTTACACCCAAACTACTTTAGTCATCTTCCAGTCAAAATTTCTGTTTTCTTCAATCCATCTATCTAAAATATAAGGGATGATATACTGTAAATATAAATAAGATCAGGTCTCTCTTACACTTCTTTGTAGCTTCTTACTATATATAGGTGACTTAAAGTAGCCCAGGAGTGACAATGTTGAACCAGAGAGACCTTGATCAGCCTAATGGGAATAGGTATTAATAGATTTCAGTAGATATTTCCATGAAGGTACATTATATAAGTCATTGGATCTACTAAGAAAGTGCAAAAATCTTTGTGAGTGTACATGTGTGTAATCTCCTGATTTTTAAATGCCGCTCTGGAAGACAGTGTGGAGGTTCCACAAAAAATTGAAAATAGTTCTACCCTATGACCCAGCAATAGCACTGCTAGGAATTTACCCAAGGGATACAGCAGTGCTGATGAATAGGGGCACTTGTACCCCAATGTTTACAGTAGTACTTTCAACAATAGCAAAATTATGGAAAGAGCCTAAATGTCCTAAAGTGATGAATGGATAAAGAAATTGTGGTTTATATACACAATGGAATACTACATGGCAATGAGAAAGAATGAGATATGGCCTTTTGTAGCAACGTGGAGGGAACTGGAGAGTGTTATGCTAAGTGAAATAAGTCATACAGAGAAAGACAGATACCATATGGTTTCACTCTTATGTGGATCCTGAAAAACTTAACAGAAGACCATGGGGGAGGGGAAGGAAAAAAAAAAAGTTAGAGAGGGAGGGAGCCAAAACATAAGAAACTCTTAAAAAACTGAGAACAAACTGAGGGTTGATGGGGGGTGGGAGGGAGGAGATGGTGGGTGATGAGTATTGAGGAGGGCACCTTTTGGGATGAGCACTGGGTGTTGTATGGAAGCCAATTTGACAATAAACTTCATATTAAAAATAAATAAATAAAATGTACTCTAGAGGTTACCACACACAAAAATAAATAAATGTTGGTTCCCATTTTTTAAAAACATTGTGAGCTTAAAACAAAACGTATCTTAAGTCCAGATTAGGCTGAATGGCTGCCAATTTGCTTTCTCTGTGGGAGAGATCTGGTTTTTCCTTATCTCTTCAGCTTCATTCTATGCTTTTCTCCCATTTACATTCGATAATTTAGACTCACTCATCTTTATTTTCCTGGAATAGCTTGTCCTCAATGAGAGTCTTCTTTACTTATAGTCTAGATGCATAAAATTCAGGTATCAATGAGAGTAGAACCTTCTTAAAATGGGTGCATTCCCACCCTGACACTTTTACTCTCTCTTACAGATGCTTTGTTTTTGTTTTGTTCTGTTTTTTATGATTTCACAACATTTTTTCCTAAACTTGTGATGACAACTGCATGTGCAATTTAATTGCTTATTGTCTTTTCTGCCATTAAATTCTAGGAATTATGGAGGGCATCTACTATGTCTGCTTTTGTGTGTTTTATTTGTTCCTAGTACAAGACCAGACCTATAATAAGCAAATAACATACATAGATAATGAATATATAAATGTTCACTGGACTTCTTTTTCTCTATGTATCACATTCTAATCATCCTGCAAGACCAAACTCAATGTTAACTTCTTATGACCCTTATCTCCTAGCCTCCAAAAATGTCATACCTCCTCTGTGTGTCCTTAACACTTTACACATTCTTTTTTTAAATTTAAATCCAAGTTAGTTAACATATAGTATAATAATGATTCCAGAAATAGAATTTAGTGATTCATCAGTAACATATAACACCTAGTGCTCATCCCAACAAGTGCCCTCTTTAATGCCCATACCCATTTAGCCCATCCCACCACCCAACACCCGCCAGCCACCCTCAGTTTGTTCTCTGTATTTAAGAATCTCTCCTGTTTTGTTTCCCTCTCTGTTTTTTTTTATCTTACTTTTGCTTCATTTCCCCTATCTTCGTCTACCATGTTTCTTAAATTCCACGTGAGTGAAATCATATATTTGTATTTCTTTATTTCATTTAGTGTAATACCCTCTAGTTCCAGCCACCACACATCCCTAAATTATAATGATTATACTATATTTTAGTCTGACTATGGTCCTCTTGATGCCTAACATCTATCATGGTGCTTAGAATATGATTACAAAGTAATTTTATAACTGTAATCCTCTACACTTGAAGGTAATTTAAATCACTATATTAGTCTATTTCCAATAAAACCAGAAATTTTTGCAAAAAGTGGGACCAAGTAAATATTCATACTAATAATTATTCTGCAAATCATATCATACTATAATAGTCACTAGCATTAATTGAATATTCCTTTAAAAACTTTTAATGTTTATTTATTTTTGAGAGAGAGAGAGACACACACAGAGTGTGAGCGGCGTGGGGCAGAGAGAGAGAGGCACACACAATCCAAAGCAGGCTCCAGGCCCTGAGCTGTCAGCACAGAGCCCTACGCAGTTCTCGAACTCAACAAACTGTGAGATCATGACCTGAGCCAAAGTCGTCCACTTAACTGACTGAGCCACCCAGTTGCCCCTGAATACTTATTTTTCTAAATGTTTATTTATTTATTTTGAGAGAGAGAGAAAGAGCACGCAGGGGAGGGGCAGAGAGAGGAGGGGAAAGAATCCCAAGCAGGCTCCACACTCAGTGTAGAGTACTACAAGGGTCTCCAACTCATGACTGTGAGATCATGACCTAAGGCTAAAACAAGAGTCAGACACAACTCAGCTACCCAAGTGCCCCAATTGAATATTTATTTTGTCTCAAGCTGTATAATTACTACATGCATAAATCCTCTCATGTAATTTCCTCAGCCAATGAAGTAAGTACTATTCTCATTTTTAGATCTTTGGAAATAAGCTCTTAGAGAACACAAGTAGTTTATGGCAAGAATGGAATTCAAATGAAGTTAGTTTGACTTCAAAGCCTAATGTAATATATGGACTAAATGGTCAGACTCTGGAATCAGGAAATAATAAGTTCAAATTTCAGTTCCATCAAATTATCTGCTGTGTAAACAGGGCTTTAGTTTTCTCATTTGTAAAGTGGGGATAAAATAATAAATACCATATAAGATTTTATAATAAATAAAGAAGACATGTAAAAACAGAAAGTTGCTTATCATTTTGTAGTCTATAAAATATCACTTTTAATTATTGAGGCTGAGAAATTCAGTTGATTTTTAATAAAATCAATTTATTAAATTTTTTTTTCAACGTTTATTTATTTTTGGGACAGAGAGACAGAGCATGAACAGGGGAGGGGCAGAGAGAGAGGGAGACACAGAATCGGAAACAGGCTCCAGGCTCTGAACCATCAGCCCAGAGCCTGACGCGGGGCTCGAACTCACAGACCGCGAGATCATGACCTGGCTGAAGTCGGACGCTTAACCGACTGCACCACCCAGGCGCCCCAAAATCAATTTATTAAGATTAGAGTTTGACTAGATCTCAGATCTTTTAAATTTCTCTCGTGTTTTTCTTCAAACATTATCATTTATATTAATTATGGGGCTGAGTAAATTAAGTTCTGTATTTCTTTTAGAAAATTACAATTGTATTAATGTGAAATCATATATTATCTTTTCTTCTACATGTATAGCAAAATGTAATTTTAAGTCATCTTGAAAGATCCACAGGGACAAAATTTCCATAAATCTCTATTCTAAGAATGATCTCCCCCACAAACCCCTGCAGGGATATTCTTTAGAGTATCATTTGTCCTTTATACAAATAATATACAGAAGTAAAAATTGTAAGTGTGTGGTAGTTATAATTATGGTCATGACCAATATTTTTTTACTAAATATAATTTATTGTCAAATCAGCTAACATACAGTATATACAGTGTAGTCTTGTATATACTGAGTATACTGTATATACTGTATGTTAGCTGATTTGACAATAAATTATTTTGGGGAGTAGATTCCCATGTTTCATCACTTACATACAACACCCAGGGCTCAACCCAACAAGTGCCCTCCTCAATGCCCATTACCCATTCTCTTCACCCCCCAAGCTCCCTCAACTCTACGTTTGTTCTAAGTTTCTTACAGTTTGCCTCCCTCTATGTTTGAAACTATTTTTTTCTCCTTCCTTTCCCCCATATGTCTCATGGATATTTTGTAAAAATAAGTATTTGTGAATGTTAGTTAAATTATCATTTAATGTTTTACAGGATTTTTGGTATCTTTTATTTATAAAATGCTACAATCAGAGGACTACTAAAATTTCAAGATTTTTTAAAAATATTATTTGATACTTATGCAAATTAATGTCTACCACAGTATACTACTTTCATTCTCTTGGTTGTTAGTAACTTAATTTTGAATTAGTAAAATAAATACTAATTTTAAGACGGAGACAAAACATATTCATTTATGGATACTTCTGAAAAATACTTATGTTTATAGAATATTTGCAGGAAGATTTCATAGACAGTACCTTATTTTTTTAAATGTTTATTTATTTTTGAGAAAGAAGTAGAAAGAGTGTGTTAGAGTGGGGAGGAAAACAGAGAGAGAAGAGGACAGAGGACCCAGAGTGGTCTCTGCACTGACAGCAGTGAGCCCATTGTGAGGCTTGAACTCACAAACCACGACAGCATGGCAATACCTCATCTGAAACTCACCATTATATGTGGTAGGTTCGATTTACATGTTACAGAACAGGAAACTCAGGCAGACAGAATTCAATGACTTACTCAAGATCAGACAGCCATTAAGCAGAATTTGAATTCTAACTCATGTCTTTCAAATCTAAAGCCCATGATTGTTCACTTACTACATGACGAGAAATTAACTGTTTAACTCCAGGAAAGTACCCTAATAAAGTTGGTATGTAATTAGACACTTTAAAGTAATGGAATATTAATAGTAACAAATAAGATCCAGCTACCATTGTTTTCAATCACCCAGTCTTCAACTCCATAGTATTATTCTTTAATTTTAAATTAAACAAACTTCAACAAAATAATGAAATAAATAACATAAAATATTACCTAAAATCTGATCCAACTCTCTTCCCATTTTCTGGTTCTCCTGGATCTGGGCATAAATTGGATGCTGTTTTGATACCTCCCTCATTTACTGTAACAACAGAAGAAAACAAAAGAATCAAAACACGTATGAATAGAAAAATCAAGAAAAATGTTAATTGAAAAATTTACATAAAACATATTCTTGTATTTTAAATAATCACTGTAGTTTATATATATAAATGTGGAATATAAATTTATAACCTAGTAATAAAGACAAAGCATTTTTTCTCTTAGTGAGCCTATAAGTTTCATGTTCAACTTCAATGGCATACTATTCTAAATAGTAACACATTAATAGTTAACACTTTATTTTTAATTACTATCAAATTGTGAAGTCTTTGGGAATGAATTCATTCCCAGGGTGTTAGTGCCAGAGTTTCCACTAATTATTGGCAGCAAAGAAGTCACTAACACTTATAATTGTGTCATTTGGGTACCTACTATTTTTAAGTTGCAATAGGAAAATAAGACCCTATGGGAAAAGTTGAAGATTATTAGCACTTCTTATCTGATATATACCAAAGCAGTGTGTCCTGCCAATGTTAAAGTAAAACTATGGTTCTAATTACCAGGCATGTCCCTAAATTATGACATACTGCTGAAAACCAAATAATGGCTTTACCCTCTAGCCATTTACATGATTATGTTTCACTAGCCATCATACACATTCTCAGCACTTTATCCAGAACACTCAATTATTGAAAGATTTCTTAATATTTTCAATGAGTGTGATCACAAGGGGTAACCAAATCCCCAAGACAGATATCTTAATGCAAACAAGTTTTAAACCTGATAGTTTTGAAATATGTGAGTGATATTGTTTCATAAATTCAATCTTGTAATGAACTAGAGAATAACTGCTACTTTGTTCTTTATCAGCTTCTCTGCATTTTGAGGAAAGAATAGCACCTGAGTGGAGATTCCACAGAGACAAAAAAGCAAAATTTTACAACGGTTCTCGACCTACGCTGTGGATCCAAACCACTTGTGGACATTTCTTTAGGGATGAAGATGCTTATTTCTACCTTTAGATATGCTAACACAATTACTCTAGGGTAGGACCCTGGGCATCAGTTTTTTCCCTGGTTTGGTTTTCAGTAATCCTTAAGGTGATTCTAATGTAAAGTCAGTGTTGAGACCTACTGGTCTCCAGCATCATTTAGTTCCGATTGATCAATATGTTCAAACTGATTTATCAGATAACAAGATAACTATCAGATAATGTCCCAACAGTCATAGCTCTGGTAAAATTGTCATATTCCCAATTAGATAGAAATTTTCCATTTGTGTCTTTCATTCTGTAAAAATCACTTTCCTAAATATCCCCAGCCAATATCCTTATTGACAACTTTATTACATATTCACTGATCCCTGCAAAATATGTGATAGTTTTACTTTTTTTGGTCTGCTTGCTATTTCATTCCCTTTTACTTTTTTTTTATCATTCCCTTATTTTTGATCACTCTCTTACTTTAGACGACTCTCTTACTTTCTAGTGGACAAATTCAAAGGCATTGGCCATGGTTCTCTACATTTTATATTTCACTCATGGCTTGAAAAATTACCTCTTTGCTAACAAGTTCCAATACATGGTTTCATCATTTTTTCCCCAAGCTCATTCTTCCTCCTTCAATGATCTCCTAAGTGACTCCACCAAAATATCTAGCGTTACCTCTTGTGCATGCTCAGATCCAATCTAATCACTGATGCTTTTGTACACTCCATTATCATTCACCTCCAATCCACCTTGAGTACTAGAGGAGGACTAAACTTCCTCAAACAGTTTTTATTAATGTTCTAATCTCCTATGATTTGAGATTTCTACTATATCAGTTTTATTTCCCACTAGTCACCAAGATGCTTCCATAACTCAATCCAAAGGTTTCTAAATCATTCTGCAATTTTACTAGTTAGCCATGTTCACCCCATGCTTTATTTATATTTTCTCCAAGTCTCCATGTTTTCCCTTTCTTCCTCCCTAGCTATTAAAATTCTGTCTAGTTTTTAGACTCAGCCCAAGTCCCACTTTTTGCAAAATACAATCCCTAATTTTTCCAGATTATTCTAGTCCTTCAAATTACATAACATCAGAAATTTTATGTTCAGTTTTTAAATTATTTATCGTGTTATAGATTAGTAGTTTCCCATTCCTTAGTCATACATACAAAGAGATTATATACTTGATAAAGATAAGGGGAAAACAATTATTTTAAATACACCCACAATGCTAGATAGGTGTTAATAACCTCTGAGTAAATATGCCCTAGTAGTTTAATTAACAACAATATCTGCTGTATTGTTTTCAATGAATCAAGTATTTTCTATTGGAAGCACTCTCTTATCTTAAAATAGCTTTTGAAAAGGTCGGGGTTTATGTTATTTAAATGTGGCTTTTTGACATGGAATAGATATAAAGAAAGGAATGGCATCAACTGGGCTTACCTACTTTATTACAATCCAATGTATAACACAGATTACAAGTTAATTTAGAAGTGATCTATGAATACATTATTAGAAAATAAAAAATTTTTTAATTCATTTTTACATTTCATCATTATTACCTCAAAATATAAGCCTGTGTTAATATAAATTTAAATAGTAGCTAATGCTTAACAGGGTACTGTGTCAGGAACTATTCTACATCATTTATCAACTCATTTAATATTCACAACAATCTAAAGGGTAGTTACTATTATTACACACTTCCTACAGGTGAGGAAACTATGGCAGGGAGAGGTTAAAAATGTTTCCAAAGTCATATCTGTTAGTTAGTGCCTTAATCTAGGTTTAAACCTTGGCATATTCATTCAAAACTTCTATTGTTAAACCCAAAGCCCTCCATCCTGTCCAGAAATCTCACTAAGGCAAAATGGCATCACTAATTAAATTCAATCCTCTTTACCAAATGTTTTATCTTAAGATGCAGTGTACATACATACTTTTTACCATTTCAGTTAATTAATTCATGTATTTATTTATTTATTTATTTATTCATTCATTCATTCATTCATTCATTCAGTTTATTTGGAAGTATCCTTTAAACCACTGTTTTTGATTATCTGCAATAGGGGAAAGACTTTCCAATTTAAAATGTAAAGATAACGGGAGAGCTTCTGCATGATACATGTATTTAATACTCTTTAAAACATTTAAACTAAAAAATAAAGAACAAAGTGTATAACATCTTATTTCTCTGCAATATAGATATTTCATAATTGCCCACAGCTAGTTATACCAAGACATTCAAATGTAGTAGTTTTTATTCAAAAGTTGCTTTTTCTACATAATGCTATTTAAGCAATTGGACAGATCTGTCCTGTTTACTTCTTTAAATGTGAGCAGTAATTCACAGAATGGTAAGAACAGGAGTGCTCTTTAAGCGTTTAAGTATGGGGCACCTGGGTGGCTCAGTCGGTTGAGCGTCCATCTCTTGATGTCAGCTCAGGTCATGATCTCACGGTTCTTGGGACTGAGCCCCGTGTCAGGCTCTGCACTGAGAGCACTAAGCCTGCTTAGGATTCTCTCTCTCTCTCTCTGTGCCCCTTCCCTGCTCACACTCTTTCTCTCACTCTCTCTCAAATATAAATAAATAAACATTTTTAAATAGTTTAATTACATGGACAGGGTGTTGCCTCTTGAAAAGAGTATCGCTATAGGGAATAATCTTTTTTCTCTGATCTTTAAGGATATTTATTATACCTATTAATATTATTATTATTATTATTATTATTAATGCAACATGAGTTCTTTGTCACACACAAAAGTGGATAAAAGAGGAGAGGGCAAGTTTTACAGATTAAAAAAAACCAAATGGATTGTAATTTCTCATAATACTGAAGTTATGGGTTTACAGGTTTATATGGGTTCATAAATAGGCTACAGTAATCTTAATTAATTTACCACAATATTCCATGTTTGAACTTAAAAACATAAACTTAGCCAACATAAAATTATAATAGCCAGCATGTCACGAAATATTCTACATCTTTTACATGTATCAACTCATTTACTCTTCCCTACAATCTTTAGGGTAATTTTTTATAAGCAATTTATTTCTGAGATTCTGATTTTATATCACACAGAATTTACTCCAAAAATAAAAACAAATAGATTCTATATAGAAGTTACCTCTATGTCACCTCACACAGCTGGTTACATTGCCACTTTTCTTAGACTCTTTTTTTTTATATTAGATTTTAAAATTTTATTCCACCTTGTAAAATACAGTGTTTTAGATCTTGTTCTGAAATAAACCATCATGGATGTTGACAGAATGTTAGTTTATACTACTATATAACCTACAAAGAGTTGACTCTTAACTCATTTAGCTTCCCAATAAAATGTTGGATCCTTGCCAGCTGAGACTATATTTTATTCACTCTTTTACCTTCTTAGTATAGCATGGTGCTACCTTGGAGAAATAGCTCACACAGAATTGTAGAATGAATAAATAACATGAAATGAATGAAAGTATGGATTTGAAGATAAAATAAAATAATTATACATTATGAGAAGCTTAGAGTCTCTTCATAATTCCATCTTAATACTTTAGAAGAACTAGTAGAAAAGTTAGTAACACTACTAGTTCATTAAGTGCAACATTTTAAAATACAAAAACATGTCTTTACCTTTAAAATTAAAAAAAATCAATTTGTTTTCCATTTGCCGACAAACCTACCCTTTTGGGTGAAAAAACAAGGGAAACAACAAGGGATGGATAGAGGTTTTGGAGTTTGGATATTAATTTGGAATAAGAATCTAAGTTAGCATTTAAACACCCAAATGCTCCCCATGAACACTACTGCCGTTTTCTGAATCTGTTATTAATTTGTTTCTTAGTTAAATTTTAAAGGCACTACTGTGGGAAGACGTGCTTTGGCAATGTGTATAGATCAGTCCTCCTCGCTTATGCTCACTTCTGGCAGTTCCAGTAACAGAATGGACTGTTTAAAAAAAAAAAAAAACCCATACATACACACAAGCTTTTTTGTTATTTTTTTTCATTTGAAAGGTTTATAGGAGATAAAAATTGTCTCCTTTAAAAATTATTTGGCCCATGGGGCGTCTGGGTGGCTCAGTCGGTTAGGCGTCTGACTTCGGCTCAGGTCATGATCTCACAGCTCATGAGTTGGAGCCCGCGTCGGGTTCTGTGCTGACAGCTCAGAGCCTGAAGCCTGTTTCTCATTCTGTGTCTCCCTCTCTCTCTGCTCCTCCCCTGCTTGTGCTCTGCCTTTCTCTGTCTCTCAAAAATGAATGAATGTAAAAAAAAATTTTTTAATTATTTGGCCCTTTTTTTTAAATTATTTGGCCCTGTGTTGAATAAATTATATCAGAGAGATGAAGACCCAAATGCTTACTTGTTAACCACTAAATAATAATGACAAAAATTAAAACAATATAATCCTTTTCTATAAACAACCATAGAGAATGTAGTTTTGATATTAGTTAGGAGCTATTTGAAAAAAATGCACTGAAATGAAATGTCATATAATGCTGATGTATTATTTTGTGACTATAAGAAATTGGCAATACATAATTTGTTTTTATTTGATTGTGATTATTTTAAAAAATGTAAAAAATCACAATATTTTTTATCTTTTACATAAAATATAATAGATAAATGCAAGTTATGCTTTAAAATTATGAAATAAATTAACATTTATTGCTTCACGATTAACTTTTTTTTTTCCTCATTAACTTTTCTTCTCCCAATTTTAAAACCAATATTCTTTAAATAAAATATTTTTAAAAGAATTAGGTTTTTTTCTCTGGGGTACCTTGGTGGCGCAGCTGGTCGGGCATCTGACTGGATTTCAGTTCAGGCCATGATCTCATGGTCTGTGGATTGGAGCCCCATGTCAGACTCCACACTGACAGCACAGAGCATGCTTTGAATTCTCTCACCTTCCTTCTCTCTTCCCCTACCCTGTCTGAATTTCCCAGGACATCTGAAAGCTCGGAGTATGCAGCACATAACATTTGTATAGCCAAAAGGAGGAAAGGGTGAACCAGCAGAATTTATAATTCTACTTAGAATTCCAAAACAAATATACTGGCCAAAACATTAGAAAAAAGGTAGTAAACCTACTATTTAAGTCTGCAAAGACTTAACTTTTATTTCATATTGACATGATGAAATTTGGTAGGTCAGAATATTCATCTAATAACTTCTTTCCATTTATATGTCGTATTGTAGGAAAAATGCCTTTCCAAAATGTTTTTAACAATTAATATATGAAAAATTACTCTAACACTATTTATTTCCCTGAAATGGGTAGATATGTTTTTAACCCCCCAAAATAGAATAAGAAATTATAATTATATAGCTAAATACTTTGTAATAAATTATTTAGTGCTTTGTAAAATGTAATCTAATTTGATCAATGATTTCCTACTTATATCTGCTATTTTTGGCTTAGTATTCTCAAATCTAACAAAATGTAAAATCACATTTTAAAATTATTACACTTTAAAATGTTTGATCACATACAGGCTCTGAGTTTTTTTGATAATTGATGTAATTGCTCAAATTCTGTCATTTACCGTTATATATACAAGTCATTAAGCATGAAGATAAAATCCTTTTC
Source organism: Prionailurus viverrinus (assembly GCF_022837055.1). Taxonomy (NCBI): domain Eukaryota; kingdom Metazoa; phylum Chordata; class Mammalia; order Carnivora; family Felidae; genus Prionailurus; species Prionailurus viverrinus. Next base: position 57,985,625 of record NC_062578.1, read on the forward strand.
TGATATAACCATAATGAACAATCATTGTTAAAGAAATAGCTATAAACTCATTTCATCAGATTAATTGGAACTGAATAAAATAATAATGCTAAAATATATTCCTGTTAAAATATAACATATGTTATTTTAATAATCTTATTAACTATCAATGTATCATTAGAGAAGTCATATGTGTCATGAATGGTTTCTTTCAAAATTATATATATATATATGTGTGTGTGTGTGTATACACACACACACACATATATATATATATATATATATATATATATATATATGCACGATAAGGTAGAAAATTTTTTCAAACTGCTATTGATTTATAATACAAATCCAAAAAAAATTTTGTTTATAGTAATATATATGATTGTCCTAATTCAGTGATTCTTAATTTGAGATTCAAGGATGAACTTCAGATGATCTATAAATCCATGAATTTTTTTTAAGTTTATTTTTATTTATTTTGAGAGAGTGATAGAGAAGCAAGTTGGGGAGGGGCAGAAAGAGAGGAAGAAGGAATCCCAAGCAGTCTCTGCACCCTCCACACAGAGCCTGATGTGGGGCTAGAGCTCGCCAACTGTGAGATCATGACCTGAGCTGAAGTCAAAAGCCCAACTCTTAAGTGACTGAGCCACCTAGCCACCCCTAAATCTCCGAATGTTAAGCAAAATTGTGTATAAGGCAACACATAAATAAGTGTATTTCAGGCCACCTTGTTATTTTCAAGAGAAAGTAAAAGTTAATTCTATAGTCAACTAATTAATTTACAAAAGAGTTGACTTAAAGGGTGTGGATAACTTAATTTAAATTGAGGATATATTTTTCTCTTAAATGAAAAATTACCATTAAAAGAAAATTTTTCCCTAGAAAAATAATTATGTCAAACAAAAATCCTTATAAGAAATCACCAATTTAAAAACTTTCACTATTTTTTTTAATCTCACATCCTAGAATTACAAAACTAGAATGCTATCAACATACTAGCTCAAAGAATTTTTTTACATCTGAAACAGCGCCAGCTTGGGAGCTCCCCACATCAATCCATTAACTCAGTACACATTTAAATACAAGAAAATATTGAATAATAATCATGCATGTTATATAGGTATTAATGCAGTTAATTTGGTAAATACACAAACATTTTAAAAGAACACACACAAACAACACAGACACCACAAACTTCACTCTTGCACTAGAGAAAGTAACAAAAAAGGAGTACACTCACAGATAGAAAACTTGTTGCTGTTGTCTTTCCCTGGAAACAATTTAAATCCTCTAGATTTAAAATCTATGGCCTTTTTCACTAGTTAAGAAAACAAACAAAAACATGTATCAGGATATACAATTTTAAAATAAAATTCAAGTTAACAAATTTTGTTAGCATTGAATTATCCAAGTTAAAGAAACTGCTTTCTTAAGCCTGACATAGGGTACCCAGAAGAAAAAAAAAAAAAAAAGAAAATACAGCAATATAATCACTGAGTAGTAAAATACCAAGCAGTACAGAAAGAGTTTAAGTGTTCTATAGGGAAAATCCTGGATATATGGGTAGATAGGTTTTTAAATACTATGCAAGTTTTTATAGGAGAGCAAAATACTACCAGTTTATTATAACTTCAATCCATCAAATTTTATGGAAAAATTAAACTAGGAAAATAAAAATACTGAGATATTATAAAAGTTTGAAAGATTTAATGAACTTGGTTCTTAAACTAATATATTTTTTAGGTAATTTAGCTTAAGTGGAATATTAGGATACATTTAAGAAAATGGTATAATTGAAAAAACTTAAAATATATTATAGTATTTCTGCCAATAACCATTTTCTTTCATAATCATTGCCTTAACATTATGATTGATGCCCATCCACAACTATAAAATTTATAAATGTGAACTAGCTCTATTTGGAGTTCATCTGAAATATTGCTATTGTTTTTGATATTATGATATTGAAAGCCAATATCATAGGGGGCTGGTATATTTCCTGTGTATTGTACTAAAATAGACATGACTAGATTTACTTAAAAGATAAATTCAATGAAGTAACTGATATATTTTAAAAACATTTTTTCAAGTATTTTGAATGAAGGAAAAGAAATATTAGTCTTTTAAGAATAAATTACTAGATTCACTATAGTTTCTATGTACTTTTTAAGTCATAAACAATGACACCAAGTGAAATAAAGGAAATCTATTTAATTGAAACCCCACCCATGAAAAAAAAGTTATGCAACCTGATCTAATATTTAAATATCAATTCTTTAAAAAAAACCAGCATGAATAAGAATGCAAGGTATATATTTAACTTCTTCAATTATAATTTAGAAATTTTTACATATTGCTTTCTATAAGATTTATAGGCTAGGGATTATTACATCAGGCAACTAGGTTTTGTTCATGCCATGGATTGAAAAGAAGGAAAACTGACTTTTGTTAGATGGTTTAAAACAACCATTTCACAAATTCTTATCTGCTATTTTACCCACTTAGTTCAAATCATGAGTATTTTATTGGTTTTGAAACATTTTAAGGTGATTTATTTCCTCAAAATTAGAAAGGTAGAGATAGGGTCTGATGAGTTACTGGAATATATAGTTATGGACTATCTATACACACTGTTATAAAAAATAAGGAAATGGCCAGTAAAGCAAGATTTGAGACCTGATTCTTAGCAAATTATTAGTTGTGTGATTTTGGACAAGAATCTTTTTACCTCAGTCTCTTCTCTTAAAATAAGAAGCTAGGGGTAGATGACAGCTCAGCCATTTGACAGTTCTGAGATTCTTATCAGAAAAAAGAAATAACCACCTCTCTCTCTCAAATCGTGCTTCTGTTGTAATTCTTTTCTACACCTCCATCCCCATGGTGAGCCAGAGGTTAATTCTACTGGAGTATTCAACTGCTCTAAATTTAGCTCTCCCACTTGTGAATTTTCCTGTTTTCTTAAAATTCTTCTTAATAAAATGGGCATTATGTGTTTTGAGGCATATTTCTGGATAATCCCAATCCAAACACGAATTGTAAGTAGGAATTCTAACTCTACCTTCCTCTGCACTATAACATTTGACTTCGACAACTGCAGTTGAGTCTGAAGATTTCATGAGAATTTTCACACAAAATCTGGAATTCTTTGAGAAATAAAGATAAATATATGAAACAATTGTAAACCCAGAGGCGAAAATTGAAGACAGTTCAGAGGATGAAAAAAGATCACTTCTATAACGTGTAACTGGGACTGAAGAACTTTGAAAACTACAGTGGTAGAGTGTGTGTGTGTTTGTGTGTGTGTTTGTGTATGTGTGTGTTTGTGTGTGTGTGTGTGTGTGTGTGTGTGTGTGTGTGTGTGTGTGTGTGTGAAGGTTTATGAGGGGTGCTTAAGGTGATTATTCGGTTGGGTGAAGTCAGGAAAAATGTGTATCTAAGAAAGCATCACCTCAGACCAAGGAGTTCTAGTTTTCTGGCTCTAAGGGGACCTAGCTTTATTACTATTTAACAAAAAAAAAAACCAACAACTCATTTTTCATTTTAAATTGAAGAAAACAGTCCATCTTTTAAAAACATATTACAATGTAATACAGATGCAGAAGATGGAAGGCCAGGAGAATATCCGTTTTAGAAGAAAAAAAGAATGGAAAATAACAGAAAATTTAAACCCACCAAAAAAATTTAAAGTTAAACAACAAACACATACTTTGTTTTTTTTTTATGATTTCAAGTAAAAGAATATAATATATATATCACTTTATAAATAAACTGAAAGGACAAATATTTCAAGTACCAACTGCAAAAACCCTCTTCTAAATTATATATTGATGAAATGTTAAATCTCAAGTATATGCCATAAAATGTGCATTTTATTATGCATTCCCAGGTATATGTATGAAATAATAACATACTATTAAGCAATGAGTGCTTCTAAGTAAATACAACTTATCATGAAATTGACCTGATCTTTTCAACAGGTGTATTTCAGGAATGAGCACTTAAAATTTATTTTATCATAGAGATATATTAAAATATGTTGTGGGCTTTTATGCAAGTTAAGAAAATGTTAAATTATGCCATGTTGTTTGTGGCCATTCCTTTCACTGTACTCTGAGCTTCTCAAAGACTGAAACGTGGAACTTCTATGAGTGTGTGATTGAATGAATACCTGCAGTGTTGCCAATCCTGGCTCATTTAACCAAAGACATTTTGTCGAGAGTATTTCTTTTATTAATCATAAATGAGAAGGGGGAAAGTGAAAAATGAATGAATATTCAAGTAGAAGTATTTTCATGTATAAAGCTATGTTTAAATCCATAATAACTATGTATGTTCTAATACTTTTATTAAAAATGTCATTAAATGCAAGACATGTAGACATGTGCACAAATATCTATTTCCTTTGTTTTCTTCTGTCTTCACATGCTAAGCCATTTTTGGTCATTTTTATTTATTGCTTGTTTGGTTTGACTTAAGCATAATGGAAATATTCTAAAATATAAACAAACTCTGGCAGAAAGGAAGATATTAGGGCAACAATCAAATTCACTTTTTTTTTAAGTTGTAAGCTCTGAACACAAGAAAAATCATTTTGTGTGTCTGTAAATCTTTGTTATATAAACCACTGTAGGGGATTAACACTGCAGTATTTTTGAGATCTATTATTGTTCTATCATCTTCAAAATCAATCTGAATTCTAAAATGCATTTTAAAAATTACCTAAAAATGGTGATTGATGTTTCTTAAAAGTCATGTAACGTCCATGTTAATCAGCTGAAGTTACTTATTTGAAATTATTTCATTAATTTAGATTTCAATGCCTATTATTAACATTAACCATATATACATATACATGGATAAAGAATTTGATTTTGTTCAAACATTAATGTGTGTGTGTGTGTGTGTGTGTGTGTGTGTGTACGTGTTGTGTGTGTGCGCGCGCGCGTGCGTGTTTGTAACATGCCTATGACTTTACTTTTATGTTAGAGAATCTTTACTAGTGTAAACTGAGAACATGTGGTATTACTAGCAGAAAATCAATTGGAAGGTAGTAGATTTCATGCTGGTGCCAGTGTTTAATGTTAGAAAATTCACCATATCACACAGATGTGATAGAGGGAATTCAACCATTAGTTGGAGGTTTGGAAAAGATGATCTTTAACTGTTCTGTCACTATGCTTCTAAAATTTACAATCATAAAACATCTCCTGGCCTCAAATTTCTTAATTGAAAATTAACAAACTCCTCATTACATAATCTCAAAAGTCATATACCTATAATTTTATAGCCATATTTTAAAATTCTATTTCATTGCTACATATAGACAATATGCAATTTTGCAGAACTTTTTTACCTTTGAAAAAGAAAAAACAGACATGTTTAGTATTATGGAGAACAGTTTTTCATTGGAAAAATCTATTCTAGATTTCTATGGGATTCTAGTAAAACAACAATTGCATTACTTATTAAGTGTTATCTTTCATTTTCTACCGAGGTTATATTCTAACACAATAATAAAAATGAAACAATGCAATATTGTTTATTATTGTAAACATCCAAATTTGTAGCGTTTATTTTGATAAAGTAAGGTATTTTTATCTTATTGATTTGGTGGGGTGGGGGTGGAGGGAAGGCGGAGTTACTTTTGCTTCATCTTAACTTTTCAAATGTACGATAATACATCTGCTTTTGTTCTGTGTTTGATATCATGGTTTCTATGTGGGGTATAAAATTTTAATTATCTTGAATTAATTACAATCCTATTTTTATCTTTACACTCAATAAATAAACTACACTAATAAAATTCCTTTGGGTTTTATTTTGGTTATTAAGGGGTGCCTGGTTATTAAGGGTCCATCACACATCCGACTTTGGCTCAGGTCATGATCTCTTGGTTCATGGATTCAAGCCCTATGGTGGGCTCTGTGCTGACAGCTCAGAGCCTGGAGCCTACTTCAAATTCTTAGTCTCCTTCTCTCTCTGCCCCTCCCCTGCTCTCTCGCAAAAATAAATAAAAACATTTAAAAACACCCTAATATGTATGGGGTGTCTGATTTAGAGAATATAGCACATATCACTATTGAGAGTAGATTCATTTCCATCAGTACTAAGAAATATAACCAATCATCGGCTAGGAATTTAATCACAGATCAACTGAACGTTAAAGAATGGTGTGTTATTTGTGGCATTTCTCCCATGCGGCTAGGTGTCGGGAGACCTGTGTTCTAGTCCCAAAACACAGGGGACAAGTGGTTTAACTTCTCTATTCATTTTAAAGAGATTCATTCATTTATCTAGGTGAAGAATTTGGACCAAAGGGAGAAGGAAAGACTGATGTATTCTCAATTCTATCCCCAAATTCAAAATATATTCAGAGATTATACAAGTACTAAACTACGTTAAGAGAATACATTGTTTAAAAGTGAATGGTGGCTCCATGCAACATTGAAATTTAACACCTTTTTTTCTAAATCCTCTAATGTCAACTTATTTAGCATGACGGCTGCTAATTGGTCATTCCTTCCACTTTATCCTTGGAAGAAGAAAGATGGGGACACTATACTGACACCAGGTAGTATTCTTGCAGTGTCTCCTTTACCATCTTTCATGTAAGACTTACCAGTGGATACAAATTTCTGCAAAAATAATTTTGCATGATAAATATTTCTATAGAAATTAGAGGTATTTTGCAATTAGGTCATGTTTCTGGATTATACACTATAAAGGCATAATAGAAAATTCAGCAACATATTAGTAAGTTGCTTATGAATCTTTGTAAAAAGGATTTTACTTCACAATAATTTAAAAGAAGAGAAATAATACTGGCCACCACTTGATGAAAAAGGCAGTGATGTAACTGTGTTCAAACGCACTTAAAAACTCATTTATAGAGACTTATGTATTAAGCATATGCAAGATTCAAACTGTTTTCAAATTTAAAGTGATGGATCTGGATTAAATTTAGTAAGAAACTATATATATATATATATATATATATATATATATATATATATATATATATATAGTAAATCTATAAATCTACCATATTATCCCTTTTAAAATTACTAGGAATAAATATGGTTCAGACACTCCAATTTTCTAAATCCCTAAACTTTGATTTTTGCTACTCCGCTAACTTATGGCTAGCACTTTATCCTGCATATAAAGTGTATAAATATAAATTTATGTGTTGCCCAATTTTTAGTTGAAAGAAAATTTACAATTATATATTGTACCACTATGCTTAAATTCTACAACAAATTTCAAGTATTGGAACATAGCAAGAGTTTAACAAATGTTAGTTATTTTTATTATTGTTATTGCCAGTTATAATGCTAAGAACTAATCAGTTTCAGAGGCTAATACAATTGGGGCTGCAATATTCTTAAAAAATAAATAAATAACTATTCTGTGTTATGTCTTTTTCACTGTATGGACATGGTAGGTACATATGTTTAAGTTAAATCATCTACTTTCCCTGGATTTCTAACTTAAATTGTTAGTTGTGTATCTCCCTACATCCTTTAACCAAAAGAGTAAATTTAATAAAAAATATATGGACACATCCCTAGATATATGATCATACTCGTTTTTATAAACACAGGTATACTAATTCAGCATATTTAAGGTATCCTTGTGACAGGCCCATTTCATTTTCACTTTTACAAAAAAAAAAAAGATTCTTAAGCTATAAGTCTAAAAGTTTTAATGAGATCAACCTAGACCTTAGATATTTGAAATCTTATTTTTCAATCATTTCAGATTGAGAAAAAAAGTGTAATTTTTTTTTAGTTGGAAAATTAAACAGAGTGACCAGAGTGGAAAAGACACATCGTACTTTATAAAAGCAATTTGCTAATTTTCACAGGTCTTCTGACTTAAATTAGTTTTGTTGCTTTTTACTTGATACACTGGATGGACTAAATAATTGGTTGAAGAAAATGACACAACTAATTACTGGATAAGGACTCTAAAATTTGATATGGGCTTTCTTCTCTCCCAGAAATGGAACAAATTCAGGAATCCAAAACACTGGTATAGATACCAGCAGACACATCCGCATTGCCTGGCGTAACAGGTCTTACAGTTATGGTATGCTGTAAAATGCCAGCATTATAAAAGAAATGTGGAATTTTTTATATTCTCTTTAGGGATTCTTATAACTGGCATAATAAAAGTCACCCTATGAGAAGACTCACCAATGGTGAGTTCACAGACATTTTTAACAGTTTTAAAACTGTCTCAACCTTTGTTTTCATCTTTTTTTTGATAGTTTCAAATGAAATTTTTATTATCTTTAGTCCTACAATTAAATATTAAGATCCACTCCATTCATTTAACTAGCCCCCCCCTTTTTTTGGATATATTCTTTGAATAGAAATGAGTTTCTAGTTGCTTTGTTTGTAATTTCTGTTCTCTTTTCATAAATTCACTTTATTAAGGATAATATAACTAAAAGTATTAACATGAAAAAAATAACTTTTTTTTTTTAGTGGGACGGTTAGGATAGCCCTGGTTTGCAAAGGGATGCCTTAAGAAATACAAAGATTAGGCAAAACTTCTCAAATAATATCAACAAAAACATATATATATATATATATGTATATATATATATATACATATATATATATATATCTGCAGGTTTATAAAAAAACACTTTTTCTTATACAAAATAAAGTAATTTTGTGTCCCATATTTGTTTTACACTTAACAGCACAGATCACTTATGTATACTACAATGCCTTCCAATAAGAAACTAATTGGGAAAAAAGCAACTGTTTGAATAATAATGACCACAGTTAATGAATATCTTCAGACTGAAGCAGTGGTATATATTCTTCCACTACAAATATCACTAGTGCAGTGAATAATTTCAAGTAAAAAATCCAGTATTTGAAACCGGTAACAATATTACTTTAATCGGTAACAATATTTCCTCATCTCTCTGATTTCAGATTATTATATTTTATCTAACTTCTTTACTGGAAGCCTTGGTATCGCTACCTGGAATCTGCCTAAAACAAGCAAAGATGGGCTGGAGGAGTTGTATTTGATGCAGAGTTATTCTGCTAAAGAAATGATGTTAAGGAAGCAAACAACTGGTCATCACCCATCCATGTTGTATATTATCTACATGCCTTTCCAGTTCTATCCTCTTCCTTGTTTTTTGTGCCAAAGATCGATCTGAATAGGCTACACCCTGCCACACAAATTGGGGCATCGTCTAGCAGTGCTGGCATTAACTAGAGCCTTATTACAAAAGCAAATTACCCAGCCTTACCCTTGACCTACTGAGCTAGAATTTATGGTTTAATAAGATTCCCCGATGACTCTTACACGCGTTTAACTTTGTGACGCATTGGCTTGCATCAACAGACGCTCTTATCTTCTGGAGTATTCCAGCAGGATGGAGGGACGGAAGAAAGTTAGATCAGGTTTATTCTGCAGGGTCTCTCACCATTAATTTGACTGGAGTTGACTAGGATCCTTAACTGAAGGTCACTAGTTTTTTAATACTAGTCTGATATATGTATCTCTGTCCAACATCTCCCTCCAGTCATCCCAGTGGGTCAGCAATGGTGAAGCCTAACCATGGCTATTCTGTATTAAAGCATTATCCCTTGTGGTTTCTTCACATCTACTCATTTAGAAATAATCCTTTTGTAAATAAACCTTCCTTGAATTATCCCACGTTCCACTGTTTCTCAATGGACTCCAATGGATACACCACTGGTACACGGAAATCATGAGAGATCTCTCTCAACCATTGCGTACCATGTTTATAACCACTCTTACACTCCAAAAGGTAACATTTGAGTAAAAATATGAGTGGCTGTTGCTCATAACTCTACCATTAGTTGCTTACTTAATTTCTAGGGAATTTTTTAAAGATCTAGATCACACATCTACTCTCTTCTAGCAATTATCTGCTCAAGAAGCACAGAGAATTCACAAGGATAAGGTAGATAAAAAGATAAGTGTGCTGGCTATACTGAAGTCAGAGAGTAACTGAATTAAGGGTAAACTGGCAAACAAAAATATATGAGGTAAATAGAAACACAAGATGAACTGAATGCTACACATTGCTTTGGCATAATTTATATATGAGATCAGTATGAATAGTGTTAAATAGAGCTGTATATATTAGCCGTTTCCATAATTCTCTATCAATATTCCATTGAACCATATATATTTATTTCTAAGGAAATAACCTAAGAAATTTAAAACTCTGTGCTAATTATTTGCTTAATTTGTTCACCTATTTTTACCTTATAATTTTTTTATCGTATTAGAGCATATTTTCTTCCTATACAGGCTCCAGAAGTGGGCAGTGTCATTTATTGCCTGTATATCTAAAGCACACTCTATGCCTACTGTTTTTTAAACCCCAAAATATCCACTCAACATGGGATTCTTTTCCTCCTTTCCACAGTTGTTAAAAATGGAGAAGCACTAAGCAGATTGCCCAAGGTCATGCATATGTTAGTTCAAAATGTTCATTCATTTGACTCTGATATGTTAGTCCTAGCATCTATACCACCACTCACTATGAATAACACCATTCCATATATTAAATCAGAACCCTCACGTGTATATCCCAGAAAACCACAATAGATGGGGAGAGTGCATCCTATCCTCATTTATTTTTTAATGCAAAGCATATAATAAAATACTTAAGTGGTCAAGAAGATCTTACTTTAAGTATGTTTTACTTTAATATAAAGTAGAACTGGATTCATTAACTTAAAATTGAATAAAGATATTGATTATTTACTGAGAGTGCCAAGTTTAATTCTATGTCTTGAAGGCTCTTAATACTTTATTTTAAAGATGTGAAAAGATGAATAAAAAAGGTGTAGCACAAGCCAACTGCTATATGAGATTCAAATCATCATGTCATCTTTTTAGTAAAAACCATCTTTGGCTGAATTCCTTTCTAATGGAAAGTTCAGGAGAGTTGATAAACTTTTTTTTTTCTTAATGCATGCCTTATAAATGAAGAATTTCTAACCTCTCTGAGATCTAGATAAAAATCAATCTAGAAATTTGTCACTTTAATACCATTTGGATTGAAAAAGAAATGCCATCTGAAGAATATTTTAAACAAAGAAAAATCAAGCATCAACACTGAAAAGCAATAGTCCATGATTTAGAATACAAATGATGTAATTGTGAAGAGAAAAATATTCTATGCAATGCACCCCAAACCTAATACCATGCTGTTCTGCCATATATGAAGGTTCTGCTCTTCCTAAAATTGTAAAACTTAATTGTGTGATTTCACTCTGTGCACAGCAGGGCCGCCATATGCTCTAGAAAACTACATGCAAGGGAAGCAGCTTGTTGCAAAAGTGGGTGAAAATGCCCTGAAATAATTCTGAACAAGATAAAAATGTCTCTAACATAGGACCATTTCTTCATACTCCAAAAGACAGAGGAGTTCACTTTGGCACCAACTTTGAGCACAAATAGAAAGTCTATCCCCTTCAAAATATTGTAATGAGGGAGAAGATTTAAAAGTCACAAACATCTTGGGGTGCCTGGGTGGCTCAGTTGGTTGAGTGTCTGACTTTGGCTCAGGTCATGGTCTCCCAGTTTGTGGGCTCAAGTCCCATGTCAGGCTCTGTGCTGACAGCTCAGAGCCTGGAGCCTGCTTAGGATTCTGTCTCCCTCTCTCTCTGCCCCTCCCCCACTCACCCCACTCACTCTCTGTCTCTCTCTCTCTCTTCCTCAAGAATAAACATTAATTTTTTTTTTAAGTCACAACCATCAAATTTACTGTGACCACCATTCACAGGTAAAATAATGAACTCTGGTAACCATTTGGGGAAATCAGTTACACACAAACCATTTTCATCTTCAGTCTTTAAAGTTAAGCTTTTCTTTTTAACTAGTGTAGGCCATATCATCTACCTTCGTTTGCACATTCTATAAAAGTGAGAAATAGTATGTTATAAATAATAATCTACCAAGATATGTGATTAACGATTACTGGTGAGCATAACAATGGGGTTGAAACCTGAAAAAAAATAGCATTTCTGAAGACCATTGTTTTGAGGTGATAGTTCCAATTAACATGGAAAGAAAAATGCCTCCTAAGATATGCTCAAAGGAATATAAAAACACAGGGTCATCAGAAAATCTTACAATCTCTGCAAAGGAATAACTCAAGATCATGGCTTGAGGAGTAGCATTGGATAAAAATGTTAAAATGGTTACTTGCAAATTTGTCATTTGTGGAAAACAAAAATTTTCATTGTTTCATATTGTCATAAAGGTCCTCAGGCATTCAGGGTATTTTTATCTAACACCTTTTTAAAATACATAAACCTGTTATCAAGTAAATTCTAACATTTTGTTTTTTCTCTTCTTTCTCTCTAAGAGCAACTTAAAATATAAAATAATTAGAAATATAAAAATATATTTACTGGTATGAATGACATAGTTTTGACACTTTTACAAATGTAATGAAATGTGGTGATGGAATAGAAAATGAGGGTGATAATCAATAAATAATTATGTATTTAAATAATAGATTGGTACATTTCTAGACATGGATTTTTAAATTGCTACCAACATCAATACTGAAAAAAACTTTCCACAAAATAATATAATTAGGAAAAATTCAAGAGAACAATGAAAAAAATGACAAGATATTGATAAAGCATGCAATAGTCAATATTTATATGTAGTACACTAACCTAAATGTTAGTAATTCCCTATATGTTAAACATGTACACCTACTTGACCAATATCAAAGTACTTCCATAAAAAAAAAAACCAATAATGAATATAATACATGAAAGCGTCTTACAAGGATCATATGTAACCAGATAATTTTTAAAAAGTTATAAACTCTCTGTTCTGTTATTATTTATGTTAAACATTCATGGAAATCAATACATCACTTAGTTTCATGAAGGACCTGGGAATTCAAGCGGAAATGCAATTTTGCCATTTATTAAAATAGAAGAATGCTTAATTATTCAGTATTCACTCATGACAATTTTTGATTTGGTAATCAAATTTTATATCCTTCTTTTCATTGTTTGGCTTCCATCTATCAGTCTTTCAGAGATGAAAAATGGTAAGTAAAGGGAAACTAAACTTTATCTTTTTTCTGTTATTAATAACGCATTTTAAAATATCTTGTCAAGGTATAAAATTTAGGACAAAAATTAAAAGTAATAAATGAGTTAAACTTTTTTTTTTTAATTTTTTTTTCAACGTTTATTTATTTTTGGGAGAGAGAGAGACAGAGCATGAACGGGGGAGGGGCAGAGAGAGAGAGGGAGACACAGAATCGGAAATAGGCTCCAGGCTCCGAGCCATCAGCCCAGAGCCTGACGCGGGGCTCGAACTCACAGACCGCGAGATTGTGACCTGGCTGAAGTCGGACGCTTAACCAACTGCGCCACCCAGGCACCCCATAAATGAGTTAAACTTTGACATGGAAATGCTTTCATCATTTATCCATACGTTTATTGATCTTTCCAGTGAAATCATAGCTAATATGATCGGCTCAGTCATTGTAAGAATTGACAGAGTTAATGATTGTCATCAAGTTGATCCAGAAAACCCATCTGCCCTAAAATATTCTCTCCACTCATGAATTTCCCCCCATTAAAGGCATTCTTACAGCATTAAAATTGGGCTTTTCCTATATCATCTGAGATAGCTTATCGATGTTGGAAACATGTCAAGTGGAGAAGATATCTTGAAGAGTGGACAGAGAGCAGGTACTGATTGGTATGTGTTGCTCTCTCCATCTTAATCATCCTCATGTAAATCCTTGCTACTCAGTGCATCATCATAACCTGTAGTCCCGTTAGAAGTGCAGAATCTCAGATCCCACCCAATCCCACCAAATCACAATCTGCACTTGAACAAGACTGCCAGGTGATTTGTATTCACAGGGAAGTTTGAGAACCATAGTCTACAACTTAGTCTCCCAGTCTCTATCAACTGTTATTTGCAACTTTGCATACATTACTAATCTATCTGCCTGCTCCTGTTTAATTTTTTAAAATTTCTTATTGAAATAACATCTGAAAGAAACACACATTAGATAATATCACTGCTAAAGACCCTGCTAAAGACCACCAACGGCTCCTGTCTCATTTCTATTAATATAAAATTCTCTATCTGGGCCCTGAGCCTACATGATCTGTGGTTTCCACCAATTTCCCACCTCATTTCCATCCCTCTCCTCCTTGTCCACTGAACAGCAGCACACTGGGCTTTCCTTTTCTCAAGTAAAATTCAAACTCCTTCTGGCTATTTTCTTTATCTGATATGCTCTCTATTCCATCTTAGCATAGCTGCCTTCTTCCATGTTTAGGTCTCAGTTTAAATTTTACCTCCTCAAAGAGGCCTTCCTGTCCTTCCAAACAAAGGTAGTCACCCATATATCACACAGTCTGTTTTAATATTCAGCACAGTCCTTGCTACCATCAGGTTTTTGTTTATTTGCTTGTTCTCTTTTTCTTCTTACTTGAATAGAAACTCAATGAAGCACGGTCTACTCAGTTCTGTTCAATGTTGTTTACTCAAGAACTGGAAGAAAGTCTGATGTGTAAGTAACCTAGTAAACATTTGTTGAAGAAAGAAACACATAAGGAAGGGAAGGGAAGGGAAGGGAAGGGAAGGGAAGGGAAGGGAAGGGAAGGGAAGGAGGAAGATTGGCAGGGGAGGGGAGGGAGGAAGGTTAGTTGGTTTGCTGTTAAAGAAAAGAAGTGAGAAAAGAAATAGATTGGAAGAAAGAAAGGAAAGGAAAAATAAAGACAGAAAGAAAATACAAAAAGGAAGGAGAGGAGAGGAGAGGAGAGGAGAGGAGAGGAGAGGAGAAAAAAAGGAAACAAAAAGAAAAAAGAAAATGAGATGCTGAAGAAAGTAACCCTGTCATCTTAAACACAGACTAAAAAGCTAGAATTAGATCCTCAAGTGGAGAGGTTTTAGAATTCAAGGCATATAGGTAGGCATTGAGCTCTGGGAGAAATGTACATGTGGCCGATCCCTTATCTATTGAAATAAGGGGAGAGCCAATCTCCAAATTCCTTGTTATGAGTGCTTGCTACATCTATGCTTATTTTAACATTGGCTATACCGTCAGATAACGAGAAGGATAAGTCCATTTCAACTCAAACATCAAGAGGAAATAGAAGATGATGATAAATACATTTAAATAATATATATCTGGATAGCTATAGACAGGATTAGAAGGGACAGTAAGAATCATATTATCAATATACTCTTTGATGCTTAAATGTTTACTAAGTACCTAATTTGTCCATCAAGTATTCTTGAATATAGGGGCGCCTGGGTGGCTCAGTTGGTTGTGCGACCGACTTCAGCTCAGGTCATGATCTCACAGTTCATGAGTTCGAGCTCCGTGTCGGGCTCTGTCCTGACAGCTCAGAGCCTGAAGCCTACTTCAGATTCTGTGTCTCCCCTCTCTCTACCCCTCCCCTGCTCATGCTCTGTGTCTGTCTGTCTCTAAATAATAAATAAATACTTAAAAATTTTAAAAAGTATTCCTGAATATTTTATTAGTGATTTGGTAATTTACTGCTTCCTGAAGCACACAATCTATATTTGAACAAAACTCAATGTTGGAAGTCTTCTTTATAATAAACTATTGTGGATCTCCCTACGGTTCCATACACCAAGTTCTACAATCTATGAGCAAATTTGATCTCTCTTACATTTAACAACACATCACACTTTGGAAGACAACTATAAGTCAAACACACTCACCTATCATCCTCATCCTGTAGCAATTCTCTGAGACAGGACAGAGAATTTTTCTCTGCAGTTTTATCCTTACAATTTTTCCTTTAAAATAAACACCATATTATACTTCTTTTGAATTTATCACATGCTTAACAAAGAGATAATATGTTCAATAAAACCCTGTTATTTGACGGACCTGTATCAGTATCCATAAAGATCTAAGAACCCATCTATAAATTAATGTCTTCAATGGCTATTGTTTATGAAGATTACAAAATTGTTTTATATTTGCAAATCTATACTAAGACTATTAATAGAAAATCTGAAAACAGTATTAGTTGCTTGCAAGCTGTTGAAAATACTCAAAATTCTATGTGTGGCCAAATACCTATTAATGGAAGGCACATAGTAGGCACTCAAGAACTACTACTTTAATACAATAAAGTTTTTGTCATAGTACAGTTTGGGGTTTTTTTTTGAACAATGTTGTTACATATCACAAAATTTGATATCTGAAATAAACTAGAAATTTCAGTTTTTCTTATAGTCTGTTTTCCCTTTTTTGTTAAGCAATGTAAATCTGAGATAAGCTACCTTGAAAAAAGTAATAATGCTTTTGTTTAGATTAAAACTGCTGACCTAAAATTAAGTTTTATGCTGAATTAATCGTTCTTACCTTAAAGGTGAAAATAATTAAAAAAAAAAGTGTTCAGGTCAAAAACTTATGATTAAAACAGGCTTT
The DNA here is from genome assembly GCF_022837055.1 of Prionailurus viverrinus. NCBI lineage: Eukaryota > Metazoa > Chordata > Mammalia > Carnivora > Felidae > Prionailurus > Prionailurus viverrinus. The sequence continues at coordinate 58,002,081 of NC_062578.1, forward strand.
CTTTTAGGCGGCTGTTATGAAGGGGGGGAGTCTACATCATATTCAATTTTAGTTAAACATAATTTCATATTACTTTATAAACCAAACTAGAGCTCTGTTTGATCCTATTGACATGATTAAACATACGATCAAACATACTTTGGAAGAACTGGCTACACTATGTCAACATAAACAGCAGCAATGGCTATAAAATGCTCATAACACATTTGACTCAACAACATGTTATAATCATCTAAGTTAATATTCCACTAGGAAGAACAATAAAAGAGAGCCTATAATTATATACATATATATGGTAACTCTTCCAGAAGAAAATAACTACATTTTATACTTGAAAACAACTACCAAGGCTGATCATTAACAGCTGGCAAAACTTGCCTATGCATTTTAAAAAACAAAGAAATACTCTCCAATATCAATATAAAAGAAAAAATATTAAATTAAATCATGTGAAACAAAACACATTTTAACGATTATTTTTAAGTGGTGTGACTATAAACTTCTTGAGGAAGAAAAACCAAGTGTGCTTATCATCTCTATTACTTTAACCTTAATATCATCTAATACAAAGCTGTGCATACATTAGGCCCTTATAAATATTAAATAAATGAAAGAATGAATGAATACTACCCTAGCAACATGAACTAGCTTTTCATACATCCTCTTGAAGACCACAATTTTCTCTACAAAATATTGATGTTGTATTATATGAATCTGAAATATCCCAGATAATTCTAGAATATATAATTCTAGAAGTACAGGATACTCTCCTTGCTACTGTTTTAATTATATTATCACATAGGTCCTGCTACTTTAAGTCAATTTTGAGTTGAAATCTCCTAGGGCTATATAATTTAACTATAGGGTTTAAGGATTATTGTAAAAGGTGCTTTAAGTAAATATTAATAAATAATTTCAAAAGAGCTCATACTTAAGGCAAAAATATTCTGGTGAGATTTAAAATATCACTAGATATTATTAGATTATCGACTTTTAAACATCTAGACATTTTTAAACTAAAATTATCAATTGTTTTTAGATTATTCCTATGAATGTAAACCCCCATCAAGTATAGTTGAATACTTCCTTTATTTTGGTATAGATTCATGATATTTCTACTTAGCACAAGTATCTATGAAAAGCATTTTCAATGCATCTTTGTGATATAAACACAATTGATTAGTTTGAAACTTTTATTCCTATTTCAAGAACTAGTTCAAATATCCCCTGTGCAGGCTTCCTTGACTTTCTACATTCAGAGGTAGTTATTTTCACTGCTTCATAGAATATCAAAAATATTGTTCTGATAGTGTTTCTCACCAAAATTTGTACAAGTTACAAACCCGTAATTATTATTTTTTAAAGTTATATAGACTACCTGATGGTATAGTCTGCATCCTTCATTGTTATACCCTTACTATCCAGTCCAATGTCATGCACATAGCAAGAGTTAAAACATAGTTGGTGAATAATAATAAAAATAACAGCAATTTGTATGTGTTGAACATACCTCAGCAACTGTGCTAAATTTTTTCACAAAGCTACCTATGATGCAGGTATTCTCCATTACTAAGAAGTTGAGCTTGGAGAGTTGAGGTTATTACTCAAGGCAAGATAAGATAGCTAACAAGGGGCAAGTGTCCACTCATTCTCATTGTCTGACCTCAGAACTAACTAGCGATGGTGGGCAGTTTGGCTTTACCTCTTCACTGGGAGAAAATACCTTAGTTTATTTTAGCATTTCCATCCAATACCATGTTTAATCTTCACAAAAACCCTAATGTAATACTATCATACTCTTTTACAAATATATGGAAATTGAGCTCAGATAGTTCATGTGACCTGCACAGGGTCTCACACATAGTAGGTGGCAAAAGTGGACTAAAATCCAGTCAGTTAAAACTCAATTCTCCGTCTCAGAACTATTGGATGCTAATACTACAGGAAACTGTAGTATTAATAACAGTTTCAAGATGATCTAAACCAACATTGTTTATTAGTATTCTGTTTTTTACTTTTTATTTCAGTGTCAAGAGACTCTTTTTAAACAGAGAAAATTGGAAAGTATTTTCTTTTACTGAGAACAAGTAGAAAGTTAAAAAAAATTAAGAACATAATTGAAATTAAATTACTGATATTTTAACTATAGTGTAATAGGAAAACTAATTGGAATAGTACTGTATCGAGAATTGAAAATATCTTTGATAAACTTTCTAAGTTTGTATCTAATTATTCATTAATTGTTCATGTTACTTATAATAAAGTAACTAGCTATGCTGATTTATCATAAGTTAATATATAGATTTTGAGGCCACACACAAATGTACTAAGTACCAAATACTATGTGCAATTTCAATGTCCATGCCTTCTTTGCATTTATAGTGATATTGATGCAAACTGTACATATTTTAATTGCCTCAGATTATTGAAAATAGATAACTTAGGAGCTACTAATCATCAAAAGATATCATAAAGGGGTGCCTGGGTTGCTCAGTTGACTAAGCATCTGGCTCTTGATTTCAGGTCAGGTCATGATCTCACGGTTAGTGGGATTGAGCCCTGCATTGAGCTCTGCACTGACAGGGCTTAGCCGGCTTGGGATTCATCCTCTCTCTCTCTCTCTCTCTACCCTCACCTCCTCCAGTGCTCTCTCTCTCTCTCTCAAAATAAGTACATAAACATTTTTAAGAAGACATAAAATGAAAATGTAATTGTGAAGAAAGAAAAATTATGAAAAATATTAAATTATCATATAGCATAAACTAGTATGGACTGTATACTCAAAGGAACCTATGCTATCACAAGCTATCATATATAGGATTTAAATGGTAATAACTTTCAGCAAAATAATATCCATGGTATAACATTAACATTTATTCATGTGATATTTGTTGACTTTATAGCTTTCTTGTGTTTAACTGTAAAATTCTTTTGTTTTTATAATTGGATAAGGTCTATAAACAAGGCATTTACACCTAGTTTCATGTTGTGAAATTTGAAGTGGTATAAAAGCAATTTATTGTTTGAATTCATGAGAATATCATTGCCTTTTAGGAATTAAAAACACTAGTATTTTTAGAACTATGACAAAATGAAGTAGTTATCTTTATTTTAATACTAAAATGTATAGATATATGAATATATTGTAAAACATAGTTTTAAGTTTTCTAAAAAATTTAGGCAAATGCTTTAGCTGGTCAGATTTTAAATAGTCATTAATTTAGCAAATAGTATTTACATTCATCTATGGTTCAGAAGCTGCTCTAGGCACTGGGAATTTAGCATGAACCAGATCCACTCACTCCTTACTTCACAGAGGTAAATTTTACAGGACAAGTCATAGGGCTGGTGATTACCAATACAAGAAAAGTACAGAGTACAATGCTGAGTTATAACAGAAAAAAAATCCTAACTTTCTTGGAGGTGACAATTTAAGTTAAAATTTCTAAAGGGAATTAGAATGATCTGGTTCCAAGAATGAAAGGAACGGTTCATCAAAGTGGCTTCAAGTAGAAAAGAACATGGTGTGTTTGACACTAACAGAATTTCTGTTTGGCTAAAAAAAAAAAAATAGAGTAACTGTGAGAGTCACACAGGATGGATATGGAGATAGAGGCAAAAGCCAGACCATGAAATTTTCTGTAGGACACCACCAAACCTTGGTTTTATTACTAAGGTTGTTGAGGAGGTTTTAAAGGGTAATTCTGACTACACTGCAGAGAATGGAATAGAAGAATGAAACCTAACTTGTTTTCTCTAACATATCTAGGAAAATTAAGGATTTAGTTTTGCATTATGTTTACAGACTCATTTAAAATGTCAACGAAATGACTCACTGTCTGCATAAACCCCATAACTACTCGAGTACTTGAATCGCTATGAGCTTTACAAAACTTTCCTTCTACTACCTCATGGGTTTCTCTGTATCTTCCACTCTATGCCAGTCTCTTGAAGGAAAGGGTCGTAGCTTATATATCATTCCTTCCTAGAACAGAGCATGGTACTCAGTAGGCATTCCAGGGATGTCTGGTGAGGCAGAATTATTTTTAATGAAGGAATAATGCTTTGGGGCACCTGGGAGGCACAGTTGGTTGAATGTCTGACTCTTGATTTCAGCTCAGGTCATTATCTCACGGTTATGAGACTGAGCCCTGCGGGCTCTGTGCTGAGGGTGGAGCCTGCTTAAGATTCTCTCTCTCTTCCTCTGCCCCTCTCCTCCTTGTTATCTATCTATCTATCTATCTATCTATCTATCTATCTATCTATCTAAAAAGAATACTGCTTTGATGTTAGCCAATTCCAATCTGGAAATTTGTCCCTGCTAAGAGTTAGGTTTTTGAAGTCTATTTTACATCTGTAAAGTAGCTAAATATTGAGGGTTTTCAAAAATATCGATAGGCATAGGGTGATAGTTCTCTTTTATTTCTAATATTTACATTTTTTAACCCAAAATGTTAAAAAGCTTGAGTCTCAAATGTAACTAGCTATCTGAAATCGCTAAAACACTAGATTATTGAGGAAGAGTCAGAAGGACTAATTCTAATTAAAATAGAGATTTGATAAACATATAATAATTTAAGTGACTGAAATAAATGATAAGTGTAACACTCAGAATGTTTTCCATACACATGATTTAAACAAAAATAACTGACGAATATTTAATTCCAAAGTAGATGGCACTACTCAATGGCTACTACTTACAGAAACACTATTTCTGAAAGAATATGGGAAAGGATGAAACATGTATTAGCTCTAAAATCATTATTGTCTAAAAGAGAATTTGAGCACTGATTTGGAATTTACCAAGGAAGTAATATGCTTAATTAAAATTTACTTGAATGTAGCTCAGAAGTTTAGATTGAGTAATTTTCAAATCACTTTATTGAATTTAATAACTGACTACTCTTTATTCTCATTTCAATCTGAATTATTTTTCCCAGTTCTCTAAAATACTAATTTGTAACCTGAGCTTCTCGCATCACTTGATGGCAACTTTGGCTAAAGTAGTATTTGTTTATTAGTTGATTTATATAACAAACTTATGCGTGAGAATTACCCATCTTTCATTCAATAGGTGGTAAAATGATCAGAGTAGTTTGTCAATTCTAGCTCGTGAAATTTTCCACAGAGAGTGAAAAAACTAAATGGAAGGGTTTTTACCTTAATATTTTAATAATATTTACACTTTTTTATTTCCTGCTACTAAGAAAAAGTATCTATTTGATAAAACAAATTATCAATTTTATCATGACTCTTACATTCTTCACTGGGGAAATACTCATGGTAAGGAAGTGAATCGAGAAGCAAGGTGATACTGATTTAATACTTTACAGGAGACTACTACGTGTTAAGAATTCAGTTTATGATGCTTACTAAGGAGAATAAAAGTACATTCAGTATGAATTTTGATGGAAATGAGCTTTTGAAATATTTCTATATGATTTTCAATCAGCTATATAAGATGTCTTGATTTTTGTTCTTAGTGTATATTAAGCACAGAATGCTTTCCATTACTTATATCATGTTCTGTATAAACCATGCCTACCCACACTACATCAAAACCAGTTTGGAGAATATATGATGATGAGTTGGAAATAGAGTTGGAGTAGGTATTTTGTACTTGAAACATGTTCAATTAATTAATATTTCCACTGATGCATATATTGATATAAATGAAATCCCTTTACTTTTTGACACTACATTGATTTTTTTCCACAAACTGCTCGGTGAAACTTGCTACCAAGAAACAGAAAAATATGCTTGCTATGCTTCGTAATTTTGTAAAAGGTAGGCTTATAGTAATCAACTAGAAAATTACCAATATATGATTTGGCTTTGTGGCAATTTTTTTCTACAAAAGATTAGAAAGCAAAAGGATATTTAAATATAGAGCCATAATCTCAATGAATAGCTGTTACCTTTTCAAAATGAGAAATCTCAATACAATCATATAGATCAGGCTATAGTTACTTTAGAAATAAAAGAGCCAGCTATAAAAAATAATCACCAGACAGAATGTTTCCATTTTGCCCAAATTATCTATTGTCTTAATTGTTAATTAGCATCTGTGTAACATTAAGATTTCATGCAAATGCTGAAAATTACGACATAGGACAAATCATCAATGTGTAAATATGTACACTTATTGATAGAAACTGGCTACTTTATTTTCAAGTAATCTCAACATCATACCTGGCACATAATATGCAATAGATATTTAGTACTTGTTTTTATTATCCTTTTTATGCATTCTTTCCTTTCTACATTTACCCCCACCCCCGCCCAGTATTTGCATTTCCCTCTGATTTGTATTTTTTAATTTCTGTGTTTTCAAATTATTCAGGGTTTGGCTATAACAATCTATATTTTGCAGCTAAGCTTTTTCCTTTGGCTTCCTACATCTTGGCTCTCTTTCAGCTCATTCTCCAATTCGAATCGTTACCAAAATATAGCTTTGGCTGTAACTAAACGGGCACAAGTAAAATAACATCCAATACCTCTATGAGTAACAACTGCAAGCTCTTTAGTTCTTTCTATCTGTTCAGCATTTCGTGGTCTTCTCCTTGTACTTTGTGTATCTGCTTGATGAGGAGAGAGCCCGTCCTTGGATGTGTTGGGGTCCAGACCTGAATTTCTGAGACTCGAAACTTGCACTCGCTGTTCCTCAGAAAGTCTATGGATGGTGACAGCTGTAACACTGGATACAGTAACATCTGCAGGTGTGCTAGCAACAGCAATAGCACCAGTGGTAGTCCTGTTATGCTCCTCTAACTCACCAGTGGAGGTAGTGTGGGTCAATGTAGAAGAACCTGTGGGACACAGTAGCACTAGATGCTAACTTTTTCTTTTAAATTGTGTTTATTTTTTTCTGATAAGTTTAATAAATTATATTCCCTTCTATTACCTTAAGGATAACCAACATGAAGAGGCAAAACACAAACACGCCCCTAAAATGTGAAGTAACCAGATCCAATGATTGCTTCGTATCAATCAACCTCTGAATAGGTATCACACACAAATATACCACATTTTCACTGTGACACGTTAGGGGAGAAAAGGTGAAATAGTAAACCCTTCATGGAGTCCTGAACCAATCTTTGTTCTTTATCTACAGATGAATATTAGCAACAAATGCCTGGCAAGTGACAAATTTTGACAGAATGGGTAACCGTGTAACCACACTTTTCTCAAAAGTATGCTTTGAAGAGTCTGTGCCATATCTGTTCATAATTTCTGGGAAAAACATCAAAAATTTCTATTTTAAGATAAGCAAGTGAAGGAGAATTTAAAATCAAAGCCAAAATTAAAACAAAATGATTAAAAAAATAAAACCCTGAATAACTATTCTATGCAGATGTCTATCTTAACCTCACTTGCCAGAAAGCAGCCAACATGATAAAATATTCAACACCGTGAGCTATATATGCATTAGGCTCCGGTGGGTTGTTTTTGGAAGTTGGGTAATATACTTCACTATTTTAAAGTAAAATTTGAGATTAACCAATTCTCAGTTAGTTAAAATTAATCACTATATTTAGAAATGATTGAGAATTAACTAATAGCATGGAACTTTTACGCATACGAAAGTAGCTTTAATAAATGGTTAAGAATTCCCAAATATCTCATAAGTGTTTCACAGTATATATTTCTCTACATTCTTAACTTTATTAAGGTTTCACTGTAATTTAAAAATAGATTTTTAAAGGAGCTGAATTAGGGTTTTCTTTTTCTCTCGCTTAAACCTTTTTAAAAGCTTGTCTGTGGTAGTACATAATTCTTACATAATGAAAGAAAGTAGTTTGTCTTTCTTATAATAGAAGTATGAAACTGAAGATATATTTAAAAGGCTCTTGACATCTAAAATGCTTAACAAGAAAAAAAATACTGAGTGTTGGAAGTACAGCTACTAATTAGGAATAATCGTCAGGTCCTGGTTAGAAAACTTCTGAGTATTTTTTAAAGCCAATGAGTGGTATATTTTCATATCCTTGCCTTCTCAATAAACTGCATCTCAAACTTCTGTCCACAGTGTATAATTAGATATTGTAGACAAAAATACATAGGAATAGTTGAACCATTCTGCAAGAGGAAAATAGCTTTATCCCATAATGTCATTTGAGTATGCTCTGCCTTCTTTTTCTTTTTCTTTTTTCCCTCTTGTGTTATAGGCAGGTGAGTGGTAAGATTAGTAATTCTGATTTCTGCTTTCAGCCAAAAAAGGACGTCAAACACGGGGGTCCTCTCATTCATAAGCAGCAAAGGGAAACATGTCTGCTACAGGTTCTGCCAGCCTACATTGTCATTAAAATTGAAGCTTGGTTTAATTTGGTTTGGAAACTCAAATGATGGTTGTATTTTCAGGGAGCCAAGGGTAAATGAGGTATGGCAATTATCAGATAATTTTAAAGGCCTTTAATATATTCTAAAGCATCAGTCAGAAAGAAGCTGCTACTGAATATTTATCCAAGTTATAGTGTGAAGATTACAATCTCCCTAAATTCATGTTGGTTATGCAAATTGACCAGTAACATCTACTAAGCTAATATTTAGTAAGATTTTTCTTTAGTCACACGATTAAGCAATAACTACGTTTACAATACTAACATTTAGTAATTAACCTCATGATAAAGCAGACATTTGAAGGGCCCATGTGCTTACTCTAAAAACAATGACCTGATCATATTATTCACCTAGGGAGTTTAACTGTATCTTCTACTTTAGAAAGGAAGTAGAAAATCAGGGTGGATAAAAAACTAACACTTTAAAACTTTTCATAACTGTATCATAATTTCCCAGCTTTCAGTTTTAGTTTAAAGAGGAAACTATTTAATTGTAAACATTTGCTGCAAAATGCAATCTAAAAGCATGAAAAATATTAGAATGTGTATGTACTCTATCTCAAATCTCAATGTTCTGACCTTATTCCAAGGAGTAAACTGAGGAGCTATTATATTCTATCATTGAAGTTATTACAATTGATCCCAAATAATCTCATGTGTTTGGGTCAATAACTCTGGGATAATTCTTAACAATGTATCTAAGTTCCTTCCATAACTAATCCTCAAGATTTATAGACCAGTTCCCGACACTGATTTTCTTGAAGACACCAGAGGATAAATACAGTTCCTGACAAAATTTGAGTTAGAACTGATCTTTGTTAGCCTTTAGACCCAGGATTTGCTAACATCCCGTCTTAAAAATCTTCAGTAATAGAACTCCACTTCTGGCTAATGGTGGTAGCGATTCGGTACTATCCTCTTAACCTGAATGCAGAACTTGGTGGAATATTAGAAAAAAGCATTGAAAAACCAATTTATTTAACAACCATAGTCCAACCAGATATATACTTCAACCAGATATTTTACTAACTAGTACCTATGTTTTATGTATATTTTGTGTTCATATTCTTTCTTCCTCATACTAGAATGCAAGCTCCCTAAAGATTGAGATTTTTGTATATTCTATTCATTGCTGAATTACCTAATATCTAAAACAGTGCCTGGTACACAGTAGATGCTCAAGAAATATTCATCAAAAGAAAGAATGAATGAATCCATTTAATAATAATTCTAAAATAATATTAACAATAATAAAGAATAAATTTCACAAATGAAATATGATGATAATTGTTACCATGGCAAAGTCATAATTCAAACAGTATAATGAATGAAGAGAAATTCTAAAGGGAGGAAGAATAATAATTTTGTTTTTAACTTTCAAAGACATCATTTTGAAAAAGTGTGGAATCTGAAGATTTATTTGCATGAGTTACTTGAAGATTTGTGTCATAATTCCCAAACCTTAAAAGATACAATGTTCACATGAAATGGATTTACTTAGAATGTTCAAATTTCTGTGGAGTGAAGAATAGTTATATGTCAAAATAGCAGGAGACAGAAGTGCATCTAAATGTAGTTAAATATGTTGATATATAAAATGGAATAACCTCCATAAAGAAATAACATCAGTTTCCTCTATAAGGCAATAAAATCATCCATCACCATACAGTTATATCATATATTATATAATCATTTTATCTAAAATGTAGACCAATTTAGAATACTGGTTTTAGTACCACTTTAAATTGGCAGTGTGTGAAACACAGATTTTTAAATTGTCAAAATGCACCATTTACCATTTAACAGTTTAAAAACACTCAACATTTTTGCATACATAACTGTTTTATGAGGTAATTGCCAATGTTAGAAAAAGCCTTGGGATTCTGTATAGCAACAATCCGTTATTAAATATATTATATAGCTAACTCAATGTTAAAATATATTTTGTTTTATTTTTTAAAAATTTAAGTATGCTACACAATTAAGTAAACATGATCTTTGATAGCACAATATTAAATGCATATGTTACACAACATACAACCCCAATTAAGAAATAAAATGTACATCCAGAAAATTCATTCTTCGTTTGAAATTAAATTATGTATACAAGATGTAGTTTATCACAATTAGATTATCCTGTCATTAAATCTCTTGAGATATATTTAAAAATTAGATGTTTACAACATAAACACAGGTCTAAGGTATATTTTATTAATATTCTTTAATAAAACATTTCTCAGTATAACAAAAATAAAATGAAATGGTTTACATATATAAGCATGCTTCCCTAAATCATAACTATGTGCCATATTTGGAACTATGATAATGGAAAATGACATACGCTACACATGTAAACTGGTAAATTTATTTAACAGGAATCCTTACAATATTAAATTTGGATTACATTATGTATTATAATGAGAATTGTGTTTTTGAAGGCTTTCTTATTTCAACAACATCTTCAAGAGACTAAACATGTTTCATATAAAGCCATTTATAAGTGTGTCATTTAGAAAGTGTAACCAAAAACTCTTTCTGCAATTGAATTTTAATTTCTTTATGATTAAATTTTTAGCCTTACAGATTTTTAAAACAATTTTGCTTCATAATTATTGTCTAACTCACCACAAAATTGAAGAGCAGAATGTATTGCTAAAGATATGAGTGGATGGCCCAATATGTACACAACTACGTAAGCACATGTTAAAGATAATTGCATATTCAAAGAAGTAGCTTTTAGATATTTATGTTTGGCATGTTATTTTATATTAAAATATATATCCTGTTCCATTAATTTTAGTATTCCAGGTGAAACATTTGAATGAAAGTTTAACTAACAAAATAATTCTAAATGAATAATTTTGTGACATTACGATATATAATGAAGGAAAATGCAATAAACATTTAACATGAAAACATGCAAAAGGAAAAATATACAAAATAACATCAAAATAAAATCTAAATACAACTAATGCAACAATTCTATTTGAGCCATTATTTAGATATTCTATAATTTTAGCATATGTAATTTGATTTATGTTACATTTCTTTAATATTACTTGGACAAAACTTAAACATGTTAATAAGTGAGGCAACTCTTGCAAACTAATTGCAATATGTGCAAATGAGGCAAAACAAAGTCACTGCTTTGTGACATGCTATAATTTTCAGGAAGCATATTGCAATCAGGTATATAATTTGGGTATTTTGCATTTTAAACATTATTAATTCCAGTCTGCTAAAATCTCTAAAGCTTAGTATTTTACAGTACAAATTAGTGGATGTGCTTGTACTATGAATATTCAACTGAGAGAAGAAATGGGTAAACTGAAATGGAAAGTAGCCTTTAAACTGTAAAAGAAATATAAATGATCTACCTTTGGTTAACTGTTACCTAATATAAAATGATCTTTCTGACTAGGAGAATTTTAAGTGAAACAATCCTGGAAAAAAATAGTTTGTAACTTAGTTTTAAAGAGTTGGTCTCGATTATAGTTTTAATCTTAAATTAAAATGTTGTATTTGTGCTAAAACTACATAGGATTATGATCTAAAAATAGCTAAATAAATGAAAATAAGATATTCCTGATTATAAGACACAGCTCTAAGTAAAAAACATTCTACCAATTAAACTATGACATAACAATGCAAAAACTCTGTCACCTACATCCAGATTGCTGAGATGTTAAAATGTGAAAAGATATTGATCATGATAGAGTTAAAAAGAAATCAGTAATTCTAGACACAGATTTTCTATGATCACAAATTAATTAAATAAATTAGGTGTGTATTAATTTACAGATAGAACTGAGAGTTCAAATATAATTTATCTTTCTGAGTTGATTGATTAATGAATATGTTTCTATTTATGTTATATATTTCTATTCAAGTTTCTAGGCATTAAATAAGGAAATCAACATTAAATTTTGCAAATGGGTTTGTTACTGTTTATCAGGTACAAGTGATCAGACTGATTTAATATGCGAAGTGACTAAATAAACATTTAGAGTCTAAGCTGAAACTGATGATACATCTACTAAATTCACACTTACTGAGAGTAAATTAATAATTATAAAACAAATATTCAACAAGATATTTACTAATGTCAAGTTGTTTACATGCAAAATAAAAACCCCACATTCTGAATTGTTTGAAATGTTGATAAACCCATATGCCAAGCAACTATAAATACCTTTATCTAAATGAAATATAGAAAATATCAAAAGTTTTAGAAAGTATATGGAGAGTACTATATAGGTCCACCATGACAAAACTATATATAAAAACATATATATGATAAATATATATTTATAACATATATATTATAAATGTCTGAATGTTATAGTAAATATCATCACAGTTTTACTATAAAAATGTGAGAAAATAGACATCTCATTATTAGTACTAAAAGAGCATACTAGGGAAAAAACCTTTTTTAAATAGACAGTTGGAAGACCTGTAAAGAAACTCTCTCCCTCTTAAAGGACCAATTCTTGTTTGTACCTAGTTGATTAAAGTTGCAGAATCAGATGTTCTCATCATTTATTCCTTTTCAAATATTTTGGAAGGCTCAACTATGTGTAGCAATGGGTCCTAGGGGTAATTGTTTTAATGTGCTCAAACACACACACCACTGATAGGAATAAATACTCACAAAATACAAACTGAATCTTTAGTGTAACTAAGCATAATGTTCTTCCCTAAAATCACAATATTGACAATCAAACTTAAAGGCCTGGGTTTTGAAATAAAATTGATGGCACCCTTGTCACATTTGATAAGAATATGAGCAAAGGGTATACTGCCCTTCCACACCTTTCTAAAACCATCTCCTAGAATGTCAACTGTTAGATTTCTTTCTTGCCACAGCTCTTATCTCTCAGCTCAAGTAGAAGTATTTGTCCTTCAACAAACAAAATGTAACTGAACACAAACTTGTTTCACTTCCTTCGACACAAAAGCTTGTGGAATAGCTACCAGTTCTTCGGAAGATTTAAAGGTGTTATCAGGAAAAAGGAATACTAATATATTTAATTCCAAAGTGTTAACATCAGGAATTCCTTCACTTTCAGAGTCTTGCTGTCTCTGATAATGGATATGTATTAATAGCTTTTTGGAAGTACAAAGTGTGTCTCATATGTGTGCACCCCCCACGTCTTCTTGAATGTTTAATGAGTATGTGAGAAATGAATGAACGTGGCTAAATGTACTACTCTCTTCTTTCTAAAAATTAAATATTTTACTTTATGTTAGTATTTATTGAGGGTTAAATGTATTTTTAAGGATATAAATATAAAAAATTGAGCCTCTCCAGATGTGTTCAAACGATACAAAAAACACTCCACTATAATATAACTGCAATTTATATGGCATGTACTAGACTAGAAGGAAAAGAGAGGAAGGAACATCTAAGAACACATAAATCACCCCTTCATTCTGTGTTTTCTCAAATGCGGGTAGCATATCCCTTCTCTTCCATTCTCCAGCATCCTTTTCACTCCCCCACCCAAATAATCTTTTAATGACAGCATTATGAAGGAGAAAGGAAAGAAGTAAGAGAAAGGAACTGGTAAGGTTACTCTTTCTACCAATCATGGTTGAAAGGAAAAAATAAGAGGCTTTATTCTGACACAGCCCATCATGTCCCTGAGTCCTTCCCACCTTGACTATCTGACTGCATCCATGTTTATTGTCTATTTCCTTCTCTAGTGGTCTTCTAGTTTGCAGGGGGCAGAGGTGCTTCATTTTCCATTAATTTTAAGTGTTCTTTTTTAGAAAATTTACATAACTCTGGCTTTATTTTTTTATTTTTTATTTATATTTTTAAATATGAAATTTATTGTCAAATTGGTTTCTATACAACACCCAGTGCTCATCCCAACAGGTGCCCTCAATGCCCATCACCCACTTTCCCCTCCCTCCCACCCCCCATCAACCCTCAGTGTATTCTCAGTTTTTAAGAGTCTCTTATGGTTTGCCTCCTTCCCTCTCTGTAACTTTTTTTTTCCCTTTCCCCTCCCCCATGGTCTTCTGTTAAGTTTCTCAAGATCCACATAAGAGTGAAACATACGGTATCTAGGTATTGCTCTCTGAAGACTGTCCTCTTAGACACAAATACCTTTCTGGTTGAGAGAACACACACACCAGAATGACTGCCTAACCATTCAGTTTGAATTCGTTTATTGCAAACTTTTCTTCTCCTCAAAATAAATAATAGGGACACGTTGAGAACTAAGTTTTTGAGGAGTGTGAAGCGTGTGGTAGATCACTGAATGCTCCTGGTTGAGGGATTTATTATAAATTGATATCTGATCCCATGTGACTGTTATATGACGGGAAGTCCTGGGTTCATTACAAGCAAGTGGGGCATAAGGGAGGTGTGGGCGGGTAGGAAAGGGCTGACATTCTGAAGGAAAGACTATTACAGTATTGATTGCTGAGAGGTTGCTGAGCAACTGGTGAGTATGTGCATAAATATGCTAAAGTAGAGCAGCCTAACAAGAAAACGAAGCCAAGAAAGGTCTGATTTTCCTGCATCATACACTCTGTAAGACACTTTTTATTTTATAGCAGCTAATTAATTAGTAGCAGAAGTGATTTGCTTGAAAATGGGTGCCAATCTTGGCTTAAAAAAGTTGCATTTTGGAGGGAAAAAAAACCCTTCAGAAATAGTAAGAACCTATGGAGTTAATCTTCAAAGACTACTATTAACCAGAAAGGCACATATATTACACAGTACCTATTGGGGTTTATGTATAATTCTCTGTTAGGGTACTTAAAATAAAAATTTCTATATTGAGAGGTAAATCTTTATATTCCTTCATGTAATTGCAAGGTCCACCTTTCTTTCCTTCTCTTTCTTTCTTTACCAAAAATATATTTTATTTCAAGACACTACGCACAGACTGTCTTTTAATAACATCAATAATATAAAGATACAAATACTCTAAAAATTATAGCTGAAATTTGCATGTATACTTGGCTTCAAATATGTTTTGTACTTTAGTTTAATTATGGAAATTGATGTGCTAAAATTGAGAGATAAAATGTGGACCTGACTGAGGAGCATCTCAAAAATCATCCGCTCTAACATTGTGACAGCAGGCCAACTCTCTTTAACACTTCCTACTCTAAGAGTAGAAAGTTTGATGCACTGGGTGATACATATCAGAAGGTTAATTAGAGCTTCCTTCACTCGAATCTTGCCTGTGGAAGAGACATATAAGTTTGTGTTTTAAATACAAAGGAATCCCATCTCTTTTAGAGTAGAAGTTACTTGGAAAGACAGGAAAAACAAGAGCAAAATATGAACAAAAAAGATTCAGCAAGGGGCTTGGGGTTTTTGTAACGTTTTTATAGATATTGGGGAAAAACTTTATCTTGTATTTATTCTGGAGAAAGCAAATGTTATTTACTTAATAAAATCTTTCTTTTCCCCATCGCTTCGATGCCAAAGAAAGTGAGCATTTTTCCCTTTCCTATGTTGTAGTAGCATTTCAAATACTGACTTTAAAAGTGGATACATCATGGGGCACCTGGGTGGCTCAGTCGGTTGAGCGGCCGACTTCGACCCAGGTCATGATCTCACGGCTCGTGGGTTCAAGCCCCGTGTTGGGCTAGGTGCCTGGAGCCTGTTTCAGATTCTGTGTCTCCCTGTCTCACTCTGTCCCTAGCCCACTCGCATTCTGTCTCCCTTTCTCTCAAAAATAAATCAACATTAAAAAAAAAAAAACGGAGACATCTCATCTTCCCTTTCCCTCTTTTTTATTTCACAAACATTAATTAAATGACGACTATTCATCAAGCACAAATACACCCCCCAAACACACACACACACACACACACACAACTTTTCTCTCTTACAGAGATCCCATCCTTACCTTGCAAGTAAACTTTCATGAATTTAAAAAATCAGTGCTATGTGATATATTCAATGAAAGATACATAGAGAACGATGAAAATATAGCTGGAAAGCCCTTTGCTATGTTTCCAAAATGGAAAAGTGTGTCTAGTGGAAAAGATGTTGGAATTGAGTTTAAAGGATGAGCAGATTTTGCCAGATATTTTAGGAATAAAAGAACATCCTAGTCAGAGGTAACCATTTAAGAAAAAGGTGTGGCAGGGGAAAATGCAAGACATGCTCAGCCATTTGTAAATTATTTGATACAGCAAGAATGAAGACAGAGTAAGAGCAGATTTGATAGGTAGAGACCAATGTTTGAAGAGCCAAGAAAAGTCAACTTGAAAAGGACACCTGAAAAGATGAGGCATCACTGAAGAATATTAAGCAGGAGACTGGCACGACAGGATTGTCATTTCAGAAGCATTGTAATTGCTGTAATGTGGAGAAGATACTAGAGTTATGTGGACTAAAGGCGGGGCAACTCTTTAGCTGACCCCCATAACATGACTATGAGCACCTTGATACAGGGTTGCTAGATGGAGTAAATAAAAACATAGAACACTCCGCTGAATTTGAATGTCAGATAAACAACATCTGTCTTTTTACAAGTACTTCCTATACAACACTGGGGACAGATTTATAATAAAAATTATCCACTGAGGGCGTCTGGGTGGCTCAGTCAGTTAAGGGTCCTACTCTCGATTTTGGCTCAGGTCATGATCTCATTGTTCTACAGTTTGAGCCCTAAGTTGGGATCTGTGCTGACAGCAAGGAGCCTGCTTGGGATTCTTTCTCCCTCCCTCCTTCCCTCTCTGCCCCTCCCCTGCTTGTGAGAGTGTTCTCTTTCTTTATCTCTCTCTCTCAAAATAAGTAAATAAACTTTAAAAATAAAAAAGAAGATATTAAAAAATATATTTACTGTTTATCTGACATTCAAATTCAACCAGGAATCCTGGATATTATCTGAAAGCAATTCAGACTTACAAACTTTGAAAATTTCTGCATAGCAAGCAAGTTAAAACTATTAACAAATATTGATCCTTTTAATGTAATGTGCTTTGATTGATCCTATGAAGACTTATGAAATGCAGAGAGTAGGCATGATAACATCATAAGAACATCTAGACAAAATTCATTCAAGCATCTTTTTATGAAATGAAAACTAAAAAGAAGATAAGTTGAATGAGGTACGCTAAGACATTTTATTCCACTTGTATTTAAATTCTATATTCTTCATTTTAGTATTAAAAATAGCTAATACTCTAGCCCTTTTTCATTATAAACCGCAAGTTCTATACTTGAGGGAGAAAATAATATTGAGAAGTAAATCTATAGATGATTCATACAAAACAGTGCCAACTTTTTTATTAATGCTTCATTCCAAAGAAACCTGAATTGAAGATATTTCCAGCAAGAACTTAATGGACTTGGAATTGTATCCAAGCAATAGAAATGGTAACGAATAATGAATGAAAATATCATTCTCATATTATCAAGTAAGCCTTTTGACCTGTTAATCTTTTCCCATCCTTGTTTTTTTTTCAGATGGTAGAAAGTATAAAATGAAAGTAGAAAATTCAGTTATCTCTCTTTGTTATATATGTATACACACACATGTGTGTGTATATCTATCTATATACACACATACACACACATACATACTGATATATACAAGAGGAGATACAGACACTATATAGAGAAACCATATATACATGCATATTATATTTAATTCTATAGAAAGACACATATATACATTATATACATATATATATCTATATGCTCTGAATTCTGAAAAGGTTTCTTTGAGTAAAGATGTTCTATTTGATCAAAATCACATACATTTTAATTGGAAAACTTTATGATGAAAATGATTAATTAAAACAAAGGAAGGTTTCTTACCATTAAAGTGGTTTTAAATATCTGAAAGTTTTATATCTAACCTAATGATTTTGCTATATTACAATTACAGGTAATAATGTCAACATCCAATCATTTTTCTGAAGAATATTTTTAACTTTCATAAGGGTGATAGAAATTTGCTCTTCTCACTTGTGGGATGGTGTCTTTGTATCACCGCAAATTTCTGAGTGGAGTTGATTAAGACACTGTAAACATATTTGCATTCCAATATGTTTACCTGAAATGACTAGATAACAAAACTATTTATAAAGAGCAACAATCATTTACTGAGTACAAATTATGTTCTAGACACAGTTGTAATTAATTTATTCCATCCTCAAAAGTACCTGTAAATGGAGGACATTAAAGCTTAAAGCAGCTTCCATAATACACGGACTCACTTTGCTAGTAGGCAGAAAGCTGGGATTTGGAAGTAAATTGTGTACTCCCAAAACTACAATCCTAACTCTTGTGAAATCAGTAACCTCTGTTTAGTCTCTCCAATATAAGACAGCATGTGAACACTTGTGTCTAAATCCACATGTAAGTTATTTATTTATGTTTTGTTTTCATTATATTTCTTCCCAATCACTTTCTTCTCCAGCACATGTCTGTTTCTAGGTTCTTCTTACAATTCCCTCGCCTCAGGGCAATAAGGTTCTGTAGGCTAAAAGGGAAATTTGCTGTAATATCTCTCCATAACTTTAATTTCCTAACAGTTTAGGCCTCTTCAGGGGATTGTGTCAAATGACAGGATAGGGGGAATGACTAGGGTAAAAGTTGAGGGGCCAAGGAGAGGCAATAAAGATAACACACACATACCCTTCCTGCTGCATTGCAGGAAAGTGGAAACATCAGGAACCTGGACTCTCATCTTTGGCTAAGATACTCATCTCAGGCTTGTCATGGGAAGTTTAGAATCATTTGACTTCAAGTGAGTGAAGTGTGTGCTTGAACAATGATGACTGAGTGCCTTTCTCCTTATTGTCCATACACTGCAAAGGTCCCTTGGATTCTTGTGCAACTTGAGGGAAGAAGAATGTGCCAATGTTTCTTCCACCCACCCTCCACAGGGACCTGGACAAAATTTTTCTCCTGTTAGATACAATGGTGGCTCTCAAATTCACTCAAATTTGAAAGAACAAAGTAACATTTCTCGCCCAGGCAAGTCTGTGGATAAATTACCTCTTTCAGTGGCAAATCTAGCCAAAATGCACAGCATGCCCTAAACAGCCTGTCTCCTTGTTTTTCGTTTCAGGTTGACATATGATGTTTCTGTGTTCTTACTATTTCCTCCTCTAATATTACAGTTTTTCCCTGATAAAACCATTCTTAGTAATCTAATTTCACTTATCTTTAAGTATTATCTGCTGCTCAATTGTTAAAAGACTCACATTATCACCCCCCAAGGCTTCTTACCATGTTGCTAAACTGGATCCTCTTTTTTTTTTTTTTTTTTTTTTTTTTTTTTTTTTTTTTTTGGTTTATTTTTGGTTGTTTGCTTTAAAGCATGAACAAAGCTTCTGTAAACTTCTGGGGCTAACTTTTACCTACATGACTTCTCTAATCTTCAGAAAATTTCATGGAAGGTCTTTTTTTTTCCTGAGTCCCACATATATTGTATTATTCAGGAAAAGTAGATGGTTTTCTAGGACTTGTCCTACAGACCCAGGAATCAATTAGTTTTCAGCAACTATTCATCACTGATTCAAAGTCCTACTAACCATAGATTCTAACAACTGCCAATCATTTTCTTCTTGTAAGTTCCATGATAAACATTTTACATTTAACCTTTGTAACAATCACAGGGCATAGATTATAATTCATATAGTCAAGGGTAAATACCTTGATTAAGAGCATTCATTCATATATTCACTCATGTATTTATTCAACAAGAACTTATTGAGCACCCATTCTGCACCAGGCACTGAATGATGACAGTATGTTTCCTAAGAGAGATTACATTTAAGTGAGGGAGACAACGAATGTACCGATTAATATAATAGCTGGTGGGGAAACGCAAAGTGACATTTGAGCTAAAAACCTTAAAAATGAAAAAGTGAAACATAAAAATAAAATACCTGATAGATCTGGCTGTTTTATTCAGACTGTCAGGTTCTATAGTTTGTATTGTTAATCTTTGTGATACATTGCTTCGTACTCAGTTATGACTTGGGCACTTCACTTTATATAACTATGTTTCATGGTCTCTTGTGCTCTATATTTCTATGAAGTAACATGTATTTTAACTCAAGATAATATATTTTGATAATAAATTTTAAATATGTGAGTTCCACATGTCACCAATAAAAATTAATAACATCACTATATTTCCTCTTTTCAATATACACATATATATTAAATGCCTACTCTTCACTAGCCACTGTTATGTGGTAGGATATTACAGTGAGCAAGAAAGATGATATAAATAGAGAAACAAGAGAAACAAAAAATATGACTGTATTATGTTGGTATGTTACGCTAATGTTGCCACAAATTCTTTGCAGGCCTTTCTATCAACAGGTAGAGTCTATTTCCTCACCCTCTGGATCCAAGTTGACTTCATGACTTGCTATGACCAACAGAGTATAGCAGAAGTGATACTGTGTGAGTTCTTGAGCCTCAGTTCCAAAAGGTCTTGTCATTTCCACTTTTGCTCACTTGGGATATTTCCCTGAGACAGCCACGTAAAGAAGTATGTCTAGACTATTAGAAGACAAGGGGCACAAGGAAGGGAACTGAATTGCCCCAGCTGACAGTATTATGAGTGAGGCCATATTGGTCCAAGTATCCCAGTCAACCCTCCAGCTTAATGCAGTGACACGTGAGGGTGGAGATACATCCTGAACACCAACAAAATTATGAAAAGTAATAAAGCATTATTGTTTTAAGCCTATAAGACTTAGGGTAGATTTTTCAAGACATGGTTAACTGACACAATAAGTGAAATACAGAGTTTTACAGGAGTATATAACAAAAACACTAATCTAATCTAGTCTTGGAGGTGACTTAACAAAGAGAAGCTTTCTGGAGGAAATATTTTATATTGAAATAAGAAAGATGAATAAGGCTTCCAAGGTGAAGACAAAGGAAAGAGATGGTCCAGAAAGAGTGTGCTACATGCATAAAGACCATGAGACAAAACAGATTCTGTTAGTTTCTAGGAGTTAAAGGCCATTTAATATGTATAAAGCATAGACAGCAAGCAGGAAATCACAAGAATTGAAGCTAAAAATTTAGGTAGAAGGCATTTATGAGAATATGGTACAGTAGATATGGTACAAGGCATGGGAAGATACTTGGACTTTCTTTTGAAGTCAACAGAAATAGTTCCTCAAGTCCACTCTCTCCAACTAACACCATATTTCTCCCATCCCTTTCACAGAACCAAACATGGTTCTTAACAAGAAGGTGGTGTAGTAGTAAGACGCATTCTGTTTCCACCGATGGAAAACATAAAAAGATCTCTTGAGTTAAAAAGCAAATTTTTAGTAATTATTAAATGGGGTCACTTGGAGTCTTCTCAAAATTGAAAATTAGTAGATATTTGACTCTTTAATCCACAGTCTTATATGTTTTCATTCATTTCTCCCTGGTTTCTATTTTTCAATTTTCTAATGCCACGCCAGCGGCTTTATCAATTCTTCAAAATGTTAGGTAGAATTCCTTGTTGAATTAAAAATATACTTCACTACAAGGTCAGTCAATGTCTTTCGTTAGAGGATGAAACTTATGTTGTATAATATAACTAATTAGAATTTTTTCATAGAATTGGGGGAATGTCACAGGACCTCAGAGTTCATGGTCATCACATAGAGTCACCTATAGTCTACCTGCAAAAGTAGTAAGCTCAAGTGTATCTTTATGTTTGATTATAAAATATGTTCTAAACAATTGCATTTACTTTGAAAAGATGATTTGTTGCTATAAAATGTCACCAACTCTATGCAGTTCTGGCTTTCCTTATAGAGAATAGAATGATTTTTATATACAGGTGAATAACTTCTAAAATTTAGTTAAGATGAAACTTTCATATGCCTTGAAATAAACTGGAATGAAAAAATAATACCTCAAACACATAAAGTGAGGTTTGCAGTACAGAAAATAAGACAGAAAATGTTATTCTGTGATCCTAAAATTGTATATATACATTATGCATAGTGCATTTCCTTGAGTGAGCCCAAAGTGATTATGCTAATTCAAGATCATTTAGCTTTATTTTTTAATTATTATTATTTTTTTTTTATTTTAGAGCGAGAAAGAGGGTGAGTACAAGTGAGAGAGAGGGGCAAAGGGAGAGAGAGAGAGAATCGTAAGCGGGCTGCATGCTCAGCGCAGAACTGGACATACGGCTTGATCCCCAGACCCTAGGATAATGACCTGAGCCAAAATCAAGAGTCACTCAACTGACTGAGCCACCCAGGTGGCCCTGAATGTCATTTATAAGGTAACTACATTTATCCTTTCCTTGTTGCAAAATCTGATTACAGATGATCTCTGACATAAGATGTTTCGACCTAGCATTTTTTTTTTTTATGGTAAGATGGTGCAAAAGTGATACGCATTCAGTAGAAACTGTCCTGGAAGTTTGAATTTTGAGCTTTCCTTGGCTGGTGATATGGGCATGATTGTCTCTTGTGATGTTGGGCAGCTGCATGTAGCCACAGTTCCCGGTCAGCCATACAATCACAAAGGGTAAACAATCCAGACATTAAAACCCCTTAAACCTGTACACATACCACCATCCTGTTTTTCATTTTCAGTACAGCATTCAACAAATTACACAGGATTTTCAACACTTGATTCTAAATAATCTTTGTATTAGATGATTTTGCCCAACTGGAGGCTGATGTGTCGTTCTAAGCATGTTCATGGTAGGCTATGCTAAGCTATGATATATGGCAGGTTAGGTGTCTTAAATGCATTTTTGACTTACAGTATTTTCAACTTACAATAGGTTTATCAGGATGTAACCCCATCGTTAACTGAAAGAAGATCTATATTTACAATCATTTTTAACATCACCTCATACATGAGCTGTATATGACATGTGGAAGAACACTGTTTTGAAAATAGTTTTGTGTTTAATACTGACTATACTGAAACTAGGAATAAAATTCACCTTAGTTTCCTCAGTTATCATACAAAGAATTTGGACTGAATTAGTGGTTCTCAAATTTTTCATCATGAAATGCTACTTGTTATGTTTCTCTAAGAAAAAATTTAGGAAACTTCTCTTACAAATAAACTGAGTCACTTTCATTCTAAGAAATGTATGCTCATTTTAAAAAATCAACATAGCGCTTGCAGATCAGGCCTTCTAATTGCCATGAAGTAGCCAATATGTCACCAGGTTAATTTAATTACAGTGCTAAGTAAATACAATTGATATTTTAGTTAGCATGTGAGGCCCTGTGATGGGTAAAATTTAATTAAGCTTTTTGAAATAATGAAAATAATGAACTGTTATTCTTCTTCTAGGGAATCCCAAAAAGGAATCATTAGGTTACAAGATCTATCACACCTCCACAAATCTATGGAGAGAAGAGAATTCATTCCAACGATGTATTTAAATATTATCTGCACCTCTCTTTCTCTCCTCTCCCCCCTCCTCTCTCTCTCTCCACTTCCTTTCCTACCCCCTTCCTTCTTTTTTTTCTTTCTTTCCTTCCTTCTACAAACTGCATTAAGCACTCAATACATGCCAGGTATTCGTCTGGTTCTAAAACGATCAAGGAGAGGGAAGAGATACAAGGAAATAAGCACAATGATATTTAGGAATGCTAGTACTATGAAAGCACAAATACAGTAGCCAGTAGTGGTGAATTCCTAAGTTGTTGAGGGGAGTCTAAATCACACTGGCTTATTCTAAGACTTTTGCGCTGACACTGGGATGGTAACAACAACAAAAACTGTCATGGGAAGACATGAGGGCATAATTTTCCACTCAGAGAGAACAGCAGATACAAAGAAGCTAAAGCTGAAAAGAAGATGGTGTGTTCCTGAAGGCAGTGAGAGGATGCTAAGTATTAGGAAATTAGGGACTTGAATGCCATTCAAGAAGTTTGGATTTATTTTCTAATTTATCCTAAGTAAGCAATGTAGAGGGAAGATCTGATTTAAATTTAAATAGATCACTTTGTTGTTAATGGATAACGTGTCCGTGTGCCTGTGTGTGCGTGTGTTTGTGCACGGGTGCATATAGGGAGTTGATGATGGTCGTAGTTTGCTGCTATGACAAGAAATATGTGACACCGTGGCATGTGGAAGAAAATGAGGTAGATTTCCTGGACCTTTTCCCCACCAGAGCATTCCAAAAATGAAAAAGTTTGCAAAGAGCTATTACAGAGCTTCTGCACCAGAATGCACATTTGCAGAGGCTGAAAAGGTAAATACATCAGGCCAGAGACTCCATGTTAAGAGCCAAGAGCAGATCCATGCAGAATAAGGAACTGCCTGGGAGGATGTGGAAAGTATAATGAGGACTGAGGTTTAAAAAATATCCAAATGGCTAATTGAAACCAATGTTCCAAACAAATAACTGACGAAGTGATGGGAATGCTAAAAGCTGAGGAGCACGGGCCCTGAAAGAAACAGATGCTGTGAGCAGCAGGGAGACGCCAGCGTAACTGGCACAAATGTGACTGTGAATAATGCTCTTCCGTGACCCTTAAAGCCTATCATACAAGCTGCAAATTGTATCCAAGATATTCAAAAAATTTTCATCTCTGACGTTTTAAGGAACAAGAAGGATGCCAAGGCTAAAATGGGGCATCAAAAAATGAGATTAGGGCATTCTACGGAATGACTGAAGATGTATTGTTTCTTCCGTTAAGAAAATGAACTAATATGTAGAACAAGAAGCATGTGTTTATTTGTTAATTCGTTTAACAAACATCATATTGAGTGCCTACTATGTGCTACGCACTACCATGCTGGGGATATAAAGGGAAAAAACACACCCAATCTTCCTTTCAAAGAACTTGTATTTTTAAAGGGGAAGAGAGGCAATAAAACACCAGATTAACAAAGAAGGTAATAACTAACAGGTATTTGAAGGAAACTTTACAAGTGGCATAAAGGAGAGTTCCTGGTACTTGGAAAATGAAAACCTCTTTGAGAAAAGGATATTTATACTATAACCTAAAAGAGAAGAAGAAGTCATCTATACGAAGGCTGGGGGAAGTATTTCCAGAAAGTTGATGTTGCCGAGACATAGGCAGAGAGGATAAGGGTAGAGAGGGGTTTAATGATGCAGGCAAGGATTGATCATATAGAGTCAAATAGCTGTATCAACAAATTTCTTTCGCAATGTACTTGGAAGCTATAGCAAGGATTCTGAATTTGACTTGGTTTGCATTCTAAAAAATATCACTCTACTTTTGTGTAGAGAACTGATTATAAAGAAGCAATAGAGTCAGAGGACAGATCCAAGGGAACGTTAGTGACATTATAAAAAATATTACTTGATAATTGGGGACAATAGGTGCATTCAACAGACAAGTCAGTGATTATGGGATAATTAAGATAAATGATAAAATAGATCATATTTGCTTAATTTCTTGCAAATATCAAGTACAAATGTGTGATTACACTAACTATGCCTATCAAGGAGATTTTAAAAAGCAAATAGTCTGTATATGTGAAATAACGTCTTCTGTTTCATCAGATATGTCCAACTGAATGTACACATGTACTTCCAGCTGTTAGCAGAAACAGGGTTGTTATAAAGAATAACTGATGCAAAAGGCAACTGAAAACTGGGAAAGAACACAGGTATGTACTTCATAATTATTATTCCAATGAAGAAAATAAATACACTAAAGGAAGAAGATATACAATGCTATCTTGTCAAATGTTTTCATGAAAAACAATCATTCAATAAATTGGGTAAATCAGCTATGTGGTTCCTGGTATGTCTAAAACGTCAAAGTACCTTGACAGGTGTTTTCAAAAATACCATGAGATATAATTATCACAGTAATTTATAAATTAATTACATCTGTTTCATCACTGATAAAATGGAGATTCTATGGGCTAAGAATTTCATGGTTTTGACTCCAAGTTCAATTATGTTCATTGTTCTGTAATACTACACTGATGCCCTACATTTTAATATTCATTCCTTCTTCACATTATACTTGTAAGCTCTTTTTTAAAAAGTTTATTTATTTTGAGAGAGTGAGAGAAAGAGAGAATAGGAAAGGGACACAGAAAGAGAGAGTGAGGAAGGGACAGAGAGAAGGGGAGAAAGAGAATCCCATGTGGGGTTCAAATTCACAAACCATGAGATCATGACCTGAGCCAAAATCAAGAGTTCTGGTTCTTGTTTGTTTGTTTGTTTGCTTTGAGCCAGACAGGTTGGTTTTTTTTTTTGTTTGTTTGTTTGTTTTTGCCAAGAAACACGTTAATAATTAAAAAAGCCATTTAAAAAGCCAACATTCACTACGACAACAAAGAACATCACTTTGAAGAGGCTGACTTGACTTTTAACCAGCAGTGAATATAGACTTTAAAAACCTATGGAGAACTTTTATCATTCATATGTGTTCCACTGCATTCTAGCTAGGAGTTCAAAACAGGGGCCAAACAGCACACAAACACATCCAGGAGCCCTTGGCCGTCCAGAAAACCACAACAGTTTGTAAATCTCCACAGACTCCTCAATAAGGGAAACCACCAGAACAGACTGAGCAACCCAGGCATTCCTTAACATTATACTTTAGATAAATTTAGAATCAATACATCTATGCACATGAGTCTTATTTATTTAGAAATTGGAATACTTCTACAAGTGACTCCGTTCATTCCTTCCCAAACGGGTAAGAATTATAGACTTGCCAATTAAAAATAATTAAATTACATATTATCAGTGGTAAAAAAAAATGTATTTTACGCTTATATTTGAAAAAATGCATCTGTAAGAGTTTGGAAATAGATAAAATTTAACTGATATATTATACAAACAAAATTAATAAATAAAAACTTGCATATGCACTCATTCTAGGAAAGATATCTAGATTTATAATCTCCAATGCACTATTCTCAGTCTGAAGAGGAACATAAAAGCTAATAAGGCATATATTTCACCTTAAGGGATATATGGAATTTATACAAATTGGCTACACTCAAGGAAATAACGTGAAAAGAGAAATATCAATATCACCTCTGAATTGCTATATAAGGGAAAACATGGGGAAGATTGCATTTGAGAGATGTAGGCAGTGGTCGGAGGGGAAACAGATTAAATGGAAAGCTTGTGCAAAGATGAAGAGGTTTGAGAGAGCACAGAAAATGACAGTTCAGTAATGGTGCAGATAACGTGACAGGAATTAGTAAAAAGAAAACCTATAAAGAGTAGCATGAAAGCACGCAGTTTGAGCAGTCATTTGTTACTTTCTGGCCACCCAGAAGCCATAGTTCTCATAGGAGAGATTTGTTGAAGGACTTTAACCTATCACATCTTTTAGCTTTGATCTCTGATTTCCAGTTCTAAGTTGCACTTGGAGTTGTGATAAATATTTAATTAAAATTTACATTAGGAAATTTTAAGTAACTGAGGAGTTTAAGTCTTTAAGTTCTGAATAATTAAGGAGCCTTAAATAAATAATGAAAGTAACCAATATAGTCATGGCTTAGTTTTAATTCATGAAACGCTTTATGAAATCATGAGGATGGAAGCAGAAATAATCAAATGAAAGGAAGAATCCTTGTCAGCCTTTTTCACATCCAGAACATTTCTGAGATGGAAGTTCTATTCAGGTGATTTGACCTTAAAATCTAATTTTAATTGTTCCATAAATTTTGTTATATCTAATTAAATGGGTACATTTGCAGCTGTCCTTACCTATTTTCAGCTAAAATGATATAATTAAAATAACATTTTGTCTCTTTGAGGGACAGGGAAGTTGAAGTTGTCCTTCCACTTTATGAGGTTCAGAATCTAACTTAATGAAGTCTATGTGGAAATGAATGGGATTTTTGAAAGTGTGCAATGATTCAGTACATCTGGGAGACATGTACATAGATGCAGGCAGAGGACTACCAAATCTTACCTCGAATCTAGTGGGAAACATCCACATATAGCAATTCAATTAGTGGGGCTCACCCTAAGAAAAATTAATTAATTAGGTTTTTTTTTTTTTTGGCATGGCTGGCACTTAGATATTTTAAACAATGTTTTAAGAAAAAAAAAAAGCAAAAGCTCTTTTGAGTAGATGGGTGGAACATAGCCTGTAGTTTTAGATAGAAGGTGGAAAATCATGAAGAAATTTGTGTGAGTTTATGTATTTATATCCAATACCTTAGCTCTAAAAAAAAATGAACTTTGATATAGAGGTGTATTCTAACTCCAAAAAGTAAATTCATTCTGCTGAATTATAAATCAATGTAATAGTATTTCTAGATCTTAAAAGAAGTCAATTAAGAGAGTGATAATATGTAATCATGTTGGTTTCTATAATTTTTTTTTAATTCTTATTTATTCTTGAGACAGAGACAGAGCATGAACAGGGGAGGGGCAGAAGGAGAGGGAGACACAGAATCTGAAACAGGCTTCAGGCTCTGAGCTGTCAGCACAGAGCCCGATACGGGGCTAGAACCCACGAACTGTGAGATCATGACCTGAGCTGAAGTTGGATGCTTAACTGACTGAGCCACCCAGGCACCCCAAACTGTGTTGGTTTCTGATGGAAGTCATAGAGCACTCTGTTCCTCCCCTACAGTCATGCTATACTGGGTAAGAGCACATGCTGTGATGTCAGAAAGACCTGGCTATGAATATTCCAACACTGATTAACTGTGAAACCCTCAGGAAACTCATTAGTAACTATGAATCTTCTAATTTCTAATTTGTAATATGAATAAAAGAAACACACTACATAACATGCCATATGGATGAAATGAAATGTAGGAAAAAATAGTTTGATACAATACCTGGCACAAAATCAATGTTCAGTGGTAATGGTGAGAAGAAAAAGATGATACAGCTCATTCAAAGGTAGTGATGAGAAAGAATGAAATTACTTTATCCTTCTCTAAGTTAGATTCTGGCTATTCGATAGGCTTGTTACCCAAGTTAAAACAATTTTATTAACTAAAAACTCAAGTTCTAAAATTATTTATTCTTGAGCATCTGTTTCGTCCACACTTTAAGGTAATTAGTGAGTTCACTCAAAGTTATAATGTGCATTAATGATTTATGATTCCTTGATGAATACCTGTTTTCCCCATGCAACTTTCTCCATGAGATATAGTTGTGCAAATTTTTGTTGTTATGAACGTATGAATAATAGCTAACAATCAGGTGGCAGGTAATTACTGGCTAGGGAATTTACAGCCTGCTGAATAGTTATATCAGAACTCCATAATACAAAGATGGCAATTTGATAGCCAAAAGGATATAATATTTATACTTACCTTTAATTTTATGTCAGTTGACATTATCAGAGACTAAAAGAGTAATTAATTAAAGATGATTTACAAGTTTCATGGTTTGATCCCTGCACTGAATCTTTCCTACCCGTTCTGGTTGTCACAAAATGGCAAAACTAATAATACAGAGGTTAAAATATATTTTACAGATCCTATAATCCATATTTTAAAAACTTCTTTTACAGTGTCATTTCTTGAAAAATTATATAGAAATACTTAACTGAACATAATATTCACACAAAAAAGTTAAAGTGAAATATAGAGTGAATTATATTAGAAAGAACATGGGATTTGGGATAACATAACTCAGATTAATGTTTTGTCTCTATTCAGCCCTATTTTACTTAGGATTTCTCTCCTACATTTTCCCACTACTAATTTTACTTTGGATAACTTTAATTTATAAATTAAATCATTTAAATCTTTTATAATGCTGAATGTGTGACTTTTTCCAAATTGAAAAATAGTGTTGGGTTTAGCCATCATTCCTTGAGAATAATTTAAATAAAGAATTTTTAATGACATTTATAAGTAAACATTTATCCCCCTTTTCCTTCTCATTATCTTGGAAAGAGTATTCTTCTTCTCACCAAAGACAAACAAGCAATTTACCTACTTGTGCTCTGGATTATATCCAATGACACCTCCAGAACATTTTTTTCTCTCTCACGTTTCTAATTTCTATTACTCTATATAGTCATTTATATAATTATAGAAATATACTCTCAATCTCCAAGGTTAAATAACAAAAAATAAATAAATAAAGTAAAACCACACCCTGACCCTACATTTCACTTGTAGCCACCTTTACATTTCTCTCTTCCTTCTTAGCTGAATTTCTTGAAGACATTGTATATACAACTTATTTTTATTTTTGTACTTTATATTTACACCATAAAGAAGTTTGTCTAGGTTTCTGCAAAACTTTTACCACTGAAATGACCTCTATGTTACCAAATCCTATTCTATGTGATGAATATTTACTGTGCACCTACCATATACCAAGAACACTTCTAGTGACTGAACATATAGCAGATAGCAGTATAGAAAATAGTCAAATTTCTCTGGTCTTTAGCAAGCTTATAGTCAGGTGATGAATGGCCCTATGAAAAACAAATTCAAGGGGGGTGGGCTGAATGCCAGGGAAGAGATGCAATTTTAAATAGAGTAGAAAAAAGTAAGATTGTTAAAAAATGGAGTAATAAGACGCCACTGAGAAATGAGATTTAAGTGAATACATGAAGTATATCAGAGATTGAGTCATGCAAATATCCAAGGGAAGAACTTTCCAGGGAAAGTGAATGCAAAGGCCCTAAGGCAAGAGCCCTTATGACACTTTGAGAACCAGCAAGCATGCTGTTGTGGCAAGAGAAGGCATGGGGAAAGAAAATTTAAGGTCAACAAAGTAAAAATGGTAAATCATGTAAGTAAAATAGACAAGCTTTTACTCTGAGACAGAACCACTGCATGGTTCTGAGCAGAGGAATGACACTAACTTAGATTTTTTAAATATTATTTTGGCTGTATTCTTTCTAATGGGCTATGGAAGGCCAAGGGTGGAATCAGGGAGACCTTTGGGGAAGAAGTTGCAATGATCAAGGCAAGAGGAAAAATGTCTACAACCTGGGTGGTTGCAATGGAAGTGGAAGGAAGTAATTATATCATGGATATTTTGAGGTAGAGCTGGCCATGACTTGCTGATGTGAAATGATAAAAAATGAGGAGACGATGATTTCAAAGGTTTATTCTGAACACCTAGAAAAGAAGAATTATCTGCTGATATGAGAAGACTAGAAGGAACAGACTTTGGGGGAGAATATCACTTCAACTATGAGATATTAAGTGTGAGAACCATGTTACAAATCCAGGTGGAGATGCTGTAGAGGTGCTTGCATATGCCAAGGTACAATTCAGGACAAAGATCTGATCTGGCAATGTAACCTTGGGAGCATCAACAGAATCCACAGGACTGCAGGAGATAACCAAACAACTTGAGGCAAAAAGCCTGGCTGCAGATCAGGAATCTGAGAAGAAACAAAGGAGTCTGAGAAGGAATCACCAGTGAGGTAGAAGAAAAGCAGGAGAGTGGCATTCTAGAGGCCAATTGCAGAATGTGTTTCAATGAGCAAGTAAAAATCAACTGTGTCAATTTCTGTTACTAGGTTCAGGTTCAAAAATACAACAACTGAGAAATAGTGACCTCCATTCATTATAGGAGTAGAAGTTGACTGGAAGTGATCCAAGAGAGAAGGAGAAAAAGGGAATTGGATATAATGAATACCAAAATATTCTTCTAAGAATTTAATATGGATAAAAGCAGAAAAGCTTTCAGTGTATGTCATACATTGACAACTCCCTTCTTCTTGAAATAGTCTGCTTTCAGGACTTGTATGAAGCCATTCTCTTCTAGTTTTCCACCTCCTTTATTGATACTTGGAAGATTCTTTTCAATCTCTTGTTGGTTCTTGCTTCTCTGCATAAAATTTAAATAGTGAGCTTCTCACTGCTCAGTCCCAGGTTATCCTTTCTCTGACTTTGTCCTTTTGTGTCTTTTGAGGGAACTCATCAAATCCCAGGGATTTAAATGTTCTCTTTATGGGGTGAATCCCAAATGAAACTCCAGTTTAGAACTCGTCATGTATTCAGACATAGATATGCATCTTTTTTTTTATATACCTATATGATCATTTTTGTGATGACACTAATATACTCTAGAATTCAAATACAATAGGCCTGAAAGAACACTTTTTCTTTCTTTCCACTATAAAACATTTTCTCCTTTGAGTCTTTTGTTTCTTACCAAGAGAATTTTATGTATCATTTATAATTTCCTTTTTTTCTCTCATAACATCCAATTAATCATTAAATCCTGTCAATTTGCACTCAGATTTATATCAGATCTGTCATCCTTGCATTTTTCCTTCCTTATCCTAATTCGTGCAATGCAACACAAACCTTTTGCCCACTTTCATTCCCCTAGAGTACATTTTCCACACAGATGTGGAATTAAAAAAATATATATCATTAAAGATTAAATCATATTACCCCTCACCCCTGCATAAAATTCTATGTACCCCTTATCACTACCAGAGGACATGATCCTAGGTACTGTAGGCCATTCTCACTACTTCTGTTATATTTCAGCCACATGAGTATTTTTTAGACTCTTCAGCCTTTTATGCGTTTCCTTCTGTAGGGCCTTTGTTCATTCTGACTGGCCTGTTCTCCTTAATCCAACTCCTTTGGTACTGCTTCTACTCCACTCGTCTCATACTAAGCGTTGGCTTGTCTTATGCATCACTTCATCAAGGAGATATGTTGCCTAGATACGTTACCTATTACTAACCTAGGTCCTATATCCCCTACCTTATTCTCTATTCCAACCCCCTCTGGTCTTTCATTTACAGTAGACATTTATGTCACACTTTCACACTTACACTTCCTTTTTTTTGGTCTGTTTAATATATATATATGTACATATATATACATATATATGTACATATATATGCATATATATAGTATTAAATATGTATTGTAATATATATTTATACATATATATTCCATATATTGTATATATTTTATAATATATTAAATATATTTTTATATATTTAATATAATGTATGTGTATATGTGTGTAAACATGTATACATGTTTAATTTTACTCGCCCGTTCCCTCAACTATATTGAAACAACTATGAAGGCAAGGTCTTGCTCTTCTCCTTAATCATCATATCCCCTAGCAAAGTACATAGAAGAGACTCAGTTAATGTTGGTTGAATGAATGAATGGATAAAGGACTTCTATGGGCAGGTCATAGTGGGACTGTGGGAGTGAGCTGAATGTGTCTCTTAAGGAATTTCCTTAGTAAGAGGGGAACCTACAAATAACTACGAGACAAAATACTTTAAGTGCCCCATAGAAATACAAATTGCTATATAAATTTATAATAATGAGATTTTTTTTAGTTCTTAGTATGTAAGATAATGTGTTAATTTCCTGGTAAACAATTTCATTTAATACAACCCTTTGATTATATTAACATCTCTATTTTACAGTTGAAGAAAATAAGTTTATGAGGATCCTATCGCTGCTCAAAAATGAAAACAGGATTTGAACCAAGGCCTCCTCTTTCCAGATTCTTCATTCATAACCATGAATCATAAAAAAAAAACTTCATCATGCACAAATTATATTTAAATATTTGAATTTTCTTCTGATACATGTTATTTTTTTCCACTCATGTTAAATTAAGAAAAAAATTTTAAAAACCACCTTTGTGAAAACCAAAAATAAATGCTCACTCACAGAGAATGGAAAACACGGATTCAGAACCACGAGCCTTCTTTAATGAGGTAATCAGCTTTAATTAAAAAGAAATTTTGAAATAATCTCTTGAACCTAAATGTCTGTTGGCTCAAGTGTCATTGAATGTCACTTTGTCATGTTGATAAGAAAATTGGAGGTCAGAATTTAGGAAAGATTCAGTTACTTCATTAATCAGGTTGGGCTAAAGTTCTGAAAAATGATTTAATTTGACTAGGTTACACCTTTTATCATATATTATGCATCCTCTTTCTTGTATTTCCTAATATTTATTGTGAAGAGAAACAGACTTTCCTGTCAACTTGTTTTCTTAGGGAACGTGTCATCTTTCATCTGACATCTATCATAAATGACCTAAATGTTTATATGGATTTCCAGTTTGTGAAAAATGTTTAAATAATTACATGAGGTTATGAATCATGGTTTGTGTGAGAGACAGTGAGAACTCAAAACCTGCTATTACATCTAAAAATTAATAGAAACTGACTTGTATAGAAGTTACTAATTTTTCCTTGTTTTTCATTATATATTTGTTCCTCAAAACTTGATCTTTATTTTGCACCCTATAAAAATCAGAGTGACCTCTTGTATTTTAGCAAACACATTCCTTGTTACTGTTTTTTTCTATGGCATTTTTAATAAGTGTGTTTTACCAGTTACCTAACCTAAAATATAGATAGCATTAGTTTTATCTAAAAGTTGAGATAAACTCTTAGGATAATTAGGATACCTCAGTAGTAATATTTTATGGATTAATAAAACCAACATAGGATCAGAGAAAAAAGAATATAGAATGGAGAGAACAGAGAATCCAAATTTAGGAATTTGGATCACGTAGTGAGATGTTTTTAGGAAAGAAAATGAATAAAAAGCATAATTGTGGAACAAATGGAAGAACCAAGATGTGACTCCAGACATACTGCTTCCAGAAAGGCTATTTACTACTATGCTACAGAGACTAGAAACCAGTATTATATTATCTTAAAATTACATCATATAAGAAAATGTGCATTTCAACAATGCATAAATAAAATCTAAATAATATATGTGTCACATAAGTACAGCATTGACAATATATCTCTGCCACTTCTGTGAAGACACAGACCTCAGATATAAAATATTTGTTTTCCAATTCATATATTTATACTATATATTTAAGCTCCACATTCTCCACAAAAGCAAAAAGTAATGACAGAAATACACTATAACAATAGAATTTATTCCAAAAGGGATGTCACTTTTTTTTTCCTTTTTGGTTTTGTTGACATCGTGTTGATTAAAGAAGCCCTCAGATGCAGACATTTTTGTAAAGTTTTCTGTTAGGTTTGTACCACTTTAAAGTAGGTTATTCTCTAACTATGAAAATACTAAGGAATAAAATCCTCTTGTAGGGTATGAAACAAATTGATCCCATTCAGATTCAGATTGATTTTGGCCTACAGCCCTACTTATCATTTAATTAAACGGCAGTGCATTATGCAGAGCTATTAAGGAAGTTGTGTAGCAAAATAAAGCACAGAAATGTAGCATGAAAATACATTATAAATTATTTAGAAAGAGTTTTCACAGGAAGATCTGAGTATTTCAGGGTCATCTATACAAAACACATACTAAAGGGCATTCAACATACAGAGAGAAAATATGAGAGAAAACAGAAGAGTTAGTGAACAATGTAGCAGAAAGCTTAAAATATTGAGTCCTTTATTTGCAAAATAACATTGTCATGGGAAAGGACGTTGACCTCTTTCCTTTTCCTCTAGTCAGTAGTTATGGGGACAGCACTTCATTCAGAGTATTTAGCACTGGATTCAGTTAGTGTTTTTTTTTTCTTTCAAGGTAATTTAATAGCTGTGGAATCAATAAAACAACTCAATTGAAAAAGTTAAAAATTTAAATCTGTGCACCAAGAAATAACTTTAGTTTACTTTAGCAATTGTTATTTAGAATTTTGTGGAAGGGGAGTAAATATTAGAGGCCAAATTTCTAATTTACTGATTAAAGTATTTATTCATGGTTGGCAATATTTAGTAAATGTTATTTAAAGATATAAATAATAAATCTTAAAATTGTCAAATATAGTTTTAATCGTGTTAGAACTCAGTGCCCTGCTTAAATTTCCATGGATGTATTATTTAACTTACATCAAGTTCATCTGCCTATCTAGAGATATCTGTATATTTATCAGGAGAGGTTGAGAGAAAGAGATGGCTAAAACAAATCCCTCAGGAATCACCACTAAGTCATTGTATAAAACAGACGGGATGGACGTAACAAGTAACTATGGCTACACAGCCAAGGTTTAGATGCCTAGGGACTTTATTAAAAATAAACATTGAGGGGCGCCTGGGTGGCGCAGTTGATGGAGTGCCCTACTTCGACTCAGGTCATGATCTCACGGTTTGTGAGTTCGAGCCCCTCGTGGGGCTCTGTGCT
Organism: Prionailurus viverrinus; assembly: GCF_022837055.1. NCBI lineage: Eukaryota > Metazoa > Chordata > Mammalia > Carnivora > Felidae > Prionailurus > Prionailurus viverrinus. The sequence continues at coordinate 58,038,411 of NC_062578.1, forward strand.
GACAGGTTGGAGCCTGGAGCCTGTTTTGGATTCTGTCTCCCTCTCTCTCTGACTTTCCCCCACTCACACTCTGTCTCTGTCTCTCTCTCAAGAATGGGGAAACATTAAAAAAAATTAAAAAATAAACATTGAGGGGTGCGTGGGTGGTTTAGTCGGTTAAGCGTCCAGCTTCGGCTCAGGTCATGATCTCGAGGTTTGTGGGTTCAAGCCCCACATCAGGCTCTGTGCTAATAGCTCAGAGCCTGGAGCCTGCTTCAGATTCTGCGTCTCCCTCTCTCTTTGTCCCTTCCCTGTTCGCTCTCTGTTCTCTCTCTCTCAAAAAAATAAACATTAAAAACATTTTTTGAAATAAATAAACAAACAAACATTGGAACCTAAAGGGACCCCATTTTAAAAAGATGGTTTTTTTCCTTTGCTTCTGCTTCTATTCTTGCTGGGGCTTGCACCCCCACCTCACTCTATAAATCCCTTGTAATGCAAATAGCATGTGTTCTCCTTGTAAGGGACAAAGAACTAATATCTTTACAGGCTTCCAGCAAAATAGATAACATCCAAGGAGTGACTTGTGGGTCATCATAAACACAAGAACACTGACTCCAAACACCTTGAACCAAGACCCCTGACTTCGGGGAATGTATGACTTAGGAAAGACAGCTGGACTGGGTCCTTGTTCTGACCAGTTCCTGGATGCCAAGGAGGGAACATGCACCATACCATAATTGCCAATGAGATCCCTAGGCCCCAGGCAAGGCTGAAAGTCATGTTCTTTTCTTTTCTTAGTCTCCTGGAGGCTCTGTTCATATCTCTTTCTCTTCCTCTCTCTCTCTCTCCCTGCCTCTCTCTCTGTCTCTCTGTCTCTCTCTCTCCACACACACACACACACACACACACACACACACACATATGTGTATATATATGTATACATATATGTGTGTATGTGTGTATATATATATATATATTATATATATCCACATATATACCTTCGATAAACTTTACTTTCACTTCCAAAAATATTTTAAAAATACTAAATGAATAAAGCTATCTTAGGACAGATATGTGCTGTATGTTGACATATTCATAAAATATAAACTATGTAATTTAAATTAAGACCATATAGAAATCAAGTTCATTTGATTTAATCCTCATTTAGAGTCAGAGCTTCACATTAACTCTCCTAAAAATTTATACACACACACACACACACACACACACACACACACACACACACACACATATACACACACACAAACACACAAATTGTTCTGTCATCTACAAATCATTTATGGAGAGTCACTGATGTACCATGTAAAGAAGTGACATCACTCAAGATTTTAAAAATTACCTAAAAAAGAGTATAATGATTACATAATCCATCTTCCTCAGTTTCTTTATGAGTAAATTAAGATTCAAGGCATTCACAATTTTGATATAGTTAACCAGAGATGTAACTGCTATTCCAACATATAACTTTAGATCTTCATCTTAATATTAGCGTCTCTCCTAATTTCTCTTATAGAAACACACACACACACACACACTTGAAATATGCCATTTATTATTTACCTTAGATTCATCCTAGCCTTCAGAAATTTCACACTATTGTCTGATTTTGCATTACCTATTCCTTATTGATTTTTCATATTTAATTTATGTACCATACAATATCACAGGAGTTAAATCATAATGTGAGAGGTAGATAACTGAGAGAGAAAATCTACAATTAAAAAGATACAAACCATACAAATATTACACCAAGCACCAAAAATGATAGGTATAGTTCCTTTTGGCTATGAAATATTCTGTCAAAGTATAAAGGCTGATTTCAGCAAGTGTGTAACATTTCCATAGATGTAGGTCTATGTGTGTGTGTGTGTGAAGTGTATACCAGGAGGTTAGAATGCGGCTGTTCCTGATTCAGCCTCAGTGGAAGCATTAATTCCATAGACATTAGGATATTTAAATGAATGTATGACACATTAAGCTTCTTATATGAATAATTTTCAAAAGAAATGGAGACGAATCTGTTTCGTGAGTCTTGGACACTTTGGACAGAGCAAAGATGTTAAAAGCGGACAGAGAAGAGAGGAGATTGGTGAAATTGTTTCCTTTGAGAGAACCCTTACAGATCATTGGGTACCCTTTTCCTAGCCTTTCTGGGGGAAGGTGAAAGAATGATACCTTCTGGTGCTAGTTTAGTGATGTGGGCTTCAATGGGATCACTCAGTTATGAAATTTGTTTCGTGCAGTTGGCACACAGAAAAGATTGGTGTCTGTTCACGTCTGAGAAAGCTGAAGTCGAAATCACACAGGAATAAGCTAAAACTGACATCTGTTGAGGAAATTCAGAGGGTGAGAGAAGAGAGAGCTTCTGTGTTGAAATAAGCCTGCTTTTTGAGTTTCTCAGAGAAAAACTTTTTTTCTGGTTGATCAAGGAAGATCATGGGTGTTGGAGATTTAAAACAGTACCATTTGGGGACCTTTCCAAGTAGGTACCTGAGGAGTAAAAAAAAAAAATATATATCTCAGCAAAAGAAGGCTGGGGATATCAAGAGGCTGGTGACCAAGTCCAGTAAGTGTCCCTTTAGATGCACCCCCTGGGAGAAGAAATTGCAGAAGTGAGAGGCCCAGTTGGAATCACTGAAAAAGCCCTAGGACTGCCCATGACAGAGTCAGCCTGAAAATCAGGACCAGTGAGCATGTAGCCAGTTAAGGACTGAGGTCAAGACCAATCCCCTTACCTCTTCTGTGCTCTACTTCTGTTTGATCTTACCAAAACCTAAAACAGCAGCAAATAAGGAGTTTAGAAGAAAGAGAAAATACAAGAAGGAGAGACATCAGCTAATTTCAACCCTGTCCATTGAACCTGCCTACTAAGTGCTAGTATGGGAGAGAGGGAAGAACTTAACATTCAGTTACATTTAGTAATTTGATTAATAGCTGAGGCTTGGTATATTAATTATAGAATTGAAACTGTGTCTGATGTGAATTGAAACTGTGTCTTATGGCTGAATTTTATCCTTCCAAAATTCATATGTTGAAGTCCTAAACCCCAGCGCCTCAGGATGTGACTGTGTTTAGGGATAAATTCTTTAAAGAGGTGGTTAAGCTAAAATGAGTACTTAAGGATGGACCCTAACCCAATATAGCTGATAACCTTACAAGGAGACAAATTTTCGACACGGAGAGACAAATACGAGGCAGGAGTGTGCATGGAGGAAAGGCCATGTGCGAACACAGCAAGAAGGTGACCATCTATCTGCAAGCCACGGAGGAAAGCATCATAAGACGTCAAACCCACCTACATCTTGATCTTAGAACTCCCAGACTCCAGAACTGTGACAAACAAATTTCTGTCACGTAAGCCATCTAGTCTGTGATATTTTGTTATGACAACCCCAGCAAACGCATTCACCAGGTTAATGTGATCACAAGATCTGAGTTTTCATCCTGGGTAAGAAGCATGTTGAGAGTATCTTTTTTTCTGGAATTCTGGAAATTATTTATTAGAATGTGTTAGTATATCCAGCAGTGAAAACTAAAAAAAAAATAAATTAAAAAATCTGAGGTTTTCTTAAAACTGAACATGCATTTGGATATTTTGCTTTTTGCATTTAAGTTATCATACTTTCTGAATCAAAGAATGCGTATCCTTATGGAAAAAATGAAACAACAGAACATATGAAACCATGCCCACGATAGATAACCAGAACATACTCAATCAGCAGCATTCATCCCATTTCTTAAACATAAGCTTAACCCATCTCCATATCTTTTCAGTAGGGAAAAGACAGATCTGTCTGTCCCACTTGTCTGGCAGAGTAAGCATGCTGAAGGGAACCAAAAAGAAAAAAAAAAGGAAGATTGATTTTCAAAGAAATTAATGTATTAAAAAATTTGTAAGGGGAATGTCAGAAATTTTGTTGAATGCTTTTATTTTACGGATTTATTTGAAGCTGTATGCGGTGGAGAGGAAAATCATGATTTTTCTGATAATTATAGATTCTAAAGGTCTAAAATAAGGCACATCCTGCAGTCCAATGATCATACACAGTAAGTCATAAAGAATCAGTGGACAGTCACACAAAGCTGAGGAACAGTGGGAAAGATGACACTATGTCATATTGTCTCTTCGTATTTATCGTGAGTTTTGAGCATATTTAGTACTTTCCTGTAATTGGAGAGCAGTAGCTCAGTTGCCCAGGAGGGCTCTTCACAGTGTCTGTGGGGGCGGGACACTGGCCACTGGCCACGTGTGGCTTTCCAGAAGTTGAAATGTGGCTAGTGAGACTGCAACGCTGAGTTTTTAATTTTATTTTACTCTAATTCATTTTAATTTCACCTTAGAAACAGCACGAAATATTTTTCTGTTAAGGACAACTTCATTGTTTTGGTACTACATTTTATTTTACCTGTTGTGGGGTGTAAGAGGCAGTTGTGTGGTGAAAGTGCTGGACCATATAATGGTGGAGCGTGATAATGTATTTATTTGAATGTTTTATGCATAAACATAGTTCATACATGAAATTTACAAATGTGATTCCCATTTATTTGAATATTTTATGTAAGAATTTACAGAAAAATATAGGTAAATCACAGTTACTAATAAATTGAAATATTGTACTTATCACTTTAATTATAAGTAAATTGGTCCTCTAGCATATTAAAAACACAACTCTTTGCATTGGAAATTTAAGTATGAGCTGTGCTGTAAGTGTAACACATGTTTAGATTTTTGAGACTTAATTGAAAAATACAATGCAAAATATACCATTAATATTTTACATTACTGTTGAAATGTTAATATTTTGGACTTATTAGATGAATACAATTAAATTTTATTTTGCTTATGTGTTTTACTTCTTTTTTTTTTTTTTTTTTTTTTTTTTTAAATATTTTTTTTTCAACGTTTATTTATTTTTTGGGACAGAGAGAGACAGAGCATGAACGGGCGAGGGGCAGAGAGAGAGGGAGACACAGAATCGGAAACAGGCTCCAGGCTCTGAGCCATCAGCCCAGAGCCCGACGCGGGGCTCGAACTCACGGACCGCGAGATCGTGACCTGGCTGATGTCGGACGCTTAACCGACTGCGCCACCCAGGCGCCCCTGTGTTTTACTTCTTTATGTGAGGCTAAGAGGAAATATGCAATTGTGTGTGTGTGTGTACCACTGTGAAACTGAGCTCTCATCAGAGAAACTTTTGTGAGTTACTGGCATGACGTCAAATAGTTCCATTTAAACTTGGAAAAAGTCTATATCATCCCATTATCTAATGACCTCATGGTCCTGAAATACTGAGGAATCCTTTCAAAATCACAGAGTGGAGGCTGTACCCAGTTTTACCAACTTCTAGTCCAGTGCTCTTTCCAGAACAACACCTGTGCAAAAGGAAATTTATTCTTGGTAATCTCTACCTCTCTACTTTTACAATCTTAGTTTTTGTTGCTATTTCCTCCTCAAACATCTACCTCAGGAAAGAGTTAACTGGCTTTCCGTTATGTTAATAAACTGGAAAGGTAAGTATTTAACTGGAAGTTGAACACAAGTCTAGGAACACAAAATCTGGAGTCTCATGTTAGTTAGGGAAACTCTAAATAGTACTTGTTATGTTTTCTGTAAGAAAAGGAGGATGTATCCCAGTGCAACAAAGTTGCTATCTTTTTAGGCCAACAATATAATGTTTGAATTTGACCTTCTCCCCCAAAAGTATTCTGGGTGTAATGAAACTGTTGCCTTTCCTAATAAGGGTTATTTTATTTCTTTCACCTTAAACTTTTATGGCTACAGATTCCTTCTTGGGTTTTCCAATAACAGTCAGTAGTACCTGATCTAATAAGAAGATAAATAAGCCTATAACAGATGATTTTATTGTTTGTTTCACCCTGTAGACATATAGTAGAGCAATGAATATACTCTGCTCCTATCTCAATGGTTCCTTTGTAAGACACTTGTCTGTTAAATATTTGATATAGTTTACTGGGAATAATTTTCATTATAATATCTACTGTATTGAAACCTGTGTTAAATGGACTCCTTTTTTTAATCAACAAATAAGCACTTATACTATGTAATCAAATAAATATGAGTCTCCAACTAATTGCTGTGAAAAGTTGAGATACTTTCATTTCAAATAATACCCCCATTATTCATAATATGCTTGAAATTGCCTTCCAAGTCATTTAGTAAAACAATAAAGATGATGATGCTTCTCCTGCTGCTGCTGCTGATAATAGTAATAACAGCTAACATTTTGTATAATGCTTACTCTCTGTCAGACACTATTCAAAATGCTTTACATATATTAACTAATTTAATAACTGATATCATTGTTTTATGAAAATGTCACTTTTAATCAAGGACAGTGTATTTCCACAATTTTCACTTATGTATTCACCAAATTTGAGTCTCAATGAATTTTTGCCTTTTCTAAAAAAATACCAATTCTGCAAATTTGCAAATCTGAGGATAACTAAGGCTGGAGTTCACAGTGGATTTAACATAGGCTTTAAAAGTAAAGCCCCTAATGGTTAAGACCTGGTTCTGCTATTTTTGTAAGTTTTTTTTTTTTAATTTTTTTTTCAACGTTTTTATTTATTTTTGGGACAGAGAGAGACAGAGCATGAACGGGGGAGGAGCAGAGAGAGAGGGAGACACAGAATCGGAAACAGGCTCCAGGCTCTGAGCCATCAGCCCAGAGCCCGACGCGGGGCTCGAACTCCCAGACCGCGAGATCGTGACCTGGCTGAGGTCGGACGCTTAACCGACTGCGCCACCCATGCGCCCCTGTAAGTTTTTTTTTAATGTTTATTTATTTTTGAGACAGAGAGAGTTCAAGCAGAGGAAGGGCAGACAGAGAGGGGGACAGAGGATCTGAAGTGGGCTCTGTGCTGACAAGAGCCCTGATGCAAGGCTTGAACTCACAAACTGTGAGATCATGACCTGAGCCAAAGTCAGATGCTTAACTGACTGAGCCACGCAGGTGCCCTGCTTCTACTATTTTCTAATGTGACTCTGGGCTTAACACTTTTTTTCAAGGACTGCAGTTACCTCAAATAGGATGTCTAAGTGAATTACACAAATATGCCCCTTTCCTTGGGTGATGCAGTATCAGGCACAGGGCTCAGCCAGAGGTGCGCAGCCCCAACCTGCCACCTAGCGTGAGTGTCCCTGTGCCAGGCAGGCTTGTGTCACTCGTGCCAGTCTTTGTTTCTGGTTTGGTAAAACAGTGATAATAATGCAGTCGATGTGAGGATTGCATTAGATAATGTGTGTGCAGATACTTTGTAAATTGTGACACACATATGAACTTATAACATTCAAGCATTTGCTCCACATTTATTTGGCACCTATAATAATGCTAAACTCTGGGGATGCAGGGATAAAGGACACAGTCACTGTCTTTAGGGAGTTGCAAATTATAAAACCTGGTAGCTATGAAACAATTCAAAATTTGTTTCCTAGCTTTCATATAGTAGATAGAATATTTATACTGCTCATATCTTTTAATTTGCATAGAAAAGTGCTATTCTTTGAACTAAACAACACATCTTTTTAAAATCATCCAATAGTAATATACAGCAGTGTTTTGTCTTGTTTTGTTTTTTGCTGGTCACTTTAAATTTGTCATTAACCAGAAGGTCTGGAGTGATATTAAGAACACTGAATAACAGCTGGTAGGGACTAGAAGCTGTATTGGGAATAAGAAGGTGCCCTATTATGCCAGCTATTAGCCACTTGTTATGTTTTGGGACAATCCAGTGAGTCTTGAAAGAGATGGGGCAGTTCAGGAGCCAGGAATGCAGTTCAGATACTCTTGGACCAATGACAGAGGCTATGTATTTACCAATCAGCACTATTTCAACATTTTAATAATTTGTATGGCCATAGTGGACTAACATAGCTTCATAGCATAGATATCACATTGTCAGTTAACCTTAAACGACTCTGCAGCCTTCGATACTCAAGTCAGGTGCCGGGTGTTCTCAAGGCTTTCTTGGACCATGTATTCTCTTTCACTCCCCACATGAGCTTGCATTTTCTTAATTACAATACTTCATAAATCTTTTTTTAATGAAATATTCAATCATCTTTTCACATACTAGATAGGAAACTCTGAATTCTGAGACTGTGGACTATCAGAGCCTAGTTCAGTGTTACTACAAAGTAAGGGCTCAGGAATATTTTTGTTGAATAAATTTAGATGGATAGTAAGTGAACAAATAAATAAATGCACCATAATACTCTCAAATGGGGTTTTGATCCAAACATTATTTTAGTTTAATTAAATAACACTAGCTATTTGTCTGCCTCATTTATACTTCAGTTAATTAAATAACTGAAGAAAAGTTCAGGCTAAGTGATAATAAATTTATTGTCACATGAAGCCAATCCCTCCTTCCATACCTTATAGAATCATTTCCCAAAGTGTGCCTTGAGGAAGAGCAGGTCCTATATAAGCCTGAAAGGTCTTATTTGCTTAAATTAAAAAAACTCCAGTTTCTTTAACCCAGTGTTTCTGGAGCATTGTGGACTCCAATTGACCCCTGTGTGACCACCATTGCCATATAACTCTACACTTCAGGAAAATCATAGTATTATCTTTATCATTTGAAGGAAATTTGTTTAAATTACCTTTTACTATTTCTGGATATCTGTGAATTTGAATTTTAAAAGTCTAGGAATTTTAATTTTATGACCTTATTTTTGAATGGCAGAGTAAAACTGCCTGTAAAATGAATGTAAGGTCCACAAGTGTTGCTTCAGACTCCATTTTTCATGCCAACATGGAAGAATCAATCATATACAGTGTGTTTGATTGCTTGTATTTTGGTGCTTGATTGAAGCCCTTTGGAGGCCATCTTGTACAATTATTGAATCATTACTAAACACAAAATTACCTGTTCAATATACTTGTCATTGCAACAGAATTTATAAAACACTGAATTTTGTTTGTTAAACCCCAACTTAATCAATTATCTTTTGTTACGTACTCATGCTTAGGTGATGTAACAAAATTGCCCTCACTAGAGACAATAAATGTTAGCACTTAAGAATTTAAAAAAAAAAATTTAATGTTTATTTATTTTTGAGAGACAGACAGAGACAGATTGCAAGCAGGGGAGGGGCAGAGAGAGAGGGAGACACAGAATCTAAAGCAGGCTCCAGGCTCTGAGCTGCCAGCACAGAGCCCAACGTGGGGCTCAAAGTCACAAACTGCGAGATCATGACATGAGCTGAAGTTGGTCATTTAAACTACTGAGCCATGGGGCGCCTGGGTGGTGCAGTCGGTTAAGCGTCCCACTTCAGCCAGTTCACGATCTCGCGGTCCGTGGGTTCGAGCCCCGCGTCGTCGGGCTCTGGGCTGATGGCTCAGAGCCTGGACCCTGTTTCCGATTCTGTGTCTCCCTCTTTCTCTGCCTCTCCCCCGTTCATGCTCTGTCTCTCTCTGTCCCAAAAATAAATAAACGTTGAAAAAAAAATAAAAAAATAAAATAAAAAATGAACTACTGAGCCTCCCAGGCAACTCTAAGAATTCTTAATGGGAGTAAAACTCTATCATATATATTTATATACAAATGAATACTAAGTAGAACAATATTTGATCACCATGAGGTACTACCATAAAATAATGGGAATTTTGGTAATCTACCAGATGTACTTTGAAATACAAGAGATTCAAACAATTATAGACAAAAAAAATTATTCATGAATTCACTACATTAGAAAAGTTTTGAATACTTGATAGAAATTACATTAACAAAAATAACTAGTCCAGAGTTGGTTGGGATAATAAAAATAGCAATTGTAGACTTACATATTTTTTAATCAATTTGCAATTGTAAATATAGCTTAAATAACAGCACAGAAATCAGTACAGAATATTTTTAGACTTATGTAGGAAATATAATATGTATATTTCTTTGAGGAGATCAATTTTTAACTTAATAGACTATTTCGAAAATCTAAACTGTTTAAATCTAAATCTAGATAATTTTAGATTAAATCTAAAATATATTAATCTTGATACTGTGGATTTTCTTCATTCTTTGAATCCTTTGGATCACTTTGATTTAAGAGAAGTCTTATAAAACTTTGACTAAATATTATATTTCTAAAGTTCATATCTAGGTATTAGTCTTGAGAGTTCTATTATGGTGAAAGAGATTATGAAACATAAATTTCAAATAGTTCCCCTTTCAGATCAAGAGGCAAACCTGGAAGACCTAGTTAATAGAGCTTTATAAAATCCATGATTAGTGAAAACTCAGGACATGATGTAGGAAAAAAAAAAAAGAAAGAATAGCTTTCCTGCCATCCAATAGGAACAGAAAGCCTAAGCTGCCTTTTTCTGTAAAAACTCTCACGGAGGATGGAGGTTAGTTAGAGATAGTACAAGAACCTATATAAATTTGTTAAGCTACATTTACTAAAGAGATTAATTCTGAAATCTTACAGCACTGACTTATAGAAAAATGTAAGCCCCTTAGAGACATACCCAGATTCAGCAGAGCACCAGGGTAAAATGTGTCCAACAAGTGGGTAATTTTATACTTTATCAATGGATGGATACTGGGTGGCAGATAGGTATGAATGAGTTAACACAGAGCCTTGCTCAGTAAAGGAAAAAAAGAAAAGGAATGTATAGTAGAAAATGAGGTTTAAAGAGCTTTAGCTAAAGAGTAGACGGGAAGACCCCGCACAAGATGCCATGGAGGAGGGTCAGAAAGTAGACAACTGACCAAGCTTAAACAGCATGCCATGAGTTGCCTCGTGGACACCAGCAGTAGATGTCTACAGGATTCTAAAGTACCAAGAAGTGACATCTCCACTGAAACTGGTTACTATTTATGATTGAGAGCAAAAGTAGTCTATTCCGTCCCATCACTATGAGGGCTCATAGGCTATCACTTATATCTAAAAGTTTTCTTTATCTAATCCCTAAAAGTTTGAGCTTTGCCCCAAGGAAGGTGAGTTAACACAAGACAGACATTTTTCCTAGAAAAGATTGGTAAATTTATTCTATCGTCTGCAGGAAAGTATGAGCCACATTAAAATGTTATACCAAAATGAATTTTTTTCAGTTTGATAGTTATCAAGCACTATATTTTAAACCTACTATATGTTTTAGAAAGTATTACTCATATTACAATTGGATATTTGACAATTATCTCCTATTTATAGTAGTTGTTGTATTTAAAAATAGTAATCTAAGTCACAATCATTTTACTAAGATATTTCTGGATTCTCACAAATTCCATTAGATTGTAACATAAGGTTAATATAATTTGCCTTTCACTTTTTAAAGTATATCAACAAAGGACTTATATAAATGGATTAAGCAACAGCCTAAAAAAGAACACTTAGCAAACAGTAAAGATTTTTTTAAGCATTAATTTTTTTTTTTAAAGAATCAATAGAAATACTGGCTTAGGAAAGAACACTTAGCAAATGTAAGCATTAAAGATATTTCTTTAAAATAACAACTACGATATTTTCCTCCACTGTAAGTCATTCTCATATCAATGTTATCAAGATTGCTTCAATTCCTTAGAAAATAATGAAAATTTTATAACAATCTCCATATAATCTTTAATATGCTTATTTCTGTGACTATTTCTTAAGCACACATGTCCTTTCTCTTTCAATTTTCTGGCTGTACTTTGCATAAAAACCATTTATCACCTGTTTTTAAGTGATTATCTTATTCAGAATCTGAATGTAATGTTTCCAAAATACTTTCTCATAAGTGATGACCATCAATAATTCTAAGTAGTCTCCATGTTAATGCATATAGTTAACTCACAAGAGAATGAAAGGACTATAAAACAGCAAGGTGGGATAAAGGAAATATTATTCCTAATATTCTACTTTATATCTAAAATCTCATTTTATATATTAAAACGATGACCCACTCTAAATACAGTCAGGCATATGGCTTAATTTTAATTCATAAATGTTAAAATGTTTAGCAAGATAAAAGTATTTTACTAGAAATGCTTATGTTTGACTAAAGTTAAGCAAAAATTAGTCACTAACATTGTGTTTCTTATATACAATGCTTTACTTGAATTCATAAGTTGTGTTTCACAGCAAAATGTCTACATTTGAGAAATTTGAAATGAAATGACAATTAACCAGCTTATTGTCAAACACACCCATAATTTCTGAACAGAATTTTGGGCTGGGGATATATAAGAAGATTGGAAAATGAGTTTTAAGGATGGGAATGAAAAAGTATATAAAGTTAGTTATGGAAGAATTTAATTCTATCATTATCGACTAATGCAGTAAAAGGACTTAAATGTTATATTGGCAGGGACTATAAAACATACATTTACATCACAGGGGAAAATACTATCAGAGAGTTTTTAATGGTTCTTTTAGACAGACCAATGGTTATTTCACCATTTTGACTATTAAATATCTTCATTATCTCTGCTGGCTGTGTAAACATTGTACTAATTACAACAATGAACTCTATAGACCAGACAAGTTTATAAAGCAAGAAATGAAAGAAGGTTGTTTTTTTTTTTTTAGGAACCTCACAATAAAATTTAAAAGAACAAAAAGAGAATTTCCAGATGAAAGTAATTATTTAGCAATGAAGGAGACTTGAAGAGAAAAAAAGTGATGTTCATAATAAAATCAAAAGGAAATAATGTATAGGATTAGAAGTTATTCTCAAACACTATTCACCAATGAAACTCAACATCTTATTCTCTCAAAACTCACTAAATGAACATAAATAATTTACTTCCTAAGCTTAAACTAATGCATTTCATCTAATATATGAAAAAGGGATTGAGATAATTCAAACATAGTTTATGAATTTTTCACTTATGCACTAAAAAAATACCTACTATAAAACATATGTACATACATAGATGTGCGTGTGTGTGTGTGTGTGCATGTGTGTGTGTGTATAACTTCTTGAATTGTGCTAAAAAGCCCTGTTCATTGTCTTCACCAGGAAAGTCACTTAACTGTCCCTGTCCAACATTCCTATTACAGTAAACTACTTACACTGAAACTATCCAAACCAAAAGTTTTGATCTTCTCTTACTATGTCACACTCTCACCTCCAACCTTGAAATAAGAAGACTCTCACTGATGGTGATCAAATTCGAGGAGTTTGTGATCACAAATGATTCCCTGTGCTTTATTAAAAACGGATATATAAAGGTTCCACAAGAATCTGATGCCTTAGCAAAATTAGAAAGAAATATATTAAACAGATTGCTTTGATGTTATGCTCCATTTTTAAATGTGAACTATATTATTTTAATAATTATGTTGTAAAGAGGAAACTGCTTCTCCTCATTTTTTTAAGTCACATTTTAAAATTGAGTTCTAAAGAAAAGTGTTTTTTTCGCTGGAGAAATTTAGACACGTGCTTATAAAACGTAGCATTTTTCATTTTACATGTGTTTCCTGGATTCAAATTTATGTTTGATCACAATTGTTAAACTATTTCTACTTCTTGGTTAGAAAGTGTGTTTCTCACCCATTTCATGTGGTTGATTATTTATTTCCACTGAAGAATCTTTGTTTACTGCATGCCTTTTACTCATAGAAATCTTAATACACTTCGATTTGCACAATAATTATGTGTCTGACAAGCATGACTTTTTTTTTTAACTGATGGAGAAACCAAGGCTCACACAACTCAGACAGCAATTAGCAACCTCACAATTCAACCCTTATCTTCTGATTCCAAGTCTATTCTTTTCCTGACATACTATCCTGGATCCCTGATAATCTGATTTATCTTTGTTCAATAACTCTGCACTCACATTTATGTCAAAACATTTTCAAATCTTAAAAAATGGAGTACCATTTGAAAGTTGTTTTTCACTTAAATTATGTGTGTCTAAAATGCCACAGGCCTCTGTGTAACTGAGGTTTATGGCAGTGCATTTTCAATACAGTTTGAAAGCCTCATTCATTAAATATGTTTTTGTCACCAAAATATAATATATATGACATATATATTATATATATAAATATATAAATATATATATTATATATAAATATAATAATATGATATAATAAAGTATTTTACCTCATAACTTTAAAATATACTGTATTACTATAGATGTATCTTTGTAAAAATGGAAATAAGTATCTATAAAATATTAACCTGTATAAGAAGAATCAAATAAACAAAATTATGGGAAAAAGGGGTAAATTAAAAATGTGATAATATCTGTAAGAATTTAGAAAACTTCACCAATCTATAATATAGAAAAATTCATATATTTGCATATTTGGAATTGATTATATTGTTGTAATTCCTAAACTTACATGCCAAAGACAATTTAGTGAATATCTATAGCTACAGAATCTTTGCACATTAAAAAATTAGATATGCTGAACAACTTAAAATGAAAAGTGTTGTAATAGTATTTCATACTTGAATAATTGAGACTTATGGATAAAAAAATAACACTTTTAAATAAACATCATCTAGAGGTGCAGTTTTCTGGATTGGACAATTGAGTGTCATCTGAAAATCTAGTTCCAATTTAGAAAATAAGGACACATGCTCATATTCACAGAAATGGAAAATAAAAAGATTTTAGGTTTTTAATTAAAAACAAATGACAATGCTATGGAGGTTTCAATAAATAAATATGAGAACTTCCAAACACCACAGTTAAAGAAAAGTTACACCACTTATATGTGAAGAAGCACATCCAAGTTCTCATTAGAAGAGTTTTAATGAAACTTGAATAAAGCAAGAATTTACAACATAAAAACTAATATAGTGAAATGAAACTGAAATGAGTTTTTTGGGGGGGGGCAGAGTTGAAAATTAAAGAGGAAAAAATTTAAAACCCCAGTAGAGATAATAATAGAGTTTTCAAAGAAGGGTTTTCCAATATAAATAAACTCAGAGGGGAAAAAAGAGATGGTCTGTTTATTTTAGATAGAAGTGGACAATATTCAGTGTGGGATCTGGGGAGGCAGAAGCTATTTGCATATCAAAGGCATTTTATTTAAATCAAGTCTTTTCTTAGGTTTTTTGAGTTAGAACAGAACTACATTTATTAGTGTGTTATCCACAACCTCTACTTAACCCTATTTAAATTATAACATCTAAACCAATCATGAAGCTGGCTTCTAACACAATTTAAAGGAGGCTTTTTTGAGGAAAGCATGTCAGTGTGACTCCATTATGGGACACGTTATAAAACACCGATGCTATTCATTCAGGAACCTTTAATAAGCTTGCAGTTAATTTTCATGATATTTTATAAAGAACACAGGTTAAACAGAAATACCATCAGGAAAATAATCAGTCTTCGGAAACCTAGAGTTTCAATAAAACATTAAATGAATTAAAAAAGACAGATAGCTCAATAATAATCATTAAGTACTCAATATGTATTGAGTACACCACTAGGGGCACCCGGGTGGTTCAGTCGGTTAAGTGACCGACTTCAGCTCAGGTCGTGATCTCAAAGGTTCCTGAGTTTGAGCCCCACGTCAGGATCTGTGCTGATAGCTCAGAGCCTGGAGCCTGCTTCAGATTCTGTGTTTTCCTCTCTCTCTGCCGCTCTCCTGCTCATGCTCTGTTTCTCTGTCTCTCAAAAGTAAGTAAATGCTAAGAAACCATACCTCATGGAGACCTGGCTGTGACTTTTGTACAGTACATTCCATAATTTTTTTCTCTTTAATTGATTTTAATCTAGATACTGCTAAAATTAAATGGTAGCGTGGTACAATGTAAATTAGCATGATTACTGTTTCTTGCCAGGGCATGTATTTCAGCATGTCAGAATTATGAATTTTACAGCTATCTAAGTTAGCTTATTATTTACTTTTTAGTCCAAATTTCTTTATTTGCTTATAATTTTCAAGAATTGCTTTAACTGAATTTATGTTGTCTAGGTAAAATAATATTTGGACATAATCAGGCCTAAATCAGGAAAGTTTTAACAGGATCTGTGTAAAGGTGGGTTTTTATATTATAAACTTTTCCATGATCATATAAAATCATAGCTTCCATTTTCTTAGACGACTTTATTTCTTCTATATTTTATAGATACAGATCACACCAAAAACCACCCTCTTTTGAGCTCTTTTTTCCTGCAGAAAATAGAAAAAAAAAGTCATACCCCCTAAAACACTTGCTTTCTATTTTACTACAGTGAATTCATTGTTATGTTCTTATTTGGTCCTGAAACTAGATAGGCAACGCTAGAAAATCAAATTGAATCTGAAGGTACTATTAAAGTAAATGTAAGATCAGCGAGTAGAATACTGAAAATAATTAAATACACAAATCCACTGGCAGCTTTGCAACATTGCCTTATGATGCAAAACAATGCTATCTAAAGATACCAGTTTCATGAACATAAAGCATATAAAAAGTACCCTTTTATTTTTGAAAAAGGAGATCATTTTTTTCCTCCAGTTTGTACACATAAATTTGAAATAATTGCTACCTTATTTCTATTCAGATAAGGAAGAGGACCATCTGACTGAAAGATTTCATGAATCTAGTAGAAAAGATCACCACGTGAGTCAAAGATGATAGTCTTGTGAGTTTCTGCTGTGCCATCTGCTTTAACTCATTGCTGAGGGGGAATTAGAGACATAAAATCATGTGGCTGGAAAACTCCACAAAGGAAGGGGTCAACCCAGAGATAAAGAGGCTCCACAATATTATTGTTTTTTCAATAAACACTTCCTCTGATTCCCTAAGTACGCAACAAATTTAGAAATTGAAATTGGAAATGCAGCAAAATATTATTTCAAATTTAAAGTGACACTGACTGAAATTGGTAAGATTCAAGTTTCTATGCCCTGGACAGTTATTTTTAATAAAATATATAAAAATAATTTTCTATGCATATTTAATTTTCAATTTTAAAATACAGTATTTTATAATGATTAATGTATTCTATTATGAGAAATACATAGACTTGAGAACATATTTGCATCCATGCTTCCATTCAAATTAACTACATTAGCAATAGAAATTACAGATTTTTCTACAGTGGCTCTTGCCTAAAATATTTACTTTTAAGTTATTATCATTGGGATTTTTATTACAGTGATATCCAATACATTATTATAAATGTCAAAATACCAATGACATGAATCTGTTACTACTATTGTCAGAAATCCTATTGATAGGACAGCTATAGATAGGTTACTGGTCTTCAAAATATAAATTAAGTGTTGAAATTTGTATTCCAGAAAACAGTATGTGGCCTAATAACATTTTAGGTATTAACTCTAAGCTGCCTCAAGTCACCATATTAAAGTTGAATGTGCCTAAGACTTAAGACTACTAAAAAGGAAAGCATTAAAAAAAAACAAAACAAAAACAAAAACAAAAAAACAGATAAATGGAAAAATGTAACTGGGGCAGTGCTCACGATTCCATTAACAGTAGCTGATACACTACTGAGAATGAAATGATTTATTTACATAAGTAGTCTGAAGATAAAGTACACTAAACCTACATAATATTACTAAACATTATAGAAGTCAAATTTTCATTAACACTCCCTATTCATAACAATTTTGTTCTAAACCAAGAGTGTTTTCAAGCTACTACATCAAATACTGTACCTCACTCATTCAAAATTATGCCTGCTAATAAAAATTGTTAGGATAATAATCCTAAGAAGGTTTATTAAACTAGCAATAGCAAACACTGTATATGAAAATGGATTTTGTTTGATGGGGAGCCTATTCACAACTTCAGGTTTTCTGCAGTGTTCTGTGGTGCAGATTTAGGAAGCATGTCCGATTGCTGAACCACTTTATTAAAGGAAAACATTATATCTGTTACATACTACTTTTTAGAGGTCATAATACTCTTCATTTAGAACACTGTGCTATAAAAACCAACTAACTTTTCTATTGTAATTTAGTTATTATCACATTGTTGCCTCACCAAGTGAATGACCATTTTGGCTTATTTAAATTACCATTTATTAAGGCACAAGATATTTTGCTTCTATCGCAAAATGTAGCTGTATATACCAAAATCATTTCACAAATCAAAAGAGGCAAAGGTATTCATTAAATGTACCTTGATATGGAGCACTAAATCCACGATATCGGTGATTGCTGTCTGTAACAAAATGCAGTCTGAGCCAGTTTTTGTTGCTGATAATTGGTGGTGGTATATTCATTCCAGATAACCTGAGTTACGGAAGACAACAACAAAAAATCATTAAAAACTTTTCAGCAGTAAATGTTTTCTCTGAATTAGGACCCCCAAAAATGTCTACCTGTACCCAATATTTATGACTTTGCATTTTTAATTGTTTCAGCAAAAATAGTTATTTTATGTATAGGAAAGTCAATCATCGAACAGTGTCATTCCAAACATGTGCTGTTCTAAGCAGGCCACATTTATTAACAAAATAAACTGAACTGGGTATGATTTTTGATTCACCCAAATGTATTGCCTAGGTAATAATAAACATAATGGAGGCTGAGCTAATGGTGCTGGTCATTATGCTCCTCAAGTACATATTGATACAGCATAGTTAGAAAATAGATATACTTTTTCCACCTAATATATTTTCAATAATTTACATTTGATGGCAAATTTCCCAATTTCTTTTCACAGGGCAAGCACTCATTTAATGGGATTTTACAATACTATAAATTTTCATGATTAGCTTTCATTATAACATATACTTCTATAATACACCGGAGGTCTGCCCCAATTGATAGACAGAAAACAGATTGTATTTTAAATGTGTATTTATTCTCCATATATATAGTCACAATGGTACCATTTCATAGTTTCCTTACACAGGGTGCTCAAAACAAAACTTTGAAACTATGCCCCAGATACGGGTCATGGTCAACATATGAAGTAACTCTCTTGCTCTGTATCTTTTGAAGACTTCCAGAGTAGCAGTTTCTAATTTCATTTGATGAAGGGATATTACCCTCATATACCTAGTCATTTAAATCCTAGGTGTGTGCTATAAAACCAAGGTAAAAGATCCTCAAAAAGCAAGACTACTACCTAGTGAAGAAGAGATCTTCATTAAGGTTTCCTAATAACCA
The DNA here is from genome assembly GCF_022837055.1 of Prionailurus viverrinus. Taxonomy (NCBI): domain Eukaryota; kingdom Metazoa; phylum Chordata; class Mammalia; order Carnivora; family Felidae; genus Prionailurus; species Prionailurus viverrinus. The sequence continues at coordinate 58,057,456 of NC_062578.1, forward strand.
GTATATGATTTATCTTTATTATTCTTCAAAGCTTTCACTTTTCTTCAACAGGAGACAAAACAGCTTGTGTGTGTGTGTGTGTGTGTGTGTGTGTGTGTGTGTGTGTGTGTTGGGGTGGGGGGTTGATTACAGCTCTTCTCTCAGTATTTTGCAGGCAGTCATTCTTGGGAACCACTAGGGGGAGATTAAATAGGCTTTGTACACATTATTCAGTGGCGAGGTGTATAAATGGTGATGCAAGGACCCTTTATCCCACACCGTCTCTCATTTCTCCCCAAAACCCATCTTTCCCAAGATGTTTGGGAATTAGCCATCACTTTTTGTGGATAACTATCTGCCATGCATAGAAATATGAATACATCTTTTTTTAACATTTATTTATTTATTTTGAGGGGGTGGGGGGTGGAGAGGGTGGGGGAGAGAAAGAGAGAATCCCAAGCAGGCTCTGCACTGTTAGTGCAATCCCATGGACCGTGAGATCATGACCTGAGCCAGAATAGAGAGTCCAGCCTTTAACCAACTGAGACACCCAGGTGCCCCTGAATTAAACTTTAATGAATCATTGTGGGCCCAGGTATATGCAAAGGTATATAAAATGTTCTTGGCAGTGTTACTGTGTAATCTGATGCTCTTGATTCTAACATGAACAAGATGGGTTCTATCACATAGATTTCTCATCTGTCCTTCTGATTTGGAATGCATCTTCTTTAATGTTTCCCTATTAAGGCCCTATTTTCTCTTTTCAGAGGGGTGATTCTGCTTATTGGCACACCTGGCTCCTTTTTTTTATATCTGAATTTAGCAAAAAAATATGCAGGTAATATACTTGTATAATTTTAAGACTCAAGTTTTAAGGTTTTACTTCTTTACTCTCAAAATTTTCCAGGTGATGTTTATTTTTGTTTGCCTGTTGGTTGGTTTGGTTCAAAAGCAATTCAATGAAAAAAGTATTTATATTTGATACAATTATATTTTCGAGAGAATAGCATGTTCCATGCCAGATTTTGATTTACAATTTGGTTCTCTTCAATTCCTTGATTCAATGCCCATAAATACCCATTAGGGAAAGTTTAAATTATTTTTGACAGGTTGTACACATTTCTAAGTATAATGAGACCATAACACATGGATGGTTGTAACACATTAAAGTACAGAGTTTGGAGAGAGGCCCTTAGAAGATCCACTAAATGAGAAACAACAAGGACATCAAGAAAAGTCAGAGAGGAAAGAAGATGAAGCAGACAATAAAAAGGATAAACTTCCCATCTTTCCCAGGGACAGCAAAGATAATTTCAGCAATAGAGTACAGGAAAGGCAAGTAATAGCTACTATAGAACTATAAAGTTTGTAACCTGAATTCACCTTCAGCAACTGAGAAAGGTGGGAATAAAGAGCTGCAGTAGCCAGCAGCATAATGCACAAGATGGAGCAAATAATGGTAATATAACAGGACGATTTAAGAAGACATTCCTGACAGTCTCAAGTGTCAGTTTATGAAGCATCACTGTAGGTAAGCCAAGACACCAAACCAGAAAGCAAGGGCACCACAGCATCTCTCCCTCTAGTATCTCACATTATTTGAAGATAATGTACACAATATGGTTTTGTTTATGTCTTATGGAACAAGCAGGTAAATGCACGTAGAGATTTCTTCACCATACTTCATGTTATCAGGACATCTTGCAAATGGAGGATTGAGATTAAATGCTGCCTAGAAAGATTCCATCAAATTAATTTAGATAATTAACTTCTTAAATACTAAAGGAGACATTTCCTAGACACAACTCATTATCGCTATGTCATATCACCATGGTCATTTGAAGGTAAGCATATATGCATTTGTTCTAGCATAATGTCGGTGAGAATCATCTCTTGGTAATGAAGAGACTAAGTGCATTCAACAGTTATTTACTGAGCACTTACTGTAAGATAAACACCTGATACTAAGGGTATAGTAGTAAATACAGCAGTAAATAAGACAAAGAAGATCCATAATCTTGCAAATGAAAATAAAGAAGGTAACATAAATAAATCAATAAGATAATTTCAGACAGTGGCAAATGATGTACAAAAAATGTGAGAATAGAGGTGAAGATGGCAGTGTAGGAGGACACTGGGCTCACTGTGTCCAGCTAATCGCTTAGATTCCACCCACATCTGCCTAATTTAGCCAGAAAACTGCCAGAAGACTAGCAGAACGGACTCTCTGAGCCAAGCAGAGACGAGAGGCCTGCAGAAGAGGGTAGGAAGGGGAGAGAGGCGGTGCACACTTCATGGACTGGCGGGAGAGAGCCAGGGCAGATGAGGGGCAACCAGCCCACCCGGCAAGGCAGAGCCCCCAAGTCTGGCTTGCAAAAGTGGAGGGGCCAGAGAGAGTGTGTTCTGATAGCCAGTAGGACTTAACATCTGGAATGTTATAAGTCAACAGCTCTGCTCTAAGAGCAGGAGGGCTAAAGGACAACGGGAGGGAGAGTTGTTGAGCCCCGGACAACAGAACTCAGCTTGGCGGGGAACAAAGGCGCTCGCCACCACCATCTCCTTCGCCCATCCCCCAGCCAAAAACCAAAGGGAACCAGTTCCCCTCACGAGCTTGCTTGCACTGTGCAAACACACAATGCTGTGCTTCTGCAGATCCATCACTCGGACAGGTCTGCCTCCCTCCCGGTGTCACAGGGACCCTCCTAAAGCAGACCACTGAAGGCAAAGCAAGGGGAGCCTGCCCCTCCTGCCCCTGTTCACCTTGCAGATCCACCCTGGCTAATACACCAGACACCCTTGAAGCAGCACAAGCCTGGCAGTGTGCAAGTAGCCCAGACAGAGGCCAAACCACTCCACGGAAGTCCTGCCCCTGGGAGAGGCGAAGAGAAGGTACACACCAGTCTGACTGTGGCCCCAGCAGTGGGCTGGGGGCAGACATCAGGTCTGACTGCGGCCCCGCCCACCAACACAAGTTACTCCAGACAGAAAGGGGAAGTGCCCTGCAGTTCCGCACCACCCCAGGGACTATCCAAAATGATGAAACAGAAGAATTCTCCTCAAAAGAAACTCCAGGAAGTAGCAACAGCTAACGAACTGATGAAAAATGATTTAAGCAAGATAGCAGAAAATGAATTTAAAATAATAGTCATATTATTAAAAAAAAATGGGGCGCCTGGGTGGCTCAGTCGGTTAAGCGGCCGACTTCAGCTCAGGTCACGATCTCACGGTCCGTGAGTTCGAGCCCCGCGTCGGGCTCTGGGCTGATGGCTCAGAGCTTGGAGCCTGCTTCCGATTCTGTGTCTCCCTCTCTCTCTGCCCCTCCCCCATTCATGCTCTGTCTCTCTCTGTCTCAAAAATAAAAACGTTAAAAAAGAAATTTAAAAAAATAAAAAAAAAATTAATCGCTGGGCTTGAAAAAAGTATAGAGGACAGCAGAAAATCTATTACTACAGAGATCAAGGGACTAACAGTCAGGAGGAGCTGAAAAATGCAATAAATGAGCTGCAAAATAAAATGGAGGCGACCACAGCTTGGATTGAAGAGGCAGAGGAGATAATAGGTGAATTAGAAGATAAAATTATGGAAAAAGAAGAAGCTGAGAAAAAGAGAGTTAAAAAAATCTAGGAGTATAAGGGGAAAATTAGAGAACTAAGTGTCATAATTAAACAAAATAATGTACACATAATTGGGATTCCAGAGGAGGAAGACAGAGGGAAAGGTGCTGAAGGTGTACTTGAAGAAATAATAGCTGAGAAATCCCCAGATATGGGGAAGGAAAAAGGCATTGAAATCCAAGAGGCACAGAGAACTCCCTTCAGACATAACTTGAATCAATCTTCTGCACAACATATCATAGTGAAACTGGAAAAATACAAGGATAAAGAGAATTCTGAAAGCAGCTAGGGATAAACATGCTCTAACATATAAAGGGAGACCGATAAGACTCATGACAGATCTGTCTACTGAGACTTGGCAGGCCAGAAAGGAATGGCAGGAGATCTTCAATGTGATGAACAGAAAAAAAATGCAGCCGAGAATCCTTTATCCAGCAAGTCTGTCATTCGGAATAGAAGGACAGATAAAGGTTTTCCCAAACAAACAAAAACTGAAGGAATTTGTCACCACTAAACCAGCCCTACAAGAGATCCTAAGGGGGATCCTGTGAGACAAAGTACCAGAGACATCGCTACAAGCATGAAACCTACGGACATCACAATGACTCTGAACCCATATCTTTCTATAGTAACACTGAATGTAAATGGACTAAATGCTCCAACCAAAAGACATAGGGCATCAGAACGGATAAAAAAACAGGACCCATCTATTTGCTGTCTACAAGAGACTCATTTTAGACCTGAGGACACCTTCAGATTGAAAGTGAGGGGATGGAGAACTATCTGTCATGCTACTGGAAGTCAAAAGAAAGCTCGAGTAGCCATACTTATATCAGACAAACTAGACTTTAAATTAAAGACTGTAACAAGAGATGAAGAAGGGCATTATATAACAATTACAGAGTCTATCCATCAGGAAGAGCTAACAATTATAAATGTCTACGTGCCGAATACAGGACCCCCCAAATATATAAAACAATTGATCACAAACATAAGCAACCTTATTGATTTAAAAGTGGTAATTGCAGGGGACTTTAATACTCCACTTACAACAATGGATAGATCATCTAGACACAAGATCAATAAAGAAACAAGGGCCCTGAATGAAACACTGGATCAGATGGACATGACAGAAATATTTAGAACTCTGTATCCCAAAGCAACAGAATATACTTTCTTCTTGAGTGCACATGGAACCTTCTCCACGATAGATCACATACTGGGTCACAACAAGAATTGAGATCATACCATGCATACTTTCAGACCACAATGAGATGAAGCTTGAAATCAACCACAAGAAAAAGTCTGGAAAACCTCCAAAAGCATGGAGGTTAAAGAATACCCTACTAAAGAATGAATGGGTCAACCACGCAATTAGAGAAGAAATTTAAAAATATATGGAAACAAATGAAAATGAAAATACAACAATCCAAACGCTTTGGGATGCAGTGAAGGCAGTCCTGAGAGGAAAATACATTGCAATCCAGGCCCATCTCCAGAAACAAGAAAAATCCCAAATACAAAATCTAACAGCACACCTAAAGGAAATAGAAGCAAAACAACAAAGACACCACAAACCCAGCAGAAGAAGAGAAATAATAAAGATCAGAGCAGAAATAAACAATATAGAATCTAAAAAAAACTGGAGAGCAGATCAATGAAACCAAGAGTTGGTTTTTTGAAAAAATAAACAAAATTGATAAACCTCTAGCCAGGCTTCTCAAAAACAAAAGGGAGATGACCCAAATAGATAAAATCATGAATGAAAATGGAATTATTACAACCAATCCCTCAGAAATACAAGCAATTATCAGGGAATACTATGAAAAATTATATGCCAACAAACTGGACAACCTGGAAGAAATGGGAAAATTCCTAAATTCCCACACACTTCCAAAACTTAAACAGGAAGAAACAGAAAGCTTGAACAGACCCATAACGAGTGAAGAAATTGAATCAGTTATCAAAAATCTCCCAACAAATAAGAATCCAGGACCAGATGGCTTCCCTAGGGAATTCCACCAGACATTTAAAGCAGAGAAATACCTATTCTTCTCAAGCTGTTCCAAAAAACAGAAAGGGAAGGAAAACTTCCACACTCATTCTATGAATCCAACATTACTTTGATTCCTAAACCAGAGACCCAATAAAAAAAAAGAGAACTACAGTCAATATCCCTGATGAATATGGATGCAAAAATTCTCAATAAGATACTAGCAAATCGAATTCAACAGCATATAAAAAGAATTTTTCACCATGATCAAGTGAGATTCATTCCTGGGCTGCAGGGTGGTTCGACATTTGCAAATCAATCAATCTGATACATCACATTAATAAAAGAAGAGATAAGAGGGGGCGCCTGGGTGGCGCAGTCGGTTAAGCGTCCGACTTCAGCCAGGTCACGATCTCGCGGTCCGTGAGTTCGAGCCCCGCGTCAGGCTCTGGGCTGATGGCTCGGAGCCTGGAGCCTGTTTCCGATTCTGTGTCTCCCTCTCTCTCTGCCCCTCCCCCGTTCATGCTCTGTCTCTCTCTGTCCCAGAAATAAATAAAAATGTTGAGAAAAAAAAAAAAAAAAAAAAAAAAAAAAAACATTTAAAAGAAGAGATAAGAACCATATGATCCTGTCAATCGATGCAGAAAAAGCATTTGAAAAACTCAGCATCCTTTCTTAATAAAAACCCTTGAGAACGTCGGGATAGAGGGAACATACTTAAACATCATAAAAGCCATTTATGAAAAGCCCACAGCTAATATCATCCTCAGTGGGGAAAAACTTAGAGCTTTTTCCCTGACATCAGGAACACGACAGGGTTGTCCACTCTCACTGCTGTTTTTTAACATAGTGTTGGAAATTCTAGCATCAGCAATCATACAACAAAAGGAAATCAAAGGCATCAAAATTGGCAAAGATGAAGTTAAGCTTTCACTTTTTGCAGATGACATGATATTTTACGTGGAAAATCCGATAGAGTCCACCACAAGTTTGCTAGAATTGATACATGAATTCAGCAAAGTCGCAGGATACAAAATCAATGTACAGAAATCAGTTGCATCCTTATACACTAACAATGAAGCAACATAAAGACAAATAAAGATACTGATCCCATTCACAATTGCACCAAGAAGCATAAAATACATAGGAATAAATCTAATCAAAGATGGAAAACATCTGTATGCTGAAAACTATAGAAAGCTTATGAAGGAAATTGAAGAAGATTTAAATAAATGGAAAAACATTCCATGCTCATGGATTGGGAGAAAAATATTGTCAAAATGTCAATACTACCCAAAGCTATCTACATATTCAATGCAATCCCAATCAAAATTGCACCAGCATTCTTCTTGAAGCTGAAACAAGCAATCCTAAAATTCATATGGAACCACAAAAGGCCCCGAATAGCCAAAGTAATTTTGAAGAAGAAGACCAGAGCAGGAGGCATCACAATCCCAGACTTTAGCCTCTACTACAAAGCTGTAATCATCAAGACAGCATGGTATTGGCACCAAAACAGACACATAGACCAATGGAATAGAATAGAAACCCCAGAACTAGACCCACAAACGTATGGCCAACTCATCTTTGACAAAGCAGGAAAGAACATCCAATGGAAAAAAGACAGTCTCTTTAACAAATGGTGCTGGGTGAACTGGACAGCAACATGCAGAAGAATGAAACTAGACCACTGTCTCACACCATTCACAAAAATAAACTCAAAATGGATAAAGGACCTGAATGTGAGACAGGAAACCATCCAAACACTAGGGGAGAAAGCAGGAAAAAACCTCTCTGATCTCAGCCTCAGCAATTTCTTACTTGATACATCTCCAAAGACAAGGGAATTAAAAGCAAAAATCAACTATTGGGACCTCATGAAGATAAAAATCTTCTGCACAGCAAAGGAAACAATCAACAAAACTAAAAGGCAACCAACGGAATGGGAAAAGATATTTGCAAATGACATATCGGACAAAGGGCTAGTATCCAAAATCTATCAAGAGCTCACCAAACTCCACACCCGAAAAACAAATAATCCAGTGAAGAAATGGGCAGATAACATGAATAGACACTTCTCTAAAGAAGACATCTGGATGGCCAACAGGCACATGAAAAGATGCTCAACATTGCTCCTCATCAGGGAAATAAATACAAATCAAAACCACAACTCAGATATCACTTCATGCCAGTCAGAGTAGCTAAAATGAACAAAACAGGAGACTATAGATGCTGGCGAGGACGTAGAGAAACGGGAACCCTCTTGCACTGTTGGTGTGAATGCAAACTGGTGCAGCCACTCTGGAAAACATTGTGGTGGTTCCTCAAAAAACTAAAAATAGACCTATCCTATGACCCAGCAGTAGCACTGCTAAGAATTTACCCAAGGGATACAGGAATGCTGATGCATAGGGGCACTTGTACCCCAATGTTTATAGCAACACTCTCAACAATAGCTAAATTATGGAAAGAGCCTAAATGTCCATCAACTGACGAATGGATAAAGGAATTGTGGTTTATATACACAATGGAATACTACGTGGCAATGGGAAAGAATGAAATATGGCCTTTTATAGCAACGTGGATGGAACTGGAGAGTGTGATGCTAAGTGAAATAGTTCATACAGAGAAGGAAAGATTCCATATGTTTTCACTCCTGTGTGAATCCTGAGAAACTTAACAGAAGACCAAGGGGGAGGGGAAGGAAAATCAAAATGGCTAGAGAGGGAGGAAGCCAAAACATAAAAGAATCCTAAAAACTGAGAACAAACTGAGATTTTTTGGGGGGTGGGAGGGAGTGGTGAGTGGGTGATGGGTATTGAGGAGGGCATCTGTTGGGATGAGCACTGGGTGTTGTATGGAAACCAATTTGACAATAAATTTCATATTAAGAAAAATATGAGAATAACATGATAAAGAAACCTCTAGAAATGAGGTCTCAATTGTTCTAATGTCATTTTACACTCAGAACAGCCACACTCATGATTATTTTATCTCAAATTATAAACTGGATTTTAGGAGAATTACATCAAAGAAAATCATGATAATGATAAATGTCATAACTTTGGAACCACCATTATTATTTGTATCCAAGATGAATTCAAAACCTGTCTCATAAGTAATTGATAAATTTGAACAGACATAGTAAATTAAAAATGACATCAAATTTCATTGCATATTCAATGTAGAAATACAATAATACAGTGTCACTTTCCAATATTAATCTTTGTGAATCTTTTTATTTATATAATTTTCTGCAGAAATAAATAACTAAATCATAAGCTGATATTTAAAATCACATGTGACATTTTCTATTGTAGATAGTCCCCTAGAGAATATGATAATAATTGTTACAAGAAAAAAAAACTTGGGCAGTTAAGTGTAAGAAAATTAAGAGAACCACAGGTCTTTATCATTTTTCAGAAGTCCCTAACACTATTCTGAGCCTATGTCTTTGGCTTATAACTCTCTTTTCAGACCTTTATTGCTGTTATCTCTCAGTCTCTGGTTGTCAACTATTCAAAGTTAGCACTTGCAACAACAGGTGTCATCTTTGGAGCTCTAACATCTGTTTTTTTTTTTTTAAATCTTTCTAGTGCTGTAAAATCATTCAAACCTAATGATCTGTCTTTCCTCATCATTGGTACCCATAGGCCCAGGCTAACTTCAAACCCATAATTATTCATATCATCACCTGCGTGACTCCTCACTCTCCCAACACAGTTCTCCCACACTCTCCTAATTTTATTTCTTTCTCTCTCTTGCTGTCTCTGTCTCCCTCTTTCCCTCTTTTACCTCTTTTGACCTCCTTCTTTCTCTGGCACTGAGATAAGATTTATTCCTCACGCTTCTTCTGTTCTCCAAGATTTTGTTAAATCAATTGTCCTACTTTGAGCTGTAATTAATTCCTGAAATCCATTCTTCCATCTTAACCCACGGCCCTTTCATGAACTTGTCTTTAGGCAAAATATGCATATAAGTAAACAAATGAAGGTAAATACATATAATAATACTTCTTATATATATTTTATATATATTCAATGAAGCCAGGCTTGTAGTTTCAAGGTAGAGATAAATACCCAATCTCCTCTGTCCTCACAGAGCACCTTTGCATAGTCCTATCACAACTCTTATTATTTTGTACAATAGAAAGTTTTCTATTTTCACTAGTTTACATTTACTTTGAAGGTAGGTTATCAAATTCCTGGTGCTGAGCACAATGATTGATGAATAGTAGGTGAAAGCTGATGTTATTTATCAAGAAAATACCTGAATATAAGCTGTTTGGGCACATGCCCTCTTTTAGTACCTATGTATTTGCCTTTAGTTTTATATATATTAGTAATTATATTTCATACCATTATCATATGCTTTAGTTCTTTTCTTTATTCAAGATGAATCTAAAATTCTATATCCATAAGTCTACTTCATTTCCCTTGACCAGAAGTTGTCTTTTTGTTACCTGATCATCAAAAGCACTTGCTAAATAAAACTCTTCTTATGGCACTTATCACAATTTTATTATTATTATATTGTACATAGTCTATAAATGATAAGGAGTTGGAAGCAGGATCCACATTGGATTTATCTCTGAATCCATAAGCCCATTTCAAAGTATACATAATGAAAAGATGCTAATCAGATTAGTTAATATCCTATTATAACATTTCTCAAAGTGTGTTCTAGTAAATATTAGCCACCAAAAAATGTCTTTGAGAATGAGGGAAGTTACCCCAGTGAAAAAGATTATGAATTGTTGTTTTGTAACCATATCCCCCGTTCTAGATTTTTTAAAGTTTTAACACAGAATTTTTAATTTTATTTTAACAATCACTTTCCCATTTCCAACTATTATAAATTATAAAATTATTTTAGCAACAAAATTAATCTATTTCTGAGACGACACTAAAGGCACTAATCTTGTATGCCATGCCAGTCATGAGTTTGTGAAGCGTACAGACTTTCACACTGACCAGGCTGTGCTTTTTTATCACAGATGTCTGTGTTCTTGGTTAGATGTTTAAAAGTCACTGAACTGCAGAACACACAATCCTATGTGGTTTTAACAAGAACATTAAGAAGCTAAGCATTGTACTATGCAGCGCAATTATTCAGAAGCCAGATGTTATAAGGTATTTGCAAAGCAAATGAGAGAAGTGGCTACACTAAATTTTCTTCTCTTTTTATCCCCTCTCCCCCTTTACTTGCACACCCCGTTTGCTTATCCCCATCTCCACCTGAATCTGGCTTCCCACTTATCCCCTATTTCTCTGATTTATCTTCCAGACATTTTTCTTATAAAAATTGGCTGCTGTGGAGTAGTGCTACTTTTATCTACACACATGCTTCAGGAAATCAGATACAATGTGTGTGTGTCTAACTACCAAAATCTAATTAGGATGAACTAGAAAAGTTTAATAGTACTATAACCATTTCTAAATTGAATCTGTAATTTAAAAACTAGAAAAAAATCTCCACATGCACATGTTTCATAGAGAATTGTGCTAAGCATGTAAGGAATTAACAATAATTGTACCCATTCTTTTCCAGAAAATAGAAGAGGAGGGAACACTTCTCAGCTCATTTTACAAGGTTAGTATTACTCAAGGTTAGTATATAATAAAACAAGGCAAGGTCAATACAAAAACAAAAAAAATAAAAATAAAAAATAAAAACAAAAAGCAGACCCACATCTCTCATGAACTTAGATACAAAAACTCTCAATAAAATATTAGCACATTGAATTCATCAAGGTATAGCAAGAATTACACACCATGACCTAGTGAGATATAATCAAATTATATAAATCTGGCTCAATCTTTGAAAATCAATGTAATCTACTTTATCAACAAGCTATAGAAGAAAATTTAAATGATGAAATTAATAGACACAGAAAAAGCATTTCACAAATTCCAACATCTATTCATGATTAAAACTCAGCAAACAAGGAATAGAGGGAATATCAACCTTATAATTTTTTAACATTTATCAACTTTTGAGAGAAAGAGAGCGTGAGTGGGAGAGGGGAAGAGACACAGAATTGGAAGCAGGCTCCAGACTCAGCTGTAAGCACAGAGCTTGACACGGGGCTTGAACTCATGAGCAGTAAGATCATGACCTGAGCTGAAGTTGAACACTTAACCGACTGAGCCACTCAGGCACCTGGGAACATCAGTTTTATAAAGAGCATGTACAAAAACCTATAACATCATACTTAATGTTGAATTACTTAATGGTTTTTTATTAAGATCAGAAACAGAGTCCATGATTCTTATTCAACAGTGTACTAGAAGTTCTAGTGAGTCAATAAGGCATATATCTTATATGGAATTTAAGGAATATATCTTGGAAAGAAAGAAGTTTTCCCTACTTGAAGATGACATGATTATTTATATAGAAAATTCCAAGCAATCTACAAAGTAAACCCCTAGAAATATTAAGTGCCTTCAGCCTGGTCACTGGATACAAGATGACTATTAGATAACAATTCAATTTCTAAATAATAACAATGAACATTTGGAAATTGAAATAAAACACAATACAATTTATAATTTGTACAAATGAAATTAAATATTTAGGTGTAAATTCAGTAAACCGTTTATAGGGTTTGTATCAGCAATATTTTAAAATGCAATAAAAATCAAGGATGTAAATAAATGAAAATACATGCCATGTTCCTGAATTTAACACTTATTATGGTAAATATATTAATTTCCCCCAAAGTAATCTATAGTTTTAATGCAATTCCTATTGAAATGCCAGTAAATTCTTTCTGTAGGCATACACAAGATAATTATAAAATGTACATGGCAAGGCACAGGACCCAGAAGAGTTCAAACAAACTTGAAAAGTAAACAATAGCCTTTTCAATAAATGATACTGGTAAAATTGAACAATCACAGGTAAAAATCAACCTCAGCCTGAAGTTCACACTGTAAAAAATTAAACATCTATTTATGATTTTTAAAAGTCTCAGCAAACTCGTAAAATGTTGTAGTCAACCTGATAAAGGTCATCCATGAAAAAGATACACCTAATGTAATTCTGATATAATTCTTAAAGGTGAATAACTCACTGCTTTTCCCATAAGATCAGACACAAATTATAGATGTCCACTCTTACCATTTCTATTCAACACTGAATTGGAAATTACTGCCAGTGCAATAAGACAAGAAAATAAAGAAAAGACATAGCAATGTTTAAAAAATAATAAAATTGTCTTTGTTTTCACAGGACTTGATTGTCTATATGGAAAATCTCTATAAATCGGGGCAGCTGGGTGGCTCAGTCAGTTAGGCATCCGACTCTTGATTTCAGCTGAGGTCATGATCTCACAGTTCATGGGACTGATCCCATGTCAGGCTCTGCACTGACAGCAATGGAGCCTTCTTGGGATTCTGTCTCTCCCTCCCCCTCCCCCACTTGAATGCTCACTTGCTCTCTCTCTCTCTCTCTCTCTCTCTCCTCCCGCTAAAATAATAAAAATTTCCAAAAAGAAGAAAATCTTTATAAATTTATAAAATGCTAGTAGACCTCTTGAATAACTTTATCCATATCTCAGGATAGACAATGAATGTAAAAATATCAATTGTATTTATGCATCTTAGCAATAAGCAATTGAAAATTGAGTTTTTAAATAAAGTACTACTTACAAATCATAAAAATAATTGAAACAGGAAAAATATTAAAAATAGAAGTCATTTTTCACATGCTTTAAACTGTAGAGACAGGAAATAATATCTATATACTTAGATAACTTAAGTGAATAGAGAGATTAAGTCACCTTCATTTATACGAAAAATCAACATGGTTATGATGCCATTTTCCCCAATAAATACATAAATTCATTACAACTCCTATAAAAATCTCATTGGAAATGGATTATTCTAAAATTCATGTAGAAACATGAAGTACCTCAAATAACTTTTTGTTTTAAAGAACTTAATTAGATGATTCACACTAGTTGATTTTAGACTATCAATCTATGGTAATAATGATGAGGTATTACTGACCTGATATACACACAGATAAATGGAACAGAATAGGCAGCCTAGAGATAAATCTACAAATATATGACCAATTGATTTTTAGCAAATAACTCAAGGTAACTAAATGATGAAAGAATATTATCTCAACAAATGATATGTAATTGAATATATTAATACAAAAAATTAATGAAAAAAATCTCAAACTGTACACAATGTTAACTCAAAATTGATCATAGACATGAACGTAAACACAAAAATATTAAAACTGCCAGGAAAATGCATAGGAGAAAAGCTTGTGGATTAGTGGGATATTTCTTAAATAAGAGAGAAAAAGCATGAATCATTAAAAGATAAACTGTGCTTCATATTTTTAAAGTTCTGCTTATGAAAATATACCATTAAGAACACTAAGTGACAAGCTATGGACTAGGAGAAAATATTTCTGATGCACACATTTAAAAAAGAAGTGTATCCACAATACAGAAATAATTTTCAAATTAGTAAGACTACAGATAACTCAAAAAAAAAGTGGGTAGAAAGTTTTAAACACTTTACTGAGAAAGAGATACAGAAAACAAGCACATAAAAAGATACTCCTTTAGCTTCAGATTTACTCAGTGAGATATAAATATCTTCAAATAATCTTTCAAGAGCACAATTGATCGATTTTTCCAAATACCATGCATATATAAAATATTATACAAGGAAAATGTAAAATATTAAAGATTATTGTAGGTAAATGAGAAAGAATATGGCTGAACAGTCCAAAGACAGTACACCTCAATTCCCACTCCACTTCCTTTTCCTTCTTGCTCCCCTCTGAAAATCACAGAAACATTACAAAAGAAAAAAAAACACTTTGGGAATAGAGTTTCTTTAAACAGAGCACAATATTTATTCCTATTTCTGTAGGTTGTCTCTATTTCACAGTTAGGTTCCCATACTTATAATAGATAAGTATGTAAATAAATATACAACCTGTAAAACTTGTTAAATATGACTTATGTGGACTATTTAAATATTCTCTTTTCTACCTAATTTTCTCTCTTCTCTTTCTAAAATATTTAAGTAGACACTTTAGCAAATGAACTACTCATACTTTTTTTCAGGTTAATATTAATAATGTACAATATTCATTGAGGGCTATTTACTGTGTACTGCATATTATCCCATACATACTGATTTAATGCCAGAAAATAATACCTCTATAGCATGAAGTACAATGATGTAGAGATTTTAATTATGGTGGATTGCTGTGCAAGATGTAAATTTGTAAATACTGCTCTTTTATTGGTTGGAAACCCATCACAATGTTTATTCCAGTCATTCTAAGTGAAGGGATCATTACGATTTATAGTTACATAACCCAGTGGGTATTAAACATTTACTAGACTCATATGGTGTCTGATGGTTTAAGACTAGACTTATAATCAGCTCTCAGAAAGCTTAAACTAACTCATAACCGTAGCATTCAACTCAATTACTTTAGTAGATTTCCAATGTTGTTTTTTATTTCAGATATATTATGTTTTTCTCCATTTATGCCATTGTCAAGCCTGTTATCTCTCAAAATATGCCTGATGAATGATATTTTCTACACCATTTACCTTTTTGTTCTCCTATATTAGCCTCAGTGATTTTTCTTCCTCTCAATTTATTTTAGTCAGGTTTTAGATTACTTCAGGTCCAGTGTCTTATACTACATTGAAGACTTTATAGTTATACTTTTATTTGAAAAAATAATTTAAAGACATAATTGTTTTTTCTTTACTGTTTTTAATTTTGATATTAATTGTGAATCCATATCTATAAAACTCCTAAACTCTAAGATCTCATGTTAGTTTTGCTTAGGACATCAGGAAAGGATCGAATGATTTATCATTCCTAACAGTGTGTGTGTGTGTGTGTGTGTGTGTGTGTGTGTATACATATATGAAAGCAAAACAAAAGCTAAAAACCATGTTTTATTAATTTCACAGCAAAAAAATGCAAACACACTCAGAGAATTTTGAAGAAAACGTAATAAGTACTGTTTATAGAATTATGGGAAATGACCCAAAATGGAATGTTGTGGCACCAAGGGTAATAGGTTTCCATAGTACCTACAGTCCAAATGGGAATTTATTTCCACCCAGTAAAAAATGGGGATGCCTGCACACAATGGGAGCTAGTTCTGGAGATTGTTACATGGGACAAAGTCAGTCCTTTCTATGGCTAAACTCTCAAGGAAGCCAAAGGGCAAAGGCAGCAGCGAACAAAGCAGAGTGGGAAGGAGGTTGAATGTGGACTGAGGTCAAAGAGAAAGAGTACAGAGTAAAGGCACACTTGTCAATGTGCTCATTGTTTATTTAAAGATACCAAAGATGAGGGGCGCCTGGGTGGCTCAGTTGGTTAAGCGTCCAACTGTTCGTTTTGGCTCACATCATGATCTCACAGTTCATGGGATCGAGTCCCAGTTTGGCTCTGCATTGACAGCTTGGAACCTGCTTGAGATTCTCTCTCCCTCTCTTTCTGCTCCACCCCCACTTGTTCTCTCAAAAAAATAAATTAAAAAAAAAGTTACCAAAATGAAAGTTTATCTAGTCACAAGAAAAGAATAGTCTGAATATACATAATAGAATATTTAAAGTCAAACATTCATAAAGGCAATATAAAATCACCACAAAAGGATAGATATTGTTTATAGTAAGGTCTTTTTTTCCCTAAGCTAAGAAGTCATTCAACAAATAATTGCCAATAAACTTCTATATACCAGACACTCTTGCAGAGAATACATGAGTGAACACAGTGCCAGCTCTTCCACTGCAGTAAAAGAACATTATATAATAAATTTTAGCAAGATTAAGAACAGAAATGGTAAAATTGTGTAGAATGACAAAATAAAAGGACTGGGTCATCAAGGAGTGATGGTCTAAGTCACCTCTCTTAATACTCCGAGTAAAAGGAAAATATTCTGACAAGGTGAGTGTGAACTCTGTCAGCTCTGGGAAGTGTCCATATGGTCCATAGCAAAGCTGGGCTACCACAAAAGAAAGGAACTCCTGACTTGGAGCCCTTGCAAGAAAATCAACTTTGGAGAGACATATTATAAAACATGCATTCAAACCACCTCATGTCTGTCAGAATGGCTAAAATTAACAACTCAGGAAACAACAGAATTTGGCCAAGATGAGGAGAAAGGAGAACCCTCCTACACTATTGGTGGGAGTGCAAACTGGTACAGCCACTCTGGGAAACAGTATGGAGTTTCCTCAGAAAGTTAAACATAGAACTATCCTATGACCAGCAATTTCACTACCAGGTATATACCCAAAGGATACAAAAATATTGATTCAAAGGGGCACATGCACCCTGATGTTAATAGCAGCATTATCAATAATAGCCAAATTATGGAAAGTGCCCAAATGTCCATCGACTGATGGATAAAAAAGATATTATATATCTTCTATATATATTATATATTATATATAATATGGATATTATATATATGGATATTATATATATGCACATAAATATATCCCCCACACACAATGAAATATTAATCAGCCACAAAAAAAATGAAATTTTACCATTTTCAATAACATGAATGGGGCTAGTGTGTGTTAAGCTAAGCACAATAAGTCAGTCAGAGAAAGATAAATACTACATGATTTCCTCATATGTGTAATTTAAGAAACAAAACAGATGAACATGGGGGAAAAAAGAGAGGAAGGCAAACCATTGGAGAGACTCTTAACTATAGAGAACCAACTGAGACTTGGTGGAAGGGAGGTGGGCAGGGAGGATGGGCTAAAGGTGTGATGGGCATTAAGGAGGACACTTGTCATGAGCACTCGATGTTAAATGTAAGTGATGAATCACTAAATTCTACACCTGAAAGTAATATTATATGATATGTTAACTAGAATTTTTTTAAAAACCTGGAATATTAAAAAAAATGTATTTATCTTTAATTTTACCCCTAAAAATAGAACTCTAAAGTGACAGAATTTGTAATGAGTCAGAAAATGATTTCATTTTTGGATATTCCCATTTTCTTCATACCATTTTATGTTCTTATGCAATTTTAAAGCTAATAACTATTAACATGACAAACGGGGAATGGGTTCTTCTCTTCTATATCATATTTAGCTCGAGGCATAATTTTGTTCCTCAAGACTCCTCCAAAGATATTTCTAAAAATAGAATGTATTTTAAAACTATTTTTATATAGTATAATGGTCTATGAAGTCCTTTGAGTTAGGAATATTCACTAAATTAATATAGAAATATTTCATGGTATATTTCTATGAATACCTTTGAATTAATAATGTTCACTGAGTAAACACATTAGTAAAACAGATTTAAGTATATTGTACCTACATTTTCCCTTCTATCGGTTTGGGTTAAAGATAACATGTTCATAAATATGAATATGGGCACTTATATTTAGGATCTTTAAAATATTTATATTTATAATCCTATATAGCAAAATTTCAGATAAATCATATTCAAATAACTTCAATTAAAAGATTATTTTTAGTAGAAAGTTAAATTGAGGCATACAGTTATCTAATGAACTCATGTGAGATATATATTCACAAAAGCAATTTATACACACTTCTGCACATGTACATACACAGAATCAAGAATTAATCTAGATAAAGCATTAATTACGGAATTGTCTCCTCTATGATACTGATCACATTAAATATATCTCTCATGGCCTCTACACACCTTTATATGGGTTTTGTCTCTTGGAAAGAGGACAAAGAAGAAAAGCACATTGGTCTATGTGTGTGGATTGGCACAGTAACAAGTAGTTTGAAACTGAAGGAAAAAGGGGAGAAGAAAAATCATATTATACTCATTTAAATGAACAATGAGAGATTGCAGAATTGGCCAGATAGATGGCAAACAAATTCAAACAGGTAAAAATGCATGCTTATACTCCAAACTGAACAGTGTCAAATAAAATTCTTTAGTATATCCCCTTTAATTTATTCAACACTGATTTTTTTCAATCAACATTCCTCTGTGAATATTAATTGGTCACTTTATAGGTACAGGCACCCTTCAAGGTGGTGGAGGTAGGGATCAAGAAAAGAAGGAAGGAAGGAAGGAAGGAAGGAAGGAAGGAGGGAGGGAGGGAGGGAGGGAAGGAAGGAAGGAAGGAAGGAAGGAACAAAGGAAGGAAGGAAGGAAGGAACGAAGGAAAGAAAGAAAGAAAGAAAGAAAGAAAGAAAGAAAGAAAGAAAGAAAGAAAAGGAAGGGAAGGAAAGAAACCAAAGATATAATCCTCAAGGGACGTTCCATTCTGGTTGGAAAAGAAAAATAATAAACACATGAATGTGTTTAATAAATAAATAAATAAATAAATAAATATTTAGTATGCCAGGTAATTATCAGCATTACTAAATAAAGTAACTAGTGTATGCAAGATAGAGAGTGACACAGTTAGATCTCTGATAATGACCCACAGTAGCTGAGTTTTGAAGGAAGTGAAGACATGTGCCATGTAGTCTTCTGACATGTGGCAATACGTGGAACCTTGAACAGAGCTCTATGGCTGGGGTGTAGTGACTGAGAAAGGCAGTGGTTATAGATGGCAATGGAGGATTAGTAATCAGCCAGGGTGTATAGAATTTTGTAGAGTTATTGTACAGTCTTGAAACTTCATTCCCTTTTAACTGTGAAGCCATTGGAATGTAAAAACAGTAGTGGAATGTCAGGTCTGATTTGCATTTTATAAAGACTGAGCTGATGTGTTGAATAGAGTAGGGTTGCTATAGGACTAGGTTGCTTGAATTATTAAGTGATAGCTGCTGTCAGAGTCTAGGAATAGAGCTGATGGAGGGAGAGGTTGATAGGTTGTCTTCTGATTTAAATTTGCTCAGAGTCAAAGAAATTTGTGAGAAAGGAAAGAATCAAATATGACGTCAAAATTTTGGTCAACTGTGAGATGGAGTGCCCCTAACTGAGATGGAGAAGGCCATCAGAAGTGGAGATCTGGGAGGAAATAGTGGGAGTTTTAGACAATTGAAATTTACATTGCTTATCAGAAATCCAAGTGGATCTATCAAATACATAGTTGGATACAGGAGTCACTAGCATAACCATATGGTAAATAGAACCACATTTCCAGATAATTGTCACCAAGCAAAAAGATCAAGAACTCATTCTATTTCAAGGGGCACCTGGGTGGCTCAGTAGGTTAAGCATCCAACGTCGGCTCAGGTCATGATCTCGCAGTTCATGGGTTCAAGCCCCGCATGGGGCTCTGTGCTGACAGCTCAGAGCCCAAAGCCTGCTTCAGATTCTGTGTCCCTCTCTCTCTGCCCCTCCTTGAACTGTGCTAGGTTTCTCTCTGTCTCTCAAAAATAAACGTTAAAAAATTAAAAAAAAAAAAAAAAAAAAAGAACTCACTTTGTTTCGGTTCTGTCCCGTAAGGTCAACCCCAGAGGCAGTATGGAAGGAAAGATGGAAAGAGAATTTTTAAAAAAGTTTTCTCCAACAATGTAATATGTGGATTGTGCCTTGAATCCCTCCGTGTGGTAATGGTGGGACAGCCAGGTTTGAGGGCAGGAGAAGAAAAATAGGAAGGGAGGTGTTAGAATTCTGTCTCACTTTTCATCCAATCTTGCCTTAGAGTGTCAGTGTACTGACCTCACACAAGGGGCAATTCCTCAGTTCCTCCTCTTCACCTCATTCTTGCTAAGTGACACAGAACTGTCACTTAGACCTCAGGGGCAGAGGTGGCTTTGTGAAAAAAAAAAGACCACTAGCCTTGGGGACATTTTGTTCACCATCCATTCCAAATTTAAATGCTGATAGAGTTTGGTTTAAAACTCACACAGTCAAGCTTTGAAGCATATTATTGTTATCAATTATGATAAATTGTTTTGATATTAATGACATTAAATCTTGTATTCCCATCACTTTGGCTTTTGCTTTTAATGTCTTTTTCTAAAAAAATATGAAGTTATGTCTGTATGATTTCATTTTGATATTCTAAATTGCATTCATGCTTAGAAAGCCATTTCTATTCAGAAATTAAATGAACCTTCATGTGTACCTCCCACAATATATTTTTGCTCCCATTTTAGGCATTTAAATCTTTCATCCATTTGAGATATATTTTGGTACAAAGTGGGAGGAGAAATGATTGAATTTTTTTCTCATACAGCTGTCAAGTTTCCCAGTACCATCCAAAAACACTCTACTCTCCAGTTTCTTATGGAGATGTTTGCTTTATCAAACTTTTGTCATCCAATATATACTACAAATTTTACTTTGTTTCATTGATCACATTTGTTTTCATGTGTCCCTACAACATTGATTAATGATTGCATCTCTTTATATTTCTATGTTCATGACTGGTACAAATATCCAATCTCATTATTATACTTTTGGGGAAAAGTTTTAGTTGTTTCCACCTGTACTTTTGTTCCAAAATTTTTGTCCAGTTTCTGAAAAATAATTGTTAGAGTACTAGTTGGAATTTAAGTACGCTCAGTTGGAGAGAATTTAACCAGCCCATAGTTAAAAATACTTAACAACTCCTATAGCAGAATCAAAAACCATTTAGAATAGAAACAAAAATATCAATCGGATGCAGTTATCTCTATTGTCCATGAAGTTAGGTACTTTTCCTTACAGCTCCTTCACATTGATTTTTAGGATAACCCTTCTTCATTTTACATGTAAAGAGTTTGCTATTTTGCCCTCAAATTTTTTTTTTATTTTTAATGTTTATTTATCTTTGAGAGAGAGAGAGAGAGAGAGAGAGAGAGAGAGCGAGCGCGCACAATCAGGGGAGGGGCAGAGACAGAGGGAGACACAGAATCTGAAGCAAGCTCCAGGCTCTGAGCTGTCTGCACAGAGCCCAGAGTGGGGCTGAAACTCACGAACTGCAAGGTCATGACCTGAGCTGAAGTCAGATGCTTAACCTACTGAGGCACCCAGGTGCCCCTGCCCTCATAATTTTTTTAAAATGTTTATTCATTTATTTCTAGTGAGAGAGAGTGTGAGCGTGGTGGAGCGGGGGGAGGGGGAGGCAGGGAGAGAATCCCAAGCCAACTTGACACTCAGTGCAGCACCCAATGTAAGACTCCATCTCAGGATCCTGAGGTTATGACCTGAGCCGAAATCAAGAGTCAGACACTAAACCAGCTGTGCCATCCAGGAACCGCCCCCCCCCCCAACCCTGCCAATAACATCTTTTAATTGCTTGTTGCACCTAATGAATTTTGTTTATCTTATGTCTAGTTATTTGCTGTATCTTATTAATTCTAAGTGTTCTTAATTCTTCTAATCACCTGGATTTATGCTTCTCTTCCTTTTAAATAAATAAAAAAAATACTACTTAAGGGTGCCTGATGTCTCCATCAGTTAAGTGTCCAACTTTGGCTCAGGTCATGATCTTGCAGTTTGTGAGTTCGAGCCCTGCACTGGGCTCTGTGCTGACAGCTCAGAGCCTGGAGCCTGCTTTGGATTCTGTGTCTCCTTCTCTCTCTCTGCCCCTCCCTCACTCACACTCTGTCTCTGTCTCTCAAAAAATAAACATTAAAAAGAAATTTAAAAAAACTGCTTAAATTGTATGTTTTATTTCATTAATCAGAAACTTCTAGAACAATGTGAAACATTATGTACACATTTAAACAGAAATATACATAGAGCTGGGCACTTTTAATTGTTTAGAAAATTCGAAAGAAGTGGAACTACAACTGCTGAAGGAAATATTGCAGATCACCTGGCCACTTGGACCTTAAACTTGCTGCTCCTAATCCAGCCTCTAACTGGGTGAAGGAAGCCAACCTCTATGCTGCTTTTCAATCCAGCAGTTTGGGAATCACTCCAAAATCTTCATGTCAACTTACTTTCAATTTATCACCAATTTTTTTAGTTACCATTATTTTCTAAATATTTTCCTTCTAAACTATCAGAATTTAGAGCATACCTTCAACAAATATAACCAAAATTATTACAATACTTCCAAACTCATTTCACTATCTCCAGACAAAATTCTCTTCACTTTATCTTAATGTGTTGTTAACATAGTATTCTTGCTAAAAAAATCTAACCTGTCACATCAATCTGTTGCTTAAAATCTTCAGCAGTACTCAAACAGATACAGAATAGTTCACCCTTAAACGTAAACATCCAGAGTTCTGCAGGATTGGAATCTTATTTATCCACTAAATCTCCATTTCTCAATTTGTTCCCCTTCTTACCTTATTTTTGCTAGAATAAATTTCTTGTACTTTCATGGAGACACATGCTTTATCACAGCTAAGCCTCTGAACATGCTTTTTCCTCTTCCTGGAATGCCTTCTGCATTTCCTCTCTTTTTTACAATGGTTTGCTTTTAGAGAATTAGGTTAAGCATTATTATAACAAGGAAATATTTCCAGAAATCCTCTAGGCTGTGTTGCTGCTTCTTTTCAGAGTCGCCACAATATCCTCTCTGTCCTTTGGCTATAACATTTATCACACTGTTTAAGAAACTTTAGATTAGAAAATTATTCTCTCTCTCCCCGTTTCTGCCTCTGCCTCTCTCCCATACTGTTCAGGACTTTGCCTAACAGAACAATTTTCAAAAAAATTTTGTTATTAAATATGCTTCTTCATTACTTAGATAAAAAACCTGAACTAAAGCAAGAGCAGGAAAATGCTGGAAGTATTAGTCACAATAAGAGTACAATCAAGCATAACTACATTGAGTTTGTAATTTTGTCCCCAATAATATAGAAGGAGTGCAAAGGAAGTAACTATCCTATATTTAAATTTGGATAAAATGAACAGCTCTTTGAGGATAAAACCATAATACAAAATTAGGCAAGTAATATTGTATGACCACAGAGATAGGAAATCCCAGGGAAGAAAACCAGCATATTCAGTCAGGTATCAAGAGATTTTAAAAAGCCGTCAAATCGTCTATGAGAAAAATAGCCTAAGAGAAAAGATGGATAAATGAGAATATTTATATCTGAAACTGATATTTCAAGATATTTAGATATTCTGACATTGGAGGATACTTGTAAGTTTTACAAGCCCAATATGGAGCAGTACATCATACTGGGAGAAAGAAACATAGGATGGAAAAGTTCATTTTTCTTATCTTTTTCAATTTCAATTTTCAACAGGAATTTAATCTCCCTTTAAAAGTGTATTTCTGGGGCGCCTGGGTGGCTCGGTCGGTTAAGCGTCCGACTTCGGCTCAGGTCATGATCTCACGGTCTGTGAGTTCGAGCCCCGCATAGGGCTCTGTGCTGACAGCTCAGAGCCTGGAGCCTGTTTCAGATTCTGTGTCTCCCTCTCTCTCTGCCCCTCCCCTGTTCATGCTCTGTCTCTCTCTGTCTCAAAAATAAATAAACGTTAAAAAAAAATTTTAAAGTGTATTTCTGTCTTTAATGTTTGGAACAATACCTAATACACAGTAGGCACTTGATAAATTCTGCTGAATGAACCCATGAATATTGCTAAACTTTTTTTTCTTCATTTTGACTCAATTACTATTAAGAGATGTGATGCAATGACCCAGCTATTGAGAGACATGGTGCAGATATGATTGTGTAATATGCTGTCATTTTTTACTACTAACACCTGAACATGCCAAATTTTTAAAGTGATTTCCTTCCTATAAAATTCTTGTATGCTTTTTTGAGTAACAACAAAAACAGAAGAATTAGCACTAGCACTCTCGAACTGGAAATACAACAGTGAATGCGTGAACACAAATGTGTCCCACCTATGTGACCAAAGTTCAAAAACCACTGATTTGCACCACTCCATCGTTCTTTTAACTCATTTATCTGCTTCTGTCTTCTCCCCAAACATCCCTAGCATTTTATTCTTTTGTTTTTTTGTTTATGCTATATTTTCTTTTTTCATGATCAGAATTTCTTTTATTTCATTCAATACGTACCTCAAGAGATAGAAACATTGTATATGTATAAAAAAATCATATATTCAGGGCCTAAATATTTGGAGAAAAACGTGTACAATTAAGATGAAGACCAGGATAACAGACTTTTGTTTTGTTTTTTGCCTTCCAAGTTTTATTTAAACTCAGGTTAGTTAATATATAGGGTAGTATTGGTTTCAGGACTAGAAATGAGTAATTCATCACTACATACAACATCCAGTCTCATCACAAGTGCCCTTCTGATTTATTTGTTTTTTTTAAGGTTGATTTATTTTTGAGAGAGAGAGAGAGAGAGAGACAGAGGGACAGAGAGAGAGTGTGTGTGTTAGTGGGGGAGGGGCAGACAGGACATGGGGATTCCAAAGCAGGTTCTGAGCTGACAGCAAAGACCTGGATGTGGGGCTCACACTCATGAGCCATGAGATCATGACCTGAACCGAAATCCAATGCTCAACTGAGCCACTCAGATGCAAGTGCCCTTCTTACTGCCCCTTTAGCCCATCCCCCACCCACCTGTGTCCATCAACCCTCAGTTTACTCTGTATAGTTAAGAGTCTCACTTATAATTTACCTCCTCTTCCCCCCCTCTGTTCATCCGTTCTGTTTCTTAAATTCTGCATATTAGTGAAGTCACATGGCATTTGTCTTTCTCTGAGTTATTTTGCTTAGCATAATACACTCTAGCTCCATCCATGTTGTTGCAAATGGCAAGATTTCATTCTTTTTGATGGCTGAATAGTATTCCATTGTGTGTATATACACACATGTGTATGTATTGTATGTATGTATTGTATGTATATGTGTACACATATACACGCACACACATATACCACTTCTTTATCCATTCATCATTCAGTGGATGCTTGGGCTCTTTCTATAATTTGTCTATTGTAGATAATGCTGCTATACACATCAGGGTGTATGTGCCACTTTGAATCAGTACTTGTGTATCCTTTGGATAAATACCTAATAGTACAATTGCTGGGTCATAGGGTAGTACTGTGTTTAACTTTCTGAGGAACATCTACACTGTTGTCCAGAGTGGCTGCACCAGTTTGTGTTCCAACCAGCAGTGTAAGAGGTTTCCCTTTCTCTGAATCCTCACCATCTGTCATTTTCTGAGTTATTAATTTTAGCCATTCTGACCAGTGTGAGGTTGTATCACATTGTGGTTTTGATTTGTATTTCCCTGATGATGAGTGATGCCGGGCATCTTTTCATGTGTCCATTAGCCATTTGTATGTCTTTGGACAAATGGCTGTTCATGTCTTCTTTCCATTTCTTAACTGGGTTATTTTTTGGGTGTTGAGTTTGATAAGTTCTTTATAGATTTTTGATACTAACCCTTTATCAGATATGTTATTTGCAAATATCTTCTATTCCATTGTTTGCCTTTTAGTTTTGCTGATTGTTTCCTTCACTGTGCAGAAGATTTTCATCTTGATGAAGTCACAATAGTTAATTTTTGCTTTTATTTCCCTTGCCTTCGGAGACATGTCAAGTAAGTTGTTGTAGCTGAGGTGGAGCTGCCTGTTTTCCCCTCTAGGATTTTGTTGGTTTCCTGTCTCACATATAGGTCTGTCAACCATTTTAAATTTAATTTTGTGTATGGTATACGAACGTGGTCCAGTTTCATTCTGCACATCGTTGTCCAGTTTTCCCAACACCATTTATTGAAAATACTTTTTTCCATTGGATATTCTTTCCACTTTTTTGAAGATTAGTTGACTATACAGTCGTGGGACCATTTCTGGGTCTTATAGTCTGTTCCATTGATCTGTGTGTCTGTTTTTGTACCTAACATACTGTCTTGATGATTACAGCTTTGAAATCCAGAATCTTGATGCATCTTACTTCGTTTTTCTTTTTCAACATTACTTTGGATATTCAAGGTCTTTTCTGGTTCCATACAAATTTTAAAATCATTTGTTCTAGCTCTGTGGAGAATGCTGGTACTATTTTGAAAGGAATTTCTTTAAATGTGAAGATTGCTTTGGGTATTACTAAAATTTTAACAATATTTCTTCTTCTAATTCGTGACTGTTGAATGTTTTTCCATTTATGTCTTCTTCAATTTCTTTCATAAGTGTTCTATAGTTTTCATAGTAAGATCTTTTACCTCTTTTGTTAGGTTTATTCTTAGGTATCTTATAAGTTTTGGTGCAATTGTGAGTGGAATTAATTCCTCGATTTCTCTTTCATTATTGGTGTATATAAATGCAACAGATTTCTGTATGTTGATTTTGTATCCTGTGACTTTACTGAATTCATGCATCAGTTCTACCAATTTTTTGGTGGAGTCTTTCAGTTTTTATACACTGAATATCATGTGTCTGCAAAGAGCTAAAGTTTGACTTTTTTCTTGCTGATTTAAATGTCTTTTATTTATTTTTGTTATCTGATTGCTAAGGCTAGGAGTTCCAGTACTATGTTGAACAACAGTGGTGAAAGTGGACATCCCTGTTGTATTCTTTTTAAAAACATTTTAAATACCTATTGTGTGTGGTGTGTGTGTGCATGAGAGAGAGAGAGAGAGAGAGAGAGAGAGAGAGAGAGAGAGAGAGAGAGAATGAATATGTGAGTAGAGGGAGGGCCAGAAGGAGAGGAGAGAGAGAATCCTAAGCAGGCTCTGCATTGTCGGCATGAAGCCTGACCCAGGAGTTGAACGCACACACCGTGAGATCATGACCTGAGCTGAAATCAAGAGTTGGATGCTTAACCAACTGAGCTACTCCAGCATCCCATTTCTCTCATGTTCTTCAACTTAGGGGTAAAGGTCTCAGTTTTTCCCCAGTGAGGATATTAGATGTGAGTCTTTCAAATATGGCCTTTATGATGTTGAAGTATGTTTCCTCTATCCCTACTTTCTTCAGTGTTCTTATCAGGAAAGGATATTGTATTTTGTCAAATGCTTCTTCCTCATCTATTAAGAGACTGATATGGTTATCCTTTTTTAATATTAATGTGATGTATTGCATTGATTGATTTGTGGATATTGAATCATCCCCTGCAGCCCACGAATAAATCCCACTTGATAGTGGAGAATAATTCTTTTAATATATTGTTAGATTCAATTTGCTAATATCTTGTTGAGAATTTTTGCATCCAAGTTCATTGGGGAAATTGGCCTTTAATTCTCCTTTTTAATGGTTGTCTTTTTAGAATCAGGGTAATTTTGGTCTTATAGAAGGAATTTGGAATTTTTCCTTCCATTTCTATCTTTTGAAACAGTTTCAGAAGAATAGATACTAATTATTCTTTAAATATTTGATAGAATTCCCCTGGAAAGACATCCAGCCCTGAACTCTTGTTTGTTGGGAATTTTTTTTTTATTACTGATTCATTTTCTTTGCTGGTTATGGGTCTGTTCAAATTTTCTCTTTTTTTTTTCCTGTTTTAGTTTCAGTAGTTTATATGTTTGTAGGAATTTATCCATTTTTTTCCAGATTGCCCAATCTGTCGGCATATAATTGCTCATAATATTCTAATTCTATTTCTGCAGTGTTAGTTTTGACCTTTTCTCTTTCATTTGTGATTTCATTTATTTGGGTCTTTTCTCTTTTTATTTTTGATCAGTCTGGCTAGCAGTTTATCAGTTTTCGTAATTCTTTCAAAGAACCAACTCCTGGTTTCACCAATCTGTTCTACTTTCTTTTTTTTAATTCTATATCATTCATTTTTGGCCTCATCTTTATTATTTCCCTTCTTCTGCTGGTTTTAGGCTTTGTTTGTTGTTCTTTTCCAGCTCCTTTTGCTGTAAGGTTAGGTTGTGTATATGAGATTTTTCTTGCTTCTTTTAGAACACCTGTATTGCTACATACTTCCCTCTTATGACCACCTTTGCTGCATCCCAAATGTTTTGGTCTGTCATGTTTTCATTTTCATTTGCTCCCATGAATCTTTTTATTTATTCTTTAATTTCCAGGTTAACCCATTCATTCTTTAGTAGGATTCCATGTATTTGTGGGCTTTCCAAATGTTTTCTTGTGGTTAACTTCAAATTTCATAGCGTTGTGGTCTGAAAATAGGCATGGTATGATCTGAATGTTTTTGTGCTAGTTGAGGCCTGGTTTGTGACCCAGTATGTGATATGTACTGGAGAATGTTTCATGTACACTCAAAAAGAATGTGTAAATCTGCTGATTTAGGATGAAATGTTTTGAATATATATGTTAAGTCCATCTGATCCAGGGTGTCATTCAAAGCCACTATTTCCTTGTGACAGTCTACTTAGATGATCTGTCCATTGTTGTAAGTGGGGTTTAAAGTCCCTTACTATTATTGTATTATTATCAATGAGTTTTTTTAGTTTGTTATTAATTGATTTATATATTTAGGTTTTCCAGGTTAGGGGCATAAATATTTACAATTGTGTTTTTGTTGTTGTGCCATTGTTTTTTTTTTTCTTGTTTTTTTTTTTTTTTGAGAGAGAGAGAGGGATAGGGGTGTGGCAGAGAGAAAGGGGGATAGAGGATTCAGAGCAGGCTCTGCACTGACAGCAGACAGCCTAATGCAGGGTTCAAATTCATGAACCATAAGATCATGACCTAAGCCTAAGTCAGACACTCAACTGACTGAGCCACCCAACTGCCTGTAAAATTGTCAGATCTTATTTGATAGACCCCTTTATTATGATATAGCGTCCCTCACTTCTTATTAAAATCTTTAGTTTCAAATCTAGTTTGTCTGCTATTTTTTCTTCTTTCTGAATTCTGCTCTTGCCCAAGCAGCTTGGTGAATTATTATCCTTTAAGATTCAGCTCAAATGTCATTATTCTGTGAAACTTATCTTTCTTTGTGATCACACAATATTTTGTACTGACTCTATTATATGAGCAATTATCTCAAAATCACATAAGTATTCGTCTGCATGTCTTATTATTGATTGGGGGCAGAGACAACAAAGTCTAGTACAAAGTTAGAGTGTTAGCACTTTTTAAATCTTTGATGAATAAAATCTTAAAAAAAGCACTTAGAACATTTAGACTAACCACTTTCTGATGCTTGTTTGAATGTCTGCTGCAACATCCTAATGCAGTTCTCCAAAGTCGTACTTCACATTATCAGTTAATCCTACTTGACACAAATCCTCCCATAGTTTTACAGTTTTGAATAATTGTGCTCATTTCAACAGAAATGTGTCACATTATTATCTTTTTATCCTAACATAACCTTTGGACCTTTGGAATAAGCTTAACTCTCCTTCTAACTGGGTGTCTTTAAGTAGGTAAAGGCAATTGCATATGCCACTAAAGTCTAATTCTATTCTAATCTATAATTTCTAAATTAAAATCATTGATCACAGTCCTCTAATTGAAATAAAAACCATAAAGTGAATTTAACTATTAAATAAGGCAGTTACAAATCTAACACATTGAATAATTTATATATTGTGCAATATTTCTTCTAGCATTTGAACTGAACTAGACATTGGGAATTTTGAGTATGGTTCACAGAACACATACCAATACTAATATGGAAACACAAAACTATTTGCATGTTCCTCCATATGTTAAATTTCATCTTAATTGCATATCACCCACAGGAAACACTGACCACATCAGTTTGTTTTCAGTAACAACAACAACAACAACAACAAAGTAGATTTGATGACAATGAAGAATGAAAAAACTAAATACTAAGTTTAAATGAAAATCTTGAAAAGATTATCTTTGGAAGACAACTTTTTCAATGGCTTTTTCTTCATTTTATACCAAACTACCTGGAAAATTTGCAAATAATAACTCTTGCTTTTGTCTACTTTTAAATGACTGAGTGGATTTAACTTTCAATGTTTTATAAACAAACAAATCTTTTCTTGAAGTAATTCCAGGAATGAAAGTATGGATCCTCAGAACATTTGGACTATTGGCTCCATTACTCTAGAAATTACTTCCACCAAATATCCCCAGTGCTCACCCAGGTGCATCCTTGATCTCTGCTCAGATATCACTGTGTCAGTCAGACTCTACCACTATATTAAAAAAAATTAATGTTTATCTATGTTCAAGAATGAAAAAGAGAGCACAACTGGGGAAGGGGCAGAAAGAGAGGGAGACACAGAATCCAAAGCAGGCTCCACACTCTGAGCTGTCAGCACTGAGCCTAATTCAGGGCTCAAACCCACAAACCACAAGATCATGACCTGAGCTGAAGTCAGACACCTGACCAACTGAGTCATCCAGGCACCCCTGAGCACTATATTTTAAATTATTACCCATCTCACCCTGACCGGGCAGGTCTGACCCATATTATCTTTTTCTATTGTTTTCCCATTAGTATTTATCCCCTTCTAAGTATATATAACCTATTAAGTATATATAACCTATATATACCTAAGTATATATAACCTATGTATACATATTACTCATTTACTTATTGTTTATTATTTATCCCCCTTTCACCTAAAATGTAAAGCTTCATGAAGCAATGATTTTATTTAATTTATTCACTAATGTATTCCCCGAATCTAAATATTTTAGAATTGAGAATATAATTTTACTAAATATCTTGGAATAACCTAATCCATATTTACATTTGGTTGTGCTCATGGAAATCACAACAAAAGCACCAAGTGGTTCCAGATACCAAAATCAACAACATAGATGGACGACATATCCTTTACTAAATCTTTCCAAACAATTCCTGAGCAATTGAGGGTTTTTTTCCCCTATTTTTGAATTTACCATAATGAAAAGCCTACAGTATTGAACATTTAAATCCCACAGTTCGATGTTTACCATATTGTCTTAACTGGAAACAATGAAAAAAAGAAAAGAATACATCTGGTGCTGATAAGCAGGGTAAGTATCCTAGAAATTTAAAATAAATTACTTTTAGGGGCACCTGGATGGCTCAGTTAGTTAAGCATTCAACTCTTGATCTCCACTCAGGTCACGATTTCACAGTTCGTGGGATTGAGCCCCATGTTGGGCTGTGCACTGAAAGTGTGGATTCTGCTTGGGATTCTCTCCCCCCGCCCCGCCCCTCTCCTGCTCAGAGCATGTAATTTCTCTCTCAAAATAAAATAAACTTTAAAAATAAAGTAAAATAAATTTTCGTTATTTCAGGAACCATGTAATGTTTGTAGATAATTGATCATTCATAAGCACTTAAATACATGAGTCTACTGTTACAGTATAGTGGAACAAATTATTGCTAATTATTGCTAGTGGTACACATCCAACTGTCGGTAATCTGCATAGGACTGGGTATATGTCACATGTGCCTTAACAGGCATAACCAAATGATAAGAGACCAAAACTGATGGAACACATCCAGATAACTGTACAATATTGTTTCAGAATACTACTATGACTTTCTCTGAAACTAGGTCTGCATCTTATAAAGTTTCGCTTCTCTATATGTTTTATATTCACATTTATCTAGTGTGCCAAAACGGAAAAATAGTCATTCTAAGGAATTAAGGCAACTCTGAATTAATGGGTAATTGGGGGTCCTGCACCATAATATAGTTTGATGTAACTGCAATCTCTAGTGGCAGAAAAGTGGCATGGAATTAATACATAAAACTTTTCTGAGATGACTCTTGTTTATAGTCCAAAAGAATTTATGTTTTTGTCCAAACTGCATAAAGTCTCAAAAAAAGCAGTATTTTAGAACATTATGCTTTTCTGAAAGCACAGTCTATTATGTGTTCTGAAAGAATAGTCTAATTAAAAAGAAAGACATGTAGGGGAGCCTGGGTGGCTCAATCGGTTGAGTACCTGACTTTGGCTTGAGTCATGATCTCACAGTTCATGAGTCTGAGCCCTGCATTGAGCTCTGTGCTGACAGCTCAGAGCCTGGAGCCTTCTTCAGATTCTGTGCCTCCCTCTCTCTCTGCCCCTCCGCCGCTCACACTCTGTCTCTCTCTCAAAAATAAATAAACATTAAAAAAAACTTAGATGTGTAAATGTCAACATTCATCTATTCCTTTAAATTTTGTATACTGCCTTAACACACATATTCTCATTTGTTCTCCAAATCTCTATAATGATTTCCTACGTCAGGCAGATTCACTGGATCTACATTATCCTTCTGGTACAATATTAAGATGGAGGTAGGGAAATAAGAACCATGAAAGATTTGGCAGGACTCTTCCTCCTTGTGCTTTGTCAGTTTTTACTCCTTCCTTTCTGTCAGAACCAGTCTTGTGATTTAAACTCAGTTGATTTAATGATCTTCAAGATCGACAAGCATGACGATTGTCTCTATCAAAACTGTTGAATTAGCATTTAATGATTCAGAAATCCCTGACAGAGGTCATATGCATTGAGACTTTTTTCCATGTCCAAACTCTCCAAAATGATCATAGACAACAAGCAAAATACTTGGCAGCCTATATCCCTCCTACCCCTGATTACTGAATTAGAGTCGTGGATTGCCTCTATGCTACTAAAAGAAAGTGCTTGGGGCTTCGAATATGCAAGTCAGTTGTGCTAATATTAACCATGAGCCCACTACAGAATGGGTTTGTATGTAATGTTGACAGACCAAATGACTAGAATGATTACTTTTTTAAGAACAGAAATATGAAGGGGTGCCTGGGTACCACAGTCAGTTAAGCGTCCGACTTTGCCTCGGGTCGTGATCTCACAGTTCATGAGTTCAAGGCCTGCCTCAGGATCTGTGCTGACAGCTTACAGCCCGGGGCCTGCTTAGGAATCTGTCTGTCTCTCTGTCTCTGTCTCTCTGTCTCTCTGTCTCTCTCTGCCCCTCACCCACTCGCACTCTGTGTGTGTGTGTGTCTCTCTCCCTCTCAAAAATAAAAAAGAAGTAAGAACAGAAATACGTAACCACAAGACACACCAAACAAAAGGCCAGTAAATGAAGATCTCAGAAATAAAAGGGCAAGCTATATTCTATGATTCGTTTACATGTTTTTATGTTGACATTTTCAATTGCACAAAAGTTTTAAAAAGCACAATTTGATGTTAGTACATTAAAAAAAATTATGTTTTTTATTTATTTTGGAGACAGAGAGTGACAGAGCGCAAGCAGGGGAGGGTTAGAGAGAGAGAGAAAGACACACACACACACACACACACACACACACACACACACACACACAAACACGGAATTCGAAGCAGGCCCCGGGCTCTGAGCTGTCAGCACAGAGCCCAATGCGGGGCCCAAACCCATGAACTGTGAGATCATGACCTGACTCGAAGTCAGGCACTCAACCAACTGAGCCACTCGGGTGCCCAGATGCTAGCACATTTTAAAAAATGAGCTTAGGAAAGAATGCAAAGTTTAAGGGAAACATTTATAATATTTATTTCCTGTTTATAATCCACATCAATTGTGATTAAGGATACTATTTCCAGTATTTATGTTGAGTATATGTTATACCCATACCCATATCATAGGATAGAATAGGATACATGACACAGAAAAGGTCAGTTTTACATTATAGAATATTTCAGATATTGTCCAACATTATAACATATCTCATCATTTTTAGATGATGTTCTCATGAGAGAATTTGTTTTTTGACATTAGATACAATCAGTTATCTCTGGAGGAAATAAAAACAAGAATGCTTCATTAAGGAAATTACTCTCAATTTTAATGCAAACCCAAAAAAATTCAAAATAGACATTTAAACCATAAGATTTCTGAAGTGAAGTAAGGCAAAGGTATATATCTTTGAAGTTGCACATCTAAGAAACAATGTATATATCTAGCTTGCATGGCTGCATGTAATATATTATATTATATTATATTATATTATATTATATTATATATTACATGTGACTGATGAGAGAAAAAGGAATAAAACAAGAAAATAAGTCATGAGTTATTCTGTAAACTGTTAAACCTATTAAAGATGTGCAGAAATACTGTCCAAAATGTATTTGTATTCTACACTGCACATTCAGTTACCTACGGAAATAAATTATGTATGGTTGGTGATCTGATTTATAAGCTTGCCAGCAGAGTTCAGAGCCAATGTATCAGAAACAAAAAGACTGCCATGTCTTAAATAAGAAAATGACATTAAAGTATTAGCCCACTCTTCCAGTGATGTAAAAATCACACATGTCAAAGCCAAAATACGTTTGTATAAAGCTTTATATAGTAGTGCTGGAAATTAAAGAAAATAAATGTATTAAAAATATATTTGTGTATAAAAATATATGTGTGTGTGTATTAAGCTTTTCTTTTTCTTTAATTTTTTTTTCAACGTTTTATTTATTTTTGGGACAGAGAGAGACAGAGCATGAACAGGGGAGGGGCAGAGAGAGAGGGAGACACAGAATCGGAAACAGGCTCCAGGCTCTGAGCCATCAGCCCAGAGCCAGACGCAGGGCTCGAACTCCCGGACCGCGAGATCGTGACCTGGCTGAAGTCGGACGCCCAACCGACTGCGCCACCCAGGCGCCCCTGTATTAAGCTTTTCAAATTTGAAAGAACATTTATAAATTCATGACTTGTGCCCGATAATGGCTGCTCTCAGAATGTGTTCGTCTAAAGGGCAATTCAGTTTAAATAAATGTGAAATGTCAATACTACCCAAAGCTATCTACACATTCAATGCAATCCAATCGAAATTGCACCAGCATTCTTCTCAAAACTAGAACAAGCAATCCTAAAATTCATATGGAACCACAAAAGGCCCCGAATAGCCAAAGGAATTTTGAAGAAGAAGACCAAAGCAGGAGGCATCACAATCCCAGACTTTAGCCTCTACTACAAAGCTGTCATCATCAAGACAGCATGGTATTGGCACCAAAACAGACACATAGACCAATGGAATAGAATAGAAACCCCAGAACTAGACCCACAAACGTATGGCCAACTCATCTTTGACAAAGCAGGAAAGAACATCCAATGGAAAAAAGACAGCCTCTTTAACAAATGGTGCTGGGAGAACTGGACAGCAACATGCAGAAGGTTGAAACTAGACCACTTTCTCACACCATTCACAAAAATAAACTCAAAATGGATAAAGGACCTAAATGTGAGACAGGAAACCATCAAAACCTTAGAGGAGAAAGCAGGAAAAGACCTCTCTGACCTCAGCCGTAGCAATCTCTTACTTGACATATCCCCAAAGGCAAGGGAATTAAAAGCAAAAGTGAATTACTGGGACCTTATGAAGATAAAAAGCTTCTGCACAGCAAAGGAAACAACCAACAAAACTAAAAGGCAACCAACGGAATGGGAAAAGATATTCGCAAATGACATATCGGACAAAGGGCTAGTATCCAAAATCTATAAAGAGCTCACCAAACTCCACACCCGAAAAACAAATAACCCAGTGAAGAAATGGGCAGAAAACATGAATAGACACTTCTCTAAAGAAGACATCCGGATGGCCAACAGGCACATGAAAAGATGTTCAGCGTTGCTCCTTATCAGGGAAATACAAATCAAAACCACACTCAGGTATCACCTCACGCCAGGCAGAGTGGCCAAAATGAACAAATCAGGAGACTATAGATGCTGGAGAGGATGTGGAGAAACGGGAACCCTCTTGCACTGTTGGTGGGAATGCAAATTGGTGCAGCCGCTCTGGAAAGCAGTGTGGAGGTTCCTCAGAAAATTAAAAATAGACCTACCCTATGACCCAGCAATAGCACTGCTAGGAATTTATCCAAGGGATACAGGAGCACTGATGCATAGGGCCACTTGTACCCCAATGTTCATAACAGCACTCTCAACAATAGCCAAATTATGGAAAGAGCCTAAATGTCCATCAACTGATGAATGGATAAAGAAATTGTGGTTTATATACACAATGGAATATTACATGGCAATGAGAAAAAATGAAATATGGCCTTTTGTAGCAACGTGGATGGAACTGGAGAGTGTGATGCTAAGTGAAATAAGCCATGCAGAGAAAGACAGATACCATATGGTTTCACTCTTATGTGGATCCTGAGAAACTTAACAGGAACCCATGGGGGAGGGGAAGGAAAAAAAAAAAAGAGGTTAGAATGGGAGAGAGCCAAAGCATAAGAGACTGTTAAAAACTGAGAACAAACTGAGGGTTGATGGGGGAGTGGGAGGGAGGAGAGGGTGGGTGATGGGTATTGAGGAGGGCACCTTTTGGGATGAGCACTGGGTGTTGTATGGAAACCAATTTGTCAATAAATTTCAGAAAAAAAAATAAACATGAATGAAACGGTCAAAAAAATAAATAAATAAATAAATAAATGTGAAGTCACTTTAGATATACAGTGATGGGAACGCAAACAAATCCAAACATCCCATAGACATCAAAATACTTTATATAGAGATCCGTATTACCTATTCTTTTAAACTATATAACTTGAGATAAAATTATACATTCTCATCTTTTTTTTTTAGCCATCTAGAATTCTGCAGAAAAGTGAAGTTTCCACATCTAGCAGCAGTGATATAACATTTGGTGGGAGACAGGGAGTGGAAAAAGGGGGAGTCATGAATTGAGATTATTTCCCAATTGTCATATTCCTATTTCATTTCAATAATGTAGCAAAGATTGAAATTAAAAGTGAAAAGCATTTTTTTTGAGAGAGAGGGAACTTGAGTGGGGAAGTGGGGCAGAAGGAGAGAGAGAGAGAGGGAGAGAGGGAGAGAGAGAGGGAGAGAGAGAGGGAGAGAGAGAGAGAGAGAGAATGAATCTTAAGCAGGCTCTGTGCTCAGCGTGGAGCCTGACACAGGGCTCCATCCCACCACCCTGGTATCATGACCTGAGCCAAAACCAAGAGTCAGACACTGTACGTACTGAACCATTTAGGCACCCCAAAAGTGAAAAATATCCTAATAATTGTCCCACAATGTACTCAAAATGTTGCAATTTCTTTGAAGGTGATGTTGTTTTGAGTGAATACTATTTTTGTGACTTATATGAAAACATATGCTGTTGATAATGTTGGTTACGTCAGCCTGGAAGGCTATTCTAAGGGTCATTGTATTCTATCTACTGCTTCCAGTGAGAAAACTATGTAGTCTGGATAAACAAACTATTGCCCGTTCTATCTCTAAATTAGGCGATTTGTAAACAAACTTGCTGATATCTTCAAAAGTAATACTTTGGGTATCTGTCAAAAAATTAAAACAATTTGAGTCTCTTCATTATGTCAAAATACATTTTTATAGATACTATATTGCTTTTTCATGTTAAAGTGAATTCACTTAGTTTATTGGCTTATTATGTATATAGCATAAAATGTAAATATATATTTGAAGAATTTTAAGGCCTCATACATAAACTCCAATAAAAATGTTCCATTTGTGATATGACACTACCAACCACTTTGGCTGTTAAACTATATCATAATTTCCCAAAGGTCAGGTCTTCATTTGAAATTCTTCACGGTGCTTATAGCACAAGCACATAACAGGTGCTCAGTAAATGCATGCTGAATTGCATTAAATGTCAACACCTAACCTTCAAGAAAAAGCCATCACTTTTTCCCATCAAGGGAAAGAGCAAATGTGACAAGATGATATGTCAATAACAAACTGTGGAAAGCGGGGATTTTTTTTAAGGACTTTAGACTTATCTCCACTTTTCACATAATGAATTTGGAGATATGTTTCTGATAATGTGTCAAATTTACTTCAGAACTCATCATCTCCTATTAATAGGGCTTTGATATTATGACCTTGAAAATGTAAATATTTTACGCTGTCATGATTACCAAAAAAAAAAAAAAATCTTAAGGACATTTACTTGAATCTGCTTGGAACAGATTAACAATAAAGAAATATTTCAGGAATCTTACATGAAAATATCACTATATAACAATTGTCTTTACTCTCATTATAAAAATATTTCATTTAAATCAAATTATTCACATTGTTATTAAGAGATCCTATAGTTATCATGTTGTGTTTTCTTCCAGCAAGTGCCCCATTTCTTTACTATCCCTCAAAGTGACACTTCTGGAAGGAACTCTACGAACACACCTTCTTCATTTCCCCATCTAACTTTCCCTCTTCAACTCATTCCTGATGGGCTTCCATGCATTCTACTTGGCTCTAGAGGTGGGCCAGACTCTTGTACTTCATAATCCTTTACTCTGGAGCACTTCTCTGAGATATCTCTCCCTCATTTTTCCTACCACACCTTTTCAGTGTAAGAGCTACCCTGACCACTATATTTAAAATTTTAGCTCTTCCCTGCATTATCTATCACCTTCCCTTTATTTTCCTTCACAAACTAATAACACTATAGTATGTATTTCAACTAATTTGTTTACCTGTCATGCCAAGCACAGTAAGTTTTATTCAGAAATCCTATCATCTCCTAACAGTTCCTTGCGACAATAAACCAATAAACTAAACTTTAAGCTTGCCAAAATCCTTCCTCACCTTTATATCATCCACCTCCTATGAGCATCCCCTCATGACAGACAATTTGTCATGTCTCTTTAGACAAGCAGTTCATGGGATCCTATCATTCCACAATCTCTAGGTTTCCATCTGCTCCATCAGTCTGTAATATGTAATGTAATTTGTGAGTTCCTCTCCCCTTATAAAATATTTGAGTCCAGGGTCCTGAGACTTAGTCATGGGCCACTTTCTTTTCCGAGTAACCCAAGTGACCTCACCAAGTTCTCAGGCTTTAAAAATCATCCATATTGTGTTGACTCCCAAGTCTTAACTGCAATCCTAATTTTTCCTTTCAATTTCAAACTTGTATAAAATTCTGATGTGAAGTGTGTGTTAAAATCGTTTCTCTACATCCTAGTTACTATAAAAACAAAATCAAAAATGAGAACACACTGTTATTTATCTTTGAAGTTGCAAGTTCAGAGCAAGACGTGATAAAATAGGTGGCATTTATAATTATCTATGTATAAGGCCTATAAAGAGGGCAAGTAGCCTTCTTGGAGGTGCACAGTTTATTAGGTAAGTTTTTGTCTTTATAATAACCTCTCTATGGGACAGGCAAGACATGTGGCATTGCTATTTCCAGAGTTGGGGGCCCTGGGAGAATTGCTTCTACTGTTTGAAGGGGACGTTTATCAAATACCAGGCAAAGAGGGGCAACATGAGGCTGTTTGCAAAGCTGGGATAAAGAATGGTGATTGTTGAGTGGAGAGGCTATCATGAGAGGGCAAGAGAGCACCAAAAAGGCCTGGTGAGATTCCTGAGATTCTGAGGGAACATGACTGAGTATTGTCCTAGGTGAGATTTTATAGGCAATTGAGAAGGAAAATGTCTACAAAAGTTTAAGGTTCATGCTTCTTATGGGGTATCAGGGAGGATGCACCTCACTGAATAATCTGCCATTTCTTAAATACAGGGCGGCGGAGGAAAGGATGTTTGGGGGCACACATTGCTTACACTAAGCACACCCAAGCAGCAGAAGCTGTCAGTACAGCACCAGTGTAGTATGAATCCACATGCAGACATCAAAAACACCATTGTCAGAAAGAAAATCTTCCATGACAGGAGAAACGGAGGTAGCATGTTGGATACCCCCTAGCAATACACCAAAGTGGGGACTAAAGCCAGTTTCTTACTGTCCGTGCCTTACTACTGCCTTTTTACAATGCTACCCTACGTATCCAAATTACCTACTCAACATCTCCACCTGGGTTTCAAGTAAGTGTCTCAAAATCAATCTATCTAAATTAGAACTTTGAGGTCCTTTCCACAAGTATGTTATTCCTCTATTCTTCAATCATTACATCAAATGGCACCATCACGCACCAAGTGGCTTAAACATTTAATGGTCACCTTTGTATACTCTATTGTCCTCAGTTGCAGAAGCCCGACCCAAAGGCAAATCTTCTGCTTCTAAAATGCATCTTGATTTTTTTTTAATTTTTGCTCTACTTATACTAGGTAGGTCCCCTTGGTCTCCCCAAGACCCAACCTCTTCTACTTCTATTAAACATTCCTACAAATTGTTCTTTACTCAGTAGCCAGAGTGTTCTTTTTCCAAACTGTATGTCCCTACTATGCTTAGCTTCTCATAAATTTGAAATTAAATTTGGACTCCTTACCCATGCCTTACAAAGCCCAGAAACGCTGGTCTCTGTCTGCTCTCCTCCCCCATCTCACATGAAGCAACTTGAAACTTTAACCACACTGACATATATTTTTCCTTAAGCATGGGAAACTCTTTGCAACCACAGGGCCTGCACACTTAACATTTGCTGATCTCAAAATGCCATTCCTCCAGATGGTTTGCTGGTTAGCTAGCCTCATCTTTCATTGATCAGTCAAAGTTTATTCCTCAAATGACTGCACTATATTATCTGATCCAAAATAGGCTCTCCCTACCCTGGCACATGATGCTATTTTAATATTCACATTTCTTTTTCCAGTTTTTGAAACTATTTCTTCTGTTAGTAATTTCAAAACCCTGTTCTTAGAATATCAGCCCCATGTAACCAGAGACTTTGTTGATCTTGGTCACCAATTGATCTTAGAACTGCAGAATAATATAGAGTCCAATTTAAACAAACTTATTAAAATTGTATTGGAGAGAACCCTTAACATCAATTTATATTTTAAAAAGAAAATTTAGCTTTTCTACTTGTGTCAGAAATAAAATATCTCCATCTGAGCATTCTGAGACACCTATGTGAGTCCCTTTAGTCTAAAAGTTATAAGAATGAAACTGGACCACTTTCTTATAAAATACACAAAAATTAATTCAAAATGAATTAAAAATCTAAACATGAAACAGGAAACTATCAAAATCCTAGAGGAGAAAAACACAGGCAGCAACCTCTTTGACTTCAGCCAGAAAAACTTCTTAATAGATATGTTGCCAGAGGCAAGGGAAACAAAAGCAAACATGAACTATTGGGACATCATCAAGATTAAAAACTTCTGCACGGCAAAGAAAATAATCAACAAAACCAAAAGGCAGACATGGAATGGGATAATATACTTGCAAATGCCAAACATGATAAAGAGTTAGTACCCAAAATCTATAAAGAAC
This sequence comes from Prionailurus viverrinus, assembly GCF_022837055.1. Taxonomy (NCBI): domain Eukaryota; kingdom Metazoa; phylum Chordata; class Mammalia; order Carnivora; family Felidae; genus Prionailurus; species Prionailurus viverrinus. The sequence continues at coordinate 58,098,836 of NC_062578.1, forward strand.
TCAAACTCCATACTCAAAAAACAAATAATCCAGTGAAGAAATGAGCAGAAGACATGAACAGACATTTCTCCAAAGAAGACATCCAGATGACCAACAGACACATGAAAAGATGCTCTACATCATTCATCATCCAGGAAATACAGATCAAAACCACTATGAGATACCACCTCACACCTATCAGAATGGCTAAAATGAACAACTCAGGAAACAACATGTTGGCAAGGATATGGAGAAAGAGGAACCCTTTTACAATGTTGGTGTGAAGGCAAACTGGCACAACCACTCTAGAAAATAGTCTGGAAGTTCCTCAGAAAGTTAAACATAGAACTACCCTGAGACCCAGCAATTGCACTCCTAGGTATTTACCCAAAGGTTACAAAAATACTGTTTCGCAGGGGCAAATGTGCCCTTATGTTTATAGCGACATTATCAACAGTAGTCAAATTATGGAAAGAGCCCAGATGTCCATCAACTGATAAATAGATAAAGAAAACATGGGGGATATATGGAATACTACTCAGCTGTCAAAAATAATGAAATCTTGCCATTTATAACAACGTGGATGTGACTACAGTGTATTATGCTAAGCAAAATAAATCAGTCTAAAAGACAAATGCTATATGATTTCACTCGTATGTGGAACTTAAGAAGCAGAACAGATGAACATAGGGGAAGGTAGGGGAAAAAGAGAGGGAGGCAAACCATAAGAGACTCTTAACTATGGAGAACAAACTGAGAGTTGGTGGAGGGTGGTGGGTGGGGGATGAGGTAAATGGATGATGTTTATTAAGGAGAGAACTTACTATGATGAGCACTGGGTGCTGTATGTAAGTGATGAATCACTAAATTCTACTCCTGAAACCAATATTACACTTAGGTTAACCAACTAGATTTTAAATAAAAATTTGAAGAAAATAAATACATAGAAGTTACCAGAACATGAGTTTGGAACAACTCATAAATATTTATAAAATAATTTTGTCCATTTGATTGTCATGCACTATCACTCAAATCACAAATTAGAAAACAATGAAGTAATCAATGGATAATTTCATTATAAATAGTCATAAGAGAATTTTCAGTTCTAAGTAAGATTAATAAGAATAAAAAATATATTAAAAAGATATTTACATATGACAACTGATATTCCAAGATTTCACAACTGAATTGGAAAGTTTTTCTCTTTCTTTAAGTCTATCCTTTTCCTTATATAGTTTTTGGCTTCAAAGTAACTACTTCTGCAATGGCATAAACAGAATTCAGTGTTCCAACATTGGATACATAGGATATGAAAACAATTTTTTTAAATAATAAAACACTCATCTTGCTTGATACCTGAAGTAATGAAGCAGATAGTAATACACATTTTACAACATCTTTTTTTATATTTTTTAATGTTTATTTATTTGAGAGAGAGAGAGAGAGATCGTGAGCAGGGAAGGGGCAGAAGAAGAGGAGACACAGAATCTGAAGCAGCCTCAAGGCTCTGAGCTGTCATCACAGAGCCCAATGTGGGGCTCGAACCCACAAGTCGTGGGACCTGAGCTAAACTCAGACGCTTAACCAACTGAGCCACCCAGGTGCCCATGCAACATATCTTAAATAAAAAAACTAAATGGAGTCCCCTTTTACATTCCTATTATGGTATCACTAAAGAAACATATCAGCCATTTTTACCTACTAAGCACAATACTTTAATGTTTGAAAGGGATTTATTTAAATTGAACTAATTGCTTCTGATGAACATTTTCTATTGATATGGAAATGTTTTAATTAAAACATTAAACTTGGATAGAAAATTCACATTATTGGGTACACAACCTTCTTTTAAATACAATTCATCACTTTTTACCAGGAAAACTTGAAAACCATGATCCAATTTTCTTTGATTTTATTGTTGTTTTTAATTAGTAAACCACTTTCATCTGAATATTAGTCAGTTTGGAACATTAAGTATTGTGGTTTCCATTAGAAAATGCCCTGAGCTTTAAATATTTCCAGCTAAGTTTTAGGAAATATCTGTATACTTAAGAGAAAACTTAAATGTTTGTGAAATATTTTGTATAAAGTACTAACATTTCATCCATGTATGAGGTTTTTTGTTTTTCTTTTCCCTTTCCAACCAACAAGGGGAAAAAAAGTCTCTAACCCAGGATAACACACAGAAATGTTGGAAATAAAGTCCTCGAGTTAAGTTCAGTTTGTCAAACACTGATAGGTGATACGGAATATGTTAGTCATTTGTTTCCATTGAAATCCCTATGTTAAAAACATGCATAACTAACATGATATACTTAAAGATACTAGGTTGATAAAAAATTAACATAGTAATATGTATATTGCAATTTAATAGTCAAATGTTCCCTTAGGCACTGTTTCTACTTTAATTGGAGTGATTTCATAAATCTAAAAAAGAAGTTTCCCTAGTGACACCTAGAAGCCAATATCTTCTTATGGCTTCACTTATTTTGAAATGCTGAAAGCCAAAATTATACTTTTGCTCTATGGTTGAGTTTTCATTTAAAAAGTCAATGTCACCCGCTAAAAAAATGTTATGCAATCAAATAAAGCTCACAAATCTTATTGGATAATACCCTAGATTTTCACTCATATGTGGAATTTGAGAAACTTAATAGAAGACCATAGGGGAAGGGAAGGAAAAATAAGTTACAGAGAGAGAGAGAGAGAGAGAGAGAGACAAACCATAAGAGACTCTCATAGAGAAAAAACTGAGTGTTGATAGGGGTGGGGGGTATGGGGGGGTGCAGGGGAAAATGGGTGATGAGCATTGAGGAGGACCCTTATTGAGATAAGTACTAGGTGTTATGTGTAAGAGATGAATCATGGGAACATACTCCCAAAGCCAAGACTACACTGTATACTCTGTATGTTAGCTAATGTGACAATAAATTAGTTAAAAAACATATGGGAGATAATATAGACTTCAATAAATGATTCATAAGCATTCTGGATTAACAACTAACAAATCATATTAGTATGGCAAAAGGTGAGTGGTGTGATAACCATCTAGAAATAAGCAAATTTATTCAAGAAATTAAGGCCACATTAATGTTTTATAATACACACCACAAATTCTACTCATGACTCTCCAAAGGCATTCATAATAGTTAAAAATCTAAACAGTTTAGAAATTGACAGTAAAAATACATATAAAAAGCTCGTCTCTCTAGGCAGCTCAAAACAATTTGGATGATTTTATTTTGTGTTAGAATCCATAACCCGAAACTTACATTCCCATCCCTGCATGAAACAAAAGCCTATGAGACTTGTGTTGTGAGACACAAATCTAACATCTGGCAAATGGAAAAGTAAGGAAAGATTGTCTCTGAATTGGCCTTCATTTAGGACTCTCCAATCATAGTGCCCTGGTAACAGCTGCTTTTCAATATTACCTGCTACCTCCATAGTCCCCAGCCTACCATTTTCCCTCCTACATTTTACATACTGCCTTTGAGGTAGGACAATAAATGCCAACATATAAATCAGATACAATTTTCCACGCTATTATTTTCACTGACTCCTGATTCACTAAAAGGAAACTACTGCCTAGAATTGTATTTAAAATTGCTTTGTCTCTTGATAAATTCTAAAAGAGGCTATTTGCTAAAATGCTAAAAAGCATTTGAGATTATAGCTGTATGGAAGATGCAGATTGTCATTTGCTCACTAACTTGAGTTTTAAAAACCACGAAGCACTTTGTAAACATCAGTTATTTTTTTTTTTAATTTTTTTTCAACGTTTATTTATTTTTGGGACAGAGAGAGACAGAGCATGAATGGGGGAGGAGCAGAGAGAGAGGGAGACACAGGATCGGAAACAGGCTCCAGGTTCTGAGCCATCAGCCCAGGGCCTGACGCGGGGCTCGAACTCCCTGACCGCGAGATCGTGACCTGGCTGAAGTCGGACGCTTAACCGACTGAGCCACCCAGGCGCCCCTAAACATCAGTTATTCTTAAGGAAGTTTAAGAACAAAAAAGAAAGACAGACAGGGATTTAGATATGGGCTGCCTTCTTTGCTTTTGTCGGGGGGGGGGGGGGGGTCCACTGGAAACATTTAAGTTGGAAAAGAAGCTCCCAGGAATTTTGTTTGAACTACAAGGGAAAGCGGAAAACAATTCTAGGAAGCAGCTAGAGACTCAGCAGAAGATAGTCAAGTCTTTTTTTTTTCTTTTAATAAGAAATACAAGTTAATTAAGGGCAATTAACCTAGCAGTAGGTTCTGAGGACTTCAGGGCCTTGTTTTCATGCCAAGGTTTATGTGGGACTCTGAGAGCTGCAAGTCCTTGGAACAGAATACCATAACCCTGAGCTACCCTAATTGGTGACAAAATGCATTTAACTATAGAAACAAAAACAGTAGTACTTTTTCCTTCTGTCGGTGTTTATCTTTGCTTTTGAGCTATGGTATTCATATATTTCATAGGAAGTACTACAGATTATTTTTAAAAATGTTATCCAGTTATATTGTTTACTAGAAAAAAATGGCTAAGGAAGATAAGAGGGTTATATCAAAAGACTGCAGAAACTGCAGTTGGCTCCCGGAAACACACCCCCCTTTTCTTCTAAGAGGCCACAACTCTGTTATCTCGCATCTCCATGGCTGCTTCTCCTCCAGTCCTTTATGATCTCACATCTTCCGGCTCTCTAGCGTTGCTTGGAATCATTCTTGTATTTTTAGAAAGTACACTTGCTGTGAAAAATCTTAGCTACTTCAAAAGTTTTGGGGCATCTGGATGGCTCAGTGGGTTAAATGTCAGACTTCGGCTCAGATCATGACCTCACAGTTCACGAGTTCAAGCTCCACATGGGGCTGTCGGCTGTCAGCACAGAACCTGCTTGGGATCCTTTGTCCCCCTCTCTCTCTGCCCCTCCCCTGATCGCTCGCTCTCTCTCTCTCTCTCTCTCTCTCTCTCTCTTTCTCTCACACACACACACACCCACACACACAAATATTAATTTTTTTTAAGTTTCTGCACCAGCTTTATGTAGATAATGAGGTTTAGTGTCAAACAGACTACTCAGGTGTTGCAGGAATCATCCACATGGACAGTAAAGTCATCCAAGATATTTGTTTGAATCACAATTCAGAGCAAATTTTTGAGTTAGAAAGTGAAGTCCTAGGTGAGGACTAGGAACATGACCTAGATACTCGATTAGGGGAGGAAAGAAAATATGAGGCTGACAGAAACACACACACACACACACACACACACACACACACACACACACACACACAGCTATTTTCCTGTTTTGGAATTAATGATAAGAAAGAATAGATGGAAGTAACTGTTCACATATTTCAAACGGACTTTTGTCAAAGTTGCTTTGATTTTTAACAGCTGGTTTAGCTCTCCATGTATTTGTGATATCTGATTGCTACCGATTTGGAATATATACCAGGAAATTTATGTTCATATTTTATTCCATAGTATTTTATTGAATAGTAGTAGGACACATAATAAAAATTAGTTAATAAAAAATTTAGTTAAAGCAAGGTATCACTCTGTATAGACTCTGTAAAAGGATACATAAATTATTTAAATACTTTATCTTAAAATATCTAGATACATTTTCATTCACCAATCGACTGATATAAACCCAAGAATTTTTCTTTAAATGTCTGATGGGGCGCCTGGGTGGCGCAGTCGGTTAGGCGTCCGACTTCAGCCAGGTCACGATCTCGTGGTCCGGGAGTTCGAGCCCCGCGTCAGGCTCTGGGCTGATGGCTCAGAGCCTGGAGCCTGTTTCCGATTCTGTGTCTCCCTCTCTCTCTGCCCCTCCCCCGTTCATGCTCTGTCTCTCTCTGTCCCAAAAATAAATAAACGTTGATAAATGTCTGTTAATTGCAATTGTAATTCTTTATATTTTTATATATAATCTATGATGCCTAATTTCTTATGATTCCAAATTCTTTAAAGTTGAATAAGAATTAAAGATACCTATTAAACAATCTCAGTTTTTAAATTCTTTTATTTTTTTCTATTATTATTTCTACTACTTTTAATTATTTTCTATTGTTGTGTTCCTATCTTTAAAGATGTTTTATTCATATTTAATTTATAGGAGTTTTTAGTTATTTATCCTTATCAAGCTTTCCCAAAGCATGCAAATTGTTTTCGTATAAACAACTTTGTTTATTCACTGATACTTGATCAAGTTACATATATATATATATGTATATATGTATATATGTATATATATATATATATATATATATATATATATATATATATTCAAACTAATTCCTAAACCTATGGTATGGGAATTTGTTTTACAAAGCTAGATTTATACCATCACTGAGTTCCTCTGAAACTACACAAAAGTATTTTGTGCTTTTTGGAGTGGTTTATAAGTATGTATAAAAAGAGTTATACTTTATTATAGATTTAGTGATTTCGGATTGTCATTTTCTTAAAGTCCCACTTAAAAGAACTATTTGAATAATGACTGTTTAATATTTTTTCTTTTTTCAGAAGGAATTGAAACATTTTAATCATTTGAAGTTTTCCTTTAATTTAGCTAGTAAAGGATCAGACTAGAAAAGTAAAAGGCAAAAGGAAACAAAGCTACACACAATATAGTGATAAAATGAGATTAGAATTAACATTTCCTGATAGCCTTTAAATTTGCACTATAAGACTAGAACATTCTGCCTTCTTTCATCATATTTCCTATCCAACTAATACTAAGTAATCGCTGTGAGGCAATAAGTTATTTATGCAAGCATTTCTTCACTGCATGGATATTCATTTGGAAAACTATACTGAGTTAAAATATAGATCACCAAAAAACAAAATAAAATAGATTATTAAATTTTATACTAAAAACAGTATGCTCAATGTTTATTATATAATTTGTTTATTGCATTATCAGATTTATATTTAATTTGTTGATGAAACTGTAACTCAATCCATGTCAGACTTACCACGTATACACTTGATTTCCTTTGAAAATTAAAACCCCGACCTAGAAAATGAGCACACTCTTCAGGGACACCATCTTGTAAGCTTAGTTGTTAGCCACCTGCTGTTCTCAATAAATCAGTCTGCAAACTACCGATCCCTGTCACAGCATTTTCACCTCTCGATTTGTTGGAAACAATTGCCTACACACCAAACATTTTTCCATTGAGTTTATTCAATTTGTTCAGTTGAAGATATCCTACTTCCTTTAGAAGTAATCTCTGTTTATAGATTTTTTTTACTGCAAAGTGAATATCAATAAAAATAATATTATAATAATTATGAATTGAAAATGGCATATTGCTAGGCTGCTAAGTAAATGCATTTTATAATATATTAAAAGAGCTGTCTAAAATTCAGTTCTTAAACCATATTATTCATTATAACTATAATGACAGTGGCTTATTATTATCATTATATTTTAAAATAATTTCAATAGCTTTACAGTATACCAGTTGATTTCTCTTTATCCTCAAACATTGTTCAGTAGCTTAGATAATCACCTGAACTCAAGTGGTCCTTAAACTGGTAGATTAAATTAAAAATAATTTATGAAGACAACCCATTTTGCTAACAAAATGCATGCATTTGTTCTGTTTTCCTTTATTTGCTCTGTGTAATGCCTAATCTACCTACATGTTTACAGAGCAAGCCACTCAGGAAGAAACATGAATAACAAACAAGTTACCCCAACCTTGGAATTCTTTAAAAGACATGTTTCGCTATAATTGATTTATTTTCAAGTGTTTTAAAGTACTTTAAAGTATTTTAAGTTCCAGCTCACTCTCTCAAAGCATTTGATAATTTTGTCAATAATATAATGGGATAAAACTGAGCAATTAAAGAAATTAGTATAAGATAGGGGCGCCTGGGTGGCGCAGTCGGTTAAGCCTCCGACTTCAGCCAGGTCACATCTCGCGGTCCGTGAGTTTGAGCCCCGCATCAGGCTCTGGGCTGATGGCTCAGAGCCTGGAGCCTGTTTCCGATTCTGTGTCTCCCTCTCTCTCTGCCCCTTCCCCGTTCATGCTCTGTCTCTCTCTGTCCCAAAAAAAATAAAAATAAACGTTGGAAAAAAAATTAAAAAAAAAAAGAAATTAGTATAAGATAATAATGGAAGGCAGAGATAAACCATCCAGTGGTGTGCCGGAGCCTCCTGGTACCAGCTTACAGGAACTAATTCTGCACATGTCTTCACAATTCCATGTTCTGTGACAGCATGTTAATGGCTTGGTTTGCATGGAATTGATATATGTCACATTTAGGACTTTTTTTTGTCCTTTATTTTGGAAGAGGAAATTCAGCAGCACGTCGCTGAAGCCATGCCGCCTCTGAAAACATGTACTAAAAATATTACTAAAAACTATTCTACTAAAAATATTCTGGATCTATTGCATTATACAGACAAAATTATGTACTATATAGCAGAACCACCATACCTTTAGCTTGGTTATTTTTTAAAGCAGTACAACTTGATACTTTCGATTAAGCATCCATGGAATGATTATTTTCCAGTTGTGTGATTTCTTGCTGTATTCTACACAATAAATTAGTGAAAATATACAATTATAGAATTGGTTGATATTATTGGTGATCTAGAGTTGTTGGATATAAGTTAATTAGGTATCAGTTAAATATACACGAAACACATTAGTTTAGGCTTGCTTAGATTTTACTAAGCTATTTTCTTTGGCAATAAAAAAGTAATTAAATACTTTGTTTCTGAGGTCCCCCTTAGCATGTGATAATAAAACCATAAAATTAGTCTCGAGAAGCTGTAATCTTACTATTTTATATTCCAAGTATATAAAAACCTGTTTCAGATCATTAAAGTTCAAATAAAAGACCAGGGGTGGGGGTGGGGGGGTGGGAGGCAGGCTTAAAAGCTGTCTTTCCTTTGATCCTTAAAATGTACATTTCTTCAGACCCTCCTTTATGATGTCAGTGGGGTCAGGATATATTACAGCATGAAAAGCTGAAGTTCTGAATTAAGTTCATAAGACTTAGAATTCATAGTCTCCTTATCATGTGTAGAATACACACTGATTTATTAGTATTGGTATATATTACATAGTCATATATTCTATAATACACTAGCATATTATGTTTATACCTTATATACTACATATATTATATAACAAAATTATATATATATATATATATATATGCGTGTGTGTGTGTGTATCCACATGTACACACATACATATATGCTTTATAAATGAACAAATATGCAAGTAAGTGTATACTAGCAATGTAAGCTTCTTTTTTCTCTCTGATAGGTATGCAAGTTTAAAAAGTGGGGAGACCTTCGTTCTATTCTTCTGTCAAGGTCAGAAGCCCAGGAAAAAAGTACATCATCTTGTTCTGTATATTATGTTACAGAGTAGATTAATGATAGATGGTAGAATAGCCAGATCTAAATTTCACCTGTTTATTCTATAGTATATTGAGATGAAAGTTCAAAACTTGTGATGCATTAGAGAAGAATGGCACTCATTTCTGGCAATGTGATATAGGGGTGAATACCAGGTTTTAAATCTCAGCTCTGACAATTAGTAGCAGGGTAATCTGGACAAGATAATTAACATTTAAAACTTTAGGTTCCTCATCCATAAACTGCAGAGAAATTTCAAGATTGTTGCAAGGGTTTTCACATTTTTAGTGTAGATCATGAAGGAAAAACACAGTTTTTAAGTATTAGGTCTAGGCCTTGTCTATCGTTTATTATGGAGGAATAGAAAGTAAGGGGAAGGAAGTAGAGAACTTCAAATAAAAAATAAAAATAAATACAAATAAATGAAAATAACAGATGAGATCAATTAAAAAGTGAAGAGCCTAAGATATTTTTGGTCATCAGAAATGGAAATTTAATTAGAGGGGTAGAATTCTTTTTTATGGCATTTATTTAACATCAGTTTTTTAAGCCAACTGTGCTTTGGATTCAAATTCTCATTAATCAGAGAAGACTCTACAATACACCTTGTTTGGGCTTATAATCCTAGTATAAACCTGAGAAAACAAGACTCACAAACATCAACCACTCACACCACATGTGATGATACATCAGACTCTGTCCTCTATCCTGACTCTAAAATACAGGGCAAATTTGTAGTTTAAAAAAAGGATATGATGGCAAGGTCATCTAAAACCATGGACTATCTCCAGAGAAAGTTGAGCTCTTGGTTCAATTCTCCAACTGGTCAGGCCTAAGAAAAATGCTACTTTGTAATGCTATATGCTATCCCATAATACACTAAGTCAGGAGTAAGGTGGGAATGATGCCTGAACTTGGGATAGTCAATACTAAGGACTGAATCCTAAAGGACCATTTTTTAGGTCTCCTAGTAATCTAAGATTGGTATTTGCTTCCTCTTGAAATGGCAAGTAAAGAAAAATAATTTCAACATTGCCTGTCTTTTGTGCTCCAAGAGTTTACCTGGGCAAACAAGGGCTATAGAAAAGTGCAAATTTTTAGTTTCTTGTAATCCTCACAACTCTACCGGAATCCAGATTTTCCAGTTATGATCTACTCTGAAAGGAAGTCACTATCCCTACTTTAAAATGGAATTACAACGTTCTAGTATATTACTCTCTCTGCTCAATTCATTCTTGTCTGTCAATGATGGGACATCAAAGCAGAAGGATATTCCCTTGCAATCGTGAAGATAAGGAAGATGCTCCATAGTGATTTCAGAGGCACATGTCCTAGGTACTAAGTTACTTAGCCTTTTAATTTGTACTTAAATTATGTAGAAAAATCCTAGACCATTCCACGTTTTAGATGAGGGAAAGCTTAAATAGATTAACTAAACTGTTCATAGACACATGGCTGATAATCAGTAAAATAGGGCTTGAATCCAGCTTGTTAGTTTCCAAAACTCTAGCACTGAAAACTTCTATCCTATGGCTCCCTCAAATATTGATTAGAAGGTTTAACACTGCCTTAGTCCTCTTCAAAGTCTAATTGTTTTTTTCTCCCATAATGTGGCATCTTATTTGCACAGACTGTCCTAAATCCAGTAAGTATTTACTGATTCTATGGATTTTATTTAATTTTTGTTTTTGTTCAAAGTACATTTATTTATTTTCATTTTGAACTTTTCAGCATACAGAAATAATTCATGTAAATCACTACTCCTGTCATCAAAGATTGTGTCTTCTTTTACTAAACATTGCTATCATAAAGGCCTAGTGTTTGACAAAGGGTGGGAAATCTATTATATATATATTTATATATATATATGTACATATATAAATATATATGTATATGTTTTTTTCTTGAGTGAATAAATGAGCAAAGGATCATCCAGATGTGTGTGTATAGGTATACTTAATTTTAAATGTAGACTGATTAGTCAAAATATGCTATTTGAAGGCATTCTATTTGAGCAGAAGCATATTCAAAATTGAATCACGAAACTTTTAGATAAACAGCTCATAGAAAATGGGTGATAGGTAAAATAAACCAACAATATCAATCTTTGTTTTCTGGAATAGACTTGTATTCTGTGTGTCTTTCTAATAGTCCTGTAATTTTTGAAGATCTAACATTAGAATTGTTGGAAAAATCTCAAAGCTTGAGAAGTTACTACACCAGGGTGAAGCCTGTCCACATATTGCAGCCATTACAAAAAGAAAGTAGAAATATACTGACTATTAAGCTGGTAAATAATGCAATTATAATAAATGAAAAATATGTAATAATAATAAACAGATAAAATCAATGCCAAACATTAAAAGAAATGAATAAAAGTTAAATGAAAAAGTACTTCTAAAATTAGATTTTAAATGAAGATAAAACTCCAAAATCAGTAAAATCAGATAATAAGTGCATGAAATTTAATCATAAGAAAAATAAATTTTTTCTTAGATCTTTGGTGATAATGTTTATCCTTTATTTTTAGAGATGATATTTATACTTTTGAATGTAACTGACTTAGAAATATTTAAATATACTTACTAAGTCAATATTTGTTAATATTTTTCTAAATGTTTAACCACGTCCAGATTTGCTCATTTGATCTCAACCAACCAATCTTTTCAACCCATTTACTTCATTCTCAGTGTCTCTGGAAATGTAGGAAATAAAGCCAGTGATAATATTCTGATTCCATTTTCTTACACAATTTTACATTAAGACCAAAAATAACTTTTCTATTTATCATCTTATCCAATTTACAGTCCGTTTGTAGCTAGAGTGCTGTCCTAGCGTATTGTTCCTGCTGGGTATATATAAGCCGGCTCTCAGCCACTCCCATCCCCATCTGTGAAGCTCCCCCTACTGAGTGTCTCTCCATTTTCTGAGACAGTATTAGGGCTTTGAAATTATAATTTATTTCTTTGCTATTCAAAAATGTTAGTCCTCTATTCCATTCATCTGTGTTTGTGTATTGTCAAATAACTATTTCCACCATTGTTATTTTCCCTTAATCAACCAAGCTGTATGTAAATAAATACATATATACGTATATACATATATATATGCACACACATACTCCATAAGACAATATATAAAGTTTATAAGACAAGAAACATTTATTAAAGACATAGCATGCTAAAAGATTACTAAGGCAAGAACTACAAATATGCAAACTGCTCTTAAGGGAGTATGGTAAAACTATTGTCACCAACAATTTCTAAGGACAAAAGTGTGTAAAGTTGGCTTAGCTATAGAAGATAATTGTAGGTTAGATGGAGCAGAAAATATCTAAATCCTAAAATGAATTATTGAATAGGTAAGGATTCTCCTCTGGTTCGAAAGGGCATTCGTTCATTATCCAAATAGTCATTTATTTGTAAATTGGTCAAGATTATTCAGACAGGAGTAAATACTTGCACGCCCCTGGTTCTTCTCACTGTCAACTGTATCCGTGGTACAGTGTGAGTTTCTGGTGTTAGTGTCACCAAAAACCAATAATTACGTTACTCCAGACAAAAGAACAACCCTGAACACACGACCATCAGTAGTAACAATCCATACTGTACACAAAATAGTATAGAATTGATTGAATTGCAGGAGAGAGATGTAAGAACAACCTAGTCTTTAAAGTTAGTGAAGTACTAAAATTTATATAGTTTAAAGCTCTAAAACACATAAAATGTATCCTAATTAGATACATCATGAGCACAGTTCCAGACAAAATGGACAGTGAAATATTTCTAAATTAACAGAAAATTTTAGAACAGGAAGAAACACTCAGAAGTCATTGGATTTTTATTTTGATGCTTTTCTAATATACTATAAAATATTCCTTATATATTTTTCTCTCCTAAATTCAGCACCCAGGATAAGAATGGTAGGGCTAGTTGATGTATGGTATATTAATGGTTTGAAGGAGTTAATATCCATGGCTCTCTAACTTGAAGATAATAAATGGCCTTAGTAAATCTCCCACAACACTATCCTAAAATCACCAGGGCGACCCGCTGCTTCAGTGGTTTAAATATGCCCTGGTGGTTTAAAACATAATTGCATTTCTCTGGACACCTAATTGACTACAAAGGACCGACTTAGATACTTTGAATACAATTTCATTATGTTAATTATTGTTCAGAGAGGTGTTCCAAAGTTTTAAAACAAACTGTTCGTATGAAGTCTCACTTCCAGGAAAAAGCAATATACCTAAAATAAGATGTTTTGAAATATAAAATTCCAACTTTACAGTGAATTGGATAGAAAATTTGGGGTGAATTTTCAGTAGTCTTTACTGACAAGTCTTATCTCGTGAATATAACCCTTACTTTAAAACAATGAAAGGAAATTGGACAACTGAAAACAATGATAATCATAACTAAAATGCATCCAGCATTGAAAGTCAGCACACACTGAGCCCTATTCCCATACTGTGGGTATTAATATCATGCTCATGTAAGAGATGAAAATAGTAAAGTCTAAGAAATTGAAGCCCAAAAAAAAAAAATAAAAAAAAAAAAAAAAAAAAAAAAAAAAAAAAAAAAAAGAAATTGAAGCCCAATGCCACACACTGAGAAAGTGGTAGAGTGGGACTCGAAGTCAGGTTGTTCGTTCTATCACGTTAACCATAAAATCAAGACCAAAATACTGATCATTGCAATAGTAACACCATTTCCTGCTAAGCATGTGACACACCAACCCAAAACATGTCCTATACATTATCTCATCTAAACCTTCATCTCTTCACCTTTTTGCTTTGTCTGGAGGAGAGGACTTACTTCCTCTAACACTTTGCATTAGTTTTCGAGAGTCCCTTCACAAAGTACCAGATACTGGATGATGTAAACAACAGAAATTGATGGTCTCACAGCTCGATAGACTAAAAGTATGAGATCAAGGTGTTAGCAGTATTGGCTCCTTCTGAGGGATATGAGCAATCTGGCCCATGTCTCTCCCCCAGCTTTCTGTAATTTCCTGGAAATCTTTGGTGTTCCTTGGCGTGTAAAAGAATCATCCCGTGTTCACACTGCGTTCGGCCTGTGTGCCTGTCTGTGCCGGAACTTCTGCTTTTTATAAGGACACTGTCATTTGGGATTAGAATCTACCCTAATGACCTCACCTTAACTTGAACATCTGCAAACAGCCTGCTTCCAAATAAGTTCACAGACACTGGCTCTGGGGTTAGGACTGCAGCACATAAATTTGGAGGAAACACACTTCAAGCCATAATACATATCTTGCACTCCTTTGCACCTATTTTTAAGTCTCCTATACAAGACAAAATGTTATTAATATGATTAGCAAGACCCAGAGCTATTTATTGGGCCATTTCTCGGCAAGAGCAGGATAACTGAATTCAAGAGCCAAAACCAGTGTTCACACCCTCCTGATGTATTTCCACATGGTAAACACACCTAACCCTTACAACTGGGCCAGAATACCCTTGTGTCCCTGGTGAGAAAAGTCAATTGACATTCTTCTCCACAGCAGTATTTTTATTTTGCAGAAGTACAAGTTAAGAGTCATGTTAGACTCTTAGAACTAAGCCTCCTGTGCCAGAAAAGTTTCCTATGAAACATGAGAGCATCTGGGTTTTCCCAACTGTTAAAGATAGCACAGTGTATTTTCTATCTGAGTATCAATGATCTGCTATTAATGGCTTTCTGGCTGGCAAATCGAGAGGTGACGAAGTGTGAGTGGAAAAAATTCTAGCAAGAAAAACCCACTCTCAAACATTGACAGATATGATGTGGGTGTCACTATTAATGCTATTATAGATAAGGGAACAGTAACTAAGGAGTTAAGCAAAGTCTGAAGCAAATAAGAACAAATACACAAGAGGAAGAGTAGATAAGACTAAAGATTTTTCCAGATATATATTAACTCCCTTCCTCGTGTCAAAAGGACCAAAATAAATTGTATTAAGTTCCCCAATTTGCTTCAAAATGGGCTTTAATTTTGTACTTTAGAGCAGGCTATTTTAAACCTGGCATACACCCACAAGGACACCTAGTAGCTGAAAGTATAAATACATGCCTAAACTATTCCAGGGAAGTCCTCTCCCCACACTGTGAAGGAGATAGCAGGGCAAAGCAAACCTCTGGGTCCCACTGTCTGCAAGCTTGGAACACCATGTCCTTCTCCACTTTGGTGCCCACCCAGTTCTAGTGCTATCCTTGTCTGCTTAGTTTTATATTAGTACTATGGGGTTTAATCTAAAAATAACTTATCTTAAAGTCCATGAATGTAAAACAGTATTTATTGTGAGAGCTAATTCAAAGTAAATTACACATTTGTATTTTTTTCTAGAATCTGCTAGGATTCTGTTTAGTTTTAGGGGACAAAAATCTGACTTACAGTAGTCCCAATGAATAGGAATATATTGTTCTTACACAGCAAGATGTCCAGGGATGGGTGGTACAGGGCAGGTATGATTGCTTAAGGTGCCTTAGAATTCGGGGCTCACTGATGCTCCCTACTTTCCATCACTCCTGACCTTCCCAAGCACAACGAACGCTGTATTTTCTTGCTCTTTTGCAGCTTGGCAGGGTTATATCATCAGTTCAGGCCAATGCCCTAAGAGCAGAAGTCTTGTGTTATTTTCAAACTAAGGTAGTAAACAGCCTCTTCATGATCTTCTTCATCTCTTCCCTCCTTGACTTAGAAGCCCTTCACTGTAACTGCACATAAAAGACAGCAAGAGACCAGAGCCCTGAGCCACGGTTTAACTTGCAGCTGCCCTACACAAGAGCTAATACTCCAACTGACTTTGCTTGTGTGAGAAATACACCTTTGTTTATTAAGCCACTGAGATTTCAGGGTTAATTTGTTTCACTCCTCAGCCTAGACCCTGACTGATACATAATAATGGCTTTATCATTATGCTTGCAGATAACTGCCACTGTTTTAGGCATCCTGTCATATTTTAGGCAGAAAGGTTGGGGGGAGGTGAAGGGGAAACAGACAAAGGAAATCCTAGCCAAGTATGCTTTTTTTTTTTTCAAACTGCTTTTCAAAAGGCAAACTCGGGGCACCTGGGTGCCTCAGTTGTTTAAGTGTCCAACTCTTGGTTTCAGCTCAGGTCATAATCTCACATTTCATGAGTTCAAGCCCAACATCAGGCTCTAAGCTGACAACTCAGAGCCTGCTTGGGTTTCTCTCTTCCTCTCTTTCTGCCCCTCCCCCACTTATGTGGTCTCTGTCTCTCTCAAAATAAGTAAATAAAATTTTAAAAAATTTTGAAAAGAACAAAAAAAGGCAAACTCAGTAACTTGTACAAAAATGGCATTGGCCCAAACTCTTAGCTAGTATGGTTGTCTAGGAGTGTTGGCATTTAACTAAATGCTATCCCTTAAAGTGGTAAGAAGGAAGAAAAAATTGGCATAAAGTAGTCAACCAGTAACGTGTGCCATAATCCCAATGGAATTCTTTTAGAGAATAGCTGTTGCCAAAACTTCCAAGGCCCTCCTAATTTCTAAATCCTTCTAGGTACTTCTTTCTTGATCATTTTCAACTTTGAAGCTTCGTGGCCACTCTCCTTCCTGAAAGGTCTCCTCTCCTTGCTTCCATAAATCCTCCCTTTCTGTATCCTTCTTCCTCCCTCACAACTTTCTATTTTGTTCATTAACTTCTCTTCTTGCTCTTATCCCAAGGTCGCTCGCTCTTCTCTATGTATATTACCCCACTCCTGTACTCTGTAGCTTCCTCTGTGATTCTCCCAAAATATTCTCACTCTAATTCTAAATTTCTTCCACCAAAGAGTTATTGTCTTATCCCCTGGAAAGTCAATATTTAAATAAGTAAACACTTTTTCTCCCGCCACACTCCTTTCCCTGTATTCCTCCTTTCATTTAGAATTAGAAAACTTTGACACCTGATCAATTCCTCCACCTCTTTTATCTCAGCTCACTTCCAATTGATTTGCAAATATCAAAGACTTCCAACTAAGTTAGATTTAAACCATACTTCTCATCCTCAGTGCGAGTACAACTTGATTGGTTCTTCTTTTCGCCACTCAATTGTCAAAGCTTCTGAGCTGATATCCTTGCCTACATTCTCTCCATCCTCACTCAGCAGCCACCCCCATACTTTGAAGTTAAAGTCCGATTGTAACTGATACTTCCAATTGCAAGTCGGATCATGGAACTAACTCACCTGTTCAAAATCATTCTGTGTTCCCATTACCCAGTTAACCTTCAGAATAAAAGCCAACTATATTAGTAAAATATGCCAAGATCTTCACAATCAAAAATCATCCCTGGAATTTTCACTTTTCCCAGAACAAAGAACATACTACCATTTATCCATGTGAGATTTCTTGAGGTTCTTGAGACACAGCATACTATTTAATCTCTTGGGAGATTTGCATTTGGGAGCTTCTGTTTGGAGACACTTCATGACTCTGTCTCATTTTTGTACATCTTTTAAGTATTAGATTCACTGACTTCCTTCTGTCCAGAATATATTTTCAAGGGTTTTATTTTTATTTTTTTTAATTTTTTTTAATATTTATTTATTTTTGAGAGAGAGAGAGACAGAACACAAGCAGGGAAGGGGCAGAGAGAGAGAGGAGACACAGAATCTGAAGCAGGCTCCAGGCTCTGAGCTGTCAGCACAGAGCCCAACATGGTGCTGAACGCATGAACTGTGAGACCCATGACCTGAGGCGAAGTCTGACACTCAACTGACTGAGCCACCCAGGGGTCCCTATTTTTACTTTTATTATTTTTATTTATTTATTTTTTCATTATAGCCTCGGAACAGAGAGTTAATATTTCTCTCTGGAACAAAGGAAAGATTTCTCATGGCCTTGAAAAATAGAGATAGCGTCTTACTCCATGGGAATTGGGCCGGCTGTTGTTACTGTTCAGTGTAAAAGATTTAGGTTTCCTCAGCTCAGAGCTTCAGGACCTACTCCACATGCAGTAATCACTTGGTCCTCTAACTGTCACCGTATAGAAATTGGAGCAAGGGACACTCACACAAACCTGAAGTTCACCTTGTTGTTGTGCCACCGTTAATAAAGTCCTTCGGATCTGACCTAAGCGCCTTGTGTCTATGTGTTAGGCTAAGTTGTTAGCTGACAACTGGGATATAATTTCTGACCCATCACAGTTCTTGAGTGTCATCGCTAGGGAATGTTGCCTAATTTTATTTCCCATGGCACCCAGTCTTGTCATGCTAAACAACTATAAGCCTTGCTTTAAGATTTGCTGAAATGTACTCCCTTTGTGAAGTTTCCCCTGTATCAAGGAGCCTATGTCTTTTTCCTATCTTGCCTCAGATAT
Source organism: Prionailurus viverrinus (assembly GCF_022837055.1). Lineage (NCBI taxonomy): Eukaryota > Metazoa > Chordata > Mammalia > Carnivora > Felidae > Prionailurus > Prionailurus viverrinus. The sequence goes on from NC_062578.1 coordinate 58,117,517, forward strand.
TCTTTACACACATCTTTAAGAACCTCTCATGGAATATTTATAAACGTTTTCCCTGACAGATGGTGATTTTCTTGCTAAATTTTGTGTCCTGCATACTGCCTGGTATGTAGTAAACATGAATAACTCTCTTTTTAAAAAATTAACTTATTGGGAGATTATCTTACATGACCTCTTTCCAAAATGCGCATTAAAGTGCACCCACATACACGTATGCACACACACACACACACACACACACACACACACACACACACAACATCTTGCCTTCTATTAGTCTATGATCACCGATCTCTTTTTCCTACATGAACACTTTAATCTCACTGTTTCTCTAAAATTGTAATGCATTATTAATTCCATCTCCTTAAGTTGCCTGTAATTATAATTGTCTTTCTAAAAAAGAAAATGCAACAGCTGCACCTACTCTGAAAATGGATCCTTGGAGAATATAATTAAGTTATTTCAATTTGGAAACCGAATATTATCAAAAGCTATGGGATGTATAACCTTAAGGCAGACCTTTCCACCAGGTTTTTAATAGTATGTCATTTGCAGAAGCCTAGATAACTAGAAAATTGGAATGTAATTTTTTTTGCCTACTCCAGTCAGAGGCTTAATAAGTGGAATTATGTATCATATAATCGTATATGCTATAGTTAGAACATTTGGTAGGCCATAGAGCTAAAGAGGCTAAGGCTGTGTTTAATACATTGTGACACTCCTTGTAGCTTTATTTACTTTCTTTTATAGCCGTTATGCACTGTCTCTATAATGCATGGAAAATATCGCATTAGTGTGTTTCTTAAGTCACAAATTTAATCTGAATATAGGACCAGTGTAAATTTCTAATTTCTCCAGAAAATTCTATTCCAGGGGCATAAATTTGTATAGATTATTCCTTCATATATGAAAATAGAATGATTTTATTAAAAAATTTTAATGTTTATTTATTTTTGAGAGACACAGAGAGAGAGAGAGGGTGTGTGTGTGTGTGTGTGTGTGTGTGTGTGTGTGTGTGTGTAAACTGGAGAGGGGCAGAGAGACAGGGAGACACAGAATCTGAAGCAGGCTCCAGGATCTGAGCTGTCAGCACAGAGCCTGACACGAGGCTGGAAGTCACAAACTGTGAGATCATGACTTGAGCCAAAGTTGGATGCTTAACCAACTAAGCCACCCAGGCGCTCCCAAAAATAGACTGATTCTATAATTGGCAATTAATTTAGGAGAATAAAAATGAAATATCCTTTATTGTTATGTTTAAACAGTTGAAATATTACGGTAAAATAGTGTTCTCAAACATTTACTAAATCTTATGTTTTTCCTTATAATTTTGCTTTTGATAATGGCCTAAGTTTGTATGGCTGAAATGATTGGCATTTGGCTAAGTGACTAGTGTAGAAGAATTGTCTCCAAGCAAAATTTAGGCTAGATGAAGTTTCATTTGATGAACATATCATTCAATGTCAATAACACTTGGAAAATGCTGATGAGATTGTCAATAAAAATAGCCTGACATTAAAGACATTTTTTAACAATCATTTAGAATAATCACTATTTACTTCATGTATCCTTTACTGTCAAGAATCAATTGCCTACAACTGTATAAGTGTTTTCAAAGAAAGGATCTTACAAGCTATAAGCAATCACTTTTTTTTTTTGAGGGGAAAGCATTACCCATTTTTGTTAAACAAAAATGTTTATTTACTTTTGATAGAGAGAGAGAGAGGGAGGGAGAGAGAGAGAGAGGGAGGGAGAGAGAGAGAGGGAAAGGGAGGGAGAGAGAGAGAGGGAGGGAGGGAGAGAGAGAGAGGGAGGGAGGGAGGGAGAGAGAGAGAGAGAGAGACAGCCAGCAAAAGTGGGGGAGGGGCAGAGAGAATGGAAGACAGAAATCTGAAGCAGGCTCCAGGCTCTGAGCTGTCAGTACAGAGCCGGATGCAGGGCTCAAATTCACAAACTGAGAGATCATGACCTAAGCTGAAGTTGGATGCTCAACTGACTGAGCCACCCAGGCACCCCAAATATTAACCATTTTAAATGACTATTTATCTTGAGCCTAATTTTCTCCCTTTATAACTATTAGCCTTATTTTTTCTACCTATTCAAATAGGTTAAATATAGTACCTTCTGCGTTAGCAATATTTTAAACATCTGAAATGATCTCATATACTATGTCAAGTATTAAATATTTCATGCTTAAGATTCCCATGAAGTAGCCTCAATTCACTAATATAGTCAATAGTACCAGATCTAACAGCAGGTTGGCTAATTCACTTCTCATCAACAGAGAGACAAAGGATTAAATATTTGAAAAAGCCTTACTGAAGATAAGGCAGTTATACAATTATGAAACCAACTTTCTTTTGATTAAATTTCAAAAGGCGTACGAAAAACCCCAGAAAGAGTAAATCTTATGCCTAAGCTTAACTAATGATATAGTGGTAGAGCTAGCACATGTTGTATATAAAAATCCTTTTTATTCTTAAAAGAACTTAAGTAGTCTTTTTAATGATAACATTTAAAAATAAAAGCTGAGCATATTTTATCTCATTAAAGCATATCCTCAGGTACAAAGGTATGCAAAGTGGATTCCAAACAAAAGAATGGTAATAGAACTATAAACTATGGTTATAATAATGTGGCCAATGTTTTCTGTTTGTTTGTTTTATATGGGAAAGTCTGGGGAGACAATTTCCAATTATACTGTCACCACAAGCATAAAAATGTCAAAAGTTTAATCACTTAATAATTAACCATTTATTTATCAAGGTATGGTTTTGGTACCTCTGGATGGCTCAGATGGTTAAGTATCTGACTTCCGCCTAGGTCATGACCTTGCCATTCCTGAGTTCAAGCCCCATATCAGGCTCTGTGCTGACAGCTCAGAGCCTGGAGCCTGTTTCAGATTGTTTCCTCCTCTCTCTCTCTGCTCCTACCCCACTCATGCACTGTCTCTGTCTCTCTCTCAAAAATAAACATTATTTTTTTTAAAAAAGATATGGTTTAAAAAAGCCATTTAGGATTTTTTAAGTGACAAAGTTGTAAAGATGAAGATAGTTGTGAGGTATTAGGGAGGGGACAAGAAAAGAGGTGGCAATGGGGATAAAAGAGTAGTATGATGGACGCTTTTGATGGAACTGTTTTGTGTGTTGACTGTAGTGGTGGTCACATGATTTTACATATATGATAAAATGGAACTAAATACAAAAGACATATGCACACACACCCACACATACACCTAAGTGTATGTAAAACTGGTGAAATGTGAATAAGTTAGATGTATTCTATAAAAATGAATTGAGTGAAAACCATATGTGATTTCCTTATCATTTCTTACAACTAAATATGAATCTTCAATTCAAAAATTCAAGGAAAATATTAAAATAAACCTTCAAAAATGTACTAAAAGCAAAACAAAAAACTAAAAAGCCCATAAACTTAAAAAAAATATAGTAAAAGTATTATGATAGCAAAATATAGAAATAGTTGTAAGATGCACTTCCAATTAAAGAACCACATTCAAGGGGCACTTGGGTGGCTCAGTTGGTTAAGAGTCCAACATCAGCTCAGGTCATGCGTGATCTTGCAGTCCGTGAGTTCCAGCCCCACATCAGGCTGTGTGCTCACAGCTCAGAGCCTGGAGCCAGCTTCAAATTCCTAGTTTCCCTCTCTTTCTGCCCCTCCCCTACTCTTTCTCTCTTTCTCTCTCTCTCTCTCTCAAAAAAAAAAAAAAAAAGACATTCAAGGCCTAAAATAGGACAAGTAGACTCAAAACAATGTGGATTTTGGAGAAGATTATTTCAGGTGAAAAGTAGTGTGAAAAATGAAACAAGTTGATCTGTACAGCATATACAAAGAAAATAAGTAAATTTTTTTTGATATTAGTCAAATGATCTTATGGTAGCAATTAAAATCAGAGAGGTATAAACGTATCCAGGTTATGTAGGTTTTTGCATGTCAACCTAAGGAATTTGAAATTAATCCTGAAGGCAACAGCAAACCAAGGATTTTAGTTAAGATGCACAAAATATGAATTAACTTAACAATGACAAGAAGGCAGTGAAAGAGTGGAGTCAGAAAGGCTAGTTAGAAAATGCCTCTAAACACAACAAAGGCTGGAGATGAAGAGAAGCTGGGGTGATGTCACCGATATCACAAAGAAAGGAAGTGATATGGAAGAAATGGCAAAAAAAAAAATGCATTAACAACCTACTAACTTAGCTACTTGGAGCAGACCATAACAAAAGTCAGAAATACTTGAGCCTGAATTTGAGAGTTACAGTATTTTTGACATAGAAGAGACCAGTGGAAATGCTCATCCCCAACACAAGATCATGTTTTTGGTTTTTGAGATGCCTAATTGGAGTTTCTAGAGTGAAATTTAGAAGTGAAATCTGGAGCAAAAATAAAGGGAGGAGTGTAAAGCTAGGAAAAACATTCCTACACTCATCAAAAATAACTTTTTATTCACATGGGGATAGACTGAGCAGGGGAAGACCATTTTGGCCACATGAGGGCTAAAACAATGAACTACAGGGGGCTCCCGGGTGGCTCAGTCTGTTAACCATCTGACTTCAGCTCAGGTCATGATTTCAAGGTTCCTGGGTTTGAGCCCCGAGTAGGCTGTATGCTGACAGCTCAGAGCCTGGAGCCTGCTTCGGATCTGGTGTCTCCCTCTCTCTCTCTGCACCTCCTCTACTCGCACTCTGTCTTTCTGTCTCTCTCTCTCTCTCAAAATAAATAAGCATTAAAAATTTAAAAAAATAAAACAAAAAACTGCATTCAATGCAGATTCAGAATACCATTTACAACACTCAGAGGTGTCACTTCACATAGACGACTACAGTCCCTGGAGTTGTACATTATACCACCTACACAGCTCTACTTTGTAGAGTAGAGGGAGCAGAGGAGATACTATTTTTCTCCCCAGCACCACACAGATTCCTTTAAGACAAATTCCAGATCAAATAGAAAGATTAAGTATTCTCTTATGGCACCCATTGTTATGAACAACCACGGACTGGTGCACAGCCTCTGTTGTGTAAATAAATTTAGTGAATTAAACATGAAATATGTTATTTGCCCTAAAATATTCTTACATAAAAAATTATGAGCTGATCACATGAAAATCCAGCTACCGTTCATTAAAATATAGGAACATAAAACTTAAATTGTATCATAACTTTTTAAATTTTCATCCTTATCTTTAGTCATTTTGCTTTGGTATAAATTTGATGGGCTGAAGAGCCTCACCTGTGGCTAATTTTTGGATGACTATGTTGGCTTTTAGTGAAGGTGGAAATATTTATTATGAAGTCCACGTTTTATTTTATTTTGTTTCTCTTTGGGGAAAACTACTTTGAAAACATCATGAGTTAGCTAAAAGCCCTGCATCATTTTCTTATTCTATTCAAAATGTAAGGGCAGAATCCTCCTAAGAATCCCATCTCCATGTAAATGTAAAGAGAAGTGCTTGTAGAATATCTTCAGAATCAGACTACTGCATGTAGGAAACCAAGACAGGGCTCCTGGAGCAAAAAATACAGGAAAGTTGGAATACCAGCTAATTTTTACCTGTTACACTCAGAAACACCTAAGATTACTGAAGCAAAGCCTGTGAAAACATCTTTTGTTTCACAGTCTATATTTTAGCTTAGTGGAAACCCTGCTTTGGGTAAGGGTTATTACAACTTTTTTAGCAACCCTGATGTGGCAGGCGGGGTGGGGAGTATATTTGAATGTAATTTTTTGTCATTCATCTCTTTGTTAAATATTTATTATCCTTAATTATCTTAAATTCTCCTTCAAATTTAAATACTAAAATTAAACTGGTGACTGAGATGGTAAAAATAATTTGGAAATTTTTTAAATAAATACCATTACTCAATACATACTAAGTAAAAAGGTAATTTGTCAAATATATTCTTTTTTTAATTTATTTTTTCTTCTTGAGAGAAAGAGAGAGCGCATGGAGCTTGCTAAAGATTCCCTCTCTCTCTTTCTCTCTTTCCCCTAGTGCCCCTCTCCCCCACTCCCTCTCTCTCTAAAATAAAAATAAATAAAAATTCTAAGATTAACAAACTTAAAATTCTCGTATTACCATAAAGCCAACATTTACATTTCTACCACAGGTAATCTTAGTCCCCAAGTGTGCTTGCTGGCAATAGTTACATAATGACCAGAAAATTTGTCCCTAATATCAAACTTTGATTTTTCTTCCATTCGGCTTAGTTTCATGTTTCTTTCTTTCTTTCTTTTTTTTTTTTTCTGAAGTAGAGGGAATATTAGATATGTAGGCTGCCAAAGTTTATTTCATACAAAGACTGCATTTGAGATAACATACTAAGTTTAAAGAAGTTGATTTAGTGGCTAGAGAAGAAGGAAGATCCTTTGTGTGTTAGAACTGGAACTCCAATCTTTTGTATAAAATTAGATGAAGGCAAATCACATAGATACGGCAAATCTAAGGAGTGGCATGCTAGAGGACATAGTCAAAATATGTGTTTAAGTGAAATTATAGAAGAGCTTTCCCGTTTAAATATTAATTTTTGGAGCTCGTTGAGAAGTCACCAAAACCACTGTTTCAGCTATTATAATATTCTGACAGCTTGAAAACTTTCAATAAGATGCTCTAGTTCAAGGGCACTCTTGTAATGAAACGTGGAGTAGTTATCTTCCAAATAACATAGATACGATCTTAAAAGTGTTTTAAATTTATAAGAAACTGCCTTGGTATTTTTACATGATTTCTTTTCTCTACATTCAACCACTTCCAGGCCCAGATGCTCTTCTTCTGGGCTTACATAGCACCTTCTGCCTCAGAAGAAGGGGGCGGGGATTGTCTCTTCTGTCTCCTGTGGGCAAGATCAGGGTCTTACTTGGTCCTCTTTTTTTTTACTCTCAACATGGTCTCTGATGCATAAACTGAGTCATGTTTGCCAAATAGATGGATTTCAGCATTTCTTAAATAAAACACTTTGTCAATCAACTCAACTGTACATGGGAAAGAAGCTAAACTAAAATCCCATGAAAGAATGCCTAATTAAATTAGATCACATCTGCCTGCCTTACTGGAATAAGGTCAAAAAAAGTTCTGGGGTTTTTTATTATTTTAAAATTACATTCAAATAAACTACACCTGGAAAGGAAATGGCTATACGAAGCCATGCCTATCGTAATTGTTTCAATTCACAAATATCTACTGTTCACCTGCCACATACTAACCACTACACTAGGCACAGGCAATACACATGTGGGTGAATAATTCTGTCCCTTAGGAGCTCACTCTTTAGCATAAGAAAGACAAAAAGGCCCCTAATGCAATGTGACAAGTACCATGATACAGGTATATATGAAATATAATGGAAATCCATATAAAGAAGTCCTTAATTCATTAGGCACAATAAGAGTTTCTACTCCTATGAATATTTTCATCATAAAAAGGAATTGGTCAGAAAAAGAATTACGTGTTTCTCATCAAGTGTCCAGAAGAGCCATTTCCCTAGGTGTCGTTTCTAGCCAGACAAACCAAATTTGACTGATACGGATAATACAGACTATGTAAATGTATATCCTTCAGTTCCTATTAAGTGATATTCAACAAAACAAAACCCATTGTCATATTTTCACCTTTTGAAAACCATTGATTTCCTTCGATATCATTATTTCTGGTATTTTTAAAGCAATGGAAGAGGAAATGAGTAAAATCTAATTTTCTGCCTTCCAGTTGTCTGTTGTTAGAATTTGGAAACTCCAACTTCATTTCCTTCACACTGAACTTATTTAATGGAAGTAGGAAAACATAAGTAACACCACCATACATATCTTTTTTTTCATATTGTTATTATATGTCCTTGAATCCTTAAGTTTTGCATACTATATGAACTAGCTTAGCAAACAAATTGCTGAAAATCATTGTTAATTTATTAATTTCCTAGGAATGCTATAACAAAGTACTACAAATTAGGTATCTTAAAACACCAGAATTTTATTCTTCACAGTTCTAGACATTAGGAGTTCGAAATCAAATGTCACAGGGCTATTCTCCTAGTGGAGAATTCTTTCTTGCCTCTTGCTAGCTTTTGGCTGGTTCCCAACAACCCTTGTTATTCTTTGGTTTGTAGATACATCATTCCAATCTCGGCCTCATCATCACATGTCCTTCTTCCTGTATCTCTATATCCAAATTTCGCTCCTCTTATAAGGATAACAGTCAATGGATTAAGGCCTGCCGCTAATCTAATCTGAGTTTATCTTGACTTGAATACATCAACAAAGACCCTATTTCCAAATAAGGTCACATTCACAGGTGCAAGGGGTTAGGACCTGAACATATTTTTGAGGGGTATACAATTCTACCCATTAAATGTGGGAACAAAGATGGTATAGTTTGGTATAATGGAAACCCCATAGTCAGGGATTGAAGAGAACTGGACAAAAGGCTAGTACCCTTCAACACCCAGCTCAGGTTATATGATTTCTGTTGAATTTTTTTCTGATAATCTAAGTGTTTTTCTCTTTTCTGAAGTCTTAACTACTTCTACTCTGTACCTTGCATTTGGAACTTCTAATACCATTTCTCCAAGCATATAATAAAAAATACAAACGAGGTTGCTTACACTTATTTTTATTTTTTGATATTGTAAACTTCTAGAATAATGTATCTCATGTAATAGTTACTTAATAGATATTGATTTTAGCTGTAAATTTTCCATTATATATTTTAGCATGATGACATTGTGTACAATTATATAACAGCAGACAAAAGAATAATGCCTTAAAATCATAATGTATATGCAGAAAATTAAATGTGAGGCAAAAAAGTAGCAGTATAATTATAAGTACAAGGTAATGCACTTCAGAAAAAAAATGAGAAGGTTACCCTAAGGATACTTGCTTTTCAGTAGTGTTTTAGTATATATTGTTTATTATATCAAACCAATATGGTTTTATCATCAAAAAAGATCATGAAGCATCTTGGGTGTTAATAAGAATTATTTGGAAGACAAGATCAGGTGGACAATTTTATGTAAGTCCTAAAGGCATGTCTGCATCTTTAGCACTGGTTCAGTAGCTTTTAATTCCATAAGGCATATGGAGAAGGGAATAGACTACAAGTTCTATGAAAGAAGTGATGAATATTTTGTTCATCACTGTAAATCTATTCCTCAGCACAAAAATCTGATGATATGCTTGTTGGATAAAGAAAGACATTTTCTTTTTAGCATGTAATATGTATCAAGGATTCTGCTAGACTAATTTTCCTAGGCAAGTTATGGTCTTTATAACATGTGTATAAAGAGTTCAAGAACACCCAAACTTCAATCCAGAAGACTTGTAAAAAAAATCCTAATGAGGTAGGGCTTGAATATGAACATTAGGAACCAAACCTTAATCTAGCAGTTTATAACTTGTTCAGTTTACACAGACAGAAATCCCAAAGGACTAGAAATCAACTTACCCCTGTGGCAAGTATTTCATTCTGTAAATAATCATGTTTGGCTATTGTAGCTTAGAGATGTTAACACTAATAACTGCCTTTTCCCCTTCTAATTCTGTGCTCACCAAACAAACTTCTAATTAGAATATGACTTTGCCATAAACATCTACTACCAGGGAAAGAATATGGTATTATGGTAAAAAACTTTTATGATAAAGTAATCAAGTATTATTCATTCATTTATTCATGCATTTAATAAACATGGAACATATCATATGCTCTGTGCATATCCGTAAGATTATTAAATTAAACAAATATGTTATCTGCCTCCATGGAGCTTACATATACAAAGAATATCGGCATTGAACAACTAAATGAAAACTGGTGAGTGTTGAAAGATATAGACAATAATGTAAAATTGTAGCTCAAAGGTTTTACCTACTTTAAATATTCAGATACTCAGGGAAGACATAACAGAAGTAGTTTTTAACGTGTGATTAGAAGAGGGAATAGGTGTTAGATGAAAAGGGAGAGTGATAAGTAGAACATTTCAGGAAGATGAAATAGTATATCCAAAGATCTTAATTATGTCATATTTTATGAAACTGATGGGATGCCATTATGCTGAAGCGTGAGAAGCAAGGGTGGGAATAAAGATGATAATGTGGTGAATATCTAAATTAGCATTCTATCTTATGTCATTTTGGCTGATAATACTCTGCTCTAACAAGATAGATTGTTTTGCTATGATTGTAAAAATCCATTTTCCCATTCTAAAGAGATTCTTGATGGCTAACCAGCACTCAAAAGATTTCTAATCACCCCATTCTGTCATTTCCTTCAATCAATCCCTATCAAAATAAAGAGTAGTTTTTAAAAACATGAAGTTCATGAGGTTTTGGAACTTATCATTTCCAGTGGTTATAGTGGCTGATAAATTGGATTTGTGGAGGAAGCCTTAAAAAGAAAAATTCCATTAAAAATAGACATTTTGACAAAGGCAAACAAAATCCAAAGCATATTATTGGAAGCGTGTATGTTTGTATATTTCTAACTTACTACACTAAGAGTATATATCATTCATATTTATAATTTATCTGGGGCTTCAGGAAGTCATGCTTACTAAATACATATGCCCATTAAGAATACTAGCATCTGAAAAAGATCTTGAAAAAATTAGTTGTTTATTTTTTCAATATGACATTGTCTAGTCTTTCCTTAAGTGACATTCTAGTGTACTTCTTTAGCAAATTGGTAGTATGACTTGAATTTTCTCTGATAACTGAATTTCCAACTGAATCAATGTCCTCCTGAAAATTTTCATGTACTCTAATTTAACTGAAAATATTTCACATCTCATCAATAAGAGAAAGGATAAAAACCATATGACCATTTTAAAAGATGCAGAAAAGGCATCTGACAAAGTACAAGGTCCAATAATGATAAAAACCCTCAACAAAATAGGTTTAGAGGAACCATAACTCAATATGATAAAAGCCTTATATAAAACACCCAGAAAACATCATATTCAATGGGGACAAACTGAGAGCTTTTCCCCTAGGGTCTGGAACAAGACAAGGATGTCTACCTTCACTACTTGTATTCAACACAGTACTGGAAGTCCTAGCCACAGAAATCAGAAAACAAAATGTAACAACAGGCATGGAAATTAGTAAGGAAGAAGTAAAACTTCTTGGAGATGGCTGATACTACACATAGAATATCCTAAATATATCACCAAAAAGCTACTAGAGCTAATAAATGAATTCAGTAAAGTCTCAGGATAAAAAATCAATGTACAGAAATCTGTTGAATTTCTATATACTAATAATGAGTCAGCAGAATGTGAAATTAAGAAAACAATCCCATTTATAATTGCACCAAAATAATAAAATATCTAGGAATAAACTTACCTAAAGAGGTAAAAGACTTATACTCTGAAAACTATAAAACTCTGATGAAAGAAATTGAAGGTGACACAAAGAAATGGAAAGACATTCCATGTTCCTGGATGGGAAGAATAAATAGTGTTAAAATGTCTACACTACCCAAAGAAATCTATACATTTAATGAAATCCCTATCAAAATGCCAACAGCATTTTTCAAAGAACTAGAACAAACAATCCTAAAATTTGTATGGAACCACCAAAGACCCCAAATAGCCAAAGCAATCTTGGAAAACAAAAACAAAATTGGAGGCATTACAATTCCAGACTTCAAATTATATTACAAAGCTGTAGTAATCAAAACAGTATGGTACTTGCACAAAAACAGACACATAGATCAACAGAACAGAGTAGAAAACCTAGGAGTAAACCCATGATTATATGGCCAATTAATCTTCCACAAAGGAAGAAAGAATATGCAATAGGAAAGGATATTTTCACAAATGGTGTTGAGAAAACTGGACAGCAACATGCCCAAGAATTAAACTGGACCACTTCCTGTCAATATACACAAAAATAAACTATAAATGAGACATGCAACCACAAAAATCCTAGAAGAGAGCAACAGTCAGTAATTTCTATGACATTGGCCATACTAACATATTTCTAGATATGTCTTCTGAAGCAAAAGAAACTAAAGCAAAAATAAACCATCGAGACTATATCAAAATAGAAAGCTTCTGCACAGCAAAGGAAATAATCAACAGAAATGAAAGATAACCTGCTGACTGGGAGAAGATATTTGCAAACAAAATATCCGATAAAGGGTTAGTATTCAAAATACATAAAGAACATATAACTCAACACCAAAATAATGCAAACAATCTAATTTAAAAATGGGCAGAGACCGTGAATAGACATTTCTCCAAGGAAGACATCCAGATGGCCAACAGACACAAGAGAAAATGTTCAACAGCATTCATAATCAGGGAAATGAAAACAAAAGCCACAATGAGATATTACCTCACACCTGTCATAATGGCTAAAATCAACAACACACCATCCTTGTTGACAAGGATGTGGGAAAAAAAAGGAATCCTTGTGCACTGCTGGTGGGAATGCAAACTGGTACAGTCACTGTAGAAGACAACATGGAGGTTCCTCAAAAAGTTAAAAATATAGGGGTGCCTGGGTGGCGCAGTCGGTTAAGCGTCCGACTTCAGCCAGGTCATGATCTCACGGTCCGTGAGTTCGAGCCCCGCGTCAGGCTCTGGGCTGATGGCTCAGAGCCTGGAGCCTGTTTCCGGTTCTGTGTCTCCCTCTCTCTCTGCCCCTCCCCTGTTCATGCTCTGTCTCTCTCTGTCCCAAAAATAAATAAAAAACGTTGAAAAAAAATTAAAAAAAAAAAGTTAAAAATATAACTACCACTTAATCCAGTAATGGTACTACTGGGTATTAGTCAAAAAATAAATAATAATAATAATAATAATAAAAGCACTAATTCAAAGTGATATATGTACCCCTATGATTATTACAGCATTATTTACAATAGCCAATACATTGAAACAGCCCAAATGTCCATAAATAGATGAAAGGATAAAGAAGATGAATGGATAAACATATATGCATATACATAATATTATTTAGGCATAAAAACAAATGAAATCTTGCCATTTGCAACAGCATGGATGATCTATAGAGTATAATGCTAAGGGAAATTAGTCAGATAAAGAACAAATAACCATATAATTTCACTCATATGTGGAATTTAAGAACCAAAATAAACAAAAGGAGTAGAGAGACAGAGAGATAGAGAGACAAAGACAATCCAAGAAATAAACCCTTAACTAAGGAGAACAAACTGATGATTACCAGAGGAGAGGTGGGGGAGGGCATGGGTGATGAACTAGGTGATGGGAGTTAAGAGTGCACTTAACATGATGAGCACTGAGTAATGTATAGAATTGTTGAATCACTATATTGTACACCTGAGACTAATACAACACCATATGGTAACTATACTGGAATCAAATTTTAAAAAATTAAAAATAATTGATAACATTGCTTAAAAGAATAAAACAAAATAAGTTATAGAAATCATTTCCCAATTACAGGTGCTTAAGGCAATCCTTAAGGCAAGGATTCAAAGGGAGAAACATTTTTGTTCTCTTTCTGAAAATTTACAAGCTAGTTAGAACACAGACAGGTTTGTAACATCCCTTGATACCCCATATATTTACACATATTGGGATCACATGTCAGGTGGAGGCAAATTTTTCTTCAACCACTGAGGCAATATTTCAAGGCTGATTTCAAATGCCCATGATTTCCCCACAAGACTGAGATGAGAAATTAAATTTCAACCCAGCTGAGCATATATCTTAATATTGAACTTTATGTATGACTATCCCCAAATAACTCCCTGAATCATCAGTCCCTGAAAAAATTTCTAGGTGTCCTATTGTCCTGGTTAGCTACCTCCACTCTCCTATCTCACTATATAATTTTCATTCAATATGGCCTTTCTCTTTCCTCTGCTCTTACATTGTTTTATTTTTGGTCAGAATATTACTGGAACAATTTAGTAATATTTTTTTCCTCCTTCCCAGCCAATCCTTGCTTGCCAAAAGGGATTTTTCCCCAATCTTTCAAGCTAAATAAAGCCAACTGTTCCCCTAGCAAAATTCTGAAGTAAGCTCCTCTTTCATTTCCTCAAAAGAATTGTGGACAGAAAATATAAATTATATAATCCAGGTCATAAAATTAATAATACATTCCATACCAACATGTTATCTTCTAGAAAGCAAGGCAAATATACAATTATCTTGTTGAATACATTGATGGAAAACTCCAAAACATATTTTGTTTCATTAGAGGTAATAAATGGAAATTAATTTTAAAATATCCATTATTTTCAGGGTTGTCTAGGTGTCTCTCTGTACTTCTCTTTTATAGCCACACCCATGCACCATCACAACACCCATCTAGCTACCTTCAGTCTTTAGACCTTGGCAGGGGCAACCTGGATGACTCAATCCATTAAGTATCCAACTCTTGATTTCGGCTCAGGTCATGATCTCACAATTCGTGGGATTGAGTCCTGTGTCAGGTTCTGTGCTGACAGCAGGGAACCTGCTAGGGATTCTCGCTCTTCCTCTCTCTCTGCCCTTTTCCCTCTCTCTTTCTCTCAAAATAAATAAATTAAAAAAAAATAAAATAAAATACCCATTATTTTCAAATAGAAGATAGGTTGACTGGTACCAAAATTGTCTGGTGTTACGTAGTTTAGTACAAATATGGCTGAAGTCTCCATGCCTTCCTTTATTATATCGTTTGTAATCTGACTTTGCAACTTCTCCCACTGGTCTTTCAACTGCTTTCTCTTGAATTGTAAAATCCATATACTTTTGCAAGATTCATTCTCTGTATGTTCCATGCTCAGTCCAGGAAACAAAACACACACAAAAAGAAAAGATCTGCCTTTCCTAATCACTATGACTGTTGACTATATTTAAAACATGTGGGTTAATGTGGAAAGTTCTATTGAACAGAAAACGAATGCTGAGCAAAAAAGAAGAGTCACTGAAGCAGAGAGGGTATTGCGGAGAAGTGTGATTTACAACCAAAGTCTTCTACTGCTCGCCCAGAAGTCTGTTGAAAAATAGGTTTTAAGATTTAACTTTTATGCTTTATAAAGTTTTGTTGTAAATAATTCCATATGGAATGGCTAATTATTTTGAACTTTGTGGCATCAAAGCACTTTTGCGATAAACATTTGCTACTAAGAGTTTTTGAAGGATATAAAACCATTTGCTATATAAGGAAAATTAATCAAGTTAGACACAGACTAGTTCTATGGAAATTATGTTAGAGGGTGAATAAAATTACTGAAGGAAACTTTCAAAAGAATTGACTAAATCAATAATTGTATTTTCATATTATTTAACAAGAATGAAATAATTCAGAAAAATATCCTGTCAAAATGAAGAAATTTGACATATTTCAAGTTTATTTAAAAACTTAATCTAAGCTATATGTATTAGAAACATATATACCATTGGGGCGCCTGGGTGGCGCAGTCGGTTAAGCGTCCGACTTCAGCCAGGTCACTTATCTCGCGGTCCGTGAGTTCGAGCCCCGCGTCGGGCTCTGGGCTGATGGCTCAGAGCCTGGAGCCTGTTTCCGATTCTGTGTCTCCCTCTCTCTCTGCCCCTCCCCCGTTCATGCTCTGTCTCTCTCTGTCCCAAAAATAAATAAACGTTGAAAAAAAATTAAAAAAAAAAACATATGTACCAGCATATGATATCCTATAAATCATTAAAACCTCATACTGCATTTCACAGATTTTTAGATGCCCAATTAGCATTTGTTTCTTTTTATGCAAGCTTTCAGGAATAAATGCCATATACTAACTCAGAGATAAAACTTATGGATAATTTCTTGGGGTAAATACCTAGTAGTGGAATTATTGGATCATATGGTATTTCTGTTTTTAATTTTTTGAGGAATTCAAGACCGTTTTCTACAGTGGCTGTACCAATTTACATTCCTACCAACAGGGCACAAGGGCTCTTTTTTTCTCCACATCCTCATCAACACTTGATATTTCTTGTCTTTTTAATTCTGGCCATTCTGACAGGTTGTAAAGTAGTATCTCATTGAAGTTTTGATTTAGTTTTGTATGGAGTTGTTGAATTGTTGAATTCTCTATGTTGTACACCTGAAACTAATGTAACATTCTATTTCAATTATACTTAAGTGAATGAATGAATGAATGAATGAATGAAAACTTAGACATAAAAACCTGTGTACTGAGAAGAGGCGAACTCTATTCAAAGTCACTTCTTTCCCTCTGCAGGCTATGCTTTATCAAGACTTCCTTCTCTATTATCCTGACATCACATGAAACAGAAATGCCATTGCCTTTCTTTTTATACTTGGATCTAAGTTGCTAAGTAGTGTTCTAGAAATATGAAAGCTAGGGGCGCCTGGGTGGCGCAGTCGGTTAAGCGTCTGACTTCAGCCAGGTCACGATCTCGCGGTCCGTGAGTTCGAGCCCCACGTGGGGCTCTGGGCTGATGGCTCAGAGCCTGGAGCCTGTTTCCGATTCTGTGTCTCCCTCTCTCTCTGCCCCTCCCCCGTTCATGCTCTGTCTCTCTCTGTCCCAAAAATAAATAAACGTTGAAAAAAAAATTTAAAAAAAAAAAGAAAAAAAAAAAAGAAATATGAAAGCTCACCAGTTGTTGCCACTACAAATTCACCTTGTAAAATTCCAACTGGATCCAAAACACTGCCAACCAATCCTTCGATTCCCCTAGTTGCTTGGGTTTTTTGTTGTTGTTTTTTTTCCCATTCTCCACAAAAGATATTTTAAAATGATCCCATTCTTCAAATATCCTAGCCCATCACCTGTTCTCACTTTCAGCAGATGGCCTCGCCTCTTTCATCAAGGAAAAAACAGAAACCACTAGAAAGAGTGTATCTCAATTTCTGGTCAGCACACATATGAAGGTACATGCAGACACATCTGTTGCTTCACACCTTGCTCTTGACAAAATGGAGTGGTGTTGCCTCCTAAGTTACAGGTTAATAAATTAAATGGAAGTGAATATGGGAAGCACTAGAACTTACGGTGATATTAAAAAAAAAACATGATGAGAGTAAGCAAGAAGAATATTGAGTTTGGGAATTGTAGTAGCTCTGGTTAAACTCATAGGAGCTGTTTATTAGAGAAGAGGTAAGGAGATCAAAGGATACTGGGACGTCCTCATGGATAACAGAGACAAACAAGATGGCGTTTGATTTCTATGGGTTAAATAAGATCATAAAATTAGTCTAAATTTCATATACTAGAGTTCTGGTTTAACTTTAGAGATATGTACACTTTTATAGTCTTTATGAAAAATTACACAAGAACCATGTAATCAGACATGTTTTTCCCTTTGAAGTTAACACAGATCTTTAATTAACACACTCCATAACTACAATATTTTAGTTAAATTTACTCTTCAATTTAAAAACAGAATAGGCACTCATTTACTTCTTTGGATAGAGGGACTCTTTGGAAATACAATTTATTGTATAAATAAATTAATTAATAAAGATGTAAACCTGAATTTAAAGTCTGGTTCTTAAAGGTATAAAAACATCACTAAAGGATTTTTCTTCTCCACACTAATAATTAGAAGGATAACTTCAAATTTGTCACAAACAAGTAGGTTCAAATAACAATTATATATTTTAAAGCATATATATACATGTATATGTATATGTGTGTATATATATATATAATTATTAATATGTTCAAGACATGGCTACTTCAAAACAAAAGGTTTTGCATCTTAAAAAAATAAAAAATGACAGTTTGCTTTTAAATGGAACTGATTTGTTAGAAACCTTTGAAAACGCTTCTCTTAGTAAACATATTTGTGCTAATTCCTGATTCATATAACTCTGTTGTAGCATCTATTGTAACTCTTTTTTCCATGGATGACCAAGACTTATATACATTACCTCTTCATGCTACAATCCCAAATGAGTCTCCCTTAAGGCAGAAAAAATATATTTAAAAGTACTAAAATGATAGATTAAACATACTAGGCATTCTCAGATATCTAGAATAATTTTTAACTCTTTACAGCAAAATTATATTTAAGCATCAACCCAGTGTAAAATAACTTAAGACTATATTTAAAAACATTAATATGTACTAAAATATTTATATGTCAAACTCTCAGGTTTTATAATGTTTTACTAATATACAGTATGTGTGTATGTATGTGTAAGTATATTTTAAGAAAGTCCTGGTTGTATGCACAATAACAAGAGGTAATTTCATTAAAAAGTACACTGGGGCAAGTATTTGAGTATCTCAATTGTCATTTTGAATGAATTTTCAACATACATACATTAAGTCTCAGGATTCATCTCCCTCAAAGGGGAAAACAGGGTAGTTGAATCCTTAAAATCCCTCCTGGCTGTAATATCTTAGCATTTTATGAGCATCCTATTTAATTTACCTAAAGAGAAGCATTTACCTAATTTACCTTGATGGAACAATGGATAAGGAACATGTGGTAAAACCAAAGGATATTATTCAGCCTTAGAAAAGAAGGAAATCCTGGTATATTGGACAACATGGATGAACCTTGAGGACATTCTGCCAAGTGAAATAAACCAGTGACAGAAGGACAAATTCTGCATGATTTCACTTATATGAACTATCTAAAACAGTCAAATTCACAGAAGCAGATCGTTGAATGGCATTTGCCAGGGGATGGGGGAGGGAGAATGGGGGAGTTGCTATGCAGCAAATATAAAGTTTAAGTTATGCAAGATGGATAAGTTCTAGAGATCTTCTATACAACATTGTGCCTATAGTTAACAATGCAGTATTTTACTATTAAAATTTTAAGGGAAGATCTCATGGTAAATGTTCTTATCACAATAAAAAGAAGGTAGTTCAAAATTATAAAATCATAATAGATATTTAATCAAGTTACTTCACCCCTATGGTAAAGTAGTAATATACAGAACTATAGCTTTATTGCATGTTTTAGCCTACTAATAATTGTCAGAAGGGAGCAAACAGGAACACCTGTTTAATAGGATTAGTGTCTGTGATATTTATTTTTGCAGAATCAAGATTATGGCCAGTTTTCTCTGGTTAATTTATCGTGATTAGTTAGAAACTTTGTTGACCCACTAGCACAATCTTTGTACTATTCATTGCATAAGTTTATAACAAATACATATGTATATGTATTACATAGTTAGCTTCATTTGCTTGATATATCATGTTAATTTGTCCTTCAACATTTTTAGTGGTTCAAAATAGATCAGCTCTGTGGGATGCTCACAGGACAGTTACATAACATAGTTTCAGTATTGATTAAATGTATTGCTTTAATCTCTATAGAAATGCATTGGAATCACCTAGTTTGCAGATTTCCTGATTCCATGCCTACAGAACGTAAATCAACAGATTTGTGTGGGAGCTGGAAAATCTGTACTTTAACAAACACCACAGACAACTCTGATATAGATACTACAAAAACACCATTTGAAAAATACTACTAAATGTGGAAGTGTTAGCACACATAAAATACATACATATATACTATATATAAGTGAAACATATACACATATGTATGTATATACAGGTGTATATATATTTCTATATATATTTATATACCTGTATCTATATCTGTATATAACACATATACATATTCATGTATGTATCTGTATCAATACATATCAGTATAGGCATGCACATACTTTTAAGTAAAATACCAATAGATTCAGGTTTTCTCTGGAGGGACTGTATAAGTAAAAACAGTGCAACACTTTTCTACTTTTCTTCTAATATTTTTCCCTTTCTTTCATAATAATAGGATTTTAGCTGGGCAAAGACCACCTAGAATAAGAATTATATTTCTTTGGGTCTCTTACTGCCAAGTGTCTATGTAACAAAATTTTAGCCAATGAATATAAGCAGAAGTATAAAATGCAATAGAACAATGTAGGGCAGCAACCAGAATCTTCAGAGAAGTTGAAGAGTACCGTTTGGTCCTGTCTTTGACCTTTCCTTCCTACTTTCTGGACTCAATTTAGACATGAAATGATCTTTGGAATGAAGGTCACCTACAAATAGAAGGGTAATATGAAAGCATCCCAAGTGTTTGGTGCCAGGGGTATTCATAAATGTCTTGTATATTTACCTCCAGAATTTTACATTTAAAAACAATTGTATCTCATTCAAGCCTGTTGGTGTTTTTCACTTTTTCTTTTTTATACCTGAACCTAATCCAAACTAATACATATGGCTGCGATCAAATCAAGTATAATCACTTTGGAAAACAGGTGAAAACAGATGGTCAAGTGATCTGCTTTTTTTTTTATAAAGGACAAAAATTATGTATTCATTTCACAAATATACGAAATACCTAAGGTGTGAAATGGGCAGTTTAGGCATTATGTATAAGTTTAGATATGAGCTCTCCTTAAGATTCTGTTGTTTTAGTAAAGGTATGGATACAAATAGAAACAAAGTAAGACAACAATTATACACGTCGGAAAAGACCATTGAAATCATGACAATTCATGCAAATTCCACAGTAAAGGGAATAGAAATGAAAAATGAAAAACAGACCAAGGCTGGGCAGAGGCCAGCATGTGTAGAGTGGATAAAGAAAGAAAATCCCCCACCCCCAAAAGGGTCTGAAAAGACACAGTGAGTAACAACAAAAGGTAGAAGAAATGACTTCACAATAACAAGGGAGATGGCTGTTCTAGAAAAGAAGAGATGACCAGCAAAGTCAAATGTTGCAGATAAATCAAGTGAGGTAAGTGCCAAAGTAGGAACTATGATATCATTTGTCATTTTGGAAAAGATAGTTCTAAAGAAATGGTGGGACAAACCACATTACAGCTCGTTGAAAACTGATCACAGAGAAAAAACTGATGGTGTAGAAAAGAGTTAATAAAATCATGGGCATGACACCCTTTAGTAGGCAAGGAAGTGCTCTAGTGCACAAAGGAAGGAAACATCTTTGGATGGGAGTCACCAGACAACTGAAATTATGACTAATCTTACCAGTTCAAATTAAATGTTTAGCATTATTTTAACTACCTAATAAATATCAACAAATGTGTATAAATGACTTAAAAATATACCGTATGCCTTATTGCATCCTTAAGTTCAATGAAATTAATTTAAAGAGGTGTTCCTATGCCATATGCTCTGAATATGTTTTAACTCATATTCTGATTTTGATAACTGTAGTCATTCCCTTGACTTTAACAAATACTTCAATTTTTATGGCTTCTAATATATGTTACAGGTAATATAGTTACATGTAATATAGTATTAAATTATATATAATATTAAGTTATATATGTTATAATATATTGTTATAATATCATAATTGAGTTACACATTTCCAACTTCCGGGGTAGACACAGACATGTTCTGTGGAAATCCAGCTTAACCCTCAATGTGACACCTTACAAAGCAAACTCATTTCTCCTCTGGTTCCAATATACAATTGTCTTTCTGACCTTTCTAGTATTATGTATGTTCTGTAATCTAAAAAAATTATAATTATTAAATCTGAGATATTTAACCACTCATTCCTCTTGGATCCAGTCTTTGATAACAACACTTTACTCTTTTATTTCTGTATGTGGAGCTTCCAAATTGATAAACTCCTCTCATAAGGAGTTTATCCTTATGAGATAAACTGTCATGGAGTAGTCTGTCATGGAGTAGTCCCCAGCCTGACCTATGAATCTTCATTTTCTTGATCTTCCTCACTCTCTAGTGACTGATTTTTCCCACCTTCCTTCCTTTCACAAACAAGAGTTTTTTGAGAGAGAGAGTGAGCAGGAGGGGCAGAGAGAGAGAGAGAGAGAGAATCCTAAGGAGGCTCTGCGCTGAAGGCCCAATGCAGGGCTTGAACTCATGAACTGTGAAATCATGACCTGAGCTGAAACCACGAGTTGGGACGCTTAACTCATTGAGCCACCCAGGAACCCCCACAAACAGATTTTTTTAAAAGGGAGTATTACTTTCATTACCTTCACTTTTCGCTTTAACAAGTCTCCCCACTCTCCATCACCAATTTTTTGCACTCTAGTAGGTCATTCCCATTAGCATGAACATATGGTTTTATCTCTCCCAATTAATAAACAAACCAAAAACCAAAACTAAATCTAAATCTAAAAATTATTTTGACTCTACTTTCTCTTTTAGCCTTATTTCTTTGTTCACCTTTTTTTTGCAAAACTTGCTGAAAGGCTTATTTGTACTAATTATCTGCAATTTCTCTTCTCTGATAAAGACATTCACCCACAAAACTCCTTACATCACAGTAATCAATTATCTCCATGTTATGAAATCTAATGAACAGTTCTGGAGCTCATCTTATTAGCTGATCATCAAATTTGACACAGTGGATCAGTTCCTTCTCCTTGATGTATTTTCTTCATTTGGTTTCTAAGAAACCATATGCTCTTGGTTTTCCTCCTAGCTCATCGATAATCCTTTTCAAACTCTTTTACTTGTTCTTCCTAGTTTTCCTGAATTTTGGAGTGTCCCAGAACTCAGTTGTTAACCTTTTCTTTTCTTAGTTTAGTTTAACAATCACTTCTAACTCTAAACTTCCAAATTTAGATCTCTATCCCATACCTTTAATTCTGAACTAAGACTTGTGTATCCAACTGCCTCCCTTGAAATCTTCACCAGAATGTGTATTAGCCATCTCAAACTTAACATGTCCAGAATTCAGCTCCCTGTCATCTCTCAAAATAAAAAAAAAAAAGGTTTTACAAAAAAGAAAAAAAAAACCTTCTCAATATCAGTGGATATTGCATCCTGTTAGGCCTTCAAAAACCTTAGAGCTGTCCTCACTTCTTAAAGCTATTGTTGCTCCTTTTTCTTTCTTTCTTTCATTCTTTCATTCATTCTTTCTTTCGGTTAAATTTTTTAAATGTTTATTTATTTTTGAGAGAGATGGAGACAGGATGTGAGTGGGTTAGGGGCAGAGAGAGAGGGAGACACAGAATCCGAAGCAGGCTCCAGGCTCCAAGCTGTCAGCACAGAGCCCGAAGTAGGGCTTGAACTCACAAGCTGTGAGATCATGATCTGAACTGAAGTCAGACGCTCAACCGACTGAGCCACCCAGGCACCCCTGCTCCTCCTTTTTGTTGAATTTCACATCTCATCAGCTAGGAAATTCCCTTCACTTTATCTAGAAAATCTAGCCATTCTCATCACCTCCACTGCTATTTTATAATTCTAACAATTACAATATCTTACCTAGCTTACTGCAAATAATGTCTATTTTTTCTACCTTTCCTTCCTAGTGTTTGTTCCTCATATGGCAGCCAGAGTGATCCTTTAAAACATAAGTCTGACCACTAAGGTGCTCAAAACCCTTTAATACTCCACATTTCACTTAGACCAAATGCTGGGCTCCATTGTCTTTCTTTTCTACCACTTTCACCCATGGCAGTTCTTCTGTAACCACAATGACCTACTAGCTGTTCCTTTAAACACAATGAGCCCCACTCTAAATTATGTGCTTTGCTCTAAATGTATTTCTGCCTGGAATGTCTATTGTTGAGATTTTGCTTGTCTAACTTCCTTACTGCCTTTAAGACTTTGCTCAAATATCAACTTCTCACTTAGGTTACCTACACTTCCATCAACCCACAGTTGCTCTTCTGACCTCTCTTATCCTACTTCACCCTTTCTTTCTTATCACTATGTAGACAGAGTATGCCATTAACTTATTTATAGTGGTTACTGCTTACTGTTTTTATAAATAAATTTTATAAATTCTGCAGGAGCAAGCCTCTCCACTATTTTGATTGCTGGGTACCAAAAACAATGCCTGCCATGCAGTGAATACCCCATAAGTCATTGCTGAATGAACACTGAATGAATGGGAATCTAGTAAGAACCTAAAGAGATTAAGTTTGGAAACAATTTCAAAGAGTACCTAATCCAACTCTACAGCCGAGGCTTTGTAAATAAGGCAATATATAGTTACTTCCAACCTCCTGGCCCCTGTTTTAGTACCTAAGCATAATGCCAAATAATATTAGAGTTAAGAAAAGGCTTGGATGTTGCAGATGAGAAACCTGAGTTCTAAGAAGGTGACATAACTTATCCAGTTATCTTACCTATCTACCAACAATCAGACAAAGCTGAAACTAGAATTGAAGTTTCTTTGGGCTATGTGATTTTTCATTTTGCTGCAAGGGAATCAGTTGACATTGGTCGAGCCTCATAAAATTTTTATCATCCAGTATTAATTAACTGGATCCTCTGCATTCCTGTCGGATCAAGCAGCGGTGATGTTGAGTGTTGTTTAACAAATCAAAACTTACAGATTTAGCATATACACCTTGTAAGAGAGGCATTGGCTAATTGAAAGTACTCTCTGTGCAACACCATTATTGGGTTAGCTTAGTCTATGTTGCCAAAGTCAAACACAGATGCCTCACTGCCTACATTTCAGGAAAAAAATTAATGAACAGTAGCCAATGGCAAGTCCCCAGTCCCTCAATGAGGGACCTGAAGTCAAAGGAACCATTTGTAATTTTAACGAAAAGAATGTGAATATCTCCCTTTCAGCATTACTTTACATTTCTCTTTTGAATTCTACTATGAATTAAAAATATTATATGAACAATGCATTAGAAGAACCAATGTAATACCACCTGAAATATAATTTTTCATTTTGATGACCATATCTTAAAAATATATGAGAAAATGAAAGGATTTAAGGGAGAGGGCTAAGATTAGATTTAAAATTTTATTTTAATTATTCACAGATCATTTTACACATCAATTCCATAACTACTATAATTAAAAGGAAAACTGTTTTATGATGCTGAAGTGGCTATACACAATAATAATTTACTGACAATATGCATCTTTAAGCTGGCATCTATAGAAATACAATACAGTTTGGGCATTTGTATCATTTTCTCGCGAATTGCTAAATGACCTTGTGGAGTCATATTATATATGTAATCAGGATTTTAACAAGTCCACCTAAACATTTACTGTAACACTAATTTTAAAAGATAGTAAAACATTAAATTTCTAAGTTACTGTTTCCTTCCTGAGGAAGAAGGAATTAAGTAGCCCAGTGTCATTTAATTAGAAAATTCAGAGAAGAGCAATTTGTGCATCTGATACTATTATTGGACAAGCTACATTGTTCTAGAAACTCAGAAACATACAAATAAATGTTCATACAGAAGCATACAAACCATTACTAAGAACACACGATCTGTAAAGAGAGTGACTACATGAACATAAATGGGGATATTATGATCCCCACAGTAAATGCATTTGTTCTGCAGCTTAGTGGTAACTAAGAAACAGGTACTACAAAACATTATTTCCTAATTTCCTTCATTATATCTAGTAATCAAATGCATATGGAGTTTAAAACCTTAGATTTTTCATGGGATCACTTGCATACCAAAAGATGGTATCATTATTGGAAAATTCATAGCATTTTCATCCACCTGAATATGACTCCAATATGTATTATGCTAGAAGTAGTCATTTCTAAAACAAGTGTTTTTGAATTCTCTAATTTTCAACCAGGATTCTGCTGAGTTTCAATGACCTGGGCATGAAATTATCCTGGGAAGAGTTAAAGTTATATTACCCTGAGAGTTCACAGCCTGAGGGTAGAGGAAAACACAAGCAAATACAAAGCAAAGTAGGTATAGCTGGTGTGTTACTTTTGTCTTATCTTCAAAGGAATGTGTAAGATGACAGACAGGTGGACTTTTGCCAAAGCCCAGATGGCTATAAATGCACTTGTTTTACTTTTAAACATTTACTTAGTGTCCTTTCAGCATCAATATTGTTTCCTCTTTCTTCACATTTTTCCCTCTTCTTGCCTGTGTGATACCTCATTCCCAGATGTCTTCCTGCCCCTCTAAATGCACTTCCACAGTGTATTTGCTGGATAATCCCCCTAAACTTGGGTCTTTCATGCTGTTGGTGCTCAGACTCAGTCCTGGTTCCTTCTCATCTCATTCCGACCTATCTCCAGCTATCCCATGTTATTGATGTTGATTGGTTCAATTACCTTAGAGATCAACTACATATCATTTACGCTTCTATGCAGAACACCTGAATCATACCGTCAGACACAGTTGTCTGTTAGATGGCAATTTATACTTATATAATAATTTATATTTACATATGTTGTATATATAACAATTCTTAATATTCATACCCTTCCCACTCCAAATTTGGCCTTCCTTCAACAATTTCAAATCACTGAATATCGCGACCTTCTCTACCAATTTGTGCAAGTCAGAAAATGATGTTTTCTTTAAACATCACCTTCTTTACCACTCTTCAATCCACCAGAGTCCTCTTTATTATGCCTCCTTAGATATCCCTTAACTTATTCCACTTCTTTATTTCCATCAATACTATTCTAATGCAGGCTACCATGCTTTTTTTCTTGGATTACAGCAATCACCTCTTAAATGAGCTTCCAGCTAACGGAGACCCACTTCAAATTAATCTTTGCACTTAGTAAGAAAAATCATTTGAAATTTCAAACCTCTTCATATAATTGTTTTTGACAAAACACTTCAATAAATTCCCTTCGTTCGTTCTTATCAAATCCTTTACTTGGTATAAAAGGCCCTTCCAGGTCTCATGTTTACCTATTACCTCACTATACCAATTGTATCATTCCTCACTTAATTACTGATTCATAATCTACTTTATACTTCGCTCATATCAGTGTATCATTTTTTAACTGTATAATGAAACACTTTCTTCTAAAAATATTACATTTTAAAATCATGTTCTGAAAACTCTACAGTTTTCATGAGACCATGGCTTGAAGTCTATAAAAAAAAAAGAGACCATACTAACCCAGATAATAATTAATTTTTTGCCTTCAGATGACAGATTAAGAAAAAGATCTATCTACAGAAACAAAGGCAAATTATTTCCAAGACTATACAGTTAACTGGAAAGGAATCACCAACTATGGACTGGCATGGTAAGAACATAACTTAAGTTCACATTAGGAACAACTTTTCTTTCCTTATGCATGTTGTGATAAAGTCACATTACTTTTAATTTTTTAAATGTTTTTTATTTATTTTTGAGACAGAGAGAGACAGAGGATGAGCAGGGGAGGGGCAGAGAGAGAGGGAGACACAGAATCCAAAGCAGGCTCCAGGCTCTGAGCTGTCAGCGCAGAGCCCTACACGGGGCTCGAACCCATGGACTATGAGATCATGACCTGAGCCGAAGTCGGACGCTTAACCGACTGAGCCACCCAGGTGCCCAAGTCACATTACTTTTAATTGATAATGAATATTACAACCCATTGAATGAATTAATGAACTGATAGTAATGGAGAGCTCCATCTTTCAGAATTCCAATTTATTTAATATATTAGTACCGTTATATTCAAAAGTATCCCTCAGCTCTGACAGTTGCCCCTTAATAATTTTTCTGTAACTATAAGTTCTTTTTAAAAAACAAAACCTTTAAAGACCCATACACAGCTGTTCTTTGCCTCAGGCGATGGCATCAATGTTAGGTTAGAACAGAAACTACTTACCATATGGTAGGTGGCTCAGAACCTTCTATTTCTAAGTAATCATACTTTTCTTCCATTTGGAAATCCGTAAATATGAGTGAAATTGTGTCTCCAGGCTCTGCTACAATGGTCCAAGTGCAATCAGCATTGTTATGATACTCGTTAGGAAAACTAGGGCTTGAAATGATGCCACTGGATCCTCTCATTGTTCCTCCACATGCGTCTTCAGCTGTGAAAATAAGAACAAGATGTTCAGTTATAAGTCATTAAGGGAAGTGCAATTAAAGCAATTCCGTTAACATTTTTGGATAAATATAGCAGTCCAAATATTGTGACACCAAGTGCATACTGCACTAGTAGAGATTAAATAAAATGAGAAGTCCATGAAAACATTTTCAGCCCATACATAAATATAAACCCTGTCTTGACAATGTTATAACCATTAGTTGAAATAGCAATGAAAGCAAGTCAAAAATCTACAGTGCTAGTAGATCTCAGGATAAGACCAAGATTTTCTTTTCATTGATTAGGTGATGAATAAAACAAAAGCAACACCGTTCTTAAGGTTTGTCATACAAAATCTTTAATCACTTTGGACAGGTTTATGGTAGGGCTTTGTTTTTATTTTTTTAATGTAGGTACATACAAAATAAAGAAACAATTTAAGAGAGAATATAATTTTTGCCGGTGGCATGTTTGCAAGCTATTGAAAGTGTGAAATTAAATGTTAAATAAAACACATCACAGGGGCACCTGGCTGGTTCAGTCAATTGGGCATCTGACTCTTGATCTAGGCTCAGGTAATGAACTCACAATTCATGTGTTCGAGCCTCACATCAGGACCTGTGCTAACAGCAGGAGCCTGCTTGAGATTGTTCCTCTTTCCCTCTCTCTCTGCCCCTCCCCTGCTTGTACTTGCAGGCATTTGCTCTCACTTGCTCTTTTAAAATAAATAATTAAATGAACACTTTTTAAATAATACATCATATATCCAGGAAACTTTAGAGAGAAATAATATAGTAACTAAAATCTTTGATAACATATTCCCTGTAACTCCACTAAATAATGTAAACCTATTTTGCTACGTATTTATAGATGTGTATACAATACTATAAATAAATTTTCTACTAACTTTGTATTGGGATCTAAAGTCCCCATTTCTCAGAGGTCATAGGTTCTCCCCAAGTCTACTTTTGGCCAATGGTGTACTCTAACAGAGGGGTTACATGACCATCTGTGTTTAGTGTGAGATATATAAGATAAACTTCCTTGTTTTACAACAGTGTTTAGGACATTCAAATTAACAGGTTATTAGTTTCTCGTTCAATAAATTGTCTCAAGATTTTTGTTGCTTTCTTGAGTCACTCAGAAAATTCCATCAATTTAAATCAAATGTTGGGAGAAAAACTCTGGCTCTATCATCACCAGATCTATGATGTAATACTCCATAACTTTAATAAATAGAGATGGACATCATCCTATTTAGCCTCTCAATGGTCTAGGAATAGCAAAATGCTTTGGTACGAGGGACAACATTAGTATTACACTGTATGCATCAAATAACATTAGGTTCTTTCTGACACTATCCATTTAACCCCGTAATTCAAAGCATAAGTACATTGCTCTTAAAAGATATTTAATTTTTATCACCCACTACTGTAAAACTTATATTTATTTTTATTGCATGACCTTTCTCTTAAATATGTTGGGTAATTGGAATGAACTTGTCGTCCTGTCTAGACTATGAAACACATTACTACAATTTTCTTCCCCAAACACACAGTATTTTCCCTCAATACCTTTACTTTAACCTCTGGTAAACATATCCTGCACTCCCCTAGCCCCAACCTCAAATTACTTCTAATCTTTGTCTTCCCAGGACCAATACCAGGATTGAGTAGTACTTTGGAAATAAAATGTTACACTATTGTCTATTTGTAGTATAACTAGTACACAACCTATTCAAACCATAGCTCTGTGAGATACTTATTTCCCCGTCTCTAGATACAATATTAGACAAACATAGGACATTGTAGTTGACATTCAGATGAAAGAAAAAAAAATCTTTTTTCATTCAAGAATCTCAGTTCATTGATTAATATGTCTAGTCCTACCTACATGAAAAATAACTGACTTCATTGGATTAAGACTCTTGGCTCTCCCTAGCTTGGGCTTATGGCAGATGGGGCAGAGGTAAGGCAGAGGTGTGGTCTCTTCTTTCCTATTTTTCCCTCTTAGCATTTTTGTTCATCCACCCCTACACACTGAGAATTCTGTGATTCCTCCTAGAGTTTGGAGTAGAAGGGATTAGGGGACATGAATCTTTCTATTTGCCTGACACTGATTTGGTGCCATTTGCAAGGGCTTTGGCAGATGATTAAAGAAAGATGCTCGTGAGTCTTTTCATGGGATCCTCAGAGGTGTCCCAATAAGTTCCCAGTCTGTCTGGCTGCCTACATTTCTCACTTATACCATGGGTATAGAATAATAGACTTCCATCTCTTTCCAACTATGAATGCTTATCCTTCCAGGTGGGGCTCTTGGGCAGGATTTAAGACAATTCGAGACGAGAATTCCAGCACAAAAACACTTCATTTGGTCAAATGAAAACATACCTCATTTATTCATCCTCTGTGGAAATGCAGTTTCTCCCCAACTGCAGCCTTATGGCTTTATAATCGACATTTAAGTATTTCAACCATGGTTTAATAATAATACACTGTGTCCCCAAAGCTACAGGGCATACAAATCAATTTCTCTGCATGGTTTCCTTGAAGTTCCTCAATGTAGCCTCACAGAGGAGAGAAATCAACCCAAACTCCTGATACATGAGATGGAGCACAACTTGTAAAATAGCTCTTCCTTGGGAAATTTTTATTTTACAGCAAAATAATTTCAACTCGAAAGTATGAGTGCCTTGCACTTGAAAAGAAGGTGGGAACTCAGATCTTCCAGCATTGAAACCAATGCTCTTACCAATTCTTGTATCAAGTTCTTTGTTCAGTACTTCTGTTTGATCTCTTTATTACTACGGAGACTAACAGAGCATCAGTATGCGACAAAATTGTGAAATAGGTAGGTTGCTTTTAGTACACGTTAGATATACAATAGTTAGCCCTATCTGAACATTATAACCCTTATATTGTGATTTGGCCTAGATTTAATACAATACTTATAAAAGCCAATACATTTTCTATAATCATAAACTGTTATAGCAGAATGCATTACTTAAACCAAAATTTTTATTTTATAACGGAGTTAGAACAATTGAAAGGCAGCATTAGAATAAGTTATGAAACCCTTAAATCCAGTTCTATGCTTTCTCTGCTAAGCAATATTGCCTGGTCACTGGTCAAAGTGAGTTGGTCCTTGAATTCCTTCAGCATCATTCTGTCTCGGCCACCACATTCGCCTGTTTGATTTGTGGTGTCTGCAACATCTTCTGTCCGACAATTCACAGAAAGGGCAGGATTCACAAAGTTTGTTCAAGAGAACTATTTCTTTTTTTTTAATTTTTTTTTCAACGTTTATTTATTTTTGGGACAGAGAGAGACAGAGCATGAATGGGGGAGGGGCAGAGAGAGAGGGAGACACAGAATCGGAAACAGGCTCCAGGCTCTGAGCCATCAGCCCAGAGCCTGACGCGGGGCTCGAACTCACGGACCGCGAGATCGTGACCTGGCTGAAGTCGGACGCTTAACCAACTGCGCCACCCAGGCGCCCCAAGAGAACCATTTCTTAACAGACTCCAGACACACATGGGATCATACTGGTTATTTTTACAAACTTTCTGCGGGTTTTAAAGTCAATTCACTTGGTCATATGTTCAAGAAATATCCATTGAGATCTATAAGGTACAAAGTGGAACGGTGTTAATCTCTCAGGCTACAGCGATGATCAAAAGTTAAGGTAACCTCTGCCCCCATGGAGCATTCTGACAATTAGGGTGTGAGGTTCTAAACAAACAAAAACAAACACTTAAAATTATATTTCTGCCAGGCCAGGGAAGAAGGAACATTTAGTACTGATGTCATATATTTGGGCTTTGAACTAGTTAGGGCATTCAGGAACAGATTCTCTGAGGAAGTGATGCTAGATTAGAAACCCAAAGGGTGAACAGCAGTCATTAACTAGATGAGAAGCAGAATGAAAAGTGTTCTCAGCGGGTGCACTGACACTTCCACTGGAGGAAATAGGCATTCTCCAAACAGAAAGGAAATCCGTGTGCTGTTGCCAAGACAGTGAGGGACTCGGTGGTACTAAATAGGGTTGGAAGGGCAAATAGGGGCTAGACGTGGTTGAACCTTTCTGACAAGCTTATGGAGTTTCTTCAGAGAAATGGAAAGTTACTGATGGGTTTTCAGCAGAGATGACATGATTGTTTTGGGTGTTGAAAATATTCTGACAGTTCTTTGGAGATGACAGAGGGGAAAACAGAGGATCACATTAGGGGGCTGAATCACGAGTTCGGGCAATTTTTTTCCATGCTTTATTGCTTTCAAAAAGATAAACAATCTCTTCTTTTTCAGTGTCTTAGCATATTTTTATTTTTATTTTTTTATTTTTTTTCTTTCTTTCTTTTTTTATTTTTTATTATTATTTTTTTAATATATGAAATTTATTGTCAAATTGGTTTCTATACAACACCCAGTGCTCATCCCAAAAGGTGCCCTCCTTAATACCCATCACCCACCCTCTCCTCCCTCCCACACCCCATCAACCCTCAGTTTGTTCTCAGTTTTTAACAGTCTCTTATGATTTGGCTCTATCCCACTCTAACCTCTTTTTTTTTTTTCTTTTTTCCTCCCCCTCCCCCATGGGATCCTGTTAAGTTTCTCAGGATCCACATAAGAGTGAAACCATATGGTATCTGTCTTTCTCTGTATGGCTTATTTCACTTAGCATCACACTCTCCAGTTCCATCCACGTTGCTACAAAAGGCCATATTTCATTTTTTCTCATTGCCACGTAGTATTCCATTGTGTATATAAACCACAATTTCTTTATCCATTCATCAGTTGATGGACATTTAGGCTCTTGCCATAATTTGGCTATTGTTGAGAGTGCTGCTATAAACATTGGGGTACAAGTGCCCCTATGCATCAGTACTCCAGTATCCCTTGGATAAATTCCTAGCAGTGCTATTGCTGGGTCATAGGGTAGGTCTATTTTTAATTTTCTGAGGAACCTCCACACTGTTTTCCAGAGCGGCTGCCCCAATTTGCATTCCCACCAACAGTGCAAGAGGGTTCCCGTTTCTCCACATCCTCTCCAGCATCTATAGTCTCCTGATTTGTTCATTTTGGCCACTCTGCCTGGCGTGAGGTGATACCTGAGTGTGGTTTTGATTTGTATTTCCCTGATAAGGAGCGACGCTGAACATCTTTTCATGTGCCTGTTGGCCATCCAGATGTCTTCTTTAGAGAAGTGTCTATTCATGTTTTCTGCCCATTTCTTCACTGGGTTATTTGTTTTTCAGGTGTGGAGTTTGGTGAGCTCTTCATAGATTTTGGATACTAGCCCTTTGTCCAATATGTCATTTGCAAATATCTTTCCCATTCCGTTGGTTGCCTTTTAGTTTTGTTGGTTGTTTCCTTTGCTGTGCAGAAGCTTTTTATCTTCATAAGGTCCCAGTAATTCACTTTTGCTTTTAATTCCCTTGCCTTTGGGGATGTGTCGAGTAAGAGATTGCTACGGCTGAGGTCAGAGAGGTCTTTTCCTGCTTTCTCCTCTAGGGTTTGGATGGTTTCCTGTCTCACATTCAGGTCCTTTATCCATTTTGAGTTTATTTTTGTGAATGGTGTGAGAAAGTGGTCTAGTTTCAACCTTCTGCATGTTGCTGTCCAGTTCTCCCAGCACCATTTGTTAAAGAGGCTGTCTTTTTTCCATTGGATGTTCTTTCCTGCTGTGTCAAAGATGAGTTGGCCATACGTTTGTGGGTCTAGTTCTGGGGTTTCTATTCTATTCCATTGGTCTATGTGTCTGTTTTTGTGCCAATACCATGCTGTCTGGATGATGACAGCTTTGTAGTAGAGGCTAAAGTCTGGGATTGTGATGCCTCCTGCTCTGGTCTTCTTCTTCAAAATTACTTTGGCTATTTGGGGCCTTTTGTGGTTCCACACAAATTTTAGGATTGCTTGTTCTACTTTCGAAAAGAATGCTGGTGCAATTTTGATTGGGATTGCATTGAATGTGTAGATAGCTTTGGGTAGTATTGACATTTTGACAATATTTATTTTTCCAATCCATGAGCAGGGAAAGTCTTTCCATTTCTTTAAATCTTCTTCAATTACCTTCATAAGCTTTCTATAGTTTTCAGCATACAGATCCTTTACAACTTTGGTTAGATTTATTCCTAGGTATTTGATGCTTCTTGGTGCAATTGTGAATGGGATCAGTTTCTTTATTTGTCTTTCTGTTGCTTCATTGTTAGTGTATAAGAATGCAACTGATTTCTGTACATTGATTTTGTATCCTGTAACTTTGCTGAATTCATGTATCAATTCTAGCAGACTTCTGGTGGAGTCTATCGGATTTTCCATGTATAATATCATGTCATCTGCAAAAAGCGAAAGCTTGACTTCATCTTTGCCAATTTTGATGCCTTTGATTTCCTTTTGTTGTCTGATTGCTGATGCTAGAACTTCCAGCACTATGTTAAACAACAGCGGTGAGAGTGGGCATCCCTGTCGTGTTCCTGATCTCAGGGAAAAAGCTCTCAGTTTTTCCCCGTTGAGGATGATGTTAGCTGTGGGCTTTTCATAAATGGCTTTTATGATCTTTAAGTATGTTCCTTCTATCCCGACTTTCTCAAGGGTTTTTATTAAGAAAGGGTGTTGGATTTTGTCAAAGGCCTTTTCTGCATCGATTGACAGGATCATATGGTTCTTCTCTTTTTTTGTTGTTAATGTGATGTATCACATTGATTGATTTGTGAATGTTGAACCAGCCCTGCATCCCAGGAATGAATCCCACTTGATCATGGTGAATAATTCTTTTTATATGCCGTTGAATTCAATTTGCTAGTATCTTATTGAGAATTTTTGCATCCATATTCATCAGGGATATTGGCCTGTAGTTCTCTTTTTTTACTGGGTCTCTGTCTGGTTTAGGAATCAAAGTAATACTGGCTTCATAGAATGAGTCTGGAAGTTTTCCTTCCCTTTCTATTTCTTGGAATAGCTTGAGAAGGATCGGTATTATCTCTGCGGTTTTCTGGGTTATTTAGGCAGGTATAGGTGGAATCTAAGTGATCAGCAGGACGCGCGGTGAGCCCAGCGTCCTCCTATGCCGCCATCTTCCCTCATCCCTCTTAGCATATTTTTATATCAGTATCTTCAAAAGATTAGTTAGATCTTTGGAGGTATGTAAGAATAAATAGCATAATGATAAAATAAATTGGAATACTCCTCTTAGGCCTGTTTTTAACAACAATATTTTTTCACCTAAATAGTAAAGCAATGTGATTAAATATCTTAGACTTCTCTTGTAATTAACTAGAAGTTATGTTGGCTTCAATATGTAGTTGCTTATTATTTAAAGAAAATAGAGGATAATAATAAGGTTGGTGGTTACTCTGCTCTTGTTCTAAGAAAGTTGTATAGGTTATAAGATTTAAAGTACGCTACTTTAAAAACTACGTACATGTATACATAAGCTGTATGGTGGAGAGTTGTATGTTAAGAAGCTCCCAGAATCAATCTATTGTACAATAGGAAGAAAACAACCAATTCAGCCAATATAATCACGGAGCACATTTTGGTGTTTTAAGAAAAAGCACTTTAAAAAATAATCTTTTTGATTTAGGACTTATTCCAATTGTCTGGGGAAAATGCTATCAACTCTCTCTTAAGTTCTTAATGTACTCAAATCTATTGATAAAAATTATGGCATTTAAAATCAAATTCTATTAAAATTAATTTTCCTTGTTTATAATCTTATGAAGCTATCATCAAATAACTTCTACTTCTGAATTTTAAAATAACTGAATTTACGTAAACTTAGTAAACAATCCCTTTAATCTCTTACCTGTAGAGCAGGGAGAAAAGTCCCAAATAAAATCAAAATTCATTGTATTGAAGTATAAATATTAAGAAAAAAGTTCCATATTTTTCTAAGAATTAAATTATTTGCTTTTAATTTCTATGACAGGCATTGAGATACTGAAAATACCAGAGCTTGTTTGGGGTTTGAGTATGAGACCATACATTTCATTTAAATCTTGTAAATTGGAACGGCTCCAAAATATGACAGTTAAAAAAAAAAAGAAAAGACAGGATAAAAAACTAAAAAACAAAAACAAAAAACACTTAAAACAGTTTTCTGTAGGACATCTTTTCAGATATTGATCTCATACTGTGCTCTGCCCTGCTATTGGCTTCTTCTGAAATAGCTTAGGGATGGGGTACAGGGGTGATAGGAAATAGACTTGTTTATCAAAAAAGAGAAATTAACTGTAAATTGTAGAAAATGTGTACACTTGGTGAATTCCAGATGCTAAGCATTCAATCCAATACCAGACTATATCATGGGAAAGCTTTTGCAAGTCTCCCTTGCTAAATCTCAATCTTCCATTAGTAGTCAAGAAAAACTGACATCTATGTGGGGATTCTTGTTCCTTTGAAGACAGACATCACTGTTGTACCTCCTAATTGACAAACTATTTCAATAACATTAATAAATTATCCACTGCATTACATACGCAGAGCAACCATTTCATTTCTATACCTCTCCCTGTTTGCATTTCATGGTTCAGCCTTATGGATCTTTGTACTTAAGGAGAAACACTTTTCTCATAGAGAAGAAAACTGAGCAACAGAGTAGTTAAATTGTACATCTTCTAGAACGGTGGTTTTATGTTTTTCAAGGCACAACACATAATGCTGTTCCATGTTTTAAGGAAAAGAGAAGTAGATTTTTGATGATTATAGAGAAAATTAAAGGGTTGTTATCATTTTCATTTCTCAGTCCAGTTCCTTCAGCTGCTTTCATACCAAAATAGATAAAATTAAATTCATCAGAGATGTATAACAACTTGAAGAAAAGCCTTCATCATTCATCCAGATGAACACCTCACAGAAAGGGAAAGAAAGCTAAGCATAATGGCATTCAACATTGAGGGTTTATTCCTAAGTACCCTAAATACTCAAATATGCTTTGGAGAAAGTATCTTGCCTTAATTTACCTTCTTAATTTATCTTCTTAAGAGACATGTTTAGAAATAAGAGGGTAAGGTAACGAACGCACTAAGTAATTAATATGTGAATTTTTAAAATATTCAGCTTAAAATTTCCAAGAAATAAAAAAAGCATTCATTCAATGATTATTTAATTATTTAAAGACTTGGAGGAAAGAAATCTTTAAATCAAGACAGAGCCATGACAAGGGTGCCTGAGTGGCTCAGTCAGTTAAGCGTCTGACTTTAGCTCAGGTCATGATCTCCCAGTCCATGAGTTCAAGCCCCGCATTGGGCTCTGTGCTGACAGCTCAGAGCCTGGAGCCTGCTTTAGATTCTGTGTCTCCCTCTCTGTCTGCCCCTTCCCCATGTTCTCTCATTCTCTCTCTCTCTCTCTCTCTCTCTCTCTCTCTCAAAAATAAATATTTTTTTTTTAAAAAGAGGGAGCTGTGGCATAACAGGGAGCAAATTTACATGCTTTTCTTAAAAAAACATAAAATAAAAACTGAGAAAAATAAAACTTTTTAACATTGCACCAGGGCCATACAGAATTGTGATTTCCAGAAAAGAGAGGAGTGATGGTAAGAGTTCGATAACTGCCTGGCTTTCTATCTAGAAACACTTTCAGGACCAGAGACCAGGACTATAAGTAGAACATGATGTTCAGGAAGCATGATGTTCCCATAGGAGCAAGACAGGATTCCAGAGAGAGAGCTCTGCAGAAAAGAACTCACAAAACCTGCAACGTAATGACTTGAGTATTTGCTAAATACAAGCAAATATACATGTAAAGGGTGAAATTCCATAGGGACTGGCAAAGAGAGACCAAAGATCTTTGCGCTGAATGGCTCCAAGAGAACACACAGTCTTGAGTAGTTTGCAAATTCCTCCAGGTAGGGTGGAGAGTCCTTTTTAAATAACCAGAGTATTCAGTAGAAATTTCAGAAGGAACGAACTTCATTAGAGATGCTAAACTATCCCTAAAGTTTACTCTAAAACTGCCCTAAGAAAATTTAAACATAAACTTCAAAAGACACTAACTGCACCAAATGTAATTTCATTTTGTATCAGGAGAAAACTCAACATTCTTTAAACGATGCTAACTAAATCCAGACACTCAATAACTTAAAAGTTACAATGTTCAACATCTAGTAAAAAATAAGTAGCCACCTCAAGAAGCGGCAAAATATGGCTCCTTACTGAAAGAACTATTATTCAATAGAAACTGAACAAAAATGATCAAGATGATGGAATTATCACTATTTTCTTCTATTTAAAGCAAGGGTTGGCAAACTACATCTCAGGCTGTACCTGGCCTGCACCCTGTTTTTGTATTGCGTAAGAGCCCAGCATGATTTTCATAATTTTAAGGAATTATAAAAACAGGTGAAAAACAAACTAGAATCAAAGATAAATATATGATAGAGACCATATGTACCAGGCAAAGACTAAAATATTCATGATATAGCCCTTTACAGAAAAAAAGTGAACACAGTGAATGTAGTGAGGAAGGAAGGTTAGATATATAGTATAACCATATAAAACCTTAAGAGACAAAATATGATTATAAATGAAAATAATTGTTCAATGGGCCTTATAGCAGGTATAAACGATACTGACTTTCCAAAGGTAGTGGAGCAGAGAGGAAGCACAGAAAACTATTTGAAGATATAATGGCCAAAAAATAAATTCCAAACATGGTGAAAACTAAAAACCACTGATAAAAGAGGCAAAGGTTTTTTGGCATTCTGGTGTGGCAGACACAACTACCTAAGCACCAAAACTTTTGTTCCACTTTCACGAATGTGCTGTTGTAACTGGAGCGGAGGCAGCTGCTCAACCAGGGCAAATTTTCCTGTGCTCCTTTAGCTAGGCTAGGCGATGTAACTGTGTTCTGGTGAATAGACATCAGCTACCCCTGCAAGCTTTGCCTATAAAAACCTCCCACAAGATCATATGCATTGTTTTTTTCTCCCTATGGTATCTGGATATTGTGCCCCAAGTGACATTAGAGGCCACATGTTGATAAGAGACTTTTCCCCCACATAGATATTTGAAATCTCTGTCTCCCTCTAATGTGTAAACTCTACAAAGATAGGGATGGTACTTATTTTAGTTCACATTATACCTCTTTATTTAAAAAAATCTACATAGATGTTTATTTGCATGTACTGAATTAAGTATGAAATAGGTAAATGAGTAAAATATAATTATTTGAACTGATCATAAAATTATATTTGATCTGAGTAGAATAAAAAGAGAATACAAGGAATACATCACTATTTCAAAGTAGTGGAATAGTATGGTTATTGGAGCAAAAGTCAAAATTAAGGAGAAAAATGAGAGAAATTGCCAAATAAAATTTAAGAACAAGATATATGTTTCTCAAATTTCACATATGAGTGAAATTATGTGCTGTCTGTCTTTCTCTGTTTCACTTAGTATACCCTCCAGTTCCATCCACATTATTGCAAATGGCAAGATTTGATGTTTTTCGTCACTGAGTAGTATTGTAGTATTCCACTCTGTGTGTGTGTGTGTGTGTGTGTGTGTGTGTGTGTGTGTGTATGCACACATACCACATCATCTTTATCCACTCATCAGTTGGTGGACATTTGAGCTCTTTCCATAATTTGGCTATTGTTGATAGTGCGGCTATAAACATTGGGGTGCGCGTGCTTCTTCAAATCAACACTCCTGTATCCTTTGGATAAATTCCTAGTTGTGCAATTGCTGGGTCACAGCAACCTTCTAGGGTAATAGAAGATCATGGGGAAGGGAAGGAAAAATAAAATAAAAATAGAGAAGGAGGCAAACCATAAAAGACTCAAACACAGAGAACAAACAGCGTTGATGGGGATGGGAAAAATGGGTGATGGCCATTAAGGAGGGTACTTGTTGGGATGAGCACTGGGTGTTGTATGTAAGTGATGAATCACTGGATTCTACCCCTGAAGCCAAGACTATACTGTATGTTAACTAACTTGAGAATGAATGAATGAATGAATGAATGAGAACAAGATGTATGTTGCATGGCAAAAGCTTCATAAATGAAAGGAGATCTTAACTGGAAAGTGCTTATTGCTATTCAGCACCCACAAGGTAGAAGTGAGTTATGTTTTAGATTTTTCTGCATATTTAAATTCAATAAAATGTAACTTCATTATTTGCTGAATTATATATATATATATATACACACATGTGTATGTATGTATATATGTACATATATATGTGTGTGTGTATATACATATATGTATTTGTTCAATATTTATTTTCAGAAAGAGAGTGTATGTGCAGAGGACGGGCAGAGAGAGAGGGAGAGACAGAATCCTAAGCAGGCTCTGTACTGATAGCCCTGATGCAGGGTTTGAACTCACAAACTGTAGGATCAAGATCTGAGCCAATACCAAGAGCTGTACACTTAACCAAATGAGCCACCCAGGTGCCCCCCTTTTTTAAAAATTTTTGTAAATATTATTTGCTGAATTATAAATGTGGCATATTCAAGACAATCATGAGACAAAATATATCACATAATGTGTGAATTTAGCAAGATCACTAATATACAGGCATTAACATAAATATTTCAGCACTGAACAATTACACACTGGAATTTTAAAAATATTATTTCTGATAGGACAAAATTTCAAATATTTAGAAACAAACCTAATAAAGCAAGAAAAGCCCAAGTTAAGCTCTATTTGTATTTTTGAGAAAAAATACAAATCAATGTTAGTACATATTCTATGCTTTCAGGTTGACAATCTAAAAATGTTGGTACTCCTCAGATTAATCTATGGTTTTACTGAAATCCCAATGAAAATTTTGGTGTGTATGTATGCATGTATTTAAATTGACAAGCTGATTTTTTAATTTATCTAGAATTGCAAAAAAAGCTAGGCATAATTAAGACAATCGTGAAGAGAAAAATAAAGCTTATTAAGACTTATCATACAGCTACACTAATCAAAACAATCAGGAATTAAAAGTAAATACAGGCCAGTCAACTAATGGAACAGAATAAAGAGAGAGTAGTTTAGTATTATAATGTATCAATGTCTCTAAAAATAAACTACTACTACATTCAAGAATATAATCAATCTCACAAAGAAGAACACAGGTTGAAGAGTGCATACAGTAAGATTCAATTTTCTCAAGTTGAAAATAGGTAAAATCGATGTGTGTGCTAGAATCAGAAGAATATTCACTTTCAGGGAAGGACAGGATAGTGACTGGGAGGGAGTGTTAATGTTCCAGAGATTTTTGACTTTATGGTAATATCCTGTTCTTGACCCGGGTGATAGTAACAAGGCTGTATTGTTATGTGAAAATTCACCAAGCTATACCCTTGTGAATTATGACTTGTCTGTATACATGCTTTATTTTAATTAAAAGCATTATGAAGTAAAAGGGAAAATAACTCAAAAGCACACATCTCTGTCCAAGTTGGTAAATATATCATGGGGTATCCCCTCAATCTCTAAGAGACTGGTCAAATCTGGCCCACCTCTTCCTAAATTCCCTGAGATGGTGATGCAGACATTCATGATTGGCTTGGTCACCAGTTCTCAAAGGTTAGCATGAATGAGCCCCATCTCATGGGCTTGAAATATTGATTGCTGGGTCCCAGAGGATTTGATTCAGTCGGTGTAGGGAAGAGCTCAGAAATTTGTAATTTGAGAACTACTGTTTCAGGGAAAAGGCAGACACCATCACAGTTCCTCTCTTTTATAAAATCCCTGTCCTGTTTACACCATCTTTTTCATATTCATCGCACTCCTTGAGTCCCCACACACGTTAATGCTTTTTACTCTCAGAAGGCAACTATTAATGCTACTCCATTTTCAAAAGTGAGTAGTATATTTAGGGTATTCATTCCCTCCAAATTTCCCAAATTCTATCAACTTTGTTTAAACATAAACTAAATGTTAGAAACATGTGAGGAACATTTTAAAATGCCTATTATTCATCCTTTACCCCCAAATTCTTGTTTAATTGCTTGACAATGGAGTAACTGCCAAGATTCTTAATTAATCGGTTAATAATGACGCCAGTGTAGGGCAATTTTTTTCTTGTTAGGTCCCTAGGGGATTCTAATGCCTAACTAGAATCCAGAATACTGTACTAGTTCTCCTGCAAAATATTGAATCCATTCACTTGGGTACTTGACCCCATCTTCTGCCTAATGCCAGGTCGTCACTCTACCTGGGATCACTTAAGCTGACAAATCTGTCTCCAACACCATCCCACACGCCCAAATACAAGTGAAGCCAACACCCCTACCCCCAAAGTGCAAGTCAGTGTGAATTGTTCTTTTTTTCCCCTTTTTTTAGAGTAAATTTTTCTTTAACCATCTTTTCCTGACAGTCAATTTCCCCTCTTCCCTTTTCAAATTCCTCAGAAAATTTACCTTTGTTTAATGCCTCTACTTACTTACCTTCTAGTCATCCTTTAATTGACTGCAATCTTGTTTTTCTGCACACTCTATTGAAACCCTTTTCCTAACTTCACCATTGATCTCCTAAAGAACACATACATGTTCAATATGTTTTAAGGGGCCTCTCTGTGGCATGTAACGTGATTATTAACTTATTCCTTTTGAAAACTCTCCTTTGTTTTGGCTTATTTTTGAAATACTTTTCTGATTACACTTGTACTTATGTATTTCTCTTTTTCCTTATTTTTTTTAAATATTTAATTTTGAGAGAGAGAGAAGAGGAGAGAGGAAGACAGAGGACCCAATGCAGGCTCTACGTTGACAGCAGAGAGCCTGATCAGGGTCTCAAACTCACAAATCACAAGATCACGACCTGAGCCAAAGTTGGACACTTAACTGCACAAGCCACCCAAGCATCCCTGTAACCACTTCTTATCCATCATCCCACTGCCTCCTCTTCCCCTGCCCATTATTTTCATAACAGGCTGCTACTGCTCTTTTTATAATCTATACTTTCTCCCAAGATGACAATATCTATTCTATTTCAACTATCCTCCAGATACACTGTCAATTCTGCAATCTAGGTCATTGAGCTCAATCTTTTTCAACATCCATTCAACTATTGAAGGGAAATCTTTAATATTAATAAAACATATTAACTAGTTTTGGTAGCAATTACTCTTCCTAAAATCTTTGTTTATTTCATCGTTATTGATTACATAAATTTCAGTAGGAGGGGTTACTGATTCTCATCTGGAGGCAGAGATCTTAGAAACTGTAGGAGTTTAAAGCAGTGGTTGAGGCTAGTAAAACAGAAGAAAGTTATTCAGATACAAGAAACCTTTGCATCCAAATTCTGATTAGAAATGTTGTTAAGCAGAAACAATATCATGATGTTTATTGCTCTTGTTTCCTCAGCAAGATTGCATATCACCAGCACCCGGGATTTTAGGACAGTGCCTTCAAGCTAAAGGCTGTCTAATGGGAATTGGGCAAAAGGGCCTTAAGTCACATCCAAGGCTGATCCTTAAAAATATCCTTTGACCTCCTCCCAGCATAGGAATGACATAGACCACAACTTAAAACCTATGTTCTTTTCTTATCCTTTATATTACTTTCTACAGGAAATCCTAGAATACCTTTTAAAAATGGAAATCAGATGTCATACATACTCCCTTGTTTGAAACTTTTTGACGGTTTTCCATGAATTTGGAATAACATCAATGTCCTTACCATGGCCTTAAACAATCTTAATTCACAAACCTCTCAAGATAACAATAACCACAGCTGGCAATAACTATAAGATCAATAGGGGTCACCACACCTCTGATGGATATTGCATGGGTGACAAATAAATATATACTGAACAACTGT
This sequence comes from Prionailurus viverrinus, assembly GCF_022837055.1. Lineage (NCBI taxonomy): Eukaryota > Metazoa > Chordata > Mammalia > Carnivora > Felidae > Prionailurus > Prionailurus viverrinus. The sequence continues at coordinate 58,160,928 of NC_062578.1, forward strand.
GAACATTTGTTTAGTATTGCAACATGGTCCTAGTGTAAATTCACCCCACTGCAACTCATTTTGTCAAATGGATTTTTACAGAAAATTTCCAGAAATAAAGAATTCTCATTTTCAGATTTAAATTTGATGTATCTTTGAGGGGCTTTGGGGTGGCTCAGTTGGTGAAGGGTCTGTTGGTTTTGGTTCAGATCATCATTTCATGGTTCGTGAGTTCCAGCCCCATGTCAGATTCTGGCAGCACAGAGCCTACTTGGGATTCTCTCTCCCACTCTCTCTACATCCCCCAAATCAATAAACAATTAAATAAACAAATTTGATGTATTTTGGGGATGCTTTCTCTCTGTTCTACCTCGTAGGCCTGAAAACTAAAAAGTCATTTATGACCTGTGTTCATTGTTATAAATCTCATACAGTGTTTTACCCAATCCAAAATTAAGAACTTGAGCCCAGTTTACTTGAAAATGGAAAATTGTAAATTTGAGCGACTCTGTAAATTTATTTTATGATGATAGGCTCATTTAAACAGTAAGAATGTGACCCTGTATAGACACAAACAATGTATATTTTTCTCATCATTGTATTTTCAGTGCTTAGAAATAGGCTTGATAATCAATGGGTGGCCAAAATCTCTTAAATGATATTGAAGAGAATGGTTTTGGAGGATATCACTGACTATAAGTGGACTTTGAATGATTTCTTGTAAAATTAGAGTATTTCCCCCTCCAATTCAAGCTTATTGACCCCTTGATTTTATCATTCAGGGGTAGATGTAAATCATTTTATTAAGAGACACCTTAACTTTGTCTAACACTCTTCTAAGAATAATAACCAGTCATTAAACTAGAATATGTGTATTCCACAAATCTTCCCTGATGGGAAATGAGTTCTTTTTATATAAGAAACAGGTTTAATATGAGTAACAGTAGCTATATATTAGTCTTCATTTTCTTTTGGCCAATAAGTATGCCATCAACTTTAAATCTGTATACAAATATTTGTCTATTTCTATGTTTTTAGTGGGTTTACTTATTTATGCTCCATCGTTTCTCAATGTTCAATCTCCATCCTAACTTCAATTCCTCTTTCTTATCTTACCCTATTAAAATGTATTTTCAAGGTTCCTCTGTGGCTCAGTTAAGTGTCCGACTTCAGCTCACGTCATGATCTCGTGGTCCATGAGTTCGAGCCCCACATCAGGCTCTGTGAGGACAGCTCAGAGCCTGGAGCCTACTTCGGATTCTGTGACTTCTTCGAACTCTGCCTCCCACCCCCACTCACTCAACTCTCTCTCCCTCTCTCTCAAAAATAAATATATATAAAAACATATAAAAATGTATTCTCTATAGGAAAGCCAGAAGTATTTTTTTAATTAAAATTTAATTATGTTATTGACACTCCTGTTTGGGACACTGTAATAGCCTTTCTTTGAATTTGAAATAAAACTAGTGTCCTTACCATGACCTTAAATGATATTAATTCATAAACCTCTCAGTAAAATCAAGCCATACTGCTCATTTTTCATTTTCTTTAATTTAACAGAGCTCCTTCCAACTTTAGGACTTTAACTATTCTCTAGGCTGGTAGCTTCTTCCTCAAGATCTCTGGAGGCTGACTTTATGACTGCATTCAAACCAATGAGGTCCTCCTTGACTAATGCAATGACTTTATCAGCTAAAATAGTCCCCTATCAGTCTCTGTCACATCACTTGTTATATTTTCTTTATTTAGTTGATCACTATTCAGTATTTTTATTGTTTTCTCATTTATTTCTAGAGTATTAATGTCATGTGACCTTCACTACATTACTAACTAGTTCATGAGTCACAGCCTTATCCCAAGTATAAAACACAGCTGGCTTATGTTAGACACCTAAATTATATATATATATTGTGTGTGTATGCCCATGAAATGTCTTGGAAAATTATTTGATAGGCAGTATTATGTTGAGCTTAAAACTGGGTAGCCTAGGATCACAGAGACCCAGGAATAAATGTGATACTAATGAATTGTGTGACCTAAATTAATTTCTTTGAGTTTCTTATCTAAGTTGGTGTGTTATTTGTAAAATTATCATTGTTTTGATAGGGCGTGTCTGTTGGCCTAAATATTCCCAGCAGTCTCTCAGTAGCATGTTTTCTGTTTTCTTTATCAGTATCCTGAAGTTTTATTTTTGTGGATGAAGAGAAAGTTCTGGCAAGGTGATGGCAAAATTGACTTGTTACTCCCTCTGGCAAAATTGCCATAGCAGGGGGTGGATAACCCATTCACAGGCTCACATTTCTCATTCCACTCTTACCATTTCTGTTAAATGACAGGTTCACTGCTACTGTTTGTTTCTAATTTTCTGCTACAAGAGAATAGTAAGAATAGAATAGAAAGAAAAAAAAGTAGCAAATCCTTGTCCATGAGAAACCCTGTGAAAAGGCAAATTATGAGAGCACTTTTAGTATCATTGGAAGAGTTCTGCAGAGCGTAATTGCTTAATATAGGCTGTCTCTCAATCTGCTCCTGAATTTACTATGTTTTAAATATTAGTTTGCTTTGCAATCTATTTCTAGTCAACGAAATTCAGAAGAAAGTAGATATTTAATAAAACATAAACTAGATAGTTTTGGTTAAAAGTGGATAGTAGTGGGGCACAGGAGTGGCTTAGTCAGTTGAGCCACTGACTTCAGCTTAGGTCATGATCTCCAGGTTTGTGGGTTCAAGCCCCACACTGGGCTCTCTGCTGTCAGCACAGAGCCTGCTTTGGTTCCTCTCTCTCCGTCATTTTCTGCCCCTCCTCCAATTGTGCACGTTCTCTCTCTCAAAAATAAATAAACATTTAAAAAAATGGGTAGTATTCATTTTGCACATGAAGGCACTGTTCTAAGCCTTTAAATAGATCATCAAATTTACGCAGTAATACCTCTTATGAAGAGTATAGAGGGGCTCCTGGGTGGCTCAGTCAGTTAAGCATCCGACTTCACCTCAAGTCGTAATCTCACAGTCCACGAGTTCGAGCCCCACGCTGGGCTCTGTGCTGACAGCTTGCGGCCTGGAGCCTGCTTCAGATTCTGTGTCTCCCTCTCTCTGACCCTCCCCCATTCATGCTCTGTCTCTACCTCAAAAATAAATAAACACTAAAAAAAAAAAAGAAAATGAAACTGTTTAAAGAAAATAGAAAAAAATAAAATTACTTGTATTTTACAGGAGAGGAAATTGAGGCAGAGAAAGGTCTGTAACTTGCCCTTGATCACACAGCTGTTAAGTGGAAGAGCCATTTCAAACGAAGCCTTCTAAGAGGAAAGCTTTACCACTCTACACACTGCAGTGTGATATGAAGAACCAGTGAGAAAAAGTGAAGCGTAGAATACACCAGCATACACAATGATGGAGGTGACACTGGGAGCTGGAAGGAGATGCCCAAAAGAGGAGAGGAAACCAAACCAATCTAAAGACAAAGTAAACTAGGATCGCTTGTTTTGTTTTGTTTTTACTTTTTCTAGAAAGTCCCTCCTGAGGCCAAAACACACATGATGAATATGTTTATGGAAAATTTCTATCTCAATCTCTCACCCTCTAAATTTGAAAAAAGAATCAATAGAAAAATTAGTTAGACATACACTACAAAATTTCATATTGCATAAACAACTGGTATGTACAATGCACATTACACTTCAGATTTATTTTATTACTAAATCATAGTCATAGGATTATAATGATTTGTGAAAAAAATGATCACTGTAACACTTCTATAGTATTTGTCAGTTACTACCCTGGATTATTTTTTCAAAAATGTGAACGTAGGGGCACCTGGGTGGCTCAGCCCTTCTAGTAACTGGCTCTTGATTTCGGCTCAGGTCATGATCTCACTGTTCATGGGATCCAGTCCTGCATCAGGCTCTGTGCTCACAGTGTAGAGTCTGCTTGAGATTCTCTCTCTCCCTCTCCCTCTGCATGCCCCCCTCCCCAAGTAGGGTGCACGTTCTCTCTCAAAAATAAATAAATAAACTTAAAAAAGAATGTGAACTTAAAGATGACATTTAAACTTTAATCATTTCAATAATTCACATACGAAATTTATATTTGTCACACATATAGGAAGTTTTGGTAATGGTATTTAAATGCACAATTGAGGTGTTAATCTAAAATCACAAATATTTGTGTGCATATATATGTGTATATACTCACACACACATATACACACACACATCCCTAAGGTGTCTAAGAAAATTAGGTTATTATGAATCCATCTGTAAACTACTTCAAGTATAAATATTTTTTGAAGTCTTTAATGAAATTACGCGATATACAGAATGCTCTTGTACAAATTCATGATTATAGTATAGCAATGTTGACAAAATTTTACACACTGCAATATTTCCACTTAATTAACAACTATAGACTTCCTATTTGCATCAAGAAATTCATTCTTACTAAAATTAAGTGAACCGAATGATTCTGGTCCATAACAATATTTTTCTTTGTTTTATTATTTATTATAAATGGAATGAGTATTACACAAATACTTTCTTACAAGAATACACATTTTTGTATGTCAAATGCACATTCAGTGCAACAATGCTTAGAGTGTATTTTCTTTAGGTTGGTTAAATGTAATTGTTACTTCTTATTCTATTTTTTTCTCTCCTTTTATTTTTTTAATGATGTAGTCCACAATTATCTACTAAGTTAAACGGAATTACATTGAAATTTATGGAGACCGTTATTGTGCAATTCTTGTTGACCATTTCCTTTTAGCTGTAGTACAACTTCCTTTTTCAAAATTAAGTGTTTTTTATGTACATGTGAATGTGTTGATCAAAATTAGATTTTCATCTGGTTAATTTTAAAACTCAAAGAAGAAATAAAATGAAAAGCCTAATACCTGTCATTAATGACTTATGTTACAGATAAAAGTAAACAATATTTTAATTTATTCAATAAATAATTTGAATACCAATCTTGCATAAGGTGTTATTGTAAGAAATATGTATCAGATTCTAATACAATAAAAGTTGCTATAGCACAAAAGTATTCTTTGAAATCAAAGCCCTCAGCGGTAAATTTTTAGCCACATATTGTTCATCCAAAACCTTGCCACCTACTACTTATCTGGGTCACCTTTTCATGATGTCAGTTACCATGTGGTTAGGGAATACAAAATAATTTTTATAGAGTCCAAAGCCAATTATAGCTGGGAAGGTAAGTCCAAAGCCAAATGTAAACGAGTTTTTGAATACTCTGTTCTTTTGGATAATTTCTCTCTTGGCATGATAAATGAAAACTTGGCTGCACAGTCATACAAGGGGTGAAGAAGGGTATGGGGCACCCACATTTACATGCAGGGCCCCAGGAACAGCAAAGCTTAAGATTTTCTAAATGGTTAATTTTAGCATCCATCCAAATGTCAGTGAGCCAGTTAGTGAGGTGAAGCTGCACTTTAAATGATGTCCAAGGGCTTTTTTATACAGTGTTAACATTTGCATAAAACCAGCTTTTGTGCCTTATGTTTCCAAATCAATTTAGCTTTGTGTGCTAATATTTTACTAGAGCCCTGGAGATAAAGAAGCATGCAGGTCAGCCATGTGTGCTGCTAAATCCCCAAAGGAAACCTCCACTAAAAACCAAAAGATTGACACCAGACAAGATTAGCAAAAGAATTAGTCATGCACAATCAACTGTGTTAAATACTGGGGGAAGGAAAAAAAAAAAAAAAAGAAGAAGAAGCATCTGCTTCTCTTGTCCTTCAGGAAAATGTGTGGAGTGTTAATGCTTCCAGCGCATATGATTATGTGCTTTAGAGTATACCATTGTTTTCTAGGAAGATGTATGTGTTAGAACCAACTACCATGGCTATTTCAAATGCTACTGATAAGAATAGGCAAGTAAAACCTTCAGTGAATGCCCTGTGCTATTTAAATCCCAGACCTAGCTGGACCCAGAGACCTTCTACCCAAGGAATATAATAACACTTCGGTCTTTCTCAGACTAGAGCTCAAGATGCTGGGGCTCTGACCTCAGAAATGCTATACAATGGCTGAAAATTTCCAAACCAACAAACCAACGACCAAAAAATATACAACAAGTAAATCCTTTCTCTAAAGGGCTTATTATCTAAACCTGGTGATTAAAAAATAGGAAAAAATCCTACCAAATAGCTAAAGATCGTTAAAGTTCAAATTTGGGGAAAAAATGGGGATATGTTCACAGTACTTTCATTGTTTTAATATGCTACATTTTAAGATATCAAATGAAGAATCATAACTAAAATAGAAAGCTTTTAGAATAAATATTTATTCAAATTTTTTCATAACATCTAATCATATTTCACATCTAAATTATTTGGGGGCATTGTTTTATTGTTACTATTAGGATATGAACCAAAAAGATAGAAAAAAAATTAATGTATAAAAAGATGTATTATGGGCTCCTGGGTGGCTCAGTTGGTTAAACATCCAACTTAATCTCAGGTCATGATCTTGAAGTTTGTGAGTTCGAGCCCCCTGTCCAGCTCTGTGCTGACAGCATGGAGCCTGGAGCCTACTTCAGTTTCTGTCTCCCTCTCTCTCTTCCACTCCCCTGCTCACGCTCTGTCTGTCTCTCTCAAAAATAAACATTTAAAAAAATGAAAAAGAGGAGTTATACAGTTTTTTTTATATTCAGTCCATCTCTTTCCCTTATTAGTTTCACATTAAAAAATAAATAAATCATTTTAGCTGAAATGCTTTAGCCAATTATGTGGTTTCTTCTGAAGACATCACCTTTCTACCCGAAATCTACAGGGACATAGCTAATTGTTAGGTACACTGGAATTAGTAGTTTCACTGGTGGAGCATATAGGTACTATGCAAGCCCTCTATTAGACACTTGTTTAATTAAGCCTTATTCACAGGCCTGTGAAGATGAGGAAATTAGCTCAGAGAGGTTAATAAATGTATCGCCCATTACATGGCTAATAAGTACAGCATGTGGATTTTGAAAAAAGTGTTAACAACGTGTGCCTTGCTAAATGATACCTTCCACAAAAGATGACATCTGTATGACTATGTTATTTTACATGGCAAAAGAGAATTAAAGTTGCAGATTCAATTAATGTTGCTAATCGGTTGACTTTGAAATGATGAGGTGATCATTATTCTAGAGGGAGAGAAATTGGAAAAATGCTTGAATTCACACACACACACACACACACACACACACACACCTGTAAGAAATATAATAATGTATATGTTTCAAAATATATAAAGTACATCTACATTTTTAAAATTATATACTAGCAAATATAAACAAATATATAAAGTTTATACTAAAAGATTATAAAACAAGAACTGATATGGATGTGATTAATACATGCAATTTTGATGAGAGAATAGATCTGAGACAGAATGTTAAATGGCAACAAAAATTAACCAAGAAGGTAGAAAGGACAAAAGGAGGAGAAAATACAACTTTTCAACATTGTTGTTCATATTGCTATCAGCTGATCAACTTAGGCATTCTTATCTTCCATAAGAAACAGCAGAGGACTGTGTTTACTTTTCAGACTTCAGTCTTTCCACACCCCTCCTCCACACTTTCTTCCTCCTCCCAATCAACAGAGCAAGGGTGTCTACCATCAGTACAAGTGAGTCACACTTTTTTCCTTGCTCCTAAAAAAACTTCTTTCCCCCTTGTCTCCTTCACGAATTTGATAACTCTTCACTTTGCTTTCGTCATAATCTCAGTCATTATTTCCCTTAAGAATTCTTTTATGACTTCTCTAGCGCAGGTAACTCTTTCTACCTTGTTGTTTATCTAGCCTTGTAGCACTATGCTATAGTAATATATTTATTTTTCTGTGTCTTTTAGGAAACTGTAGACTTTTTGAGGGCACGGCTGTGCCTTACCTCTCAATTCTCTTTCAAACAGCAGAGATCCTTGCTCCTGGCAAGTGTTCAATTAATATTTGCGGAAAGGACATGATTGAATGAGGAATGATTCACAAATTAAAAATTGAAGCTCCAAAACATATCAATAACCACCTCCACGTCCACTTGGAGGTATCTCACAAACATCCCAACCTTTACATCAACAAATGAAGTCATAATTTCCTTCCATATGCACCAGTTTTTATCATGTACTCATTGATTCAAGCCACCATTCGGGCATGAAACAGCATTTATGGAGTACCAACTGTGTGCCAGGCAGTCTTTGATGGGCTTTGAGGCACTAGCACTACCACCTACTCTGTTGCCCAAACAGGAACCTTATTTCCTTTTTCCTCTCTCTTCATTCCCTCGTCTCTAAATCACCAGCAAGTCCTGTTCATGCATCTCCAATAAATCCTGAATATGACAACTTCTAAACATCTCCAGGTTCAGTACTTAGATCCAGGCTGTCATTAGGATCTTCCTCCTAACCTGTCTCTTCACTTAAATTCTAATTTTATTTAATCTATAGCCCATGCAGCAGCAAAACTGGTATTATAAAAATATAAATCAGAACATGTTGCTCTCCTTCTACAATGCTTCAATGGTGTTGATTACCTTGAGGCCAAAATCAGAATTCTTTCCTGTAAGTCCTGGAAAGCTGCACGGCTTGGCCTTCCAACTGTGCCTTTCCTACTGCTGTTAACCCCAAACCAACTACTTTGGTATTTCATTTCATCAACTACTCCAACCTAGTTCTTGCTTCAAGGCATTGTACTGACTTTTCTTATGCCTAGAATATTCTTTATACCACTCCACACTGAGAAATTTCTCTATCATCTTTTGCAGTTCAGTTTAAGTATCACCTGCTGAGAGGTCTATTCTGACCATTTTATCTGAAATAGAGGTCCACTATTTATTTCAGCCCCATTTCTTTCTTTCATAACCTATACTACAATTTGCAATTTGCATAAATACGTGGGCTTATTGTTTTGTTTTGTTTTTCTGTCCTGCCCCATGAAGGACCTAAATATGTTGAGTTTTCCTGGTGAATATTCAGTTCCTAGCAGAGGGCTTGGCACTTAATAGAAGTTTAATAACATTTGAATGAGGCAATGATGAATGAAAGAGAAAGTACAGAGGGAGGGGTAGAAGGGAACGTAGGTAGGCAAGATGCAATGCAGAATTATAGCCTAACTTAACTATTAAGTCAACTCTTAAAATACGTGACAACAGTTTTTTTCCCTACTGTAGATAAGATTCAAAACTAGCTCATTGTATAACAGAATTTACATTTAAAGCATAGGGCTGGAGAAAAAAAAAAACATAGAGCTGGAAAACAAAATCTGCCTGTAGAAATTTTACTCCATCAATCAATGACCTCATCAATCTAATTTTTTAATGTACTAAATTCTATAAATCATTATAAGTAAAAATCAGTTAAAATTATATGAAAGAGGAAGAACTGGATGTATTGGTTTAAATCATTAATAAATCACACATATAATTAAAATGCATTTCCAAATATAAAAAGATAATGCTTAAAAACATAAAAAAATAGTTAATATATGCTAAGAAGCTTCATTATTTAAATTCTGAACATATTTCAATATATAAACTAATTCCAATAACTTTATAATTTCAAGAACAATTTCAAAATACTGCTCTCATTGTCTATTTTTCTTACTTTGAAATTAATCCATAGCTACATTTTGAATGTTTCAAGTACTGTGTGGCACTAAGTGAATACAGTTCCTGAGGCATAGTGTAAAAGTCATCGAAATGGGATAATTTTTTATGTCAAATTGGGTGATATGATATTTTATCAAATCTCAAAATGATGTTTGCTCAAAATACTCTGTTTACTGAAACATTTAAACACATTTGAGGGAGTCTGTTACTAGACTGTCTTCCATTTGGAATCAGCTGAAGTTTCATGTTTTGTTAGTAATGATAACGACATGGATGAACCATTGCATACAAAAATGATATTAAAATGCATAATGAAGATTGATTTTCACATACACAGAATTCAGTTTTATACATATTTTTATATTTGTCTTTTCATACTGTAAGCATAAACTTGGGAAACAGAAATCCAATGATTACAACTCAATAGGATTAACATGTCTTTTCTCTGGAGGATTACTACCACCCTTTGGGGAGCGAGGGGGCACCAGAGTGGGACATAGGATAGAAGGTCTGTAAAGGATAGCTTAGCGCAATTTTTTTCAGGCTTCAAGGAAATAGTCCCTGTTTTACTTCAGAGCTCCAAGCATAAGGAACAGAACTAGCCAGAAGGCTTAAGAGCACGTCAGTCAGCCTTGCGTACTGATCAGAAAGAAAGATGAAAGGGAAGTCTAGCCCACCTTATTAATATAGGTGACAAATAGTAGACTTGTGATGAATTCCCATTCACTGAACAAATATGTATTAGCAACCTGCTAAGACCCGGCACTGTGTTAGACTTAACAGGATCGAAAGATGAATGGAGTATTATAGTCTCAATAAGTTCGATGTCAGTAGGAAATTAAAAATCTCACGGAGGGGCGCCTGGGCGGCGCAGTCGGTTAAGCGTCCGACTTCAGCCAGGTCACGATCTCGCGGTCCGTGAGTTCGAGCCCCGCGTCAGGCTCTGGGCTGATGGCTCAGAGCCTGGAGCCTGTTTCCAATTCTGTGTCTCCCTCTCTCTCTGCCCCTCCCCCATTCATGCTCTGTCTCTCTCTGTCCCAAAAATAAATAAACGTTAAAAAAAAAAATTTAAAAAAAAAAAAAAATCTCACGGAAAGGGGCTGCTGGGAGGCTCAGTCGGTTAAGCTCCTGACTGCGGCTCAGGTCATGATCTCACTGTTTGTGGGTTCCAGCCCTGGAACTGGGCCCTGGTCCTTAGAGCCTGGAGCCTGCTTCAGATTCTGTGTCTCCCTCTCTCTCTCTGCTCCTCCCCTGTTCATGCTCTCTCTCTCTCTCTCAAAAATAAATAAACATTTAAAAATCTCATGTAAAGAACACAGGACACTTTGGCAATACTGAGGTGTGGTAGCTATCCCTAATAAGCTTCATGGAGATGTATACACATGTATAACATTTAAGGATTACTTATAACATTAGTTAAAAAAAGAACAGGAAGGAAGAGTGAAGGACATTTCATGCTGAGAAGGTAAGAAGAAAGAAAGGGCAGTAAAAACAGAAGGATCTGAGTGGGGAAGTCCAACCTATAATTAGACATTAAAATTGCACATTGGCCTTGTTTTTCATCTGTGCTGAAGAGATGTCTGAGGGATGACTCTCACCATATGATAGAACCTGAAACCTGGTACTGGGACATGAATTTGTTCTCTCAGAGATGGAAAGATGGATGCATCCAATACTTTTATAGAGAACTTTTAGTTTATACATGCTTTGACTTTATATTTTGAAATTTTAACTTATTAATAAATATGTAATAGCAATATGAGTATAATTAGTACTATTATTCATACTATCCCTACCAATATTATTAAAATAACCATTATGGGTAAGATAGAAGCTTACATGCAGTGAATACTTTGTGGCATGCACTACACTTAAGTGCTTTGTATGCATCATAATTGTATTCCTATAAGGGAAGTGACATAAGATTAATCTGCACACAATAGTGATAGATCAAGGAGAGAAGTAGCTAGGACAAATTAGTAAAGTCTTCACAAAATGAGTAGGAGTTTGCCAAACAGAAAAGAGAGACTTTTCCAAAGAGAGAGCAAATGGGAACTCCCAAGAATATATAAGACATAACCTGGAAACAGAAGAAGCCTAGTGTGGCTGTACATTGGGAGTAGGGATGGGAACATATATGTAATGTGGATGAGAAGCATACTGCGTCCAAATTAGCAAGTTATAATCCTTAGTTAAGAAATGTGAGGTTTGGGGCACCTGGCTGGCCCAGTCAGTAGCATATGCAACTCTTGATCTCAGGGTTGTAGTTCAAGTCCCACTTTGGGCATGGAGCCTACCTAGAAAAGAAAAGAAAAGAAAACAGAAGAGAAGAGGAAAGGAAAGGAAACAGAAGAGGAAAGGAAAGGAAAGGAAAAAGAAAAGGAAAGAAAAGAAAAGAAAAAGGAAAGAAAAGAAAAAAGAAAGAAATGAAAGAAATGTGAAGTTTATCTTGTAGCCTCCAATTATTGTTATTGTTGTTATTATTTTTAAGCAAGTGAATAACAGGACTCTTTACAAAGAAAACATAAAGATCATTCTGAGCTTTCTAGCTTAAAACAACATTCTGATGGTAGATACCATTTCCCACAGAATGTTTTCAGAATAAAAAAAGGCTTAGGTCACAGGCAATAAAAGCAAAAATAGACAAATAGAAAAAAAGGGAGAGGACTACATCAAACTGGAAAACTTCTGCGCATCAGAGGAAATAATCAAGATATTAAAAAGGCATCCTAAAAATACACAAATGATATGTCTGATAAAGGGTTAATATCCAGAACATACAAATAACTCCTACAACTCATTGACATAAAAAATCAAATAACTCAAATAAAAATGGGCAAATGGCTTGAATAGACATTTCTCCAAGGATGATATGCAAATGCACAACAACTATATAAACAGTTGCTCAACATCATTAATCATCAGTGAAATTAAAATCAAAACCACAAAACATTGCCTCATATTCATCAAGATGACTACTATCAAAGAAACAGAAAATAAAAGTGCTGGCTAAGATGCAAAGAAATTGGAAAACTTCCATACTATTGGCAGAATTGTAAAATAGTGCAACCTTTACGGAAATCAATGTGGAGCTTCCTCAGAAATTAAAACTAGAGCTGCCATATGATAAAGCAATTTGACTCTGAGTGTAACTAAAAAAAAAAAATTTAAATCAGGGTCTTAAAGAAATATGTGCACACCCATGTTCATAGCAGCACTATTGAAAACAGCTACAAAATACAATGTCCACAGATAGATGAATGGATAAACAAAATGTGGTATATACATACAACAGAGTATTATTTAGCCTCAAAATTGAAGGAAATCCCATCATGTGCTACAAAGTGAAATCAACCAGTCACAAAAAGACCAATATTGTATGATTCCACTACTATGAGCCATCTAAAGATGTCAAATTTATAGAAGCAGAAGTTGAACAAAGAGGGGAGAAAAAAGGTAAAAACAGAAGATCTCAGTGGGGAAGCCCAAATTATAACTAGAAATTAGAATTGTACATGGGCCTTATTTTTCACCTATGCTGATGAGATATCTCAGGTGGGACTCTGGCCATAAGATGAAACCTGGAATCTGGTACCAGGCTATGAATTTGTTCTCTCAGAGACAGAAAGATGGATGCAGTCAATAATTTTAAAGGAACTTTAGTTTACACATGTGTCGACTTTATGATAGTTTGAAAATACAATGTGTTAATAAATATGCATTAGCGATGTGCATATAGTTAATACTATTATCATTCTATTCTTGCCAATATTTATAAAATATCTATTATGGTTTAAATAATAGCCAAAAATACATTTATGTATTTCTTAGAAGCCAATCATTGTTTTCTTGATTTGAAATAATCCACATCAAGTACTCTTAAAGAATCATCCAAGAAAATTGATACTTGCCCCCACAAGCCACTACTGTGTACCTCTGAAAAAACACGTGCTAATAAATTTGAATTAAGCCCTAAAATATGAGGGGATTCTAAAATATTGAAGATATATTTTAAGTCTAAATTCAGCTGAGGTCCTGAGTATGTCTTATGGTGCATTAATTCTTTCATGTAATATATTTTGAGTGTGTATTATATATCAGGCACTGTGTTAGAGATTAAGAATGCAAACAGGCATAATGCAGCAGTCAAGAAACATAAGAAGTATGGGAGGAAGACATGTGACCATAATTAAATAAATTAGTATAAATGCTATGAGAACAAATTTAGTGTGAGTATAATTGCAAAGTAAAGGAAATAGTGGTCAAGTGTCTATCATATTGGGAAGCAGTGCTTATGACAGAAAATATTCAGATGTTGAAAAGAGACAAGTAGGTATTTGCTACCAACCCACTATCATAGCCACTAACCACATGAGACTATTGAACACTTAAAATGTGGCTAGTGTGCTTGATGAAGAGATTTCAAAATTATAATTAATTAAAATTTAAATTTAAATTGCCATATTTTCTAGTAGCTACCATATTAGGTAGCAAATTTCTACAGAACTGGGACATGAGTCATATGGTTTAGGACATAAACTATATGACTTAGAGGTCATGGCAATAGATGAGGTTGAAGAAAAACACAAAGGGAAGATCTAAGAAGGTCTTCATTGTCAGATAAGTCAAGTGGAATAGGGAAAGAAAAGAACTGATCAAATTTATTAAATAACCATGGGGGACATAGGCAAAGGTAATTTCTCTCGGAGTTTTAGAAGCAGAAACCTGGTTTTAGTTGATTAAAGTTAGTGGGAAGTGAGGAATTGAAAAGAGAAAGAATTTTACTATTTTTCAGATATGTTGAGAATGAAGGGAAAGGGAAATACAAGAAGGTAGGGTTGAGGAAACATGAGTATAAGAAACAATTATAAAATAGGGATACTAGAGTTTGTTTACAGTTAATTGGGGGAGGAGGGAGTCAGAAAGATGGATCATTTTATAGGCAATAGTTTGTAGAGAATAGTCCTAGGTCAGAATCCCAGCAGATATGGTTGGAAAAGGGGAGCCATCAATCAAGCAATTATCTGAAAAGTGGAGGAGTAAATTTACTCTTCAAGAAAGAAAGTGAGAGTGAATGCACAGTAAGCAAATTTGTGGATAGCTATTAGGTGAGAAAGTTAATGGGGTTCATGATTTTAGACTGGGTTTTCTCTATAATAAAGAAACCAAGTGTGATTAGCAATAGGGGATGAGCCAGAGTAGCAGGCTAAAGGGGAGCAATGAAGATTCAGATGTTGCCAAGGATGAAGGAAGTGGCAATCGATCAGCAACTCTTAGAGAGTCCAAGTACATCATGGGCTTAGCGGAGGTTGGAAACTAAAGATTTGTAGTATCACCAGAATACAAGGTTGTGTAGTTTTTTGTTTTTGTTTTTCCCAATTCCTGGCATTCTGGCTACAGAAAATAAAACCAGAAATAACTAAATTTAAGGTTTGATGTTAGATGGCTGCACACAATAGGAGACTTGAATATAGAAGACAGGACGTGACAATATATGATGGAGCATGGCCTCTGTTGTGAAGGGGGGGAAATGGAAGCCAGGAGGATGAAGGCAGGCTTGCAGAAATGAGAGGATCAAGGGAACAGATGTCAAAACAGTTGAATGACCTAGAATGAAGGATTTGGAAGAATGTGAAGGATAGGAGGTTTTACTTGGCATTGTCTAGAGAAAGAAATGCTTTATAAATAGTGTGTTCAGATTACTTAAAATGTAAGGATTATTTAAGATTTTTTTACCACTTTAGAAAGAGAGTGCCATTAGATATACTTTAAAAAGTTCCTAAATTCATACTCTACAATTTTAATTTCTCCTTTACTTAGTTTCTTCCCAATGTAACCAAATCCCCACACCCCAGTCACATTACAATTTCTTATCAGAATTAAGCTCAAACTCCACAGAATGACAGAATTGGGTCCCAAATTAGGCCCTAACTTTTTCTATTTTGCACTTTCCTCCCACGGCAAATTTGCTTTAAAAGCTCTAAACACACATTGCAATTTTCTTCCATATCAAATATTCTCCTGATCTATTTATTCCTTAAAGTACCTCAAGTTTACTTTTCCTTTACCAAAATTTTACCTATTTAATTTTGCCTAAAACCTCACCTTGTAAAATTTCCAAAGGCCACTCAAATTTAGTTATTTTTAATGCCAACCGTTCACATGGTCTGTAGCACTTACAGACTATCTTGAAGTACAAATTAGCCATAAATGAGAAAATGTTAAATAGTTTTCTAGTTGTTTGTAGACTATTTGAGGGTCAATACCATCACTTGTAACTAAAAGCTTTAAATTCTGCACTATGAAAAAAAGGTCTGGGACAAAATTAAAATACAAATTGATTCATCGACTCCAGTTGATAGAAGTAATTTTAGCCTTTTCAGAACAGTTAAAATGTTTGCATTTCCCAGGAGGAATAAAATTCTCATAAAATCCTTGTATAAAATATGGTATTTGGCACTATTTGGTTTTGGAAAGTGTTATGAGCCAAAATAAAAATAATGATTTTTTGGTTATATGTATTCTATTAATAATCTATATATAAACTGAAAATACTAGGTCATTTATGGCAAAAGACACATTGTTTTCAGATTATTCATATGAACATAGCTGCCTTTCCTTGCCAACAGTGACAAGAATGAAAACAATTACAAATCAAATTCAACCAGACACTTTTAACAAGGAAGAAATGCAAATTGTAAATGAATAAACACCATTGACAACAACTCAAATTAATTGCAAACAATATAAAACATTATTGAAGTATAAAAACTGTACATGACAATAACAAATTATAACGGAAGCCCAGATATAAAAAATATATTAATGATTATATGCTCATATGTGGTAACACAAGTCAATGTTACGATGAAAAGGCCAAGCTAGGGTTTTAACACCAGAAATCCAACTGAAAACTTTTCTCCACTTTTTATTTATGATAAAAATTAACAGACCATAATGTACACTGAAGTTTTGGTTGCATATTTTCACTACGAAAAGTTTATATTTTTCTTTCAAATAATGGAAAATTTGTCCTTTTGTAAGTAATACAACTCTATTTCATTGTTGAGCTTACGACTCCAAATGCCTTTTTAAGAGCTATTACAATTTGTATTGTCAATCACACATATTGGTACCATGTACTGAAAGCCTTTGTAGAATTTATATAGGAAAAATAGTGGGAACAAGCACTAGTCTTATTTACGTCTCTTTTTTATTGGCCTACTTAATTGCTTTGCTCCAGATTTCCAAAAGCAATTACACCATATTAAGGATTAATCACTTGCTGTTAAATATTTAGTGCTTTATCTGAGTCCCTGAAACCTGTCTGAGTTCCTATATTTCTGATAACTACCATTATGTGCGGGGTTTTATCTATTGAGACTTCATTCCACTGTTGGCAGACACAGAAGGACAGCTCATATACCAGTAAGGGGAATTTAATTATAATGTGATGTTTAGTATTTTATAATCTATTCAACTGATTTTATTTACATTTTAAAAATCATTAAAGAGAGACAAGGGGGAAGGATCTAGTATTTACCAGAATCCCTATACATTTCCATGGATGGATGGATGGATGGATGGATGGATGGATGGATGGATGGATGGATAGATATAACTGCATTTAGTTTTAAAAATAACTTTGACAGGGAATTGAGATTCAGAGAAGCTAATTTCCCTAAAGTTAACCATTGAAATTCAAATATAGCTGTCTCTCATTCTAAAATAATTCTTTTCCCCTTACCCTAAATCCCCTCACAATAATATAACCACACTTACTAACTTAGCATATTCCTACAGGTCTTCTATTCAATGCCTATTATAGTATATAATTGTGCTTATAGTGAATATGAAAGTCTTGAATATATATGCATGGGAGGTTTATTAAGAGAGCTGATTTCAAATTAGCTTCATTAACACATTCAATGCATCTTTAGGGTTGAGACAGACTTCTAAGTATTACTGGAACCCATCAACTTTATTTGCTGGGAACTAAAAATTAAAAGCCAGCAAAATTACTAGCATAGGAATATATATGTACACATTT
Source organism: Prionailurus viverrinus (assembly GCF_022837055.1). Lineage (NCBI taxonomy): Eukaryota > Metazoa > Chordata > Mammalia > Carnivora > Felidae > Prionailurus > Prionailurus viverrinus. Next base: position 58,178,562 of record NC_062578.1, read on the forward strand.
TTATGGCATTTACCTTTAATATTCAACTCTATATTTACTGTTTTCCCTCAGTTCCCAGAACAATGCATGACACATAGTAGGTATTTAGTAAATACCAGCTAAATGATGATATTTTGATAATGTTTACTTAAAGCACATCCAATGAATAAAGAACTGTGCAGCATTCAACATACATGTGACCACTTCTAGGAAGACAGAGCAGGCACAATTTTCTTTTTTATTCCTACTATGCACAACAAAAAATAATGGACATTACACACGAAACAACTGAAAAGGACTCTTAAATGTGGAGAGAAACAGGAAAACTGACCAGAAACTTGGGATCTGAAGAATTATGTAATTGTGAGCTCTCTAAGGTTTTCTTCTGTTTTTCTCCATATACTTGGAGATTTAAGAAGCTGGCGACTCAGAAATGCCAAAAGTCACGGACAATAAAAGCTCCAATTAATACCTGCAGTCTGTGGCCAAATGGGGCAGCCTAGCAAGATAGAAAACTTTTAGACAACCATCACCTTACTCCAGTCAAATGCCACAGGAGAAAAACTGTAGCCACACCTCCACCCAAGCCTATAAAGAATGAGTGGGGAGCCTGGACTTAACCCTTTCTAACACTGTAACAAGGAGTCAGTCCCAAGGCTCCCTCTTTGGGCTGGTGTAAGAAAAGCCTGAATAGACAACTGGGATTTCAACTAGGCATGCCAGTGATGAATGCCTCAGACTTCCAAATGTCACCGGGATCCATGTGGGAATCCCAGACTTCCACTGCCACCTGACTAATAAGATCCCTTACCTCTTCCCCACTGGGGTGGTACCAAAGAAGAACTTCTGGAGAGTTGGCTCTTTCATCACAGCCCAGCAGTAATGAGGCAACCAGTCCCTATGATGTCACTGGAGACCACACTGGAAGCAATAACAAAGTGCTTGTACTCCTTCCAACAGAGGAGGCATCAGTGAGTCAAATGAGGCATCAGAACTACAAACAGTGACCAACAGCAATGAGGACTCCCCAGAATGGAGTACCAATGGAGGGAAGTGAGGCAACTGGACTGCTAACCCAGTAACAGTAATAAGGTGGTGTATCTTTTTCTCACTAGAGCGGTCAAAGAGGAGTTTTTAGAGTCTCAATGTTTGTGTCTCCTCAAAATCCATATGTTGAAAACCTAATGCTCAAGGTTATAGTATTGGGAGGTTGGGTCTTTCAGAGGTGATTAAGTCATAAAGACAAAGCCTTCATGAATAGGATCAATACTTAAATAAAAGAGGCCACAGAGAGTTAGCTTACTCCTTTTTCCATGTGTGGACACAGCCAGAAATCAGCATTCTGCAACCTGGAAGAGGATCTTCACCTGTACCTGACCATGCTGGTACCCTGATCTTGGACTTCCAGCCTCCACAACTGTTAGCAATAAATTTATACTGTTTATAAGCACTCAGTCTATGGTATTTTTGTGATAACCATTCAGTCTATGGTATTTTAGTTATAACAGCCCAAATGCACCAAGACAGAAAATTGATACCAAGATGTATAGGTACTGCTGTAACAAATACCTAAAACTGTGGAAGTCATTTTGGAACTGAGAGAAGCTGGAAGAATTTTGAGGTACATGTTAGAAAATGTCTACATTGCCATGAATAGCAACTGTTAAAAGCAATTCTAGTGGGATGACTGGGTGGTTCAGTTGGTTAAGTGTCCAACTCTTGGTTTCAGCTCAGGTCATGATCTCGTGGATGGTAAGATTGAGCCCCACATCAAGCTCTGCACTGACAGTGCAGAACCAGCTTGGGATTCTCTCTCTCCCTCTCTCTGTCCCTCCCCTGCTCATGTTCTCTCCTTCTCCTTCTCCTCTTTCTCTCTCTCTCTCTCTCTCTCTCTCACTCTCACTCTCTCTCTCTCCCTCTCAAAACAAAAATAAAGTTTAAAAAAAGCAATTCTAGTAACAACAAGAGAAGTGGAAAGTTGCAGAGAAAGCCTCAATCATCTTAGTGAATACTTAAATAGCTATGAAAGGATGTTGGTAGAAATATGGACAATAAAAGCCATTTTGATGAGATCTCAGATGGAAATGAAGAGCATGTTATTGGCAGCTGGAAGAAAGGTGATTCTTATTACAAAGTGTCAAAGAGCTTCCTTGTGTTCACATTGTAGTATTCTGTGAAGGAACCTGGGAGCAATAAAATCGGATATTTGGCTGAGGAAATGTTTAAACTAAGTGTTAAGGAATGACCTGCTTCCTCTTAAATGTTTATAGTAAAGTACAAGAAGAAAGAAATGATTTTTTTTTTTAATTTATTTTCAACGTTTATTTATTTTTGGGACAGAGAGAGACAGAGCATGAACGGGGGAGGGGCAGAGAGAGAGGGAGACACAGAATCGGAAACAGGCTCCAGGCTCTGAGCCATCAGCCCAGAGCCTGACGCGGGGCTCGAACTCACGGACCGCGAGATCGTGACCTGGCTGAAGCCGGACGCTTAACCAACTGCGCCACCCAGGCGCCCCAGAAAGAAATGATTTAAAGATGAAAATGTTAACAGGAAGTAGAACTTAAAAATTTGGAAAATTCTCAGCCTATGCATATTGCAAAAATGATAAAGCATGTTTCAAAAAATACTAAAGGTATGGCCAAGTAACCCTTTGATAAGGTGACTAGTGTGGGTGTGAACCACAGGCTTAATTAGCCACACCAGCAGGAAAACAGCCAGTTTGAATTGAAGGGAAAGGACACAGGAAGGAATGAAGGAAGGTTGCTAGACTTCCTAGATTTTGTAGAATGGGACCACAAAGCTATTCAACGTGAACTCGTCCTATCCTTTAAGAAGAGGGAAGAAAGACTCCAAAGGCAATTCAGAGATCATTAGGGCTAATTTTTTGGTTTCAAAATTGGAGGCCACTGCCTGGGTTTCAATAATCCCGGTGATCCTCACCCAAAGCTATGGGGGGTGTGCTACTCAAAACCATGAGGACTCCATCCCTATCCAGCAGAGCATTGGAGGCATGGCTACCTCCACCTAAATTTTGAAGACTGGAGTATCCCAGAGCCATGGGCACAGGACCCAAGCACAGGGCTGCTGCAAGGGCAAAGTCACTACAAAGGGTCCTTGCTAGGGGTAATACCAACAGAACTATAGGGCAGGGCTACCCCCTTGTCCCCAGATCAATAGGGCCTGGGAGAAGCAGAGGTAGGGCACTCTATCTTGTGAGAGCTGCAGCATGGGATATACCTAGCAAAGCCATGGGGGCAGGACTGTCACCCCAGTGGGACTTTAGGTTTTAGACTTGCTTGGTTGCTACTCATTTTATTTTCTATTTTCCCCTTTTGGAATAGCAATGTGTATCCTATGCCTGCCTTACCATTATATTTTGGATGCCTGTAACATGTCTGATTTTACAGGTTCAAGTGTAAAATCTGATTTAAATAATACTAAATTATTTAATATTTATTTTTGAGAGAGAGAGAGAGAGAGAGAGAGAGAGCGCGCGCGCACAAGTGGGGGGGGGGGCAGTGGGCAGAGAGAGAGGGGACACAGAATCGGAAGGAGGCTCCAGGCTCTGAGTTGTCAGTACAGAGCTCGATGTGGGACTTAAACTCACAAACTGTGAGACCATGACCTGAGCCAAAGCCAAACTCTTAACTGATTGAGCCACCCAGGCGCCCCTCATTTAGATAATATTTAGATGAGACTTTGGACTTCTAAGCCAAGGACATGTTAGAAGGACATGAATTTTGAGGAGTAAGAGTGGAATGCTATAGTCTAAATGATTATGCCTCCCCGAAAATGTATATGTTCAAAAACTAATCTGCAAGGTGATGGATTTGGGAATTGGGGCATTTGGGCGGTGATTAGATCATTAAATTGGAGTCCTCATAAATGGAATTACTGACCCTATAAAAGAGGTCTCAGAGAGCTAGCTCATCCCTTGTACCACATAAAGATACCAATGATAAGTCTGTGACATGGAAGAGGGCCTCCACCTAACTATGCTGGTACCCTCATCCTAGACTGTAAGACATAAATTTCTGTTGTTTATAAGCCATCTAGTGTATGGTATTTTGTTATAGCAGCTCAAAACAACTAAGACAGGAGACCAGCTAATATTACAGATAAGATCCCAAGTGTTGGGGCACCTGGGTGGCTCAGTCAGTTAAGTGTCCGACTTCAGCTCACATCATGATCTCATGGTTCACGGGTTCAAGCCTCACATTGGGCTCTGTGTTGACAGCTCAGAGCCTGGAGCCTGCTTCAGATTCTGTGTCTCCCTCTCTCTCTCTCTGCCCCTCCCCCACTCTCATTCTCTCTCTCTCTCTATCAAAAATAATAAAATACATTAAAAAAAGACCCCAAGTCTTATAGTATCAAAATAGGTCTAGGTTTTAACATAAATTTTCTTTGTTATATAAATAACTGGGTAGATCTCAAATATGAAAAAAAAAATGTCGGGGCGCCTGGGTGGCGCAGTCGGTTAAACGTCCGACTTCAGCCAGGTCACGATGTCGCGCTCTGTGAGTTCGAGCCCCGCGTCGGGCTCTGGGCTGATGGCTCAGAGCCTGGAGCCTGTTTCCAATTCTGTGTATCCCTCTCTCTCTGCCCCTCCCCCGTTCATGCTCTGTCTCTCTCTGTCCCAAAAATAAATAAATGTTGGAAAAAAAAAAAAAAGAAAAAAAATGCCAAAACAAGATGACAGAGATGTTATAATTTGACAAATGTTTTAAGTAGTAATTATAAAAATGTTTTAACACACAATTACAAGCCTGCTTGCAACAAATAAAAAATAGAAATTATCAGCAAAGAAAGAGAAATGCTTAGAAGTAAAAAAAGAGATAAGAAATGGGAGAAAAAGAGAAGTATCAAATGGAAATTTTAGAACTGAAAATATACAGTAACAAAGTAAAAACCTTCAATGTATGATCATAATAGCAGAAAGGAGTGAGAAGAAGGCATGTAAACTGAGAGATAAAGCCACAGAAGTCACATAATCTGAGCAGAGAAAACATAGAGTAAAATAAGAAAAGAATATATCCTTGGGACATGTGAGACTATAACAAAAAAAATCTAAGAATCATGTGATGTAAATATGAGAAGGAGAAGGGAAAAAAACTGATGAAAATATAGTAAAAGAAATAATGGCTGAAAACTTACCAAGTTGGCAAGAAACATAAATCTGTAGATTCAAGAAGGTAAGTAAACCCAAAAGGAAAGAAAAAGTCCACATAAAGACACATCAGAGTCAAATATCTGAAAGCTAAAGATAAAGGGAAAAATCTTAAAGTAGTCAGAGATAATACCTTACCTAGAGATGAAAAATAAATAAAATGACAGAAGCTTTCTCAACAGAAATTGTGAAGGCCAGAAAAGTAGTACATTTTGCCTTGATAAAAGTAAAAATATTGTCAAGATGAAGTCCTATATCCACAAAAATATGCTTCAAGAAAAAAAGAGAAATGAAGAACTTCTCAGATGAAGGAAAACTAAGAGAATTTATAAGCAAAATATCTCTACTCAAAGAATATCTAAGGTAAGTTTTCTAAGTAGTAAACAATAAAAGGAGGTATCTTAGAACATAAAGAGAGAAGAAAGAATAGAATAAGTAAAAATATGAGTAATTACAATAGACTTTCCTTTTCCTCTTAAGTTTTCTACTTACGTTTGACGACTGAGGAAAAAATGGCAATACTGTTTCTAAACGTATGCAGAGAAGATACAACAATTATATTATAAATAGCTTAGGGTAGAGGAACATAAAACAAGGTAAGATTTCATACCTCACTTGGTGAAGTGGTGATAAAATGACACCAGTGGACTATGATAAATTATGTATATATAATGCAATACCTAGAGCAACCACTGACAAAACTATAGTAAGCTATACACTGAAAAACACAATATAGAAATCAAAATAAAATTCTAAAAATATGTTCCAACAACATACAGGGAAACGGGAAAAAGGGAAAAATAAAATACAAAAAGAATAAACATAAAACAAAATAATACATGGCAGGCATGTACTCGAACATCAAAACTACAATAATGGTAAATGATCTAAATATACTAGGTAAAATAAATAGATTGACAGAGTAGATTTAAAAAACAAAACTAAACTATGTACTGCCTACAAGAATCTCACTTCAAATATAATATTGTATCTTGATAGTAAAAGAGAAAGATATGTTATATAAATATCAATCACAGGAAAATATTAATCCAAAAGAACAGCTATATATTAGCAGGAGATAAAGTAGACTTTGGAGCAAAGAAAATTACCAGACATAAAGCAACATATTACATAATGATACAGGTGCAATCCACCAAGAAAACATGGCTATCCTAAATGTGGATGCATCTAAAAATTTGTAAGCAAAAATGAATGGAACTGAAAAAAGGAGTAAACAAAGCCATAATTGTAGTTGATTTTCACATTTCTCTCTCAACAACTGATATAACTGGACAGAAAATCAGTAAGAAATATAGAAAATACACAAAGAACTCTACAAATTTGATAGTAAAAACCAAACATATTTGAAAAGGGGCAAAAGACACAAGGACATTTTTCACTGAAGAGGGTATACAGATGGGAAATACTGAAAAATACTGTTGTAGAGTATTGAAGTCCTAAATATGTTCTGAGGTTCAGAGACTACAGGGATATATGTAACTTTTATTGGTCTTCATTACTCCCCATTCCCCATACCTTCTTTCTGGTAGCCATATGTTTTCTCAGAAGATTTGCCCTTTCAACATACTAGGTAGTTCTGTTGGGACTGACGCTCACAGTGTTCCTAACTCGGCCCCACTACACCACTGACCTTAAGGCAGATAGACATTCCGGTCCCGTCTAATCAAATTATTTCCCTTAGGAATTTATTTTGATTAAAGATACACAGATTTTGGGGCACCTGGGTGGTTCAGTCGGTTAAGCCTCTGACTTCAGCTCATGATCTCACAGTCTGTTAGTTCAAGCCCTGCATTGGGCTCTGGGCTTATAGCCCAGAGCCTGGAGCCTACTTCAGATTCTGTCTCCCTCTCTCTCTGTCCCTCCCCTGCTCACGCTCTGTCTCTCTCACTCTCTCAAAAATAAACATTAAAAAAAAAAAGGATGCACCGATTTAAAGGTAATGGATATGAATCACTTAATCATTCATAAAATATCTTGTCTCTCACATTCCCAGAGACATCCTGGCTCTTTCTAACACTCTTCCCTTAATGTGTTTGCCATCCAATATCCTTTAAATGTATATATTTTTTCTTATCTGAATCATTCAGAATTTCTATTGTTGTTTTGTTTTGTTGCTGCTTACCTGTCTCTTTCTCGACGTTCCACAAACAATAAAAATTTTACTAAGATGAATTTATTTACTTGGATGTCTTAAGTCCCTATATTTAGTCTTCAGGTCTCTATATTTCAAAATCATTTTAGCTGTTGTAGTCCCCTTTGATTAACATACAGATTTTAAAATATTTTTGTCTCTGTCTAGATACAAAATCAATTCTTAATAAATACCAATTGAGGTCTACATGTATAAGGGTCTGGTCTAGATGCTAAAACCAGGAAAACAATCAATAAAGCAGATCAAGTCTTTTAATCTCAGAGTTTACATTCTAATAAGAAAGAAAATAAACAAATGAGAGAATATTATTATTCTTAAAAATAAAGTCTGTGGAAAAATTAATATGAATTTGAATTTAGTGTGAATAAAGTATGTGATAATGCAGAACATTGTTTTATATAGGGTGGTCTGAGAAGACCTACCTAACAAGGTGATATTTAAGAGAGACCTGGCAGGTGTCGGGAAGTGAGCTGTCGTGTGTCTGGGAAAAGATTTTCCAGGTAGGTGGAACAGCAAGTGTCTAGCACTGAAGTGAGAGCATGTTAAACAAGGTGGAAGAATCTCCAAACAAGTCTGGATGGAGTTGGGCAAGGGGGAATTGGTAGGAGATGGACCAGAGAAATAACACGACCAATTAGAAATTTTGAAGGTCATTGTAAAAAACTTGGGCCTTCACCAAGCGTACAATCAGAGGGTTTGAGAGCTTGTGGCTTTATATAATCTTTTATAAAAATGTGATCCTGGACATCTTTATGATAATTTCAACATGAGTTTTTTCAGTACCTGCACAAGTGTCAGTCAAAATATTTCATATTATTGTTACAAGAGACTACAGAATCACATGGCCCTATTTCAAACAGAAGAATTGTCTCCTTTCCTCTAAATTCCCCCAACTTTTGTCATTAATGCTGCTATGGCAACTTTCACTGTTTGTCACATACTGTAATTATGAAAACATATTTCCTTCTAAAACATAAACTGATGAGAGCAAACGTAGCATCTTATTATCGTGGTGTCCAACCCACAGGTATAGTGGTATTTCTGCATATGATTACTTAATGCATCCTATTGAAATGATGAGTAAAATCCAAAATATTTTATTATTTTCCCGTTTTCCTCTGACTGGAATAAATCTCAGGAAAGCAGATCTTTAGATCCCCAGTTTCTAGAATAGTGCAAATCTTAAAATGTGTTAAATTAACAAATGAATATCTAATTTTACTGATGATAACAACTGAATCCAAAAAAAAAAAAATATAAAGGAAATTGCTTTTGGTCACACGGGCACAGTTAGCTGGGCAGAATTCAGGTATACCAGATTTATAATATGTTGTCTTTTCATTTCAATAATTGATTTATTCATTCTTTCAACCAGCATCTGTTGAGCAAATTAGGTGCTCAATACCATAACATCATGGCCAAATATTGTACAAGGAGACATGCTGCTATTATTCTCAGTGAAAGAGTATGAGAAATAGCATAAAATGTAAAGATACCAAGATATTCATACTTTGGTTCATTTGAAGTAAATTATCTATGAACATAAATCAAAAATATATTAGCACATAGAAAATGAAGGGCCAAAAAGCAATAAAGCAATTGTATATTTTTATAGTCAAGTATTCAGGAATACAAATATGAATATACACAGTCTTTACCAGTCTTAGTACAACCACTTGTTGCACTAGGGGATTGGAGGTAACAGAAGAGTCCTAGGAGACCCTGTCCAAATGTGTGTGAATTGTGCCCTCTGGAGCCATGGAGAGGACTATCAGGGCCACATAGCATACTCTAAGTAATCAATAAATCATTTGATTTACTTTACAACTCAATATGTCAAAAAATGTTTAAAAGCCTAACCTAGGGATGCCTGGGTGGTTCATTCGGTTAAGCATCTGACTCTTGATTTTGACTCAGGTCATGATCTCATGATTTGTGAGATCCAGTCCTGTGTTGGGCTCCATGCTTCAGTGCAGAGCCTGCTTAGGATTCTCTCTCTCTCTCTTCCTTCTCCTCCTCCTCCTTGTTCTCCTCCTCCCCCCTCTCAACATAGATAAATAAACTTTAAATAAATAAATAAATTGATAAATAAATAGCCTTAGTACATAAACAATGAAAGAATTAATGTCAAGAGTGGATACTTAATTTGAATAATTTCTAAAATAAGATACACTTCATTCAACATTTGGAAGGAAGCAAAAAATATGAATTAGCAAAAGAAAAGACAGAGGCCCTTGGAGAGAATGTGTGCAAGTCAGAATGAACATATTAGGGTTTACAAAATAACAACAACAGAAATAATTGTACTTAGGAAACAAGATGTGAACATCCAAGAAATTGAACAGCAAGCTGGTTGCCGTCATTCATTTATACCACATACCTACATGGAAACACTTATTGTGCTTTGGTAATATAAAAATCTTTCAACTACAAAGCATTAGCTTTGCAGCAAGCATTAGCAAAAATGTTATTAAAATATAGTCAAAATCTTCAACAGAACTGAGTTATAAGGAATTAAAAAGTGTTCCTTCCTTGATGGTAAAAAGAAATTCATCTGTAATAAAAACCAGCCAGGGTCAGAATCACTATGAATTTAATTGATAACTAAATTGGGCTTACTGTACTTAAAAGACGATATGCGTAATTGAACACTTGCACTGTGTACTACTGGAGTGTTTAATTATGTCATAGAATGGAAATACAACATTAAACGTTATATATCTGATGGCTATAGAAGCCTGATGTTTAATTGTGACTACTTCAGTATGATTAAAATCACTCCCTAATAAATAAATAAGCTAAAAGTAGCATATGCTAGCACATTTCCTTACACAGAATTAAAAGGGAGATGATTTGAAGGAAAGCTTTTTGATTATAAACTGCTTTTTTTTTCAGTTTAGAAATCATTTATTGAGCTCCATAAGAGGTGATAAAGAAAAATAAGACAGACCCTCCACTCAAAATCTATAGAATGCATAAGATTCTCCATGCCTCATTCGTCTATCTTATTGCAAAATTTATTATTGATTTATAATAAACAATTGTTAATGTTTATTTATTTCTTTTCCAGAGAAAGAGCACATGAGCAGTGGCGAGAAGGAAGACAGAGAGAATCTCAAGCAGACCCCATGCTCTCAACCCAGAGCCTGATGTGGAGCTCTAACCCACAAACCATGAGATCATGACCCGAGCTGAGACCAAGAGTGAGACACTTAACTGAGTCACCCTCACACGACTATCTTATTATAAAATTTAAACTTAATAGTTGTCAGTTGGCACATCTTTTTTTTTAATATTTTATTTGTATGTTATCACACATTGCTGGTCTTTTCTTATATCTCTGATAGCTTTTTCTATTTCTCATTTCTCGGATCTCCCCACTACTATAGGTTTTAGATGCTTCAGTGCCTCTGCAGGAAGCCTGGACTTGCTCCTCTTCCTATTTTATGTTTCCTCTCCAATCCTTATATTCCAACAATCCCCAAGATTGTAACTCCCACTGATACTCCTCCGTTCTCAGTTTCAAATCCATATGTCTTACACTTTTTTTTAACTTTCATTCTTCATTTAAGTGAATGGTGAATTTTTCCCCAACACTTCTCTTGCTTGATAAACTCTTCATCACTCGTCCATATTTCCATTAATAAAAATTACCTTTCTGTTCATTCCCTTCCCAAATATGTCACCGTTCAAACACATCATTATCTCTCGTCGCTGACCACTCTTGCTCAAGCCACAAGTACCTCTTTCCTGGACCACTAAAATAGCCTCCTTTCAGTCCTGCTCCCATGTATTCTTGGTCATGAGAAACTTCTCTTAAAATGGAGGCTGAATTCTTTCCTAAAGTATTTATTGGTTTTCTACTGCTCACACTTGAAGGTTAATAAACTTTTTTGTTTTCTGTTTTTAAATTTAAGTTTATTTATTTATTTTAAGAGAGAGAGAGCACAGAATCAGGGAAGGGGCAGAGAGAGAGGGAGAGAGAATCCCAAGCAGGCCCCCATGCTGACAAATGCAGAGCCCGACATGGGGCTCGAATACATACACTGTGGGATCATGACCTGAGTTGAAACCACGAGTGGGATGTTTAACTGACTGAGCCACCCAGGTTCCCCAAAGGTTAATAATGTTTAAAATGACTTACAATGTCCTACAGCAGTGTCTCCTTTCAAAATCATTTTACTTCCCTATCTTCCACTCTACTTTCTTTAATTTCCTATTTTCCAAATAGACCAGATTATTTTTTTAGGTCCTCAAAAGTACCAAATTTATCTTTGACCATGTTGTTCCATCTGCTTAAAATGTTCTTTTTATCACCCTTCTTATCTTCCTTACAGTCCTTTGCTATGTTGGCTTTATTTACTCTCCACATTTCAGCTTGAATGTCATTCCCTTGGGTTACGTCTGTATCTAGTTATAACCCTATGCATCAGTTACATCTTCTCACATAACACTGTATTATTTTCTCATAGCTCTTAGAACAATTGTTTCTTCTGGATAATTATTTTAATTATATATTTTTCTGATTCTTTATAGATCAGTAAGCTCCACAGAGGCATGGAATGTGTCTCTGTGGTGTTCACAACTATATTTCCAGTTCCAAGTACAGAAAAAAGACTCAAATACTGTCATAAAAAATGAACACAAATGAATAGATGCCAATCCAGCATTGTTTTGTTTGTCTAGAAGTCTTGTCAAAATTATACCTTTTCCTCGATTTTTTAAATTAAAAAAAATTTAATTTTTTAGAATTTATCTAGCTTTGAGAGACAGAGATAGAGCATGGGTGAGGAAGGGGCAGAAAGAGAGCAAGACACATAGTTCCAAGAAGGCTCCAGGCTCCGAGTTGTCAGCACAGAACCTGAGGCAGGGCTCGAACCCACAGACCACAAGATCATGATCTGAGTCGAAGTCAGAAGTTCAAACCACCCAGCCACCTTTCAATTTTTTTTTACTTAATTTATTTAGAGAGAGACAGAGACAGCGTGAGTGAGGAAAGGGCAGAGAGAGAGAGGGAGGCAGAGAGAATCCCAAGCAGCCTCCACGCTGCCAGCCAGAGCTCAACATGGGATTCGAACTCATAAACACTGGAGATCATGACTTGAGCCGAAACCAAGACTGAGATGCTTAACAGACTGAGTCACCCAGGTACTCCCCCACACACGTTTTTTTACCCAATTTGTAAAGCAAACCAATAAACATAATTCTGTTCTTTTCTTCATACACCAAATAGTGGCATTTTTAAAAGAATTATAGTTAAGTCAATACTAATTTCTCATATGATGCATTAGCATTTAGTTAACTATTGTTTTCTAAATATTTGTGTAGATATGATGAGTGGCTTCATGGAGGTAATATTTAAAATAAATATATTATGCCTCCTGATGCATGGCACAAATCCTAAATATGTGTATTTTATGGACTCAAAATCTTCGAAGGAAATGTTTAACATTTCAGAGTTTAATTGAATGATGAAACTTATGAGAGGTAAAAGTCCAAATTTTACATGAAATGGAATGTTTTAAAAAGGACTTTCTATATTATTGCTTACATGATACCTAATTATTTGTATGGAAAATGCTAACATTCCATAGCCTCTGTCATTTGCTTCCTCCCTGTTGCTGCAGCCAAATTTTTAATACAGAACATGTGGTCTGTATCCTCACCTTCAGGTTTCATTGTCCTCCTTCACTGCTTCTTTGCAACATGTTAACATGTTAATACAGCTCTGTTTTGCAATCAATTATTTCTCACTTTAAAACTCACAATGCATGTATGAGCCACTGGGTGGCTCAGCCAGCTAGGTGTCCAACTTTGGCTCAGGTAATGATCTTATGGCTAGGAGTTCAAGCCTCGCATCAGGCTCTGTGCTAACAGCTCAGAGCCTGGAGCCTGTTTGGGATTCTATGTCTCCCTCTCTCTCTGCCCCTCCCCTGCTCACACACTCTCTCTCTGTCTCTCTCAAAAATAAATAAACACTAATTTTTTTTAAAATCACACTGCATGTGGAAAAAGTCCAAAATCACTGTTCAAGAAAGTGTTAACCAAATTCAAATCCTTCATTTAAAGCTAACAAGCATTATTTTGACTGCCTAAATGTATGCAATTCCTCACATTTCCAAAACCTCAAAATATATTTTCCCAGTGATATGATTTAAGTATTTTCCAAAGTCATACTGCACATCATCCACCTGTCCCAAATCCTGTGACTGTACAGAGTATAATCCTGGACTCCACTTTTAGCTAAAGAATGAAAATGGTAAGTTCCCGAAGATCTAATTTAACCATTTATGAGGGAGGAAACTCCTTTGGAAATAATGTGAGCTTTCACATATGTTATCCCTCAAAGGCTCCTTGTGTCTCTAAGGTGTAACAGCTGTGGAGCCATCTGTGTGCCAAATCAAGTTCCAATAAGTGCCATCAATACAGAACCTAAGCCAAAAAGTTAGATTTGGTTCAGAACTCATTAGTAGGATTTCTACCTTCCTAAAAAACGTCAATCTTCATTTACTACTCTGAAAATCATGGTGAAATTACCTAGCTATGATGAGGTTCTTTCATTCATTCATCCAGTGAGTATTTAGTGATGGCAGCACCATGATAGGCCACATGCTATGACAACAATAACAAGATAGAAAGGTTTGTCATTCTTTTAGAATATTCTACAGGTTTGTACACTTCCTGTATAATCTCCTCCCCTCGAGTATAGGTAGAGCCTGTAAATGTTGAGCATGATGGGATCACTTTGTGATTATTTTGTGTTCTATTGAAAAAGCATTTTAGGGATGTAATTATATGGCTCCTAGCTAGTTGATTTTAAGCCTACCAAAGAGGACAGCATCCTTGGTGTGCCTGATCTAATCATTTGAGCAGCAGATGCTGTCCTATTGACCATGAAAAAGCAAACGGCCATGTTGAAGAGAGTGCCACGTGGCAGAGAGTAGCAGGCAGCCTTGAGGATTTGAGAACCTCAGGCCTAACCTGCAAGGAACTAAATTCTGACCACTACTGGGGAGCTTGGAAAAAGAACCTGCAGCCCTGACAGCAATTATTTCAGCCTGATGTGACCCTGAGCAGAGAATCCAGCAAATCTACGCCCAGATTCCTGACCCACAGAAATTGTGAGAGAAAACTTTGTTGTTGTTTTAAGTTATTAGTTTGCTTTGCGGTGTTTTGTTATGCAGTAGTAGAAAATGAATATGGGAAGGGGGTGAGTCTTGCACTTTTCATCTTTAAACTGTTGAGAGATGCATATTTAGTTTCTGTTGATCACTGCTGGACTTCATCATATATATACATGATATACCGTATATTAATGATTTACACGCTGGGATAGAACAGATAAGGCCATAAGAAGTAAAGAAGTGTTGGAAAAATTTAAGAACTGGCATATTTCTACTGCTTTTATATATGCATTTAGCAAAACAATTCTAGCTTCCTCATTTACTATAAATTATGTGATGAGCACAATGTACAGCAAAACTAAAAAGAAATAAGGAGTGAGGAGGAAATAGAGGGTTTTTTATGAAACCCTATATCATATTTCATGATATTTAGTCCCTAAAAAACATCTTTTTTGAGAGACCAAATAATTTTCCATTAGTCAATAAGTAAGTAATTATTTAGACTAAAATGTTAGGAATCGTAGTAAAGTAAATCAGGTTTTAACTTTGGAAGATACATAATGGTTGTAGGGAAAAACTTATCACGTCAGGGTCAAAACTTATTCCAT
Organism: Prionailurus viverrinus; assembly: GCF_022837055.1. Classification (NCBI taxonomy): domain Eukaryota; kingdom Metazoa; phylum Chordata; class Mammalia; order Carnivora; family Felidae; genus Prionailurus; species Prionailurus viverrinus. The sequence continues at coordinate 58,193,616 of NC_062578.1, forward strand.
GCTCTGAACGTCACTAACAAGATACCACAATCATTTCTCTGCTTTAGGCAAGGTCAAGCCAGAGTTTCACTCCTTGTACGGGAAACATTTTTATCTATTCTCTAGCCCTCCTATATAATGTTTACTTTCACATGTCTTTCTTCACCATTTTTCCTCAATTTAAAGAGTGTGCTAAGGTTCTTTTGTAAAGTCAGTGGGAACTGTTTGGGTCAATCATAACATTTCAAGCCAAAGTAGAGAAAATACATATGTAATATAAAGTGTGTCCTATGAAATAATAGTAGTGATGCAATATAAAATAGCAGGATAACTAAGTTGAGGAGAACGCATTTGCTTCATTTTAAAGTATAGTAATATTAACAGAAGTTTCTCATAAGTTGAAAGGAATTTGGTCAGTTTTATAACTGACATTTTAATTTGACAAAAGATCAACAATAGAATCAAAGAAACTATGTTATTTTACAAATACTTTTATATGGTGACAAGCTGGTGGTTTAGAGTCCATAATATTTAAAATTGAATTTTATTTCTGTCATTATCTTACTGTATGACTTGAGAAAATGCTTAGCCTCTCTAGAAAGTACTAGATTTTTTTAAAGATTTTTTTAAAGTTTATTTATTTTTGAGAGAGACAGAGTGAGAGAGTGCGCATGAGCATAGGAGGGGAAGGTTCTGCATTGTCAGCGTGCAGCCTGACGCAGAGCTCCATCCCACAAACCATGAGATCAAGACCTGAGCCAAAATCAACCAATGGAGCCACCCAGGTGCCCCAATACTTGAAATTTTGATTTTGCCGGCTTCTGACAAGACATACCAGGAACTTCAATACATTACTAGTGGGAATATAAACGGGTATGGCTATTCTGAAGAACAGCTTAGATATAACTAGTCAAATCAAAAATGTTCTCTATATTAATGACCCAGCAGTTACACTTCTGAGTGCATTCCCAGAGTATTTTTTTTTTATGTAGGAGAACTTAGATTTTCAGAGTAAAACGGTTATCACAGGGCTATCTGTGGTAGCAGGGATTTGGAGGCAACGTAGGTATCTAGCAGTGGTCCTAGTGGAATAACACCGCATGAAACCACGCAGTATGTTAGTAGAAACACGCAAAGAGCTTTTAAAAAAAGAAATATTTCTGTTCTGGCCTCAACCTCAAAGATTCTCATCCAGTTGGTCTGGAAGGGCCTGGGGATACAAGATGTTTCACGTGCAGCCAAAGTTGGGAGTTTTGAACAAAGTTTAAAATCCTATTGCCAAGTGAAGTAAGTTTTAAAGGCAGAGAAACAAAATAATGCTCTATATTTCCTAAGGACACAAAAATAAAGGCTGTAACATACACACTTGAGCAGTCCCTTATGTGGGGAGATGCATGGGAATACCAAATGAGGATAAAAGAGAATTCAATATACATATATTCATATAAAAATACCTGCATCTGGACAAGAAAGGAGTCTTGAAGTCTTGCAATGAATTCTGATAACTGTTCCAGGAATAAGAAACATGATTAATTCAATCCTCTGCACCTAAGCTACAAATAATAACAACAACAACAGTGACAATATAAATTTAGAGAATAGGTCTAAAGTTAGTCTTTAAAATCTTTTCTAGTTGATTTTGTGCATTTTTCGCCTCTAGATAGCACTTTGGAATATATATTTTCATCTAGTTACAAAAGTTCTCTTTGCTTCACTCACTGCCTTTGCAGCTTGAGACACGTTCTTTTGGCTGAGTCTCACCTCCTAAGTAAAAAATTAATAGATACAAAGGAATATGCCAAGACTCATGATTATTTCGTGAAGAATAATTAAGAGAACAAACAATGATTGCTCTGGAGAAGGAAAGATTTGGTAATGGGCACTGAAACTATGATAAATGTTTTCTAATATTTGAAAGGCCTTCATCTGTCATATTCAAAAAAAGATGACACTTATTTTGTTTGGCACCAAATGCAACAACATGAATCACTAGATGGAAGTTATGGGCATTTCAGTTCAACATAACAGAAGGCTTTTATTTAGAGTTGCCCAAACAGGGAAAGACCTGCCATTGAAAATTGTGAGTTTACAGTCACTAGAATGTTCAAAACTGGGATGATAGACGTTAGTCATATGTCAGTACTGCTCAAATAATGGTTCTCACTCAGAGTGATCGTAGCCTTCCTCTTTTTACTTCCTCCTGTACCCTTTTATTGGGTCCATGATAGGAAATGTATGTCATTTGTTTAGGTTCATAAATACCAAATAGATGATTTATAAAGAATCAGTTAAGCCTATGATGCTAGTAGAGGAAAAGAACCTATCCATTGTATGAGTCAGTTATTACTCTATGTCTATTCTGAAACGTCCATCAATTTCAATATAAGATAAACTACATCCCAGTAAAAGCAAATTTAGTGCACAAATGTAAAATATACACTTCTCTGCAAATTTCTCTAGTTTCTTAAAATTTTTATCTGGGTTCATATACAATTTTAAATTCCAAACAGAGCAAGTTTTATGTATAAAGAAGAAGTGATTCAATGCTTGTAGGAGGAAAATTATCTAAGGAATTGAATAATTAGAAACCAAAACAGTTTAAAGGACGTCAGTCAGGACATCTGAGTGTGACTAAGAGGAAACTTTGAGATCACCACAAAAGTTTTGGTCACTGAAATTTTAAAGCAAAACAGACAACATCCAAATTGGAATTAGGAAAGTGTGAAATGAATAGAAGATCTAGGTCCATAGCTCAGCACTGTCCCTGACAAGTATTCTTTGCAAAATTCCTTGAAAAACTGTTTCTTTAATCTCTGAAACTCATTTTAACTCAATAAATATTTATTGAGTGAGTACTATGGGATGAATCCTGAATACACAGAACACAATTTTGGGGAGCTTAAAATCGTATAGTGGGGCTGCCTATGTAAATAAGCGTGTGAATGCAGGGCAATATAAATGAATAACCAAAGTAAACCCATTGTGAAGTTGCTGCAAAACGAAGAGGTTAATGGTATAGGGAGTGGATAAGGGGGAGGAATGCTGAATGTCACAATACCTACTTCAAAACTTTGGTGAAAGAATGAAAAGAGATAAAGCATGATGAAATAGCATGTACTATCTGTTCTTCTCACTCGATAGAAGGATCTCTGAATGTGTAATATTTGTCACACTCTTCTTTTTTATTCCCATTCCTACCACACCTGGTGTAGCTCTTAATCACTTCACATGTGGACTGAAATATAAATGTGTCTCTCTTGTGCCCTAAAGACTGGGGTATTTTCTTCAGAAAGCTAGTGTTAAATATTTCCTTCAAACAAGTAAATTAGTTTGGTGCCTGAGGGCAAGAGAATAATGGAAAATGAAGGATGATGAACTACCTTCTAAGACTGCCTGAAATTGAGTAAGACTGCAATTAAACAACGTAAGAAGACAAATCTAATAATTACTGGTAGAGCAATAAGTAAAAGTGAAAGACATTACAAGAGTGGGGAAAGAGACTTCCTTTAATGATAGGGCAACCAGAAAATATCCTAAGTTAAATATCTTGTAAAAATTGCCCAATCAACGACTCTGTTGGGACTTGATTAAAGAACGATTCCATATTTTCTCCATTTTCTATGAAGATGGTAATGCCTACCTCAGAGAGTGACTGCAAGTTTCCAGCTGATGAGCCTAGTCAAGCACAGTGCTTGACATATAAGCAGGACCTCATTAAACATTAGTTCATTTTCTTGGCCTCTACTTCTTGGTTTTTGTGAAGTTAATTATTGTATGCATGCATGGTACTTCTGTCTATGAAGCAGAGGAAGAATGACATTATAAATTTAAGCAGTATAAACTCTGAGTGTAGAAAGTTCAAAATTTCTGGAGATTTTAACATACCATCCTTGAGGTAAAACCAGAGAGTCGAGTATTTAAGGAAAAGCTCATAGGGAAAAAAGGTGGGGGGGGGGGGATTGAGGTGGAAGGTATAGTTGGAAAAGAAGATTCTGTATATTATGAATATTTATCTGTTTAAAAGTGGTTCTAAATGGGCAAACCTGAGAATATTATAATTTTGGAAAGAAAACAAACAGCTTAATTATGTTGAAAAAAAGAGTAACTAAAACCATGTTGATATTGTCTTACTAGCATGACCCTATCATGCATGGTAGAAAGCTTAGTACAGATATATTCAGTATGTTGCTTTACATTAACAACATTCAGGCCTCTCAGTTTTCAGTGATAGAAGAGATGTCAGCAGTAAGAACTTTTGGGAGGTGGGTATATGAAGCCTCCCAGCTTCTGTGGTTTTCCATGATGGGTTCTGAAAGATTCCTTCTTTTCCTGGAATCAAGGGTTAGAGAATCAGAGTTATGGATGGTCACTCAACTACTTAATGTTTTTTTCTTGTGTTTCCCGTCATTAAGTACTTTACAAGTGGCAGCAAGCCAAGAGCAAGCGTTTCGAACTTGGCAGCCCAAAAAGGGTTGAGATTAGAAAGAAAAAGCAAAGTTGCTAGGAAAGAAAATTACTTTAGTAACCTTATAAATAACCTAAGTGTATTGATTATCTGTATATTCAGGTCCCAGGGTGACAAATATAAATATATTATAAGTAAAATTAGATACAATTGCAGTATCTCTGTATAAGCCATAATCATATGAAGCAATTTATTTTTTTCCCAAGCAACACATATGTTTTAATGGTATTTTATCTTTTTTATAAACTTCTCTCTTTACAGCACCCATCATAGTTTGTACTTATTTGCTTTTTGTGTGATTATTTGCAAGTACCTATTTTCTTCAATAGGCTATTCTCTTGATGATCATAGGAACTACGGTTGTTTGTTCTATAGTTGTACCTCCAGTGTCTAGCATACTAGAAAAGTGAATAAATTGTCATTCCTGTGTAGACTTTCTCTTTTCACTACTGTACTTTCACAGTATCTGCCCTTAACAAAGGGTTACATTATTCTAAAGGATGTTAGAAAAGGAATAGTGGTTTGATTGTATTGTATTTTGGTCTTATAAAAATAGGGTTAAGAGGCCACCTCACACTCATTAGGATGGCTACTACAGAAAAATAATAAGTGTTGAAGATGATGCAGAGAAATTGGAGTCCATGTGCACTCTTGGTGGGAATATAAAATGGTGCAGCCACTGTGGTAAATGATATGATGGCTCCTAAGAACATTAAACATAGAATTACCATATAATACAGCAATTAAACTATAAGTATACACCCAAAAGAGTTGAAAACAGGATCCCAGAGATATATTTGTCCATCCATGTTCATAGTAACATTATTCACAGTGGTGGGGCACCGGGTGGCTCAGTCAGTTAAGTGTCTGACTCTCGATCGCAGCTCAGGTCATAATCTCACAGTTCGTGAGTTCGAACCCCTTGTTGGACTCTGCACTGACAGCTTGGAGCCTGCTAGGGATTCTCTCCCTCTCCCTCTACCCCTCCCCCACTATGCACACATATGTGTTCTCTCTCTCAAAAGAGACATTTAAAAAAAACATATTAATCACAATAGCTAAAACAGAAGCAACCCAAGTGTTCACCCATACATAAATGGATAAGCAAAATCTGTTATATACACACAATGGACTATTATTCAGCCTTAAAAAAGGAAGGAGATTCTGACAGGTTACAATATGGATGAACCTTGAGAACATTATGCTAAATGAAATAGGCTAGCGACAAAAAGACAAATCCTGTATGATTCCACTCATATGAGGTACCTAGAGTAGCCAAAATTAAAGAGACAAAAAGTGTCATGGTGGTTGTCAGTGGCTGTAGTGGAGGAGGGAATAGGGAGTTACTATTAATGGATAGAAGGTTTCATTTTTGCAAGATAAAGAGAGTTCTGGAGATGGAGGGTAGTGATGGCTGCACAACAAAATAAATGCAATTAAACCACTGAACTGTATGCTTAAAATGGTTAAATTGATAGATTTTATGTTATGTATATTTTACTATGATACAAATTAGGTTAAGGAAAATAATTTTTTATGCTATTATAAAATGAAGAAATTTACCAAGAATGTTCATCTCTGTCATGGTTAATGCCTGCCTTTTAAATAAAGGCATATGCTTTACTCCCAGGCATGTGGATTTCTTAGGCCACTATGAGGGGTTTTGGAGAAATATCAAACTGTATTATTGAAATAGAAGAAAGCCTAGAAGTCCTAAATTCTGTGTAAATGGCTTAGTCTACAGCTCATGTATTCTCAAGTGACTGAGGTATGTGTGTCCTGCTCACATTTTACCCATTAAAAGACTGGAAACATCTCAGAACCACCTATATCACCTGGGTTTTATCATATTTATTAGAATTCCTAATATGAATTATGATTTACAATGTGATATATCTAAAAAAATCTTTTAAAAGTATTTTAAGACTTTTTATATTTTTTAATCTTCACAAGCTTATTAAATATGACAAGTAACAGATTAGATAAGAATTGCACAAAGTAGTGTACAATATGAAAACATCTGTGATTATAGTATTTGGGCAAGCACCAAAATATTGAAATTCAATACTTAAAAGAAAAAGAAAGTAGTAGATCTCGGGGAAGAATGTATTTGGAACTTGGCACAAATACACCTTTTGAACAGAATCTAATGGTATCTATTAGATGTTTTCTGAAACAAAAATGAGCAAGAAAGTTAGTGTGTGTTTGTTAGATTATATGAAATAGATTATTCTGAAATTTTATATCAGCTTTTAAAGAACTAATGACAGGTAAGTGAGACACTAATCTTAGGTACCAAAAGTCAGTAATCAAGATAAATTAGAATTCAATATTTAAAATATAAAAATTAGTGTAATAAATCCGTGATGAGCAAGATATCAAATTTGAAATAAAGACAAGGCCAATGCTCTTTATTTCCCTCCCCTTTTTTCTTCTTTGAGTCCAACATGGCTGGGCACAACAGTAAGGTTGTTTTAGACTATCTTTATAAGGATGTTTGTAGAACAAAGAGCAATAGAAAATAAAGATAGGTTCTCCCTCAGGAGCAGAGGGGAGATTTCCTGACAAAGATAATAAAAATACCGTGTCTCTTTGGGGCAAAATGTTGAGAAGGTTTGCTAGAATTCTGCATTTAAGATATTGAGGTTCCCTAAATTTGGGGTTCCTCAACTGTGACACAAACTCACTGCATATATAGTACCTGCCCATACTGTTTCCCACTGCCTTGTGGTATTCAGAAGACGATTCGTGCAAGGAAAAGTGATTTATCTCTAACTATGAAGCTCATGGTGTCTACTCTGCTTTGATTAATAAAGATTTTGGGGAACCTGGGTGGCTCAGTGGGTTAAGCATCTGACTTCGGCTCGGGTCATGATCTCACCATTCGTGGGTTCGAGTCCCACTTCTGGCTCTGTGCCGACCGCTCAGAGCCTGGAGCCTGCTTCAGATTCTGTGTCTCCCCCTCTCTCTCTCTGTCCCTCCCCTGCTCATGCTCTGTCTGTCTCTGTCTCTCGACAATAAATAAATGTTAAAAACTAAAAAAATGAAAAAAAAATCTTAGTCTCTAACCCAGGAAACTTTTGTCTTCTGCCAGTGTATGTGACACTGTGGCAGGCTAACTTGTTAGCTTTCAAGAAAGGGAAAATCTTAAAACCTTCATAGTTGTTGACATTTTTTAAATCTTTTCAATTTCTTCAAAGGTAAATAAAAATCTGGGAAATTTATCTGTGCTATAATATGGTACAGTTTTCATACGATACAGTTTGCTTTTGCCAAAATAATTAACTTTTTAAACAGCTTTATATATTGTTAATATGTTAATGTCCTTAGATGTATTTTCTTCAAGAACTTTACACTAAATACATTAGAAATTGATGGAGTTGAAGAAAACACTGGGGCATTTCAAACGCTTTCTAAGCTCGCATTCAGCATTTCAGAAATAGATGCTCAAAATGCAGAGGTAGTTAAATTTTCAGAGGATGAGATATGTATTATAAGCACAGCTCTGTGAATACATAACTTCCCTATGCTGAATTTAAATCTAATTTTGTGACAGCTGTAAAAATGGCTACCTCGTCCAGAAACGCAAAGAAATCAAATTTATGCTATTCTCTGAAAAGTTACAATGCTAAATAAAGCATTGTTCTGAATCTGAAACCATAACATTTCTGCCTCTAGTGAGATTCCTGGGAAAATGCAATTCTTTAGAATATATTTATAAATCACTTTTCATGATGAAGACTTTTGAAATAATTTCCAAACATAAGTAGTAGGGAAAGGAGGGGTGGGACTTCACACAAAATGTATTTGTTCATAAACATCCAGGGCAGAAAAAATATACTGCTATCACCACTAAGTGTGCTGAAATTATAACTGAGTAAGTCAAGTTTGTACTAAACTTACATGATGCCAACATTTCTAGACCAAAAAAAAAAAAAAAAGAAAGAAAAAGAATGGGGAAAAACTAAAAAGCAGTCAGCAGATGTCACCAGAAAGAAAGACTGACATCACTGATTCTATAAATGAGCAGAGGGGCATTAACAAGACACAGAAATATTTGTGAACCACATGCATGATAAGGAAGGTATTTCTTCCATAGGTTGTTTCTGGCCTTATAATTTTACTTTTATCAAATGATGAAAGGGAACATAAAATAACGTTGAATTCCATCACTTGAGTTGAGTCTGAGCTCACAGTTTTCAAACACAATTGAAACAGGAAGTGATATTTCATTCTTTCAAAAGTCAATGAGCCAATCCCTGCAATACCTGCAAACCTAAGCTTAAGGGTTTGTATAACCACCCACTTTGGACACAGCATGTATTATTTTGATGAGAAATCATTTTGGTTATAAATATGTGCATATATAAAATGTATGTATATATATAAATATATATACATAAATTTTAATGGGCACACTTGATTAAAAAAACTCATAATGGATAAAATGTTTCTGAAATTTGAAGTAATAGTCTTTATTTTTACCACATTTAGGAATGAAAAGAATGATGAGGAAAATAAAGAAGATGGTGCCAGGTGGCCTCTGAAAATGTATAAGATTTTCTAAACAGTTGCCCTATTATTCAAGTGTCTTTAAGATCTCTTAGCCTATTAGCCAATATCAATGGTTATTTTTAGCTAAGAAAAGGGGGCACCCTTGTTAGGAACTCCAGATATAATGCCTGTTTCTTAAAGCCATGTGGTATATATTATGAATGTTTACAAATATTCTATTTCTTCTGGTCTTGTGGTGGGTATGTATTTCTCTACCACTTTCGAAATATTTACCATCATGGTACTTGTTTGGGCCAACAAAGTAAAAAGGGAAATCCCCTGGGGCATCTCCTTACCCAAATGTTACAAATACTGCATGGCTATCTTGTTTTGTTTTTGTTTGCTTTATGTTTTTGTTTTGTTGTTGTTGTTTGTGTTTTGTTTTGTTCTTTTTCCTGCCATAGCAGTTATGGAAAATGGTCCTAAGATGTGGCCTCTACAACCTTGGATTAGCTAGTGACTACGGTAAGCAAAGCTCACCAATACTTGCACTGGCCTTCATTTTACAAAGATACTGAAAGTATAGGGTTATTGGCTATTTCCCTGTGACCTAGCCTGCTCTAACTGATATAAGCCATATTAGTCAAATTTTATATATTAAATAAGATGAAAAAACTCTCATGACTTCTTAATGATTCTCAAGTCTTTAGTTTTTTCTTTCTCCTAAACTGTAGTCACTTGATTTCAAACATCTCCAATCAGTTCAGGGTAGAAGGAGTTAACCCAAATTTACTTTAGAAAAGTCAATGAAACAGACTGAGGTTCTCATTAAATGATAAACTTCTCTTCACTAATAATTTGCTCCTACAAAATAATAGAAAATACATTTAAAGGTCACTTGACTAATGATGTGGGATATAAATTGACAGCATTATGCTCAAATGAGAGAAAACAATGAAAGTGTCCTCTGCCCACCATTTCTGCTTGCTGCTATACCAATGAAAACTTCACCTCCTATCAGCTAATCAAAACACTGGTGCTCAGCAAAGACAACACTAAAAGAGCCGCGTATTAGAGACTGGAGAAATGATGGTAATTCACCCGTTTGTAAATAATTATGAGAGTGATATCTTGATTTTTTTTGAAAACACAAATTGATAGAATAAATATTCTTTAAAGTAATAGAGTCAAATACTTTAAAGTGTTCATCCAGGTTATTTGGTAAGAAGTTTTGGGGCGCCTGGGTGGCTCAGTAGGTTGGGCATCGGTCTTCGGCTCAGGTCATGATCTTACACCTTGTAAGTTCGAGCCCCATGTCAGGCTCTGTGCTGACAGCTCAGAGCCTGGAGCCTGCTTCAAATTCTGTGCCTCCCTCTCTCTCTTCCCCAACCCACTCACATTCTATCTCTCTCTTAAAAATAAACATTAAAAATTTTTTTTAAAAAGTTTTACTGGGAAATAATTTAGGAAATCTTAATTTATAATAACATGAGAATTAATCTTACTCAGTTTTTCTCCTATAAACATTCAGAAAAGACTCAGTAAGATTGGTTAACATATTCTTCAATAACAAATTGCTCACTGAGGCATATTAGATAATTTCCATTAATTGAGCCAGAAGAGTGCAAGTGATGGTAATATGTTTTTAAATGTTGGATCCAATAAATGTGAATGGCTAAAACACAAAGTTTTCAGTCATATAGCAATGATTTAAGTGTTTTCACATTTTCTCTTTCCTACTTTTTCTTTATTCCTTCTCCATCTTTAATTGCATTTTTAATCCCTGGCCCATACATGGATTATATGTTAAAAGTGTTTTATGGGGCGCCTGGGTGGCGCAGTCGGTTAAGCGTCCGACTTCAGCCAGGTCACGATCTCGCGGTCCGTGAGTTCGAGCCCCCGCGTCGGGCTCTGGGCTGATGGCTCAGAGCCTGGAGCCTGTTTCCGATTCTGTGTCTCCCTCTCTCTCTGCCCCTCCCCCGTTCATGCTCTGTCTCTCTCTGTCCCAAAAATAAATAAACGTTGAAAAAAAAATTGAAAAAAAAAAGTGTTTTAAACTAGAAAGAATTCTAAATTTTGATAGTTGATAGAAGAATGTCATTGTATTGAATGAAACTAACTTTCTCTGGATCTTGGGTATAAATAGCATATAAAAATCAACTATAACTTATATATTTTGTTCATATAATTTTAAACTTAGCTAAACTTTAGAAGGATTCAGGGAGGCAAATTATTCATTCCCGTACAACTGAACGTCTTCCCTTGGAAATTACTGGGAAGGGAGGAAATCATACAAATGTCCCCATGAAATAATCTACCCATGTGTACCACATAACATCCTAGAAATTCTTGATCTTAAAAGAAATAAAGTGCAATATGATTTAAGAATAACATGCTCTGTTCAGAGCATAGATGTTGAAGTAAAATAGACCGTATAGTGAAGATAACTAAATTTTAAAGATGGCCTTTCTGATCAAATGTTCCAGGGCTAACTGTAGCATGTCCCTAACTAAACATTTACTAGTTACTAAGCTAGATATCAACAGCAACTCAAGTTTTTTGCTGATAATGGAAATTTTAGCCTATCTTCTGAGCATTTACAGATGCCCTAGAGGATAAATCCTGATTTTTCTAAGTCAGTGATGGTGGATTCACTCCAGGATAGTCCACCATTCAATAATCAGAGTATTGCACATAGGAAAACTTAACCATCGTTGCAAAATTACACAGGTTCTTAAATATTACCAATATATTATAGAAAATGTTACTAGTTTACTAAGTTTTGATCCCTATTCCAATGGGAACTTTGGCAAGTTTTTTAACCTCCATTTGCCTCAGTGGATACTTGAAATGAGATATTGAATAATTGGTATATTTTCATAAAGGTAAAATGAGATCATCTGTATACTATAATGCTTAGAATTATCCTTAGAACATGATAATTAATTCATAAATATTAGCTGTGTTATTCTTATTGAGATGGTGGCACAGACTGAATGTATGAGTCCCCCCAAATTTAACATGTGGAAATTTACTAGTGTCTTAATCCCTTAATCTGAGACTTCCCAGCCACCAGCACTGTGAGAAATAAAGTTATGTTATTTATAAGCCACCCAGTCTATGATATTTTGTTACAGCATCCTGAACAGATAAGACAGATGTCAAATAGAAACTTCTCTCAACTATCTTCCACATCTGTGCAAATTTTGCGTGTGTGCAAAATGGAGGACACAAACTTTTTGCCTATTGCTGATGGTCTCTCATTTATGAAGGATAATTTTACATACAGCACTTACCATATCTTGTCAAAAAAACACCACATGCTTGCCATCTCACTTTCAAATATATTTAATGACTTACACCTGCCTAGAGGATAAGTTTCTAACTCTTTAGACTTAAAAATGCTCCAAAAGATGATTTCAACCAAAGTTCTCCGTTGAAATTGTAATCTCTCCTCTCTACATCTGTCTTCACCAGCCAAAGTCAACTCTTTTTTAGTTTCTCCAATTGATGTGTTTGTTACATTACCACAGCTATAAACATTCACATGACTATGTACATTATATATGTCTAAGTACATTTGTTCCCTAGCCCTAGAAAGTGCTTTCTCTATTTTTACCAACTGAAACAACTTGAAAACTCAGAAAAGTGTTTGCTGGAGAGCAAAGGAACAAGAAAAGACTATTATTAATAAATGCTCAGTTGAAATGAGTAATGAAGTTCAGTTGAAATGAGAGGAATAAGACAGTAGCTCAACAGAGTAGGTTATTATAGAATTAAGGCTGTGTAGTTGGTTAGACTTAACTTAATAAAAAGTGTCAAGCATTTACATTGGCTACATTTAAAGAAAAAGTGGAAAGAAAAAGTTTTATAATTGAGACAGTGGGGAAGAAACTATAATACAGAAGGTAAGAAAATTATATTGGAGCAAAATTGCTTGAATTCAAATCCTAGCTCTGACTTGTACTAGCTATGCATCCTTGAGAATTTTCCTTAATTGCATCATGCTTCAGAACCCCATCTATACAATGGAGATTCAGATAGTATTCACTGGGTAAAACTTAAGAAGATTAAGTGGGTTATTATATCTAGAAGATTTCAAAACTATTTTTGACCCAAAGAAAGTGTTCATCATTATGAGATAAAAAGGAAATACAATATATTACCATATCATCAGTAATTTTTCAAGTCTCCATCAATATTAATCTCTCACCAAGACAAAATCCTCAACCGCCTCTGAAATTCTGACATATTATTTGTACCTTTCTTGGGAGATGCAGGAGCATGGGCTGTCTATACTACACTATGAAGTTATTTATGTGTACCGCCTAAGCACTATCAGCTCTTTAAAATCAGCAACTGTTGTGTATATCTTCTCCATCATTGTCCGTCAATAGTTATTTGGTTTTCTTTAATTTAATTTTTAACATTTAGTCATTTTTTGAGAGACAGAGCATGAGTGGGTGAGGCACAGAGAGAGGGAGACACAGAATCTTAATCAGGCTCCAGGCTCTGAGCTGTCAGCACATAGCCTGATGCGGGGCTCGAACCCACGGACTGTGAGATCATGACCTGAGCCAAAGTTAGATGCCCAACCTACTGAGCCACCCAGGTGCCCCCATCAATAGTTATTTGTTAAGTGAATATAAATGCAAACCTGTTATATCTCCTTTAATATGAAAATATATTGTTATAATTTTCACATCTTATTGTCAACATGCAACTGTCAGATTCTATGTTTTGAGTGAAACTTAGGGACATAGCAGTAACATGCCCAATATTTTTATTGAGGCATGATATTTGTAATGTGATGATTTTCTAAATATGCAATTAAATTGAAAATAATTTCATCTCCATTGCTTAGAATCATTTTTTTATTTTTAGATACAAAAAACCAGTATCAATACTGATTTTAGAAAGGGTTATGAGAAATGCAGTAATATATTTTCAGAAAATCTGGAGTAATTGATACAGTATTTATAAATAAGTAGTTACATATTAATGCTAAGCATGAAGTCTTCATAAACTAAAAATGCTGAATTTCCTTTTAACAGTGAATTTTCTCTATAAAATGTATAAATGCAAAAACTAACTTAGTTTGGAAATTAAGCACCTATTTAATGACTGAATTTAAAGAAAATTAAGATCATATTAAGGCAGAAATATCATGTTTTTGGTTCTGTTCTCCGAGGCCAAATTCCAAATTTACAAAGTAACAAAGAGATTCAAATTTTGAAAATAAGAAAAAATTGGGGTCAAAACTAAATCTAGATAGATTTATAAATCACCAATCTTGGACGTGACATCAGGCATGTGTGTTTTGATTATTCTGATCCTATAAATACAGTCTTTGATCTTTTCAATAGCCAAGCCTTGTTTTATATCAATAAGAAGATGTGATGCAACCCAGGAAAGTTCTTTCTCTGAGTTCAAATTTACAGATACTGTAAAGGAAATAGATCATTAAATTCTGTACTTTTCTTATGATGTACTGCAGAAGTTTTTACACTACTTTGCAAGTTTGGTTTTCCTTCATAAATTGTTTGCTTTTACTTTGTGAGATGATGAACTAATCATGTTTTCCCAAATTTGTTTAGATACCCAGATAGATTAAAACAAAACTTAATGCTGATTCTGACAAATATATAATTATACAGAACATGATTTCTGTGTATTAACCTTACTCTTGGCTCCATTTCACTCTTCTGTTATTTTCTCTTAACATGACTATCATTATTTGCATTTAATTCATTTTGTTTGCTATGTGTATCATGTTTTTAATTCTGCATGAATTGATTTTTTTAACGTTTATTTATTTCGAGACAGTGCATGCACACAGGTACACAGGGGAGGGGCAACGAGACAGGGAGAAAGAGAGAATCCCAAGCAGGCTCCACTCTGTCAGCACAGAGCCCGATGCAAGGCTTGATCCCATGAACCATGAGAATATGACCTGAGCCGAAAACAAGAGTTGGACTCTTAACCGACTGAGCCACTCAGGTGCTCCTGCATCAATTATTTTTAATTAGTTAAAAGTTAACCACAAATATATATACACAATCTTAATATTTTAACAGTTTGAATGCTATGGTAACCTCCAACACAAGGAGCACTAAATAAGAGAAAATTGCTTTGGTCAATACACAAGGAATAGGTGACATAAATATGAAAATAACAAAAACAAGAGACAAAATACTTACTTTCAAGGCTCCCTCAAAATTTAAGATACTCAATACCAGTTTTACATACTTAAGACTTAGATAGTAAAAATAAAATCATGTCTGTTCCTTTGAGTCAGATTTATATTTAGGAAACACCTAAGGAAAGTGACTTTAGATGGATTTTAGGTTTCGAGCACATTAAGCAATAGACTCTGAAGGTCTTAAAGTCTGAGCTGTTTGATTTTGTCCTCCATTATTGACCACATGGAAGACCTTTCATGATTGAATGACTCAACCATACACACTCTTAACATAACTTACTAAGACAGTGAGTGACTGAGAAAACTGTACAGGGGACACAGAACCTAAGACCAAAAATGTGTGAAGAGTCCTTCCAGAATGATTTCATAAAAATTCTCATTACTGGGCTTTCTTAGCCCAAAACACAGGGACTTTTCATATAAAGCTGGTCCACTAAAATGTGTCCTATGGCATTATTCAATGTCTTTGGTGGGCTTCCATTCCCCTTCCTTCTTCATCCAAAATTATTTTACCTCAACTTTAGAGTGGTGACTTTACAAAGAGCAACAGAATTCCAAATGACCGTCACTGTGGTTTACAGAGTTTAAATCGTAGCAGGAAGTTATATGAGTACTTTTCAAGGTTCTTATGCATTGAACAGTCTATTTCACCACAGGAAA
Source organism: Prionailurus viverrinus (assembly GCF_022837055.1). Taxonomy (NCBI): domain Eukaryota; kingdom Metazoa; phylum Chordata; class Mammalia; order Carnivora; family Felidae; genus Prionailurus; species Prionailurus viverrinus. The sequence continues at coordinate 58,209,416 of NC_062578.1, forward strand.
TTCTGAAGCTGTCAATATATTTTTGGCTAAGCATGATCCATCATTTTTTCTTGAAGTCATGTCACATATAATCATGTGAATGCTCTATAGACACCAAAATAATATAATTTTTCTATCCTTCTACATGTTTTGAAATATAGGTTAGTATTAGAAATGAATGTTGCTTAACATTTTTTAATTGTTTTTATTTTTTATTTTTTTATTTAAAGTTTTTATTTACTTTTTTAAATTTTTTCAAGATTTTATTTAAATTTTAGGTAACATGTATGGAAAGATTAGTGATTAAGCACCTACGTGTAACACCCAGGGCTCATCATAACAAGTGCTCTCCTTAATACCCATCACCCATTTAGCCCATCCCTGACCCACCTCCTTCAGTTTGTTCTCTATAGTTAAGAGTCTCTGATGAGTTGTTTCCCTCTTTCTCTCCCTTTTCTCCCTTTCTGCTACATTCATCTGTTTTGTTTCTTAAATTCCACATCTGAGTGAAATCATATGACAGTTGTCTTTCTCTGACTTATTTTTCTTAGCATAATACACTCTAGCTCTATCCATATCTTTGCATGTGCACGCGCGTGCACACACACACACCAAAAAAACAAATAGCCCAATTAAAAATGGGCAGAAGACATGAATAGACATTTTTCATAAAAAGACATATAGATGGCTCAACATCACTGATCATCAGGGAAATACAAATCAAAATTACAATGAGATATTACCTCACACCTGTCAGAATGGCTAAAATCAACAACACAAGAAACAACAGGTGTTGACTAGCATGTGGGCAAGGGAGAACCCTCCTGCAGTGTTGGTGGGAAAGCAAACTGCTGCAGCCACTGTAGAAAACAGCATGGAGTTTCCTCAAAAAGTTAAAAATAGAACTACCCTACAATCCAGAAAGTGTACCCCTAAGTATTTACCCAAAGAATACAAAAATACTCATTTAAAGGGATATATTCATCCTGATGTTTGTAGCAGCATTATCTACAATAGCCAAATTATGGAAATAGCCCAAGTGTTCATCAACTGATGAATGGAAAAAGAAGGTGTCGTGTGTGTGTACTTATGTATATTTACACATACATACACACACACGACACCTTCTTTTTTATATACACATATATACACATGGCACATTACTCAACCAAAAAAAGAATGAAATCTTTCCATTTCCAATGACATGGATGGAGCTAGACAGTATTATCCTAAGCAAAATAAGTCAGTCAGAGAAAGACAAATACCATATGATTTCACTCATATGTGGGATTTAAGAAACAAAACAAGCAAGCAATGGGGGGAAAAAAGAGTGAGAGGCAAACCAAGAAAGAAACTATTAACTCTTAACTATAGAGAACAAACTGATAGTTTTCAGAGGGGAGGTTGGTGGAGTGGATGAGTTAAACAGGTGATGGGAATTAAGGAGTGCACTGGTAGTGAGAAGCAGCGGGTGTTCTATAGAATTGTTGAATCACTGTATTGTAGACCTAAAACGAATATTATACTGTGTTAACTAACTGGAATTTAAATAAGACCTTAAAAAATAAAATAATTTTTATTTTGGGAACAATATTATGAAAGCTATTTGTTGTAGTTATATCAAAATATAAACTTTATTCAAAAATTTAGATCTTTCACTTAGAACAAATACTTTATATTATCAAAAAAAGTAAACAAAAACTCCAAGTAAACTAAGTTCCATAAAAGTGTAAGACTCTAAGTTATACTAAATAGGCATAAGAACCCAAAGACTCGGTCACCTCAAAATGAAACTCACTTGTCTTTGATTTTCAAACTACACAGTGTTGGCATTTTTCTAAGAATTGTACAGAAAGAGAAAGAAATGGAAATCACTCCAATCAGGAAAAAGAACCAAACCTACGCAATTAATAATATGTTATCATAACCTATAATCCAAAAAAACATAGATCTAATGACTGTGCCTTTGTCGTCAAAGAAAATGGATTATTTTCTACTAAGAACGGCAGATGAAGAAACAAAAAACTTGTATAATTGAATAAAGCCACAAAAATGTTTGAGTTATCTTACGCAGGATGGAAAAAAGGGAAAAATAAAATAAACAGCTTCCTGAACGGAGAAAGACACAACATATTAATATCAAATGGGGAAAAATAATGTGTGAGTTGAATGCTAAAGTCGTGGCTATTAGTTGCATCAGCAGGGGACCGGACAATTATATGGTAAGAATAGGAGCACTGATTTTCTTTTCTAAATATCACACACACTGAAGGCCACCACCTATTGCTTACACAAGAATGCCATTCTATCTTTTTGAGGTCACCAAATAGATCATTTTCCAAACAAAAGATCCTGTATTCAATAGACTATGAGTGTCATGGGGACTGGGGCTGTTTCATCCATCACTGCACTTAGCAGTGTAGCCTGTGAATAATGACTTCTTAATACATATCAGTTTAGTTATCGAATATACTTCAAATGTGAGAACTCCCAGAAATGAAGGACTCAGAAATGTGGTTACCCTTGAGAAACGTACTTTCCCCACTGATGTATATTGCTTGCTAATCCCAACCTAATTTTTTAGGCTAATGTGGAGCTTAAAATTCCCTTTAACCATTGTATCTCTGATAAAAAATTAACTCCACTGTCTATATGGTCCTATAGAAGATAGCTACATCCAATCTCTGGTGCTATCAGTTTTCAAATACCTGTTTTGATGATGATGATAGAAATACTACTTAACAGATGAGAAAAATACAATCTGAAAAACTAAATATCTAAAGTTTCTATATCATCTCAGTGGCAGAGAGGTAAAGCAAACCAAGATTTTTATTAGTCCAGAGTCCCCTTGTTACAGATTTTTGATTCTGTTATCTTAAAAAGTATTTTCCATTACGTCAGAGAGATAGACACATGTTTAACCGTCAACATATATTTCTAAATATATTGAACACATATATAACACAAGTGATAGCTATTATGTCTATATTATTGTTTAAATTACTTTTTCTTATGTATTTGAAACCAACTTGCAAGTGTTGAGTAACTTCTCTGTGCTAGGCATCACACAAGTATTTTAAAATATTACCTCATTTAAACTAATCTCTAACATTCATAGTCTCCTAAAATGTAAAAAGACTCGATTTCTGACATAAGAAACAACACACTCAGGTAATACATGGCAGGAAGGCCAATCAGCTCACAGATCTTATACCCTCAAAGACAAATCATGTGTCCTTTGCTCCATCAAGATGGATACTTTAATCAGGACATTTTCAGCATTTTATCACACAAAAGGACTTTTCAGAACAAGATTACAACACAGGAGTGGGTGATTGAGTGCTGGCCTGATTGTTGATGGAACAGCCTACATTTTCCAGGGAGAGATGAATCAGCAAGTGACCTGGACACTTGCAGATTCTTCCTCGTGAACTGAGTGTCTTTGTGGTAATAATATAAACCCATTACCAAATTATACATGCTTAACTTGTTTATTAAAAGGCCCACTGAAAATGTTTTCCTCGTTACTATCAAATACAGCAGTTCGCATAAAGAGACCAGACCCCTTTATGTGAAAGGACAGTGAGACACGGTGGCCAAATAATGTTGCTCAGGTAACATGACAAGTCTGCTCACTATGTCTGCTAAAACAGTTCCTGAGATAATATTTTAAAATAACATCTTTTGGGGGGTGCCTGGGTGACTCAGGCAGTTAAATGTCTGACTCAGTTTTGGCTCAGGTCATGATCTCAATTCATGAGTTCAAGCCCCACGTTGAGCTCTTCCTGGCAGTGCGGACGGAACCTGCTTGGGATTCTCTCTCACCCTCTCTCACTGCTCCTCCCTGCTGGTACTCCCAGCCACTCTTTTTCTCTCTCTCAAAATAAATGAATAAATATTAAAAAGAAAGAAAAGAAGAGGAGAGGAGAGGAGAGGAGAGGAGAGGAGAGGAGAAACATTTTCTTGCCAAAAAACAAAATAAAACAAAAAAACAACCATCTTTGGAAATTGACTAAATCCAACCATAAAAACCCCAGTTCTCAAAAAGAATACTTAATACATGGTGTGGCCCATTACATTTTGATATTCAACAGTGAGTTTGATTTTTTTCTTTTGCACAGAACAGTTTATCACTAATACTGTTCTTTCTATGATTCAGGGTGTTACACCAAAACATTCTCTCCTTTGGGAATAGATTTAAGATAAAAGGACACAATTTGATAGGTTTTCTTTATCAAATGTTAAAAAAGGGAACTACAGACTTTAGCTTCAAAAGAAAAAATGTTAAAAAGTAATGTTATAGAGAATTAAAACAAAAAAGAAACAAAAACACTGGACTCTCTTTTGATCTAGCACAGAAAATTTCACATTAAAAATATTTTGGGGGTACCCATGTGGCTCAGTTGGTTAATCATCAGACTCTTGATTTTGGCTCACATCATGATCTCACAGTTTGTGACTTCAAGCCCCACAGGGGGCTCTGTACTGACAGCAGGAGCCTGCTTGGGATTCTCTTTCCCTCTCCCTCTTCCCCTCCTCCACTTGCACATTCTTTTTAAAAGAAGAACATATTTATACTTTTTCGATTTGCAGCTTTGACACTGAGTCATTTATCTGTTTTGTTCCAGATTCAATAAAATATTTTCAAGTTTTCATTTGTAATTATTTTTGTACTTTGGTTTTATCAATAACCAGATCTGTTATTAATGTATTTACTGAATACTGAGTGCTGAATATCATATCTCAGCATTTATACATGCAGAAGAGTGTAATCAGGGTATATACATAGAATAATTGTGATTTTTTATTCTCTAATGCCTTTTTGAGATGGTTTCCAGAGTACTGAGAAAGGGAACATATAAACACAATGAACATCCTGCCACTGGGCTCAAGAGTATGTTCTTCACAAGCATTACTTCTTTTCAACATTATCTACTAGTTGTTTTTTTTCTGGGGGTCGGGGAGGCTTGGCTGTTTGATTTACTTCTAATCTTGATCAGAATTCACTATTTTTTTGGAAGGCTTTTGGTACAATTTGCATATAGAAAACATCAGGCCAAACTTTCCTTCCTCTTTCCCTGTCTCCAGCTATTACCTCTAAATGCTCTTCCCAGTCCCATGCTTTGGTAATGCATTTTTGATCCAGAATTGTTGATGAAGGTTTTAAGTAGGAGAATAAAGTTATGTTCTGACAAAACAAACTGATGCTCTTTTTTCAGTCACCTGTTTTCTTTACCACATTGTAGTAGAAGACAGTCTTATTCCAAAGAATAAAACTTGGAAGATCCTTTCACTTCTCATTGCTAATGTAGCTAATGGCAATTTCTTTTGCTTTGTCAGAAACAACAGTTTTGTCTTTAGCCCTTTTGCTTATCCGTCCTGTCAGATATTTGTTTCAGGTCACATGACACCAACTGACTACATGACATCTACATCACTAACACAGAAGCCTTCCCCCCAAAGTATCTCACCTGTCGAGTGAAAATAAACTCTGTCAACATTTGACAACATCATATCCCTTGATAGATCACTGCTTTTCCTGAAACCTCTATGGATTCTAAGATCTTTACTTTGGGCTATGAATATACTCAAACCACCAAGAAAATATAACACCTTTTTGTAAATAGAACATTCTTTTAAAAATTTTCTAATGAATGTAAAATTCATCCTGATACAATCTTAAATTTTCTGTGATTGATCATTTAAATCTTAATATGTTAATTCTTCCACCAAATGATTTGATGTTTTGTGGACTCACATTTAGGTTTATTTAAAACACTATAATTTATGTGTAACTTCTACAAACCCTTTAATTAGTTTGCCCTGGGGTAGGTATATCAAAATGCCATTCTGAATATAGGATATCGTCATGAATTTTAGAATGTTTAATACAGGAATAGCATATCCATTTCACTTTGTCTGCCAACTGCTCTTAATTAGTAAGGAATGTCGAGAGCACTGAGTTGAGAAGGACTCTGAGGCCACATCACAACTCACTGGGAATAAATGTCATAGAAATGTCTATGAAAGGAGGGGGTGTGGAAAAGGCCTGTATGACAGGTATTTTCAATCCAGACTGACAGCACAAGAACTCACTTTCACTTTCAGCACCAACAGTTGGTTGTCTTTTTCAAATTCTAGCAGATGGTGTTGATAAAATCCACCCTGCCTGTGAACAAACACAAAAACCCTTGCACCATACCCTCTAGGTTGATGTGGCATTCGTTTTTCTTAATTAAACTATCATTGTTAGGAAGCATCAGAAGAATTCTCTGAAAGCAAGGGTTTCGTCCAGGAGAGACACTATGTAAACTCCCGGGAAAGCAATAAACAGATCATTACAGGGTTATCAGCCCCCTGCAAAGTTATAAATTAAAGAATCAGTATGCTATCAAGTGGCAAAGAGCAGAGGAAGGAAGCCGTGGACTGAATAGTCTATCTTTTCTTTTGAACTGAATGACAACCACATGAAATCCAAATACTCAATGCCCCTATTCTTTAAGTTTAAAAAAATTTGCTTAATGGGAGATAAATTGCTCCTTAGAAAATTAGATCATGTGCTGTATGAAGTCTGACTTCATAGACTCTAGCTTTAGCCAGTGAATATTACTAACACGCCATAACTACTTTTAAGGTTAAAAAGGAAAATTATTGCCTCATTGAAAATGTTCTTGCTCTATATAGTTTTTATTTTTAGCTAGTCTTTTGTGAAATCTTCTCTTAAACTGCTGTCCCTACCTGAACTTTCTTCCACTCAACTGGGAGGAATTAATCTCATCCTGACCAAGGTGTCTAACACATTCTACAGATTCTGATAGTAAAGCAATTATCACACATTATTGTAATTATCTGATGACATAATGATTAGACCCACTAGAACTGTATACTTAAAGGCAAGACCTGTTTCTTACTCATCTTTTGATTTTCAATACATGAAATAATGCTTCACACAGGTAAGGCCCTAATAAATATATGAGTAAATGAGTAAATATAGTAATTGTTATTATTGTTAACGAGAAGAAAAGGTAAGCTTGTCAGATTGAAGTTGAGCAGGCAGAATTTCCAAAAACAGTGGGTGCCATTTTTTTGGTAGATGAAAACCATAGAGGTTAAAATGGAAGTCAAAGGAAATAATAACCCTGAAGACACTTGGGGATGAGACACAGAGTATATACTCTGGGAAAACAAAACTGTCATAAATAAATAGAGGTACTGGTTTTAGGGTTAGACTTGGATATAAGGATAATTGATATTGTCAACCCACTTTTTGCTGACTGTGATTTTTTTCTTTAGAGAGGAGATGGTAAGAAGTACTAAGGAAAAAGGGTAGATAGAGCCAGCACACATAGTAACTTGGTATGTATCCGGTTCCTTACATATGCTATCATATTAAACTCTAACAGCACTGTGGTGTTGGTATTTCTATCTCTTCATCCAATTATAGCTAAAAAATAGTTTCCAAAAATAATAGAGTTTTCATTCAAAGGCTCTAGCCAATAAGGGAAAAACTAGTATTTAAACTTATATTTTTCTGGTTCCACAGGCTGGTATCTGAACTGAGATGAAAAAGGAGTCCCAAAATAGAAAGTAATATTCAGGAGTACTGGTGGTACTCCACTGAAATATCTTAAAATGCTTCTTGGTTTTAACTACCTTAATAAGTCCTTTTGATTTAGGAAGTTTTACACCTTAAAATAGTGACAATAGTCTTTTGACTGATTCAAATATAACTGCATTTCCCTTCTTATCATAAAAGTAATTTTGAAGAGAGAGGCAAATTATTTTGGTGAAGTATCAAAAGGGTAACAAGCTTAGGCTTTGGAACCAAACAGAATGGGTTCCAATCCAGGATCTCCACCACACCCTAAATTGGGAGAAATTTGCCCGGATTCTAACAATTCTTCACATCTTATAAGCAGAGATTCCAACTGTCCTGCTCTTTTTACTAGACTATCTTTTCAAAGATATTTGCACAAGAAATAGTCTCAGAAGACAGTGTTTTCCACTAGAGTAAAGGGCAAGTTTGCTTATAAGCCTGAGGGGTAGAGATAGGGCCGCCCTCCAGAGCAAAGAGAAGACATGCTTATTATAAAGATTCAACTTTCCTAAGCTCATGGTTCTTCTCCTATAACACCGCTAACCATGTGTGCTGATACCCTACACTCTTCATATCAGTCTATGAGAATTAGAGCTTAGAGAACCAGCACAAATGTTTGTACTGTGGCTGCTGACACTCCTGCATATAATAAAATCTCCTTCGTTTCTGACTCAAGAGTTCGGTGTCTTCTATCAACACCCAAGAAACCGTAGCAGAGAAATTTGTGAGCTTGCAAGTCCGGTAAAATCTGACTCTATACTTCTGGGCATTGACTAACTGAATGACCTTGAGCAGTTATTTCAAAAGTTTTGCACTTTGGTTTTGTACTGTAATGAAATTTAAAAGTGACTACACTTATAATTTTCTTAGTACACTATAGTGATCACATGGTATACTAAGTGTTCAAATAAATGGTAGCTAATAGTAGTCAGAGAAATAGCAATGGCCAAGGCAGCAGTATTAGAAGCAGCAGCAACAGAAGCAAAGGTAGCTAACATTGAAAGAATGCTAATGTGTAGCAGACATTTTACTAAGTGGCAGGTATAGGTTTTCTTACCTAATCTTCACAACAAATGCAATAGGTGTTTCCTCTCTCTCTCTCTCTCTCTCTCTCTCTCTCTCTCTCTCCCTCCCTCCCTCCCTCCCTCCCTCTCTCCCTCTCACTGGTTAAGTGAGATAAATGAATCTCAAAGAGTTAATATGATTTGCCTGAAGTAACTGCCATGGTCATTGTCAAAGCAGGGATAAGAAGCTATCTGTGTCTGATTTTCAGGGATCTCTCCTACATGCACTTGCAGCCACATGTTGGAGAGGAAGCTACAAAGGAACTTAGATCAGAAGTTGGACATTCCTACCGCCCATTTGTAAAGGAAACGAATGCCAAAAAATAAAGATGAGTAACTTGTTAGAAAAAGATAGCCCACAGAAAACGATATAGGTCTCCAAAATTTCTGTGGGCAAGATTTATCCATGAATTCAGCTTCCACCAAATAGAACATGTTCTTTCAGGCACTGTATTTTGAAACTTTGTCCACATTAGAGGATTATTAGGTTTCCCCCATTATATAAATAATCTTTATCTGTATCCATTAAGAAAACAATATAGCATTCTTATTTCACAAATTCCCAAGCTAAGTCTTCCACCAGATATTTTTAAAATATTCAAAGATTCAATCTATATTTCAAAATGTAAGCAAAATTATTACTTTTACAGACTAATTAAATTTCTAAACATCATAAACTTCATGTTTTCCTAATGTAAATATAAAGACACATACATACACAATGTATGCATAAATATGTATATAAATGTAGAGATGCACTGTTTCATTTCACAAGCAATGTCTTATTTTGGCAAGCATTTTTTCTAAAGCAGTCATGTAGTATACATATATATATAAATAGTTATTGTTTTAAGCTTCACATTTTATAAAAGCAATAAGCACCAAGAGCCTAACATATTTTGCAAATATACTGTCTGATCCCAACTCTCACTTTTGAAATGTATTCACTATATCAAATATTCAATCAGCATAAAAATAAATATGATTTTAACTTTACCTCTGCATATAGGAACAGGAAAATCCCATGAGGCTGTATTAACTGAATTGGCTATACAGGTGAGTTGAGGGTGGCCATCGAGAATATATCCGGTCACACAGCTGTAGCGGATCTTGTCCCCAACATCAAACCGTGTACCATATAATACACCTTTGGGTGGAACTCCTGGATTGCCACAAGAGCTACTCTGCAATTCTAAAACAGGGGGAGAAAAGAAGAGTTTACAGTTATTTTAATACAGTTTTTAACGTTTTAGATTTTGAAAATTATATGTAGATACAGATATCTCTTTTCCTTTTAAAGAGTCACAATAAAAGGAAATGTTTTTCATTTCAACACATGTAACACAGAGGTATGGAAAGGGAACTAAATTTTACCAAAAAGGTATTAGGTTTCACTCTTAGTGTTAGAAAAATTTTAATATTTTAAAGTATTTAATCTTTCTAGCAATTTTAAAAATCAACATTACTCATCCACTACAGTAATTAAAGCTATGATTAATAACATGTACATGGCTTCTTCAAAGTCACATTCTTCTAACACAGTAATAAGCAAATCAAGTTTCATAAATATGCTCCCAATTCCTTTGATGCTTCTGCTTAACCCTAAACAGGTGCATTTCTCTGGAAACACATACATTTGGGGTGGATACTTTTTTTCCATTAAATAAGAAAATATAGCAAAGAAATGGACATATTTTTCAAATTGTAGAGATTAGCCCAGAATTCCCAATTTGTTTATGGTAAACTTACAATATTAATAAGAAATGCATACAGTTGTGAAATTTTAAATAGACTGATATATAAAATACCTGCAAAATGCCTGATATGTTAGGATATTTTATCTAGTGCCTTATTTTATTACTGGATGCTTAAAAGTGTACAAGTGTGAAAATATAAGAGATTTTTAAAAATAATATATATTTCAGGGAAAAATCCAATTTCACTGTAAACAAAAAAAATGGAAAGAAAATATATACAAATAGCAAAACTTACAGAACTTAACAAGGTTAGGAAAGAATTATTCTTCCTGATGTTATTTTCTAAATTTTTTATTACCTTTATATTATTTTATACTCTAAATAATTATCAATACAGATAGAAACTAATGAATTAGGAGTTGAAACGTGTTCAAGTTTGGGTAGGCTATAGCTTAGTTAATGGAATTATACAAATGTTAATTTCCTTCTTTGATAATTATGCTATGGTTACATAAGTAGTTGATATTAAGAGAAGCTGGATAAGAGTACAGGGGAACTCTGTACTATTTTCACCATCTAACTGCAAGTCTGAAATTATACAAAATAAAAGCTAAAAAAAAACCACTACAACACAAAAATGAAGTATATTTCCATTTTGCCTTGATAATTATCCCATTTGAGTAGTAATTTCCCTGCAATGTTATTTTCTATTAAACCAAATATCTATAAGCCACCATAATATTAAAAATGTCAATGGCAGAAAATAAAAATATCATATAATATGTAGATGTAATTTTACAAAAGTTATGGTCACTTATAAATAAGTGTCCACAGAGCCGAAATTTCTATTTTTATTCATAATAGGTTTATATTACTTTCGAAAGTGTTTTCTAAATGAACATTACTTTTTCTGTATAAACTTTTCAATGATAGTGGGAAAAAAATCAGTGATAAAGTTCAAATGATATCAGTTTAATCAATGGAAAATAAATTGAGGATTTATATAATTTGCATTTTATATATTTGAAATTAAACATTTCCTTTAATTTAAGACAATTAGAGTCTGAAGGATCCTGGGAAGATGGTGGCATAGGAGGACGCTGGGCTCACCACTCGTCCTGCTGATCACTTAGATTCCACCTACACCTGCCTAAATAACCCAGCAAACCACCAGAGGATTAGCAGAACGGAGTCTCCAGAGCCAAGCGCAGACGAGAGGCCCACGGAAGAGGGTAGGAAGGGCGGCTAGGCGGTGCGCACTCCACGGACTGGTGGGAGGGAGCCGGGGCGGAGGGGCGGCCTGCTGACCAAACAGAGCCCCCAAGTCTGGCTGGCAAAAGCAGAGGGGCCGGACGGAGTGTATTCTGACAGCAAGTGGGACTTGACATCGGGAAGGTTATAAGCTAACAGCTCTGCTCAGAGAACGGGAAGGCTGGAGGACAACTGGAGGGAGAGTTGTTGAGCCCCTGATGACAGAGCTCAGCTTGGCAGGGGGGAAAATGGCGCTCGCCAGCACCATCTCCCTTGCCCATCCCCCAGCCAAAATCCCAAAGGGAACAGGTTCCTGCCAGGGAACTTGCTTGCACCTCGAAAACACCCAATGCTGTGCTTCTGCGGATCCATCCCTCCTGCGGGTGTGACTCCCTCCTGGTGCCACAGGGCCCCTCTCAAAGCAGATCTCCTGAAGGAAAAGCAAGCTGAGCCTGCCCCTCCCGCCCCTGTGCACCTTGCCAATCCACCCCAGCTAATACGCCAGATCCCCAGCATCACAAGTGTACAAGTAGCCCAGACGGGCCATGCCACCCCAGAGTGAATCCCACCCCTAGGAGAGGGGAAGACAAGGCACACACCAGTCTGACTATGGCCCCAGCGGTGGGCTGGGGGCAGACATCAGGTCTGACTGCAGCCCCACCCACCAACTCCAGTTATACACCACAGCACAGGGGAAGTGCCCTGCAGGTCCGCACCACTCCAGGGACTATCCAAAATGACGAAACGGAAGAATTCCCCTAGAAAAAACCTCCAGGAAATAACAACAGCTAGCGAACTGATCAAAAACGATTTAAACAATAAAACAGAAAGTAAATTTAGAAAAACAGTCATAAAATTAATCCCTAGGCTTGAAAACAGTATAAAGGACAGCAGAGATCTCTTGCTACAGAGATCAAGGGACTAAGGAACAGTCAGGAGGAGCTGAAAAACGCTTTAAACGAAATGCAAAACTAAATAGAAACGACGATGGCTCGGATTGAAGAGGCAGAGGAGAGAATAGGTGAACTAGAAGATAAAGTTATGGAAAAAGAGGAAGCTGAAAAAAAGAGAGATAAAAAAAAAATCCAGGAGTATGAGGGGAAAATTAGAGAACTAAGTGATACACTAAAAAGAAATAATATACGCAAAATTGGTATCCCAGAGGAGGAAGAGAGAGGGAAAGGTGCTGAAGGGGTACTTGAAGAAATAATAGCTGAAAACTTCCTGAACTGGGGAAGGAAAAAGGCACTGAAATCCAAGAGGCCAGAGAACTCCCTTCAGACGTAACTTGAATCGATCTTCTGCAGGACATATCATAGTGAAACTGGCAAAATACAAGGATAAAGAGAAAATTCTGAAAGCAGCTAGAGATAAACGTGCTCTAACATATAAAGGGAGACCTAGAAAACTCGTGACCAATCTCTCCACTGAAAGTTGGCAACCAGAAAGGAATGGCAGGAGATCTTCAATGTGATGAACAGGAAAAATATGCAGCCGAGAATCCTTTATCCAGCAAGTCTGTCATTTAGAATAGAAGGAGAGATAAAGGTCTTCCCAAACAAAAACTGAAGGAATTTGTCACCACTAAACCAGCCCTACAAGAGATCCTAAGGGGGATCCTGTGAGACAAAGTACCAGAGACATTGCTACAAGCATGAAACCTATAGACATCACAATGACTCTAAACCCATATCTTTCTATAATAACACTGATTGTAAATGGATTAAATGCGCCAACCAAAAGACAGAGTATCAGAATGGATAAAAAAACAAAACCCATATATTGTCTACAAGAGACTCATTTTAGACCTGAGGACACCTAAAGATTGAGAGGATGAGAGGATGGAGAACTATTTATCATGCCACTGGAAGTCGAAAGAAAGCTGGAGTAGCCATACTTATATCAGACAAACTAGACTTTAAATTAAAGGCTGTAACAAGAGATGAAGAAGGGCATTATATAACAGTTACAGGGTCTATCCATCAGGAAGAGCTGACAATTATAAATGTCTATGTGCCTAATACAGGAGCCCCCAAATATATAAAATAATTACTCACAAACATAAGCAACCTTATGGATAAGAATGTGGTAATTGCAGGGGACTTTATCACTCCACTTACAGAAATGGATAGATCATCTAGACACACGGTCAATAAAGAAACAAGGGCTCTGAATGATACACTGTATCAGATGGACCTGACAGATATATTTAGAACTCTGCATCCCAAAGCATCAGAATATACTTTCTTCTCGAGTGCACATGGAACATTCTCCAAGATAGATCATATACTGGGTCACAAAACAGCCCTTCATAAGTTTACAAGAATTGAAATTATACCATGCTTACTTTCAGACCACAATGCTATGAAGCTTGAAATCAACCACAGAAAAAAGTCTGGAAAACCTCCAAAAGCATGGAGGTTAAAGAACACCCTACTAAAGAATGAATGGGTCAACCAGGCAATTGGAGAAGAAATTAAAAACTATACGGAAACAAATGAAAATGAAAATACAACAATCCAAATGCTTTGGGACGCAGCGAAGGCAGTCCTGAGAGGAAAATACATTGCAATCCAGGCCTATCTCAAGAAACAAGAAAAATCCCAAATACAAAATCTAACAGCACACCTAAAGGAAATTGAAGCAGAACAGCAAAGACACCCCAAACCCAGCAGAAGAAGAGAAATAATAAAGATCAGAACAGAAATAAACAATACAGAATCTAAAAGAACAGTAGAGCAGATCAATGAAAACAAGAGTTGGTTTTTTTGAAAAAATAAAGAAAATTGATAAACCTCTAGCCAGGCTTCTCAAAAAGAAAAGGGAGATGACCCAAATAGATAAAATCATGAATGAAAATGGAATTATTACAACCAATCCCTCAGAGATACAAGCAATTATCAGGGAATACTATGAAAAATTATATGCCAACAAACTGGAAAACCTGGAAGAAATGGACAAATTCCTGAACACCCACACGCTTCCAAAACTCAATCAGGAGGAAATAGAAAGCTTGAACAGACCCATAACCAGAAAATAAATTGAATCAGTCATCAAAAATCTCCCAACAAATCAGAGTCCAGGACCAGATGGCTTCCCAGGGGAGTTCTACCAGACTCTGTTTAAGCAGAGATAATACCTATTCTTCTCAAGCTATTCCAAAAAATAGAAAGGGAAAGAAAACTTCCAGACTCATTCTATGAAGCCAGTATTACTTTGATTCCGAAACCAGACAGAGACACAGTAAAAAGAGAGAACTATAGGCCAATATCCATGATGAATATGGATGCAAAAATTCTCAATAAGATACTAGCAAATCGAATTCAACAGCATATAAAAAGAATTATTCACCTGATCAAGTGGAATTCATTCCTGGGATGCAGGGCTGGTTCAACATTCGCAAATCAATCAACGTGATACATCACATTAATAAAAGAAAAGATAAGAACCATATGATCCTGTCAATCGATGCAGAAAATCGATGACAAAATTCAGCAACCTTTCTTAAAAATCCTCGAGAAAGTCGGGACAGAAGAAACATACTTAAAGATCATAAAAGCCATTTATGAAAAGCCCACAGCTAACATCATCCTCAATGGGGAAAAACTGAGAGCTTTTTCCCTGAGATCAGGAACACGACAGGGATGTCCACTCTCACCGCTGTTGTTTTGTTTAACATAGTGTTGGAAGTTCTAGCATCAGCAATCAGACAACAAAAGGAAATCAAAGGCACCAAAGTTGGCAACGATGAAATTAAGCTTTCACTTTTTGCAGATGAATGATATTATACATGGAAAATCCGATAGACTCCACCACAAGTCTGCTAGAACTGAAACATGAATTCAGCAAGTTGCAGGATACAAAATCAATGTACAGAAATCAGTTGCATTCTTATACACTAATAATGAAGCAACAGAAAGACAAATAAAGAAACTGATCCCATTCACAATTGCACCAAGAAGCATAAAATACCTAGGGATAAATCTAACCAAAGATGTAAAACATCTGTATGCTGAAAACTATAGAAAGCTTATGAAGGAAATTAAAGAAGATATAAAGAAATGGAAAAACATGTAATGGGAGAATAAATATTGTCAAAATGTCAATACTACCCAAAGCTATCTACACATTCAATGCAATCCCAATCAAAATTGCACCAGCATTCTTCTCGAAACTAGAACAAGCAATCCTAAAATTCATATGGAACCACAAAAGGCCCCGAATAGCCAAAGTAATTTTTAAGAAGAAGACCAAAGCAGGAGGCATCACAATCCCAGACTGTAGCCTCTACCTCAAAGCTGTAATCATCAAGACAGCATGGTATTGGCACCAAAACAGACACATAGACCAATGGAATAGAATAGAAACCCCAGAACTAGACCCACAAACGAATGGCCAACTAATCTTTGACAAAGCAGAAAAGAACATCCAATGGAAAAAAGGCAGTCTCTTTAACAAATGGTGCTGGGAGAACTGGACAGCAACATGCAGAAGATTGAAACTAGACCACTTTCTCACACCATTCACAAAAGTAAACCCAAAATGGATAAAGGACCTGAATGTGAGACAGGAAACCATCAAAACCCTAGAGGAGAAAGCAGGAAAAGACCTCTCTGACCTCAGCCGTAGCAATCTCTTACTTGACACATCCCCAAAGGCAAGGGAATTAAAAGCAAAAATGAACTACTGGGACCTTATGAAGATAAAAAGCTTCTGCACAGCAAAGGAAACAACCAACAAAACTAAAAGGCAACCAACGGAATGGGAAAAGATATTTGCAAATGACATATTGGACAAAGGGCTAGTATCCAAAATCTATCAAGAGCTCACCAAACTCCACACTCGAAAAACAGATAACCCAGTGAAGAAATGGGCAGAAAACATGAATAGACACTTCTCTAAAGAAGACATCCGGATGGCCAACAGGCACATGAAAAGATGCTCAACGTCGCTCCTCATCAGGGAAATACAAATCAAAACCACACTCTGTTATCACCTCATGCCAGGCAGAGTGGCCAAAATGAACAAATCAGGAGACTATAGATGCTGGAGAGGATGTGGAGAAATGGGAACCCTCTTGCACTGTTGGTGGGAATGCAAATTGGTGCAGGCACTCTGGAAAACAGTGTGGAGGTTCCTCAAAAAATTAAAAATAGACCTACCCTATGACCCAGCAGTAGCACTGCTAGGAATTTACCCAAGGGATACAGAAGTGCTGATGCATAGGGGCACTTGTACCCCAATGTTCATAGCAGCACTCTCAACAATAGCCAAATTATGGAAAGAGCCTAAATATCCATCAACTGATGAATGGATAAAGAAATTGTGGTTTATGTGAACAATGGAGTACTACGTGGCAATGAGAAAGAATGAAATATGGCCCTTTGTAGCAACATGGATGGAACTGGAGAGTGTGATGCTAAGTGAAATAAGCCATACAGAGAAAGACAGATACCATATGTTTTCACTCTTATATGGATCCTGAGAAACTTAACAGAAACCCATGGGGGAGGAGAAGGAAAAAAAAAAAAGGAGGTTAGTAGAGCCAAAGCATAAGAGACTCTTAAAAACTGAGAACAAACTGAGAGTTGATGGTAGGTGGGAGGGAGGGGAGGGTGGGTGATGGGTATTGAGGAGGGCACCTTTTGGGATGAGCACTGGGTGTTGTATGGAAGTCAAGTTGACAATAAACTTCATATATTGAAAAAAAAGTAGAGTCTGAAACCCAAAAAAGTAAAAAAAAAAAAAAAAGAAACCAGTTGACTAATATTAAGTAGCAATGGTTTCTATAAATAACAATTTCCTTAAGTTCCCTCTGCATTTAAAGATACATCATAAACTAATATCTGTAAAGTATTGTAAATACCAGTAACTAAGAGTGATGATCTCTAATATTTCACTTTACTATTTCTTCAAGGCATATGCTGGAAGTAATTTTCAGTAATATTTAAAACATATGGTCTGTGAATTTTGACTAATTCTTTAAAAAATACTTTTGAAATGAACAGTTTATTTTGAAATAGTTTTTTTTTTTTTTGGAAAATTCATTTGACATGAGACGTTTGCTGCAAGAGATGTTGGGGTTAATAAATTTTGATAAAATGAATAACATTCAATCCCTTGCATATAGTAATAACAAAGGAAATTCTTTTAATGAAACCACCACTGTGGCCTTAGAATCAAGCCACTCCTTTTGCTCTCACCTCCTAAAAAATAATTAAGGTCAGGACTTCAATTATCATAAAGTTATATATCCAGGAGACAAAAGCAGTTTCCAAATTATTTCACAAGAAGCAGTTAGGTGGAAGAATGAAGGGGAAAAGAAAAGAAAGTTCTAAATAGTTCTTGTACTCTGATTTAGCTTTGATTTAAATTAACAAATAAACATTAAGCAGAACAAAATACCTAAGCAAAATGGAAAACAGGAAGTCAATGAATGAATAACAATACTGGAATTGGAATTGGGTTTGAACCTCAATACATTAGCTAATCTATTGCCTCCCTTGTGGCTGAATTATTTCTAAACCAACAGACAGATAAGAAGTTAGGCTGTTTCAAAATAAAACTCAAAAAAAGATAATTCTAAAACATATCTGGTTCACCTTCAGGAAATTCCTACTGTTGATTGACCCTGTTTTTTTGACCTCCATAAAAAAAGAACTACCCATCATCCTCTGTAGACAATAACCCATGGAAGACAGTTATTAAGAGGTTTCAAATTCAGGTTTAATAGATCCCAATTCTATAGCCACTGCTCATGGATTCCTTTTTTTTTATTTTTTTAGGTTTATTTATTTATCTTGAGAGAGAGAGAGAGAGAGAGAGAGCATGAGCAGGAGCAGAGAGAGAGGGAGAGAGAATCCCAAGCAGGCTCCATATTGTCAGCACAGAGCCTGATGCAGGGCTTGATCGCATGATCCGTGAGATCATGGCCTGAGCTGAAATCAAGAGTCAGACGGTTAACTGACTAAGCCACCCAGGCACCGCATGGATTCTATTTTTTGTTCTCTCCCAACCCTTTAATTTGGGACTTCTCTCTAAACTATGCCCATTTTAAGACACACAGCCAAGGATATGTTAACTGAAAGAATTATATAACCCAACATCAAAAAAATGCTATATTCTGATTGAACATTCACTTTTTAGTCTTGATTTTTATAAAAATAAATAATGCTTCATATATCAAATTTTTAAATTAACTTGTTAATATAAGATCTCTTGAACTAGCTAAGTGAGACTAATTTTTAGACATTGTTTCTACCAGCTATCACAAGTTTGAATTGCAGGGGGAAGTGAAGACACATTATACCAAGTTCTGTAAAGCAGACTATAATTATTAATATACACGGCATTTACAATAAGTGGTGTTTTTTCTTATTGTAAAATCTTTAAGGAAAATAGAGATTTAAGCAATAAAGAATTTTCATGTTAATTCATCAAAGGTATCTGTAAGATCACGACACCATTCTTGTTACTTCACTGTGTTTCTGAAGCAAATAATTACATCTATAAAAAACAGACTTGCCAAATAGATTGTTATCTTCTTTTACCAACAGATGACGCTAATATAAGTATTGAAAAGTTTAGGTGATCAAAATAAAACAATTATAGAACCTGATATATTCTCATCATATATTCCATAATACAAAGGTTAAAATGGAATTGGAGTGCTCTGGGGAGAGTACTTTAAAGTTATTGTCATGATACTATTGTTTGAGCATTGATCAATTCTTTTTAATGCAAAAATAAATAAATAAAACTCCTTATGTACTGCAGCCTTGTTTGAATTTATTCTTGAGACTGTGCCAGGAGACTATGTTTGTGAATAAACCAGAAATATTCAAGCGTGAGTAGTTTAGTGGATTGAGATTACTGGAAAATATATCTGAAGACAAAAACTCAAAAAATGTTTCTGAAGGGGTGCCTGGGTAGTTTAGTCAGCTAAACATCCGACTCTTGATTTAGGTTCAGGTCACTGTTTCTAGGTTGTGAGATCAAGCCCCGTGTCAGGCTCTGTGCTGGGCATGGACCCTGCTTAAGATTCTCTCTCTCTCCCTCTGTATCTCTCCCCCACTGTGCTCTCTTTCTCTCAAATAAACAAACAAACAAACAAATAAATAAAGAGGATGTTCTCGTTTAAAAAAAATGTTTCTAAATATGTTAGAGACCCTTTTTGTAAGTTTATACTGTGCAGTCGAAATGATTGAGTCAATTTAAACTTCATCTATTTTTTTTTTTGCTGGAAATATATGTATTTTATTTATCCTCTCTTCTCAGAGATAATGAAATTATAAGCAAATAATATGAAGGCATTTTGGCAACATAAACTGCTAAAGTGTATGGGATTATTGATACAGCCAAAAATTATTTGAGAAAGATCCAAGATAAATAAAAATCCAATTGTATCATGGAGGATGGAATTTATTGACACTCCTCCATGTTAGTTAAAAGGAAATAAACTATAAATTACTTAATAACTGGCACAACTAATTCATTCATCAGAAGCTCTTGAGGGTTACTGTTAACACTGGTGCTCTGTGATGTATACAGTTAAAGCAACACCACCTCCCTTGCTTTCTAAGAGTTCACAATTTGAATAGGTGAATAGCCTTAATTATTGAGATGAGCTGTCAGCCATCTTCTTTTTTAGCCATTCACATTCCCACTTACAGTTCACAAATTACCCAACACCATGTATGATTTTTCCCGTTGTACAGAAAGGGAAACTGAGACTCAGATAGATTAATAATTTTCCCAAAGTCACCCAACTAATGAATATATTTGTAGTTCAAGCATAGATGTCTCTAACGTTAAAAAAAATAATAAAGCTGTCGATTATTTCACAATTGCATATTGTTGTCCATGAAAAACACATATTCATTTCACAAGTGTTTGGGTTTTTTTTATTTTTTTTAACATGTATTCATTTTTGAAAGACAGAGAGAGACTGAGCGCGAATGAGGTAGGGGCAGAGAGAGAGGGAGACACAGAATCTGAAGCAGGCTCCAGGCTCCAATCTGTCAGCACAGAGCCCGATGCAGGGCTTGAACTCACAGACCGCAAGATCATGACCTGCGCCGAAGTCGGTCGCCCAACCAACTGAGCCACCCAGGCGCCCCTCACAAGTGTTTATTAAGCAGCTATTATGGGCAATACTCTGGGGATATAGTTTTGCAAATGACCAAGCTTCCCTACGAATATCATTGATTCATTAATTCTTTCATCTATTAGTTGCTATCGCATGGCCCTGCCCTCATGGAATTTATCAACTTGGTGTTGACCAAGTCAATAAGCAAGTAATTACATAATATTAATTATAATATGACAGCGAGATAAAGGAAACCTACAGGCTATAATGAAAGTATATAAATGAGAAAACTTAGTCTTGGTTAAGAGATGGTCTGAAAAGAATTTCCTGATAAAGTCAGGTTGAAACAGATCTGAAATAGGACAGGGAGTTAACTGTATATATAATATATATTATATATATGCAATTTACATATCATATATATAATATATATTATGTACATTATGTATATTATATATACAATTTACATATTATATATATTTTATATATATATATATATAAAGGAGTGTTAAGTATGTTCAAAATTTGGAAATCTAAGAATCAAAGTACTATAATAGTTACTAGATTTGCCAAGGTTTGATGGGTGTGCTAGGGTAGAAACAGAATTGAAAAGAATATCCCAAAAGGATCAAAGATAGGTTCATTCAATGAATACATATCCTATACATTGGTTTGTGACTAGAAAAGGGAACTATTTCTGTCATCAAATGTTTTTTGAAGGAGATACTATAAGCTCTACAGAGGAAATGATTCAGGGTAAATAACTGAAATACAGTCTAAACATACATATGGTAAGAAATTTTCACAAGTGTGTACGATATGTATTTTGTGAGTTTACTAATTGAATATTAATTTAATCTCAAAAATGATTAATTGGTAAACAGAGCCATGAAAAATATTTATTAAGAAGATGAGTAGCCAGGGTCACCTGGTGGCTCAGTCAGTTGGGTGTCCAACTCTTGATTTCAGCTCAGGTTATGATCTCATGGTTTGTGAAATCGATCATTGTGTCAGACTCCTTGTGGAGCCTCTTTTGGATTCTTTCTCCCTCTCTCTCTTCCTCTCCCCCATGCTCTCTCTCTCTCTTACATGTGCATTCCCTCTCTCTCTCTCTCTGAAAATAAATGAATCAAACACTTAAAAACAAAACAAAACAAAACATGAGTAGCCCGAATACTGTATATATACTATTTGTACATGAGAATATCAACTTTATAGGGCTGTTAATATATTTATATAAAACAATATATGTAAGTCATATGCTGAGCACACAATACATGGCAGATATTAGCTCAACAAATTGCAGTTTTATTTTTATTTCAATCAACTTGGCATTTGAGACATCTCAATTAGGTGTGATTAAGTTGTGATCTACTAGAGGTAGGGTCATGTCTTCGTTAAATGCTAACTAACTACCTTAGATCATTCCTGATGTCCTAAAAATTACCCCCAAAACACTGACTTAATCAAGGGTAAAATTCAATTACTCCTCTCTAGGTCATAAATGAAATTCAAGGTGTAATTTCAATTCCTGATAGAAAATTTGTACAACCAAATTCACAAAGCTTCCCTATGAATATCATTGATTCATTAATTCTTTCATCCATTAGTTGGTATCATATATGAAGCCCCATGCCAGGCACAGTGAATATAAAAATATAGCTGATGTATCCTCACAAAGTCCAGATAAATTTTTTAAAAATGTAAAATACTTTTTAGGGGCACCTGATTGGCTCAGTCGGTTGTGTCTGACTCTTGGTTTTGTCTCAGGTCATGATCTCACAGTTTGTGGGTTTGAACCCCATGTCGGGCTTGTTGCTGCAAAGCCTGCCCTGGACTCTATATCCCTCTCTCTCTCTGCCCCTCCCTTGCTCTCTACCTCAAAAATAAATAAGCTTATTAAAAAAAAAAAGAGGACTGTAAGAGAAGATAGTTTTTATCACATTTTCCTTGGAGAAATTCAATAAAACTCTACAAAGCAACTTAGAAAAAGAGGAGTGATTTATACTAATAAACACTTTACAATAAGCTTGGCTTTAAAAAAATCCCCAATTTGTTAGGAGCATATGGATAATTATGAAAGGCAAGATATTTAGCAAAATATCCAGAAGAAAACCTGACCTTGAAAATTGGAACAAAAATTGAATGAAAGGATAGCGGATACCATGACTACAGAATTGCATAATTATTCAGTCAAATAGATGAAGCATGATCCTGCTGAGATCAATTAACAATGCTTTAAAACACTGTAAAATTATATCTACTAAGGGAAGTAAAATCAAGTTGTTTGTACCTCTTACAGAAAATTAATCTTAGGGTTTTATTTCCCAGATGATTAAAAATAATTTAGGAGACTATAACATCAAGTTGAACCACCTAGTACCTCTCATCCTGAGACTTGAAAGCACTTAAACAACTAATACATTTTCTAACTTTCTTAGTGGTACAAAATGTTCTTTTATTAAAGATACTAAACCATTTCATTCATGTAGGATATAAATGGTCTCATTTGAGAATTCACTTGGAGACTGGTTGAACAAACATTTTGTGAATATTTTGCATCAGCTATTACATCCATTCTGTCCCCACGGATTTTTACTTCAGTATGTATGACTGAATGATATTTTTTTAATTTGCTTCCTCACTAAACTGTGAGCATCTTCAGAATAAGGATTCTAATTCATCTTTATTTATTAAGAATTTAGTGTATTTTGCGGTATGTTGTTGACAAGCAAAAGAAAGAATTTCTCAGTTAATTGACTAATTTCCTCTAATAGAAAAAATATATAAAAGATTATCATCATCACACAGCATTTGTTAGAGCAAATGTTTAAACACAAAATGGAGTGGAACCAGTAGACTACGAGAGAACTGTAGGCATATCATGAACTAAACTTGTGTCATAATAAGTACTGGACCACACTGGCACCATGTGATTTGTAGGCATCAAATTATATTGTTATGCCATTTAAATCTGTATTTGTTTTTCCTAAAGAAAGTGCATTAACTTTCATAAGCCACTTCCTAAGCATGAGCATAATTCCTAAGCTGCTGGCCATCTCATGGTCCTCAGTGGGATGCTGTAAATGGAGCAAACATTAGACTACATTTACCATTTTAAAAGTTGTCTTGAAGCTTCAAAAAGGTTTCGATTTTTTCAATCAAAAGGACACTATTGTTTATTATTAACTTAATGAAAAAGATTCAAACAAAGTATTAGCTGCTGGAGAAGAAATGATAGTAAACCAGAGGTGTCTTATTTCACCTATCTAAGAAGAAGACAGGTCACTGGAGTGATTTGGCTGGGATGAGAGGTGAATGAACACAGATTACAATGTGTTTTAAACAGCAGCAGAAGAAAAATCTATTGTCACTATTTTTTTTATTAAAGTAAATCCTTAGGTGGGCTGATTATAAATTCTAAGGGAAGAAAGTGTGAAGCAGTGAAATAGTGTAAAACCAAGCACCTACAAATTTATGTCGTCTAGGTAATATCATTCTGTTTTGATATTGGTATATAGGGCCCACAGGTAACATCAATCAAAGTGTTTAGAGTCAGAATAACGGTCAAATGCAATAAAGAAAACCATTGCACAATATCCAAAACTAGTAGTTGCTGGATATATGCTCTTGATCTCTGAATAGGAAGCAATTAATGTTCTTTCAATTTCAAATACCTGTGCTCTGTTTTTCGGCAAAATAAATTTTACCACCTAAGCTAGACTTATGAAAAACAATACTGTATTTTTATTTTGTATTAAAATATATGCATGGGAAGGTCATGAAACACAAAAAATTTTATGATTATCCAAACCTAACTATAGCCTGTATAGCCACCATAATGTTAACAAAGCAAAAAATAAATTATAGAATGGAAGCATATTAGCAGCCATCCTCATTTTAAAGTTTCTAAAAATGGAGTAATGCTGCATCTGGTATGAGTAGTGTTTGATAACTTGATTCAGAATAATAGAAAAATATGAATAGACTCTCCTCTTGGATGACAGAATTGGGACAAGTATCTGTATTAAGACTTGTGGGTAATTTAATTCTGTAGAAGGATGGGTTAAGCTGATTATGGATAATTTACTAGATTATATATTCATCCCGTGTGAGTGAGAGATGCCACTATGTTTCAGCAATTAATCAATCACCAAATAATTACTGAAGCCTGAAGTATAAATGTCAAAGGGATATAAAAAATAGGACACTGTTTCTGTTCTTTTGGAACTTATAACTCAATTGGAAACATAAAACATGTATAGTATGACCTTCTGGCAATTAAATAATAAAATGGACTCCATAGCTCAATTTTTAAAAGTTACCTATCATATATTTATATAAAAGGAATAATATTGTATGAAATAAGAGAAGGATTTTAGTTGGAGAGGAGTCAAGAGAAGAGTCAAATTACATGAATAAAGGCAAGAAAGAGAAATGTACAAGATGTGGTCAAGGGTAATATGCAAAACAAATCGCTCAAGTAGAATACCATAGAATGAAACCCTAGAAATGACTATTAGGGGGACGCTTGGATGGCTCAGTCACTTAAGCATCTAACTCTCAGTTTCTGTTCAGGTCATGATCTCACAGTTTATGAGATTGAGCTTCATATCAGGCTTTGCGCTAACAGTGTGGAGACTGCTTAGGATACCCTCTCTCCGTCTCTCTCCCTCCCTCCCTCTCTCTCTCTCTCTCTCTCTCTCTCTCTCTCTCTCTCTGACCCTCCCCTGGTCATGCTGTCAAATAAATAAACATTGAAAACAGAGAAGTGAATATTAGGGTGACACTCTGGAGAGGCTTTAAATTAGCAGTCTTAGGGTCAATGTTATACTAATGCAGCCAAAAAGGCCTCATAATGAAATGAAACAGACAGCAGTTATTCTTCTATGTGACTCTCTGGCTGGTCTAGGCTAGGAGGGAGCAGACTATGCCCGCAGGTCTTCAGGGACCAAAGATTTCTTCCATTTTGCTGCTCTGTCATCCCCTTGGGTCTTGTGTTTGTAAACTTGGTGGCAGTGGATTTTGAGAAATGTTGAGTTCCAAGCTACCTTGAATTCAAACAGAGGATACTGAGAGAAAGAAATTTTCCCTCCCTTTCCTTTATTCCGGACAAAACCCATTCTCATTACTACATTCTATTCAAATTCCAAAGTTTCTGGGAAATGCACCGCCTTTTTTCCCTCTCCCTGTTAAGGTCAATTCTAGTTCCTCATGGATCAGTACCTGTGAGAGAAGAAAAGGAATGGTCAAAATAAATATCCCTATGTGGATAAGGGAAGAAAAGGAAATACTCCACAGTCAATGGTCATGAAAATGAATAGAACATATTAGACATTACGAGGATCCTCCTACCTCAGAGGTCCCCAGTTTTGTTCTTGAGAATGTACTCCTTGTCCTGTGTCTTCTGTTGTCCCCTGGCATTTCCTGTCAAATAGTTCTTACCTGTCCACATTCTCAGTGGCAAAATCTGAAGTGGGAATGGGAGAGTAGACTATCCTTGGGAGTACAGGACTTATATCCTAAAGATGCACTTAAGAATTTAACAATCAGGGGTGCCTGAGGGGCTCAGTCGGTTAAGCATCAGACTTTGGCGTAGGTCATGATCTTGCGGTTCGTGGGTTCAAGCCCCACATCTGCACTGATGGTGCAGAGCCTGCCTGGGATTCTCTCGCTCTCCCTCTCCCTTCCTCTGCCCCTCCCCCACTTGCAGTCTCTGTCTCTCAAAATAAATAAATAAACTTAAAGAAAAAAATTTAATAATCAAAGGGATTTGAAGAGATCTAGGATTTATTTGGCTAAAACTCCCTCCCTCATTAGGAACTGGTTTGTTTCCAGTTATTTTCACATGCCAATGAACACTCTCCACCCATCCCCAAACTATTTTCCATCTTTCTCATTGCCTCTGTAATCAGGACTACCTTGGGGTAATCTGAAGCAGTAAGCTTGGGCAGGAATGCAACATTATTGGTCTCATTTTTGCCCCAGGGCTGGCCTCCATCCTTTGACTGAGAAATTTAATAAGAGACTCTGATAAGCCTTCCTATCCCCTGCTGTCAGCAGTTGGCTTTTCCAACCCAAAACTCACCAGAATTTTAGAGTCTATTCCCTTCCATCCATCTTTTAAAACTGGCCATCCTATGCCTGAGTCTGTGTTGTAAAACCTTGTCAAAGACAGCCAGGAAAAGGCACAGGCTTTAACAACTTTCCCTTCATTCTTTTGAACTAGAGCCTCAGTGTTCTGCCTTCCACATTGTCAGAACGAGTACAGTAAACCATTGCATCACAAGGAACTTGTTCTGTGAGTGTTCTGCAAGAGGAGAAAACATTTCTAGTAAATGTTAACTTGATAAACGAGCCATGTCTTGCAATACAAGTAGTATGTGACACTGAACGTCATATGATCACAACTGAATCAATGGTTCTTGAAATTTGCCTTGATATACGAGTGTTTGCAATTAAAGCATGTTTCCAGAATGAATGAACGCCCGCAAACCATGGTTTTACTGTACTTCACTACACTTTCCATGAGAGAAAAGTCACCAGCTTCATAGTTCATAATGTTTCCTCACTGTTATTCCTGACCACAAATCATTAACACACGTTGTGGGTATTTATTTTAACACACCACTTCCAGTACAAATATTTCATCAATGCCAGACACAAAAACCATTTTTTAAAGCATAAAGGGAGTTCACATAGCTTCCAGGAACAAGTCGTAGGCTGGACATCTTGATTAATACAGAATTAGCCCGATGCGCGGACTGCTACCTCAAAGCCACCACTGGAATGAAGTTTCCCTGGAGTCACTGACACTGCACCACCAACCTCTAACCAGCAGAAGGAGACTGGAGAAGAATCATTTGAAATTGCAATTGAAAAATCAGGGAGTCATAGCAAGAAGCAACAAATACACCACTGTGTTTTACGTGTAGGAAGCCGGAAACTGCTGGAGTGATGTAAAATTGCAGCATGGATAATGAAATCCACAGTGCGAATCTACAGGAAAACTGCCTGCGCCTAAGTTCCATGCTTCATTCTCACCCTAAGTGCATACGCTTGATGGGACTCAACTCATATTCACCATAAGGATGTCTCAGAAATGTGGGGGTTTTTGCTTTGATTTTTTCCCTGCCATTTTCAATTACAGACCGAAATAGAGATTGACAGAATTTATCTGATCATTCTGCCTCATTTTTAGGTATCTTCCCTGCATCCTATTTGAGAGTAATTTATAGGTTAATTCTTTCAACATACCCCTATATAATCCTTCCAATTCTGCTTACAGAAGCAAGTCCAATTTCCCATTTGATGGTCAAAATCCTCCACAATCATGCCCATTTAAACCGCTTCAACATCTCTCTATGCTCACCTATTTACTCTATTTCAGTCAGATATTCACTGCTCCTTCTCAATATATCATATGGATTCTTGCTTCACAGGTTTCCATACAACATATGAAACAATTCCTGTTTCTTCTCGGTCTACACAATGTTTATCCTTAGAGACCTAAATGAACTCCTACCTTCTCTATAAAGATTCCTAAACACTTCAGTCCATGTTGATCACCTTTCTTAACCTGAAGTTTTTATTTTTTATTATATTCATTAATCATTTATTCTAATGTCTTAAGAGATCTTATTTTATCACCTGTATTGTTTTACTTTTTAATTCAACAGTGTTCTCTATCTTCTGATGTGTAAACATTGTGCACTCAATTGGTGACTATAATCAAAGCAGACATTATGTTTTTAATGTGCACCTTTAAAACCTCAAAGTCTTTCATTGGGACTCACTGGGCCCTTCATATTTATTTAGGTTAAAAAACTTGTTTAAACAAAACTGGAAAGTTAGGAAAATATAAGTACAAATTAGGAAAATATGTTAGGTCCAAATTACTTTAAATCCCTTTGCAAATTCAATTCCCTTCAAGAAAAAAAAAATTCTGAATCCTATACTGATACATTTTGAGACAATAATCTCTGTAGAGGCAGGATTGGTGGGGAATTGGAAACTAAGGTCTTGAGAGTTTCTTGGATGACAAGGAATACGATGAATCCTGATTATTATATTCTTCCAGAGTAATTCTCAATCTTTCCTCCCTACAGGAATAGCTCTGAAGGTGTGGAGGAAAATTAGAAACAAGCAAAGGGGCTTGTTCCAGTTAACTTGCATTCTTGCAGTTGACTTTATCATCAGAAAATGAAATATAGTGAAAAATGCTCTAGGAATGAAATCAAATAAACCTGGTAATGAATTCTATCTGTGTCATTTACTAATGTGTGGCCAGAGAGGCTTTTAATACTTTGGTTTCTTCTCTGGTACCATCAGCATTACTGAAATTTATTTGAGCTACTTAAGCAAATTAATAGGAACTCACTATAATTTTAACTATGTTGTGAGTTTCTTGATATCACATTTTAATATTCATTTAATGGTCACTTGTTTCATACTGAAAGGATTTGCACGCGAACTCATTCTCCTTAGGAAATGCGTATTTATGAGCCTGGAGTTCATTGAATACGTCTGATTTCATTCTATTCAAACCACATCACATTTAACAATGGCAAAGGTTTCCCAACAATGCATTTACATTGTTATTCAGTTCATTTATCTTCACTGAGATCTTAACATTTAGAATGTACTTTACCTTTTTAAGCACTGACATCTACTAATCATGCTAACTAGTTTTGTTGCTGGTTATAGCTCATGGTATAGCACAATAGAAATTGCTTCACAAGAGCTATGAAAAACTAATTGAAACCAATTATGACAATTATCTCTGTTCAATTGCTTGCACTAGACTCTTCCCTCATTCCATACTGTCAGACTGCCGACAATTTTCCCTGATGTGACCTATCCAATTGCATTTCAGCCTTTATTCAGTGAGCATTCATACTTCTGATTAAAATTAATAGGAGCTATGCATGCTTTGAGTGAGGACTGGAGTTATTAGGATTGTAATATGAATATAAGTGAGAATTAAGTATCATTGGACCTTCTTATTTTAATTAAGTACCCAAACACTCTTAATCAAGCATATAATTAAATTTAAGGGGAAGTGCATTGTGTGCTAATTGCCATTGATTATTAATAATATGCTTATTTATGCATGCAAACTCTTTAACAGCATATATCTCCAAACTGTTTCTGAATGACAATAACTGAATTCCGCATAATGAAACTATTAATGAAATGGAGTCTTACAAGAAATGTCCGATGAGAAAATAGTGCAGATCTCAGAACGCCTGTTTCCTAACTTTTCCTTTTGAAAAATTAGTAAACGTCACATGAACTCATATGGAAAAACATCCATTAAATGGAATTGCTGCTCTCTTCCCCACTTTTGTTTTGGGGAACAATATATGTTTTGGGGATATTTGGTTCAAACATTCATGAGCACTAAAAAAGAGTTCACCTTTATTTCAGCTTTGATTTTTTTCTAATTTTGCAATTATATACCTTTTGTTGCAGGTTTTCTATTTATTCTTTTCACGTACTCATTTATTCATTTATTATCTAATGGTCATCCGTCTATTAAGCAGTTACTGCATACCACACATTGGTCTAGGCACTGGAGGATACAACAGTAAGCAATACATCCCCCTCCCTCTTGGAGCTGCCCTCACTGCCCACAAGTGAGCTAAATTTGTGAGCATGTGGTAGAGAAGGGACATGTAGTAAATAGTACATAAATATTATGAACTATTATTAAGTAATAAATGTTAAGGAGAATATAAACTAAGGAAGGAGATGAGAAGTTTGGCAGGGGAGGTAGAAATTTTACATATGATAGCCAGGGAAGATCTGAGATGGTGACATTTGAGTTAAGATCTAACTGGATGAGGAATTAGCCATAAGGATATTTGAGAACATACTCCAAGAAAAGAAACTGAAAATTCAAAGCCCCTAATGCATAGATTTTCTGGGGGTGTTCGTGGAATAGTAAAAGTCCATTTTAGTCGGAGTGGACTGACTTAGGCAGAAATTGGGAGGAAATGAGATCAGATATTTAAAACAGGGCCAGGGGCGCCTGGGTGGCGCAGTCTGTTAAGCGTCCGACTTCAGCCAGGTCACGATCTCGCGGTCCGTGAGTTCGAGCCCCGCGTCAGGCTCTGGGCCGACGGCTCGGAGCCTGGAGCCTGTTTCCGATTCTGTGTCTCCCTCTCTCTCTGCCCCTCCCCCGTTCATGCTCTGTCTCTCTCTGTCCCAAAAATAAACGTTGAAAAAAAAAATTTAAAAAAAAAAAAATAAAACAGGGCCAGACAGTATATGACTTTGAAACCATTGTAAGCATATTTTCAACTGATTCATTTGAAATCTCTTTAAAAATAAGTTTATATAGCTATTTCCTGATATATTTAAGGCATATAAATTTTCTCCTCACAAAGGAAAAGAGAGACTCATTCTCTCTTAACACCCCAAACTATCCCCCTAACATATTCTTCTCATACAATTTTGGTTGAAATATTTAGTTAAATGTTATAACTATGCAAATGCTATTCTCAGCCACAGTTATGCATTGTATTCATTTCTTTTATTTCTTGTTTAAGCTTGTTTTCCCTAGGGTTAACAATTTCCAGTCTTTTATTTTTTATTTCATGTTGAGTAAAATCTCAACTTAAAACTCTTTGCCAATTGTCCGAACCTCTCCACTAACATTCTGACACTTCAAGCACGCAACTTGGACTCAATGAAGAAAAATTTTCAGAACATTCCAATCTCCATCTGGGCAAGTTGATTTCTAGTACATGTTTCTAGTACCAGGAATTATTCTGGTAGTTCCTTAAACTGTCTTCTTAGTTGGATCGTGTCTTTCCTACATCCCATAATGTTCTCTTTGTCACAATGAAACACCAGCAGCATACAATGTGTGCGTAAGAGACAAATAATACATTTATAGGTATAAATGTTTTCATCCTATGCTCAAATTCCATGATAGACTAGATGAGTTCAGAATTCTAGTATGGAAACCATTTACATTAGGGTTTGCAAGGCAAAGCAAGACAATGTTGATGCTTTGAAGACCAAAGTTACTCTGAATTTTGTCACTTTGATTTTGAGCTTATTTTTCCTGATTTCTCTTGCTAAAAAATTTGTATATCATCACACAGTTTAGAGTTTTGTGTTATTTGACAAGGAAGAAATTATTGTCATCAATTGTTCTGGATGCTTGTTGAGCATTTCAATTTTAATATTGAAACTCAATTCATGTCCTTTCCATTAGAAAAAAAATGGATGACTTTCATCCTTCATTTTATCAGTGATCTCTTTTAAGAATGATTTATTTGAAAGCACTAGTGGATTGCTCCTCTATTATTGGTACTGCTACTACTCTACTCTATACCTTCTTTCTTAATTCTTCTGGCTTTTCCTCTTGCTTCTCTGAAGTTTTCAGCAAATTTACCTTTAAATCGCCCTATTGACTTTTTCATTTTTCTTTTTTTTTTTTTTTTAACATTTTCTAAGAGTATTTCCTTGTTCTTTTTCTATGGTACATTCATGTCTCATATCTTTTTAAAAACATTCATGTAAGGGGCTCCTGGATGGCTCAGTCGGTTGGGCATCCGACTTCAGCTTAGGTCATGATCTCGCAGTCCCTGAATTCGAGCCCCGCGTCGGGCTCTGTGCTGACAGCTCAGAACCTGGAGCCTGTTTCAGATTCTGTGTCTCCCTCTCCCTCTGACCTTCCCCCATTCATGCTCTGTCTCTCTCTGTCTCAAAAATGAATAAACGTTAAGAAAAATTCATGTTAGTCTTTATGTTCATTTTTGAAGTTTTCTTTTTGCTCACATAGAATTTTTTTTTATTGTTATGTTCTTTTCGTGTGAGACTTTAGCATCCATGCTAGAGAACTTCTTCAAAAGTCAGATTTTTGAAGCCACTGGGTGGCTCAGTTGGTTAAGCATCCAACTTCGGTTCAGGTCATGATCTCATGGTTCGTGAGTTTGAGCCCCACCTCAGGCTCCGCACTGACAGGATGCAGCCTGTTGGGATTCTCTCTCTCTCCCTCTCTCCCTGCCCATCTCTCCCTCAAAAATAAACTTACCCCAAAAAAGTTAGGTTTATTTTTGTCTAATATTTACAACTATTTAAGTAAAAAGAGGAATAGATGCTCTGAGTATAGGTGTAGTGCTTGATACACGTAGACTACACTATAGAGTAATTGTCTTGATAGTTTTGTTGACAGACCAACTAAGTCAGTAACTTTAAGTGTTTCCTATTGGACTGATTATATTCTGCATAAAAGAACCTTAAGTAATCTTCTTGGAAAAAACAGAGATAGTGCCAGTTTTCTGTGAGTTAAGTGATAAATAATGTGTGTGTGAAGGAGGGGTGCCAAATTTTGTATAGAAATATCCACTTAATCCACCTAGCTTTTGAATTGGGCCTTTCTTTTCAACTGTATCTGAGACTCACTACCCAGAGACTATTTTAGCCTTTCTAAAAGAAAACACTTCCAATATTCAGTTAGGGTAGAGAAATAGAAGTTGCCAATCTCATGTTTTTGGTTCTCTCACAGCTTCTTAATTGGATTTTCAACTAATCTTCTTGTTTTAAGCCTGAATTTCACTGCCTCTTTTAGGGATACCTGGTGCCACCAATTAATGAGACCTTCTGGACATTCTGCACTATAAATTGGATTGCTTCTTGGCTTTCCCCTTAGTGAATTAGGATTCAACCTTCTGGTGACTTCTGAATCTGTTACCACTGGTTCCTGTGATTACTGGCTTCCAAAATATTATTTGGATTTAATCCTCCTCCATTATCTATATTCTTGTGAGTTTCTGACATTTAAAAACCTTTTATTTTAGATGTGTGTGAGGAAAAAGTAACAGTCAATGTGTTTAATCTTTTATCATCACATGAAACTCCATACCCAGGCCTCATATATCAATTGGAAAACAAGAAATAAACTATAAAGTGGATATCACTTACTAAACATAAAGTACATTAAGTTGTAGTAGATAAAAGCACTGCATAATCAGAAATCTAAGAGGTTTAAAATGATCTATTTTTAAATATGTAATTGTATTTATAAATAAGTATAAATATATTTATAAATAAATACGTAGTGTTCTATAAGTTCTGGAGTCATTAAATTAGCAAACATGTTGGATATACCTGCATTTTAATCTCATTTTTATTTAAATTAGCTGGAAGGTACACCTTGTACATTTGTCAAAACTCACAGGATGTACAATGCCAAAAGTGAACTGTGATGTAAACTATGGACTTTGGGTGATCACACTGTGTCAATGTATGTTCTTTAAAATTTTTTTTAATGTTTATTTATTTTTGACAGAAAGATAGAGTGAGCATGAGCGGGGGAGGGGCAGAGAGACAGGGAGACACAGAATCCAAAGCAGGTTCCAGGCTCTGAGCTGTCAGCACAGAGCCCAGTGCTGGGTTCAAACTCATGCACTGGAAGATCATGACCTGAGCCAAAATTGGATGCTTAACTGACTGAACCACCCAGCCCCCAATGTACATTCTTCAATTGTAACAGATGCACCACTCCAGTACAGTGGTTCTTAGGCAGATGTTTCAGATATTTTATGAACAATATTGGTTTTTTTTTAGATTATCTTGGATCTCTATTGGGATAAAGGTAATCATTTAGTTCTTAAAGACTTCAGGAAAATATGTTATAAATATATGTTTAAATGTCATTGTTTCCAATAAGCAATATCATATCTACTAAAACTGTTCACTGTAATAAAATTCAATCAAACTCACAGCCAATTAGAAAAAAAATATTCCACTATCATGGTGAATAATACTCACTATATGCTAAGGAAAAAACTTGTTCCAATTCTTCCTAAATTCTGTGTCTGAATACTGCTGCATGTATTTTTTTTTAATTTTGTATTGAACTGTTAGTTTTAGCTTTTTTTTTTTTAATTTTTTTTTCAACGTTTATTTTTTTGGAGACAGAGAGAGACAGAGCACGAACAGGGGAGAGGCAGAGAAAGAGGGAGACACAGAATCGGAAACAGGCTCCAGGCTCTGAGCCATCAGCCCAGAGCCTGACGCGGGGCTCGAACTCCCGGACCGTGAGATCGTGACCTGGCTGAAGTCAGACGCTTAACTGACTGCGCCACCCAGGCGCCCCTAGTTTTAGCTTTAAAAGCATATATAGAATTACAAATCTAAGATGTATAATAATAAAATACATTGGGGAGGCTGAGAGTATGTAGGCACAAGAGGTATTGGGAAACTACTTTCTGCTCTATTTTGCTGTGAATCTAAAACTGCTGTAGAATGAATTCTATTAAAAATAAAATTTAAAAAATTATTAGGAAATGCCACCCTCTCATAAATTATGGGGAGAAATTTCAGTCCCTTTCTCACTCTGTAGGAGGCTTATGTAACTGCTCACCTGCAGGATAACTTTTTTTTTTTTTTTTTTTTTTTTTGTCTCTCTGGCCCTTGAGCTATTGGTCTGCCAACTTTTTCTGTACTTCCTCCCCCCTTTTTTTATGGAGTAAACTCACTGGAGAGTCTCTAACTCTAAAGGAGACCAATTCTATTTTCCACCTGTTGATGTGTGGATGAGCAAGTATGTTTGAGGCTAAAAATGGAAGGCTAAATCCAGGTCCTGGGCTCACTGCAGCCACCTTTCCAGCTTTAGCATAACAGAGCTAATATTTTGATCCATTATGACTTCTTTGACTAGTTCCCAACTGGTTCAGAATGTAGAAAGAAGAGATGAGAGAATGGATACTTCCTTACTCCAACACATATATGTCTTATATCTCCTGCAAATTACTCATATTTTCTCCATTCATTCAGTACTCAGTTACTGGATTTGTGTGTGCTCAGCATGGTGCCATGGCTTTCCAAAATTGCTCCCTGCTCTGTAGACACATACTTTATAGTGGAAGAAACTCTATTGAATATTTGACCACCATATTAGGTGAAAATAGGGTCATCTTTAAAAGGCCACATGGAACACCAAAAGAGCAAAAAAACAATTTTACCTGGAAAACACAGAGAAAAATATATTCCAACTGGTTTTTCAATTATGCATAAGAGCTCATTTGGTTAAGACAGGATAAAAGGCATGAATGAATAGGACTTGTTTGGGCAATAAAAGCAAATTAGAGCCACCAGAGTTAAGAACATATGGTTATGTAGACAAATGGATGCAAAACTCTAAAGATATATAGGGGCCAGATTGTAAACACTATTGATTAGTTTATATTCTAGTTCACAATCATTGGGGCTTTCACAAAATTTAAATGGCATGACCAAGATTATATTTTTAAAATACAGGTATGGCAACAGAACCAAAGCTGAAATGAAACAAAGCGAAAGGATTCTATAGACAATGGAATCATCTAGTTTTCCCCAACCAGAGAAAAGAAAGTCTTATACCAATGGTAAACTAATTTCTTATTAAAGTTATTCCCATACACAGGAATGTCTCATAACTTATTTCCCACTAGAGAAAGCTTCAAATCGTCCTGCAATTAATGACACCCACAGTTTAAGCTCACTCTTCTTATATAATCATATCCAACTCTGCTTGTTGAAGAGTGCTCCTAAAATTTGCAGTAAAATGACTTAAAGATCTTAAATTTAGCACAGGTCATGTCACTGTGGTTGTGTGAACTCAGGCAAGTATTTTAAGTCCTTGGTGGTGGAATTTCTTTACCTGTTAAGTTCCAGGAAGGCACAGACCACGTCTATCTTGTCCATTAATACACTTAGCCCAGAGCCCAGAGTATAGAACATAAGTTTCAGTAAACATTTAATTGATTAAATGAAGTGTCCATAAATATTTGCCCTATGTACCAGATAGGGGTCCTCTGCAGAATCAAAGATAGAAGAGATAAGTATTTTAAACAGTTTAGCCATGTTAAAAATGCTAGTTTGTTACGTGGTATACACACATATGTATATATACACACACTTACACACATTATACTACAAAAATTATGCAAATTGACTACAGAAAACTTTAAATTAAAATAATTCACCAAAAAAACCCCCAAAACACCCAACAGGCGTTATTTTGCTATGCCAAGATAATCATTACACCCAGGCTTCTTGTATGGAAATATACACCTTGTAAGAAGACCATAATATACACAGACTATTTTATATATAAATAGTATTTATATTCTATTTTTCTATAAATAGATTGTAAAAAGTAAGCATATAATTAAATGCTATAAAAGTTGAGTTAAAATTATAAATTATTTATTATAACCATATTCAATAATAATTATCTGGTATATTGGGTAACACTTTTCTCGTGTTCTTTGTAGAGAGAACTAACCAGAGAGATCATTTTTACATACAACTCAATTAGGAAACAACACTCCACAGGGGGATTCAGCACTGGTGTCACAGATCCATATTTGATAAACATATAGACTCTTAAATATAGTTGTTCTTATAAAGGATAGTGTGAGTAAATTAATGCTGAAATAACCAATACACGAATACCTATTTTTACAATACCTATCAAAAGATCAACATGTCCTGTGATCCATTAGTGTTTCGTGGTCATGATGTGGAGCTGGACTTGAGGTCAACAGGGATTCCCATTTAGCTCTGCCATGTTTTGGCTGGGTGACCTTGAACAAATCACTCAACTCCATGAGCTCCAAATTTTTTACATATAAACTAGATACAATCATCATCATCACACATGGTTGTTAGGAGGATTATATGGGACTATGTTGATAAAATGCTTAGCACATTGCCCAACACCTGGAAATCACTACTCGGTGATTGTCACTTATTATTATCATAATTACTTTGCACATATGCCACCATAATGTTACATCCCAACACATACATTTTTATCATTCAAACTTTGAATTTTACCCTTTAGAAAACCCTCCAAAGTTTATTCCAGAATTGGTCTTCATTTCCTAATGGAAGCAAAGATTGTATATAGAGAGATTTTGCAGTGCTTCTCTGCAAAAAGGGAAAACAGAATATTTATCTTGGGGAATATGTTGACCTTTCCACCACATAATCCATATACACAATTGACAAAAAAAGTCCCTGACCAATATTTTAAAATGTCCTTCTTTTTCTTCTAATTTACACATTAATTCAGGTCAGGGTTTTGTTTGTTTGTTGTTATTTGTTTTGTTTTGTTTTCCATGAAAAAAAAATCTTAACTCATTACTAAGCAGCTTTTCTGGCTGAAATAAATAATTTTTTCAATTTCTTTGCAACCTTAATTATTACCATTTAATCATTACTCCCTCTAGAAGCTGAAGAACTAAATCCATAGTAGCCTTACTGAGGCTCTCTGCTGACCATTTCAGAAATTGCATATTCCCTGAGACTGTATTTAACCTAGTTAATGTCATATTGTCATTTGGAATAATATGTAGAATGATCAAAATACCCACAATCATTAAACACAGCCAATATTAAAGATACTGTAATCTGAAATTACTTAGTTCTAAAGAGGCAAATTAACCACTAACAGTAAATCATTTCTCTTCCTCTATTTTAAATAGATGTTGAGTATCGATTACGACTCATCATGCTAATCAGAAGTAAATTTACTTTCCCAATGGTATTGGTAATATAGTATAGGATATTTCTATAGAGTATATTGTGGGCAGAATAACTGTTTAAACCATAGTTGGGTATTAACAACTTAGTACTTTTTAGTAACCCCTTAAATTAACAATTGCTTTATCATTTTTTTACTGTGAAATATTTGAACTGAGATTCACCAAAATAAAATGTGCACATACCTACCCTATTGGTACAGAGGATATTTTTAGCCATGTGTTTTCATGGAGGGCAAGTAAACACAGGCTCAGAGACATTAAGCAGCTTGACCAAAGTTACATTGTTAATAAATGGTAGATGTAACTTTTGATGTGAGGTGAATTATTTTTTTCCAGTACACCATGCTGCTTCTCATCATTACAGAAATTATAATAATTTCCATGACATTACAAAGTTCTGAGAAAATGAAATACACAATAAAATGACTTGTTACTGTCATACTGGAGCTAAAAATGTTGCTTCCTATTGTGGAAACAGCTCTCTTGGGCCAAGGTCCTTGGTCATTAGGACATGAGTAATGAGGATCATGTTTGATTACATGCTGACAACTCCCACTATTACCTCCAACCCAAATCTTTTCTCTGTGCTTATTTATACATCTGACTGCCTATTTAACATCTCCATGTAGATGCATCTAAATGGCATCTGAAATTTAATATGTCCAGACTAGACTTTTTCATGCCTTTTTCCCAGTCTCTGACATCTTTAGTAACCAACATCACAACGTTCCTCGTTGTTAAAAAAGAAACTTAGAAGTCGTCCTTATATCTGTGACTCTCCTGATTCCTTTGCTTCAATTCATCTACAAATTCTATCATACCCATCCTTAAAATATGTCTATACCTGCTCCCTTCTTTCCAACTCTAAGGTTACCATTTTATTTCAAACCTCCAAAACCTCTTTCCTGGATGCTGTATATATTCCTACTTGGCGTGCCTACTTCCATTTTTTGCCTCCCAGTAGTGCATTTTTCTACAGGCAAGAGGGATCATCCTCAAGATAAATCAGAGCTTGGCACGGCCAGTTCAAACTTCTTAGTGATTCTCATTTCATGTATAATACTGTGCATGCCCTAAAATGCCCATGTGCTGTGATAAACACTGCACTGTAGCTAAGCAGACCTCCTTTTAATTTCTTTGAAACCCAGTAAATCTACTCCTGTACTCACTCCTTCCTTCCAATCGCAACTTAACTGTCACTGCCTCAATGGCCTTTTTAAAATCTCTAGTCTTTAATAGCATTAATACAAAAAATAATTACTGAACTTGACATTTACTTCTTTATTATTTGGGGAGAATGTAAATCTCTTCAGGGTAGAGGCTATTAACTATTTCATCCATCAGTGGTTTCCAGGGCATTCTGTAATCCCTGGCTTCCAGAAGGTGCTAAATGCTAGTTCAATTAATGAATTAAGTAGAAAGTTCACAAAGCAGCAAGATTTACTAAAGTTCACAAAGCATCTAGGTTGAAGGGGGCACTTCAAACCTTTATCTAAGAACTCTTTCTACAGACAGCTTCACACTAAAGATTTCCTTGTAATTATCTTGATCTAGATCTCACTGCATGGGGCTTATTTATGGATTCAAATCATTTCCCCTGGTCATAACTCTGCTAGAAGAATTCTGAACTGCTGACAAATATCCTTATTTCAATGCTAGGTTTTTTGGCTCTTTATTTTCTGAAGCTCTACTGACATTATTTCCAGAATGCAATGAAATTCATGGAGAATGTAGTTACTTGCATTTTATAATAGCTGTCTTCATGTATTGTACAATTTCAAAAGTCTCCGATAGCTCTATCAGAGGTTAATTGAAAGTAGAAATATCAAATTTCAAGATTATGATTAGAGTTTTACTCAACCAATCTTCTCTGCTCTTATGTGACCCAGAATGATCTAAACAGTAACTAGATCTTGAACTAAAAAGTATGTTGTTTGATGAACACTTTTATGTTTTGTATGGTAAGAACACTGTATATTGCCAGGGAATGCATCATTAGAAAACTTCTGCATTCCTTGTATACTCTCTGTTTACAGTGAAGCTTTACAAGTGTTACGTAACTCCACAATCTTTTCAAGGTGGCCATGCCTTCCGACTTTGGCTATTACTATAACCTGAACAATATGCAGAGACAATATGTAACTTTTTGAAATAAAAATTACGTGTTTTCAAAAACAATCTTTGTAACAGGAATTTTAGTTTTTATTTTTTTTATCCCATGTAAATCAGATTATTCATGATTAGTTCATTTTACAAAATGCTTTTAATAAATTGTATAAATGGAAAGGAAAAATTAGATATGCAAATTTTATTTCCCCACAGTTTATTTATCCCCCCCCCCAGTTGAGTGGGTTTTTATCTTATAAATACAATTTCAGCATAGATTTCTTGGTATTACACACCCTACAGCCGTAGCCCAAACTGCCACAACTAATATACCACATGTTTTGCTACTAAAACAGAGCCACAAAACTGGAGAAAAGTAAAGCAAAGCAAAAACAATGTTCTATTGATGGCACTTTCACGAAATTGTAAATTTACTGGCACTATGCCAAATTGTAATACTTGACATCATATCCATTCTGTTGCTATAAACCAGGGCTAGTATAAAGCAACTTTCCTCTGCATAATGGCTGCTGTTTTTGCTTAAAATTAATTGTACATGTGTTTAATTATATAGCAGCTCTTGAAAGTGATTATATAAAATGTTACTTCTTCTTGGTCTTGCTTGGATCTCTCAAATTATAGTTCTCTAACTCTGAAAGCAACAATGAATTTTAATAAAGGGCAGGGTTTGCAAATTACTGTTGCCGGGTTGCTGCCAGTTACTGAAAAAAAGGCCTGTTTTAGAAACTGAATGAAGTTCTATTGTCTTTGTTCACTTCCAAGAGAAAAGGGAATAGAATTATTCAACTAGGCCACCAGAGGGCACTCTGATGATGACCATGTCTTCTGATTGGTCTAAAGACCTTTGATGTTGCCTTTCATTCTGAAAAAATTTCTATCTGGAACTCCAAAATTTATACTATAAGTAATTTTCAAAGAACAAAAAGTATACTTTGTAAGTTCTTAAGTCAAGGTTGCCTGTTTTTACTCAAAACCTGTTATGATTCAGGCACACTTCTACATAGACTGATTTAGACTGATTAAGCTTTGGTTTAAGCTACCAAATTGAGGTGTATTTAATTTGGAAGCAACATAAAGCAGTATAATGATTCAGCAACCTATTTATAGGTGTAGCTTTATGCAAACATGTAGTATAGAGATTGAATATGCAGCTCTATAATGTAGCTTGAGCAAGAAAGTTCAAGCTGTACTTGAATCAGTTTTGGAATCAATATACTTTTCACCTGCACATATTATCCAGGCATTTGGCATTCTATTAGAAACAACTTGGTTTTGGACAATTCGTGGAATTATAGAAAGATAAATTGTCATTGGTAATCCAATTTATGGAGGAACCCATCTTTGTCAACTGAATTTTTGAAAGTTCTTTACAATGTTCTCTACGCTCTATAAATCTACACTTTTTACTTATAGATAAGTAATTTTTATCCATTACATATACCTAAAATACAAAACACCACTGATGGGATTATAATGAAAAATTAGTCCTTAATCTCAAACTTGTCTATCTCCTCATATCTGCTCATCAGTCCTGTTCCCTAGAAGCAAAGGTTTTTAACTCTTTCACATTTTTTAATCCCAATGGTAAATTACAAACTTTTAAATTATGTGTATAAACTGCTCTGCCTTGATTTATCTATTTTTAGACATCTTCAATTAACTTTCTATTATATGAATAAGAGTTTCACGCTCTTAAAACATATCACATTTTCCCTATCATCTTAATAGTTAAATCAATGATGGGTAATCATAGGACTATATTCATGGAAGTATTATTACCTACAGATTTAATTAGAAAATTATACATACATTCTTGAGTAAACAGCAGCCCCCCCACACACAACTTAATCACTTCATTTTTTTACTTGCATAATTTTCTGTATCTTCATGTTTTTTCCATATATTCTGTCAGTTCTGTTATGGATAGGTACATATTTTAGATATATGCTTTTTCCTAGAAATCTTTCCAAATTTTTAAATTCTCTTCCAAACTCTCTCATACTATCTTACAATTCGCTATCTCATCAGAGTACACTATTGTTCCAGATAAACACCTCATTGCCCCCAACACAGACTAAGAAAGAGTCATTCGTAGAATCTCCTTTCTCACAGAGCTCACATATGGCTAATTTAATGTAGAATCTAGAGTTTCTGAGTGTTCAGGCAGGACACGATTCATTTTTGAACAAAACAAGGTAAATGTATTTTCCTTTTGAAGCCATGGAAACATGTACTCATTAATCTAGCCTTCCTAGCCTCTCAGAAAATTGCTTTACAAAATTTACGTAAAGAAAACACATTAAAAATATTCAAGTTCTCGATAAAAAGAGAAAAAAAAATAGAATGTGAAAACTAGAAGGCCCAAACAATGAAGCAACCTTACCTCTCCATGGAATTTTAATTTAGTTCATTTAACAGAATTTCAATTATAAAAAGAAAATTTGTCAAATTTTCCTTACCTACTCCTTCCAAAGAAACCCAACTTCAATGACTATTTTAACTTAGAAATGTAATGGCACAATACTAAAAACATCTGCATTAGAATTGGTGTTTGCAAATAGCTTTCATTTATATTAGCTCCCGAGCACAGAGATTTGGGTATGGACAATGGATGGTCAGTGTAAAACAGGAATTGGTATACTATGGCCCTCACACCACATTTAACCCATTGCCTTTTCTGTATATACAGTTTTATTGGACCACAGCTATACTCATCTGGTTACATATCATCAGTAACTGTTTTTTCACTACAAGGTGAGTTGTAATTAATGATGATGCTCCAAAGCCTTAAACACTCTCTGGCTTCTCACTGAAAATGGTTGTTGACCCTTGGGAAGATCTGTATATTGCCTCACACATTGCTCTGGATTTCTTTGTAATTATTTAGAAATATATCACGATACACAAGTACACATGTACATGCTTTGAATCAGGTGGCCGCTTCACAGATAATGCTTTCACTACCATCATCATTCATTCTATACTTTTTTCCTGTTTATTGTTAAATATCTTATTACTTTTCTACCATTAATGACAAAGTAACTGACATTAATCTTGCAAAGCTTTTTAAAGGTGTCATTTAAGCAAATGGATATTCCCGTATGAAATAATGTACCCAAGGGTCCAACAGCAGCTCGATAAATGTGTAAATATCACATGCTATGATGAGTATATTTCTGTATATTTCTGACAAAATTGTGAAGGCAGATGATGAAATGCTTCCTCAAGTCTTGAGGATTAGGTTCACTTACACCCATAAGCAATAACCACATTTGAATAGTTCTGAAACTTCATTTCCTTTAAAAATTGTCATGTAAACAAAAATAATTGATGACTGAAGCCCTTTGGTAAAATTATGCATTTTTATAACTTATCAAGTCCCCATTAATGTTCAGGGTTTATGAATTTTTTTTTTTACAGAATGTAGCATTTTTAGCATTGTAGTTTGGACAGTGGTCAGAAGCTTAAACTAGAAAATCAGACTTCTGAGATTGAAATCAGGCAAGGCCATTTACCAGTGGGGTGGCCTGAACCAGTGGCCATCCCACTGGGCTTCAGTCCTGCTCAATGTAACACAGGAACAAATAGAATTATCTACTCGGTAGATTTGATGTGCAAAGTAAAAGAGGTAAACTATGTGAAAGCACTTTGTACAATATCTAGCAGATAATAATCAGTCAATAAATGTTAGAGGTATCTCCATGACAATAAACATGCTTCCGGCAGTATCTATTTTTCTAAAGTTTATTTATTTATTTTGAGACAGAGAGAGAGCAGTTGGGTGGGGTAGGGAATCCCAAGCACATGTGCACTGTCAGCACAGAGATGAATGCAGGACTCGATCCCCATGAACAGTAAGGTAATTACCTGAACCGATATCGAGAGTCAGACACTTAACCAACTGAGCCACCCAGGTTCCCCTGCAGTATCTATTTTTGTCCATATCATAATATTATGATATGTAAAAGATAGTCTTCTTTGTTTTCATCCATTCCCTTTTAAAAATGTTACTCTAGGGACACTTTTAAATTTAAAAAAAAATGTTATTTTAAAGTTTATCAGCTCTGTATATGGTCAGATAAAAATACAAACGTTAAAATAAGACATGAAAAAAATCTCACTAATCTGACCTTTCCATATAGCAACAATTTATAGGTATACATATATTTTATATGTATTATATACACACACATATATACAGTCTATAAACAGATACATAGTATGTATATATGTATATATTTCTGTATTTGCACATTTGATTCCTCATTCTTTTTAAATGAATTCAGATGTCAAAAATGTCAATGACAATAAAATATTTTTTTGTAAATTAGAGAACTCTTTTTAAAAACATCTTTTTAGGCAAATATCAATTTTAATTTCTTTTCTGTTTAATTTCTTTTCTAACTTTTGCAATGGATCATGCAATTATTGTATACCTT
The DNA here is from genome assembly GCF_022837055.1 of Prionailurus viverrinus. Taxonomy (NCBI): domain Eukaryota; kingdom Metazoa; phylum Chordata; class Mammalia; order Carnivora; family Felidae; genus Prionailurus; species Prionailurus viverrinus. The sequence goes on from NC_062578.1 coordinate 58,254,210, forward strand.
GAAATAAATCATTTTTATATGTTCTAAGAAAAACAGCATTGTTTCAGAGAATTGACAAATAATAGTGGTTGACGTTATTTAAAAAATTAGCTGGGTTTCAGGAAAACAAAGCCTGGATAGAATCTGCAGAAACCCATGATGTGTGACAGTGTTTAATTCACTCTTCCCATAAATATGTGCCCCTACACAGTAGCAGGCCATGGGCTTGTCACTTGTGATACAGTGTGAACACACACCAGTGGCCTCTGGCTTCTCAAAGGTTATAATCTGCTGGGGGGATACTTAGAAGAAAGTTAGTAATTATTATTTTAAAGATAGGAGTTGTTGCACTGTATCCAAGGTGCAAGATGTTGCAATACTGTATCTGTTAGAAGCTCAGTGGAAGTGTAACAAGTGTTGCTCTCACCATACTTAAGAAAACACCTTACCCAGATTTGGGAATTCAAGGGAGTCTCCCAGTGCTAATGTGAGATCTATTTAGAGATATGAATTGTTCTCAGAGTTGCTCTCACAAAATAAATACACACAGTTTGCACTAAAGTAATGCTAATCTAATCTGAGATACAGGTAAAGAGCAGGAGTGAAAAACATCTGGAGGGACGTATGAGATTTCTAATATTTCACATTTATGCCTTATGCTGAGGCAGAAAACACAAAGGAGATAAATGCTTGACAAAAGTTAATTTTCTCTAATTTTATTCAGTTATTGTAGGAGTCAAGTAAAGGTAATTAATGCTAAAAAATACATTTTTTTCAAATGATTGTGTGCCGAGAATAGTCATAATTTAGCTAATCATTATTATATACATTGTTATTTTTCTTTCTTTGCTTTCATTGCTTTTATTTTAACATTAAAAACACTTTTTTACTTTCTCTCTGCCCTTTATCTTTATAAAAACAATTGACCTGTTTAAGAAACTGGACACAATTTTCTGGCATCAGGTATGTATGTATGTACACACATATATACATATCTATTGTCCCGTGTTGTTTTCCAGCTTCATATGTATATATGTATGTATATATATATATATATATAGAGAGAGAGAGAGAGAGAGAGAGAGAGACAGAGACAGACAGACTCAGAAAGGTTGGATAACTTAAACAATTCCACACAGGTGACTAAAGGCAGACTCTATATTTAAACCTGTGTGTCACTGCCTTCCAAGTTCATGTTCTCTCCACCCTATCACCTTCCAAACTACAATATGGCAATGCTAGCTCATACCCTAATGATGCACTATGTTGAGTCATAAATAGAATTGTATTAGTTTTTATTTATTTTTGTTAAGTTTATTCATTTGAGAGAGACAGAGCATGAGTGGGGGAGGGACAGAGAGAGAGAGGGAGACACAGAATCCAAAGGAGGCTGCAGGCTCTGAGCTGTCAGCACAGAGCCTGACATGGGGCTAGAACACATAAACTGTGAGATCATGACATGAGCTGAAGTCAGATGCTCAACCGACTGAGCCACCCAGGCCCTCTGAACTACGGTATTAGTTTTTAAATACAAGGAATGATTATCTTCCTGGGTTGCAAATAGTCTCTTTTTTAGTCTAAAATGGTTGAAAATAATGTTAAAAGTTCTTAGACACCATGCTACACTTTCTGCAAACTTTTCCAATAGTTCACTGAATCTTAAACCTTTTCCAGAAGGCTCTAAGAAAAACCAAAAGGTAGCTTAGGCATCAGGAATAATATATTTGCAATAAAAAAAGGCATGAACTTACCTATAGATTCTTACTGCAAAATTTGTTAAATAAAGAATAGAAGATATTTTTCTCTTCTAAGAATTTTAGAATCGACAGCTTTCTTTTTCCCCACCTCTATTTCTGAATAAATAGTATGCACTTCAATTTCCATTTAAACATTTTAAGTACTTGGGAAAACTAAGTTTAAGTTTAACCTCTGGCAAATAACTAAAACTCACTAAAGGTTTTATTTGAAAGGATAATAGTTAATCACAGAATTTTAGTAAGAAATAAATAAGAGATATAAAGAACCCAATTAGATACTATAATTTATTTAATAAATGTTATATTATTTACGTTTGTCCTTTAATTGCTTTTCAAGAGCAAATTTTACGTTAAAAATATAAAAAAAGGTCATACAGGGACGTCTGGGTGGCTCAGTCGGTTAAGCGGCCGACTTTGGCTCAGGTCGTGATCTCGCGGTCGGTGAGTTCGAGCCCCGCGTCGGCCTCTGTGCTGACCGCTCAGAGCCCAGGGCCTGTTTCAGATTCTGTGTCCCCCTCTCTCTCTGACCCTGCCCTGTCCACGCTCTGTCTCTCTCTGCCTTTCAAAAATGAATAAATGTTAAATTTTTTTTTTAAAAAGATCATTCAGATATGAAACATTTAGGGTCGTAGGTAATGTATATTTTCAGAATGGTGTATTATGTTATTTGTCTGATTTTTAGAAATAATCTATTTTCGTATAGTCTGATATTTGTGCCACTCAAGAGTGCTGCATACACCACTAAAGGCTTTTATTTCAGAAGCCACAAAATAAAGGAGAACTGCAGTGATTTGGAAAACGTGAGAAATACTTCATATGGAGATGGATGTCAGGGCAAAATATTCACAAACTTAAATGATTCCAGATTTCATATATTAAATGGATTAAAATTTTAAAGTATTTGTGGTGAAGACAAGTACAGGAAATTCAGAAGTAAGACTGCATTCAAGGAATTTGTTGCCAGGTAGATGAAAGTTATCTAAGACTATTATGTTAATTAAATACAAATCATTTTTGCCAATTTTTAAAAGAGCTAATAATGAAGGCTTTAATGAACTATGTGCATCACAGGACATTAAGATAAGAAAATGCACATACCCCTGTCATCTGTTTTCAGCTAAAATTTAAGATGTCACAAAGAGCACCCTATTGGCAAAAGGGAGATGATCTAGTTCTTATAGGCGCACGCGCGGGCGCGAGAGAGAATATATATATAATATATAAATAGATATATATTTATATAAAACATTTTTAACAAAGTATGTATATTTCTAAAAAGTAGTAGGGTGCAGAATCATTTAGAGGAAATGTAAGTGAACTTTAATACTGCTTCTGGGTATCTGTAACTGATTACTACTAACTTTATAAAAATTTGCATTTACCATTGCCCGCTATGTTCATCTGTTGTGGCTTGGGTTTATGTGGTTCTATTTGGCACTAATCCCACTGACTCCATCATCCATATCAATAAAGATAGAAAAGGCTTATAATATATATGGTCCTTTTTTTAAATGCTTTACTGGCAGGCTCACTTAAATTTTGCAGCTACCAAAAAGTCAGCCTTGATTTTTACAATTGTATGTATATTAGGGAACTGGTACACAGATTTAAAAGCTTGTGAAAACCTCAGGGAAGTGAATTGAAGCTCGAGTCTCTTGAATCTCAAACTCAGCTCTGAACTTCCATGGTATGCTGCTGCGACAGAGATGAGACAAGCCACTTCTCTATGCTAATGGGGAAAATCTAATATTTTAAATATTATCCATTTATAACTTTTATGTTTTTACAAAAAAGCATCATTTATACAAAAATTATTTGACTGTTGTCTTTTCATGGAAATCATTGGGCAAATAGTCAAATTTATAGCAAGAATAAACTGGAGACTGAATTGGATTAGCAAATGACTTAAAAAAAAAAGGAGGCATTTAGTAGTTCAGATATTTTGAAGCTAGACAACTATAGCTGTATAGAGGCCTAACTGGGAGATATGATGGGTTCAGTTCCAGACCACTGCAATAGAGTGAATATCACAACAAAGTCAAATGAAGTTTTTGGTTTCTCAGTGCATATAAAAGTTACACTATACTATAGTTCATTAAGTGTGCAATAGCATTATGTCTGAAAATATATACATCTCTTAATTAACAAATATTTGCTGCTAAAAAAAAATGCTAACCATCATCTGAACCCTCATGAAGTTGTAATCTTTTTGCTGGTAGAAAGATTTGCCCTCGATGTTGATGGCTGCTGACTGAGAGGGTAGTAGTTGCTGAAGGTTGGAGTGACTAATTGTGGCGATTTCTTTAAAATTAAACAATGAAGATTGCTCCATCAATTGACTCTTCTTTTCACTTGAATACTTTGAGGCCACTGCAGGGTTCAGATCAATTAGTTGATCTAATTTCAATACTGTTGTATCTCACGGAATTGGGGAAGCCCATGAAGAGGGAAAAGGGTGGAGGAACAGTCAGTACACACACATTTATTAAGTTCACTATCTTATGTACGTGTGGTTCTTGGAACCCTGAAACAATTCCAATGTTAACAAAGATCACTGATCACAGATCACCATAATAAATACAACAATCATGAAAAGGTCTGAAATATTATGAACATTATGAAACGTGACATAGAGACACGAAGTGAGCAAACACCGTTGGAAAAATGCTGCCGAAGGACTTGGACACAGGGTTGCACAAGCCTTCGAATTGCAAAAAGTAATAATAAAGTACCTGGAAAGCGCAATAAAATGAAGTGCAATAAAATGAGTCATATAGTTGCTATATTTGACTAGCTCATAGAAGACTCAATGTTGCAAAACTTAGGGAGCTGCTAGATTATGGTGAAGATCCTCTATGCAGAGTTTATTCTATCAATGACAAGAAGAGCACATAATAGGCAGACTGTCTGGGGCATAGCTAGTTATCATGGACAACAGAATGATGAAATTTTTAATGAAACAATAAGAGAATGTACTGTAATCAGAAGAAAATAAGAAAATCTGTGATTAAGAGAGGTACTCTGACACCTATTCAGCAAAAGAAAACACACTGATAGGAGATATAAAAGAAACACAGTTTCCATTTATTTAGAAAGTATGCAACCCTTCCAAACTGTTATTTCGTTGATCTCCTGTGGCTCAAATAAATTCTGTGAGTTACTTTGCATTTGCCATGGATGAACCTGTAGCCACACACTGAATTACAGCTTTTCCTTCACAATATATCGACTACTGATCAAAGTCAAACTAGACACACTGGACTTGGGCAGTGACTATTAAAACTTCTTACATTTGTATACTACAGACTCCAGATTAGTTTATCCATAGACTGCTTTACAAATAATGAGAAAATTTTATGCAAGCCAAGATAGCTTTTTAGAAATGTAAATGGAATCTAACTTTGCCTTGGCTTCCTAGAATGTGGAAGGCTCAAAAGGCTTCAGAAATACCAGCTAGTGTGGAGTCATCTCAAAGTGACTCATGAATCAGTTGTAGGCATGGAGAAGTTTCTAAACTTGGGTGTAATGCCAGCCTGAAAACAGTTTAATTTACACTTCCAAGAGAGGAAAATTGGGAAGCATGGGCACACCACACCCACTTGATCTTTGGCTTTGATGAGCATATCAAAGTGAACTCTTATTAGCATTGTTCCTTTTGCCTTAGAAGACAATATCAAAAGAAAATTTTCATGTGAGTACATTCTTCGCTTGTATTATTTTTATAGTCCAAATTGCAATGTTTAAGTCATTATATAAAATCTAAATGCCTCTTTATGATAGGAGAATATTTTCTTTTATAAATTTAAATTCAATACAATCATTTTCTTTGACATACAGGTAGAGATCAATCCAGGTGGAAACCTCTGATGCAAATATTTTCCCTAGGGATAATATACAATGATTTGATAAGACAAAATGCCTTAAAATGGGAAATGCCCTTTGAGTATAATGGTAGTTTTGGAGATTTTTAGTTAAAAAAGAAATCAACAAATAAGCATACAAAAATCTTAAGGAAGTGACTAGTTTCTGAAAGTTAAACATTTTAGTTAAGATAAATATTGTATTTATAGACATTTCAAGATGTCACCAGAGTATATTGGAATGAGTGTGTGAGTCCATTGATGTGTGATCTAATTTTGTTTTCCATATATTGTGAGATAACCCAACAGTGATGGGGATTTTGTAGCGTGGGTATCTAAAATGATAGAAGGTGGGAGAAAATAGTCAAACCAAGATGAAGGGGTGAAGTCCTGACAACCAGTTTAGTGATTATCCACACAAAATTTTCTATTGATTGAGTATATCTGTTTTAAGATGTTCATTCTGGTTTTGCATTATGATATTTCCATGAATGAAATCATGTTTTTCAAACCTCACTGCAATAGGTAGAATTTTGTATGCCTCTTTTCTTTCTGGCTTTGGCTCTATAGAGTTTTACCTAAATTAGGGACTATGTGGTATTACATATCACATAATTTGTAACTAAGCAAAATATATACTATACATAATATATGGATTACATTTCTTTTTAATTTATTTAAGTTTATTTTGAGAGAGGGGGAGAGAGAGGGAGCGCGCGCGCACACACACACACACACACACACACACACACACACGTATGCACAAGCAGGGGAGGGCAGAGAGAAAGGAAGACAGAATCCCAAGCAGGCTCCATGCCTTCAATGCAGAGACTAATGCGGGGCTCAAAATCACAGACTGTGAGATCATGACATGAACTGATATCAAGAGTCGGATGTTCAACCTACTGCACAACCCAGGCGCCCCCAATGGATTACGTTTCTTAAAAAATAAAAGAAAAATCAAAGCAGTAATGTGATAAACATTATCGTATCCACCAACCAATTTTTTTAATAAATGTTAAATAATTACACAAAATTTAAATTCCTTCCCCTTAAATTCCTTTCCCAGGGCCACAGGTTTGTTGTTGTTGTTGTTGTTTTTGCTCATAAGAAGGAAACAATGACATTCATTTAAGCTATATCCATTTGTGTGCATACTTAAATAATATAGCACATTTTAATTTTTAATACATACTAATAGCACTGCCATATATATGTGTGTGTGTGTGTATATATATATATACACACACACACATATACACATACACACATGTATATATGTAACTTTAAAGTTGACGTTTTTCCCCTAATTGTTTTCAAACCCCGTTCATATTTATATATATTATGCAGTCTATTCATCTTTGTCTCTTTATTCACACATACAAGATTTTTTTTCTACTATGAGGAATTACTGGATCTTAGAGTTTATATATATTTATGAGACAGTACCGATTGCTCGCCAAAGATTTTCAAGTAGGTTACATTTTCTAAAGAACATTTGATAGTTTCTCTTACCCTATATCATTCCAAATATTTAATATGATGAAATGTTTGATATTTCAAATCTGATGGGTGTGAAATGATGTTTCTGGTTATTGTTTCTATTTGTTATAAGTTCCCTTATGTCAAATAAGACACTGTCCTTTATTTATTGAGAATTTAGTTTCCCAATGTTATTAAGTGCCTGATTGTATATATCTCCTCATTTCTATACAGATTGTTTTATTTTTTTTTTTTTACTGATTTTGGGAATTTCTTTATATAATATGGATGTTAATCCTTTGTTATATATTGTTATCTTCTCCCATTAAAAAAAAATCTTTATTCAGCATGTAACTATCAGATGCATTGATTACAAAGTTACAGTGACAATAAAAATAGCTGCTCTAAAAAACGTATAAATAAAATCTACATAATGCACATAAATTGGTAATAAATGCTGTTAAGCTAAGCAATTATAGATATAGAGCATTGTTTGACATGATAGGAATGGCCATTTAAAAGTCTTTCAGAGGCTTATATTTCAGTACAAACCAGAATACAATGAAAATTCTCCTCTTTACTATTCCTGTGAGCTTCTTTTGTGTTCCAATCTACAGGAAAGTTTATTTTGCTTTCCACTATATCTATGCTTTCTTTCACATTTACATTGGGGAGGGGGCCTGTCGAGGCAAGTCACAAGTCCAGGCAAAGCTTGTTTATGTGGAGAGAAACAGACTTCACTTCTTAATGAGAGGAGACACAAGTATGTGTGTATAGGGAAGGGTGGAATTGTTAATAGCCATTTTCAGAATCTAACACATGATCTGATCTATACTGTAAATTCCACAGAGAGAGCTCTAATTTCATCACTTTTCAACTGAATGGGTAAATTACTATTTACACTATCAAAGAAAGTGACTGGCTTTGTAAACCAAGAGGACTACCCAATATAGCACATTTTCTCGTATCTAAATATTTTCATAGGTCTGTGTAGGGTAAGTACAGACTTATACTTACATATTATACATACATAATATATATATACATATATATTTAATTCAATCGAGGTGTGTTACTTAGGATATCATTGTATTTTGGAACTCCATTTTTTGTAAGAGTTCAGTTCATATTTATTTTAGTCAGTCTAATTTTAAAGCCACACTTTCAGTTTCAATGATAGCTTTCAATTTTATGCCAGGAATCCTTTTAATTAATCACCAACTAATTGGTGACTACTGGTTACTAACTCAAATTCTTGGAATAGTGCCACTCTTCCTTTGGTATTCCAAAGTGCCATTAATACTTCTATTGAATGTTTAAGGGTAAAAGAACAAATAATTTGTCAATTAGATTCCAATCTTATTGATGCTAAAAATAAACCTCAAGAAATTTCTCACTTAAAATTATATTTACTTTTAATTTAACCTGGCTACTGCCATGTGTTGGTGGTGTGTATAATTGAGGGACTGTTGTAGGCTTTTTGTGTATTTATAGTAGCTTCCTGACCCAAACCTCTAGAAAACTGTTAATGCACATTTGGTGACTGGAATTTGGTACTGGCATAAGCACCATTCATTTATGGAAAACCTACAAGGGACATAATATTTCTTCTGAATATGGTGTAGATACAATTTCAGATCTTCTGCATCATATACCTTTTAATCAAAAAAAAAACACTTCTAGGGACCATCCTTTCTCTTTCACTCACTATCTTCAAACTTTTAAGTGCAGTAACTCTTCCTACAAAAAACTACAATATTTTAATCTCACTCTTTCAGCTTATGAAGCAATATGATTCAAAAAAGTTTGGAGGAATGCTTGGAAATGCTATGGCGATTGAATGATCTAATAAAGATATGCTAACACTAATTTGGTTGGTTTTGTGTGTGATGTGTATAGCAGTGACAATAATAAAATATTATTCATTAAAACAAAATGTTAAAATATATATTTCAGTCTAAAATATAGAGTAGATTAAATGTACATTTTTTCTGTCACCTTAAAGTGAAATTATGAGTTTCTGACTACCTATAGCTCTTAAATACTCAGGAATTCTATATCTAAACAGGTGATATCAACATGATATGAAACTAAGAAGAAATTCTCTGAATCAGATAATTTAGACACCTATAGTGAGAATAAACACATTTTTAAAACGTTCACACAAACATGCTACAGTATACAGAACCATAGTACAAACTCATAAAATACCATTTTTATAGTTTTAGAGGAGCATATGAGAAGTTCACTGTTCTTCACTTGTTGACAGATTGGCTTTGCTCATGACTGACAACAAAATTTAATGACTTCTGTTTTGAGCTTTAGGGGAAAGGTAAAACCCTGACATGGTTTGATTGATCAGTTTCAAAATTAAACCAAGGAAGTGGTTGATATAGGTTGCAAGAGTTTCATATAATATTTTATTCTCTTATACAGAAAGATAAAAATAAAACTAAATATTAATAAAACGGACTCAAGTTATTCCTTAGAACCTAACAGATTTGTAGATTTAACCTTTCTCAGGCTGGTGGACAATTTGTAGTTAATGATGTCAGTGAAATTGCTAATCAAAATGGAAGTACTTTCAAATTAATTGCAGCTGACCTTGGGGAAAAAATCATTATCTTCTAAATGGACATTCAAATGAAGGTAAAATAATTTCAGTGAGACTTTGGGTCATTAACTCATGACTGCAAATCTTTTCTGAAACTTGTTTACTCTCAAGTAAATATGTCCATGAATCAATTTCACACTAAAATTACATTTCCAACATTAAATGGGATAATGCAAGCACATGTAAAACAAAAAGAAAGCCTTGATAAGCCTTATGTTTCACTTTCCTTTTCTTACAATTTTTTTTTGCGATTTCATTCTCTATTGACTAGTCTATATAAATATACATATATATGTATGTATATATTTAAAACAGTTTGCCACACTTGGAACAGTCTTTTATTATACCTCAGTAGAGCTTAGATTCTGTAAATATTTTTTTCAAAACTATTGGTAGAAAATTTGGTAGGAAAGACATTTATTCACCTTCCAAATGTATTCTGACAATGAGGCAGGGAAACTAGCATTCCCTTATATTGTTAAATGTGGAAAAGAATTGCTTATATGTTTTCAGAAAGTAATCCAAAAATATATTAAAATGTATTTTCCCCTTTGACCCAGCAATCCCACATAAAAGAACCTAGCATACAGAAAAAAAGCAACAAGAACATGTTTATTAAATATATTTTGTAGTGACAAAAATCTAAAATTCCTATCCATGAGGAAAGAATTGAATTATGCTTTAGTCATGCAATGAAAGAGATCTATAAGTATCACCTAAGAATGATGTACATGATACACTGATTAGTGATAAAAATTACCTTAGTCATGTGCACATTAAACTTGTATAGAAAAACAAAAATTCTATATCTAATTATGTCAAAAAAATATGTCTGTGTCCATCTGGACAATGAAGTATAATAAGGAAAGTTTCATACTACATCATTAACATTGGTGAGCTTGAACAGGGGATGAGATACGGGAGATGTTGGCAAGAGTTCTAATAATTCTATCTGATTCTATCTTTTCAACTGTGACACTAAGCACATATTTCTGGAATTTGAAAAGTTGAGCAAATTTCAAAAAAAGTAAAAGCAGCAGAGAATAAATGTTTCCAGAATTGTGCTTTCCTACCAAAACAATTATAAAAGCATACAAAATATATGAAACAATGTTTTCAGGAATTGAATGACAATCTTTGAAAGACTACAATCCTTGAAACAAAAAAAATAGGAGGGGAGACCTACTTTTGCTGGAACTTTCTTTGGAACATGAAGCTGGAACCCTACAGAGCCTGACACTTGATGAACTAAGGAAGTCAGAGATGAGAATGTGAGCTTGAGAATATGGCTGGCATTGTTGACAGAGTAGTTAAATGGGGAGAGACGTGAAAAAGGGAGAGTAGTTTGAGAAATAGGTCCTAAATGTTTGAATGGGGGTTTCAGTTGACCAATGAAAATTGGTCAAATCTTAAGATGCATATATGCAAAGCAAGAGTCCACAAAGCTTCACATAGAATAGTTAATGAGGGACTGAGAACTGAACAAAAATATCACAGACCATGTAATTATTGGAGATGAAGTTCAACAACAGTGAAGAGACTTCACCAATACCTTCAGGAAACTAATTGAGACCTAAGGAAGGCCAAGACTTAAAACAACCAAGTCATAATATAAAATAGCTCCCTAGAATCAAGGAGAAAACAAAAATAGAAACACTCTAAGGACAACAAACCAAAACTGAAGAGATCTAAATGATATAATTTGTTTGGAAGACCAAAACGTGGTAATATATTTTTTAAAAGCCAACATAATACAAACCCAGTACATTGTATTTATCCATAAAATCAACTATAACATTTTTTTAAAAATCTAGATACACAAAGAAGCAGAGAACTCTGATTAAATCAAAGGAAATAACATTAAATAGAATCAAACCAAAGAATGTACAGTATTGGAATTAGTAAAGACTTTAAAAGACAAATTATATTTAAAAAAATTTAAAGGTAGACATAATGGGTCATAATTAGATTATAATGAATAATTTATTAGTGGAATTTAGGCAGATTGGATATGGTAGAAAAAATCATTAGTGAACTTAAAAACAGACAATAGAAATTATTTATCCTGAAAGAAAGAGATGGTTTTTTTTTTTTGTATGTGTGTGTTGTTTTTATTTGCTTTAGAGAGAGAGAAAGCTCATGAGTGGAGAAGAGGGGCAGGGTGGAGAGAGAGAGAGAATCTTAAGCAGGTTCCATGCTTAGTGGGGAGCCAGAAGCAGGGCTAGATCCTATTACCCTGGAATCATGACCTGAGCTGAAATTAAGAGACAGATGCTCAATGGACTGAACCACCCCCTCCTTTTTTTGTTTTCATGTTTATTTATTTTGAGAGAGAGAGAGAAAAAGAGAGAGAGAGAGAGAGAGAGAGAGAGAGAAAGCACAAGTGGGGAAGGGGCAGAGAGAGAGGAAGAGAGAATTCCAAGCAGGTTCCACATTGCCAGAGCAGAGCCCAATGCCAGGCTCAAACACATGAACCATGAGATTATGACTTGAGCCAAAACCAGGAGCCAGACACTTAACTGACGAGCCACCCAGGCACCCCCCTCCTTTTTTTATTCTGCAGAACCTTAGTGACATGTATGCAAAATCAGGAGATATACGTGTAACTGGAATACTTTAAAGAAAAAGGAGAGAGAATGAAATGCAAAACAAAACACATTTGTCAGAAGTAATAGCCCAAGTATAACTAAATTCCTTAAAAATAATCAATCTACAGATCTAAGAAACTCAGTGAAGTCCAAGTATGATGAATACAAGAAAACCACACCTAAGTAAATCACAGGTAAGTTGTAAAAAAAAAAAAAACAAAGATGAAAGAAATAATTTTAAATTCAGCCAGAAAAAAAGAGAGGTGCAGTTATAAAACAATGAGCATATGAATGACTACTAAATGTTCACTGGAAAAACTGGAGGCAATTATAAAATTGAATAACATCTTTAAAGTGGTAACAGGAAAGACTGTCGATTCCAATTCCCATATCCAATAAAAAGTATATTTTTCAAAAATAAGGGTGATATATATATATATATATATATATATATATTGACACGAGATCTAAAACTATAAGAAATGCTAAGTGAAGTTCTTCATTCTTAAGAAATATTATATTGGCCAAAACTCAGATATAACTGAAGGAATTAAGGACAATAGAACTAGTAAATAATAAAATAGTGGTAATACTATTGATAAAAATTTTAGTAAATATATTATTTTCTCCCTGTGTTATTATTGCTGACATGCATTTTATTTCTAAAAGTATTTTAAACTCCATGGTACAAGTTATTATTTTTGCTTTTTTAATATATAAATTCATTAAATTGTAATAATTTAAATTCATTAAGTGGTACAATATACAAAAGGAATAATACATTTTGACCAATTGAGGTTAATGCATGAATATGAAATTGGTTTAACACTTTTAAAAGTCAATCTGCAATTTGCTACACTAAAAGAATAAAAGGAGAAAACATGCAACGGATGCAGAAAAATATTTTGACAAATAGTAATACCCTTTAAAAAAGAAGCCAATAACTAGGAATGTAGGAATGGAAGAAAACTTAGCCAATCTGTTAAAGGGCATTTACATAAAAACAGCTAACTCACTATTCATAGGTGAAATATTGCATATTTGCTCAAGTATGTTTGTAATCCATTTCTAAAATTATTTGCCAACAGAAACATTTTTTCAGTCCTCTCGATTTACCTGATTGTCTCACACATTTATTTCATTTCCTTCTCTTGCATTGCACTTTTATCAGCAATTACAGCCTCTCTTGATCTTCAAGTCCCCTGAAATCCCAAAGTACTACTGTGTATACCAAAAATGAGCACTTGAAAATAAATATTTTATTGGGGCACCTGGGAGGCTCGGTTGGTTAAGCCTTGATTTTGGCTCCGGTCATGATCTCATGTCATGAGATCCAGCCTGCCACCTGCGCAGTGCAGAGCATGGAGCCCGCTTGGGACTCTCTCTCTCTCCCCATCACTCTCTCTGCCACTCCCCCACTCATGCTCTTACTCTCTCTCTCAAAAATGTTCAACTTTAAAAATAAATAAATAGGGGTGCCTGGGTGGCTCAGTCAGTTGAGCATCCGACTTTGGCTTAGGTCATGATCCCACAGTTTGTGACTTCGAGCCCTGCATTGGGCTCTGTGCTGACAGCTCAGAGCCTAGAGCCTGTTTTGGATTCTGTGTCTTCCTCTCTCTCTGCCCCATCTCCACAGACTCTCTGTCTCTCATAAATGAATAAACATTAAAATGTTTTTTAAATATATAAAAATAAATAAAAATATTTTATTTTTTAGAATATTTTATGGGGAATATCAATAACACTTCCTGCTTCTTAGATATGTCTGATATTTTACCTATTTTATATATTTTAATTAGTAATTTTTTTAAAGGTGATTTATTTTTGAGAGAAAGAAAGCATGCAAGTGGGGGAGGGGTGGAGATAAAGGGAAAGAGAGATCATCTACTGTCTGCATGGAGTCCAACATGGAGCTCGAACTCATGAGTGGTTAGAGCATGACCTGAGCTGAAACCAAGACTCAGACATTTAGCCAACTGAGCCACCCATGTGCTCCTGATCTTTCAGCTATTTTAGAAGATCACCAAATTTAAAAAACACCAAAAATAAATACATGGCTTTTGGGGAAGTAATGGTAATATTATGTATTATGTATAATTGTATGTCTTGCAATTACTTATTAAGATTTTCATGCAATTAAATGCAAAGACCGTCAGTATGGTCTTTGTTAAGTTTTGACAAACATTTACCTGCATAATCAATACCCAATTAAAGGTATAGATTGCTTCCCTCACCCCAGGAACTTCCTTCATGCCTAATTCCAGCCTACCTATATTTCCCATGGGCATATATTATATGGTTTCTATCAGCATATGTTAGTTTTTCCTATTCTGAAACTATAATCAAGCATGTAGTTTATTTATGTCTGTCTTCTTTTATTTTTAACCCATTCATGTTGTTGCATATATCAGTAGGAGGAATATGTATAGTAGCAAAATATTTGCATGATCTAAAAGTGTCTCCCAATTATTTTCAAATGGAGGTGTAACAGTAAATATCCAGTGGAGAACCAGACAGAACCTTGCCCAAGTAATCGAAATCTACATCAGTAGTAAGAGACTCATGTACATCTATAGATGCAGACCCTAGAAGGACCAAATCTCACCCACATGGTGTTCCAGAAATTTCCTATCCTCTACCTAACCATGAGAAACACTAGACAAATCCAATGTGGTAAATATTCTATTTCTTAAAAGAGCAGAAACTTAGAAGACTATACTCTTAAAAATATCAGCGTCATAAATGCTAATAAAGTCTGTGGAAGCTATTTCACATTAAAAGAAACTAAAGAGGCAGGACAACTAAATGCAATATTTGATAGTATTGATAGTCTGATTCTGTACTGGGGATTTAAAAAGTCAGTGAAGAATATTATTGTGTCAACTGACAAAACTGGAATATAAATAGATTACAGTATTATGTCAATGTTAAACATATTGAAATTGAAAATTTCACTCTGGTTATGAAAGAAAATATCCCTAAGGAAATATACATTGAAGGATAGGAGTAAAGATCCATGGTGTTTTTGATTTACCTTCAAATATCTTAGGAGAAAATACACACACATACACACACACACACACGCAAACACACACACACACACACACACACACACACACACACAGAGGGCAGGACCAATAAAGCAAATGGTCTTAAATGTTGATAATAAGTCAATCTGGAAAAAGGTTACTAGGCTGTTCTTCTCACTATGTTTTATTTTTGCCACTTGTTTGTGAGTTTGTACTTATTTCCAAAAAAAAAATGAAACATCTAAAGCAAGCTAGACCCAAAGTTATCTTGCAACTTCTAAGTACCTCATCTATTTTGCTCCCTCTTCTAACTTTCTTCTACCATACATGTCTCCTTGATGTTTCTTACACAACTCAAGCAAATATCTATCCATGGGACTTGGAACTTGTTATTCCTTCAACTTAGAATGCTAATCTTTTATTTTTTTTATTAAATGTTTGTTTATTTATTTATTTATTTAGAGAGAGATAGAGAGCACAAGAAGGGTAGAGGGGGAGTGGGAGAGAGAGAATCCTAAGCAGGTTCCATGCTTAGTGGGAAGCTCGATGTGGGGCTTAGGCCCACAACTGTGAGATCATGACCTGAGCCAAAAATAAAGAGCCAGAATCCCAGCCAAATGAGCCACCCAGGCACCCTAGAATGCTCACCTTTTAGATGAATATGTATTTTGCACCCTTATTTTATTCAGATATACATTCAAATTTTGCCTTACAGAGAGACATTTCCCTACTAGTCTTTTAAAAAGAGCACCCTCTTAAATCCAATTATGTCTCCTAAATATGCTTTATTTTTCCTCAAGGCATTTACTAACACATGCTTATTTTTTAATCCCCCCTTAGTTGAATGTTAATGAATGAGAGCAGGGATTTCATTTTGTTCATTACAATAGTCCCAAGATTCAAACAGTTCTTAGAACATAGACATTTAATAAGTGCTTATTGAAAGAAACAGTATGTCATGGATGGAAATGAAGTTCAAATAAGGATATGAATTTATGAAATTCAAATAAAAAATGCAGGTAATATAAGAAATTAACTGTCCCTAAAATGTTTTAAATATTTTTTTTATTCATAACGTCTTTCGATGTTAGGTAGACAGAGTTGTAAAATTCTTACATTCTAATTTATTGAATCTTTCCTTTTTTGAATTATATTTAATTTTAAATAATTTTTGTTCAAAAATCTCAAATTCATATTCACTATTCAATAAAAACAGGCAAGATTCCTCTTCTAATATTTGCTTTTAGAAATATTGACAAAAAAACAATAATATGTGTCTTTGGGATACACTGATAAGATATCCATTAATACATATGGGCAATATCATGACATACAACAAATATATGTCAAGAAAACAAGTTCCAAGTCTTATAAAATATTAGTTTTATAAAAATAAACTAAGTAGAACAAAATTTTTAAAGTATAGCACATTTACAAATAATTAAATGACTCCACAGAATTGTAAAGGAGATAACTATCATTTATCATCACCACATAGATAAGAATTACACATGGTTACTTTATATGCTTATTATTTTCATAGAAAATATGCATTACAAAGAAAATTCTAAGTGGACCCTCTATATTAGCACTTCTAGATTAGTGTTGCTTTGGTATCATTTTCCCTAATGAAAACATTATAAAGCAACTGATATCAACATAATTTTTTGACCTTTTTTAAGAGTCAAGCCTATGATTTAGTTGCAAATCTCATTTTTATGACTATTCCCAAGGCTTTAAAGACAATGTGACACACTTAAAAAAAATTGGGAGGTCCACTCAATTTTATTGTTTTTGTGGTTTTGGATTTTCACATACTTCTCTTTAGTTTGTTTTCTTGTAGGTACGTGGAATACTGCTTTAAGATGAGCTTAATTTGGGGTACTTATTACAAAAACAAAGAAACATTTTTGAGATCATGCTCTTCCTGTTTACTACTTTCTGGCATACACTTTGCTTCTTTTTAAAAACGGTATTTATTATTTTCTTTTAATTTCCTAATAACTTTATCTAGCAAATAGGTTATTTTAATATTTACGGAAGACTGTAATAAATATTGAATTTAAAAAGCAAGACTGATTTTATTACTCCTTTATGAAGTTTACCATCACTTAATTTCAGTCTAGCATTTTTTTTTATTTTTTTAATGTTTTTATTTATTTTTGAGACAGAGAGAGACAGAGCATGAGCAGGGGAGGGACAGAGAGAGAGAGAAACACAGAACCAGAAGCAGGTTCCAGGCTCTGAGCTGCCAGCACAGAGCCCAACACGGGGCTTGAACTCACAGACCACGAGATCATGACCTGAGCCAAAGTGAGACGCTCAACCGACTGAGCCACCCAGGGACCCCAAGTCTAGCATAATTTTTAAGAACTTCGGCTCTGGAGCCAAATAATTTCACCAAATGCAAGCTTTACAACTTCCTAGTTTTGTGACCTTGCAACATTTTAAAACTTTCTGTGTCCCAGGTTCTTCATTTGTAAAATGAGAATGGCAGTAATATCTGCCCAACATGGTTACAATGAATATTAAAAGGAATAAAGATTATAAAACACTCGGGAGAAGAAAAAGCACATGACAGAAATAAGGAGTAGCATTTACCTTCAGTCTTTTGGTTTTTATAAGATATGCTAGTATGAAGTCTCAAAATATTTCAGTAGTATTCAAATTGTAAAGTATATTTTATACACTTATTTTTAAATTATTAAACTTATTTAATGTATTTATTACTCTCTTTTCATTTACCAAATATGTATTAGGCACTTGCTTAGGCAAAACATTACTTACCCTAAGCCATGTGTGAGCATAATCATATTTGTGTTTGTGTGATGATATACAATTGAAAATACAAAGGTAAAGAAGATTTGTTTCTACCACTAAGAGGCAGTATTATTATCACTAGTAGATGATATTATTGTCTGCTGTTAATAAAGGCAGTTAAGTATACAAGTAATCCCAAGGGAGAAACTTGAGGAAAGAATGAAAATCATGAATGTGGGCTGAAAATAAAGCAATCATCCCTATATTTTCTAGTAGGTTATCAGAGCCTGTAATCTCTTATCAAGCCAAACAAGTGTTTACACTATGTATCTCCCATCAAAACAGATGTCCCACAATTTCAAGTCCTCACATTCTTGTAGCTTCTGCTTTTTTTAAACCTCAAAAATTTCATGTAACTTTGACTTCTACACTAATTTTGCTTTGGTTTATTTTCTTATTTTGTACTAGTCTATTACTGGAACTGACTGGGTTATTGAAACAAAATACAGAACAGTCAGTCATCAACCAAGATGTAGCTAATATTTCCATGAATTGGCATCTACAACCAAGGCTTTATATTTCCTGAAAAACAACAATATATTCATAAAATTATGATTAGAATAGTATAATGAATCTGTTTATATCCATATCATCCTTTACCTGTGTAACCTATATATATGAATAGCAGTGTTTATTTTTATGGATTTTAAATTCTAATTGTTAAGTTTCTATAATGTATGAGTAATAATTTCATTAATCTAGTATACATGTGAAAGTCTTGAATCATCTATGTGCTGATTAACTTTTACTAATAAATATTCAAACACCTTTTCTTAACAAAACTTATTTTAATTTAGAAGTATTATGAACAGCCAGTATATCATTTTATACAATTAAAATATATACCAATAATTCACCTAAACCATATTCTATACATTGTCTTATGTCGAGAACATTATAATGACTACAAAATTTGTGTGTGCGGGTTAACCATCTGTCTCATCTCACATAATAGAGAAGTAGTCAGTGTAGCTTCTACAATGAACTAATTCCAGCTTTAGTGTAGGTTTGTTCCTTTAAATTCCTTGTATTCTTCACTCTTTTAATTTACTTTTGATTCTCATTTTGATCTAAGAGGAAGTAACTGCTTTGTGATATTAAGGTTTATTTGATTTTTGAAAGGATATCTCCATATCTATGTGTAGTTACTTAAAATTAAGCCCCAAAGGTGAAGTTTTTCTATCTCAGCAATATAAAGCTAACTAAATATTTCACTGTTTTTTATCTTTACTGTTGGTTATGCATCTGACCAATATGAGAACTAGGAGCGTGAGGAGTTCAGATGAGACAGGCCTTGTTCTTTCCCAGCACTGTGTTAAACCTGCCTTTATGTTAATCCCAAAGAAGATATGGAAAGGTTCTAATGACAACACCAGGATTGTCTAAATGATTTTCCAAAGACACAAAATCGATTGGAGACAATAGAGGGGAAACCACCTCAGTGAAGTACTTAACCAGAAACATCTATGGAGAGCATTCAGAGAAACGTTCATTTTTGTGCGAATAGGCTCTTCTCTGGTTCATAAGCTCCTATCTTCATTCCCCTTTTTTGCTCTCTTTTCCATTGGTCAGATTTCCAATCTCTACTATCTCATCCATGATAATTAATCTAAATATGCTAAAAAGTCAAGGCAGTTTGCTTTTTAAGAGGCACATTCTGGGGCGCGTGGGTGGCACAGTCGGTTAAGCCTCCGACTTCAGCCAGGTCACGATCTCGCGGTCCGTGAGTTCGAGCCCCGCGTCAGGCTCTGGGCTGATGGCTCAGAGCCTGGAGCCTGTTTCCGATTCTGTGTCTCCCTCTCTCCCCCCCCCCTCCCCCCCGTTCATGCTCTGTCTCTCTCTGTCCCAAAAATAAATAAAAACGTTGAGAAAAAAAAATTAAAAAAAAAAAGAGGCACATTCTCTTTTTATTTACTTCTGATACATTGACTAAGCTAATGGGCTATACTAGATAGATAGTATTAATTATTTAGACACATTTCTTTGAGAGCATTCAACCAACACCAGTTGGTAGGGCTGTCTGACAAGTAAACATACAATGAAAATGTTGTAAACATACAACAGAAAAAGAAACTTAAAAAATGAAAGAAAATTGTGAGCTTGTTCCTGGGAGTCTCCAAACAGAAATTACTTTATCATAAGGTTAGTGTTATCATGTTATTATAGCATTTCATCTTTTTTATTAATTTTAGCAATAAATGCATAGTATTTCCCACATTGGAGTATGAAACTTATGCAAATAAACTCTTACATTAAAATATTGCAAGGATATCAACTAATGTATCTGTCCCTGTCAATATTGATACCCACAGGAATTAAGAACCACAATATGTTTTAAGGTATAGTCTCTGCCTTCAGATAGCTTTACATAAACATATAGAACTTCACATTGCATTTATACATTGTGACCTTACCCTTGCAATACAAAAAGCAGTTCCACAGATGGTGTACATGAGTCTGTCTGAAAAAACAGATGTTTGACCTGGAGTCATTTCCATCACACACGGTTCATCTCTAGGTTAGTTTCTCTGACCGCTGTTGGTTGGCTGGTCTAGACAGTGTTCTACAATGCCTTAGCTGAAATTAACTCATGCACTACTGTTTGTTAGAAAGAACAAAGTTTTGTTTCCTTATTATCAACACATAGTCTACTCTTTAAACTATTAATTCTAGATTTTCAGAGCCTAGAATAAGGACCATGCTAGGATTAAGAGGTCTATAAATTCTATTTCTGCCCCTAGAACCAGGCTTCCTTGATGTACTTGGGAAAATAATTTCCCTCCTGAGACTTTTTCCTTATCTGAAAATAGGTAAAATAATTTTCTTCCATATTCCATAAAGGTATTATATAGAGCAAACTATATTTGTGCAAGGAATGTTTTGAGAACTATACCACTGTATATAATACTGTTATTAACTTTATGGGATTGCTTTTGCCTAATTGTATCTAGATTTTTTCATTCAGAAAATTAGATATTTTATCAGAATCATTCTAGTTTACATAGTGAAAAAAACAGTATAGCTGGGGTTTTAAAATAAACATGGGGATTAAGAACTGCACTTGTGATGAGCACTGGGTATTGTATGGAAGTGTTGAATCACTAAATTGTACACCTGAAACTAATTTACACTGTATGGTAACTAACTGGAATTTAAATGAAAACTCTAAAAAATAAAGTGACTTGTATTTTGTCTTTTCCTTCCTATGTACCCCTTCCAAAACTCTATGTATTTTCCTTTATTATATTTCATCCACTTATAAAAAAAAGAGAAAATGGAGGAAAAAGAGAGAAGAAAAATTAGAATAATTACAGGAAGTCTTGTAGAAGATGAGCAGCACTAGGAAAAACTTCTACAGTAATTACTCTAGTAACACAAAGTCAATAGAAAATTCTGATATTATCTACAATAGACTGTGCATTCTAGGACATGTACCTATCTTATCAATGGGCCAGAATGGACTGTATTCTCAAAGAATTAGTGGAATTAATCTAACTCACAAGAGACTAAAATACGTGCCATGATGCAAATTTACTAATTACAAATAAAACTTTATGAGAATGAGGTAGGAGTATCACTCCCACCTCTCCAGCAACCCCCCACATAGTGCTAGTTTAATAATAATGACAATAAGAACTTAATGCAAATATATCAAAATTTTTCTACCAAGATGACCAGATATTGGAGCCATCTAGTCAAAATTATCTTTCACCTGGTCTGTGTTCTTAGGTCATTTTCTAAATTCCACCCCTCTGACATGAGTCTATGTTAGGTTACCTCTTGCATCTTTTTCTTTTGGTATATTTTTATGTTGGTCATTAATATCATTAATTAAGCTACAGTCTTCATGAGGTTTTGGATAAATAAGGTACTCCTGTCTTCTTAAAACACTTCTGGAGTCCTTTGATTTTGCCATTACATTTTTAATTTGTTCACTCTCCATATTCAAGGTCCACCCTTCCCTATTCCCCATATGCTTAATTATGCAGGTATGGTAAAGATGATGATAATAAAAGCTACAAAAAGAAACCTGAAGGGTGATTACATAGTGCTTTATTCCAATCCCCAAAACATAAAAGATGTCGTACTCCAAAAGCATAATGAAACGTGATTTGAAATTCATGATTTAAACAGAAGATTTCAATCAGCTCTTCTGAAAAAAACTAAAGGTGCCCAAACATATGACTTATTCCATCTTCATATACATAGGTATCCTCCTTCTAGGCCTCCCATGTATTCTGTTGGTAAATACACTGACCTCTGCCTCCTGTTCTCCCAAAGCTAAAGCGTATGACAAAATTCAGGGAACTCACAGCTGAGTATTTAGTACTTCATTACGTGCAAATGTCATTATGGAAGAACTACAGTCAAGCCGTTTTACAGAAGGGTAGTGAAATTATTTGATACTTGCTCTAGTGAAGCTATAGAATAACTTAAATAGATACATATGGTTCCAAAGCATTTTCTTCCTACTCCATATATTGAGTACCCATCCATGCAAAAGTACAAGAAGATTCTCCAGCACTTAAATATCTAAGCACATAATTCAGTAATTCCAAGACCTTAATCATTATTACCTTCCTCTTAATGACACATCTCCTTCTTTTAGTGTTGTATATCTTCTAAATGATGAATAAAAAATATTAACAGAGAACCTAGAATTCAACAAATATATCAATTTTCTCCTATGTCTCAATAATATGAAGTCATATTCGGCATTAAAGTTACATTTTAAAAACCACAGATACTCAGTAAAGTATAAATCATATGCTAACTGGTGAATCTACCCTTTAGATTTTAATATCTCAGAGGTTGTTTCTAATGCTGGTTTTGTTTAAAGATGTACTAAAGGAACATTTCTTGTTTGCTACTTTTTTAATGTTCACAAACATTGTGGATCTTTCTGAATGATCTATCACTCTGCCTTAAAATTATTAAGTTTGAAATGAGTTTCCCTCAAAGAGGGGAAAGTCATTCTTCACTCTGAGAGTATGAACAACTAAGTGAATTAAAAAGAGTGTTGTTATCTGTACCTACAGGTGAACAGGATTTTGAGACTATATTCCTGATGGCCATTTCTAGGTACAGTTGAGATCATTGTAACTCTTATCCTCGATGCAAAGGCATACCTGCCTTAACAATGTTTTAGTCTCTCATACTTACCTATCCCAAACTAGTGTGAGAAATTAGCATCGGGGTTGTACAGACAGAGAAGCTATCCAAGGAATAGGAAAAAAAAAAAGATGCATGAGCCGTGGGCTGAGTAGGACTGTGACATAATTCTTGGGCAGAGCAACAGAGGAGATGGCAAGATCACAGATTGGGAAGGTTGCATAAACCTTATTGGAAAATGAGACCAAGGAACAAATGCATTGTCAGACATAGGATTAAAGCAACAAGTGGCCATTGCATCTAAAGGGCCCTGTTAAGCAGGTAAATGGATTTTCCATCAACTGCATGTATGTGCCAATAATTCAATGGTCTAAGTCTAAGGCATAACTTGAAGAGTATGAGGGACATAAGAATGGCTTATGTGAAATAGCCACCATTATAAATATGTGAAATAAAAATTAACTTCAATTGAAGAAAATTTTTTAAAAGTGAAGCTGCAGAAATACACACACACACACACACACACACACACACACACGTTTATGGTTTTGTATACCTTTCTCAGTAAAAAATCATACCCACTATTCTATTTATCCATTTATTAAGGATCCACACTCTATGTTAGACATTATCCCAGGAAAATGGGCATATTGTCAAGGAGCATGACTGAATAACTGGAATTCATACATTTTATAAAATGGTGAGTTTTATAAATTCATAGATTTCTCTCACTAAAATTTGTAAGCCATTGTAAACTTTTAGTAGGTCAGATGCCATTTGCCCACTTGTTTTATCTTCACTCTTGAGGTTTCTCTCACACTTTCTGCTCCCTCCTCACTTCCAATACTAAATAGGTTACCTGACTTTGCTACACACAGTGTAGTGCCATATAATTTCACTGGGTAATACGTGTAGCACTTAGAATTACTCTCTCTAGATCTGTATTCCTGGCCATTAGCCTAGACCCCATAAAATGTGAAGACAAGCATTGTGACTACTGTATTTGTTACCTTTTCTACCATGCCCAGCATGCAGCCTATGGAAAAGAAAAAAAATCTTCAAGAGATAGTTGAATTAACTATATTCATGAAAGTGTATCTGTGGGATGCTGAAATAATAAGTTCTGAGTCCTTCTGTTTCTAATGTTTTAAATTAATACATAGATATGGGGCGCCTGGGTGGCTCAGTTGGTTAAATGTCCGACTTTGGCTCAGGTCATGATCTCGCAGTCTGTGAGTTCGAGCCCCATGTCAGGCTCTGTGCTGACAGCTCAGAGCTTGGAACCTGTTTCAGATTCTGTGTCTCCCTCTCTCTCTGACCCTCCCCGGTTCATGCTCTGTCTCTCTCTGTCTCAAAAATAAATAAACTTTAAAAAAAATTTTTTTAATAAATTAATACATAGATAGAAATTAAGGATTAGAAGAACTGCTAGCGAGGACCTCCATTTAACATTTTGTCTCCATTGCCAGATGTTTTAAAATGTCCTTTAGCAGGTGCTGGACACACAACAATAACATCTGTTGACTTACAGTAAGTTTAAGGTCACTTTCTATCTTTGAATCTCACTTTCACTTCTTATGGAATTATGGGATTGGTTGAAGTGATCTATAAACTTCTTTTCAGTTGTGGGATTATTTGATAAACGTTTTTGTTGTACAATTTCCCGTATGTCATTAACTTTGGTCATACAATCTGTAAGTCTTTCTACAGCCCCCGGGATCTTTTGTCCGAAACTAAGGGCAGAGGTCAGTAGAATTAAAGGATTATAAAAGTTTATATATTTTGAGCCTAACTACTAGCAAATGCAATGCAAGAATGTGCTCTGAAAACATGCTATACCAGCAAAATCCAAAGACAATAGAATACTCCCATTTACAGAGTACTTAGTACTTCCATCCATTCCATTTTTTAAAAGACAGATTTTAGTTAAAATTTTTACACTGCACTGAGAATTACCCTGTTAGTAACATCATAACACTGACTACCAGCAAGTTGGGTTTTAATTCTGCTCTTGGTTCTTCTACTGGTCTATTTAGTCCCTTTTCCCCTATTAGCTTTTCAGTGTTTGAAAATGGCTATCAGACTGTAATATTTTCTGTATTATCTTCATTTATTTCTTTCAGATTACATTTTCTCAGCTAAATTTTGTCATACACACGACTTACAACAATCCTAATTTTAGTCTTTAGTCTACAAATTTCCCCCCTTTCCAGTTGCCACCTCTATTCATTTTCATCAGTATAATGGTGTCATTAAATAAAAAACTAGCACACCTATATCTCTATTTAAATTCTGTGTTTCTTTGAATGTACGTATATACACACACTTGCATAAGCATGTATTCAGGATTACTGCAATTTTACATTATTAAAATAAATAGCATATACATTTCCTACACTTACCATAGTCATAACTTATCACATAAATTAGTCTTTGTCAGTAAGCTACAGATTTTTTAGCCATTTTCCTATAGTTAGAGCTTTGTCAATAACTTTTTATTTTGCTATGCAGAAAAAAACAGATTTTTTTTGTAAATTGAATAATTATTTAATACTTGCCAACAGTGGAAAAATATAGATCGTGAATAGATCTTTCTAAAAGCATAATATTAATTCATAAGACAACAACATAAACATAGAGTGCATTTTAATAAATACGTAAGAACATTTAGAATTCACTGATTTTGTTGGCATAAAATGGCATCTCAAGTATGCTTTGGTGGAAATATTTTCAAATGAGACTAATTTAAATTTGATATTGTTGGTTTTAGCCAATGTCCTAACTCATGATGATCAACTTTAATGTTGAGTTTGTTATAAACAAATTAGCTATGGAAGAGTTTTCTTCATTCAAATAATAGTCATTGAAAGTTTTATGCCATAAGTTTATAGTACTAAAGATGACAGAAAAATACTTTCCCTCATAAAATCTATGTTCTAAAGGAATACATTGATAACAATGTTTGACACAGAAAATAGAAAGGGGAAAGGCAATTTGAAAGCAGTTGGATTAAAAAAAAATGAGGGGGAGTTTCTTTTCCCTAAAAACAGAAGTGCAGTAGGTTTGGCATGAAAAATGAACAACCATTTATACACTGGCTATAAGTACAGCTTACTGGCTGAATATCAGCCCTGGCTATACATAAAACATGTGACACATTTTAAGAGTAATTTCAAGTCATTTTTTTTCTAAAAAGATTCGGTGAAAATCAAGCACATGGTTTCATTAACTCTTAACAAAGGTTTTGAATCTTAAGTAAATGACATACTTACATTGCAATTAAAATGAATTTATGTTTTTGAAATCTTATCTCACTTGGCTTAAGAATTCCAAAGATTTCTGAAAAGGACAACATTATGATAATATATAATTAAAACGTTAAATGTATTGCTACGTAACTTCCATGTGCTTTTCTTGGTTTTGGTTATTTACTTGTGGATGGATGTATATTTTACATATTTGCTTTTCTAAAACTTATTAAAATACTAAATGATTAAATATACATTATCAGATTTTAGATAAGAAAATAAAGAAAAATGGGTCAAAATATTTTTCATTTTGATCAATGTTCAAATATATATTATTTTTACATTCTTCTTTTTCACTGTTTTGAGACCTCTTTAAGTTGTCCAGACCAGTATTTTTTTTATGTTTTTATTTTATTTTTTGAGAGAGAGACAGAGCACAAGTGGGGGAGGAGCAGAGACAGAGGGAGACACAGAATTGGAAGCAGGCTTCAGGCTCTGAGCTATGAGCACAGAGCCCTACGTGGGGCTCAGACCCACAAACGGTGAGATCATGACCTGAGCTGAAGTCGAAGGCTAAACTGACTAAGCCACTCAGGGGTCCCTCCAGGCCAGTATTTCTAATATCGTAATGGGCATTAAAAAATCATTTGCAGATATTAAAATGTATTATCTATTCAATATGTCTGAGATGAGACTTAATACTTTCATTTCTAATACACTCCAGGTGATGACAGTGCTGATTCTATGGGTTACATTTTGAATAGCAAGGATCTAGAGAGAGTAGTAATAAAAGTGGAAACTTGAACTTTGTGCCTCTCATGTGGTTAAAAAATACTCATTATCAAATCTACGTTAACTTCCATTGTAGAAGAAATGTCCAGTGTGTTGGAGAATAACTTTTAAGGTAATCAAATACCTTGCCTTCACTATGGTATTTGATCATCCATAAGTGTCATTTATTGGCTCATTGGCTCTTTTACGAACATCATTCTCATAAAAACTCTACCTAAACTAAAAAAAGTCTGTGTAACTACATTGTAAGTGTTCCTCCCACAAATGTGTTTCCAACTGCAACAGATTTAATGTTTCGTAACATTATTTTTTTATGTAGGTAGAACATCTAGTTTTTATCCTTTTACTCTCATCTCCAGCAATATTTTAAAAAATCAGATTAAAGTTGAGTTAGACTTTGTAGGTACAAAACTTAAGATATAAATTTTGATAAGTGACACCTAAAAGTCCTTAATATGTTATTTCTACAAGTTTTGGAGGCATAATTATCCTATTTTTAAAATTAAATTAGATATAACTAAAAATCAATATTAAAAGTTATGTCAATGAGTCAATAACATTTGAAATCACATTGAAATTATAAGATCCAATGGACAATTTATACTCAAACTCATATACATTTGATAAGTCATTCAATGGAAAATTGTTCATGTCTAGGACTGTGTACCTCTGATTTATTTCTTAATATCATGTCCTTGTGTCATATAAGTAGAAATCCTTACATTCCTTTTAATGAGCTTTTGACTATAAGAAGAAAACTGGTTGTTATAAATATGTTACGTCCAAAAGCTAAAAATTGCATTCAGTACAGAAATATTTTTAAGTTTCACTTATAAACAAGAGAACACTAACTATAAATATTTGTGGTTTTAAGTTTATGTACTTATTTTGAGAGAGAGCATGGGAGAGGGGCAGAGAGAGAGGGAGAGAGAGAATCCTGAGCAGGCTACATGCTGTAAATGTGGGGGGCTTAATCCCACAACCGTGACATCATGACCTGAACTGAAATCAAGAGTTGGTTGCTTAACTGACTGAGCCACTCAGGTGTCCCAAGAATACTACTTATAAATGTAATGGAAAATTTATAAATAAGGGAGAAGATCAAATAGAAAAGGAATGAGAAAATTAAAAAAGGTATTTATTGATCCAAAAAAAGAAGAAAATAAAAACATTGACTAGGTGGAGCATTAGAATACACATATTATGACAGTATAAGATAATGGTAGATATTAACCCTACTGTAATTTAATCATCTATATAGTAGGGTTAATACTATTCACTTAAGTGTAAACAGACTATAAACTTCAATTAAAAAACAAAGAGTTAGATTGGACAAAGAAAATAACTACAAGGAGTTTATAATGCTAAGTGAAACAAGTTGGAGAAGACAAATGCTGCATGGTATCATTTATGTGTAGAGTCTTAATAAGAAAAAGTTAAACACATAGAAACAGAGCGTAGAAAAGTGGTTGCCAGGGGCTGGGTGGGGGAAATTAGGAGAGGTTGGTTGGTAAAAGAGTAAAACTTCTTTCAGTTATAAGATGAATAAAGTATGATAATCTAATGAATAACATGGTGACCATAATTGATAACACTGTATTGTATAACTGATATTGTTTTGTATAACTGATATATGCTAAGGTAGTAGAACTTAAACGTTCACACACACACACACACACACACACACACACACAACAGGTAAATATGTGAGATGATGGATATGGATATGTGAATTAACATGGTGAGGTGAATCTTTTCACAATGTATACATATATCAAATCATCACATTATATATTTTCAATGTCTTATAAGTTTGTCAATTATACCTCAAAAAAGCTGGAAAACAAAAAGAAATACACATATTCAAAGATTAATAAAAGTGGAAAGGGATGAAAAAGTATACAATATGAAAATACAAGTCAAAAGAAAACTACCATGTATTGGCTAATAGACAATTCACGCTTTAATAAACATATTTTTTAAAGGGAGAATGCCTACTGATAAAAGGTTAATCCTTCTGGAAGATGTAACAATTCATAATATGCATATAATGAGCACAAATATATAAAGCAAAAATTGATGAAAATAAAAAGAGAAATAGAAAAATGCACAATTATTGACAGAGCAAAGGTCAAGAACTGGGAAAGGATTAAGATTTTACTGTACTTCTAGTTAATATACTTGTTTCCAGTATACACCTTAAAGAAAGGACAGTCCATTTTATTTTACTATCTACTTTTAATAATTTACATGAGATTTCAACGAAACACAAAATATTCTATTTCACAGAAACAGACTCATTTTGCATTGAATTTTAGCAAACCCAGACAATTATAATGGGCAAACACTAAGTAAATATTAAATATTAAATATTAAAGTTTCTCTCAAAGGCAGAAACTTTATGTTAATAAGGGTCCATTCAGAGAAAAAAAATCTTTAAAACAAATAGAGGCTCTATTTTTATTAAAATAAATGTTTATATGTTATATCTTCAAGTAAAGTCTACTTTTGTAAGCTATATTGGTCTATGATTTTATTTTCTTATAAAGTCTCTGCCTGGTTTTCGTATCAGTGTAATATTGGCCTCCTAGAATGAGCTGGGAAGTGTTGTCCTGCTTCTGTTTCGTTCGTTTTGTTTTTAGTTTCAAACTGGTACAGCCACTCTGGAAAACAGTATGGAGGTTCCTCAAAAAGTTCAAAGTAGTACTACCCTACAATCCAGCACTACTAGGTGTTTACCCAAAAAATACAAAAATACTGACTCTAAGGGACTCATGTGCCCAATGTTTACAGCAGCATTATCAACAAAACCCAGTTCTCTCGATAGATAGATAGATAGATAGATAGATAGATTGATTGATTTTTTTGGGAAGAGTTTGTAAATGATTGGTGTTCATTCTTCCCTAAGTATTTGGTAGAGTTTACCAGTGAAGATGTTTGGTTCTGGGCTTTTCTTTGTGGGGCTTTGTCTCTTGAAACAAGGTAGGAAATTACAACTCTAATCCTTTCAATTCATGAGAACTTAGAAGAACAGAAGAAATTATCCAGCTATGATCCTTGGTTGTTCAAAATAAGTGATCTTAAAAAGAGGTGGTGTGTATAATAAAAAAAGAGGCAGCCTTTCCTTCACGTAGGCTAGCCATTCATCTATTAATTTGTCCTTTCATAGTTTTAAGTCTCGCGTGTTTTATATTCCTTAGCTTGTCTAATTTAATCCTCACAGGAACCCCAGAAGGTTCTATAATCTACAAACTAAAGCTAGGGTGAATTACAAAATCTGTCCAAGGTCACAGTTAAACATATGGTAGTGTTTATGAACAGGAACTCAGAAGCCACATTGCCTCCTCAGCGACTTAATAAATTAGCACACTGGGTTGAATTATTAAGCTCTGGGCCTCAGTTTCTTTATTGCTAAAATGAGAATAATAACACTGCCTACTGCTTAGAGTTGTATAAACAAAATGCATGTAAAATGCTTATGACCATGCCTGGCTTACAGCATGTTTTCAACATTAGCAGTGATTTTTGCTACTGTGTATTGTCCAGTAAAACCACTTAATACTTAATGGTTTAAAAAATTGAGTTTTAAGGCAAATAAAAAAGTATAAGTCTTAGATTGAAAAGTAGCCATTTAAAAGGAATTTGATTCCAGCAACCTATAAACCATTTTACCACCACTTTGTTGTACCTTTCAAGTAAACAAAAGCATTAAAAAGGGGGGGGGGATACATAGAATTCAAAGTGGTCTTTATTGTAAATACTCATCCATTTAAAAATGATTTGCTTGTTTACAATTTTGAATTTGGTTTTTCATTGTCAGGAATGTTAAGAATCAATTTTTCCATAGCACTTTTTTTTCCCTATAAACTAAATAGATTTAAGATGCAAATACACAAAACATATTGCTGAGGATTCTCTAAAGTCTTTAAAAAGTTCTGCAAGTAATTTTCACAATGAACAGTTAAGCTTAATTTGAAAGTACCTTTATTGTATTAATAAAGCATTCAACCAGCACTTTCCTGGCAAAGTTCTACAGTAAGCTATAAGTTTTGGATACTCTTATTATTTCCTAGGAGTTCTCACGAGGTGCCAATTCTTCTCTTTGCACAATTCAGGACACTTTTAAAGGAATTTCATGTTCACCATCTTATTTATCCCTCCCTATAGCCCCCTAATGGTAAGGTATTCAAGAGAGTTCTCATTCCCCTTTTATTTATTTTAATGTTTATTTGAGAGAGAGAGAGAGAGAGAGAGAGAGAGAGAGAGAGAGAGAGAGAGAGAGAACATGAGTAGGTGAGGGGCAGAGAGAGAGAGGGAGACACAGAATCCAGAGCAGGCTCTAGGCTCTGAGCTGTCAGCACAGAGCCCAACGTGGGACTCGAACTCAGGAACCTCGAGATCATGACCTGAGTGAAAGTTGGATGCTTAACTGACTGAGCCACCCAGGTGCCCCTTCTCATTCCCAGTTTAAAGATGTGGCAACCGAGGTAGTTCATAAACTAATTATCATGCTGGGCCCAGAATTCAAGTCTCTTCAGCCTGCATTTATGTTACCAACTGTCACTTCATCTTCTTAGGCCATCTTGCAGGGCAAAGTGAACTCTGTAGCTGAAAGGATAGGCATAGCAGGATTGCTAAAACTGGAGCACCAATTCTCCTGGTCCTTGGAAAATAACGTGCTAGTTAAACTTTCCAGTTAAGATAGTAAAGTGGAGAGGCATGCTGATGCCCGTTTTCAGATAAGCTAGAAAATCTGTTTGCTGTGCGACATTCCTTCCAACAACACAGTTCATTCTAGCTTTCTCATGTTCTGGCTTGTTTGCTTGCACACCCTGGCTGGTTCAAAAGAACTCCCACACCGTGCTTTGCCTCTGCTCTAAGTATAAATATAACAAATGCACAATATGGCAGTGATTCTATTCATGACTCTGAAACAATGCTGGAAAAAGCCAAGATGGAATAATTTTGAAGATCAATACAATCATTCCCCTGAAAAAAACTATTTACTAAGAAAACTTAAGCAAAAGGTTCTATTTCCTAAATTAGAGGTAAACAGCTTTAACAGTGGTTCACCTTTGTCCTCTCAAGCTTTTAACAGTTCAATTTAATTTCCCTCAGCCAGCGTTCACTGTGTCATGCCCAGCAGTTAATCCACAAAGTCCAGTTTCTTGCTCCCATTGCGATAAACGTGACTTAACCAACTCAGACTAGCCAGTCAGCATACTTGACTAATAGCATTCAGATGGTAGTAATTTCTTTCAATTTGTCCAGCAGTTAATATGTATCAGACTTCCCTGTTTTATTTTATATGGATCTTAATTCAAACAACTCCAACAGGTATCATATCCATTATTTGGTGAACTGGGCGCAAAGGTTAAATAAATTGCCAAAGAACACAGAGCAGCAAATGGCCAGTGAAAGATTTGAACCAGGGCTAACCTCTTATTCCGACACCCAAACCGCCAAACCCTCAGCTGCAGTCCCAATACACCTCTTAAACTAATCACCTAACCTTGGGCAAGCCATTTCAGAGCTCTGGGTCACGGTTTCCTCCACTATAAAACGACCTGCTGTCAGTGAACTCTTGGGTGCTTTACTGCTTTTAATGTCCTGTGAATTTCCAACTGTATTACTCCCACCCTCAATAGATGTAAATGTTAAGACTAAAGTTTTTCAACCACTGTGTGTTCTATCTAGCACATTCTCCTTACTCTTCATGGTAAGGTTTACAAATACTAAACGATAACATTGATCCTAAATATTTTCTCTTGTCTCATATCATCTTCCACCATTATAGGGGTGACAATTAGGCCTAACCCCACTCCACACCTCTACCAAGTTACTCTAGCCCACCCTGCGGCTTTCCAGGCAGCTAGCAAAGTCCTAAGGAAGCCCTACAGGCAAAGCTGTAGAAAACAGCTCTGCCAAAGGTCAGGGGAGCCCTCTAGGGCAACTGCCAAACCTCCAGACCCTGGTGGGAGCCTGGGCCTGGCTCCCCAGCCCAAATGGGCCAAATTGGGCCTCGCCCATCACAGCCTGCATGGTATCCACTGGGTCCTTGGCCCAGGAAACACAACCCGAAGTCTAAGCCATTCTGCCCCTTGACAAAGGCGCCAGGGACCCAGCCACTGCCCCAAACCTGCCTCCTACCCACTCTGGTGTTCCCAGGGCCAAAGACACATTCGAGCCTTCCACCTTACCTCCAGCCTGAGGGACCTCCGGCGCCATCTGCGCATCAGCACCCCCGCCTGAGACGCACACCTGTCCACACACGGCAGCAAAGAAACTTCAGGATCCGCCTGCGCTCGAGGGAGAGGCCTCCTAGAACAGCTAAGGCACTCCCACTGCACGGAACCCACGTTACCTCCTCTTTTAATAGGACCCAGATGAATGCTCCTTTTACTCAAGGAGCTATACCTGAGTAACCTCATCTTCAGGAAGACCTGACTTAAATGCCAAGTTGTGGACATCACGTCTGAAACTAATAATATCATAATGGAGACCTGTGGAGTCATCAGGGAGTGAACACATTTTTCAAATGGGCATAAAGTAATTTGGGACCACTTGTACATTGAGAGAACCTGAAACAATGTCAATAAGTTATTTGATACTCTTCTTACCAAGAAGCGGAATCTGTGTCTCTATATTTAAATCTGCACAGATCTGCTACTCGCTTATAAACAACAGAACGATGCATCAGTTTCTACTTTTTTGATGGACCATTTATGTTTCAAACACTCGTGCAAGTAAGTCCAATGCCCTGAGACTGCTATGTTGAAGAGACCCTGTATGGCTACTCTCCCAACTGAACTCAGAGTTGATAGCTAGCATCAACTGTCAGCCACGTGGGAATGAGGCATTTTGGACTTAGAAAAATAAAATGATTACTTTAAGCTGCTAACTTTTCTGGTAATTACACAGCAGTAGTAACTGGAACAGGATATAAGGATTAAAAAGGAAGGAGTAATAAAACACTCCTTATTCATAGAAAAACTAATGTTGGAAATTAAAAATATCAAAAGCCAAGCTATTATAATTAAAATCATATTTAAAAAGGTAGCTGAAAAAAAGATCAATCAATAAATTCTCAGTGTTTTTTATAATCAGTGAGAAATAACTAAAAACAACTTTTGAAATTATACTTTTTAACATTAAAAAATAACCCCCTATACACCTATGAGCAAATAACAATAAAGATACCTAAGTCTTGTGTCAAAAAAATATAGAGTCAAAGAGAGTTATACTAGGTTCTTGGATTAGAAAACTCAGTTCAATTTAAAAAAAAAGAGTTAACTTTCTTAACTTTCTTCAATTGGCTTACCCATTTAACGAAATTGCAATCAAATTCCACTTGGTATTGTTTGGAAGGTAGGGTAGCTGATTCTGACATGTTTATAGGCATATAAATAACAAATACAAATTCCCTTTTTTTTCACAAAAGAGAAGATTACACGACCAGTGCTAAGTGGTTTGTGGATTTAATGATAAGAATTTAAGGATAGCCCTATCCAAAGATATTTTATTATATGAACACAGAGGAACATTAGATTTGGGAATCAAAGTTTGATGAAATTGGAAACTTTTCAAGAGTCAATATGTGCAAAGTTGAGGATGTAATGTAGAGGATGATAGGCAAAATATTTATTTAATTATATGCAATAATTATATATTTATAAGTAACATATTTAATATAAATAAGTAAAATACTTAATATAAATTCAGATTAAATCTTCCACTAAATTTGCTGTGATTATTACAATGATATTCAGTTGGAATCCACCCAGACATTCTGAAAGCTTAAGCTTTCCAACGTGAGTAGAGTAAGAAATGGGTTTTTGGAACAAGGCATAAACCAATAAAGTATCTATGAGTACTTTTGGAGGAGTAATTGCAATACTAAGTTATCGACCAGATAAAGTTTCCTTGCCAAAAAACAAATGAGCAAACAAAAACAAAAATAGATTCATATACAGAGAACAAACTGGTGGTTGCCAAAGGGGACGAGGACGAGGGATGGATGAAATTGGTGAAGGGGATTAAGAAGTACAAAGTTCGGGGCGCCTGGGTGGCACAGTCGGTTAAGTGGCCGACTTCAGCCAGGTCACGATCTTGAGGTCCGTGAGTTCGAGCCCCGCGTCAGGCTCTGGGCTGATGGCTCAGAGCCTGGAGCCTGTTTCCGATTCTGTGTCTCCCTCTCTCTCTGCCCCTCCCCCGTTCATGCTCTGTCTCTCTCTGTCCCAAAAATAAATAAACGTTGAAAAAAAAAATTAAAAAAAAAAAGAAGTACAAAGTTCAAGTTATAAAATATGTAAGTCACAGGGATGAAATGTACAGCATAGGAATACAGTCCATAATATTGTAATAACATTGTGTGGTGACAGATGGTAATACACTGTAGTGAGTGTAGCATAATGTATAGAATTGTCCAATAACTGTGCCATATGTATGAAACTTACATAAATTGTATATCAGCTATACATCAATAAAATATAAATTAAAAAATGTAACACTATGGAAATTGAAGGAACTTTATATTTTTAACATATAGTGCTATATTTGTAAAATTATCTTATAAGCCAGAAAATTTGAATATTCTACCTTTAAGCAAGTAGGAATTTTATTATTAAAAGATGTTGAAAGTGTGAAAAATATATGTAAACTTAAAATGGATAAAAGGCACATATTTTGTGTGTGGATTTTGTCTGAGCTTCCAAGAGATTTTGCATCAGTAGTTAATATAGTTTCACATCAAGAGAATAGCCATGTATTTCTCTTATACCTTCTAATTAAATGTAAAATTATATGTCAGATAAGTGTATTATTAGATCAAATACATACATTCAAATATGTGTATTAAATGTAACCCAATTTGTTTTCCATATGTTGAAATATGAATCGATGACCTAATGAGATACATTCTCACTTCAAATAAATAGTTTCCTCATTTCAAATTATTCTTCCAAAGAAAAATATATGTAAATTATTTTTTAAAAAGTAGAAGTTTTAGGTGTACCTGCCTGGCTTAGTCTGTGGAGCATGCAACTCCTGATCTCAGGTTGTGGATTTGAGCCCCAAGTTGGGTGTAAAGATTACTTAAAAATAAAATCTTTGGGTGACTGGGTGGATCAGTTGGCTAAGTGTCTGAATCTTGGTTTCAACTCAGGTCATGATGTCACAGTTCATGAGATCGAGCCCCTCATCAGGCCTCCGCACTGACAGCATGGAGTTTGCTTGGGATTCTCTCTCTACCTGTCTCTCTCTCTCTCTCTCAAAATAAATAAATAAACCTTAAAAAATAAAATAAATAAAGTCTTATAAAAATAGAGGCTTTGTAGTAAGATCAAATTTGTATCATTTGCCAGTGATTAGTTTTGCCTTTTTTTTTTCTTTCTTTTCTTTTTTGGCTTCAGTCTTTTCAAGTCTGTATTTCTTCACCTGGAAATTGTGGATAATAAGACATAATGTAAGAGATTTCTGAGAGGAACAAATCAGATAATATATACAGTGGAATCATATTTTCAAAAAAATACTTATATTGTTTTTTTTTCCTCCTGGTATTCCCCCCGCTTTTTTTCCCCCTTTATTCAAGTAGTTTGTGTTCTCTTTAAGACTGCTAGGGAGGGTGATCAAAATAGAAGTAGAAAATAATCTGAATCTCAAATAATAAAAAGAAAAAAATATCAAGACGATTTTTGTCCTCCAAAAAATCTGGGGAAAATGTCAATACAGGAACTAAATTAAGCTTTTACCACATCAGTACCAACAACGGAGAAAGAAAACTCATGTTCCTTTCACACTGAGATTGTGTGAGTGAGACCCATACCTGATCCGTGTATGAGACCCCTAGCTTTGGGCCTCTAAAAAGATAAGGGTGTATAATAATAGTTAGGCCTAGGTTGATATATTTCATCTATCTTTCACCACAAAATGTATTTGTAGGATTTTAAATATTAAGAGAAACATTGTTGTATAATATATCTCTAATAAATAATTGCACTAGCTAATTATTTGAAGACTCTTTGTAAATACCATGTACTTGGACTCCCAAAGTGTTTGCTGAGAAAGAATATCTCAAATACAAGAAGGTACATTTCAAAATAAGAACAAGAAAGTAGTTTCTCAGAGAGGAAAACACGTTAAAATCTCTCAGTAAGAGTGGTTGCTCCTAAGGCATTAGGTATTAGAAATTCCAAAGAATGGATGTCACTTCAAAAAAGAAAATAAAATTTGAGTGGGAGGATTCTATCCTGTCCTTTGACACACATCACTGAATTTATCAGAAAGGCATTCATGCTGACACCAGAAATGTTTTTCTGCATGTTTTTTTTTTCTTTCTGATAGGTCCTGGTGTGCAATGAATAGTATACTTGGTCAGCAAGATAACTGTTTATGTAAAGAAAAAATATATATATATACATATACATATATATAAACAATAATATATATATCTAATAGCTATATGTATAAATATACACCCAGTTTTAGATTGGTAAAATATTCATTATACTAAGAATATAAACACCACAATATTTTTTAAAACGTTTTTATTTATTTATTTAATGTTTATTTATTTATTTTGAGAGAGAGACAGAGTGAGCAAGGGGGTGGGGGGAATACAGAGAGGCAGAAAAAGAAGTAGAGAGAATCCCAAGCAGGCTCCATGTTGTCTGTGCAGAGCTCGACACAGGGTTTGAACTCACAAACTGTGAGATCATGACCTGAGCTAAAATCAAGAGTTGGATGCTTAACCAACTGAGCCACCCAGGAGCCCCAATACCATTATATTTTCAAAGCAAATAGTTTGAATTCTTCCTTAAGGTTGAGGAACCACATTTGCAATTAATTTTTTTTCTTTCCTATTTTTTAATTATTTGAAATTTAATAAAAGAACTAGGAAAACTAAATAATTATTGTCAATATGCTAAAAATTTATGTTATTTGCATGAAAGGAATATCAATATTTTAGAGTTCCCCTTGTTTTTAGGGACATGTACTTATGCACATACACTTTGATGACAAGAATAAAATACTAGTATAATAGAGTTCTTTTCATTGATTTCTCAAGAAGCCATCAGATATCATTTCAGACACTAGGAGCATTTAATGTTAATTAATTGCAATCAAACATGTCAGCTCTGTACTGCCTCTGTGACTTGCATTGTAACATCCAGCTAGTTAAAATAAGTGACGGAAATTTCTGTGGACAGCTGCCAGAATGGTTGAAGTTCACCAATCAGAAAATCATGATAAATTGTACTAACATCGTATTAAAGACAAGTGATTAGATCATCATGGCATTGAGATCTGCTTCCACTGTGGCATTAATAATACTTCTCTAAGAACTCATTGCTCTATAACAGAATGGAGTTTGATATCTTTTCCGAATTTTCAAAAGAAATTTATTCACTTTTGATGCAGGTTTGTGGTAACCAAACATTTTATTATGCAGTGTTTAAATATAAAATGTTCACTTGTATACTTTCTCTCTCCAAGATGTGAAATCCCATTATGTATGAGGTGTTTTTTCTCTATTAAATGAGAAAGTTCTAGGGGGCGTGGATTGTACCTAGAATGTAATGCGAATTCTCGGGATTCTCAGTGAGTCTTTCTTAACTAACTGTTTAGAATATTATTTTTAGATGAAACAAATAAAAAGTTTTCTCTGTCTACATGTAGGCAAAATAAGACATGGATCTTTACAGTCTATTTAAAAGTTATGCTACTCAAACATAAATAAATAAAAGACAAATTGGCCAAAGTGTAAAATAGATCTGCATGAATTTAAAAGGTGATTTAAGTGATTTATCCTGTATCCTTTTGTTTGATTTATTTGTTTCCAATTTTCTTTTGAATTTTCCTTATCTCAATTAAATCCAGAGATAATATATAGTAACTTTTTCCTAGAACTGAAATAGAAAAATATGTATTTGATGGAAAATTATTTATCTATAACTTTTTAAATAACACATTCATTGAGATATAGTTCATGTAACAGATGTATCACCCTTTTAAAGTGTCAATGATTTAGTATAATCACAGTTATGGAAACATCACTGCTAATTTCCAAATATGTTCATTACCCCAGAAAGAAACCCCAACCCACCTGCAATCTCTCCCCATTCCCCTTTTCCCTTACAACCTGGCAATTATTTACCTACATTCTGTTTCTCTAGAATTGTCTGTTCTGGATTTTTTATAAGAGAGACAATACAATTTGTTAGTCTTCTGTTTTCAGGTTTTCAAGGTTCATGTGTGTTATAGCAAAAACAAGTGTTTCATTCTTTGGGATTGTTGAATAATATCCTATAGTGTGGATATACCGCTTTCTTCTAAGAGTTTTGTAATTTTAATCTTACATTTAGGTCACTAACCCATTTTTAAGTAATCTCTAAACAAAATGTGGGACTCAAACTTACAATCCTGAGGTCAAGAGTTGCACGCTCTACCAACAGAGCCTTCCAGGCACTAAATGACCCAGCCAGGCACTGGTCTCTAGCCAATTTTGCGTTAATTTTTGTGTATGCTATGAGGTAGTAATCAGGCTTCAATCCTTGGAATGTAGATATCCAATTATCCCAGTACCATTTTTGAAAACACTATTCTTTTTCTATTGAATTGTCTTATTACCCTTGTTGAAAATCAATTGATCAATTGATCACAATATAAGGGTTTATTTCAGAATGGCTTAATCTTGGATTGTTGAGTAGAGTGTTTTATTCATGTCTGTTATGTCTAGTTGATGTATAGTGTTGTTCAAGTCCTTTATTTCCTTATTTACCTTTGCCTAGTTGGTCTGTGAATAAAGCGGGTTATTAAAGCTATCAACTATTGTTGAATTATCCATTTTTCCTTTCACTGTAGTTAATTTTTGCTTACTGGAGTTTTGGCCTCTGATTGTTGTTAAGTGCATATATGTTTATAATTGTGATGCATTCTTGAAAAATTGGCAATTTCGTCATCATAAATGTTTCTCTGTAGCAACAGTTCTAATCTTAAAATCTATTTTGTCTCATAGCCATTCTAGCTCTCTTTTTATTACTTTGTGTAGTATATATTTTTCTATCCTTTTAATACAGATAGGTGGAAAAGAAAATCAGTTCATGGTAATCAGATTTTATGTAGGGAGTTCCAAGCCAACTAAAATATTTTTAGGAATATTGGTGAAAAATTATTGATGCTTTAAATTTTTTGGTGACCCACACAGATTTGAATTTTTAAAAGATCACACTGATTGCACAGTAGAGTCTGGATTTAAAAGAAGAGAGAGTATACATAGGTGGGAAAGGGAAGGTGGAGGTGGAGGTGGAGTCAAACAGACTGTTTGATAAGATAAATATAGAAAAAATGCAAAGAATGCATTCCAAGCTCTTTAGGATATAGGTGCATATTATGTATTGGATATGGCAGATGAGGAACATGAAAGTATCAAAAGGGAACTATCAAATATCACAGAGTTTAATGGTCTCATTCACGAGGATAAAAACCACTGGAAGAGTAATCATTGATGACATCATCAAAGAAAATTAAAGAGGTTTATTTCTAACCAACATAAAAATGGCCATATTTCAGAAGGTCACAATTGGGGATTTATTTTTTTTTCAACGTTTATTTATTTTTGGGACAGAGAGAGACAGAGCATGAACGGGGGAGGGGCAGAGAGAGAGGGAGACACAGAATCGGAAACAGGCTCCAGGCTCTGAGCCCTCAGCCCAGAGCCCGACGCGGGGCTCGAACTCACGGACGAACTCACGCGAGATCGTGACCTGGCTGAAGTCGGCTGCTTAACCAACTGCGCCCCCCAGGCGCCCCACGGGGGATTTAAAAATAATGTAGAAATTACAGAACTTTAGGAAGTTGTGACAATTGTAACTAATGAAGAATGTTTACCACGAGGAATTAAGCTAACATGATAAAAAAAAAGTTCTGTGTACAGAATGATATATGAAGAGTAAATATCCACTGTATGCAAAATGTGAATCAACAAATTAGGCATTTCTCCTACTTTATGACGCTTGCAGAATTTGTAAATATATGTATGAATAGTTGATTATTTAATAACCCGAGTCATTATTTTAGTGATTATTAATGTCTCACAATAATGAAGAGACAATAAAAAGCAGTAGAAAGCACAAAGTATTCTATGGGTAAAAGAAAATTCGAGTGTGGATTCGTATTGAATTAGTTGAATTGTTACAGACCTCTGTAACCTAAACCTGAAACTGACTACACAATTAGAATTCTTGAGTAAGAAGCAGACTGGTATAAGAAATGTAGCTTTTTCTTTTTAACTTTCACTTAGCCTTTGTTAAAGAAAGAACAGAATAAAAAAAATAAATAAATATAATAGCACCTTCTTGATGGGGGGGGGGGGTGTCTTCTATATAATGTCTTAAAGCAAGAGAAATTCCTGTCTGAAAATATTTTCATATTTCAGCCATGTTAAATAACCCATTTCCTAGCTACTGATTTAAATAACTTAAATAATACAATATTCAAAAACATTTCCCTTATGGAAACCCATTGGTAGCATTTATTTAGGTAAGCTAATATGACATATCAATTTTCTATGTTAAATATCAGTTATTGTCAGATTGGTTTCCATACAACACCCATGGTTTATCCCAACAGGTGCCCTCCTCAATGCCCATCACCCACTTTCCTCTTCCTCCCACCCCCCATCAACCCTCAGTTTATTCTCAGTTTTTAAGAGTCTCTGATGGTTTGCCTCCCTCCCTCTCTGTAACTTTTTTTTTCCTCTTCCCCTCCCCCATGGTCTTCTGTTAAGTTTCTCAAGATCCACATATGAGTGAAAATATACAGTGTCTTTCTCTGACTGACTTATTCACTTAGCATAATACCCTCCAGTTCTATCCATGTTGCTTCAGATGGCCAGATTTCATTCCTTCTCATTGTCAAGTAGTATTCCATTGTATATATAAATCACATCTTCTTTATCCATTCATCAGTTGATGGACATTTGGGCTCTTTCCATAATTTGGCTATTGTTGAAAGTGCTGCTATAAACATTGGGGTACAAGTGGCCCTATGCATCAGCACTCCTGTATCCCTTGGGTAAATTCCTAGCAGTGCTATTGCTGGGTCATAGGGTAGATCTATTTTTAAGTTTTTGAGGAACCTCCACACTGTTTGCCAGAGTGGTTGCACCAGTTTGTATTCCCACCAACAGTGCAAGAGGGTACCCTTTTCTCCATATCCTCGCCAGCATCTATAGTCTCCCGATTTGTTCATTTTAGCCACTCTGGCCGGTGTGAGGTGGTATCTCAGTGTGATTTTGATTTGTATTTCCCTGATGAGGGGTGACATTGA
Organism: Prionailurus viverrinus; assembly: GCF_022837055.1. Taxonomy (NCBI): domain Eukaryota; kingdom Metazoa; phylum Chordata; class Mammalia; order Carnivora; family Felidae; genus Prionailurus; species Prionailurus viverrinus. The sequence goes on from NC_062578.1 coordinate 58,296,818, forward strand.
GCATCTTTTCATGTGCCTGTTGGCCATCTGGATGTCTTCTTTAGAAAAGTGTCTATTCGGGGCGCCTGGGTGGCGCAGTCGGTTGAGCGTCCGACTTCAGCCAGGTCACGATCTCACCGTCCATGAGTTCGAGCCCCGCGTCAGGCTCTGGGCTGATGGCTCGGAGCCTGGAGCCTGTTTCCGATTCTGTGTCTCCCTCTCTCTCTGCCCCTCCCCCGTTCATGCTCTGTCTCTCTCTGTCCCAAAAATAAAAATAAAAAAAATTAAAAAAAAAAAAAAAAGAAAAGTGTCTATTCGTGTCTTCTGCCCATTTCTTCACTGGATTATTCATTTTTCGTGTGTGGAGTTTGGTGAGTTTTTTACAGATTTTGGATACTAGACTATCTGATATGTCATTTGCAAATATCTTTTCCTATTCCATCAGTTACCTTTTAGTTTTGTTGATTGTTTCCTTTGCAGTGCAGAAACTTTTTATCTTGATGGGATCCCAATAGTTCATTTTTGCTTTTAAGTCCCTTACCTTTGGAAATGTGTCGAGTAAGAAATTGCTTTGGCTGAGGTCAAAGAGGTTTTTTTACTGCTTTCTCCTCTAGGGTTTTGGTGGTTTCCTGTCTCACATTCAGGTCCTTCATCCATTTTGAGTTTATTTTTGTGAATGGTGTAAGAAAGTGGTCTAGTTTCATTCTTTTGCATGTTGCTGTCCAGTTCTCCCAGGGCCATTTGTTAAAGAGTCTTTTTTCCATTGTCTTTTTTCCATTGGATACTCCTTCCTGCTTATGACATATCAATTTTTGACCCCTGTGCTGGAGACTTGTCAAGAAATTAAGAGGTAAAATGCATTAACTTATCTCATCTCCCCATAATCTGACCATTGCCCTGATTCATTTGACAGAGTGTTTAAGTCTTTATATAAAAATTAAAAAAATAAATGTTGCATTTCTCCTCAGAACTACATGGATTTAATAAGTATGCATATAACACAATTAAGGCATAGTCTGGTCAAATACTCCTTTAGGGAAATTTTGTGTATAATAAGCCCTCATTATATTAGGCACAAATATTATAGTTAATTTTTTCACAGATAACAAAATGCAATTTATGTTTTTTCTCTTCTTTAATACTGCCGCTATTATATATGAAAACAATTTTAAAAATCTTACAAATGTGATCAATTTTCTGAATAATATTCATTATTTCTCAGTAACTGTTCTTCTAATTTCTACAAATCCCTTATCTTTTAATGATCTTTCCTTCTCTGTCTCTGTCTACTTGCCAAAATCAATAATTTCCAATTTCTTCCTGATTACATCAATAATCATAAACTGTAAACCAATGTCTGGAACATCGATTTCCATAGCAAATGTCATTGCTTTCAGGACACTGACAATTCTATATATTGCCAATAACAAAGGATGATTCACAAAAGCTTAATTTTTTTTTCTATATATATTTTCTTCCAGTCCCCCTACAGATGCATTTCTTTGGAAAAAAGACCAAATGTCAATTTAGTTCTCTTTAATCCATTCTAATTTTTTTAAAAGCCTATATTTCACCTTTTTTTCATTTTCTTCATTGTTTTACATTCAGAAATTTGCAAGTATTTCTGTTTCTCATTTAGATGAGAAGTTTCACCACTAACTCAAGCCCCATGGGGTAAAAAAAATAAAAAGAAAAAAATGTTTTAATCTCTCCAAGTTTTACCCACTTTTGATGACATTCTCTACTGTGACTAAGGCAATTTCATTTTTTATCAAACTTAAAAGTTGGGGGAAAGTCTTTGATAGAATAATATTATATTTCAAGGTCCAAATGTCCATCTTTTCCTAAAATTTTAACTTTCTTTCCTCAAAATCATAAATATCACATGGAGATATACTGCAGATAGATACAAGATAGATATACTGTAGATAGATACAAGAATAAAACAAGAAAGGTCAGTACCTTTATTTGACACTGGTTCCTTATATCATATCAACAGATTATAGAAGCCCCACTAGTAGAAAATCAGGACACACAGATAAGTAAAGAATAAAAGGCATTCTGCAAAATTGGGGTATAAGGAAATGACTATTCAGTTTGAGGAAACTAGATGGTTTAGGGCAGGACTCCCTGACCCAATAAAATAAGAACTTAGTTCTCATAACTAGAACACACATTAATAATGTGGATGTTAAACTAAGAACAAAGCTGAACATAAGTCCAGATATGAAGTAACCCAATGCATAGGTCAAAGTTACCACATCATATTTTCCAAACCAGGATTCAGATTGCTTCTGGGGGATTCCCCTGATAGTTCTGTGGCCCTCACCACAGAGAATGCTGGAACATCAGGACAAGCCAGGTGATAAAACCAACTAATGTTTTTTTTCTTATCAGTTCTATGTGAAATTAGTTTACTGATCTTTCATTTCTCTACTGGTAATGATAGACTTTTAGATAGTGCTATAATTTCCTCTTTAGATAAGTACAATGGACATTCTTTTCTTATATTTCTGCCTTAAGATCAGTGTAAGGTTCGCTTTTCTCTTGCAATTCACTACTCTAATTTTCCATTTTTTTACTACTTCACTTTCTAACTTTAAAACAATCTCTAATGACGATATTTAATCATTCCAACTATTCTATATTTTTTCTCCTGTTGTCACTGATCCATTTGCTCATCTCCCTCCAGGCCTATATTTTCTCCTACCACCTTTCTTCCTTTTTGTGAGAAGGTTTCCTGGATCATGATCCATGCAACATGTACTGAAAACGTTATATTTCCACTGAAGTAAACCAGGCCTTTCAAAGCTTATCTTATACACAAAGAATAAATGCTAGAAAACACATTTAGCTCCTGTGCATGGACTGAAATTCATGTCCTCGCTGCGTCAGTTCATTTGCCAGACCTGACTCTCTGATCCTAGGATCAAGTTATATGACTTTCTTTCAGATATAATTCTTACAATATTGTCAATTATACCTCAATGAAACTGAAATTTAAAAACACTACAATTCTTTACTTAGGCCTGACATGATCTGTTCCTCTGCAATTAGATATAATACTTTTCCATATACTTCACCCACTTTAGACCTGCAAACATATAAATTGATACCACTTTTCAGAATATAAAATCCCTTTTAATATCCTGTGTGTGTGATCTGACATTCCATACCCTGCTAGACTTCAAGTATACATTTTCCAAAATCTGCTGAGCCATAATAGCTTGTTTCTTGCTTTGGGCTCCTCTCTTCCTTATCCTGGAATGACTCGCCATGATTAAACACTGAATTTCTTGAAATTCTCCAACATCTCTCTAAAAAATGAACAAACTCCTTCATCCTGCCACACTTACACTTTTCTATTCCGTCTTTTTCAAAAATTTTAGCATATTCAATAATTTACCTCTCAATGATAAATATGCTGATTAGCTGGAATGTGGTAATCCCCTCACAACGTATATACATCAAAGTATCCCATTACACACCTTATATATATACACAGTTTTTGTCAATCATGACCTAATAAAGCTGGGAGGGAGGGGAAATCTACTACTCTTCCCCTTTCTATTAAAGTTCATAATAATTAATACATGGAGAATATTTTGAAGCCATTTAGACAGGCCTCCTCACTTTACATTTGAAGGTGAGAAACATGTTAAACATTTAGAATATCATGAAGCTTATTAGGAGTAGGGCCTCTAGTATCCAGGAAATTTCTTAATACTTTTAAAAAATGGTCTGACAAAATATGTACATACCATTGAATATTTGCTCAGGGATCATATCAAAATCTGCGGAACTTCAGTGACCTCAAAAAATAAACTTCAGGAGAGAGGAAGATGGACAAGAAGGGGGACTCTAGGCTCATCCTTTCCCACAAAAATAACTAATAACTATCAAATTATTCCAAATAACCCAGAACTCAGTCTGAAAATTGGCAGAACAAACTTCACAAGTAGAGGTAAAGAAGTAGGCATATCAAATAAGGTAGGAAGTGTGGAGACACAGTGTGAGAAACAAATAGATCATGGTCACTGTGGTGGCAAGGTAGCCACAGTAGCAGAGAAGGGCAAAACACAAACTAGCACACAGGGGAGCACAGGGGGAAAACAAATCTCCATTGCAATTGGCTTGGAAAGTGAGAGGGGCAACCAGTAGGGCTTAATGCCTGGAGTTTAAATATCAGCTTGCTTGGCTCTAGAGAGCTTGGAAGATATTGGGATGGCTCTTGGAGAAAAGGCAGGAAACATCCCGTGAACACAGTGTGGAAACAGCAATCTGAAGAGCAGCTGGTGCACACAATGGGGAGGTTATTTGCTCATCTTGGAGCATGTCCAGAAAGACAGGATTCGTGGAGAGACCCCTCTAGGAACAAAGGAACTGGAAGACACCATTTCCCTCCCCTCCCTGTCAGCTTAAGCACAGAGCTACCTGTGGGAAAAAGTGCAATGCTGACACTCACTACATAACTTGCTTACTCCAAGCCCTGCCCCCTCAGCTCCAGTGGAACTGCCCCTCCCAGTCAAAACAGCCTCATTCACATTGTGGTGGGCCACCTCCCCCAGAAGACTAGCCCAAACCCCCGCCCACACCACATCTCCTGCCCTGTGATTTTTGCAAGGCCTTGGTTCTGGTGGCAGGGTTGATAAATCTCATTTCACAAGCAGATTAGAGCACATCTAGTTAAAATGTGCCACATTCAGGCCAGGGATCAAAGACTGTCCACAACAGGCAAAAAAAGGATGCAGTACACTTTGGAGACACTCCTGGAAGCCCCAAGTCCTGGGGAAGAGAAGATACTATACTGTAGGGCCTACACGACCTCTTTGTCATAAAGCCATTACTTTATGACAGGAGACATTGCTGAGTTTCCTACCACACAGAAACACAGAGATTTAGACAAAATGAAAAAACAGTGGAATTTGTTCCAAATGAAAGAACAGAACAAGAAGATCTAAGCAACATAGATATAATTAACATGTCTGATTGAAAATTTTAAGCAATGATCATAAGGACACTCATTAGACTTGAGAAAAGAGTAGAGGACATCAGTAAGACTGTTAACACAGAGATAAGAAATAATATAGCAGAGATAAAGAGTTCAATAAGTGAAATGAGAACCATGTTTAATGGAATGAATAGCAGACTGGAAGAAGCATAGGAACAAATTAATGACCTAGAACACAGAGTAATGGAAAGTAATCAAGCTGAACAGAAGAGAGAAAAAAAGAATTATGCACAATGAGAATTGACTTAGGGAAATCAGTAACTTTTTCATCAGACATAATAACATTTGTATTACAAGAGTCTCAGAAGAATGAGAGAGAGAAAGAGGGCAGATAATTCATTTGAAGAAATAATAGCTAAAAATTTTCCTAATCTGGGGAAGGAAATAGATATCCAGATCCAGGAGGCACAGAGAACCTCAACGAAATCAACAAAAGGAGATCCACACCAAGATATATCATATTTAAAGTAATAGTATATAGTGATAAAGAAAAAAAGTATTAAAAGCAGCAAGACAACAAAAAGAAAGAAAGAAAAGAAAAAAAGAAAAAGACATTTACATACAAAGGAAACCACATAAGGTTATTAGTGGATTTTTCAGCAGAAACTTCCCAAGCCACAAAGGAGGAGTGGCATGATATATTCAAAGTGCTGAATGGTAAAAGCCTGCAGCCAGGAATACTTTATCGAGCAAGGCTATAATTCAGAATAGAAAGAGAGGTAATGAGTTCCTCAGACAAACAAAAAAAACTAAAGGAATCCTTAAGCACCCAACCAGCCCTATAAGAAATATCAAAGGGGACACTTTGAATGGAAAAGAAAAACAAAAATGAAAATATGAAGGTAGGAAACACAAAAGCAGTAAAAATGACTATTTCTGTAAGACATCAGTCAAGGAATTGACAAAATAAAAGAATATAAAAATGAAACTACATACCTAAATTGTGGGAAGTGGAGGAGTAAAGAATGAGTTCAAACTTAAATGACTATAGACTTAATATAAACTGCTATAGGCAGAACATGTTAAAAACAGACGGAATGATAAACACAAATCAAAATCCAAAATAAATATGCAAAGAATAAAGAGAAAGAAATCTATATATATTATTAAATAAAACCAACAAATGATGAAAGAGAGAAAGACAAGAAATGATAAGAGAAAATCTTCAAAAACAACCACAAAACAAATAATAAAATGCAATAAATACATAGCTATCAAAAACTACTTTGAATGTAAATGGAATAAATGTTCCAATCAAAAGACATAGGGTGACAGAATGGATAAAATGAAGAACTCATCTATATAGTGCCTGCAAGAGACTCATTTTAGATTTAAAGACACCTGCAGATTAAATGTGAGGTGATGGAGAAACATCCATCATGTATATAAATGTCAATAGAAAGCCAAGGTAGCAATATTTATATCAGACAAAGTTGACTTTAAAACAAAGACTGTAATAAGAAACAAAGAAGGGCACTACATAATAATACAGGGGACAATTCAACAAAAGATATAGCAATTCTAAAAATTTATGCCCCTAACTTGAGAGAGCCCAAATACATAAAACCATTAATAAAAACATAAAGCAACTCATTTATAATAATACAAAAATAGTAGGGGACTTTAACCCCATTTACATCAATGCGCAGATCATCTAAACAGAAAATTAGCAAGGAAATAATGGCTTTGGATGGCACATGGACCAGATGGATTTGACAGATCTATTCAGAATATTCCTTCATAAAATAACAAAGCACACATTCTTTTGAAGTGTACATGGGACATTCTCCAGAATAGATCATATGTTAGGCAACAAAACAAACCTAGACAAATTCAAAAAAGATTAAAGTCATACCATGCATCTTTTCTGACCACAGCAATACGGAACTAGAAATCAACCACAAGAAAAGAATCTGTAAAGAACACAAATGCATAGAGCTTACATACCATGCTACTAAACAATGAATGAGTCAGTCAGGATATTAAATAAATGAAAAAGTATATGGAAACAAATGAAAATGAAAACATATTATTTCATAAACTTGGGGGTGCAGCAAAAGCAGTCCTAACAGGGAAGTTTATAGCAATACAGGTCTACCTTAAAAAGCTAGAAAAATCACAAATAAACAACCTAACCTTACACCAAAAGGAAATAGAAAAAGAACCACAAACAAAGTCTAAAGCTAACATAAGGGAGAAAAAATTAAAGATTAGAGAAGAAATAAATGAAATAAAAACTAAAAAAAAAAACCAATAGAACAGATCAATGAATCCAGTTCTTTGAAAAAAAAATCAGTAAAATTGTAAGACTCTAGCCAGACTTAAGAAGAAAAGAGAAAGGGCCCAAATAAATAAAATCACAAGTGAAAGATGAGAAATAACATTCAACACTACAGAAATACAATTATGAGAATATTATGAAAAACCACATGCCAATAAATTGGACAACTTAGAAGAAATGGGTAAATTCCTAGAAATATGTAACTTACCGAACCTGAAACAGGAAGAAATAGAAAATTGAAGAGACTGATAACCAGCAAAGATATTGAATCAGTAACAAAAACTTCCAACAAACAAAAGTCCAGGACCAAATGGCTTCATAGGCAAATTCTACTAAATATTTAAAGAAGAGATAACACCTATGCTTTTCAAACTTTTCCCAAAAAAACTAACAGGAAAAGAAGGAAAACTAAATTCGTTCTCTGAAGCTAGCACTACCCTGATACCAAAACCAGATAAAAACATCATCAAAAAAGAAAACTATACGCCAATATCCCTGATGAACATGGATGCAAAAATCCTCAATAAAATACTTGCAAACCAAATGCAATGATACATTAAAAAAGATCATTCACCATGATCAAGTGGGATTCATTCCTGGATTGCAAGTGTGGTTCAAAATTTGAAAATCAAGGAACATGATACACCACATTAATAAAAAGAAAGGATAAGAACCATTTTATCCTTTCCTCTAAGGTTAGGAAGCAAACAAGGATGTCCACTCTCACCACTTTTATTCAACATAGTACTGGAAGTCCTAGCCTTAACAATCAGATCATAAAGCTGTAAAAGACATCCAAATCGGTAAAGAAGTAAAACTTTTACTATTTGCAGATGATATAATACTATATACAGAAACCCTGAAAAACTCCACCAAAAAACAAAAAAAACCCCAAAAAACAACAAAAAAAACCCAACTTCTGGAACTGATAAATGAATTCAATAAAGTTGCAGGATACAAAATCAATCTATAGAAGAAACCTGTTGTATTTCTATACACCAATAATGAAACAGCAGAAAGAGCAATTAAGAAAATAGTCCCATTTACAATTGTACCACAATGATACCTAAGAATAAACCTAACCAAAGAGGTGAAAGACCTGTCCTGTGAAAACTATAAAACCTGATGAAAGAAATTGAAGACAACACAAAGTGAAAGACATTCCACACTCATTGATTAGAAGAAGAAATATTCTTAAAATATCTACACTACCCAAAGCAATCCACATACTTAAAGCAATTCCTATCAAAATGCCAATAGTATTTTTAATAGAACTAGAAAAAAACAATCCTAAGATTTATAGGGAACCACACACACACAAAAATGGAATTTCCAAAGAGATATGGAAAAAGAAAAACTGGGGGCATCACCACTTCAGACTTCAAGGTATATTACAAAGCTGTAGTAATCAAGACAGTATCGTACTGACACAAAAATGGATACATATATGAATAGAACAAAAGAGAAAACCCAGAAATAATCCCACACTATATGTTCAACTAATCTTCAACAAAGCAGGGAAGAATATGCAATGGGGGGAAACAGTATCTTCAACAAATGGTGTTGGGAAAACTGGACAGCAACATGCAAAAGAATGAACTGGACCATACACAAAAATAAATTCCAAATGGATTAAAGACCCCGATTTGAGATCTAAGATCAAAAAAATTCTAGAAGAGAACACGGCATAAACTTCTCTGACATTGGCCATACCAACTTTTGGAAACAAAAGCAAAAGTAAACTCCCGGGACTACATCAAAATAAAAAATTTCTTTTTTTAAGTTTTTTTAATGTTTATTTATTTTTGAGAGAGACAGAGCATGAGCAGGGGGTGAGTGGCAGAGAGAGAGAGAGAGAGAGAGAGAGAGAGAATATGAAGCAGGCTCCAGGCTCTGAGCTACCAGCACAGAGCCTGATACGGGGCTTGAACCCATAGACTGCAAGATCATGACCTGAGCCGAAATTGGTCGCTTAACTGACTGAGCCACCAAGGTGTCCCAAAATAAAAAGCTTCTGCACAATGAAGGAAACAATCAATAAAACTAAAAGGCAACCTACAAACTGGGAAAACATATTTGTAAAAGATGTATCTGATAAAATGTTAGTATCCAAAATATATAAAGAACTTATAAAACTCAATACATAAAAACATACAACCCAATTAAAAATGGGCAGAAGACATAAGCAGACATTTCTCCAAAGAAGGCATCCAGATGGCCAACAGACACATGAAAGGAAGCTCATCATCACTTGTCACTAGGGAAACGCAAATCAAAACTACAATGCAATATCACCTTAAACTTGTCAGCATGGCTAAAATCCACAACCCAAGAAACAATAGGTAATGGCAAGGATATGAAGAAAAAGGAACCTCTTACACTGTTGGTGGGAATTCAAACTGGTGCAGCCACTCTGGAATACAGTATAGAGGTTTCTCACAAAGTTAAAAACAGAATTATCCTACCACCTAGCAATCTCACAACTGGGTATTTACCCAAAGAATAAGAAAACACTAATTCAAAGGGATACATGCACTCCTACATTTATACCAACATTATTCAAAATAGCCAAGATAGGAAAACAGCCTGGTGTCCATCAACTGATGAATGGTTAAAGAAGTGGTGGTATGTATATACAATGGAATATTATTTAACCATAAAAAGGAATGAAATCTTGCCATTTGCAATGACATGGATGGAGCTGGAGATTATAATGCTGAGTGAAATAAGTCAGTCAGAGAACGACAAATAGCGTACATGTCACTCATATGTAGAATTTAAGAAATAAAACAAACAAGCAAAGGAAGAAACAGAGAAAGGACAAACCAAAAAACAGACTCAATTATAGAGAACAAACTGATAGTTACCAGCGGGAAGGTGGATGGAGGGATGAGTGAAATAGGTGATGGGGATTAAAGAGCGTACTTGTGATAAGCACTGGATGATTAAAATAAAAACTTAAAAAAGAATAAAAATATTAACTTCATTGAGTCAAATGTTAATAAATTATATTTTCTTCTCTTTATTTCTAACCAGAAAACTGATAAAATTTATTATTCTAACCTTTGTCCTTATTTTCATCTAATTAGAAAATAAAATAACTAAAAGCAAACTCATCATTTTATCCTAAAACTTTCTTTGTGCTTAGTGCACACTGTAGAATTAAACTTGAAATACGGGAAATATTCCCGAATCTTTTTTTTTTTAATTTTAGTACTTTAAAGAAAAATAATGAAATCTGTACTCAAAAGGTTAAGTCAAATTGTAAAATGTCTGGATACACATGCATTAGAAATGTTCCCAGAGTACAGCTAGTCCTAGCCCTCCATAATTCACTCCAAATTTTATAAAGGTACTATAAATACAGCTTATAATGTTCAAATATTGCACCTAAATTCAAGTCATTTGAGAGGGCTGCTACCAGAACTTTCCATTCAGGGATGAGTAATGACTCATTAGTTTCAACCAAATGCCCCATTAACATAAGAATGAATTTGGCCATAGGAAAGGCTGTTAAATTCCACCCAGAATTTTAAGTATGGATTTAGAAATTCCCTTACAACATTAAATAACAGTGCCCATCATCAAAGAGGGAGTCATAATTGAATTTCTATACGTCAAAGGGAGACAATTTCCTCATTTAAGAGGCAAAAGTGAATATCACAAGAATTCTAATTTACCTGAAACTTTAAGGCATTTTTTAATATTCAACAAATCATACCATGTTTCTTTCCTAGCGACACACAATATTAAAGTCATGGATCACAGTGGGCATGCATTTATTCACTCATCCAAGTTTTCATTCAATAATAATTACTTGAACACCAACTGACTGAAGGCATTTGGAAACATGAGTAGTTCAAGAATTCTGGATTCTAGAATGTGAGTGGGAGAACAGGAGCTGAAGATGAAAAGGTAAAAAAGACCCAGATTTTCTTCTTTCTTTCTCTTTCTTTCTTTCTTTCTTTCTTTCTTTCTTTCCTTCTTTCTTTTAAGTTTAATTTGAGAGAGACAGAGACAGGGCAAGTGCGGGAGGAGCAGAGAGAGAGGGAGATAGAGAATCCGAAGCAGGAGCCATGCTGCCAGCGCAGGGCCCGATGTGGGGCTTGAACCGCAAGATCATGACCTGAGCCAAATTCAGTGGGATGCTCAACCTACTGAGCCATGCAGGCGCCCCGATTTTCTTATTTTTTGATTCGTATGGTCATGCCTTCAATTGGGAGTTCTAGAAAGACTGATTTGATAAAAAACATGATTCCCCTTTTAGGGCTTACATGCTGAACAACAGTAGCACCCTTAGAATATGTATATGTAAAATGTGGATATTTTAGGTTCTTCATTAAACATGGAAAAGATAATTGACCTGGAGAGTGAGACTATGTTTTAGATCTATGTGTAAATAACAGGTCTGTTATCACACACAATTGAAGCTTCCTCTAGTACCTGATATCTGATTCTTCACTTGTTAGTTTTTTTGTTTGTTTTAAAGTTATGAAATGGAGAAATTAAGAGCATATGTGATTATATTTCTATGAACCCACTTTAACAAATAGGAGGAGATATAAATGTAAGATTTTGTAGTAAATTAATGATGAAGCAACACCTTTTTTTAAAATTTTATATCTGAGTTTGTTTATGGTGAGCTGAAAATGTCACAATTTTTCATTGTATCATCTGATCGCCAATTGGAACAATTATCCTCATTGTGTTTTTGCCTTGAAATCATTACTTTGTAAAGAAAAAAAAATCACACAATTACCACATTTAGTCCTACTAATGAGGAGAAAACACAAAAATCAAAATCAGTGTATATTCTAAATCCATAAAACCTATGGAAACTACGGAGATTTTAAAATTAAAAATACACAGATTTTATCACTTTTAAGAAATGTTCAAGTCTAATATTTGCCTGTAGATATATTTTCTAAAGTATTTAATTATAATCATGTATCATTTACATTACACTGTATTGATAACAAATTAGCTAGGAGAAAAGGAGAAAACAAAGTAATTAATTTATGCATTCACTGTGTCATTACTTAGGGCTCTGATTCTTTGCCTAACATGAATTTTCACTGTGGTAACTAAATATACCAAAAGGTGCAATTACCCAAACAAGGAGAAATGTGATATATGGATGTTCTACATGCTACTTGTGAATCCAGGGACAAGGAGATTGCAGGAAAAGTAACTGCAGGAAGAAACTAGAAGTAAAAATGTGAATTTCAGATTATAAAAGTATCAAATATTTTTATTCCGGATTTGTGGTTAAATATATATTTTTTAAATACATTCATAACAATGAAAAAGTTGACAGAGAGTATAATGCACATCCAAGTTGTCTATTTTCTTTTTTTTTATATGAAATTTATTGTCAAATTGGTTTCCATACAGCACCCAGTGCTCATCCCAAAAGGTGCCCTCCTCAATACCCATCACCCACCCTCTCCTCCCACCCACCCCCCATCAACCCTCAGTTTGTTCTCAGTTTTTAACAGTCTCTTATGCTTTGGCTCTCTCCCACTCTAACCTCTTTTTTTTTTCCTTCCCCTCCCCCATGGGTTCCTGTTAAGTTTCTCAGGATCCACATAAGAGTGAAAACATATGGTATCTGTCTTTCTCTGTATGGCTTATTTCACTTAGCATCACACTCTCCAGTTCCATCCACGTTGCTACAAAAGGCCATATTTCATTTTTTCTCATTGCCACGTAGTACTCCATTGTGTATATAAACCACAATTTCTTTATCCATTCATCAGTTGATGGACATTTAGGCTCTTTCCATAATTTGGCTATTGTTGAGAGTGCTGCTATGAACATTGGGGTACAAGTGGCCCTATGCATCAGTACTCCTGTATCCGTTGCATAAATTCCTAGCAGTGCTATTGCTGGGTCATAGGGTAGGTCTATTTTTAATTTTGTGAGGAAACTCCACACTGCTTTCCAGAGTGGTTGCACCAGTTTGCATTCCCACCAACAGTGCAAGAGGGTTCCCATTTCTCCACATCCTCTCCAGCATCTATAGTCTCCTGATTTGTTCATTTTGGCCACTCTGACTGGCATGAGGTGATACCTAAGTGTGGTGTTGATTTGTATTTCCCTGATAAGGGGCGACGCTGAACATCTTTTCATGTGCCTGTTGGCCATCCGAATGTCTTCTTTAGAGAAGTGTCTATTCATGTTTTCTGCCCATTTCTTCACTGGGTTATTTGTTTTTCGGGTGTGGAGTTTGGTGAGCTCTTTATAGATTTTGGATACTAGCCCTTTGTCCGATATGTCATTTGCAAATATCTTTTCCCATTCCGTTGGTTGCCTTTTAGTTTTGTTGGTTGTTTCCTTTGCTGTGCAGAAGCTTTTTATCTTCATAAGGTCCGAGTAATTCACTTTTGCTTTTAATTCCCTTGCCTTTGGGGATGTGTCGAGTAAGAGATTGCTACGGCTGAGGTCAGAGAGGTCTTTTCCTGCTTTCTCCTCTAAGGTTTTGATGGTTTCCTGTCTCACATTCAGGTCCCTTATCCATTTTGAGTTTATTTTTGTGAATGGTGTGAGAAAGTGGTCTAGTTTCAACCTTCTGCATGTTGCTGTCCAGTTCTCCCAGCACCATTTGTTAAAGAGGCTGTCTTTTTTCCATTGGATGTTCTTTCCTGCTTTCTCAAAGATTAGCTGGCCATACATTTGTGGGTCTAGTTCTGGGGTTTCTATTCTATTCCATTGGTCTATGTGTCTGTTTTGGTGCCAATACCATGCTGTCTTGATGATGACAGCTTTGTAGTAGAGGCTAAAGTCTGGGATTGTGATGCCTCCTGCTTTGGTCTTCTTCTTCAAACTTACTTTGGCTATTTGGGGCCTTTTGTGGTTCCACACAAATTTTAGGATTGCTTGTTCTACTTTCGAGAAGAATGCTGGTGCAATTTTGATTGGGATTGCATTGAATGTGTAGATAGCTTTGGGTAGTATTGACATTTTGACAATATTTATTCTTGCAATCAGTGAGCAGGAAATGTCTTTCCATTTCTTTATACTTCTTCAATTACCTTCATAAGCTTTCTATAGTTTTCAGCATACAGATCCTTTACATCTTTGGTTAGATTTATTCCTAGGTATTTTATGCTTCTTGGTGCAATTGTGAATGGCATCAGTTTCTTTATTTGTCTTTCTGTTGCTTCATTGTTAGTGTATAAGAATGCAACTGATTTCTGTACATTGATTTTGTATCCTGCAACTTTGCTGAATTCCTGTATCAGTTCTAGCAGACTTTTGGTGGAGTCTATCGGATTTTCCATGTATAATATCATGTCATCTGCAAAAAGCGAAAGCTTCACTTCATCTTTGCCAATTTGATGCCTTTGATTTCCTTTTGTTGTCTGATTGCTGATGCTAGAACTTCCAGCACTATGTTAAACAACAGCGGTGAGAGTGGGCATCCCTGTCGTGTTCCTGATCTCAGGGAAAAAGCTCTCGGTTTTTCCCCATTGAGGATGATGTTAGCTGTGGGCTTTTCATAAATGGCTTTTATGATCTTTAAGTATGTTCCTTCTATCCCGACTTTCTCAAGGTTTTTTATTAAGAAAGGGTGCTGGATTTTGTCAAAGGCCTTTTCTGCATCGATTGACAGGATCATATGGTTCTTCTCTTTTTTTTTGTTAATGTGATGTATCACATTGATTGATTTGCGAATGTTGAACCAGCCCTGCAACCCAGGAATGAATCCCACTTGATCATGGTGAATAATTCTTTTTATATGCCGTTGAATTCGATTTGCTAGTATCTTATTGAGAATTTTTGCATCCATATTCATCAGGGATATTGGCCTGTAGTTCTCTTTTTTTACTGGGTCTCTGTCTGGTTTAGGAATCAAAGTAATACTGGCTTCATAGAATGAGTCTGGAAGTTTTCCTTCCCTTTCTATTTCTTGGAATAGCTTGAGAAGGATAGATATTATCTCTGCTTTAAACTTCTGGTAGAACTCCCCTGGGAAGCCATCTGGTCCTGGGCTCTTATTTCTTGAGAGATTTTTGATAACCGATTCAATTTCTTCGCTGGTTATGGGTCTTTTCACGCTTTCTTTTTCCTCCTGATTGAGTTTTGGAAGAGTGTGGGTGTTCAGGAATTTGTCCATTTCTTCCAGGTTGTCCAGTTTGTTGGCATATAATTTTTCATAGTATTCCCTGATAATTGTTTGTATCTCTGAGGGATTGGTTGTAATAATTCCATTTTCATTCATGATGTTATCTATTTGGGTCATCTCCCTTTTCTTTTTGAGAAGCCTGGCTAGAGGTTTGTCAATTTTGTTTATTTTTCAAAAAACCAACTCTTGGTTTCGTTGATCTGCTCTACACTTTTTTTAGATTCTATATTGTTTATTTCTGCTCTGATCTTTATTATTTCTCTTCTTCTGCTGGGTTTAGGCTGCCTTTGCTGTTCAGCTTCAATTTACTTTAGGTGTGCTGTTAGATTTTGTATTTGGGATTTTTCTTGTTTCTTGAGATAGGCCTGGATTGCAATGTATTTTCCTCTCAGGACTGCCTTTGCTGTGTCCCAAAGCGTTTGGATTGTTGTATTTTCATTTTCGTTTGTTTCCATATATTTTTTAATTTCTTCTCTAATTGCCTGGTTGACTCACTCATTCGTTAATAGGGTGTTCTTTAACCTCCATGCTTTTGGAGGTTTTCCAGACTTTTTCCTGTGGTTGATTTCAAGCATCATAGCATTGTGGTCTGAAAGTATGCATGGTATAATTTCAATTCTGGTAAACTTATGAAGGGCTGTTTTGTGACCCAGTATATGATCTATCTTGGAGAATGTTCCATGTGCACTTGAGAAGAAAGTATATTATGTTGTTTTGGGATGCAGAGTTCTAAATATATCTGTCAAGTCCATCTGATCCAATGTCTCATTCAGGGCCCTTGTTTCTTTATTGACCATGTGTCTAGATGATCTATCCATTTCTGTAAGTGGGGTGTTAAAGTCCCCTGCAATTACCACATTCTTATCAATAAGGTTGCTTATGTTTATGAGTAATTGTTTTATATATTTGGGGGCTCCAGTATTCGGCGCATAGACATTTATAATTGTTAGCTCTTCCTGGTGGATAGACCCTGTAACTATTATATAATGTCCTTCTTCATCTCTTGTTACAGCCTTTAATTTAAAGTCTAGTTTGTCTGATATAAGTATGGCTACTCCAGCTCTCTTTTGGCTTCCAGTAGCATGATAAATAGTTCTCCATCCCCTCACTCTCAATCTGAAGGTGTCCTCAGGTCTAAAATGAGTCTCTTGTAGACAGCAAATAGATGGGTCTTGTTTTTTTTATCCATTCTGATACCCTATGTCTTTTGGTTGGCACATTTAATCCATTTACATTCAGTGATATTATAGAAAGATATGGATAGAGTCATTGTGATGTCTGTATGTTTTATGCTTGTAGTGATGTCTCTGGTACTTTGTCTCACAGGATCCTCCTTAGGATCTCTTGTAGGGCTGGTTTAGTGGTGACAAATTCCTTCAGTTTTTGTTTGTTTGGGAAGACCTTTATCTCTCCTTGTATTCTAAATGACAGACTTGCTGGGTAAAGGATTCTCGGCTGCATATTTTTTCTGTCTAGCACACTGAAAATCTCGTGCCAATTCTTTCTGGCCTGCCAAGTCAAAAGAGAGATCAGTCACGAGTCTTATAGGTCTCCCTTTATATGTGAGGGCGCGTTTACCCCCTGCTGCTTTCAGAATTTTCTCTTTATCCTTGTATTTTGCCAGTTTCACTGTGATATGTCGTGCAGAAGATCGATTCAAGTTACGTCTGAAGGGAGTTCTCTGTGCCTCTTGGATTTCAATGCCTTTTTCCTTCCCCAGTTCAGGGAAGTTCTCAGCTATTATTTCTTCAAGTACCCCCTTCAGCACCTTTCCCTCTCTCTTCCTCCTCTGGGATACCAATTATGTGTATATTATTTCTTTTTAGTGTATCACTTAGTTCTCTAACTTTCCCCTCATACTCCTGGATTTTTTTTATCTCGCTTTTTCTCAGCTTCCTCTTTTTCCATAACTTTATCTTCTAGTTCACCTATTCTCTCCTCTGCCTCTTCAATCCAAGCCGTGGTGGTTTCCATTTTGTTATGCATTTCGTTTAAAGCGTTTTTCAGCTCCTCGTGACTGTTCCTTAGTCCCTTGATCTCTGTAGCAAGAGATTCTCTGCTGTCCTGTATACTGTTTTCAAGCCCAGCGATTAATTTTATGACTATTATTCTAAATTCACTTTCTGTTATATTATTTAAATCCTTTTTGATCAGCTCATTAGCTGTTGTTATTTCCTGGAGATTCTTCTGAGGGGAATTCTTCCGTTTGGTCATTTTGGATAGTCCCTGGCGTGGTGAGGACCTGCAGGGCACTTCCCCTGTGCTGTGGTGTATACCTGGAGTTGGTGGGCGGGGCCGCAGTCCGACCTGATGTCTGCCCCCAGCCCACCGCTGGGGCCACAGTCAGACTGGTGTGTGCCTTCTCTTCCCCTCTCCTAGGGGCGGGATTCACTGTGGGGTGGCGTGGCCCGTCTGGGCTACTTGCACACTGCCAGGCTTGTGATGCTGGGGATCTGGCGTATTAGCTGGGGTGGGTAGGCAAGGTGCACGGGGGCAGGAGAGGCAGGCTTAGCTCGCTTCTCCTTAGGTGACCCACTTCAGGAGGGGCCCTGTGGCAGCGGGAGGGAGTCAGATCTGCTGCCTGAGGTTTGGCTCCGCAGAAGCGCAGAGTTGGGTGTTTGCGCGGAGGGAGCAAGTTCCCTGGCAGGAACTGGTTCCCTTTGGGATTTTGGTTGGGGGGATGGTCGGGGGAGATGGCGCTGGCGAGCGCCTTTGTTCCCCACCAAACTGGGCTCTGTCGTCCGGGGGCTCAGCAGCTCTCCCTCCCTTTGTCCTCCAGCCTTCCCACTTTCCGAGCAGAGCTGTTAACTTATGACCTCCCAGACGCTAAGTCTCGCTTGCTGTGGGAACACAGTCCGTCAGGCCCCTCTGCTTTTGCAAGCCAGACTAGGGGGCTCTGCTTGGCCGACAAGCCACCCCTCCACCCCGGCTCCCTCCCGCCAGTCCGTGGAGCTCGCACAGCCTCGCCGCCCTTCCTACCCTCTTCAGTGGGCCTCTCGTCTGTGCTTGGCTCCGGCGACTCCGTTCTGCTAATCCTCTCGCGTTTTTCTGGGTTATTTAGGCAGGTGTAGGTGGAATGTAAGTGATCAGAAGGACGCGCGGTGAGCCCAGCATCCTCCTACGCCGCCATCTTCCTCCTACTTCCCAACTTGTCTATTTTCTTAAAGAATACAAGACACATAAGATATATCCTTATCAGGGAAATACAAATCAAAACCACACTCAGGTATCACCTCACGCCAGTCAGAGTGGCCAAAATGAACAAATCAGGAGACTATAGATGCTGGAGAGGATGTGGAGAAACGGGAACCCTCTTGCACTGTTGGTGGGAATGCAAATTGGTGCAGCCGCTCTGGAAAGCAGTGTGGAGGTTCCTCAGAAAATTAAAAATAGACCTACCCTATGACCCAGCAATAGCACTGCTAGGAATTTATCCAAGGGATACAGGAGCACTGATGCATAGGGCCACTTGTACCCCAATGTTCATAGCAGCACTCTCAACAATAGCCAAATTATGGAAAGAGCCTAAATGTCCATCAACTGATGAATGGATAAAGAAAATGTGGTTTATATACACAATGGAATATTACGTGGCAATGAGAAAAAATGAAATATGGCCTTTTGTAGCAACATGGATGGAACTGGAGAGTGTGATGCTAAGTGAAATAAGCCATACAGAGAAAGACAGATACCATATGGTTTCACTCTTATGTGGATCCTGAGAAACTTCACAGGAACCCATGGGGGAGGGGAAGGAAAAAAAAAAAAAGAGGTTAGAATGGGAGAGAGCCAAAGCATAAGAGACTGTTAAAAACTGAGAACAAACTGAGGGTTGATGGGGGGTGGGAGGGAGGAGAGGGTGGGTGATGGGTATTGAGGAGGGCACCTTTTGGGATGAGCACTGGGTGTTGTATGGAAACCAATTTGTCAATAAATTTCAGAAAAAAAAATAAAATAAAATAAATTAAAAAATTAAAAAAAAAAAAGATATATCCTAAGGACGCCTGGGTGACTCAGTCAGTTAAGTGTCTGACTTCAGCTCAGGTCACAAAATCACAGTTTGTGAGTTCGAGCCCCGCATCAGCCTCTGTGCTGACAGGTCAGAGCCTGGAGCCCACTTCGAGTTCTGTGTCTCCCTCTCTCTCTGCCTCTCCCTGCTCATGCTATCTCTCTTTCTTTCTCTTTCAAAAATAAATAAACATTAAAAATGTATTCTAAAAATTCTTATAACAAGATATGGATTGTGACAATTTAAATATAAAGAATTTCATGCTCCACATCAATGCTTACCCATTATTCCTCCAGGTCAAAAGCTAGTGACAGCTGCAAAACTAACTAATGGTATCACTGTAATTGAAACTGGCACAATAGGCTCAGTCAACTTACAATCTGCTCACTAGAAAAATCTTATAACTTAGTGTTTGCAGAAGCTGACACTTGAAATGCTGAATTTTATAATATGCAGAATGGGACTATTTCCTAATAACAAAATGTGAAACTAACAAGGTGGAGAAGAAAACCACCCTCAGCTGATTTTTATTTCAAATGATGAAAAGTGATTAATATCAATTTTGACCCTGTTCCAGGAGGAAAATTCCAACTTCTGCTGAAGCCGCTAAAATATTTATTTATTGAGAAAAACACGGGGATGAGGCAATTTGGAATTCAGGGAAGACATCAGGTTAGAATATAAGATGGGCAATTATAGTAAGATAATTGCAAAAATGTCATCATTTCTTTATTTCATCCACTTCTTATACATACTTTCTGCTATATAACTTTGTCCTGCCCTCCTGATCTGATCCTTGGCTTGTTTATGTGACTTTCTTTACCCAATGGAATGTTAGTAGACTGAATCAAGCAGAGCTTGAGAAAGAGCCTCTACTTCCATGTTTGCATCTGTGTAATAGGCATGAGAATATGCCTAAAATATCCAGTTAATGGATGAGAGGCTTGAGTTTTGCCAAATAACTTCAGTTTGGGATAACAGATGAAGGCAAGCAGGTTAACCAAGAGGCAGAAACATGAGTGAGTCCAGCCAAGATCACCAGAGTGACTGACCCAACCCCCTCTGAAGTCTGAAGAACAAACATATATTCTCCACACTCTTGAGATTTTCTGATTGCTCCACAGCAATAGCTTAATGATAAGTATCCTCACTGTATCTGGGCTTCTTTCAGACACTAGAGAAGATTGGATCACATAGAACCTGGATATAGACAGAAATGAGTGCCAAACACTGAGTCCTGTGGTACTCTAGTATCTAGAAGTGAAAAGCAGGAGAACCTATCCAGGTGTCCAAAGAATGAAAGTATGTTAGGGAGAAATCAATGGGAAAGGGGGAAACCATGGAGGCAAGCAACAAAAATGTTTCAGAAGTAGAGTTGATAAAGAGGATATGTTAAATACTGAAGAACAGAAGAATAATTCGAGAACTGACCTTTAAATCTGACAATGTTTCTACAATTAGTGACTTTAACAATAATAGATGCAATTGAATGGTGTAGGCAAAGTCCTAATCAAAGTGTATTAAGAAAGATGAGATTATGAAAAGGGTGATCAAAGAAAATATAGACAACTTGGTGAGAACTTTTTTTAGAGAGAGAGAGTGAGAAAAAGTGAGAGAGAGAGTGAGTAAGACAGAGGCAAAGGGAGAGAGAGAATCTTACGTAGGTTCCATGTCCAGCTCCAAGTTCCATCTCAGGACCCTGAGATCATGACCTGAGCAGAAATCAAGAGTTGGACTCTTAACTGACTGAGCCACCCAAACACACAGAAAACATTTTTTATAAAAGGGGGCATCAGAAAGATGAAGCAAAGGCTGAAGGTAAAATAGAGCCAAGTACACTTCATGTGTTTGTTTTTGTTTACCTTAGGAGTTCAACTGATAACGCACGCCTTTATGGAAAATAATGGGAAATATTAATTAGAAAAGAATGGATGATACACAGGACATAGAGGACAACTGCAGAACAAAAGTCAGAGATTAAAACAAACAAACAAACAAACAAACAAATAACAATGACCAGAAAACCATAGTTTAGTGCACAAGTAGAGGGTTTGTTCTGCCAAGATTCCATCGTGTTCTTAATTTCATGCAAACATGTAGCCATATACCCAGAAGGTAAGAAACCCTGAACTGGGCCAGAATTATCATTCTTTTCAATCTTTGAATGCTGACTAACAAACTTTTGTTTCATGGTCTAACTCAAAGGTTTTTCCATTAACATAGAATTAGCAAACACTGGAATTGGTTTACTCTAGCAATATAATTTATTATTTCCTAATCATTTATTCCATTTACATTTACAAACGTTTACTTATTGCTTTATTATTATTTATACAAATTAATAAATATTTCTAATTTATACATAAGTAATTTTACAATAAACATTATTCTGGCATTTCTATGTAGTGATAAATATTTTATATTTCTGATCTGATTTTATCATGTAATCTACCATAAAAATTAAAGGATTGTTGATTAACCATACTATGATTCTACACATTTCCCCAGAAATGCTTTAAAGAACTTTTGATGATCCTAAGAGACATTCAAATATCTAATAAAATCACATCAATTCAGAATTGTATTTGTTTTTCTTACTACAATAGTGTTATGACATATTTGCAAAGTGCTTTACAAATACTTATTTTTGTTGAGTGCCAATAATTTGGGAACAGAATAATAAAGACTATTTAAAAGACATGCTAGCATGAGCAAGTCAAAATAGGTGTTAAATATTCAAAAGTCACATAAATCTTTAGGATTTATTTACAATTGTTCTATTATCCATTTCTGTTATGTACATTTATATAGAACAAAGTATGTGAAGTAATCCTGGGTTGCACACATCCAAGTTTTTACCTGGTCACATACTTTGATAAATTTCATTTATCAATTTCAGATTGACATTGAGTATCTAAAGTGATAATCTGGGATGCCTAGTTGGCTCAGTTGGAAAAGCATGCAACTCTTGATCTCAAGGTTGTGAGTTCAAGCCCCATAATTGGGTGAAGAAATTACTAAAAAAATAAATAAACTAATAATTGCTTTAAATTTAAAAAAAAATTTAAAGTAAATACAATTATAACTTTATTATTAAACAAACAAAAATAATACAAATATACAAATTTGAAGTAGACCTCTATGACAAAATTTAGGTTGTGTGATAAAGGTACTTCAGTGTTTTTGTAAACAATTGCAGGTAAAACAACATACATGGTTTATTAGAAAAATATAAAGTTTGAGTTAATAATATTGTTAGCATATTTTCTACCATAAAAAATTGTATCAGCTTGACTCAAGAGAGCAAAATGACATACTACATGGTCATAATTAAAGAATTAAAAAATAATTGAAATGTAATCCAACAATCTTTCAGACTAATTCCTTAAATCAAATTAATAATGTATGCAAAAATTCTCAACAAAACGCTAGCAAATCTAATCCAACAGTTCATTAAAAGAATCATTTACCATGATCAAGTGGGATTTATTCTGGGGCTGCAAGAGTAGTTCAATATTCACTAATCAATCAATGAGATACACCACATTAATAAAAGAAAGGATAAGAACCATATGACCTTCTCAATAGATGCAGAAAAAAGCATTTGACAAAGTACAACATCCATTCTTGATAAAAATCCTCAACAAGGTAGGGATAGGGGGAACATATCTCAGCATCATAAAGGCCGTATACCAAAGATCCACAGTTAACATAATCCTCAATGGGGAAGAACTGAGAACTTTTCCTCCATGGTCAGGAACAAGACAGGGATGTCCACTCTCACCATTGTTATTTAACATAGTACTGGAAGTCCTAGACCCAGCAATAGGACAACAAAAAGAAATATAAGGTGTCTAAATCAACAGGGAAGAAGTCAAACTTTCACTCTTCATAGACATGATACTCAACACCCAGAAATCTGTTGCATTTATTTTTTTACTAAATCTATTTATTTTGAAAGAGATGGAGAGAGAGAAAATCCCAACCAGGCTCCACACTGCCAGTGCTGAGCCCATTGCAGGGCTCAAACCCACAAACCTAGAGATGATGACCTAAGGTGAAGTAAGATGCTTAACCTATTGAGCCCCCTGGGCACCCCTGCTGCATTCTATACACCAATAATGAAGCAGCAGAGAGAGAAATCAAAGAGTCAATCCTTGCAATTACACCAAAAACTGTAAGATATCTAGAAATAAACCTAACCAAAGAGGCCAAAGGTCTGTACTCTGGAAACTATAGAACACTTATGAAAGAAATTGAAGATGACACAAAGAAATGGAAAAACGTTCCACACTCACGTATTGAAAGAACAAACGTTGTTAAAATGTCCATACTCTCCAAAGCAATCTATACATTTAATGCAATCCCTATCAAAATGCCACCAGCATTTTTCATAGAGCTGGAGCAAACAACCGTAAAATGTGTATGCAACCATAAAAGACCCTGAGTAGCCAAAGCAACCTTGAAAAAGAAAAGCAAAGCTGGAGGCATCACAATTCTGGACCTCAAGCTTTAATACAAAGCTGTAGTCACCAATACAGTATGCTACTGAAACAAAAAACAGAAACATATATCAAAGGCACAGAAAATCCAGAAATAGACCCACAACTATATGGTTAATTAATCTTCAATGAAGCAGGAAAGAATATCCAATGGAAAAAAAAGTCTGTTCAATAAACGGTATTGGGAAAACTGACAGATACATGCAGAAGAATAAACCTGTACCATTTTCTTACACCATACACAAAATTAAATTCAAGATGGTTTAAATAACTAAATGTGAAACAGGAAACCATCAAAATCAAGCCTCTTAGGTATCAGCCATAGCTACTTCATACCACAAATGTTGCTGGAGGCAAGGGAAACAAAAGCAAACATGAAGTGTTGGGACTTCATCAAGATAAAAAGATTTTGCACAGCAAGGGGAACAATCAACAAAACTAAAAGAGAGCCTACAGAATGGAAGGATATCTGCAAATAACATATCTGATAAAATTTATAAAGAATTTATCAAACTCAACACACAAAAACAAATAACTCAGATAAGAAATGGGCCAAAGACATGAATAGACATTTTCCCAAAGAATACATACAGATGGCCAACAGACACATGAAAAGATGCTCAACAACACTCATCATCAGGAAAATACAAATCAAAACTGTAATGAGATATTACTTCACACCCGTCAGAATGGCTAAAATTAACAGCATAGGAAACAACAGATGTTGGTGAGGATGTAGAAAAAAGGGAACCCTCTTACACCGTTGGTGGGAATGCAAACAGGTGCAGCCACCCTGGAAAACAGTATGGAGGTTCCTCAGAAAGTTAAAGTTAGAGCTCCCTACAATCCAGCAATTGCTGGTACTAGGTATTTACCCAAAGGATACAAAAATACTTGCTTGAAGGGATACATGCAACCCGATGTTTACGGTAGCATTATCAACAATAGACAAATTATGGCAAGTTACTAAATGTCCAACAACTGTTGAATGAAAGAATGATGAATGAAAAAAGAAGAAGCAGTGTGTGTGTGTATGTGTGTGTGTATGTGTGTATATATGTGTGTATATATATATATATGAAATGGAATATATATATATGAAATAGAATATATATATATATATGAAATAGAATATATATATAATATATATATAATGGAAAACTATTCAGCCATCAAAAAGAAATCTTTCCATTTGCAATGACATAGATGGAGGTAGAGTGTATTACACTAAACAAGTCAGTCATAGATAAATAATTATATGATTTCACTCATGTGTGGAATTTAAGAAACAAAACATATGAACATAGGGGGGGAAAAAAGAGATTGAGAGAGGCAAACCAAGAAACAGACTCTTAACTATAGAGAACAAACTGAAGGTTGCTGGAAGGGAGACGGGTGGAGGGTGGGCTAAATGGGTGAGGTGTATTAAGGAGGGCACTTGTGATGAGCACAGGGTGTTATATGTAATTGATGAATCACTAAATTTTACTCTGAAACTAATATCACACTATATGTTAACTAACTACAATTTGAATAAAAACTTGAAACAAAAATAAATAAATAAATAAACAAACATAAAAATACATGAAGAAAAAATTATCATTAACATGGAGCCTTTGAATCTACACACATATAATTCTGCTTTAAAAATTACAGAAAAATAAATAAAATTTCCAAAAATTAATGAAACAGGAGTTCTCATTTACATTAAAAGAATGTGTACTACCCAGTATAAATCAAAATATGCCATCTATTGCTTTCATAGGTGAAATCTTTCTCTACCTGACAATAAGAAATTCATATAGATATATTCTCTCTTTTTACATTAAAACACTAATATCTGAAAGATTTCATTTGATAAATTTGTTATCTGAACACATATCCTTTGTAATTTCCTTGACTTCATTTCCCATTTCTCCTTCATGGCTACTAAGCTCAAGAAAATCATTTTGCTTTTTTTCCCTCCCCACAAGCCAGTTTTTTCTAAGCATAAGATTAGTGTTAATGATAAATTTATGTTGTTAGTCTTATTCACACGTTCTCGACATTTTTAGCTTTTTAGCAAATTTTTAATTCATAACGTTAACAAATTTTACATCAGAGACAATAGGGCTTTTTTATGTATATTGTATATACAATATATGTTTCTCCCATGAATTGTGAATTTTAAATTCCCATTTTCTTTTGCCTTCTAATACAAAGATCGCTTTTAAAATTTATTATCATATTTAGCAGCTTTCACATTTTATTTAGTCTAATCTACCAATCTTTTCCTTAGTGACATATTTTCCCTTTGGCTTTTATACTTAGAAAGCTTTCCTATCCCATGAGCTGACCATATTCTGCTATAATTCTTCATGGACTTTACATTTTCATTTAAAAAATTTAATTACTCACAGTCATCTGAAATTTATGTTGTGGTACCTGTGTTAGGAAACCAAATCAATTCATCACATAAACTCCTACTACTCTAATATAAAACAAACAAAAAAGTACAAAAAGACAAATGAGAGACTAATTATACAAATAAATGTAGATGGAGAAATCCTCCAGGAGAAATCCTGGAGAAATTATGATGGAAGAGGTATCTTACACTATGGGAAGATAGTTCAGCAAATACCCCTAAATATAAAGGATGGAAAAGAAGGAAAGAAATAGCACTCATTATTTCAGATGATATTTACAAAATTATCCAAAAGTATACATAGAATGCTAATTAAATGCATATTAAATACTTTTAAAAATAATAGTAAATATGAAAAATACAAATCTTGAAGTTTTTAGATAGCATCTACCCATTTGAAGGATTTTTTATAAAATGATTCTTTTTTTAAGCTTATTCATTTATTTTAAGAGAGAGAGAGAGAGAGAGAGAGAAGGAACGCGTGCATGTGCACCAGTGTGTGAGCAGAGGAGGGGCAGAAAGAAAGAGAGAGAGAGAATCCCAAGCAGGCTCCACACTGTCAGTGCAAAGCTCCACGTGGGGCTTGATCCCACAAGCAGTGAGATCATAAGCTGACGGAGATCAAAGGCTGGATGCTTAACTGACTGAGCCACCCAGTTGCCCCTATAAAATGATTCTTAAAGGTCTCTTTAATTTGGCATTTTTAAGGTGATTGAAATCTATCTAAAATTTACTGAATCCAGATACTTATACACACATGCTGGGAAATAATTTTCCTTACGCCTGTCATGTTTTCCATATCTTATAAGCAGATGTACTGATTGTTCAGAAACAATATGGAAATATTATCTCCCTCCAGAGAAAAGGGCTGATTTACTTACTATCTACTCTGAAAGATCCTGGTTTCCTAAATTCAGAGTTCATTTTCTGTAGCACAACCCACTGTGTATGTGGGCATTTTCTGTCCTACTTATTCTGTGATAATTGAGGTTCTGAGAATCTGAACAATTGCTGATACTCTGGCTATTTGTATTGCTATCTGTAATAGCAATATAATAAAGTCCTTTGTCCCTGACTCCGTAGTTTGGTGTCTTCTGTCAGCAGCCATAAAATTGTGCCAGGCTAAATGGTTACCTTTCAAGTTGGGCAAAATCTCAGAACCTTCACAGTTCTTGACAATATGCTGATGTTGAACTATAAAGTTTTTACAGATGGGTCAGTAGTTTAGATTAATCCTTTGTCACTTGTAGAAAATAATTCTATTTATCAAAATGACCACACCAACATTGCATTATAGTTTGACACGTATTGCTACCTTCAGTTCTAGACATCATCTTTTCTAGCCACCATATCTGTACCAAGATGTTTTCCTTTGCCCCTGGGTCCTTATAATTACTCATAAAGTTTTTGAAATTCTGTCTAAGCACCTGTTTAAAGGATTGTATTGATAAAACGATTACTATTTAATTTATACAAAAGACTTGGCATTCTTCCATTGAGCGCTCTCTGCTGATCTGTTGGAATGACTGCCTCATCACGCATCAGTTCTGTCTCTAGTACTGACCTGTTAGTTCAGAGCTGCAACTCTTGAGCAGATTACTTCTTTCAGCCTCTGTCAGAATTTTGACCTTTGTCACTGGAACAGCACTGTGCGTGTGTGTGCATGTGTGAAAAGTGTCATTTCTTCCTTTGGTTCACACTGAAAATGGGTTAATACCCCATTAGCACTTTGATTCTGGGAAAAACTAGATCAGGGTGCTACTGCATAACTTATTTAGCCCAGATAACACTTGGAAAAATTGTCACTTCCATTTCATGATTTGAACAACTTTGTAAGAAAGAGAAACCAAATACTTGGATACAGTGATCCTTTTGAGAAAATGGAAATTTGAAGACTTTATATGACATAAAAATGCATTATAATATATATGAGTATATGGATATATAACAAACATATAGTACTGACTATATATTAATATTATGTGTTCAGTATTTAATATTATTGTATAAATATTATATTAATATATGCTATTGAATATTATATATTCAATGCATTATATTGAATATATAATTATTAATATGTAATTTTGAATATATACAACAGAATAGCAAATATATTAGCTAACATTTATTGAATGCTCTTTACATATTTGGCACTGCTCTGTGAATGTTGTATCATTAACTCCCCAGATCTTCAAAACACCTTGTAGAATCAGTATTATATTACTCATTTTACATTATGAAAAACTGAGTCTCACAGAAACTGAGTGATAAAGTCAACATTAAATATTGAGTCCTGCAACACTATGTTCAGCACTTTAAAATTATATCTATTACCCTATATTTTTCACTAAGAAAGACATGCTATGTTAGAAATTCATTCATATTAAAATGTGATCCTCTTGAAAAATAAAAATTTGAAACACATCATATTAACTTAAAATGTATCTAATCTATGCCATAGAAAAGATTTGCTATTTACTAACCTAAAAGAAATCAATTTACCAAAGTAAGGAGGAAAAAAAAAGTCAAGAATACATTATATCTTTTTGGGTAAAAATGGATCAACTCAGTTTGATTAATTATAAAATACATCTTCAAACCTTCTGTTCTTTCTGTCCTGTATTTTCTATCTTATTTTGAGCCATCACATAAATGAGTGATCACATCACATAAATGACTCACCATGATATACTAGGCAGGATTTTAAGGTGGGCTCCCAAATCCACCTCTTCACTGTGAATGCAGGTGGAATCTACAGATATGATGAGAATGTTGCCCTCATGTAAATTAGGTTACATTTTATGGCAATGGTGATGGGACAGTCCCTCCTGTGATTACGTTACGCTACTAGGACTCTTTACTAGCAAACTGGAGAGGGAGGTAAAGTTAGACAGATGTGCTCCAGCTGAGTTGGAAGAAAGCCTGGTTTTGAACTGTCTGTGGTGGGAGTAATGGTAAGGAACCAACAGGAAGCCTATGCAAACTAAGGAAAGTCCCTGGTCAATACCTGGTAAGAAAATAGGAATATTCATCAAACCACTGTAAGGAAATAATTATGATTTTGCACCTCCTATAACCAAATAAACAACATGCTTTTTATGTCTTCTTTTCCCACCATGAGATTCCATTAACTGAAGTTTGATAACAGCTTCCCACACGTGTTAGGATTAGAGGTTGACTTTTTAAAAACATGATTAAAAGGTATAACAAATTTAAAGAATGTTCTAGATAAAATATCACACTGTATGTAAAGTTATCATTTTCATTGGAATATTGAATAAATTTTTAATGCATTTTGTAACCTGTTTTCCTATGTGGTAGAGGGAAATTTACCAAAAATCCATCTTAAAACTGAAAGCCGTGTAACAAGTACTGACATTGGGATTATACAACAATTATTTTTCCATGGGAAATATAATTTTATCTAATACAGTATTCATATTTATGAATCAAAATAATTGATGCTATTTATTATTCCTATTGAAATCTTTGCATTTTATCTACATTTACTTTTTATGATATTAAATGATACCCTGTTAAGGCACATAACTATTTTTATAAGGAAGAAATAACTTTAGATTTAATTTTTTGTGTTATGCCATGATACTTATAGTCAAATAATAAACATAAAGTTATGTTTTTCTAACTTACTACATTTTAGAAGGGGGAAATCAAGATATATTCAAAATTTAATTTCTTTTTTAAAAATATATTCTTAAGTTAGCTAATATACAGTATAGTCTTGGCTTCAGGAACAGATCCCCATGATTCATCACTTACATACGACACCAAGTGCTCATCCCAACAAGGGCCCTCCTCATTTTCCCATTTTCCCCATCCTCCTAACTCCTCCACCCCCCTTAACCCCCAGTTTATTTTCTGCATTTGAGAGTCTCTTACAGGTTGCATCCCTTTCTGTTTTTATCTTATTTTTCCTTCCCTTCCCCTGTGGTCATCTGTTAAGTTTCTCAAATTCCACACATGAGTGAAATCATATGATATCTGTCTCTCTCTGGCTGACTTACTTTGTTTAGCATAGTACCCTCCAGTTCCATCCACGTTGTTTCAAATGGCAAGATTTCATTCGTTTTCATTCATTGAGTAGTATTCCATTATATATACATACCACATCTTCCTTATTCATTCATCAGTTCATGGACATTTGGGCTCTTTCCATAATTTGGCTATTGTTGATAGCACTGTTATAAACATTGGGATGCATGTGCTCCTTCAAATCAGCCCTACTGTATCCTTTGGATAAATTCCTAGTACTGCAATTTCTGGGTCACAGGTAATTATATTTTGGGGGAACCTCTAATTAATTTTGGGGAACCTGTAATTAATTTGGGGGGAACCTCTAGAGTGACTGCACCTGATTGCATTGTCACCAACACTGCAAAAAGGTTCCCTTTTCTCCATATCCTCACCAATATCTATTTTTTCCTGAGTTGTTCATTTTAGCCACTCTAGCCATTTTAGCCACCAGTGTGAGGTGGTATCTCAACGTGGTTTTGATTTGTATTTCCCTCATGATGAGCAATGTTGAGCATCTTTTCATGTGTCTGTTTGGCATTTGGATGTCTTCTTTGGAAAAGTGTCTATTCATGACTTTTGCCCATTTCTTCACTGCATTATTGTTTTTTGGGTGTTGAGTTTGGAAAGTTTTTTATAGTTTTTTTGATACTAACCCTTTATCTGATATGTCATTTGCAAATGTCTTCTCCAATTCTTTAGGATGCCTTTTAGTTTTGTTGATTGTTTCCTTCACTGTGCTGAAGCTTTTTAGCTTGATGAGGTCCCAATAGTTCATTTTTGCTTTTATTTACCTTGCTTTCAGAGACATGTCAAGTACGAAGTTGCTGTGGCTCAGGTCAAAGAGGTTGCTGCCTGTTTTCTAGGACTTTGATGGTTTCCTGTCTCACATTTAGGACTTTCATCCATTTTTGAATTTATTTTTGCTTATGATGTAAGAAAGTGGTCCAGTTTCA
Source organism: Prionailurus viverrinus (assembly GCF_022837055.1). NCBI lineage: Eukaryota > Metazoa > Chordata > Mammalia > Carnivora > Felidae > Prionailurus > Prionailurus viverrinus. Next base: position 58,328,123 of record NC_062578.1, read on the forward strand.
TTCTTCTACATGTTATAAAATCGATGAACAGAAATCAGTTTCATTTCTATATACCAATAATGAAGCAACAGAAAGAGATATTAAGGAATCAATCCCATTTACAATTGCACCAAAAACATAAAATACCTAGGAATAAACCAAGCCAAAGAATTAAAAGGTATGTACTCTGAAAACTATAGAAAGCTTATGAAGGAAATTGAAGAATACACAAATAAATGAAAAAACATTCCATGCTCATGGATTAGAAGAACAAATATTGTTAAAATGTCAATACTATCCAAAGCAATCTACACATTCTATGTAATCCCAATCAAAATAGCACCAGCATTCTTCACAGGGCTAGAACAAACAATCCTAAAATTTGTATGGAACCACAAAAGATCCTGAATATCCAAAGTAATGTTGACAAAGAAAACCAAAGCTGATGGCATCACAATCCTGGACTTTAGCCTGTATTACATACAAAGCTATAATCATCAAAATAGTATGGTATTGGCAAAAAACAGACACGTAGACCCATGGAATAGAATAGATAGCCCAGAAATGGACCCACAAATATATGGCCAACTACTCTTGAACAAAGCTGAAAGAGTATCCAAAGGAAAAAAGATAGTCTCTTTAGATAATGATGCTCAGAGAACTGGACAGCATCAAAAATTATTTTTTTAATCAAGCATATAGTATATTTTCTTATAAGCTACCAATTATAACAACTTATCACAATGTATGGTATTTGAATGTATGAAACACACAAAAAATCTTTCACATATAATTAGAATCTTAAATTATCACTGTCTCAAACTTCATTCTAACATTCAAAATAAAAATGATAAATTATAGCAATTGACATACACAATACATTTAGCAACATATATGAAAGAAAGAAATTCAATGTGAAATGAGAAGTTTAATAATTCAATTTCTGGGGAATAGAATACAATCTTCAACATTATCCTATCTTTTCCACATGAGGCACAAAGATTAAATAGTTTGTATATCACTGGTTCTAGCAATTTTTCATGTTCATCTTAATATTCCTTTTATCCTATATGAGTGGTTTTATGTTTTTAAAAATACTTCATAAAGAAACTATTTACTTCAAGAAAGTAAAGATTTTTCAGCAAAGAAACTATGCTTAAAAGAAAAATAATGTTACCTAACATTTATGGCTTTTTCAAAGAAAAGTCCTTAAATTTCACTAAATCTTACCTTTTCCAGGTAAATATCAATTAATATCACAAGTTCAAAGTGGTTAAACATAGCCTACGTCTGCCCTTTAAGACACCGAGTGGCGTTTTAATTCTTGGAAAGTGGGAGATGCATTAAATTTGTCCTCACTACTGATGAAATTATTAGATATCCTATATATCAGGTGAGTTTTACAAGCATGTAGTAACTACTTTCCATATGCCAACAGGCATGTTTGCAAAATAAGTAAAATCGATTCTATACCCTTAAGCTTCTCATAGTCTAGTGAGAGCAAAACCATACAAAATGGTAATATATAGTATTGTGGCAAGGTGTGTACATATCTGAGCACATAGAAAAAACATCATTGAACATTTTGGGCTCAATTCTAGATTCCCTAAATGACTTTCCAGAAATGATTAAGGCTTGCACGAAGTCTGGAAGAATAAGAAATTCATGGGTCACAAAGGTGTGTACAGGTATTCAGGGCATAAGAGACAGAGATGTACTGTAGAAGAGTTTAAATAGCATAGTACATGTAGAAATTTAATTCATGTTCACGTGACTATTTTATGAATTAAGGTAATAGGTGAGAAACAATACTGGAAAACCATGTAGCTGTGGAGGTTGTGTATGCTACACTGTGCCGAAATATTGAAAAGTCTGAAAGCATTTACAAATTGATAGTACTATTGAAGCTTTGTTGTGAGCACCATGAAAGTGATTTATATCTTCCTGGATAATAGAGGTAAAACAACTCAAAATTTAATAAACTCTTGTTTAAAGCCGTCCACATATTTATTATAATACTGTGTCCTTTAACTTCATTCTGTAGATGATATTTATGAAAAAGGTGGATTTTGAACACTTCCAACTCTTTCAAAGGTAGAAAAGACAACCATGACTTAGAAGGTCAGTTTAGGATTAGGATGTTTCTGTGCCTAAGTAGGTTGACTATGAAATGTGAAAGGCAAAAGATTTGAATTTGATCAAGAGGAGAAAATGTCTTTACATGTATGACATCTGTGGGTTTTTTTAATGTAATATCTTTCATTTATTCTTAGAAGTATTTAAGGTGATGATCCATTAACTTCTTTTATGAACCCAACTTACCTTTATTGCTACCAACCTGTTTAATATATGTGATTTAATTACATAAATTTCTCTTGCTACAATTCAACTGTCTGGTCAGAAGTATAATTAACTTGATCCTAGATTATAAACTCTTCATGAAATTTCATGGTACTGCAATTTAAATTTTTAAAGCTTATGAATTGAAAAGAACCCCTAAAATTAAAAATCACTAATGTCATTTTTTTTGTTCTCAAGGATAAACTTTTAGTAAACATCTGTGACAGATAGTTAAACAGAATAGTAAGTAGTATAAATATTCATTTGTATTTCAAGTATTTAAAAAGGACAAAGAATACATAGGTCACATATAATATACATAAGAATGGGGGCTCTTGGGTGGTTCAGCCCTTTGAGCATCCAACTATGGATTTTCGCTCAGGTCATGATCCCAGTGTTCTGGGATCAGGTCTGCACTGAGTGTGGAACCTAAAAGTAAGATTCTCTCTCTCTCCCACAGCCCCTCTCCCCCACTTGCACTCTCTCTCTCTCTCTTTCAAATAAGTAAGTAAGTAAGTAAGTAAGTAAGTAAATAAATAAATAAATAAGAATACATTTCAGCTTTTATGTTCATATTGTTTTAATATACATTATCAGTAATTTTTATTTTTTAATACTCTTTGTACTAAACTCTATGTGATCATATCCATTTAACTATAAATGGAATTACGGTTTATAGTTAGATATAAAATGTCTCGAAAATGTATATGGTTTACATTTGTAGATAATTTAAACATATCTTTATGGGTTTACATTTGTAGGTCTGGTTTACATTTGTAGATGATTTAAACATATTTTTATGGGTTTACATTTGTAGGTCATTTAAACATATTTTTATATTAACCTTAATTTTTTGTTAAATTATTGCTCATTACATTTTTCATATAATTTTCTAGGGTGAGAAAATACTTGTAAAATGTTTAGCACTGTGATTGGCCCAAAGAAATAACTCAGTAAATGTTACCTAGTAATAGTAGTGTTATTAGCCAAATTTTTGTACTTCTGAATTAAAATGTGAAAATGATTTAACTGGATATTTTCTAAAGGTGAACATTTTAACCCTATGTTTTCTTAATTACTTGGTCATACAGATCAATAATCATTAAGGCATAACAACTACCTTGTGTTTGAAGTAAGTTTTCAAGACTGTAATTTTCAGTCTGTTTCTGATCATTGAATTGGCTCACTGATTATGCTGAAATTATTTATTGAGATTCTCATAAACATTAGAGTAACCACTTACTATCATATATATAATATTTATATATACACGATCCACAATATGCTTTCATTATATTGTTTCCAATATATGGAAATATATTTGTTTCCACAATAAATGATTCTAAAAGGGTAAAATATCCCATAGTATGTAACTATATGCTCTTTTACCTATAAAGAATGATTATGCATCTTTGAAGCAAAATGCAAAATAATTTTATTACACAAAATAGCTTTTTAGTAGAAACTGGAATATATTTTGAGTTGTTTGGCAGATTTAGAAAAGATATAAGCACATTTCTCATTGTGTATTCCGTATAACACAGATCTTAATCAGGTTTATCTCAATGAAATTTTGAAAAATGGTTATATCACTATCCATCATGGTATACATTAGTTTTTCTCAAATTTATTGTTTCATAGAACACTATTTTACTTGTTTGTTTTTATTAATATAAACAAATGAAAAAGTCCTGTAAAACAAACTTTGGGAAATAGTGACAAGATATAGAGGTGTATGATAGACAGTAATGAGAAAAGATAAAGATATATACAGCTAGTTTTAATGGGGAAATTTTCCACAGAAATTTAACAACTCACAACTTGGACTTCAAGAAGTTTAAAAGAAAAATGTTTCAAGTCAATTTGATCAAAATTTAGGAAACAGGGACAGTTTTTAAGTAAATGGGCTGTAATAGGATAATAAAGGATTTTAATAACTGGGTTCTGTGAAGATCAGAGACTTACATTTATCATTTATTTATTCTATTTTGGATTTGCAATTGGAATTGAAATGCATATGCTAGGACTTCACTCCACAGTGTGATTCAGGATATGTAATTGGAGCCAAGAATTCTATATTTTACATTTTAACAAATTATCCAGATTGTTCTGATATGTGTGGTCCAGTGTTGGCAGATTGAGAAACACAGATAAATTCACAACTATTAGTAATAAATAGAAATCTCATAAATTCTAATACACAAGGACGAGATTTAAGGACATTTTAAAAGATTAAGATGAAAGGTAAACCATAAGAAATACAGTCAACCGTATTCTAATAGGGTTGTATGGTGACAGATGGTAACTATACGTGTGATGAGCACAGCGTCTATAAGCTTGTTGGATCACTATGTTGTACACCTGAAACTAATGTAACAGCATGTCTCAACCACACTTTAATTAAAAAAAAAATGTAAATGATTATACACAGGAAAATGGAACGAAAATAAATGAGATTCAGATATTAGGATCATCTGAAAAATAAAATGAAAACATAAAAAATCATGCAGGTATAAATTTAGAGGAAATGTCCGGATTAGTAGATTCAGTAGGATCCAGAGTTGGAATTTGAGGTAATTGTGGTATGATAGCTTGGATTCAAAACGTAGGGGTGTTGGGGCACCTGAGTGCTTAGCCAATTAAGCCACCCACTATTGATTTTGGCTCAGGTGATGATCTTACAGGTTGTGGAATCAAGTCCTGCTGTTAGGCTCTGCGCTGACAGCAGAGCCTGCTTTGGATTCTTTCTCCCTCTCTCTCTGCCCCTCGCCCACTTACATTATCACGCGCACGCACGCCTATCCCCTCACCCCCCAAAGTAAATAACCAAACATTAAAAAAACGTAAGGGTGTGAAAAATGGGCTTTGAAACTTTTAACTACATTTCCTGGACGTCACTGTATGACAGTCCTGCCTTATCTGCAGTTTCACTTTCTGCAGATTCGCTATCGTCGGTTTAGGTTACCTGGCGTGAACTCTGAGCCAACGGTCCTTCTGACGAATCATCAGAGGTTCAATTGTAGCATAACTCTACACTACAGTGCCTACGTCATTCCCCTCACTTGGTCACGTAGGCATTCTATCATCTCACAGCGTCATAAGGAAGGTGAGTATAGTACAATATTTTGAGAGAGCGAGCGCCGCAGTTCACGTAACTTTAGTTACAGTATATTAGTATAATTCATTTTATTGTTAACTTCTTACTATGCCTAATTTATAAACTAAACTTTAGTATGTATGTGTAAGAGAAAATAAAGTATATACAGAGTTTGGTACTATCCACGTTTTTAGGCATTCACTGTGGGGCCTGGAACATAGCCAAGAGGATATGAGAATGAGAGGCCACCACACCTGCTGGCCTTGACAGTATCATTGGCCATGGTTAAATTAATAACAACTCAGAGCTAATCCCTCTAGAAAATGTTAACTAGTGTGACATGGTGTGGTAGGGTAAATGACGCCCATCTTCTCTCCCCTCCCACCTGTTACCTCCCGATATCTCTCGAACCGCTGAATATGTCACAGGACATGACAAAAAGAACCTTGCAAATGTAATTAAGCTTAGCAAATTTTACATGGGGAAGGGGAAATCAGAGAGATTTCAACAATGAGAAAGATACAGTGCAGCAGTTGCTGGCTCTCACACTTAGAGCCCAAGAACAAGGAAGAGAGAGGTCTTTAGGACCAATGGGCACTAGTTTCTTTCCAGAGCCTTCTGATAAGAGACCAACCAGCTGACATTTTTATTTCAGCCTTGCGAGACCCTGAACGGAGAAACTAGCAGAGATCACCAGGACTTCTCAGCTCCAGGACTGTGAGTTAGTATATTTTTGTTTTAAAATGCTAAATTTGTGTTCATTTGTTAAGTACCAATAGAAAGCTAGTAAACATGGTGGAAGGTACTATCACAAATCAATGCTTGAAGATGTTCTGTAGCATGAATACCAATCCCTCAATACTATATGGATGTCTCATACCTTATATTTTAAGTCAGGACCTCCAAAACATTTAAGTGTCATAAAGATATATGAATACATTTTTACAAAGCAGAAAAGACAGAAATTTAATGTTGTGCATCTAGAAAGAATGGAGAGCTTTAAAAATAGTTTTGAGTGTATTTCATGACACTTGAAAAGCAGAAAAGACAGAAATTTAATGTTGTGCATCTAGAAGGAATAGAGAGCTTTGAAAATAGTTTTGAGTGTATTTCATGACACTTGACAGCCAAACCAGAAAACTCGGCAATATCTTAACTCATGTTCCAAGCTACTACATTTTTGGTATACTTAGTACTTACTGAAAGAATCAACCAGCCTAAAATATATTTAGATTTTGATGAACAGAGTACAGGTTTTCTATTAAGGAGCCTCTAATGGAAAATTATTGTATTACTAACTCCTTCAATATTGCCAAAATTATACTTAAAATTAAACCTTTGTGTTTGTAGTGTTTTAAACTATGAATTAAGTTGCCAAGATAAAATACTCAATTATTGTGAAATCACCTTAGAAAAATAAGGATTATTACTAGCACAATGGAGGAAAATAAGTCTTAGAACGCAGCCTCCACTGCTAGACAAAAGATAGTTAAGAAATGTATTAGTTAGAAAATAGTGTAAAAACTGCTGTGATGTGTCATTATTTAGGGTATAAAAAGGAGAAAATATTTTTACTCATTTGTTTGCTAGAGGATTTTTTTCCTAGTGAGAAAGATAGCACTAAGATGAAATGTTTGTTTTAAAACTTTCCTCACATGCAAACTGTTAACCTTTATACTAAAGCAAGTCTACTTTGTATCTGTTTTCCAGTGTGCTCTTTAAACATATCATATTTTGAATTATAATGTGCTTTAGAAAGTAACCACCCCTGCTACTGTATTTATGTATCTGTTATGATAATTTTATATCTTGTGTGATGCATTCTGGTAATATGGTCCCCTGGGGAGGTTAGTTGATATCTGATATGCTATTCCTGTAGGTAGGGAGGGACTCTTCCCTAAACTAGGTGCAACTTAAAGAAGTAATTACAAGTCCATGAACTCCATCTGAGACCTTTGGGAATGGAGTATTTTTACCATCAGAATTTTTTTCACATTGTAAATAGGGAACACATGCAGATTCTATACATTTTTAACACCATCAGCAGAGCCTGTGGTACACTGAATTATCAAACAATCTTTGCAGAATGAAACTTGAGTAACCACACTATGTGGGGTAAATAGAGGTGATTAGTGGCCTCCAGTTAGTTCCGGTCATGTTTTGATGCCAAAACCAGGTAAAACCTTGGTGTCAAGAACTTCTTGGTTTTCCTTTATGGTTTTAGGTATTTAGGTATGGTTTTAGGTAACACTTTATGGATTTAGGGATTATGGATATGTGGAACTGTAAAGTCTGGCTTAGAATGGAAGACATAAACTCATGTCTCTTAATAGACTGTTTTTCTTGACTCTTAACTTGCAGAGAAGACAGATTACCAGGTTATTTTCTGGCAGAGAGGCAAAATACACAGGAAAATAGGGTGGAGTCTGTGATGCCTGAATCTCAAATCATACCTAATTTCCTGTTACTCTCATATTCGGTTCACTTTTGGGAATGTCTAACCCCATAATGGTTTCATGGTCTCATCTCCTAAGAAGACTTAAGGGAAAGATTTTCCTCTCTTCAGGTACACTGCAAGTGAAACATTAAAGCCTACCAATTCCATCATTTTATTGTATGTTAATGATGATTAACGTGACCCTCAGGATAAGATTTGAGCTAACAGGATAAATAATATTTTCCTGTCTGGTGATTCTTCTACCATTTCCACCCCAGAGAAGTTTGGTTTGACTCAATTACACTGGGCAGTGGTCATTTTATGTTAATATCACTTACCTTCATAATATACTTTAAACCCATGAGCGCTAACTGCAAAATCACTGGTCAAACGTAGTGAGAACACAGATTTGGTACTTGTCACTGGCGGTGGCAGATGGAATCCTGTTAACCTAAAAACATAAACGAAATTAATTGTTAGTGTTATAGACATTTTACCTAATAGAGTTGAAAGAGCATTAAAAGTCATTTTATCAAATCCCCAAGCTTTGTATAAATGTGTATGTGTGTGTATGTGAGGGTTTATAAACGAATTTATGTTGATTAAAACTCACTCATCAAAAACAATTCCTGTAGGTATATATAAATATATGGTTATTTACATATATATGAATGTGCATAACTATTGTATCTAGTACATATGTCATCTATATGAAAATACTGATCAATTTAGACTTTGGGAAATGAATTGTGAGAGTGTGTGTGTTTAGGTATCTTTTGCTCCTGATTTTAACAACTGAATATGCAGAAGATATTTTTGTCAATAAATTTTTTTCCTGATAGTTTAGAATATATAAAAAGAGTGGTATTTACTAAAATTTAATATTAAAGGAAAAATGTGATCCAGATATGACATCTTGAAACTGAAGAGTCTACAAATGATGTGATTTTTTTGCTTTATCATATTCTAAAATTTCAGTTAGTTCTATTAAAACTAATAGATGCAAATTGCTTTTTGGTTATATTGCATATTTTACAAAACAAATATTTGATTTTTTTACCAAAATGTATTGCTTATTTTGCTAATACTTTATTGGATATAGTTACAAGCTTGGTTATGTAATTAATTTGCAACTGATACTTTTTCTAAACCAGAAAAGAGAAATTAAGAATTAAAGAAAACCACATACATGGAATATAGTTTTTCTAAAATTAATGAAAGTACATACTTGTTAATTTTTCTATGAATTGCCTTTTATGTTCTTTACTTTATCATGTTTATTATTAATATTAGAATAAGAATTAGTAATTTCATGCAATGGAATTATACCTTTTTAAATACACAGTAATTGCTATTTTTGCCCAACATTGTACAGGATTAATCTACATTGAAATTACCATATATTTCATTGCTGTATAACAGTAACTCTCATTTGTCAGGTGTGCTTATACTCTAAAAATTATTAAGAACCCCAAAAAGATTTTGTGGGATTTATCAACATGTGCCATATTTAAATTTTTTTAAGGTTTTGTTTATTTTTGAGAGAGACCGACAGACAGAATGTGAGTAGCACTGGGCCAGAGAGAGAGGGAGACACAGAATCTGAATCAGGCTCCAGGCTCCAAGCTGTCAGCACAACCTGACGTGGGCTCGAACCCACGAAACGTGAGATCATGACCTGAACCAAAATCAGTTGCTCAACTGACTGAGCCATCCAGGCGCCCCAATATTTGCCCTATTTAAAATAAAACTGAGAACTGTTTTTTACATGTGCATTTGTTACTTAATTTAAAAATAACCAGAATAGGCACATTACATGTTTACGTCAATCATATTTCAACTCAAGATAAGTATCTTTTCTAAAACAAAAATGAAAAGAATGCCTTGTATTTTGTTTTTTAGAAATCTTTTTAATATCTGGTCTATTAGCAGAAATTATTTGGATTCTCAAATCTACTTCTTTATTCAATATTTTGGATTACATTATTTTGGTTGATGGATATGAAGAACTGTGGCCTCACTTAAGTGTGTGGTTGGAAAAGGGAAACTATTTCTAATAGCCTTTGCAGATTAAAGTGGATGCTCTTTTTTGATACTACACAAAAACTTCACAAGTTAGTTTCGATGTTGAATTTAAGCCATATCAATTAATTGTTGTATTGTGTAGCATTAAAATTCATTGCTTCATCTTGTTCTTATAATGGGTCCTTTTTATCCAGGCAACGTTTAACAAGCATTGATCATTTGAGTTAGATCTTCCAAATGTTACATTTTATTATAAACTATCAAAAAATCACATTTATTTTTATTGCTACTGATCTCATTAGAAAAGTCATTAAACTTGGAGAAACTTTAAAGCTTACAGTAATGGATTGAAGCTTTCCAAAATTCTATTTTTTTTACTTGTAAACTCAGATTTCATCATTAACAACAGATCCTGTCAGTTGTTTTCCCTTGAAGTAACAATTCAGGTTCATTGCATGTGTATATGCGTGGCTGTGTGTGTGTGTGTGTGTGTGTGTGTGTGTTTCAAAAAATATATGCCAGACATACAGATGTGATTAACATTTATGTCAGTCACTCCAGTAAAGAGGTGTTCCATGAGAAAGTGGCTAGTTCAGTGATCTTGTAGAACCCCTAAAAGTGCCTAAAGACCTTCAAACATCCATGGATCACATTTTGAGAACCACTGCTGTATAGGAGTCTATTGCAATAAATACACCACACTAAATTTATACATTCTACAGTTGATGGGCATTTGGGTTGTCTATGATCAGTCCAGTGTGTTTTCATCAACATTCTTGCAGAAGTTCACTTGTACATACTTATCTGGAAGTTTCTCTAAGGTTTATCAGCATTTAAAACTTTAATTTTTTCTCTTTTTGCTGAGTAAGTTGCATGATTTCCTATTTGGCACCTGGTTAGAAGTATATCTCTGAAATTATAAACCAATGAGTTGCTTTAGTTATATCTGCTTACCATGTATATCTGATTTGCATTGCAATTGGATAACATTTTCTGTATGAATTGAATCCTTTGAGATTCTCAAGATTTGTTTTATGGGTCAGATATTGTGATTTTTTATTTGCCTAGTTTTCTTATGAAGGAAAATATATTATTTTTCTATTCCTAATCCAAATTAACACAAACTGAATGTGCATTATTATCTCATAGTTATGTGGGGGTTGGTAGACTATAGCTCAACTGGTTCTCTGCTTGTAGTCTCATGAAGCTGAAATCAAAGTGTTAGCTGGGCTGCATTGCTTCTAGAACCTCGGGAGCTATATCTGCTTTCACTTCCAAATTTATAAAGCTGTTGCCAGATTTAAATTCCATGCAGTTGTAGGACTAAGGTCACGTTGGCTTGGGGTCATTCTCAGGTTTTAGAGATCGCCTGCATTTCTCAGTTTGTGGCCCCCTTCCTGCTTTTTCAGAGTCAGCAAGGGCAGTGCGAGTTCTCTTTCTTCAAATATCTTTCCTTCCACTTCATTCTTCTGCCTCCAGATGGAGAGAGTTCTCAACTTTTACATGCTCATGTAATTAGTTTGTGTTCAAATTGATAGTTCAGATATTTTCCTATTATAACATCTGTCTCGATCCCATTTGTAGAGTTATTTTTGCCGTGCAATTTAACATATTCATCCATTCCCAGAGAACCATTATTCTAGGATCACTCTGGCTACTGTAATGAGTATTTATCATTGGAGGAGCAGCATTTAGTATATCTTTAAGATAGGTTTGTTAATCATGTTCAAGTGTTCTCTTTGCTAACTATAATTTAAAAATCTGATAGACTAGTTGATGAAAGAGATATGCTAAAATCTCACAATATGATTGTAGTTTTTATAGTTTTCCTAGTAGTTATGTCCACTTTAAAATATATTTGGGGGCTACATTATTAGGTGTGTACAGTTTAAATGATTATATTTACTAGTAAATTGAATATTTTGTCTTTATGAAGTGCTACCATATTTCTAATAATCTGATCGTAAACTTTATCTTGATATTCATAAATCTATAACTTAATTTATTAGAATTAATCTAGATCATCTTTTAATCTTCAATGTTTTTGTATCCTTGTTTTTTAAAATATGTCACTTATAACCAGAATATACTAGGCTATAGTTTCAAATACATGAAAGATTATATGGGGAACTGGGGTGGCTCAGTTGGTTGAATGTCCAAGTCTTGATTTAAGATTTTTTTTTACTTTTTAATGTTTATTTTTGAGAGAGAACACAAGTGGGGGAGGGGGCAAAGAAGGAGGCAGAGAATCTGAAGCAGGCTACTTTCTGTCAGTGCAAAGCCCGATGTGGGACTCAAACCCATGAACCATGAGATCATGACCTGAGCCAAAGTCAGACACTCAACTGACTGAGCCACCCAGGCACCCCTAAAATATGCCATTTATACCAGCATATACTAGGCTATGCTTTTATATACATCAAAGATTACAGATAAATAAGATCTTAAAAAACAAAAGAAATTGCCACAGCCATTCCAGCCTTCAGCAACCACCACCCTGACCAGTCAGCAGCCATCAACATAGTGGCAAGACCCTCGACTAGCACAAGATTATGACTCACTGAAAACTCAGAGATTGGTTAGCATTTTTAAATAATAAAGCGTTTTTTAAATTAAAATATTTAATGTCCATTTTTTAACATAATGCATACTTAATAGATTACAGTATAGGGTAAATACAGTTTTATATGCACTGGGAAATGAAAGAAGTTCATTTGACTTGCTTTATTGTGATATTCACTTTATTTCAGTGGCCTATAACCAAAACCTCCGTAAATTTCTGTTGTATGTCTATACTTTATAAGACTTCATTTTGTAAGTTAGTATTTCTGTGTGTAGTTAGTTATTAAGCATCTTTCTTTCTCCTTTGGATGCTAACCTTTCTGAAGTCATTCCTTGTAACTCACTAGTTTATCAGCAGTGCTTTCATGAAGTATCTATCATGTAGGAGGGCCCTCAATAAACAGCTGTTAAGTTCATGAATTTGGGTGGTAGGAGAACGTGAATGCCATCAGAGCACTTGCTTTTTCAAACAAAAAAACTGTGTTCTTAGAACAGCATTCTCAAAAATCATAAAATGTCAAGGGACTCCAATTGTTAAGAAAATTCAGGTAGTCTACATAGACATTCCTGTTGAATAAGACATAATTTTCACCATAATAGTAACCTCAAAAGTTGAAGGGAGATCATGTATCTTAGGCACTTCTATTTGAAGTATTTTTCAGGATATAACTATATAGTTTTAAAACTTACTTTTCAGGTAAAGCTAATATGATTTTTATCTTTAATATGAACTATGAATTATAATATTTAAATATACATGTATTGTACTTGACATTAACATGTTTTCTAGGTAATCTAAAAATCACAGTCTTTTATGGATAAGTATGATCTTTTTCCATCAATCATTTGTACTGATTCAGATACTTGTGAAAAATTTGGTGTTTTGCATATATTGTTAAATCATTGAATTATAAATTATATTTCCTCGTATTGATGTATTTTAAAACTGCATAGTGAATGGCATTTTATGTTCCTTTGAAAAGAATACCGTAGTGAAACTGTATTTTCTCTGACTTAGAATTGAAGAAATCACAGTTCGAAAATGATCAGTAAATAGTTCAAATTCATACTGCTGGTGAGCAGTGGAGCAAAGAAGTAAACCCATAACTTCTAACTCCAGTGTATTTCTTTTCCAGTAGTGATTTTTACCATAAGGAATGTGATATTTTCATGAGGGCAGTACATATTTAATTCATTTTTGTTTCTTCACAATGCCTGTATAAATTTCTTAACAGATATTTGGAATAGATAAGAACATAATTTTACCCACATGATGGCTTTAAGTAGTTGATACTGGTAAAAACTGTGTCACAGTTTTAAGGTCATTAAATTAAAGGCCAGGAAGGTAATGTGGAATGCCCATCTGTACTTGTTGATGCATTTACAGCTAATATCACTAGTGGTTAGCAAAGAGATTTTCCTAGTGGAAAACTAAGTAAGATTAGTCAGCAAATATATCAGGGGAAAATCCTAGAATGATGCAATGTAAATTTCCTTCAGATATTATTTTTTTTAAATGTTAAAAATTGAGAAAAATTGGCTGATGATTGAAATGTATTAATTTTTTAAAATTTTAAAAATGTTTGTTTATTTTTGAGAGAGAGACAGAGTGTGAGTGGGTGTGGGGCAGAGACAGAGGGAGACACAAATACAAAGTAGACTCCAGGCTCTGAGCTTTCAACACAGAGCCTGACGCGGGGCTCTAACCCATGAACTGTTAGATCATGACCTGAGCCAAAGTCAGACGCTTAACCGACTAAGTCACACAGGTGCTCATGAAATTTATTAATTTTAAGTAGTGACTTTGTTTTATGCTATCAAAACAATCACCATTTTCTACCATCATAAATTTAGCACATATGCACGTAAACTCAGATTAAAGAAGAATCATTTCCTCTTAAGACATTTAGCTTAATGAAAAATTTATAACATTTCCTCTGTTTTTCATATTTCACTGTTATTTGGTGAATATTTCTCATGGCCCAGGGCTAGTTTATGGCCATTTTTTCCCAGTAGATCCTCTTATGTGACAGAATGGCACACATGTTGTTTATTTTTCATCCTATGTTTTATAGTTTCTAATGTATAGCATCTATTCTCCCTGCTTCCTAATCATACATACACCTCAAATATATTTTAACATTTTATTATTTACTAGGCAAAGCATTTATCAGAGGCTGTTGTATGTTTTAAAAATCATGCACTTGAAATGGGTGATCCTGTTACTTCTTATGGTCCCTTTTAGATGAAACCAAGCATTCTTTAAGCATTTCCACTTACAAAGATTCAGAAACATTAATGATGTCTCACACTGTATAGAGTAACTAGATTTAGGGAGAATTACATAATGAACTTATATCTTTCCATCAATGACTAACAGGAAACATACTAAAATAATTACTTGGTAATTAATGCAGAATTGGTTTAAATTTAAATTACAAGAAAGTAATATATAATGTCAATGCATATGCTCTTTGAATAATGGTCTGTTTATTTAAGAATTAAAAAAAATAATGACAATGTGCCATTTTATAGTACAACGTAATGGAAACTCTTAAAGCATCATGGATAAGAATAATACCTGTCTCATTATATAAATGTTTACCAACTTCTTTTTTTTTCAATATATGAAATTTATTGTCAAATTGGTTTCCATACAACACCCAGTGGTCATCCCAAAAGGTGCCCTCCTCAATACCCATCACCCACCCTCCCCTCCCTCCCACCCCCCATCAACCCTCAGTTTGTTCTCAGTTTTTAAGCGTCTCTTATTCTTTGGCTCTCTCCCACTCTAACCTTTTTTTTTTTCTTCCCCTCCTCCTTGGGTTTCTGTTAAGTTTCTCAGGATCCACATAAGAGTGAAAACAAATGGTATCTGTCTTTCTCTGTATGGCTTATTTCACTTAGCATCACACTCTCCAGTTCCATCCACGTTGCTACAAAGGGCCATATTTCGTTCTTTCTCATTGCCATGTAGTACTCCATTGTGCATATAAACCACCATTTCTTTATCCATTCATCAGTTCATGGACATTTAGGCTCTTTCCATAATTTGGCTATTGTTGAGAGTGCTGCTATAAACATTGGGGTACAAGTGCCCCTATGCATCAGTACTCCTGTATCCCTTGGGTAAATTCCTAGCAGTGCTATTGCTGGGTCATAGGGTAGGTCTATTTTTAATTTTTTGAGGAACCTCCACACTGCTTTCCAGAGTGGCTGCACCAATTTGCATTCCCACCAACAGTGCAAGAGGGTTCCCGTTTCTCCACATCCTCGCCAGCATCTATAGTCTCCTGATTTGTTCATTTTGGCCACTCTGACTGGCGTGAGGTGATATCTGAGTGTGGTTTTGATTTCTATTTCCCTGATGAGGAGTGACGTTGAGCATCTTTTCATGTGCCTGTTGGCCATCCGGATGTCTACTTTAGAGAAGTGTCTATTCATGTTTTCTGCCCATTTCTTCACTGGGTTATTTGTTTTTCGGGTGTGGGGTTTGGTGAGCTCTTGATAGATTTTGGATACTAGCCCTTTGTCTGATATGTCATTTGCAAATATCTTTTCCCATTCCATTGGTTGCCTTTTAGTTTTGTTGGTTGTTTCTTTTGCTGTGCAGAAGCTTTTTATCTTCATAAGGTCCCAGTAATTCATTTTTGCTTTTAATTCCCTTGCTTTTGGGGATGCGTCAAGTAAGAAATTGCTATGGCTGAGGTCAGAGAGGTCTTTTCCTGCTTTATCCTCTAGGGTTTTGATGGTTACAAAATCAATGTACAGAAATCAGTTGCATTCTTATACACTAACAATGAAGCAACAGAAAGACAAATAAAGAAACTGATCCCATTCACAATTGCACCAAGAAGCATAAAATACCTAGGAATAAATCTAACCAAAGATGTAAAAGATCTGTATGCTGAAAACTATAGAAAGCTTATGAAAGAAATTGAAGAAGATATAAAGAAATGGAAAGACATTCCCTGCTCATGGATTGGAAGAATAAATATTGTCAAAATGTCAATACTACCCAAAGCTATCTACATATTCAATGCAATCCCAATCAAATTTGCACCAGCATTCTTCTCGAAAGTAGAACAAGCAATCCTAAAATTTATATGGAACCACAAAAGGCCCCGAATAGCCAAAGTAATTTTGAAGAAGACCAAAGCAGGAGGCATCACAATCCCAGACTTTAGCCCCTACTACAAAGCTGTCATCATCAAGACAGCATGGTATTGCCACAAAAACAGACACATAGACCAATGGAATAGAATAGAAACCCCAGAACTAGACCCACAAATGTATGGCCAGCTAATCTTTGACAAAGCAGGAAAGAACATCCAATGGAAAAAAAGACAGTCTCTTTAACAAATGGTGCTGGGAGAACTGGACAGCAACATGCAGAAGGTTGAAACTAGACCACTTTCTCACACCATTCACAAAAATAAACTCAAAATGGATAAAGGACCTGAATGTGAGACATATGTTTACCAACTTCTAAGGAGGTGTTATTTCTAGGAGGCTGAGAGTCAAGAATGACTGGATCTGTACTACAACAATGTAATCAAATGCTCCTTAAATACACACACACACACACACACACACACACACACACACACATATATATATATTTAACATTTTTTATTTTTTTAATGTTTATTTTAAGACAGAGCATGAGCAGGGGAGGGGCAAAGAGAACGGGAGAGAGAATCCCAAGCAGGTTCCACACTGTCCGTGCAGAGCCCAGTGCTGGGCCTGAACCCACAAACGATGAGATCATGACCTGAGCGGAAATCGAGAGTCAGAGGCATAACTGACTGAGTCACTCAGATGCCCCAAAAGCCATATTTTTAAGTTAAAAGGCTATTCTCTTATTACTGCTTATAACGAGTTTGGGTGGAACCAGACATGGGGAGTAGAAAAAGATAAAGAGAGTAAGCTTTCTTTTAAAAAAAAGTGGTAACATTACCCCAAATCCCCAGCTTTGTGATGGTTAAATTAGAGAATTCATGTGGAATGGCCTGGTATATTTTCTGGAATCTAAGAAATAGCCACTAAGTGTTAGTTTCATTAGTACTATGACTCCAAATCCACTGCCCTTTCATTTGCATTCTATGTCATGCTATAGCTACGATAAATTGTATTATAGCACCAGCGTTCTCATGATGATTTCTCATTACTCACAGTAAGAAATTTAGATCAAAGTATCTTACAATTTTACTTTGTTCTTATAAACAAAGGTTATATAGTTCTTAAAAATGATCCAGGTGATATACAGGGAATTCTTTGCTGAAGTGAACTGTTAATCTATTTAATTTTAAAATGAATGGGAAAACCTCAGGAACAAGCAGATATTTAAAATAATGACTGTTCTGTGCTAGTAAATCATGTATACCCTATTGATATTGGGGTACATGAAGCACAGCCCGATAATTCATGGTTGCATCAAGATGTCACTAATTGTAATATCAAAGGAAAAGATGGCTGTGGCAATATTTGAATAATTATATCATTTGTTGCAATTAAATGAGCAGAAACTTCTCTCAAATATAAAATTCCTGAAAACGGCATCTTATGTGAGAAAGCAAATTCACAATGTTAGGAACATCTGTTAGGTATAGACGCAGATATGGAAATGAGTACATATATTGATATATATACGGATATGGATAGGGATTGGGGTAGATATGGATATGACTATGAACATAGTAAAGTTATAGATATAAAGGTAGGTGACCAGCTTTCATTTCCACTCTTTCATATTCTTTCCACTGTATTGAATGAAGTACCTGTAAATCTTGGAAAGTTGCCAGAATACTTCTCTTGCCAACATTGTTCTCTGATAGATTTTGCCACTTCCGTAAGATTTAGATAGTGGATTAAAAGTGTTAGTTATTATTATGTCTTGACAGGTAGGTGCTGGACTTTAACAGGTGTTAGAGGTGAGATTTTTCCATCAGCTTACTTGAATTTATGTTTAAAGCAATTGTTTTGATCTTACAAACAATTGAGCTCATCACTGCAAATTTCTGATTTCTGAAAGCTAGTGAAGTTCTCCCTGACCTTCATTCCTTGGTCTGAAATTATTATTCTTGTTATTACATATTTACATGCTCTAAGTATTTTAGGTTTTTCCCTTACTTTCTGAACCTTAGAGATGCACAAATATGTATAACCACTATTCCATCGAGAAAACTTTTTCTTCCCTCAAAAAGTTTGAACATGTTCTGAACTCACTGTATCTAGAGTTACTCCATTTACATAAAACTCATTCTTTACTGTGATGTTAGAGTTTCATCTTTAGGATCAACATTTTCCCCAGGACCCATGTAATATATTACTAGAAAGTTTTTTCAAAATCAGTCTTTGCAATTTTTTTCCACTGTCTTCTGCCAATATTGCCAAACTTGCATAATGTCCCTTCTTTCTGATTTTATTTTATTTATTCGTTCACTGAACCACTTATCTTTGGTAGTATAAATGATCATAATTCCAATGACAGTGTAATTGAGCCTGAAAAGTTTTGAAGTATAGTGAATTTATGGTGGGCAATTAATGAATGCTAGACATTTAAATCTATTTTATGAGGTCCCCATCTTGCATAATTACCTGCAGTTGTTCATGAACATATTTTCCAAAGTTGGGGTTTTATGAAGCAGCTGAAGTTAGTGACCGTAAGCTTGGATTCTAGGGTATACAACTGGAAAACACATGTTTCACTGCTTGTCAGTAATGTGATATTGGGTAAGGTATTTTATCTCAATAAATTCAGGGTAAGATGAGATTAATCCAAGGAATTATCCCATAGCTATCTTGTGAGGATTAAGTGGGACAATGCTTATAAAAATTTAGCAAGTGCTTCACACATGATAAATACTATTTCTACCATAATTATTTTGGTGATAAAGCTACTCAGGGCTCATCTTATTGGCATAAACACATTAAATGATAATTCTGGTGTTGGACTCCCTGGAGTAAATCTCTGTGTGGCCATTTGCTATTGTGTGAGATTGGGCAAGTTAGTTCCCTCCCTATCTGCTTTCTCACTGGCAAAATATGAATGAAAATAGTACCTACCCCTTAAGTTTTTGTCAGTTTTAAGTAAGTGAATCCAAGCACATCACTTGGAACAATGCCTGGCATTTAGCAAGTACTACAGAAGTGTTTGCTGTTATTGTTATTCACTCTTAATAACAAACATGAGAATTAGAAAGTTCTTTCATAACCAACCAGAATTTTCTTCCTATAGCACCTAATTATTAATACTTACAATAGACTTAGATTACGTAACTAAGTGTAATTCTTCAAGTATATGCTATTATGCTCTTCTAAATTGCTCCCCCCGCCTAGTTTAACTTTCCTAAGGCTTTTATTTTGGATATAAAATTAGTGAAGACCCATTACATGATGTTTGCTTAAGGTAAATGTATGCGTAAGAAAGAGATGAGAACTTTATTACATCCCCTAATCACTGATAAAACTTTCCAATTAGGAAGAAAGGGGAGAAAAAAGGAGAAAGAATGGAAGAGATGGGATGAGACCGTATTTGTCCTTAGAAACCTGAAATTCTTGATATTAAGCGAAGTGATTCCCTCCATCCGCTATAAACACTGCTGTCTTTTCCTTGTCCCTTCCGAAGACCTCTGACACGCCATATTATACTACCTTGACGTTTGAATTTTACTGTAATTCTTATGGTCCTCTACATTCACTAAGGAAGAAAAAGAAAAACATGATTCTACAAATGTATATTTTGTATTCTTCCATGTTAACAACTGTTTGACCCATTTATCCAATACACATAGATAAGGATTTATCTCAAAATTAATGGCTTTTTGTGTTTCCCAGAAAAATATTATTGATTATCTCTCAGTTTAGCAAAACATGAAAATTATATGACATGTTTTTTATATATAACACATGTGTATGTTGGAAGTATAGAATTTTGTCTATTTTTTTCTAGGCATTAAAAGGTTTGTTCTTTTTTAAAAAAACATTTTTTAAGGTGTATTCATTTTTTAGAGACAGAGCATGAATGGGGGAGGGGTAGAGAGAGAGGGAGACACAGAATCCAAAGCAGGCTCCAGGCTCTGAGCTGTCAGCACAGAGCCCGATGCAAGGCTTGAACCTATGAGCTGTGAGATCATGTCCTGAGCTGAAGTCAGACGCTCAACCAACTGAGCCACCCAGGTGCCCCAAAAGGTTTGTTCTTAAAAGAAATGACCATACACTTAATCAATGTCCCCACAGAGATATCTAATATAGATATACTTATTCTATATTCTTTATAGTCCAGAGATGAAGACAAATTTTTATTTAACCTAAACTGATCATAAAAAAGATTTTGGTATTTGATGCTACTCACCAGTTTTATGGATTTAGATAAAGTATTAAATTGTACAAAAAGTAAATAAAACACTGTATTTGGAGAGTTTTAAATAAAGCTTTATGCTGGTAATGATTAAATATGTTTTTATAAAGATACTATACAGTCTAACCTAGATATTCTAAAAATTAGAAAAGTGTGGGCTCTTTGACAGAGTAGTTTTGGTTCTGCTTCTAAGTCAATACTTTGTTTTAAAAGATACTGAATAGATGCAATTGAGACTATACCAATTATTCTAACAAAGTGTACATAATCATTAATTTTATCCATTGTGCCCAACATCACTTTCTTATAAATTTTCACAACTGTCTTGGAGATAATGATCTCTTTATATATATACATATATCAATACAATTGGTAAATGATGTAGCTTTTTGAAAACTTTGTCTATTTTAGGTTAAATAAAATTATAATCTGTCTCTATTGGAATATATGATAAAGAAAATATTAATATGAGAATGCAGTGGCATAGAACATATGCACAGTCATTTCTCTACCTAATTAGTGTATTTGGACATGATTTAAGCTAATTTGTGTTATCAGATAATTTATATGTTAAATGAAAAATCAGTCCAATAATCTATTATTTAAAAATAATCATAATTCAGACCCAAACATTTTAAATTTAACAAATGGTTAAAATTAAATATTAAATTATGTCTTATATTGTTATGGACTGTGTTACTATATATAAAGTATTTTTTTAAAGTCATTCTTTTACAGGATCAAAAAAAATTGTAAAATTTTACACTTCGTAACACTGAAGATGATTAAATGTGATACATGTTAGCAAACATAATTAGATAATGGTATAAATATTCTGTCTTACTTTAGAGATAATATCTTTATGTACCTTGGTGTTCCACATTCAATATCCTAGGGATCCTTAAGTAAATTCTACATTCAACATGGGGCTTGAACTCACAACCCTGAATCAAGAGTTGCACGCTCTACCGCCGAGCCAGCCAGGCTCCCCAATATCCTAGGGATTCTTGAGTGATATTTACTAACATGGAGAATAATAATTACTTATATTTTAATGATATACAACTATATAAATATAGAAATGTATATAATTTAGTTTTTAAAAAAACATGGAAATATGATTTGAAGTTGTGCTAGATATGCACTATATCTCCTCATCTGTTTTAAACATACAAATTTCCTATAATAGTTTTTTCTATTATCAAGAAATTAATAGTACAGTGTTAAAATTGATTAGAATACAGTAGCACCAGAAAATTCCAATCATTTAACCGTTTCTTGATAAGTATGGTAGAAACTCATTTGGACGATTGAAATATATTTTATTTTTAACACCCAATTGAAGGAGAATGTTTTAGAATCACATTCCTTTAAAAGTTAATGAAGTTACTATGTGAGAAGCTAAACTAAGTTAACCATTGATCATACCTGGAATGAATATAAATTATTGAATTTTTTCTGTAAGGCTAATAGATAGCCATGTGTCTATTTTTTCTAATTTGGGGCTCTTTGGAGAGCACTTTGTTAACAATTACACTGGGAAAATAGGCAAAAAATAAGCAAGTTTGTTCAGGGACTTGAGATACTTGTTCCCCTACCAATAGCCACGGAGACATCAGATGCTATGGAGTATAGCAAAGAAAGATAAATCATTGTCTGTGTCCAAAGTGGTATATCACCATCTATAAACTATGGGTTCTCTAACCAAAGGAATACATCTTATCTGAAATAAGTATGTATTCTAATATGAAAAACACAAAGAAAAGAAAATAAATATCAATAGAAAAATGCCAATGAGTATGTTTTAGTGAAAATAATAGAAAAGGAAAAAACAGTACTTGCTTATTTACATCTCCAGTTCTCATGCTTCTATTACTACATAGACAAAGTTAGAATGATAGCATGACTGAAGCAAATACCTAGTTAGGTTTAAGAATCAGCGTTTATCATATTCATAACTATAAATTTATCCTAGGTATCAAATTCATAATGCTCGCCTCAAAAGGACTAAGTTTATTTATATATTTTGAGAGAGAAAGAGAGTGGAGGAGGGAAGAGAGAGATGGAGAGAGAGAATTCAAAGTAGGCTCTACTCTGTCAGTGCAGACCCCAATGACGGTTCAATACCAACAACCATCAGATCATGACCTGAGTGGAGATCAGGAGTCGAATGATTAACCAGCTGAGCCACCCAAGAGTCCCTTCAAAATGATTTTTTAATAATTATCACATAACATAAATATCGTTATTATTTATTTTTTAAAATATTTATTTACTTATTTATTTGAGAGAGAGGGAGAGGAAGAGTGAGAATCCCAAGCAGGCCATTTTGATGGAATATCATTGGAATAATAGAAATAGTTTATTTTTTATATTGAGTGAAGTAAGATGAGAAGAAAAGTAAAGTAATTGAAGGAGAAGACCATGGCAAATATAATGCTAAATAAACACATACATAAATTATTGCATGAAAAAGTTCATAAAATAATTTATATTCCAAATATTGCCATGGTCTTACTTGATGAGAAATTATTTGAGAAAGAATTGAATAATGCAAGTTTTTCACCATTAGATCAACAAAGATATAGATAAAACAGAAAAATATTCATCAAGTAAGTACTGGTAAACATATTCAGAAATTATATTCTATGAAGACCAAACTCTGTACATTGAAACCAGATGATTATATGGAGGAGTTTAATCAATTATTTTCATTAGTCCTGTAGGATAGAGAAAGGAATGGACTTATTTTACATATTTAAATATTTGCTGATTTTGTGGAGAATTTAGAATATTCTTGTAAATGTGACAAAAATGTAACTTTTGAGAGCATATGAGGATGGCATGCTATTAAATTTCATAGTTTTATTAATGGTAGACTTAAATTTTATTTTTTTTAACGTTTATTTTATTTTTGAGACAGGGAGAGACAGCATGAATGGGGGAGGGGCAGAGAGAGAGGGAGACACAAAATCTGAAGCAGGCTCCAGACTCTGAGCTGTCAGCTCAGAGCCTGACCCGGGGCTTGAACTCACGGACTGCGAGATCATGACCTGAGCCGAAGTTGGATGCTTAACCGACTGAGCCACCCAGGCGCCCCGGTAGACTTAAATTTTAGATAGTAACATTGAAGGTAATGCTCATAAAATTAACTGATACGTTAATAAAATGAGAAGGAAAAAAATGAGAAGAAATAAGGAAAAAAGAGAGTGGATAGGAGTGAATGGAAGAATACAGATGAAAAAAAAATATTGTAACAAAAACGCTGTTCAAGTAGGATTTTATTTTGGAGTCCAGATCAAAAATTCCTAGAAAAATGTTTTCTTTGTGTTGGTCCAGTGGCCTTTATAACATGACGCATCATTATTATAGCTGGGTACTTTTACATATGTGTGGACAGAGACATGACTTCACTGTTTCTACTGTGAAATTTTGCTCTGAATATTAAAGCATAGATCCTCTGATAGGTGCCACATTTTTATGTCTCAACAGCCTCTTACCTGACCTCCACACCTATATATCTGACCACTATTTTACATTCCCACTTGGGTATCTAATCAGCATTGCAACAATATGTCCAAAACCGAATCTCATTAAAAAGCCTGTTGCCTTGTCATTTGTTCTCTTTTGAGATGTAGAAGCTCTTTCTCTTCTTTTGTTTCTGGAAGAACAATGTAAGTGGTTTACATTGCTTTGAGGATCCTAGCTTTGTTCTTAGAAGCAGTCTTTTTCTCAGTGGTTCTAGTGATGGCCATGTGATTCCCCTTAATGGGGTCAACATTTGCTGGGTGGCTTACCCCCTTGGCTCCAGGGCCCACTAAATCCACCTCCTTCCATGGTAATAGCATGGTGCACAGCACAATAGGCAGTTTGTTCTGTATTCTGGAAATTCTAACCCCTTCCTTTCCCTTCTAGCTTTATTTCCTTCCAATAGTAAATATTCTCTGGAGTGCTTCTTCCCCTTTGGCCTGGTTTCATCTCTTCAAGTCTACTATTATTTTTTTAATTTAAATTCAAGTTAGTTATCATACAATGTAGTATTAGTTTCGGTTGTAGAACCTAGCAATTCATCACTTACATATAACACGCAGTGCTCATCCCAATAAGTGCTCTCCTTAATTCCCAGAACTCATTTAACCCATTCCCCCTGCAAAAAAAAAAAACAAAAAAACAAAAACAAAAACAAAAAAACCACAAACTCTGTTTGTTCTCTGTGTGTAAGTCACTTTTGGTCTGTCTCCCTCTCTGTTTTTATCTTATTTTTCCTTCCCTTCCCCTATGTTTATCTGTTTTGTTTCTTAAATAACACGTATGACTGAAATCATATATTTGTTTTCCCTGACTGATGTATTTCATGTAGCATAATACACTGTAGTTCCATCCATGTTGTTGCAAAAGGCAAGGTTTCATTCTTTTTGATTGCCAAGTAGTATTCCACTATGTACATATACCACATCTTCTTCATCCATCAGTAGATGCGCATTGGGCTCTTCCCATAATTTGACTATTGTTGATAGTGCTGCTATAAATATTGGGAGTGCATGTACCCCTTCAAATCAGCATTTTTCTGTCTTTTGGATAAATACCTAGTAGTGCAATTGCTGGGTCATAGGGTAGTTCTATTTTTAATTTTTTGAAAAACGTCCATACTGTTCTCCAGAGTGGCTGCACCAGTTTGCATTCCCACCAGCAGTGCAAAATGGCCTCCCTTTGTCCACATACTTACTGACATCTGTTGTAAGGTTGTTCATTTTAGCCAGTATGACAGTTGTAAGGTGGTACTTCATTGTGGTTTTGATTTGTATTTCTCTGATGATGAGTGATGTTGAACATCTTTTCACATGTCTGTTAGCCATCTGGAAGTCTTCTTTGAAAAAGTGTCTGTTCATGTCTTCTTCACTCCATTTCTTCACTGGATTATTTGTCTTTTTGGTGTTGAGTTTGATAAGTTCTTTAGAGACTGTGGATCCTAACCCTTTATCCTATATGCCATTTTCAAATATCTTCTCCCATTCTGTTGGTTGCCTTTTAGTTTTTTTGATTGTTCCCTTTGCTGTGCAGAAGCTTTTTATCTTGATGAGGTCCCAATAGTACATTTTTACTTTTGTTCCCCTTGCCTCCAGAGACATGTCTAGTAAGAAGTTGTTGCAGCTGGGGAGGGAGGGAAGATGGCGGCATAGGAGGACACTGGTCTCACCGCGCGTCCTGCTGATCACTTAGATTCCACCTACACTTGCCTAAATAACCCAGAAAACCACCAGAGGATTAGCAGAACAGAGTCTCCGGAGCCAAGCTCAGAGGAGAGGCCCACAGAAGAGGGTAGGAAGGGCAGAGAGGCAGTGCACGCTGCACAGACTGGCAGGAGGGAGCCAGGGTGGAGGGGCAGTCTGCCGGCCAAGCAGAACCCCCGAGTCTGGCTGGCAAAAGCGGAGGGGCCGGATGGAGTGTGTTCCGACAGCAAGCACGACTTAGCATCTGGGAGGTCATAAGTTAACAGCTCTGCTCAGAAAGCAGGAAGGCTGGAGGACAAAGGGAGGGAGAGTTGCTGAGCCCCCGGACGACAGAGCTCAGTTTGGCGGGGAAAAAAGGTGCTCGCCAGCGCCATCTCCCTCACCCATCCCCCAGCCAAAATCCCAAAGGGAACCAGTACCTGCAGGGAACTTGCTCGCTCCGCGCAAACACCCAAAGCTGTGCTCGGCGGGGCCAAACCTTCGGCAGCGGGTCTGACTCCCTCCCGCTGCCACAGGGCCCCTCCTGAAGTGGATCACCTAAGGAGAAGCAAGGTAAGCCTGCCCCTCCTGCCCCCTTGCACCTTGCCTACCCACCCCAGCTAATACGCCAGATCCCCAGCACCACAGGCCTGGCAGTGTGCAAGTACCCCAGACAGGCCACGCTACCCCACAGTGAATCCCACCCCTAGGAGAGGGGAAGAGAAGGCACACACCAGTCTGACTGTGGCCCCAGTGGTGGGCTGGGGGCAGACATCAGGTCTGACTGTGGCCCTGCCCACCAACTCCAGTTATACACCACAGCACAGGGGAAGTGCCCTGCAGGTCCGCACCACTCGAGGGACTACCCAAAATGACCAAACGGAAGAATTCCCCTCAAAAGAATCTCCAGGAAATAACAACAGCTAATGAACTGATCAAAAAGGATTTAAATAATATAACAGAAAGTGAATTTAGAATAATAGTCATAAAATTAATCGCTGGTCTTGAAAACGGTATAGAGGATAGCAGAGAATCTCTTGCTACAGAGATCAAGGGACTAAGGAACAGTCACGAGGAGCTGAAAAACGCTTTAAACGAAATGCAAAACAAAATAGAAACGACGACGGCTTGGATTGAAGAGGCAGAGGAGAGAATAGGTCAACTAGAAGATAAAGTTATGGAAAAAGAGGAAAGTGAGAAAAAGAGATAAAAAAATCCAGGAGTATGAGGGGAAAATGAGAGAACTAAGTGATACACTAAAAAGAAATAATATACACATAATTGGTATCCCGGAGGAGGAAGAGAGAGGGAAAGGTGCTGAAGGGGTACTTGAAGAAATAATAGCTGAGAACTTCCTGAACTGGGGAAGGAAAAAGGCATTGAAATCCAAGAGGCACAGAGAACTCCCTTCAGTCATAACTTGAATCGATCTTCTGCATGACATAGCATAGTGAAACTGGCAAAATACAAGGATAAAGAGAAAATTCTGAAAGCAGCAAGGGATAAACGTGCCCTCACATGTAAAGGGAGACCTATAAGACTCGTGACTGTTCTCTCTTTTGAAACTTGGCAGGCCAGAAAGGATTGGCACGAGATCTTCAATGTGCTGAACAGAAAAAATATGCAGCCGAGAATCCTTTATCCAGCAAGTCTGTCATTTAGAATAGAAGGAGAGATAAAGGTCTTCCCAAACAAACAAAAACCTAAGGAATTTGTCACCACTAAGCCAGCCCTACAAGAGATCCTAAGGGGGATCCTGTGAGACAAAGTACCAGAGACATCACTACAAGCAGAAATCATACAGACATCACAATGACTCTAAACCCGTATCTTTCTATAATATCACTGAATGTAAATGGATTAAATGCGCCAACCAAAAGACATAGGGTATCAGAATGGATAAAAAAATAAGACCCATCTATTTGCTCTCTACAAGAGACTCATTTTAGATCTGAGGATACCTTTAGATTGAGAGTGAGGGGATGGACAACTATTTATCATGCTACTGGAAGCCACAGAAACTGGAGTAGCCATACTTGTATCAGACAAACTAGACTTTAAATTAAAGGCTGTAACAAGAGATGAAGAAGGGCATTATATGATAATTACAGGGTCTATCCATCAGGAAGAGCTAACAATTATAAATGTCTATGTGCCGAATACCGGAGCCCCCAAATATATAAAACAATTACTCATAAACATAAGCAACCTTATTGATAAGAATGTGGTAATTGCAGGGGACTTTAACACTCCACTTACAGAAATGGATAGATCATCTAGACAATAAAGAACCAAGGGCCCTGAATGAGACATTGGATCAGATGGACTTGACAGATATATTTAGAACTCTGCATCCCAAAGCAACAGAATATACTTTCTTCTCGAGTGCACATGGAACATTCTCCAAGGTAGATCACATAATGGGTCACAAAACAGCCCTTCATAAGTATACAAGAATTGAGATCATACCATGCATACTTTCAGACCACAATGCTATGAAGCTTGAAATCAACCACAGGAAAAAATCTGGAAAACCTCCCAAATCATGGAGGTTAAAGAACACCCTACTAAAGAATGGATGGGTCAACCAGGCAATTAGAGAAGACATTAAAAAATATATGGAAACAAACGAAAATGAAAATACAACAATCCAAACGCTTTGGGATGCAGCGAAGGCAGTCCTGAGAGGAAAATACATTGCAATCCAGGCCTATCTCAAGAAACAAGAAAAATCCCAAATACAAAATCTAACAGCACACCTAAAGGAAATTGAAGCAGAACAGCAAAGGCAGCCTAAACCCAGCAGAAGAAGAGAAATAATAAAGATCAGAGCATAAATAAACAATATAGAATCTAAAAAAACTGTAGAGCAGATCAACGAAACCAAGAGTTGGTTTTTTGAAAAATAAACAAAATTGACAAACCTCTAGCCAGGCTTCTCAAAAAGAAAAGGGAGATGACCCAAATAATAAAATCATGAATGAAAATGGAATTATTACAACCAGTCCCTCAGAGATACAAACAATTATCAGGGAATACTATGAAAAATTGTATGCCAACAAACTGGACAACCTGGAAGAAATGGACAAATTCCTAAACACCCACACGCTTCCAAAACTCAGTCAGGAGGAAATAGAAAGCTTTAACAGACTGATAACCAGTGAAGAAATTGAATCGGTTATCAAAAATCTCCCAAGAAATAAGAGTCCAGGACCAGATGGCTTCCCAGGGGAGTTCTACCAGACATTTAAAGCAGAGATAATACCTATCCTTCTCAAGCTATTCCAAGAAATAGAAAGGGAAGGAAAACTTCCAGACTCATTCTATGAAGCCAGTATTACTTTGATTCCTAAACCAGACAGAGACCCAGTAAAAAAAGAGAACTACAGGCCAATATCCCTGATGAATATGGATGCAAAAATTCTCAATAAGATACTAGCAAATCGAATTCAACGGCATATAAAAATAATTATTCACCATGATCAAGTGGGATTCATTGCTGGGATGCAGGGCTGGTTCAACATTTGGAAATCAATCAACGTGATACATCACATTAATAAAAGAAGAGATAAGAACCATATGATCCTGTCAATCGATGCAGAAAAGGCCTTTGACAAAATCCAGCACCCTTTCTTAATAAAAACCCTTGAGAAGGTCGGGATAGAAGGAACATACTTAAACGTCATAAAAACCATTTATGAAAAGCCCACAGCTAACATCATCCTCAATGGGGAAAAACTGAGAGCTTTTTCCCTGAGATCAGGAACATGACAGGGATGGCCACTCTCACCGCTGCTGTTTAACATAGTGCTGGAAGTTCTAGCATCAGCAATCAGACAACAAAAGGAAATCAAAGGCATCCAAATTGGCCAAGATGAAGTCAAGCTTTCGCTTTTATCAGATGACATGATATTATACATGGAAAATCCGATAGACTGCACCAAAAGTCTTCTAGAGCTGATACATGAATTCAGCAAAGTTGCAGGATACAAATCAATGTACAGAAATCAGTTGCATTCTTATACACTAACAATGAAGCAACCGAAAGACAAATAAAGAAACTGATCCCATTCACAGTTGCACCAAGAAGCATAAAATACCTAGGAATGAATCTAACCAAAGATGTTAAAAATATCTGTATGCTGAAAACTATAGAAAACTTATGAAAGAAATTGAAGAAGATATAAAGAAATGGAAAGACATTCCCTGCTCATGGATTGGAAGAATAAATATTGTCAAAATGTCAATACTACCCAAAGCTATCTACATATTCAATGCAATCCCAATCAAAATTGCACCAGCATTCTTCTCGAAAGTAGAACAATCAATCCTAAAATTCGTATGGAACCACAAAAGGCCCCGAATAGCCAAAGTAATTTTGAAGAAGAAGACCAAAGCCGGAGGCACACAATCCCAGACTTTAGCCTCTACTACAAAGCTGTAATCATCAAGACAGCATGGTATTGGCACAAAAACATACACATAGACCAATGGAATAGAGTAGAAACTCCAGAACTAGACCCACAAACGTATGGCCAGCTAATCTTTGACAAAGCAGGAAAGAATATCCAATGGAAAAAAGACAGTCTCTTTAACAAATGGTGCTGGGAGAACTGGACAGCAACATGCAGAAGGTTGAAACTAGACCACTTTCTCACACCATTCACAAAAATAAACTCAAAATGGATAAAGGACCTGAATGTGAGACAGGAAACCATCAAAACCCTAGAGGAGAAAGCAGGAAAAGACCTCTCTGACCTCAGCCGTAGCTATCTCTTACTCGACACATCCCCAAAGGCAAGGGAATTAAAAGCAAAAATGAATTACTGGGGCCTTATGAAGATAAAAAGCTTCTGCACAGCAAAGGAAACAACCAACAAAACTAAAAGGCAACCAACGGAATGGGAAAAGATATTTGCAAATGACATATCAGACAAAGGGCTAGTATCCAAAATCTATCAAGAGCTCACCAAACTCCACACCCGAAAAACAAATAACCCAGTGAAGAAATGGGCAGAAAACATGAATAGACACTTCTCTAAAGAAGACATCCGGATGGCCAACAGGCACATGAAAAGATGCTCAACGTCACTCCTCATCAGGGAAATAGAAATCAAAACCACACTCAGATATCACCTCACGCCAGTCAGAGTGGCCAAAATGAACAAATCAGGAGACTATAGATGCTGGCAAGGATGTGGAGAAACGGGAACCCTCCTGCACTGTTGGTGGGAATGCAAATTGGTGCAGCCACTCTGGAAAGCAGTGTGGAGGTTCCTCAAAAAATTAAAAATAGACCTACCCTATGACCCAGCAATAGCACTGCTAGGAATTTACCCAAGGGATACAGGAGTACTGATGCATAGGGGCACTTGTACCCCAATGTTTATAGCAGCACTCTCAACAATAGCCAAATTATGGAAAGAGCCTAAATGTCCATGAACTGATGAATGGATAAAGAAATGGTGGTTTATATGCACAATGGAGTACTACATGGCAATGAGAAAGAACGAAATATGGCCCTTTGTAGCAACGTGGATGGAACTGGAGAGTGTGATGCTAAGTGAAATAAGCCATACAGAGAAAGACAGATACCATTTGTTTTCACTCTTATGTGGATCCTGAGAAACTTAACAGAAACCCTTGGAGGAGGGGAAGGAAAAAAAAAAAAAGGTTAGAGTGGGAGAGAGAGCCAAAGAATAAGAGACGCTTAAAAACTGAGCACAAACTGAGGGTTGATGGGGGGTGGGAGGGAGGGGAGGGTGGGTGATGGGTATTGAGGAGGGCACCTTTTGGGATGAATACTGGGTGTTGTATGGAAACCAATTTGACAATAAATTTCATATATTGAAAAAAAAAAGAAGTTTTTGCAGCTGAGGTCAAAGAGGCTGATGCTTGTCTTCTCCTATAGGATTTTGATGGTTTCCTGCCTAACATTTAGATCTTTCATCCATTTTGAATGAATATACAGAAATCAGTTGAATTTCTATACACCAGTAATGAAGCAGCAGAAGGAGAAATCAAGGAATTGATCACATTTACAATTGCATTAAAAACCATAAGACACGTAGGAATAACCAAAGAGGTAAAATATATGTACTCTAAAAACTATAGAAAGCTTATGAAAGAAATTGAAAAAGACAGAAAGAAGTGGAGAAACATTCCACGGTCATGGATTGGAAGAACAAATACTGTTAAAATGTCTGTAATACCCAAAGCAATCTATACGTTTAGTACAATCCCTGTCAAAATAACACCAGCATTTTTCACAGAACTAGAACAAGCAATTCTAAATTAAAAAAAAATATTTATTTTTTAAATTTACATCAAAGTTAGTTAGCATGTAGTGCCATAGTGATTTCAGGAGTAGATTCCTTTATGCCCCTTACCCATTAAGCCCATCCCCCTCCCACAGCCCCTCCAGTAACCCTCTGTTTGTTCTCCATATTTAAGTGTCTCTTATGTTTTGTCCCCCTCCATGTTTTTATATTATTTTTGCTTTCATTCCCTTATGTTCATCTGTTTTGTATCTTAAAGTCCTCATATGTGTGAAGTCAAATGATATTCATCTTTCTCTAATTTCACTTAGCATAATAACCCTCCAGTTCCATCCACGTATTTGCAGTTGCAAGCGGCAAGATTTCATTCTTTTTGATTGCTGAGTAATACTCCAATATATCTATATATATGTATTCATATATATATATATGTATATACTTATATATACATATATATACATATACATATGTATATGTATATACATATATACATATACATATGTATATGTATATACATATATACATACACATATACATATACATATGTATATATACATATATATATACGTATATATATACACATATATACGTGTATATATATATAACTATATATATACACACATACATACACACACACATATATATGATCACTCCTTTATTTCTCCATTGATGGACATTTGGGCTCTTTTTATACTTTGGCTATTGTTGATAGTGCTGCTATATTCATGGGGGTGCATATGTCCCTTTGAAACAGCATACCTGTATCCCTTGGATAAATACATAGTAGTGCAATTTCTTGGTGGTAGGGTAGTTCTATTTTTAGTTTTTTGAGGAACCTCCATACTGTTTTCCAGAATGGCTGCACCAGTTTGCATTCCCACCAGCAGTGCAAAAGAGATCCTCTTTCTCCGCATCCTGGCCGACATCTGTTGTTGCCTAAGTTGTTAGCCATTCTGATGGGTGTGAAGTGGTATCTCATTGTGGTTTTGATTTGTATTTCCCTGATGATGAGTGATGTTGAGCATTTTTTCATGTGTCCGTTGGCCACCTGGATGTCTTCTTTGGAGAAGTGTCTATTCATGTCTTCCACCCATTTCTTCACTGGATTATTTTTTTTTGGGGGGGGTGTTGAGTTTGTTATATACTTTATAGATTTTGGATACTAACCCTTTATCTGATATGTTGTTTGCAAATATCTTCTCCCATTCCATTGGTTGCCTTTTAGTTGTTTGTTTCTTTCACTGTGCAGAAGCTTCTTATTTTGATGAGGTCCCAATAGTCCATTTTTGCTTTTGTTTGCCTTGCCTCTGGAGACATGTTGAGTAAAAAGTTGCTTTGGCCAAGGTCAAAGAAGTTTTTGCCTGCTTTCTCCTGGAGGATTTGGATGACTTCCTATCTTACATTGAGGTCTTTCATCCATTTTGAGTTTATTTTTGTATGGAATAAGAAAAGACCCTGAATAGCCATAGTAATCTTGAAAAAGAAAAGCAAAGCTGGAGGCATCGCAATTTCAGACTTTAAGCTATATTACAAAGCTGTAATCATCAAGACAGTGTGGTACTGGCACAAAAACAGACACATAGATCAATGGAATAGAATAGAGAAGCCAGAAATGGGCCCACAAATGTGTGGCCAAGTAAAGTTCAATAAAGTAGGAAAGAATATGCAATGGAAAAAAGACAGTTTTATCAGCAGATCATCTGAGAACTGGACAACGACATGCAGAAGAACGAAAATGAACTAATAATCTTCTGTTTTTTAAGTGTTTTGTTTATTTGTGAGAGAGAGAGTGCATGTGAGTGGGAGAGGGGTGGAGAGAGAGAGGAACAGAGGGCCCAAAGTGGGCTCTGTGCTTACAGCAAAGAGCCTGATGTAGAGCTAGAACTCATGAACCATAAGATCATGCCCTGAACCAAAGTCTGATGCTCAACCTGTTGAACCACCCAGGCACCCCAATCTCTTCACGTCTTTTAAAATTAGTGCCCTGTATTAAACTCCTTCTGTTTGTTTTTCTAGTTTTATCCTATGTGATTCAACAAAAAAAAAAAAGATAGGGAAGGTGGCTATTCATAGGTAGAAAATAAATTTCTAATTTTTTCACTAAAGAGGAAAAAGAAAGTATGAGACATTAAATTAATAAACAAATACATTATTTTCCATTGTTACAGTACCTTATTGATCATAAAATTAGATCACTTTTAATATTATTTGGATGAAAATACTTTTCTGTATATGATGTGCTATTTTCAGTGCAACTAAATTTATTTTTATTAGTTTAAATCAGTTCTGAATAATGTTTTACTCATTGTACTCTGTGAACTATTAGATATATCTTTTTTCTATATGTATTAAATTAAATCTGATATCACAACATGTACATACATGGCTAAATTTAACTTCAGCTAACAAGGATAATCATATTACCTTGAAACATGAAATTAAACATGCCTGCAAAATTAAAATATTTATGTCAACAAAATGCTTTATTTAGCTGCTTTTTTGCCAAAAAAGAACTATTTTAACTAATGAAATATTAAGTGCTACCAGTTATTAAGTTTTCACTATGAATCAAGTGTTCAACATACATTATCCCATTATTCTCATGACCTATGGGATGTTATATGACTTTATTTTTATTATTTCCTTTTACAAACAGAGAAATGAAATCAGTGAAAGGAGAAACTGCTTATTAAGAGACACATTGTTAGAAAAATGGCAAAGCCAAAAACGATGGCCATGTTCTTATTTTTTTAGTCTATGGGGACTCTAGGTTAGTTTGGTAAATTTTTAATGAGTTGATCAGTTTTTGCAAATTATTCTGAAAGGTTGTTTTGAGTACTTAACTTGAAAGTGAGCACTTAACATTAATCCATGTATTTGGCATTTAAAAAGTTCACCTTGTCCTGATTAGCTTCAGTGAGGTAACAAATCAAATTCAGTAATTATTAACAGAAATAGGAAAATAAATATGAAAGCCCATATTGACTATTATTTTAAGAAGCTTAGCTGTGAAAAAAATGTGAGTTATGGTATGATTGACAATCACCTTGATAAAGGACAATCCTTATTACAGACTTGTGGAAGGAGAAAATGAAGTACTGGCTAATAATATACATATGAAGAAAGAGTCGTTGAAGCCATGATTAAAGCATTATCACCATCGCTAATGTTTATAGAAATTTTTTGTGTGCCAGTTACTGAGTTAATATTTTATACATTTAATTCACAACACACTGTGAAGATGGCCTTTTTGTATTCTTATTTTTCCATAAAATTTAGAGAGGTTAAGTGGTTTGCGCTCTTATTTATTTAGAAGAAATAGAATTCAACATAAATCTGACTCCAAAATACATGTTCTTTCTACCACCACAATTTGAACATAAAGTGAAGATAACTAAAAGAGAGACATGTGAAATTTAATGCTGAAAGCAGAAAATTCTTTCCTGTCAAAATATATTAAGATGAAAATAATGTTCAGAGTCCAAAATGAGGTTGAAAAGAATTATATAAAATACAGTTAAAATATTATAAATAAATTAAGTAGCTTGGAAATATATGTGACTAAAAACAGACCAGTAGGAAACTAATAAAACTCCCCCCACCTTTCAAATAAAATGTTCTTATTGATAATATGGCAGTGTTTATTGATAGTAAATGTGTTACCAGATTATAGAAGGAATTTCTTTGAGAAAAACAATAGAATTGAAAAGGCAATTAGTGTCCGATGGATAATGCTATTAGGGATAGACAATACCAAAATGTTGGTAGAGGGAAACTTTGTCATCTGCATCTTGGATAAGGAACATAAGATCTGTGTAAATCAGAAAAACAGCATTATCTCCCACATGTCTCTCCAAAGTGTTTTTCCATTACAGAAACCCTCTTTCTACATTCTAGCAAAGACAAAATCCCAGAAAACAACCAGATTCTAAATTGGGTGGCTTTTGGTAGACACTGTACAAGAAATAAAGCATTTTATAGGAGAAAAATTATAGGAAGAAATATGATAATGTTACTTTCTAATAAAATTAAACACAGTGTTCTCTATACTTGCCTTTCTATGCAATGATAAGAAAAGCAATCAATGCTCGATAAGAAGGAACAAAATATTTTATGTTAAAATATTATAATTACATATTTCAGTTAGCATATATTTATTAACATTTAAGTCAGTGTGTTATTAGTTCAAGGATTAACAGATAGACCAGTGAAATAGAATAGAGTTTAACCACAAAACTACATATAAATATCTACTTGATTTGTGGTAAGCTGAGATACAGTAAAGATTTATTTTCTATATATGGTGCTGAGTCAAACATATAATTATATAGAAAAAAATGAGAACAACAAAAATGATAAACCTTGTTCTTTACTTGACACCAGACACAAAATCAATTCTCTATACGTTGTGTATCTAAATGTTAAAAAGTAATAATAAATAAAATATCAAGAAATATCTTTGGGACCTAGAATAATCTAAGAGTTTTAAATTAAACAAAAGGGTTAAAAATATAGGAAAATAAAGAAAATACTTCATAAATTACACTACATTAAGAACATCTTTAATAAAAGATACAGTTAAAGTGAAAAGTCACAAAGTGATGGAACTCCTATCAAGAATACATAAAGAATCCCTACAGATTGTTAATTAAAGAAGAAAGCTGCCAAGGAAGGTGGGCAAAGACTTGAGTAGCACATTATATAATAGGATATCGAACCAACCAATAAGCATATAAAAAGTGTTCGACTTTGTTCGTCAGTAGGAAAATACATATTAAAACCACAAGATTAAGTAGAGTAATACCTTCTTTCATTAAACAACAACAGAATGCTAATACTACTGAAACCAGTAGATGGATTAAAAGTGAAAAAGCACTTGATACTAAGTTTTGTCAAGCATGTAGAACAACTAAACTTTCAAACACAACTTATTTGAGGGTAAGTTAGTACAACTGATTTGGGAAAATGCTTGGCAGTAACTCGGAAGAACAAATTAAGTATTTATATATATAACCAAGAGAAATATTAAACACACTCATGAGAATACATGTACAAGAATGATTATAGCAGCACTGTTCACCACAATAACCACAGACTGGTAACAATCCACATAGCCATCAATAGTAGAGCAGATAAACTGACATGTACTCATAAAATGTGAAACCATGTGTTAGTGAGAATAAGTAAACCACAACTACATACAGTAATATGTTTGAATCTCCCTGACATGATATTGAACAAAATGTAGGGAAAGATCACCTAATGCATCTTTCCATTTCTTTACAGTTAAAAACAGGCAAAATTAAAACTCCTATTACATGTTAGGAGAATAGTTATCCTGAAGGAAGGGGAAAGGGTTTGTGATTGGAAGAGTCAGTTTTCTTTTTTTGATCATAGTGTTAAGTTCACAGATATATTCATTTGACATAATTCATCAACTCAAACACGTAATTTGGGTTCTTATGTGTATTGTTCTTCAATAAAACATCTCAAAATCTAGCATACAAATGAAAATAAACACCAGAGGGGAAAAAAGTATCATAATAAGTAAGGGAGAATTTAGCTATTTCTTTCCTAGCAGAAAAGGAAAACCTAATTGTCTGTCAAATAGAAGAAATAATTTTTGAGGTCTACACCACAGGAAGAAACATCATTTGAATGAAGGTTAGATAATCATGATTATTAACA
This sequence comes from Prionailurus viverrinus, assembly GCF_022837055.1. NCBI lineage: Eukaryota > Metazoa > Chordata > Mammalia > Carnivora > Felidae > Prionailurus > Prionailurus viverrinus. Next base: position 58,366,101 of record NC_062578.1, read on the forward strand.
TAGAAAAAGGGGCTTGCAGAGAAAAGGGTTTTTTTAAGTACATTATTTTATTTTGAGAGAGAGAGAGAGAGAGAGAGAGAAACAGCAGGGGAGTGGCAGAGAGGGAGGGATAGAAAGAATCCCAAGAAGGCTCTGTGCTTTAACCATGGAGTTAGATGCAGGGCTCGACCCCATGAATGGTGAAATCATGACCTGAGCCGAAATCAAGAGGTGGTGGTCCTTGAACTGACTGAGCTGTCTGGCTCCCTGGAAAGTTTTTTTTTTTTAATGTTAAATAATAGAAAAAAGATTTATGAAAGGAAGATGTCAGCTTTATTGGACTAAATCTAATTAATAACTGGCATTTTTTGAAATTCTCAAAGCATAAAATTCAGTAATAGAATATAAAGTGCATTTAGGTACACAGCTATGAAACTATATGTGAAATATACACAAAGAAATGAATATCAAACATATATGGTTGGTTATATGTAAAAACCTGTGAGATGCTGGTTATTGACTACAAAAATGGTGCTACTGATCAATTTTTTACCAATACCTAATGACCAATGATACAGGTGTTTTGTGATAATACTTTGTTCCAATAGTTTGTTAAAATTATCCATCCTTAGTATTTGCATTATATACATATACATATACACATATACATGCATGTATACACGTATATATACATATACATATATGTATGCATATATGTATGCATATACACACACATATGAAAGAGCACACTGGAATTGCAAGTTGGAATTAGTTCATAGACCATATTAAAATTAACTAAGGGAACTGAAATGTTGAAATTTGCCTAACAATTTTGATGTAATAATAATCAAATAAGAATGATATCTTAGTTCAGTAAATCATCCCAAGAGAATATTAAGGATAATCTGAACAATTTAATGAAATATTATTTATTCAAACTTTGAATATAATTATGGTCATTTTTTACCTACTCTCTAGGTAAATATTATTTAATATTTACATATTTGTATTATATTAAATGTCAGAGATACAAAGGCAAATATAGTCTTTTTTTTTTTAACGTTTATTTATTTTTGGGACAGAGAGAGACAGAGCATGAACGGGGGAGGGTCAGAGAGAGGGAGACACAGAATCTGAAACAGGCTCCAGGCTCTGAGCTGTCAGCACAGAGCCCGACGTGGGGCTCGAACTCACAGACCGCGAGATCATGACAGACCGCGAGATCATGACCTGAGCCGAAGTCGGACACTTAACCGACTGAGCCACCCAGGCGCTCCGCAAATATAGTCTTCTTAAACACAAGGACTTCAAGCCTATCCAAGACCAAGAGTATATTTTTTTAATATCCATTTTTTGTACATTCTTGGTAAATAGCTAAGTATTTTATTTTTAAACAGCTATAGAATTTTTTGATGAAAATTTATTATTTTTTGTAGCATGTACTTGATTGACCTACAAAATTTTAGTTAGTCCTAAAATTTAGAGAAATGTCAATTTTTGACTTTATGTATTATAACATGCAATAATTTAGATATGATGGTAAGCAGAGGGGGAAAATATATAACAAATAAAATTGATACATACAGAGTTGAATTTTTTAATCAACAGGCCTCGATCCAATGTGTAGTAACATATTAACTGCATTAACTAACAGAGGACAATAAGATTAATTAAAGGGTATAAAAATAAGAATGATACCATAATGGGTTTTAGTTTTTATATGGGTTAAGAAAAGACATGGTGAGAAGAGCATCACTAGGTCAGCATTCAAAAATGAAAACTTAGGGGCACCTGGGTGGCTCAGTCAGTTAAGCATCTGACTTCGGCTCAGGTCATGATCTCTGAGCTGTGCTGACAGCTCAGAGCCTGGAGGCTGCTTCAGATTCTGTGTCTCCCTCCCTGCCCCTCCCCTGTTCACAGTCTGCCTCGCTCTCAACATTAAAAAAGAATAAAAAAAATGAAAATTTAGGTTTTTATAATAAAGTGTTTCCTTGGGCATGTGGGTAGCTCAGTCATTTATGCATCTGACTTCAGCTTAGGTCATGATCTCACGGTTCATGAGTTGGAGCCAAGCGTCAGGCTCTGTGCTGACAGCTCAGAGCCTGGAGCCTGGTTCAGATTCCTAGTCTTCCTCTCTCTCTGCATCTCCCCTGCTCACGTTCTGTCTCTCAAAAATAAATAAACAAATTAAAAGAGTTTCCTGATTATTTTCATTTGTTCTGAGCATTAATCCTACTAGGACTCTCTTAAGACATATTTTGACAACACTTATATATTTTAACGTAAATGAGGCTTTATCTAGATTAAAAAGTCACTGGTACGATAATAGTGGGATTCATCTTACATTTTATCAGCACCTCAAATATAAATACATATGATCATTTTCAAAATGTTATTTTCATGTTTGAACTAAAAATTAAGAATAAATACATCAATATGGCACATCAGTTTCATAATAAAAACTGCTTTTAAACTTTTAACAAGCATTTTTATTGAGCATCTATTATGAATTAATCAAGAACCTGAAACCTACTTACCATCTAATGCAGGATCTCACTATTTTACATGCTCTTATCATTCCAGGACAGAGGAAGGAAACCTCAAGAGGTCAGATGAAATCTTTATGTATGTCAGCCCCTCAGTGAAGATGTGGATTAAAAGCAAGGGAAGATACTGATAGAGAAGAGCCTAGGCTGGGTTACATGTTAGGTAAAATCCAAGGGAAATAGCAGAGATGAAATGTTCACAAAGCAGAATTCAAGGTCTAGCTATACGTGAGGGTTATAGAGAGGACAGTAAACAGGGGGACTCATGAGTAAGGCAAGAGAAAGAAGGGGGGAGATTACCCTGGAGGTGATGTCTGCATACATATCTATATCAAAAAATTATGTCTGTGACTTGCTATTTATATTCAACTTCTTGAAGGGAAATGAAAATAAGAAAAACATTTTTTTCCACTGAGTATTTATTTAGTGTATGCCTATACATTTATATATTGTTAATCTATAAAAGGCAGGAAAAAAGATTCAATTTGGAAAAAGATTCATATGACTTCCTGGAATCGTCTCATTTTTAATCTAGAATATTTAATAGTTCTTATAATAAAGACAGTGTTAAAACTAGAATTATTTTCTATCCTTTTTTTTTCTGCTTGTGCTTATTTGAAAAAGAAAAAAAAGTAAAATAGCTATTTGTGTTAAGTTACCCTAACAAAAATGTAAAAGATGTGGCACTAGGTTGCCAGGTGAATAATGGGTGTTGAGGAAATAAGTATCACAGGCAAGAAATGTAAAGATTGATTTTAGACGGTGGTGAAACATTTTTCCTCCAGTAAAACATATCGTGACATATCGTGAGCTTATTGAGCCTTTAGTTCTAGTGAAAATGTCTAAAAATTCCAGAAAACGAATATGGGAAAACATTACCTGCCTTTAGAAGTATATAACAATATAGTTGTTCTTAAAATAAACTACAATGTAGGTATATACTACAAAACAAACAAACAAATGCTCAAACAAGATCCGTCTGGTTTTTAAGCAGAGGATCAAAGTGAAGAAAGTTTAGAGATAACAGCCTTCTAAAAGTGAAACAGTCAGCTTCTTCTGGGCAGAAATATTATTTAAAAAGATAGAGAAAGGATCAGAGAATTGAGGAGCCTCAGTTTATTAAATACCAATCAAATTAAGGGTGCCATCCTCTCACAAAATTCTCAGGTTTTCTATGACTTTAGGATAGCCACTAATAATTTGAGAGAGAGAAAAACAAGATGATGAGGAAAAAATAAATAAATAATGATTTTAGAGTTATGTTTAGAAAAGAAAATCCAAGACTTTGAATATAGTTACTAAAGTATGAGACTCAAGGACAGCAAAACGATCAAAAGCTTACTAACTTAGTGTGTGGATTATATTGCCAAACGCACTGCAAGCCAGGATAACAACAACTTTTGAGTGAGCCTTAACAGAGATTTGAACAAGTGGGAAGCTTGGCGGGCCCCCAAAAAAAGACATGCTCCTAAACATCCGTTCAAAATGTGACCATGTTGTGTAATTATTCCTGTTAGTCAGATATACGATTATCTCCCAACAAATAAATATAATAGGTATACGTAGATATACATATAATTAACATAAATTCTGCTCTTGCTACATTTTCCTCTAGATTATACCCTTTTTTTGTCAACTTCACTCTCAAAGTTCTTTGTATACACGTGGTCTGTCATTAGTTTCCATTTCGTTTCTTCCCACGCTTCCCTGAACACTTCTGCTTCAAACTGATTTTTGCCCCCGTTGCTAGGAAAGACTGCTAGAAAAAACAACTTTGATCAGTTTTAAATGATCTCTATGTTTTCAAGCCCCCTGGGCAATTCCTAACTCTCACTGAACTTGAGGGTTTGGCCTCAGCATCTGCGGTAGGTGTTCATTGTGCATCCTTCTACTTTCTACTTTGCTCCTAGGACACCTTGCTTGTTTTACTTCCTCTTACTTCCCTGGCCTCTGTCTTTTCTATCCTCCTCTGCTGCCTCTTTCTGACCTCCTTGGTCTCTATGGAGTGGCCATACGTCAGTCCTTAGACATCTTTTCTCCCTCAGTGTACTCTCAACTAAAGCCATGGTTTTAGCCAGCTCCTTTCTTCCCTCAGCTCTGGATTTGTATATCCAAATGCCCACTTGATATTTGCTAGTTGTGTGCCTAATAGGGCTTTTTAAAAGTAACATAACCAAATCAAACTTATTTCTAACCTCATCCCAACATGATCATGCTCTATCCATTTCATTCAGAAAAATATAACTAGATTATTTTAGCTTTTCATACAATAAAATTTTTAGACTTTGATTTTTTTTTCATGTATTAAATCCACACCCTCAGGAGTGGCACATAAACCTAAGAAGCTCACTCATTTACCAATGAACACTTAGATTGCTTCCGTATCTTGAGTATTATGAATAACGCTGCAGTAAACAGGGTACATGCATCTTTTTATTTATTTATTTATTTTTTAAATTTTTTTTTTCAACGTTTTAATTTATTTTTGGGACAGAGAGAGACAGAGCATGAACGAGGGAGGGGCAGAGAGAGAGGGAGATACAGAATCGGAAACAGGCTCCAGGCTCCGAGCCATCAGCCCAGAGCCTGACGCGGGGCTCGAACTCACGGACCGCGAGATCGTGACCTGGCTGAAGTCGGACGCTTAACCGACTGTGCCACCCAGACGCCCCTACATGCATCTTTTTAAATTAGCCTTTTTATTTTCTTTGAGTAAATACCCAGCAGTGGAATTACTAGATCATATGGCAATTCTACTTTTAATTTTTGAGGAACCTCCATACTGTTGTCCACAGTGGCTGCACCAATTTGCATTCCCAAAATAGTGCATGAAGGTTCTTTTTTTCTCCACATCCTTGCCAACATTTATTATTTCTTGTCTTTTGTTTTTTATCCATTCTGAGAGGTGTGAAGTGATATCTCATTGTGGTTTTGATTTGCATTTCCCTGACGATTTGTAATATTGAGGATCTTTTCTTGTATCTGTTGGCTAGCTACAGGTCTTCTTTGGAAAAAATGTCTATTCAGGTCCTCTATCCAGTTTTTAATTTTATTACTTGGTTTTTTGGTGTTGAGTGATGTAAATTCTTTACATATTTTGGATATTAACTCCTTTATCAGATATATCGTTTGCAAATATCTTCCCCCATTTAGCAGGTTGCATTTTAGTTTTTTTATGGTTTCCTCTGTTATGCAAAATTGTCATATAGTCCCAGTAATTCCTTTTTAGCTTTTATTTCCCTTGCCTTAGGAGACATATCTAGAAAAATGTTGCTATAACTGATGTCGAGGAAATTCATCTATGTTCTCTTCTAGGAGTTTTATGGTTTCAATCTCCTATTTAGGTCTTTAATCCATTTTGAATTTATTTTCATGTATGGTGTCAGAAAGTGGCTCAGTCCTTGTGACCTGCAATAACATGGATGCACCTAAAGGGTATTTGCTGAGTGAAATAAATCAGATTGAGAAAGACAAATACCATATGATTTCACTCATATGTGGAATCTAAAAAACAGAACAGCAGAATCAGGGCTGTAAATACAAAGAACAAACTGACGGTTGTCTGAGGGGAAGGGTGGTGAGGTGGGTAAAATAAGCGAAAGAGAATGGGAGTATAGACTTTTAGTCACGGAATTAGAAAAGTCAGGAATAAAAAGTACAGCCTAGGGAGTATCGTCAATGATACTGCAATAGGGTTGTATGGTGGCAGATGGTAGCTGCACTTGTGGTGATCACAGCGTAATGTGTAAACTTGTGGAATCACTATGTTGTACATCTGAAACTAATGTATCGTTGTGTGTCACCTGTACTCAAAAATGTTTTTTCAAGTTCAACCTCATGCAATAAGAAGAATACCAATTCAAACCATGACAGTATTTTACAACCAATGGATTGTCAAAAGTTAAGATTTCTAATAGCTGTCAAGTGTTGAATAGGTCCAGTATAGAGACATTATACATTGTAAATAATTTATTATACATTGTTAGTAGTACTGTAGAGTGCTGTGACTGCTTGGGAAAACAATGAGCTTTACATAAATTTGAATAAATTTGAACAATTACATCTTCTGTATACATTGAATCAGCCCTTCACTCTGAGATCTAAGAGAATCTCTTCTACCCTGTTCCCTAAGAAGTATACAAGTTTATTCGTAGCCACATTATTTATATAAGCAAAAGTGAAAGCGATACAAATGAATGTCTTCTAGAAAATAGACAAAGAGCATTATATTCATAATTGAAGTGTAGTATATGCATAAGACTGTAGTATATGCATAGTTGAAGTGTAGTATATGCATAAGTAATGGTATGCTATATATTTCATAAAACTTAAAAATAAGCAAAATGAAACTTTATGCTGCTTAGAGATAGGTTAATGTATGATTAAACTATAGTTTTTTAAATTAAGGATGGCCTTTATACAGGAATATTTTCCCGTCTCCTGGTGAGACATCAGAGTAAGGCCAGGGAAGGTATAAGGAAGAAACAAATATTGGCACTCTCTTGGTTAAGTGGCAGGCTTATGAGTATTCATTCTAATACAATCCATCTTAAATTGTATGTCACATTGTTATATATTTTTATATACAAAATTATTTTTATTTTATTTATTTATTTTTTAATATGAAATTTATTGTCAAATTGGTTTCCATACAACACCCAGTGCTCATCCCAAAAGGTGCCCTCCTCAATACCCATCACCCACCCTCCCCTCCCTTGCACCCCCCATCAACCCTCAGGTTGTTCTCAGTTTTTAAGAGTCTCTTATGGTTTGGCTCCCTCCCTCTCTAACTTTTTTTTTTCCTTCCCCTCCCCCATGGTCTTCTGTTAAGTTTCTCAGGATCCACATAAGAGTGAAAACATATCGTATCTGTCTTTCTCTGTATGACTTATTTCACTTAGCATAACACTCTCCAGTTCCAAAATTATTTTTAAAAGAGAGTAAAAAGTATTTAGGACATTCATGTGGAAATATAACTGACCCATTAAATAGTGACTTAGTACCAGTGTCTCAAAAGATCTGGTGAGCAGTGAGTTGTATTAATATTGCTGTTCTTTTTGGTTATTTTCCAGCACTCCCATCTCATCCAAAAATAATTTGGCTTTTGTAATTAGGAAACATTATGTTTTAAATGAATGAAATGAGGTTTCTATGATTGATTTATGAATTAAAAAATTACCACAAATATATTGATACCACTCTGGCAAGTTCCATATTCTGTGCATTTTTTAGTTCTATTCACTAGTCAGAGTATCACATTTACATAAGGATTCTGACATTTTGTTTTGATTTTCAAATAGTTCAAAAAAGCAGTTTTATTTTATTATTTATTTTTATTTTAGAGACAGAAAGAGCATGAGTGGGGGATAGAGGCAGAGGAAGAGAGAGAGGGATCAGGTCATGATCTCACAGCTTTGTGGGTGTGAGCCCCATATCAAGCTCTGAGCTGATAGTGCAGAGCCTGCTTGGGATTCTCTCTCTCCATCACTCTCAGCCCCTCCCCCACTCACACCATGTCTCTCTCTCTCTCTCTCAAAATAAATAAATAAACTTAAAAACAATTTTTTATTTTTGTTATTTTTAAAATTTTTAATGTTATTATTTGGAGAGAGAGAGAGAGAGAGAGAGATGTGAGGGGAGGGGGAGAGAAAGAGAGTGAGCCTGCCATGGGGCTTAGTCTCAAGAACTGCAAGATCATGACCTGAGCCAAAATCAGGGGTTGGTTGCTTAACCAACTGAATCACCCAGGTGCCCCAAAAAAGCAATTTTGAAAGAAACATATAATACAAATATAATGCATTGATTTTAATATCGGTGAAAGATAGTTAACAATGTTTAATCACTAGATTTTGCCACTGATTTGTAGTCTTTAGTTTGTTATATGTGTGTGTAAACTTTATGATCTGTTCTGCTTTCCAAGATTAATGTTTTTAAATATACATTTAGGGAGGAACATTATTTAGAAACTTATCATATATGTTTCTTGAATGCTTCAATTTTTTTTGTCTTCCCACCCTTTATATCCCATTTAGTAATAGAATATTTTATAAAATCAAATTAAAAATTTTAAATACCATTTTTGAATTTATATATAGTTCACTTCTGATTTTTATCTAAATATACCCATTTAAAAATACAATTGAATGTCTTTGGGATTTTTAAAAAGATAACCTGCATAACCATGCACTTAATCATTATGCATTTTTCTATTGATAAATTTACTTTTTTCCTACATAAGCTCAATATCTTCTACATATCTTAAGAACATCAAACTCTAAGCATTTATGAAGGAACATTTCCTTATTTTATACACAATAATTTTTATGACAAAGATACAGCTTTGGGTATGTATCATGTCATAACAGCATATAGGTGATTATTTTTAATGTGGACTTTTATATAAATATGGGCCTTTTAATGTTCTTGACCTTTTAATTTGCATTTAGTAAAAAGACTTTGTAAAATAAATGGTCAGTAAAATATCTGATTATGCAGTTGTGTAGTTTAAAGTAAATCTTCTATTCAGTCATTCTAAAATTAGTGTAGTTGAAAAATGTAAACAAACATAACTAATGAGTTGTGCTATTGAAATTCAAACTTCAGTCTTTTTAAAATCTGTTTTTTATGATTTTGAAGACATTGATCTTTTTGAGATTTACTTATCTGTCTAATAGGCATATTGGGAAAATATCTGAAATGATATTATGAGAATTGTATATAAATAGCCTGACATAAAGTGTGTATTCAGAAAAAAATCTACCTTTCTAATAGATACAGTATATCTGTAGCTTCCCTTAGAATATTATATATTAACAAATTTAGATGAATTCACAAAGAATTCATCTGGGATGCCTAATTTAAAAATTCTATTTAGGGTTTTAGAATGCTGTATGTAATTTTCTGTTATTGAAAACATGATATTTATAAGAACATCTAGTTGCTTTATGTGAGAAAAGCCGTAGTTTGATTATGCCATTTTACAGATGAAAACATGAATGTTTATGGAGAGTGACTTGCAAAAGAAATATCGCTAGTTAGTGACTTATAACGCTATGTATAGTTTGCTTTTAAAGTATCAGTGCTGTTTTTCTGAAAGCAGGCTAACGAAAGTAAACCTTTCACAGATTTGCTATAAAAGATTGAATAAATGTAATTCATGGAACAAAGCGCTTAAATTTGCTTGTTGACATCTTTTGTTTTATGATTTAACCCCTGTTTTAATGGTTTAATTTAGTCTGTTCTCCACTAAAAGCCACCTCGATTCTTTCTGGCAACATGCCTAGTATGAACAACAAATGATTGTGTATGCTCTTGAATCCTTGCCTTACTCAGATTTGAAAGAGTCTTTTATGTTGACAAGAAGTTCTAGAAACCCCGACTGTCCTTGAGATTTATCCAATCATTAATTTGAATGCTCCAAAGTGAGAAATGATATCGAATGAGAAGAGTCATTAACTGCCTAAGGTGCATCAAAATTTTAATTGTTTTTTTTTCCTAATTCATTTGCATGCCTTATGGTGATGCAATAAGTCTTTAGTGAATTAAAGTGTTGGAGAGGAGGACACTAGCCACAGTATAACATCCTTTTCAAGCATGTTCATAGAAAAACCCACTTCTACACTCAATTTTTGTGTTTTCTGAAGTCTGTATTTTTTACACAAGGCTATCACCAAGATCATCCATAGTTGGATTAGCAGTAAGCAAAATCCACATTGCCATTTGGAGATCTCATTAATATTATATATAAATAAGAAAAACCTAGTATTGCTTCTCTTTATTGAGTAAACAGTTATTAATATCATATGCAATCTACATATGCATATACATACAAAAAACACATACAAATCATCTATGCCAGTAGGTCAAGCACTTAGGGCCTCTGAATTTCATTATACAAGAGAGATAATCAGGATACAAGGACTGGTTGCAACTCTGAAGTCTTCAGAGGCAGGAGACTGGGTTGGGTTGTATCATCTAAATCAAACCTGACATGCTAAGATGGGGACTTGGGAGTAGAGTTAAATCAAGGATGTACTGCCATACAAGTACTGCATACCCTATGGCCATTTGTTTCTATGGTCTAACAAGTCATTTAGATATTTTCTAATTAATATTTGTGGGAAAGTTGTTCTCTACCTCAATATTATACTTACAGGAAAGACACAGATCATTGCATTGCAGTCGAAAGAGAAGCAATTGGGATGAGGAGAGGTTTTAACATGAGTATTAGGAAGTTATATGGGAAACTGAGGAAGCAAAGCAGAGAAAAAGAGCTAGGATTAATTATGTAAGAAGAGAACTATAGTGGTTGCTCAGGAATATTTATGGGGACACCACCAACATTTTCTGAAGGAGGAAAGGTCAACCAATTGCACAAGTGGGAACTCAAGCTATAGATTGTTGTTTATTAATTTTAATTACTATTCATTATGTCTTACACTTGTGGATTCTATGGTTATGTCAAGAGTCTAGTGAGTGTGGGGCATCTGGGTGTTTCAGTGGCTTGAGCATCGGCTCGTGATTTCAGTTCTTGATTTCAGCTCAGGTCCTGATCTTGCAGTTAATGAGATCAAGCCCTGCATCAGGCAGCATGGAGGCTGCTTGGGATTGTCTCTCTCTGCCCCTTTACTGCTTGCTCATGCACTCTCTTTATCTCAAAATAAATAAATAAACATTAAAAAAAAGAACTTAATGAGTTCATAAAACTAAACAAGAAATTGCAACAGGATATATATTATATCTGTTATATTTATCCCTCACAGTACTGAGAAAAAAATATTGGGGAAATAAAATGATTTTCAATAACAATAAAGGAATGAAGTTCAGAGAATTTAATCACAGTAATGAAGTATATTTTATAACTACAACCAAGAAGGTATAAATTATAGATAATCACAAAGTAAAAAACAACTAAAGGGGTAGCTTTACAATAGAAATAGAAAAATAAGATAGATCTTCCTCTAGCAAAATTTAGTTGATCAAGTAGTCATTTTTAAAAGCTACTTGAAATATGTTTCATTGGAGCTGTGCTCAGCAGCATCCAATATAATTTATTGAATTGTCACTTCTAGGATTCCTTAATAGGTAGGCCATCATAATTCTTATTCACTATAATACCACAGGGAGTAAAATGAACATAGACTTCCTTACACTTCTGAGGTTTATCATAGACCTAAATATAAAGGCTAAAATTTCTAAACTTCAGAAGAAAGTGTAGGAGAATCTTTTTCTGTCATTTGTCAGACTAGAGAGAAAAACAAGATTTTAAAAATTAATAAATTGGATTTTATCAAAATTAAAAATTTCAGCTCATAAAAAGATGTGGAACAAAATGAAAAGCAAATTAAGATTGGAAGAAAACATTTGCAATGTATATATTTGTCAAAAAAATGGTATAAAGATTGAATAAGGACTCTTATAATTCAGTAATACCAAGGCAAATCAAACATCCCAATTAAAAACAGGCAAAATATTTGCACAGACATATCACAAGACCTATCAATAAATGCTCAATAAGCACATAAAAAAGTGCTTATAGAATTAGAATATGCTATAAGGAAATATAGGAAATGCAAAATAAAAACAGAATAAGATTGTCAACTTTGAATGTTGGCAATGATGTAGAGCAATCAGAACTCTTATACAATGATGGCAGAATATAAAATAGGACAACCACTTGAAAAACCTGTTTGGGGGTATTTTTATGATATGACACATAGATTTAACCAATAATCCAATTCTACTAGGTATTATTCTAAGACAAATGAAAATGCAATCACAGAACTACTTGTATAGGAATATTGATTGCATCTTTATTCTGAATAGCTCCAAACTTAAAAATATCCAAACTTTCACTAACAGGAAAGTCAACAATTCATGGAATGAAATGTTACTCCACAACAAAAAGGAATAAACTGTTGACACAGCAACGTGATTGAATCTCAGAAACAATATGCTTAGAGAGAAAGCCAAATACAAAAAGTACATATTGTAGCAATCAATTTCTATGAACATAAATATTGAAGGGGCCAGCTAATCCATGGTAAAGCAAATTAGTACAGTGGTTCCTTGGGAAGGTGTAGGGATTGACTGGAAAGGAATACAATAGGGCTTTCTGGGATGATGAAAACATGTATGCTAATAGAGATGTGGATTACCTGAGTTTATGACTGTTTCACCAAAACATAATTGTACACTTGAGATCTGAATATTGAGCTGTAGAAAATGTATGACCCAATGATGAATAAAGTTTTGATTCTAACATATATTAACTTAATTCAAAATTCTCATTCTATTTAGTCAACAATGAGAACAAGATGTGCATATGTAAATATATATGCTTTAAGTTTTTCTCTATTGGTTTAGGACCACTATCTGAGAAATAAAAGAATTGTTTAGAAAAAATGAAATGATTTTGACAGACTCACGTAATTATTTAGATGTCACATTGTTTAACTTTAAAAAAGACTTTTGTTCTTCACAATCCCTTTATATTATCAAGTGTGTAACTTGGTGAATTTGAAAATTTCAAAAATGAATTTTTATGATATGGTTTTGATTATCTGAATATTTAATTTGCTAAGAATGGACATAGACAATATTTATTTTCATAATGATGTTCTCTTACAGTTTAAAATTTAAACCCTAAATCACTAAGTAATACATATCAGGAAAATATTCTTGAAATTTGGAAGAGATAAAGGAACCAGAAAAAACTAGTTTTTTTCTATGGCCTGTGGGTATTCAAGGTAAAAATCTTATAAATCAAAGACTAGTAAAAAAAGGGAAAAACTCATCACACCCCATTACCATGAGAGAATCACAAATGTCATTTTGGTGTAAATCTTTCCCAGTTGATAAATAAACAGATATAAATGCACAAGCTATCCTTTATTATTATACATGCTGTTTTGTGGTCTTTATTTTTATTCTATACAGTAATATATTGCGAACCCTTTTCCACCCATAAAAAATTCATATAAGATTTGGTATCTAATTGCTACATTTTGTCCCGTGGTTATTAATCATTCTCTATAATAAGACATTCATGATTTTGTTATTTAAACAAAGCAGCAAACAAAAATCTGTATGTAATTTGGGGAGTGAGGTGTTTATTTTATTTATTTATTCATATTATGGTTAATAATTATTAGTTATGAATAATGTAATTTATTTATGATAAACTCCTGGATACCTAATGCAGGACAACCTAATGCTGTTGTCTTTCAGAAACAGTTTATAGACTGATATTATCACTACTCATGCAGGAAAGTACCTAAATATCTTCACCAATGCTGTTTACAGTTGTTTAGTTCTTAGTTTTATACTTGAAAAATATTACATTGCCACCTACTTTTGTTTTTTTTATTTTTACTAGTTTCTTATTTTATATTAGTGATTTAACATTTTTCATTTTGTAAAAAGTTTACATTTTGTAAACTCTCTGTGCATATATTTTTGCACATTTACATTTATATGACTGTAATTTTCATATTTTTAAAAGTTATTCAAGTACATCAAGACTTCGTATCTTATACATCTTGAAACTTATGTTCTATGATAATTAAATATTTATTTTCTTTGAAGTATATTGTGATAATAGAAAATGTATTTACTCATGTTATCACATCTTGTAATCTCTTTAGTTTTATTAAGTTTTATCATAACAGGAAACCTCTCTCTTCCCTCAATAGCTTCTATATTTCATCTTTTGTTTGGCTGAGTTGATATAAAGTTTGTTCCAAATTCTTTCTACTCTTAAATCAGCCAATACTATATCCTTTAATTATTGTTATATATTTTTATTTTACAGTTTAAACTTTCTATTCCTATATTTAAATATTTTCCTGGTTATTCATGTGATTGATGAACTCATATATCATTTTTTTCAAGCAAACCAACATACACTAGGAATTTTGAATGAAATTGTATTATAACTTCAAAGAATAAGAGCTTTACAAAATGTAGTCTCTTTTTTTATTTGAAAATTTAATCTTTGTTCCCATGAATATAGTGTGGCTATCCATTTTCCACTAGTGGCTTTTAGCACTAGAATACAAAATTTTTTATCATAAATGTTCTGCATAACATTGAGTTCATATCAACATTTCACTAATTTTGCTGCTATTTGTAATATATTTGTGAGTTTTCTAAATGATGGTTGATGAGGGGCGCCTGGGTGGCGCAGTCGGTTAAGCGTCCGACTTCAGCCAGGTCACGATCTCGCGGTCTGCAAGTTCCAGCCCCGCGTCAGGCTCTGGGCTGATGGCTCAGAGCCTGGAGCCTGTTTCCGATTCTGTGTCTCCCTCTCTCTCTGCCCCTCCCCCGTTCATACTCTGTCTCTCTCTGTCCCAAAAATAAATAAACGTTGGGAAAAAAAATTTTTTTAAATGATGGTTGATGAGATAGTGACTCTAATCAACACACTTAATTTTCTTTGTATATTTCCAGTAAATTATCTAAGTTTTCTATATATACAATCATAAGATTTATAATCAATTAAAATTTAGTATCTTTTTTCAGTAGTTTCATACATATTTCTGTATGTTTATATCATTTGATTTTTGATAATTTATCCTCCTCAGTTGTAATTATAGCTTAGACTTCCCTTTTCTCTGATTTTAATGGCAAAGAAGTTATAATTATATTGTCCTTAAAACCATATAAGCAAAACTGACCATCTATATGCCCTCTTTAAGGAGCAGCTGAAGTTAGCCATGAGGACTAATGCACAGCAAAGTTAAATAACACTAATGCACAATGTTATTTAAGAGATTAAGAGATATTCTATATTATATTTTGGGATCATCTCTTTGGTTTTGTTATAAGAGTACTATCAAACCTACACTGTCAAAAATTTCATATGATTTTGGCTCCTATAAAGCTAATTACATCTTTCTTCCTTTGAATTATTGACAATGTGAATATTATCTATTATTATTAAGCCACCCCAACATTTCTATGGTGATGATGTATCATTCTCTGATTGGAGTTTTATGTTATGCTGATGTGTGTTTACCTGTTAAAGTGCTGGTAGCAGCATATCAGAGATATAAAAGATTTGTATGTCATTAGGGTTCAGGAAAATTTTCAGATATTGAGAATTTTCCATTTCACAAGATTTAAATAATTCACTTCAAACATTATTCATAAAAATACATTTTGAGCAGTTATACTGTTATCTATTTTAATTTTCTCAATAGTTTTTGTATTCTTCACTCCTTTTAAATATAAAAAACATCACTATTTTAAGTAAAATAATTTTTTCTTAAAATGGGATGGAATAGAGTTGTGTATAATAGTATTGCATATTATGTAACTCATTATTCATGTGATATCTACTTATTTCACAGAATTCACTATATCAAAGAACAGTAACTTTTTGTAGACAGTGTGGTTTCCACAGAGCAGCTTTAAGTGATCATTTCAGATTATAAAATATAACAGAGTCATGGTTTGTGGTAATTACAAAAAGGTGACTTTACTGGTTGGAAAAAATTGCAAAAGGTCCCCCTTATTATGAATGTAATGTAAAATATGTCTTCTTTCCCCACACTGACACAGTACCCTGGGTTGGGGTAGGGGCATGACCTTGGCTGAAGTAACACAGGCTGGATTGCTGGCTCCAAGGCCTGACAACTTTGTGCAGTGTACAAAACTGACTATGTTGGTGATGGCCCAAGTTACATCATGTCACATCAATACTTAAAACTTTCTGATGGCCTTTAGTTCACTCAAAACCCAAAAAACCAACAAAACAAAACAAAACAAAACAACAAAAAAACAGTCTTTACAGTGGTCTGCCAGACTCTAGTGGCCTTGCCCTGTTACATCACTTCTCAGGCCTCATTGTGTACTCATCTTCACACGCATGATCCAGAATTAGGATATTGCACTTGTTCTTTTTCCTTGGAAATCTGTCACTTCCATCATCTCTTCCCAGCTCTCTCTGATTCCATTCAACTTGACCCTGCCATTTAGAATGGCAAATTTGAGTGACATCATCATGGCAGAATAAAATTTTTCTCCTCTCTTCCCCTAAAGAACACTGATTTAGATAATTATCCAAGGATGAGAGACCATTTGTAGAAGTCCAAGAATCCAGCAGAGGTGTTCCAGCACATCACTGAAGCAAAAAAATTTAAGATTGGATGCATTAAAGATGATAACAGGAATAGTTTCACATTATCTGTGTTATTCTTTCCTCAAGATAACACAGCTGAGCCTTCTCAGCCTTTGATTTCTTTCATGGGGGAAGTGAGAATATGTGAGTGAAAGCCCAGATGTCCCCAGAATATTTGGGGAGAGATCAGCTGGGAGCTTGGAAGATATGGCTCTCAGAGGCCACAGAGGTATGTAGAGTCTATTTATTGCATCATGGACTCCATCAGGAAGCCTTCCCATGAGCTTCTCAGGATGCCTCACCTACAGATGTTCCACCTGACCCGTGCACCTGCAGCACTCCTCACACCTCCATCAAACTGACCCACAAACCATGATAAATTCTCTGTGTGTGCTTCTGATGGCACTGAGGGCAAGTCTTTGCATATGGCTAGTGAATATATGCAGGAAGCTGCTTTCCTTTCAGGCCTGGGAGAAATTATTAAAATGAGCACTTAGCCCCACCCTGCAGAAAGCAAAAGTGAGGCTCTCATCACCTGGCCTTGCTTTGAAAAATTGAGAGAAGGTACACAAGAATAAGAATTTCACCACAAAAGGGAACAAGAAGAGTAGGAAAACAAATGCAGTTGAGAACATTAGAAGGAATGGACCAAGCAGAAGAAAGAACCTCTGATGTAGAAGACAGGTCCTTTGAAATTATCCAGCGAAGAACAAAGAAAAAAGAATGAAATGAGTGAAGAAAGCCTATATAAACTATGGGATACCTTAAGTGACATATATATGTGTGTGTGTGTGTGTGTGTGTGTGTGTATATATATATATATATATATATATATATATATATATCTCCAAAAGAAAAAAGGAAAAAAGGAGGAAAAACTTATTTAAATATTATTTTTTTAATTTTTTAAATGTTTTATTTATTTTTGAGAGAGAGAGAGAGTGTGCGAGCAGGGGAGTGGCAGAGAGAGAGGGAGACACAGAATCTGAAGCAGGCTCCAGGCTCTGAAACTGTCAGCATAGAGTCCAACACAGGGCTCGAACCCATGAACCATGAGATCATGACCTAAGCTGAAGTTGGACACTTAAATGACTGAGCCATTCAGGCGCCCAAGGAAATAGCTTATTTAAAGAAGTACTGGCTGAGAACTTCCCAAATCTGAGGAGAAATTTTGACACCCAAGTTCATGAAGCTAATAGGTAATCTCAAAATTTCAACCTCAAACAGCGTTTCTCTGAGACACAGAATAAAACTGTATAAATCAAAGAAGGAATTTTAAAGCAGCAAATAAAAAATATCCTCATACAAAAGGATACCCACATTGGGGTGCCTTGGTGGCTCAGTCGGTTAAGCGTCCGACTTCGGCTCAGGTCATGATCTTGCAGCTCGTGAGTTCGAGCCCCGCATCTGGCTCTGCGCTGACAGCTCAGAGCCTGGAGCTTGCTTTGGATTCTGTCTCCCTGTCTGTCTGCCCCTCCCCTGCTCATACTCTGTCTCTCCTGTCTCAAAAATAAATAAACATTAAAAAAAATTTTTAAAGGATACCCACATAAAGCTATCAGTAGATTACACAGCAGAAGTCTTGAAGACCAGGAGAGAGTGGAATGATAAATGCAAAGTGCTGAAAGAAAACAAAACAGAACAAAAACAAAACCAAAAAAAACCTGCTAACCCAAGAATACTATACTAGGCAGTTATCTTTCAGATAAAGGGACATAAAGATGTCCCCAAGGAAACAAAACCTGAGATGCTTACCACTACACCTGGCTTACAAGGAGTTCTGAAAAGAGTTCTTCAAACTGAAATGAAAGGATGCTAATTAGTAACATGAAGATTTACAAAAATGCACAACATTCTGCAAAACATAGTTAAATTTATAATACTTTAATATTGTAAAATGGTTTTACCAGTGTAAAGACTTAATTCTCATCTCTAATTAAGAGTTAACTGTAGTAAAATGTAACGGACCAAAGTATTACAAATAAATATAGTTGCAATAATTTGTTAATGGATATGTAATATTAACAGCTCTGCTACTCCCTGTGGTTTGTGTGTGTGTGCCCAGGAGCAGGGAGTCTTGTGACATCAAAAATATAAAACGCTGGGGAGGGGATTGAAAGGATAGAGTTTTTATATGCAACTGAAGTTGTCATTAGCATAAAATACACTACTGTGTGTATAAGATATTTTAAGTAAGCCACATAGTAATTAATCACAAAGCAAAAACCTACAGTTGATACACTAAAGATAAAGAGAAGGGAATCAAAACATACCACTATGGAAAATTTTCAATTCACGAAGGAAGACAAAAGAGAGAGGATCAAAGGAATTACAAAAAAGTCAGTAACAGTTAACAAAACAACAGTCCTAAGTACTTCGCTACCAACAATTATTTTAAATAATGGATTAAATTCTCAAAGCACAAGGCATAGAATAGCTGAATGTGTAAAAAAGAAGACCCAACTGTATGCTGACTACAACAGATATACTCAGTTTAAAAATACACATAAACTTAAGGTGAAGCAATAGAAAAAAGTATTCTCTGGGAATGGAAACCAAAAGAGACCAAGGTTAGCTATTTTTATATTAGATAAAATAGAGGTTAAGTCAAAACTGTAGTAAGAGGCAAACAAGGTCATTTATAATGATAAAAGAGTAAATACATCAAGAACATATAACAATGGTAAATATATACACAATCTCTGAGTACCTAAATATATTAAGCAAATATAACAGATTTAAAAGGAGACATACACTACAACACAATAATAGTAGGAGACTTCATTACTCACTTTCAACAATAGATATTCAGACAGAAAAACATTAAGGAAATACTGGACTTGACCTATACTTTAGATCAAATGGAGCGAACAGACATACAGAGAACACTCCATCCAATGGCAGAATACATATTCTTCTCAAGCACACATGAGATATTCTCTAAGACAGATGATAGGTTAAGTCACAAAACAAGTCAATAAATTAAAAAAACATGAAGATCATATTAAGTATGCTTTTCAAATAAAATAATATGAAACTAGAATTCAATAACGGGAGCAGTGCTGGAAAATTTACAAATATGTGTAGCACACTCCTGAAAAATTGATGGGTCAGGAAGAAATCAAAAGGGAAATTTAAAAAATCTTGAAACAAACAAAAATGGAATCACAGTATACCAAAACTTACGAGCTAAAGCATAAGCAGTTCTAAGAGGAAGTCATAGTGACAAATGCCTACATTAAGAAAGAACATCTCATATAAACAACCTAAATTTACATCTCAAGGAACTATTAGAAGAAAAACAAAGCAAGCCCAAAGACTATCAGAAGGAAGAAAATAACAAATTTCATAAGATAAATAAATGAAGGGCTCCTGGGTGGCTCAGTGGGTTGAGCGTCTGACTCTTGATTTCAGCTCGTGTCATGATCACATGGTTCATGGGATCAAGCACCACATTATGCTCTGTGCTGAGTGGAGCCTGCTTGGGATTCTCTTCTCCTTCTCCCACTACCCCTTCCTTGCAGAAACTCACTCACTCTCTCTCTCAAAATAAAGAAATAAACATTAAAAATGAAATAGAGACTAGAAGCACAACAGAAAAGATCAACAAAACTTAGAATAAAACTTAGGTTTTCTGAAAAGATAAACAGAATTGACAAAACTTTAGTTGGACTAAGAAAAAAAAAAGCAAAAATTCAAATAAACCAGAAATGAATAAGGAAACATTATAATCAATACCACAGAAATTCTAAAGATTGTAAGAAACTATTATGAACCATTATTCCCCAAATAATTGGATAACCTAGAATAAAATTTCTGAACACATAAAAGCCCATAACGGGATGGTTTCACTGGTGAAATCTACCAAGCATATTAAGAATTAAAGCAAAACCTTTTATACTCTTCCAAAAATTTGAAGAGGAGGGAACACTTCCAGATTTTATGAGGCCACCATTACTCTGCTATCAAAGCCAGATAAGGATACCATAAGAAAAGAAAACTACAGGCCAATAACCCTGATGAATATAGATGCAAAAATCTCAACAAAATAGCAATTTAGCAAACTAAATTCAAAGGCACATTAAAAGGATTATACACCATGATTTATCCCTGGGATGCATAGGTATTTTCATATATAGAAATTAATCAGTGTGATGCACCACATTAATATCATGAAAGATAAAAATTTATAATCATTTCAGTAGATAAAGAAAAATCCATTTGACAAAATTTAACATGTACTCCATGATAAACATTATTAACAAATTAGATATAAACATAGAATAGACATAACTCAAATAATAAAGGACAACCCCACAGCTAACATCATACTCAATGATGAAAAGTTGAAAAGTTTTCCTCTAAGTTGTGAACAAAATAAGGTTGTCCACTCTCACCACTTGTATTCAATATAATATTGGAAGTCCTAGATGGAGCAATAAGGTAAGAAACATAAATAAAAGGCATCCAAATATGGAAGGAAAATGTAAACCTGTCTTTGCATATGATAATGATCTTATAAACCGAAAATCCTATAGACCCCATCACCCTGTTAGAACTAATAAACTAATTCAGTAATGTTTTAGATAACAAAATAAAAAGTCAGTTGCTTATTTATACCCTAAAAATGAACTCTATGAAAAAGCAATAAAGGAAACAATATCTTTACCCTAGCATCAAAAACAGCAAAATACTTTGGAACCAATTTAACCAAGGAAGTGAAATACTTGTACACAAAAACTATAACTTTGATGAAAAGAAAAATTATAGAAGATACAAATAATTGGAAAGCTATCCCTTGTTCATGGATCAGAAGAATTGGTATTATTAAAATGTCCATAATACCCAGAGTTCTTCCTTCTCAAAATTCCAATGGCATTTTTCAGAGACATAGGAAAAAAAATCTTCAATGTGTATAACCCACAAAAGACCCTGAATTGCCAAAGCAACCAGTAAGAACTATAAGAAGAATAAAGCTTAAGCTTCCAGATTTTGAACTTGCAAAGCTACAGTCACTAAAACAATACGGAACTGGCAAAAACAAAACACACACACACACACACACACACACACACACACACACAAACAAAAAACAGACACATAGACCAATGGAATAGAATTAGAGAATCAAGGAAGAACCCAACCCCCACACACAACCAAGTAATACTGGTAAGTGAGCCAAAAATAACCAATGGGGAAAAGATAGTCTCTTTAATAAACTGTTCTAGGGAAACTGGATAAACATATGCAAAAGAATGAATTAAATCCCTTTTTTATTCCCAAATAATCAGATCAAAAATGGTCAGAGGAGGGGTGCCTGGGTGGCTCAGGCTGTTGAGCCTTTGACTTCGACTAAGGTCATGATCTCAGGGTTTGTGGGTTTGAGCCCTTCATTGGGCAGTGTGTGGACAAAAAAAAATGGGCAGATGACTTGAATAAACAATTTGTCAAACAAGTCACACAGTGCTCTATAGATAAATGAAAAGTTACTTGATATCACTAAATCATCAGAGAAATGCAAATCAAAACTACAATGAAATATCACCTCACACCTGTTGAAATGATTATTATCAAAAAAGACAAGAGATAACAAGTGTTAGTGAGGATGCCAAAGAAAGGGAATACTTGGGCACTGTTGGTGGAAATGTAAATTTGTTCAGCCACTATGGAAAACACCATGGATGTTCTTCAAAAAATTCAAAATAGAACTACCATGTGATCTAATTTTCCACTTCTAGATACATGTCCAAAGGAAATGAAGTCACTATCTTGAAAAGATTACATTATCATATTCATTGCAGCTTTATTTACAATAGTTAAGAGGTGGAAACAACCTAAGCATCCAAGGATGGATGAGAAGTCCACCAGTAATACTATACAATATCACTTATATGTGAATTCTAAAAAAGCCAAACTCAGAGAAATAGAGTAAAATGTTTCCAGGGATGGGAGTTGGGAAAATGTGAAGATTTTGGTCAAATGTTACAAGTTAACAGTTATAAGATGAAAAGTCCTGGGCATCTAATGTATATCATGTTGATTATAGTTAACAGTAGTGCATTTATATACTTGACATTTGCTAAGAGAACAAATCATAAATATTCTCACCACACACAGTAATTATGTGAGAT
This sequence comes from Prionailurus viverrinus, assembly GCF_022837055.1. NCBI lineage: Eukaryota > Metazoa > Chordata > Mammalia > Carnivora > Felidae > Prionailurus > Prionailurus viverrinus. The sequence goes on from NC_062578.1 coordinate 58,388,879, forward strand.
GATAGAGGTGTTAACCTTATAGTAGTAATCATTTCACTATATCTATATCTATATATCTATATCTTTATCTATACCTATATCTATATATTATATCTATATCTATATATCATCTATATCTATATATATCTCAAATTATCATGTTGTACACCTTAATATTACAAGATGTTATATGTCAGTTATTTTCATTAAACTGGAAAAAATTGAAGTCAACTCTCCCAACACTACCTCTCCCCCTCAGCTGGATTTCTGTTACTGTACAGCAATTGTTTATATTTACCACCTACCTTCCCCAGTAAGAGTTTTTATATGTTCACACTTACCTGAATTATATATACCTTTTACTTTTAACATTATTAGCATTCATGAAAATTCTTGTAATTTAAGAAGATAAAATTCATGTCGTGGGCATTTCTACACTATGACTATGACTTTATGATAACTACCTCCTTTTTTCAATGACTTTAGAAGTTATTTATTTAGAAAATTAAGCATTTTTAAAACTTAACTTTTTAATGTTTGTTTATTTTTGAAGAGAGAAAGAGAGAGGAGGAGGAGGAGGAGGGGCTGAGAGAGAGGAAGAGAAAGAATTCCAAGCAGGCTCCATGTTGTCAGTTCAGAGCCCGATGTGGGGTTGAACTCATAAACCATGAGATCACGAGCTGAGCCAAAACCAAGAGTTGGGCACTTAATCCACTGAGCCATCCAGTCATCCCAAAACTTAACTTTGTTTTTAACAGTAAAATAAAAAGTGTGAATAGGAGCATTTTGACAATGTGACCTCTGTTGTCTGTTGACTGGTCCCAGCATTCTTCGTGTCACTTTCTACAACTGAGGTTGGAACGAAATGCTGTTTTTCTGTAATACTTTTTACCAAGGATGGTGATATGAGGTTGTTATCTCAGTTAAAGCTAATGCTGTTATCTGAATTACTTATGAAAGAAAAAAAAACATATCTTGTAGTAGGAGAATAATTAAATGAATTATAGTATAATTAAATATAAGCATCTGATAATTTGATGCTAACAAAAATTCTAGTCACATGTGAAGTTGTATGTATTTTAATGTAGGGAGATTGAATAAGGACATAAATAGCATAAGTAGGATGACCCTGAATATATAAATACATCTCATAGGATTAAAATAATTTTTTAAATTTTTGGCATAATTTTCTTATTTAGAAAATACGATATTCACATAAAAAGTAAAGAAAGCTGAGAATTACTTTCATGCATCAAGTAAACCAAATTGTTTCAAATGCACCAGCCTCTTAATGGAGACCTATGAAGAAATTCTCTAATGGTGTGTTGCTTCAAGTACTACATTTAGCCTGCAATATCAATTTTTATTTAATAAATTAAAAATTCACAGGATAACAAACAGGATCATCAAAAGTTGGAGTGTTAGATAATATTTTGAACGTATGAAATTGTGTTTGTCAAATCCAATGTGCCTCTCTATTTATACAAGCAAGAATGACAAGACCTACAAACAATCTTTTCTGCATTATTGCAAGGCAAGTATAACAAGCCATTACAAAATAGCTATTGGAGCTCATGGAAAATAACAAAATATAAGTATCAATTTCCGAAAGATAGAGAACAGCAGACATACCCTAATGGCATGTATTAAGTGAGAACAGAGAGAAACAAAAAGCAAGAAAACGTGAGTGAAACAGACAGACACAAAAATAAATCAAACTGCCAGCAGCAGTTTCAGCTTCTAATCAAACAGCAGACATTGTATATAAACAGTCTGGAAGATGCTGTAGGTTACACACTGGGTTTTTTTCTCCCTAGTCTTGCTATTTAAAATCAGCTGTAACATTAGGTTTAAGCATGAACACCAGTGGATGCATTATGCATCCAACTGTGAGCAAAATGGTATAGAGTACATATTAGAGGAGAATCTATAAAACAAATACCATGAATAAGTTTGTAATTTATTTTTTGGTTTATATCTTTATATGTTATGTATGTTTAAAAATATTGGTTTTTATTATTTATCTTATTTGTTAAATTTTGTCAAAGGAAAAACAGACTTTATATCAATACATAAACCATGGAAATTATATATATTATTTGTGAATTATATATTTGAATTTTGTTTCTTTTTTTAACAAGCTTAAGCTCTGAACTGAGACAATTCTGGGTTATAGTGATGATCCTCCCTCTTGCTACTTTCAACAATTAACCTTGGGCAAGTAATGTAAGACTCATTTTCCTAATTGTAAAACATTGATGATAGGAATCTTTTCACATTGTTTGAGAAGTTAAATAATATAATGAATACAAAATACTTAGTAATGTCCGGTATGGGTACTTAATAAATACTAAGGGTTAGACTTACAGAGCATTCATTACATTGTAGTACACGTAGAATCTCTGCAAATTAAATGCTATTATTCCCATTTACAAATTGGGAAAAAATGAATGAGAAGAAAAAAACTGATTTTCCCCATCTGACAAGGTCTTTTAACTTCCCAGAGGCCACAATTATTTCTTTTAAAAAAAGGAGCAGAGATAAAATAAAAATGTGTTTTCTCATTTTCAAGGGAATCTGGAGAGAATAGACACTTAGGCAAACCATACTATCAGCGATTTTATAGTTAGAAACTACCAGATAGCATTGAGCGTTTCATTTCTTTTTTATATTTACACCAATTATATATTACATGCTGCTGCTGTAAAGAAAATATACACAAGTCTTTGTCATTTTATTTTTATATACATCATTTTAGCAGGCTGGAAACTCTAAGAATTACCTTTGTTACTCTCTTTTAGCCTGTAATCTGATTGGATGTATATAGATGACAGCAGATACCTACCCGCCTCACCCCACACACTCTCTAGTGTACATAGTGCTGTCTTTCTATTGTGACTCAGTGCTGTGTCATTAACAGAAGGCATTGCGTTTTTAATGATATTGGCCATGATGATGAAATAACTCTGTGAGACATGTCAGCTTTTCTGTATATTCTTAAACAGATATTAAAAGACTTTGTGTAAAGGGAAGAAGAAATTGGAAATACTCAGTAAATGGATGTATAGAAAAAAGCAAACAAACAAAACCCTCATCAGTAACCAATTTAGTGACCTTTTCTTTGCATAGTCATGCTGTTTGAAACAACTGAGGCATTTTTAACTATCATTCTGAGTGCAAACATAGCCAAGTATGTAAAGACTCTTTAATCTTAGAGTTTATTGACTTAGATTATTTTGGATTAGAAGTTCAAAAACAGTTTACTACAGTTAAACATAATTACACACATTAGTTAAAATCTAGGACTAGAAGAGATATGTAATATCTGGTAGTTTGAACTTGGTTGAATTAGAGTTGATCTGTATTTAAAAGGAGTTTTTGCTAAGACAGCAAAAATTTCTCACATATTTAGATACTCTCATTTTTCAAAAAGAAATTTTGAAGAATCACTTAAATGACAGGGTGCCAGCTAATGTCCACACCTGTTTTATCGAGTAGCTTATAAATAAATAATTTCCTTTGTATGGACAAATGTAAATTTCCCAGTTGGTGACATTAAAGGGTCGAATTTTCAGATATTTAGATTTTATAAACCATACATACTTTATAAAATTAATGTATTTTTATATGAATATTAATTTTTAAGTATTTCTGCATATTGTATATTAAAATTGGGTAGCCACATTACATGGTATGCTTTCACTTTTATCAAAAGTTATGCCCGTAAGTAATGACACCTGAAAATAAGCACTTAACAAAAATAAAATACCTTTAACCAATCTAAAAAGGTCACAATTCAATTTACATTCACTTTTTTGAGATATAATATTAATATAGTATTATGAAGTCAGAGACACTGAACTAATTTGTTCATGAGATGATATATTTCCAAATTAACAATAATTAAATAGTGAATATGACTTTCATACAATTGTACCACAAACGTTAAGCACCCTGTGTGAAATAACATTTTACCCATAACATATTTTCCCTCCATTCTTCCATTCAAATCACACTAACCTTGTCCTAAAGTTTGTAGGATGAGGATGTCCATCATATAAGGATAAGTAGTCATATTCTTCTTCTAGAGCAAATGACTGAAAAACAATTTGTATTCTATTTCGTTCTTCTGCTATTATTACCCATGTACAGTTTGCACCATTTGGATATCCATATGGAAAACCAGGGCTTTCTATAGTGCCATTAAGTCCTTTTAAAGTTCCACCACATGTATAAATAAATCCTGCAACAAAAGACAAATAAACAGATATTAATATTATATAAAGCACAAACAATTCAGGAGATAGATAATTTTGAAAAAGCCTTTTGTTTTTCCAAGAACTATGTTACCATAATTTTGTAAATGGCAAGAGCTAGGTGAATTACCTAATTTTATTTTTTAAAAAGATAAGACATAACAAACAAAATATTAGAAAATTTGCCATTTATCATGCATCTTGTGGCTAGTAATTAGAAACCAGTCAATGAAGTAAAATTCTCCACACATCATTATCCATTTCATGATCCAACAGACAAAGTCTTGAACATGATACCTTCCCTGAAGTAGTTTCCAGTCTAATTTTAGAAAACTATAAACAACATTAAAAATTTAATGATTTTAGCATGCATTTTGGGTCTTAAAAATTAACTCCACTTTGGGGCGCCTGGGTGGCTCAGTCGGTTGAGCGGCTGACTTCAGCTCAGGTCACGATCTCACAGTCTGTGAGTTCGAGCCCCGCGTCGGGCTCTGTGCTGACAGCTCGGAGCCTGGAGCCTGTTTCGGATTCTGTGTCTCCCTCTCTCTGACCCTCCCCCGTTCATGCTCTGTCTTTCTCTGTCTCAAAAACAAATAAACGTTAAAAAGAAAATTAACTTCACTTTTTCTTGGTGTAGCATGCTAAGTTTTTTTTTTTAATGTTTATTTATTTTTGAGAGAGAGAGAGATTGGAAGAGGGGCAGAGAAGTGGGGGGCAAAGGATCTTCAGCGGGCTTTGTGGTAACAGAGAGCCTGATGTGGGGCTTGAACTCAGGAACCGCAATATCATGATTTGAGCCAAAGTTGGACACTTGATCGACTGAGCCACCCAAGTGCCCCAGCATGCTTTTTTCTGTCCATATCTCTAGCCTGTAGCCAGTGTGCCTTAGGAAAATCCTTCCCACCCTTGTACCAGGAGGATAAATGGTTCAGATCTAAAAAAAACACTCTATGTAATCATTCAACCTTTGACCAGCATAGCTGGCTCAAGTTTAAACACAATCCTTAGCTAACCGTATCTAAGTGAAACCTAATGTTGGGGAGAAAATATATTGAAAATTTGAATCCTGGGCAACAGACAGTAGCCATCTTAAAAACTTCTATAATTCTATAGGAGTTCTAATTTTATGGAAGATACAAATTTTTGACAACTTGACTCTTGGAGACACCTAGAAAACTGAATATGTTTCTCAAATTATGAATATGTACTAGTCTGTAGTCATATTGGGTAATGTTTAACTCTAAAATTTATACAATGCTAGCACAAGATGGCCCCAGAATGAATCTAGACTAGTCTTCAGTCGATTAAAGCTTGGATCCATGGTTGCAGAAGTTCTGATAAGAATTCTTTGCTTTGATGTCATTTCCAAATCTGTGGGTTGTACATGAAGCTTATGTGCCATGAAGCTGTAAGTCCAAGACACTGAGCTAATTTGGGGGAGAGAACACTGTAGTACCCAAAGTGTATGTATTTGGAACTGTATATAGAAATACAGGAAATTTGGGGCTCCTCTCTCTGAGAAGGAAAGAGTATATGATATACAGGTCTGGATATTTTTGAAAAATAAGAGGAAACACGCATGAAAGATAAGAAGCCAGAGTTGTAGATTGTGGCAGACAAGGACTGATTTAGGATGGTGTACATTCATTCCTCACTTTTTTTTCTCTTGAGTTTTTTTTAATGTTTACTTATTTATTTTGAGAGAGGAAGAGTCAGCAGGGGAGGGGCGGAAAAAGGGAGACAGAGAATGCCAAATAGGCTCTGCGCTGTCAGAACAGAGCAACATGGGGCTGAAAACCACAAACCATGAGATCATGAGATGATCCGAAATCAAGAGTTAGACATTCATTCGACTGAGCCACCTAGGCACCCCATTCCTCAGTCTTTTCACAAGTGCACCTTGCTTTTGCTAGGGGATCTACTTCTCTACCAAACAAGTACGCTTTAGAGTAGCTGGTTCTACTGACTTCTAGTGGTGAGGCTCAGGGAGGGATTAATCAGTATAACTCTATCCTCCTACCAATATTTACTTCAGGAATCTACTCTGATTATCTCCATTCATGGCTAAGTCTTAAACCTGGGATATTCAGTATTGATACAAAGTACTGTTCTTGGGATTTTTTTGACTTTTAAAAGAAGTTGGATAGGTAGATGTTTTTAAAAAATCAATATTTGTGTGTATACATATATTTTTGCTCATGCACCAAAAGTCAAATAGGGCATTTTATGATTTTCAAAAATAAAAAAAAAAAAAAAGGAGAAAGGTCCCTTCTAAATTGCTTCTTGCAGAGCAATTACTTTGAAGCCTTAGGTTAATTAGCTATCACCCATTTCTATTAGTTTTCTGCCTGAACAGCTTCCAATTTGAACTTCATAACTAAATGCAAGCATGAATCCCTTTAGCTACAATCTGATCTATGGGCTGTTTTATATATTCTCAAGCCCCATAACCCTGATGGTTTTAGAAAAAGGACATATGTCCTGAAATAACATGCTCAGCTTTGTCCACTAATTCTCCAAGTCCCTGCTGATTCATACATTTCAGTTCCTTTCCTTTCCTTTTCTTGAGGCAAATTAAGAATTACACCTATTTTTAATTTTTATCTGTGTTCTTCATTTTATTTTCATTTTTGTTTCTACGTTTGATTAAACACCACATGATTCAGAATAATGAAGTGCATTTGCCAACAATATGTTTATAATTTCCACCCTCCACCCCCCCCTCCCCAAATCAGCTTAGTGTGTATCTTTCTAGACCATTTCTGGGCAAATGCAGATATATGCATATTTCTATGCCATATATATATAACAAATTGAGTCAGTCATATTCTGCATAATTTTCTGAATCTTTTTGTTTATATCTATACAGTATCACTTATAATCTTCTGGAATATAAGTGTACTTATATTGTATACGTGTATACTTCTACAATCTTTCTTAATGATGACATAGCTATATGGCATATGGTATGCCTGTACTTTAATGTATTTAATGTATCTCTTATTGGCAGCTTTAGTCTTTGTGGTTTCAAAGGCACAGAGAACAACTTTGGATGCATATCCTAGTGCACATGTGTGATATATACTTAAGATAGAATTCCAGAAATGGGAGTGCTGGAATTTAAATTTAGGTAGACGCATCTAAACTATCCTCCATGAATGTGAAAATTTCTACTGCTATCACCAGGTTATGAAGTATTTTCAACTTCTAGCTTCAATTTTGGCAACACTAGATTTTTTACAAGGCAAAAAAAAATTATCTTATTATTTTATTTGCATTTCTTCTGGCAACTATATATCAAATATCTTGTTCTTTGCTTCTCATTCATTCATAATTATTTTATTAATTACCTTTCCATATCCTTCACTTATTTTTAATGGATACTGTACTATTTTTAGTTGTATTTTAGGATACAATTGCTTAGCTCTCTGGTTATTCATTGGTAATCCATATTTGCCTTTCATACATACATTTCTAAATGAAATTACTTTGATTATTCATTATAGCTCGTTGCTCTCATAATTTCACAACTCCTTTTTGCTGTTTATAGTACATGTGAAGCTTTGATGATATTTCTTCAACTTCTGCTCATCTATTCATCGTGTATGTCATGCCTTAGGGATAAAATGATTAAAAGGACATTATTCTAGCCTGTCTTCAAGGAACGGACAAACTGCAACATGAGACAGCATGGAAATGCAGATCATTATTATTATAGAATATGGTAAGTGCTATGTTTGGGATAAGAACTTACTGCTGTGAGAATATATGGAAACAAAACTTAATCTAGATAATTCAGTACATGTTTATGGAAAACCCATCTCAAAAATTGACATTGCAACATTCTATAGATTCAGTCTTCAACAGATTCTGAATGCCTTATGTTGTATTTTTCACACCTTAACATTCCACTTAAAGAGTCAGTTTATACTTGAAAAATAACTAAAATTTACATGATTTGGTTAGCAATAATTTGGTTAAGAATACAGATTTTTGAGCATCTTTTCATATATCTGGTGGCCATCTGGATGTCTTCTTTAGAAAAATGTGTATTCATGTCTTCTGCCCATTTCTTCACTGGATTATTTGTTTTTTGGGTGTTTGGGAAATTTTTTATATTTTGGATACTAACCCTTTATCTGATATGTCATTTGTAAATATCTTTTCCCACTCAGTTGGTTGCCTTTTAGTTTTGTTGATTGTTTCCTTTGCAATGCAGAAGTTTTTATCTTGATGAGGTACCAGTAGTTGATTCTTGCTTTTATTTTCCTTGCCTTTGGAGACAGGCCGAGCAAGAAATTGCTGCTGCTGAGGTCTAAGAGGTTGTTGCCTGTTTTCTCCTCTAGGGTTTTGATGGTTTCTTGTCTCACGTTTAGGTCTTTCATCCATTTTGAGTTTATTTGAGAAGGGCACTTGGGATGAGCACTGGGTGCTGTATGTAAGCAATGAATCATGGGAATCTACCCCCCAAACCAAGAGCACGCTGTATACACTGTATGTTAGCCAACTTGATGATAAATTATATTTTAAAAAAAGAATACATATTTTTAAACTGTTCACCTGTTATTCTGTCATGTTCATACTTTACCTTTTTTGTACAGATAGAAACTATAATAATTCTACAGTATTTTATAATATTTTAAAATTTATTTTGTTTTCTTTTATGCTAACCAAGATCTGTGGCATTACAAGAAACACACTTGTGTTTACCTTTCATTTTTTTCCGCACTTGTGTTTATCTACTGCAATTGGGCTCTTGTGCCCAATTATATTGAATGACTTTTTTTTTATCACCTAGAGTTCACAATTTTATTGACACACAGCATTTGTATGATAAAGCTTGTAAAGTAAAGAACTTAATGGTAGCAGTTAACCTTTTTTTATTATGATAGGTAACACATAATATGAAGTCTATCCTTTTATCAATTTTGAAGTGTACAGTATTGCTAACTGCAGCACAATGCTGTACAACAAGCAGATCTCTAGAACTTTTTCGTCTTGCATGAACGAAACACTATACCCAGTGAAAAATAAATCTTAATTTACCCATCTTTACACCATGCTACTTTCTTCTGCAGGAATTGGACTATTTAAGATACCTCACATAAGTAGATATATGCAGTGTGTGCCCTTCTGTGACTAAACTATTTCACTTAAAGTGACCTCAAGGTTCATCCATGTTGTAGTGTATGACAGGATTTCCTTATTTTTTTTAAAGCTGATTTCCATGGTAAATACATACCTCATTTTCTGTATCCATGTACCCTTCAATGGAAATTCAGATTGTTTCCATTTCTTGGCTACCATGAATAAAGTTGCAGTGAATGTAGGGGTGCAAATATCTCTTTGAGATCCTGATTTTAATTATTCTGGATAAATACCAGAATTGGGATGGTTGGATTATATTGTAGTTCTATTTTTGATTTTTTGAGTTCTATTTTTAATTTTATTTTAAACATTAAAAATTTTAATACTGTCTTACTTAGTACCTGCCCCACTACCAGTAAATATATCATATCAGGTGAAGTGTGTGAGTGAATGTGTGTGTGTGTGTGTGTGTGTGTGTGTGTGTGTGTGAGCGTGTATGCATGGCTGGGTGGGCAGCTGCGTGTGTTTAAGTAATGAGTGAATTCTAAGTTGTCAAATCCATGTATGTGGAGTTGTTCATAGTATGCCCTTATTCTCCTTTTGATGTCGGTATGGTCTGTATTATATCCCCTCTTGTATTCCTAATATTAATAATTCATGTTTTTTCTCATCTTTTCTTTGTCAGTCTTGCCAGTGCTTTGCCAATTCCATTGATCTTTTCAAAGAACCAGAATTTTGTTTCATTGATTTGTTTTTTCTCTATTACTTTCTCTACTCTGTTTTCAAATTTTCACCTTTCATTTTATTATTTACTTTCTTCCATTTGTTTAAAAAATTTTTTTTTTCAACGTTTATTTATTTTGGGGACAGAGAGAGACAGAGCATGAACGGGGGAGGGGCAGAGAGAGAGGGAGACACAGAATCGGAAACAGGCTCCAGGCTCTGAGCCATCAGCCCAGAGCCCGACGCGGGGCTCGAACTCACGGGCCGCGAGATCGTGACCTGGCTGAAGTTGGACGCCTAACCGACTGCGCCACCCAGGCGCCCCTCTTCCATTTGTTTTTAATTTAGCTTTTTTCTTTTTCTTTGTTGTTAACATGGGAGTATATATTATTAAGTTGAGACTTTTCTCTTTTCCAAATGCATGCCTTTGATAGTATGTTTCTCAGTACTACCTTAGCTGTATCTCACACATTTTGATATGTCTGTATTTTCATTTTTTTCAGTTTAGTGTATTTTTAAATTTCCTTTGAATTTTCCTTTTCAAGCCATGGCTATTATAGACATACATTGTTTAGTTTTCAAATGTTTGGGGATTTTCTGTTAAGTTTGATAGTGATTTCTAGTTTGACTCCATTGTGATCAGGGAACATACTCTAGATGATTTTAGTTCAAATTTGTTTAAGTTTTATTGCCCAGGATATAATCTACCTTAATATATGTTCCTTGGATATTTGAAAAAAAAATGTGTATTCCATTGTTGTGAATAGAACCTTGTCTAAGTGTTGATTACATCTCATTAGTGTATACTTTTGAGTTCTTTCCTACCCTTGCTAACTTTCACCCACAGGCAAGGTGTCCTTTTTCTCTAGCTGCCTACAAGACCTGTCTTCAGTTTAATTATAATTTACACGGTATGAATATCTTTGTGCCTATCCAGTTAGGAGTTTACTTAGCTTTTTAACCTGTAGGTGTATGTCTCCTTCCAAATTTGGGAATTTTTTAGTCATTATTTCCTTAAAGTATTTCCTTAGCCCTATTCTCTCTCCTTTCATGACTCCAGTGACACATGCCAGATCCTTTATTTTATTCCCACAGGTCCTTGGTACTCTGTTCATTTTTAGTTTTTTTAGTCTACTTTCCTTCTGTTGTTTAGCTTAGGTAAATTTTTTCTACTTCAGTTTCTTGTTTTGTTGTTGTTTTGTTTTGTTTTGTTTTGTTTTGTTTTTTCTCTGTTCCCTCCATTCTCTGAGCCTACCCATTGATCTTTTCATTTTGGTTACTGTACTTTTTTGTGTGTGACATTTTTATTTGACTCTTCTTTTTATGTTTTATTTCTTTGTTGAGACTTTTATTTACTGACACTTAAATTTTTTATGTTTTAACTATTTGCATTGTTTGTTGAAATTTTTTATTGTGGCTTTATTTTTTTAAGTGTATTTATTTATTTTGAGAGAAACAGAGACAGTGTGAGTGGGGGAGGGGCAGATAGAATCTGAAGCAGCCTCTGCACTGCCAGTGCGGAGCCTGAAGTGGGACTCCAACCAAGGAACCAACTGTGAGGTGATGACCTGAGCTGAAACAAAGAGTCAGATGCTTAACTCACTGAGCCACCCAGGTGCCCCTTATTGTGACTGCTTTAAAATATTTGTCAGATAATTCTAAAATCTCCCATGTGGTGTTGGTATTCATTGCTTTTTTTCATTCAGTATGAGATCTTGTTGGCTTTTAGAAAATAAAAGATTTTTTTTCTTGCAACCTGGATAATTTCATTTATGTTATGAGATTCTGATTCTTATTTAAATCTTCTCTTTAACTGGCTTCTTCTGAGACTGTCCCAGCTAGGAAAGTGCTTGTGGGTAGTACCTCAGTACAATCTGCTGGAAAGAGAAATCTATTTTCTGATCTGCCCATTAATAACTGAGGGAGTAGTAGTAGTAGAAATACATGATGCTGAACTTCCTTACCTACCCTAGTCCTCCCCTTTACCTCCCCTTTACCTGCACCACCACAGCAGGAAGCAGTGAAGAACCCTGTTCTATGAGGTGGGTGTGGAAATCCAGATCCTTAAATATCAAGGTCAAGCCATTACAGAGAGAATCCCTTTATGCAATTGTTCTTTTTCTAAACTCTATGATTATCATTTTATTCTTCCACATGTACTTCCTTTCACTGTTTTCTCTTGGAAGGTGTATAATATATGACACATGTTCAAATGAATTAGGAGATCTAAAGAACCAACTTTTTTTTAGATACAGCAAAGGACAACAATAGATGTAACAAATATTAAAAATGCGTTTAACTGGCAAGACCACATCATTTTCATGGCTGCACAATATTCCTGTGTGAGTGTGTGTGTGTGTGTGTGTATCTTACTTTTCCATAGGTTGCTTCCATAACTTGGTTATTGCAGATAATGCTACAATAAATGTAGGGGTGGATAAGAATTAGTGTTTTGGTTTTCTTTGAGTAAATTCCAGTTGTGGAATTACTGGATCATACAGTGTTTCTATTTTTAAAATTTTGAGTAATCTCCATACTGTTTTCCCCAGTGGCTGTATCAATTTACATTCTCAGCAACAGTGCACAAGGGTTCCCTTTTCGCCATAGCCTTACCAACACTTGTTATTTCTTGTCTCTTTCTCTTTCTCTTTGTTTTTTAAGCCATTCTGACAGGTGTAAGATGATATCTCATTGAGGTGGTTTTGATTTGCATTCCCCCGATGATGAGTGACGTTGAGCATATTTTCATGTGTCTGTTGGCCATCTGGTTGTCTTACTTGGAAAAATGTCTATTCAGGTCCTCTGCCCATTTTTAAATCAGATTATTTTTTGGTGCTAAATTGATTAAGTCTTTACATTTTTTGGATACTAATCTCTTATTGGATATATCATTTGCAAATATCTTCTCCCACTCAGTACATGGCCTTTTTGTTTTGTTGATGTTTTCCTCTACTATGCAGAAGATTTTTATATTCATGTAGTCCCAATAGTTTATTTTCGCTTTTGTTTCCCTTGCCTTAGGAAATGTGTAGAAAAATGTTGCTGCAGCTAATGTCAGAGAAATTACTGCTGTGTTTCCTTGTAAGATTTTTATACTTTCAAGTCTTACATTTAGGTGTTTAATCCATTTTGAGTTTATTTTTGTGAATGTGGTTAGAAAGTGGTCCAGATTCTTTTTTTTTTCTTTTTGCATGTAGCTGTCCAGTTTTCCTAGAGTTTCCCAGTTTATTGAAGAGACTGTCTTTTCTCTACTGTATATTCTTGCCTCCTTTGTCATAAATTAGTTGACAGTATAAGTGTGGGTTTTTTGTTTGACACTCTATTCTGTTCCATTGATCTATGTGTTTATTTTTGTGCCTAATCTATTTTGTGTCTAATCTATTTTGATTAGAGCTTTGTAATGTATCTTTAAATCTTGAATTGTGATACCTCCAGCTTTGTTTTTCTTTCTCAAGGTTTCTTTGGCTATTTGGGATCTTTTGTGGTTCCATACAAATTTTAGTATTATTTGTTCTAGTTCTATGAAAAAATGCTATTGGCATTTTGATATGGAATTCTTTGAATCTGTAGATTGCTTTGGTTAGTATAGACATTTTAAAATATCCATTCTTTCAATCTGTGAGCATGGAATATCTTTCCCATCATTTGTGTCATCTTCAATTTCTTTCATTAATATTTTATGGCTTTCATAGTATAGGTCTTTCATTTCCCTGGATAAGTTTATTCCTAGGTATTGTATTCTTTTTGATGCAATTGTAAATAAAATTGTTTTCTTAATTTCTCTTTGTGCTACTTTAGTTTATAGAAACACTACTGATTTCTGGGTATGAATTTTGTGTCCTGCAATTTCACTGAATTCATTTATTACTTCAATAGTTTTTTGGTGGAGTCTTTAGGGTTTTCCATGTACACCATGTCATCTACAAATAGTGACACCTAGAGGGTATTATGCTAAGTGAAATAAATCAGACTGAGAAAGACGAACACCATAGTATTTCACTCATGTGAGGAATCTAAAAACCAAAATAAATGAATAAACAAACAAAAAAGTAGAATCAGGCCTGTAAATACAGAGAACAAACTGATGGTTGCCAGAAGGGAGGGGGTTGAGGGATGGGCAAAATGGGTGGAGTGGGAGATAGAGGCTTCCAGTTATAGACTAAATAAATAATAACTAAACAACTTAATAATAAAAGGTACTACATAGGGAATATAGTCAATGTTATTGTAATAGCGACATATGGTGACGAATGGTAGCTGCACTTGTGGTGAGCGTTAGCATAACATATAGAGAAGTTGAATTATGTTGTACACATGAAACTAATATAACACTGTGTGCCAGCTGTATTCAAAAAATTAAAAATAAATAAAATTCATATTATTGAAAAGTATATTTAATTATAGTAAAAATAATTTTATTGTAAGTTATATGATTATTTGGGCACCTGGGTGGCTCAGTCAGTTGTGTCTGCCTTTGGCTTAGGTTATGATTTCATGGTTCATGGGTTCGAGCCCTGCATTGGGCTCTGTGCTGACAGCTCAGAGCCTTGAAGCCTACTTCGGATTCTGTGTCTCCCTCTCTCTCTGCCCTTCCCCCACTTGTGCTCTCTCTCTCTCTCTCTCTGTCTCTCTCAAAAATAAACAAAAAAATTTTAGGTTATATGATTATCAACCATTGATACAGCTTTTTGGTTTGGGTAGTGTCTATGCAATATTATTACAGTAGAGATACGAAAGTTTGAAAGATTTATTAAAAAATTAAAAATTTGCAACCTGTTTTATTTCTCTACAATATCACTCTATTTTTATTATACATTCTCTAAAATATGAATTTATTGAGATTTTCTTGTCTGTATCTGTCTCTTCAATTAAACTTTAAAATGTAATTTATATTTTCATTGAAAATTCCAGTTTTTCAGGGAGTCTTAGATTCTGAAGATAGACATCCTGATTTCACAGTTTAGCATCCCTTTTGTGCAAATTACTTAATCTTATTGTGTGTCAGTTTCTTTTAATTATAAAGTGGGATAATGAGGAATTGTTTTAAAGATTAAGCATGTTAACTGCAAATCTCTTTAAAACATATTTTAAGCATAGTGAATATTATGTGTTAGTACTTCTTTTCTTCTTTTCCTCTTCCTCTTATTTATTACTACAATTATCATCTTTAGTCATGATGCTCCATTACATAATTTAACTATTAAAACACATGAAAAAAATTTATTATTTTCAGAGTAGGAGGACAGCTTTTATCTCAGAACATCAAATGTTAATGCTGAAATGTCTGCCTCTCTTAAAGGAAGAAAATATAACCTGTTATTGGTAAATTTCTTTGTAGACTTGTAATGGATGAGTATTCTTCATTTATTGGGTGAATGTATGCCAATTGTGTCATATTTTTAATTGTTACTGAAATCTCTATTACTCTCATGAATTTACTTTCTGTTTTTAGCCTCTATTTTGCTTTTTCCCCATGTATTTGGGCAGTAAATTATTAGATAAATAAATATAGTTAAAATGATAATGTGATCCCAGTGCATTTACCTGTCTACCATTATGAAATGATTTTCTCCAGACCCACCAATGGTCGTGTCACAAAGTCTACTTCATCTAACATTAGTATGGATGCATTCAGTTATTTATACCTTAGTGTCTACACTTACAATTATTACAGTATTACAGTCTAGATGGATTTCTTATAAATAGCATTTAGGGTTTGAGTTTTTTAAACGTATGTGATTGTCTTTACTTCCAAATGGGAGTCATTATTTTTTAATTCACTATAATTATTTATGTGTTTGTTTTCTGTTTCTTCCATCTTTTATTATTTGTCCCTTTTATTCTCCCTTTTGCCTTCTTTTATATTAATGAAATATTTCTATTATTTTTTCTCTGTATTAGCTCAATTTTATTTTGTTAGCAGTAACCCTAGGGAACATAATATGTATCCTTAATTATTAGAGTACATTATAAATTAGTACCCTTATCACTTTCTTATCACAATGCAAGGACAACAGAACATTATAACTCCCCCCATCCCTTGATATTTTCACTATTATTTTTGTAGACTTTAATTATACATATATTATAAACACCCAAAAGACAATTTTAGGGTCTTAATCAGTCAACATTTATTTACATTTACTTACATATTTACTTTTTTTTCATCATTTCAGTCTTTTCTTCTAGGTTTATTTTTCTTTTACATGAATAATTTTCTGCAGTATTTATGTATGTATGTATGTATGTATTTAAAAGTTAATTTGTTTTTGAGAGAGAGAGAGTGAAAGGGAGGGTCAGAGAGAGAGAGAGAGAGAGCAAGAGAGAGAGAGAGAGAGAGAGAGAGAATCCCAAGAAGGCCCCATGCTGTCAGCATGGAACCTGAGGCAGGGCTTGAACCTATGAATCCTGAGATCATGACCAGAGCTGAAACTAAGAGCCAATTGGTTAACCTACTGAACCACCAGGCGCCCCTCCAGTATTAACTTAATTCTAGAAACAAGTACTTTTTGTGTGCTTGACTTATTTTTGAGTTTTATCTATTTTTTTTATAATTGTTTTTGATGAGACATTTGGTGTAATACAAGCTATTCCACCAGAGTTAGGAGTAGAAGTTGTTTTGTGATGCTTTACCATTAATTATAACTTATTCGTCTTTATTCTCTGTCACACAACTACTGTGTCAACATCCTTTCAACCAACATGATTTTTCATTCTAAATCCCAATGTCAAAACTGTATTACAATAATCAACTGTTTTGTTTGGGCAAAAACAAATTACAGTGTTGTTCGGGCAACAAATCACAGTTTTGTTTGGACAAAAACAATTTTGTTTGGACAGAAACAACAGAGAAATCAATAGTTTAAGGTACTATTCATGGAACATGGACTAGGTGCCAAACACTATAGTGGGCATTAGATTTTCACAAAAACTTGGTAACAGTGTTTCACATCTTAAGCTTTAGAAGCTAATGGTAAAAATAGACATAAATAAATAATTTACAAACATATATGATAAGTACTATAAAAGGAGTCCTTGGAAAGCTATCTAAAATTTAGGGAACAGGGAAAATAAAGAAATATTCAAATCTAAGTCAGTTTTTCAATGACTCAAACTTGTTATTTGACATTTCATTTTATTTTAGATTTTTGCTAATACCAGATAAATATATACTTTAAGTTTAAGGTAAAGTATGAGATTCTCCAAGGCATAGTTTCTAAAGTGTATCAATCACCAGTATGTTGTAGATGGTGGTTACATTCCAAATTTTGCTATTCAAAATATCCAATTATGTACATATCCAAAATATCCATTCATTTGATTCTTGACGGTAAGAAAGAAATATGTAATTTTGCTTTCCTGTGCCCTTTGGACTTTTATATTGTAACATCCATGTGTTCATTTGTCCAGTTAGTATGGGATTATCTAGAGTATCACCATTTTCCATAATAATGGAACTATCAGACTTGTGAAGTAGCCAAAATATTTCCAGTAGTATTTGAAAGATTCTAAAGGAAAAACATCAAGAAGAAAAATGGGATAAATGAATCAGTGATAAAAGAACATTTAGAGACAGAATATGCCTCTTGAAATTAGATGTAAGCAATGAAGTAAACTGTATTAATCAGGCAAATGAAATTGTCTTAGACAAGTATTATCAGGTTTCATGTAAACATTAGCCTGTAATATCAAAGTGCGGAAATCGATGGTCTCCTGTTGCTTCCTAGCTTCAGTACATGACTGATGCATTTTCAAAAGCAAAGAGTTACTACTGTAAGTGAATATTCCCACTGAAAATCATGAAAACTGAATTATTTCTAAATCATCATGTGGACTTCTAAAGAGTTCATCAGGACATTATTTTAAAGTTAAGGTCAGGAAAAAATTCCAATGAAATTATAATATAAATGACTTTTAAATTGATCTGATTAGCACAAAAATATTGAAGAGCAAGGGTAACTTTAGTTATCAAGTATTATAGTCAGATAAGATATCATGTTAAGATTATTAGTATTGTCAGTTTAAGCTTTCAGAAACTGGGTTTTATTAGACATTGGCCACAGATGTCACATTCTACCTCTAATGATATATGCATTATACCTTTTTTTCTTTGGACTGAAGGAAAGTTTAAAAATATAGTCCATTTTCATATGCTTTTCATCATATTTTCCTGTTCCTAATACCTTAATTGTCTTATGAACTTTAGCCACTAAAATGGATATTAATTATAAGTAATAATAATATCCTATGAATCATATGTTCTCTCAACTTAATGCATTTTGGAACAATTCCAATGCGTTGAATAATCCAAAAACTTCATGAAGACCCATTCTCTCCACATTGTTCCATAAATCTTCTGATTACATTTTAATATTGACTTTTAGTTTATATGATTCCTTTCCTCCTTAAGTGAAATGTCTCTCACATCATTCATCTCACTATCTTTATTGCCTTTCACACTCAGTACTGTTAAGAAAGTAAACTTTGGATTTACAGATAATTGGCCTTTATCACTTAACAGCTATGTGATCTTGTGGAATTTAGTCTTTCTGAGACTCAATGTCCTGTTCGATAAATTAAGAATGATAATAATACCCAGCTTAGAGAATTCCTGTGAGGATTAGCAGTACATATGTAACCACCAGAAAATTAGAAAAGATGACTATTATTTCACCTTCTAAAAACTATACCAGCTATGCCTACCTAACTTTAAATCTACCTTCTTCAAAATCCTCAAACTTATTCCAGCTCTAGAATATTTGTAAAATCTACATAAATATCAGTTTGTATTCCTTTCAATAACATTGAGCCATATATTTATACATATACATATGTATATATATATGCACACAGTGCTATTGTTCAAGGTAATAAGATTTTCTTATATAATTTTTGCAGTGATTACACACACAATGATTACATAACTATGTGAATAATTATATTTTCATTATAAATTTGAAATGATTTATTGCCCTGAATTCAGAAATGTCTGTATGCTAATTGTTCTTTTATTCTACTCAAATCTCTTTACCACTTCCCCTATACCACTTTTTGTCTTAAGAGCCTGGTCATAGATTGCATCTCCAGCTCTTGCTCTCCAGCCCTCCTGCTTCCATTTGATTTTGACATTGTGCCAGCAGGAGATGACAGTTCAGAAGAAGAGATAGGTCATTGTAGTCATTGCCCTTACATACTTGATACTCAGTACTGGTAGTGGTGCTTTTTATAGTTATATCTCCTTGGAAGAAGCTCTCTTTTTACATTAGTAAATTCCCTATATTCCAAGAACAATGTGGGGTGTTGTTGTTGTTGTGTGTGTGTGTTTTCCTTTGGTATCTTCAGGACTAGAGCCCTACCAACTCACTGCTGGGAACAATTTTCCAATATGGTAGAGAGAATTGGAGTTTTTACAAAGTACTGTAAGGAGGCAGATTTCAGACTTGGCAAATAGAGCAACTAGAATTTGTGTGATGAGGCATGGGAAAGACAGAATTGGACAGAGGGGGTGCAAACTCTTCTGGACAGTCTGTTTGCAAATTCACTATAAATTTATGGTTGAGGGCAGTTCTATAGAGTGCAAACAGAATAAGACCACCCAAAGATTGTTAGATAACCTCTCTGTGCTTTATTGCTGGACCAGAGAAAGTAGTGGCTGAGCAGTATCAGGGAAGAGCAGTATAGCAGATTATTAGAGTGCTTGCCTTTCTGTCGTAGCAAGACCTGATCAACCTGTTGTTAACATCTCTAACATCCAACTGGGACACCGGGAGTACTGGCAGTGTGAACCCATGCTGTGGACATTAGATACAGACATCTACCCTAGCCTTACCTCTATAAAGCCTAAAGGCAAACTCTGACAAGATTCGCTGGGAAATAAAGTTTGGAAGCTGTGTCCTGCCGAACTACAGGGCTAGCCAAACACTTTGAGCTTTCCATAGATCTCCATTCACAAGGTATTAAATCAAAACTGCCCACGTTCAGGGTGATAAGAAAATAATTCAAATCCTTTCCAAATCAAGAATCCACTGTCTCCAAGGCATAATCTCCCTAATGTCCAAAATTAATAAAAAATTTGGGGGATCGAAATAAGCAGGAAATGCAGTCCACAGCTAAAGAAGAAGAAACAGAGGAGGAAAATGGAGATGGAAGAGGAGGAGGAGGAAATAGAGGAAAGAAAAAAATTAATTCATGATAATCTAATATTTGATTTAGCAATAATGATTCTAAAGCAGCTATTTCTTAAAGCTGTTTAAAAGCAAGTAAAGCTGTTACTTAAAACTTTATTTTATTTAAAAGCTAATAAATCTATTCTGATATATTAAAAGAAAATAGCAACATATTAATAAGTGAACATAATATTGGTACAGAAATGGAAACTGAAAAAGAATCCGAGCAAAATTATGCAACCTCCTAGACAGGATATTGTATCATATGAGAGACTGCATAAGGAACGCATTTGTAGACATAGCAATACAGAAGACCCGCTTTGAAAGTCACAGAAGAGAAAAAAGTAAAATAAAATGATGAAAACTTCAAGGCTCTGTTGTGCCAATGTCAAATGATTTAAAATAAGTGTAATTAGAGTCCTTGAGGAAAAGAGTGTGATATAGATATAGATATATAGATACACACATATCAGCACAGACTTCCCATATTTTAATTTTTTTTTAACATTTATTTATTTTTGAGACAGAGAGAGACAGAGCATGAACGGGGGGAGGGCCAGAGAGAGAGGGAGACACAGAATATGAAGCAGGCTCCAGGCTCTGAGCTGTCAGCACAGAGCCCAACGCGGGGCTCGAACTCACGGACCGTGAGATCGTGACCTGAGCGAAGTCGGACGCTCAACCGACTGAGCCACCCAGGCGCCCCCAGACTTCCCATATTTTATATGAAGTACACACTTATACCTCTGAGGAAGCCAGCAGAATAAGCAAAAAGAGAACTACACCCGTAGTCAAAATGCTGCACTTAAAGAGAAAAATTTATATGTAGCTGTGGGAAAAAAAAATCACTTTACACATAGAGGAACATGATTAAGAAAAATTACAGGCTTCTCCTAAAAGATAATTGTAGGAAGAATACAATGTAAGAAAAATTTTAGATTGATAAAAGAAAAACAATCCAACTAACATTGAGCAGAAATATTTTTAAAGGGTGAATTTAAGATACTCTTCAGGTAAATGAAAAGTGAAAAAATCATTATCCACAAGCCTACACTGTAAGAAATTCAAAAGAATGTCCTTTAGGCAGAAGATAAATGATAACTAGTTGGAAATTGGAATTGACAGGAAGGAATAAACGAAGTCAAAATGGTAAATAAATGCCTATTTTTAGAAGATGTTTTTATTTCTTCTCATAATTTCCTTACAATTAAGATGGTTGTTGAACATAATATTTTATAGAAAACAAATCACATTCACAATTTGTATAAAATTGTTCATATGATTCATCTCATATTTCCACATGTTTCCCATTATTAACTTAACAAACATTTTCATGTGCTACAAGGTTTTGCTTGGTCATTTGTTTAATTGGTGAGAACTATAGAGTCAAGAACAATTGTCATATGTTGTTTATCTTTTAAAATTTACAATTTTTTACAATTATTGCTGTACACAGGTGCTAATCAAGAAATTTTTACTGGGGTTCCTGGGTGGTTCAGTCAATTAAGCATCTGACTCTTGATTTCAGCTCAGGTCATGATCTCACAGTTCCTGAGTTCTAGCCACCTCAGGATCTGCACTGACATCCTGTTGGGATTCTCTGACTCCCTGTCTCTCTGCCTCTCTCTCTCTCTCTCTCTCAAAAATAAATAAACATTTAGGAAAAAAAGACATGTTTACTAAAGGTTTTAAATATAATATCCATGTTGAACTTTATATACATTATGATTCAAAAAATAAACACAAATATAAATAAATTATTTTAATTAATATATCATAATTTGCTCCATATATGATAGGGTGATATATGTTGAAAAACTATCACATTTGCACACTATTTTCTTCATATTCCTTGTAGTCCGTAGGTTGATTTGTACCAGCATGCTAAATTCTGTATTAGTATTTTTCATACTCGGGTGAGTTATCCTCTGAGTGTGCAAATGACAATTTCCAGTGCACAAGCACAGTGAGGAATCAAACATAATCTTGAAACCAAAACTGTCGTGGGGTGCTTGGGTGGCTCAGTCAGTTAAGTGTCCAACTTCGGCTCAGGTCATGATCTTGCGGTTCGTGAGTTCAAGCCCTGCGTCAGGCTCTGTGCTGATGGCTCAGAGCCTGGAGCCTGTTTCAGATTCTGTACTCCCTCTCTCTGACCCTCCCCCATTCATGCTCTGTCTCTCTCTGTCTCAAAAATAAATAAACGTTAAAAAAAAAAAAAAAGAAACCAAAACTGTCGTATTGGTCTTGAACTTTTATTTTTTTATTTTATTTTTTAAATTTAAAATTATTGTTTAAAGTTTACTTACTTATTTTGGGAGAGAAAGAGAAAACAAAACAAAAAAAAAAACAAAAACACCATGAGTGGAGAAGGGGCAGGGGGAGAGAGAATCCCAAACACGCTCCACACTGTCATCACAGGCTCGGTCTCACCATGAGATCATGACCTGAACCAAATTGAGTCAGATGCTTACCCAACTGAGCCACCACCCAGGCACCCCGATCTTGAACTTTCATATCATCTCTCAGTTCTAGATGTGAGTTCAGCCCTTCATACAAATATCCTATTTTCTCTGTCCTCTTTTGATCTGTAACTGTCTAAAACCCAAAAACCAAAGTTACTTAGTAATTGTATTTTACTGCTTAGTGGTTAATTCACATGATTTAATTTTTTTTCTTTCTAGTTAGATCACAAAGTCCTTGAGAGTAAAATTAGGCTTTAGATCTCTCTCTCTCTCTCTCTCTCTCTCTTTTCTGTCCAGAGTACAAAGAATTGTGAAATTATCTATGTGTTAACTGTATAGAATTTGAACTCCTTAAAAGAACAGAATTGGAGAAGCAGGTCTGTAAGTCCATTTTTGCTTTAAAATAAAGTGATTTTACTGTTTTCCTACATAAACTCAGACTCCTTAATCTTCTTCATTTTACTTCATACAAATTTAGATGTGACATTTACATTATATTTGTTTCATTTGGATAGCAAACCAATAAAAAGTATAAGTATTAAATATAAGAAATTAGTATAAGACCTAAGTGCAAAAATAATTAGCATTGAAGATGTAGTTTCATATTCCAGCAATTGTGTTTATACATCTATGGGAAAGCCATATGAATTGTCTGAGTCTAAGTTATCAATACAATAAAAGATATCCATTTTAACCACATAAATAAACCACATGAAATTAGCATTGTAATGAACAACAAAATAGACATTAAAGTAACTATATATTAATTTTGTTATCTCTGATAGAATAATAGTAATTAATATTGCACAACACTTTGCAGTTTACAACATTTTTAGGTGTTTGCTTTTGGATTAACCATTGGCTTCCTCATACTCCTGCTGTGGATAAGTATTATACAGTTAGGGTAAATCATTTATCTTCCTTGGACCTCACTTTCATAATTAAAACTACATAAAAAGATTTTATAAGGATTAAAAATGATGTATATAAAGTATCCAGCAGAGATACAAAGCGTAGTACTTAAGGGAACATAACATTTAGTATTTATGTAATTATTCACAAGTATTGATAAAAATCAGAACAAGTGCTGCTCTATAAATCCACCTAACTTTAATATTAGATTCAAGACATCGCAAGTATGAAAAGTAAAATAATACTGGCCTTCTATGTAAACTTGAATAAAGATCCTTCAAAATTACTTCTAAAGGACAGTATTTTTACGCTAGCTATAATTGTAATGCAAATTACAGAAGCAATTCATCAAACAAAAAAAAATTCTCAATTTTGGACATGAAAATTCACCTCAAAAATCTGTGCAGAATGTAATGTACTTAATATTACTGTTTATATTAAACATTATATTTGGTATGTAGGCTTGCAAAAAATTCCAAAAAGTTGAATAGACAAAGATGGGCACAAGTTCTATAGACCTAGGATGCATACCCAGTAAAGAAGATCCCCTTAGATGTCTCACAGAATTGAGACCCACTCATGTTGTGGCCAATTTGTAGTATTCAAGATAAATTCTTCATTTATTGTTTAAGCACAAATTTATAAAGAATATAAATACCTAGTCTTGAGATTTACTTCTATTTTAAGTACTTTGACTATAATAACCCACTTAATCCTTTTAACAGACCTGTGAGGTAGTCCTGGATTTTCTGTTTTCAGTTGAGGAAACAGGTCTGGAAAGAATAAGTAGGAGTAATTGCCCAAAGGTACCTCTATCAAATGACAGACTTGGGGTTTGAACTCATACATACATCTGGCTCCACAATTTAAGTTTCCATAACTATACTATTTGCTTTTTTTTTTTTTTAAAGCTTTTCGGCTGACCGGGCCATTGATCTTTCATTTCTGTTCTAGGCTTGTTCCACTCTCTTCTCAGTCCCCATTCTTAGTCAATTTCTGGGGATGATTTGTTTTAATTTTCTATATTTTTTCTTTGAAATTGTGCACAATTTAAATAATTATTTGACTTCTCTTGGGAGGTTATTTCTGAGTTTCCAACCACCTTCCCCTTTTAATTTCATCTCTGATGAGAAACATAACAATTTTTTTTAGACCATAAATGTTGAGATGAATGGACATGAAAAAATCTGGGGTGGCTTCTCAAAAGCCAGTTAAAAATGAGGGAATCAGAATGCTCTTCTCATTCTTATATCACAGTTCAAACAAAGCTGTGTTTTTCTGATTATGGGAAAACTAGCTGACAATTGCCAAGAAAACTAGATTTAAAAAAATGGAAACTCTGTATGTCTAACAACATACAGTTACTATCCGCATAGCAGCTTTTTCAGAATGTATCTGTGACTACAGATTTCTATATTTTTAGCCTGCCTTGTTAGAGTAAACTTTACTCCGCTCTATCTAGATGTAACTTCCTGTCTTTGCTCAAGTATTAAAGTAAGAAAATCACACACACACACACACACACACACACACACACACATCACCACAAAGCATAGAAATTATAATTTATAGTTATGCTGCAGTGAATATTGATTTATTCATCTTATGCTTTGCAATGGTTACAAACAGGTATTATTTTCTCTATTGTTTATAGAGAATTTACAGCTTTGGGGTTCCAATGGAGAAATAACTAAGACTCTGTGGTGTCTGACATTTTGCTTGCTTTCCCTGACTTCTTCTTTATTACAAAGTAAAGATACTCCAGGAAATGGAATTTTTACAGGTTATTATATTTTGGGGTGCTATGAATTCAATCACTTCATACTTTACGAAATCCAGAGGTGTCTTACAGTCCTCCAGACATGAGCTGCGTGTCACGTTTATTGCCTGAACACTTGTATTAAAAAAAAAATCCCTGCAAAAAAGCGCTCAGCTGGAAAGAGTGGAGAAAATATTTCTATATCAATAAAGTAACTGAAAGGCTTTCATGGTTGTATTTTCAAACTTATCTTCCTTTTGACACTTATTTTTCTTCACTGCAGCAGCAATAATATGATTTTCCTTTCTTCTTCTTATTGTTACCCTACACATCTTAACCTAGTGCTAATAATAACTTCTGGTTATTATCTTCTTCCACACCTCTGTGGCTCTTCCTTTTGACCTGGAGTCACTATTTAGTGTAGAAGGAATAGTACATCGAAAGGCACGTAAAGGTGAAAATCAGGCTTTCCGTGATTCCAAAGAGCAGTTATAGCCCTTGGCACATCAGCAAACAAATCACAAGAACTACTGAAATCCCTTGCAGGCTTTCTTTCTTGCATGGTTTGGAAAGCATAAGTGTGAGTGATAGGTAAGATGACATTACCATTTTGGGGTACACAGTTCTGAAGGTGATGTAGTGCAGAGTAATAAAGGGAGGTAAAAGATAAGTTGTTGTTGAATTGGTTTTCACACCACTGAAAGTGTATTTTAGTTTAATGGTAGTGACAGTCCGGTTCCAACCTGCTGACAGATGGCTGCTAGCAAGAAGATATATTTGAGACTTACTGTCAAGATACAAGCTTTCATGTTAACTAAAGAACAGTTTTTTAAAAAGAATATTTCAAAGGATGATGAAAATAAAGAGAAATGATATTTAACACATACACTGTGAAAAGAATATCTGAGAGCCCAAAGCAGGGCTTAATTTGGCAAAGGGAAGATAACTGAATTTCCTAGGTGTGAACACCTCCAAGAAAAAAGTAAATCCTTAAGAAAAAAGGGTGATGTTTGGCTTGGACATTGTGTGGATAAGAGAGCCGACCAAAAATCGCAAAGGTTACCAGATAAGTAGTACACTGAGAGAGACAGTCACCTCTGGTTCTCTAAGCAGAAAATTAGAAAAGAGGAAGAGTGAGCTTAATTTTAATGTGCCCTGACCAACATATTCATTTAGCATATTACTGATATCCATTCATCGGAACCTTGAATTATCATTAAGGAGATTAAAGGTGTTATTAATTGAGGGGCACCTGCGTGGCTTGGTTGGTTAAGCATCTGAATCTTAATTTTGGTTTAGGTCATGATCTACTGGGTGGTGAGTTGGAGCCTGAATTGGGCTCTGTGCTCTCTCTCCCTCTGCTCCTCCCTTGCTGGTGCGTGCTCTCTCTCTCTCAAAATAAATCAAAAAAAATTTTTTTAAAAAGGTGTTTTTAATTGATACTTGTGCCAGATGTTCTTCTAAGGTGCTTAACATACATGACCTTCACCTGTAGTTTTTATCATACCATTTTGAAACACCTAGTAGTGTTATCCTCATTTTACAGGAAAGGAAGTGGTAGCACAGAGAGTTTACATAATTTCACAAGATCACATAGCTTTAGTAAATAGTAAACCCTTGTTTCAGAAGCAAAATGAACCCAAGGCCCTTGCTCTTACACATTTGGTGAAGCTTCCTACATAGTATATGAAGCCTTTCTAAATGTTAAGATGCCTCTCTTTACCAAGGCACCCAGCTTTGGGAAGCAAGGGTGAAATTGAACAGAGATACTTTAATTATTAAGAATAACAAAGTGAAGCTTGGAGATCAAGGGGGCAGGTGTGTCTGGCAGGAAGATGGCAGGGGTCTCCATCCAGATTGTCCTCATACTCAGTTAAACAAGTTTTAATCGTCCAAATACATAACATGACTGAACCAAAAACCAAAAGAATTAGTCATGGAATGCTCGAGAACATAGTGTTTTTGGTTTGGTCTGATTTTGCTTTGCTCTGGTATGTGTGTATGTGTGGGGGGGGTGTGCGCACGTGCGCGTGTGTGTGTGTGAATTAAAATATGTCCTTTTCAATTTTAGGCTTACCTGTGTGATACGGAATTGTCAGTGCATCTGTAAGTTTAAATGCATTATTTTTTCGACCCTTAAACAGTATATAATAGACTCCATATAATTCTTCCTTCTTCAGATAGATACTTTTTGATACAAATGTAAAATATATTTATTAATTTCATATCCTAATAGTGTCACTAAGTTCACTATTATTTGATTTTAACTTATGAAACCAAGTTGGAATGACCATGAGAGAAACAGTGAGAAGAGAAGAATGACAGACTTCTCTAGTCCTTCTAAAATAAAATCATTGTAAAAAAAAATAAGTTTCTTTGAGCCTCGCAATTAAAAAAAGTTGGTCTGAGGTCGAGAGGATTCCTTAATGTTCTTGTAAAATCAATGACTCTTCATCTTCCATTGTTTATTTTATGGACTTCATCTACCAATGTCTAACATTGACCAGCACATGCACCAAATGGACATGTATAAACTATTATTTTTAATGTTTCCATTTGAAAACTACTAGAACATAAAGAAGTTTTTCTCTCTGCATGGGATGATTATAAAATATATGTCATATAGTAAAAGAATTGCTAGTTCATGAAATTTTATCATTACTATTGTAACTGGAGAAGGTATAGGTAACAGCATAGATGCTTAATGCATTTGTAGAGATATCTAGGCCATATGTCTCAAGAATATCTGACAGGTATAAATAAAGATAAGTATTTTTTTAATTTTTTTTAAAATAAAGCTTATTTATATAGAAAGAACGCACACACAGGGGAAGGGCAAAGAGAGAGGGATAGAGAGAGAACCCCAAGCAGGCCCCTCACTGTCAACACAGAGCCCCATGATGGACTTGAACCCACGAACAGTGAGATTATGACCTGAGCCGAAATCAAGAGTTGGATGCTTAACCAACTAAGCCACCTGAGCACCCCAAGATAAGTAATTTCTTATATACCATATTAAATTGTCATTCTTAGGAGTAACCAGTTCTGTAAATATTTTCATGTTACCACATGGCCTTAAATTTACCTATTAAAATTTATTAAATTTTTCTATCTATTTTGGCCTTAAAGTTATCTATTTCAAAGAAGGTAATATTTATAGAAAAAAGAATATCTACTTTCAGAGATTATCTGCAAAATGGGTCAGCACCAGTGGTGTAATAAGGGATCAGCTCTCCAAATACTTCCTGTAATCCCTGAATTCCCATGCTGCTCCTCCCATCAAGAAGCAAAATGTATTTTCCTCCTTGAATCAGGGTAGGCTGTGTGAATTCCTTTTTCCAATAGAATGTAGCAGAAGTAAATCTTTGCCTGTTCTGGGCCTGGCCATTGAGAAACCTGACAATTTCCAGTTTTAGTCTTGGAGACTTTGGCTACTATATCAGAAATTGAACTCTTTGCTAAAGAGAGATACAACCAACCACAGACTTTGCAGCCACCCCAGAAGAGGTCCAGGACATGTGTGTAAAGTCATTTTGAATGTTGCAGTCATGGTTGGGGTTCTAGGTAAGGGCAGCCCAGACATCACTACATAGAAGAGAAGAACCACCTAGCTGAGCCCAGACAGCATAGGAAATGATGACAGATAACACATCATCAGTGTTTTCAGCCACTAAGTTTTGAGTATTTCTTTTTCAGCATTAGGTAACTGAAACATATGAGAAACTAAGAGATAATAATTGAACCTAGAGAATTAACTTCAGAATTTTCTTAGAGATACCAAACCGTAAAATAAAGATATTTCTGCAAAGGCAACACAATAAAAAGTGTTAGTATAAATTAGGAATAGCTCTATGTGGAGAGTGAGCAGTTATTATTTCAATTAATTTAAGCAAGACACTTTAAATTCATTGAGAAGCAGCATCCAGTTGGATGCCACGTGTTTTCAACCTTATTTATAAGGTAAATATCAGACCCTTCTCATTGCTGTCAATAATTACTGAAGAGCCCTATTCCCTGTACCTCGTGTGTAACTCTTCCCTGATTTAGTTCTAATTTTTAATTCACTGCTTTTTAAAATGTAGATGAAATCATGTCACACCTTACCTGGTATTCTTTAATGGCTTTCCGTTATCTTAAGAATAAAGTCCATGCTCAAGGGATGACTTACCAGCTCCCTTGGGTTTGACTCTTGTTTATCCCCCACCCTCAACTCATGCCATGCCTCTGTTTCAAACCCAAACCCAAAACCAAACCAGTCACAGGAAGCCTCCAAGCCTTTGCATCTGCTGTTCCCTCCTCCTTTTCCCCTTTAGACCTAATTTCTATGTACTAACGAAAAAAAAAAAAACCACCCCTTTTAGCTGATATTACCTTGCACTCAAGTCTGAACCATTTACCCTACCTTTAAACTACATAGTACTCAGCATATGTACTCATCATGGCATTTAGCACCCTCCATTAGTGTGCTTCCTAAGTAGTGGAGGATGGCTTTTAGTTCTTTATTCCAGCACCCAGCTTAGTGCCAAGAATGCTAGCAAATGCAGTGCATATTGAATGAGTGGGTGAATAACAGAGGAAATGGATAATGCATGTGAAAATACTTTACAAAGTTAGAAGGGCACCAAAAATATTATTTTGATGATTTCTCCATAACAGATTGTAAAAATAGTTCTATAAAAATAGA
The DNA here is from genome assembly GCF_022837055.1 of Prionailurus viverrinus. Classification (NCBI taxonomy): domain Eukaryota; kingdom Metazoa; phylum Chordata; class Mammalia; order Carnivora; family Felidae; genus Prionailurus; species Prionailurus viverrinus. The sequence goes on from NC_062578.1 coordinate 58,418,908, forward strand.
CTGAAGCTTGAAAGTGTTCAGTGAATATTTTTGGGGAGAGGGGAACACGATTACATATATATGCACATATATATGTATATTCATATATATTATATAATATATAATATATATATTATATAATATATGTATATACACACACATACACAATAGAAGTAAGCCTAAGGATTGCCTATAAAACTAATATAAAAATAAAATATTATTTTTATAAATTTGCCTATGAAATGAATAAAAATAATTTTACACAGTTGTTTAAAAAATAATTTTACACTAGGAAATAATGAAAAGTAAAATAAATTTTAGGAACTGGAAAGTGATCTTACACCTTACATTGTATTTGTTAAAAATTTAGATTATTTAAAACTTGATCGTGGTAGTTTTAAAAATGATTTAAGAAAAATGGAAATAGAGTAAAAATAAATTAGTCATATTTAATAGAATAAGAAGCATGTATTTAAATTAAGCAATGTTTCATTTAGACATAGAATTGAATTCTTCACCATCAGAATGAGAAAACATTGAGATGCAATTGTTTGTTTCTTAAACACCAGGCATTGTACTAAGTGATTTGGAGACATTCTTTAGTTTAATTCTTAAAAAAAACTATCAGAAGAGGAGTAGAATCCTCTTTTTAAATATGGAAATTAAAGTTGTCCATGTTGATATAGTTTAATATATGGCCAGAGCCATTGCCAGATTTCTGGTTTAAACCCATGCTTTCTTGTCATCAATCAGAATGGAAGACAGAATGAAACTACAAAATTTCCTGTGTACAAGAATCTTACAGAAAAGAAAAAAACTATTATTTCTCTTCAGTTGCTTTAACTGATTTTATTTATTAAAGTAACCCTAATCCTGTTAGCACCATGTTTTTATCTCTTAGTGTCTGTCACATCAAAAGTCATATTGCTAAGAAATAACAGATACGCCTAACATAGTCCAGGGATTATTGCTTGCTATTAAATTGCCACACAAAAGTACCTATGTAGAACGTGAAATAATGTCCCCTCAAAAAAAATTCTACCTGGAATCTTAGAAGGTAACCTTATTTGGGTGCCTGAGTGGCTCAGTCGGTGAAGTGTCTGACTCGGACTCAGGTAAAGATCTCCTGAGTTTGAGCCCCACATCAGGCTCTGTGCTGACCGCACCTCCCCCGCTAGTGCTCTGCCTCTCTCTGTCTCTCAAAAATGAATAAACATTAGAAAGCGACCTTATTTACAGATACAGTTAAGGTAAGGATTTCAAGATGAAGTCATACTGCATTAGCTTGGGCCCTAAATCCAATGATGGGTATCCTAACAAGAGACAGAAAAGGAGAAAACAGAGAGAGGGCATGTGAAAATGGAGGCATAAGCAAAACACTATCATAAGCACTATCATAAGCAAAACAATGCCTGGCATTACCAGAAGCTGGAAGAAACATAGAAGGATTCTCTCCAAGAACCCTCGGAGGCAGTGCAGCCCTCCCAATCCCTGAATTTCAGACTTCTAGCCTCCAAAACTGAGAGAATAAATCTCTGTTGTTTAAGCCACCAAGTATGTGGTCATTTGTTACCACAGCAGCACGAGGAAACTAATAGAGCATGTATCCACTTCCCATTTCTGCACACCTGCCAAGGGCAGTGAAAGAAAACATGAATTCTTTAGTTGTTTAGATGCAGTAGTTAGTGAAGGCTCTCATAAGGGTGTGGCATTCAAGATTATACCAGGAGTATTTACCACAGGAGGAAACAGACACTTAAGAATATTAAAAGGAAAGAATATTAAAAGGAATAGATAACACAAAGACTAGAAAGAATTTAAGAGTGTGTTGCATGACACAAAGGAGACCACTGTAGCTAAAGTTTACTAAGTGGTGGAGCATAGGAATCCAGTGGTTCTTGGGGAGGTAAAAAGGAGCCAGATCATGTAGGTCTTTTCACAGTTTATCAAGGAATTTGGATTGCATTTCCAGTTCAATGGAAACTTATAAAATGATTTCATCTTTGCAGTGGAAAGGTAGAGGAATACAGGCAGAAGAATACATGCTCTCAATTTGTGTTTTAGAAGGTGATATTAATACTGTCATGTGGACGACAAAGTAGAAACCAAAGGGGTGGAAAGAGTGAGACCTGGAAATAGGCTTTAGCAGTTGTCAGGGAGAGGGAGCAGTGGTTTTTCCATTAGTGATGATGATAATTGAGACTTGTCTTTTTTGATGAATTTTGTGGAAGTGCTTTTCAACTTGCTGATAGATATGAAGTGGGAAGGACAGTGAGACATAACGTATCTGCAGTTAGATACCAGAGGACCTATGAGAAGTACAAAAAGCAAGTATGTTGGAATGGAGAGAATTAAGAAGTATTCCTCAGAGGAAAAGATTCTTGTATATATGAATAATAATGATCTACTAATTTTTTTAAAAACTTGCATATGAAATGTAAGAAACAAGAAGCTGTGGGGAGAATGGTAGATAAAGGATTTTGTACTAAATGCTCTTCTAACAAGACCAATTTGCAGTTGAGCTGTTTATATCCCTTTGACTATAAAGAGAAGTAATTATATACAACACTGAAACACTAAATTATTCAATTGCCTCAATTTTGTTAACCTCACATTCTTTTTACTGTGTGCCTGTTTTTGGTCCATCCTCTGCATCAAGACATTTTTAGATTTGTTTTAAATTTGGCATTGTTTTATTTAAAGTGAGTGAGTTCAAAACTATTTCTATTTGATTTTGGAAATATTTTCACTTTTTTCACTGCTTCTTCACAATGACCTTTCAGAGGTCCTGTTAAAGTGAATTCATCCCTTTAGACAAGGTTTCTTATCAGTTTCTCACACTAGAGAGGATATTTTTCCCCAAATCATGTAGTGCTTCTATCTATAAATAGTATTCTGTGATTTTGAGTCTTAAGCTATTCTATTTAAAAAAAAAAATCACTGGCTGGAGTATATCTTTTAAGAATTACTTCATTTTTAAAAAGAAATTGCATATTTTCTGCTTGTCTCAGTGACCTACTTTACTTTTTAAAACTCTCCACTCACATTTCCCTTATCTCTTAGCTTTCTTGTATTATCTGCTTTCCTTTTAGCAAAACACTCTAGTTTGTTGTTATCTTCAATAAAGGAATACAAATTTATAAATATCCATAGGTTGTTCTTTGCATATATGTGAATCATCTATTTAAATTAACAAAAGACAACTGTATGTATATGAAGGGAGATACTGAGTAAAGTATGAACACTGTCAAAAAGACAAAATATCTTCTTGACTACTGCTATTCTTTTTTTCCTTCTGCTCTCATTCCCAGGGAATAAAATGGTTTCGAAAGAGCACCTTTCAAAATGAGTCTGCTTAGTTTTGCATATGTAAATTTGAATGCCTGAATGAAGAACTCAAAAAAAATTTTTTTTTAAAAATGAGTTACAAGAAAGCCAGAGTTTCAGCAAGAATTTATTTATCCTATCTAGGGGCACCTCCTTGAAACTTAAAGAAAGATTGTCTAAAGCATATAAAAAAAAAAAGACAAGTCATAGACTTATTTTCTGGAAACGTAAGTTCGGACTAGTAATGGAACTAAATTATGAAGGGCTTATGTATCATGTACATAGCGTGCAGCATTATTTTACTCCCCAATCCCAGGAGGTCTTTTCAAATCTTTTCCACCTCAATAACTGGTAATACTGGTTTTAGAGTTGCATAAGCCAAAACTACAAATTCATGAAATTTGAGGTTAGATTAAAAATTCAAAATTAATTTAGTATGTCAGAGTTACATATTGTGTGGTTTTAAATATATGTGTAATGTACAATATTGTATTTAATCTTGTGACAATTTCATGTATGTTTCTAAAAGTCAGTGTATATGTATATAAATATATGTATATATATATATACATATATATGTGTATATATATGTATATATATATATATTTTAAGGTGTGAATGTCAATAATAAATTACAAGAAAGACTTCCAACTTTAAAAAGAAATTCAGGGGCGCCTGGGTGGCTCAGTCGGTTGAGTGTCCGACTTTGGCTCAGGTCATGATGTCACGGTCCGTGAGTTGGAGCCCCGCGTCGGGCTCTGTGCTAGCTGCTCAGAGCCAGGAGCCTGTTTCAGATTCTGTGTCTCCATCTCTCTGACCCTCCCCCGTTCATGCTCTGTCTCTCTCTGTCTCAAAAATAAATTAAAAAACATTTAAAAAAAATAAAAAGAAAAAGAAATTCAGAAAAAATAGCGTAATTGTCATTTTATTGGTCCTCCTCCAGTAATTTTTAAGAGAAAATCAGCATTTGGGGTACCTGGGTGGCTCAGTCAGTTAAGCATCCAACTTCAGCTCAGGTCAAAGTCTCACATGATCTCACAGTTTGTGAGTCGGAATCCCTATCAGGCTTTCTGCTTTCAGCATAGAGTCAGCCAGCTTGGGATCTTCTGTCCCTCTCCTTCTTTCTCTCTCTCTGTCTCTGTCCCTACCCTGCTCTCTTTCTCTCTTAAAAATAAATACACATTTAATTTTTTTAAAAAGAGAATGTAAATACTGAATAAAAGTTAATAAAACAAAATATAAAAGCCATCAATAAAATTTATAGAATGAATGAAATATGAGTGTTTAAAATGAACAAATGAATGAATAAATCAAATTACATATGACACTGATTCTCACTAAGAATACAACAAATGTCAGAAATGTAAAATGAAAGTCAAGGTTAATCTTTTCTGTAAAGAGTACTAAGTTTGACTATAAATATGTTTAACAGAACCACTGGTAATATAATGTGGAACACTTCTGAATCACTGCCAGGATCTACACCAAAAAAGTAATTTTTGGAATAAAGCAGGAGTTACAAAGTTGGCTCTACAGATAGATTTTTTTAAGTTTATTATTAATAAACCCTGGCAAATATAAATCCATACCAAATAGATTTTTTAAAAATCTGGAAATGAAAAATGTGTGTGTATGTGCATGGAAAAATGTTTCAGTAGATGTATACTGAAAACAAAAAGCCTTTTATTTTATTTTTTTAAATGTTTATTTATTTTTGAGAGACAGAGAGAAACAGAGTACAAGTGGGGGAAGGGCAGAGAGAGAAGGAGACACAGAATCTGAAGCAGGCTCCAGGCTCTGAGCTGTCAGCACAGAGCCCGACATGGGGCTCGAACCCACGAGCTGTGAGATCATGACCTGAGCCGAAGTTGGACGCTCAACCGACTGAGGCACCCAGGCGCCCCCAAAAAGCCTTTTAAAAGCTGTGAAGCTGTGTTGTTTTCACCTGTGCCAAAAGCAAACTATTAGATCATCTCATGTCATGTTTTGTTTTCATTTTTTTATTGTGTTTTATTTATTTTTGAGAAAGAGAGACAGAATGCAAGTGGGGAGGGGCAGAGAGCGAGGGAGACACAGAATCTGAAGCAGGCTCCAGGCTCTGAGCCATTAGCACAGAGCCTGATGCAGGGCTTGAACTTGTGAACCAAGATATCATAACCTGAGCCGAAGTCAGACTCTTAACCAACTGAGCCACCCAAGTGCCCGTCATGTCATGTATTTTATATCTAGAAGTTATTAAATAACAAATGTAGTTTTTTAAATAATGCCTAATGCAAGTCACGCTTGAACATCTGTAATAAGCACTTATTTTGCATAACATTCCTTAGCTCCTTCAAAATTCTGTGAAATAGATGTTTTTTCCTTGTTTCCAGATGCAGAAACTAATGCATAGAGAATTAAATAATTTTCCACTGACCAAATGAGCAAGTGGTAGAAGTGGACATTAAATCCAGACATGTTCTAGACCATGGGTTCTCACTATCGTAACCAGTAGCCCTTTGTCTTTATTCAGCAATTAACATATGGTTAGTATGAAGAGAAAATGAGTATTTAATTGTATTTAATTTGGGTCAATCAATTTAAGTGTAAAAAAACAAGGAAATGAAAATAATTTTTCCATTAAACACAACTTTGTTGTATTGGTAGGATTATATTTAACTTTAGATATTGACTACTTAATATATTATTTTCTTTTTGAAGTTTGCATCAAGTGCCTGAGTAGTTTCTAGTATTTCACATGAACTCATGATCAATCTAGTGAGTGTCAATGGGTGGACAGTTTGATTTTTTAAGCACCAATTTAACATTTTAACGTATATATTTGAACAGTTTTTCAGACAGCATGAATTATAGGTATGCCTATACTTTAAGTGATAAATACCACTTTAAGTGGTAATTAAATTGAAATCCTAATTAATTTAATTATAGTATAATTAATTTACTTTTTTAATTCAAAAAATAAGCATGGGAAAGTTTTAATTTTAATACAACGAACTACTACTTACACAGAATTAAGTGAAAATGCAAAAGCTAGTACTGCAAACAGAATAGGTAAAAAAATAAATACATAAATGCAAAGAAGAGGAGTAGAGAGAGAGGATGTGAGAATGTCAGAAAATGTAGCAAATTTCTCAATGCCTAGCCATGGCAATTTTTGGCCACAGAGAAAAATGAAAAACCTTATCCTGTTGAAAAATATATAATAAAATGGATTTTATTAAGAGACAATGTATTATACAATTGAAATTTACTAAGGGAGTAGCTCTTAATTATAGAGAGTAGATCTTAATCACATACATAAAATATGGTATCTTAAGTGATGTGATGGATATTTTAATTAGCTTGATTGTGGTCATCATGTCACAATGGATAGGTATATCAAAATATATTGTATGTCTTAAATAGGTACACTTTTTATTTGTCATTTATAAGCCAATAAAGGTGGAAATATTAACAATATATAGGATGGTAGTGTGGATTTATTGAGACACATTTCAGCAAGTGCATAGTGATTTTGATAAACAGTTTACTCTCAGTAGTCAAAACAAATCTATGAATGTAGTCATCTGAAATCATAATTAAATATCAATAATTTTTCAATAATTTTTAATAGGATCTGAGTTTATGCGTTTGGCCAGCTATGATTCTTGCATAGGTATAGTATTTCAAATGTTACATTGCATTTTTAGTTCTCACCTTAACTAAAGATCACATTTCCTTAATTAGGAAAACACTGGTCATGGATTTGTGCCTTGGCTCTCAGAGGTAGTCATTAGATCCCAAGTGGATTTCAAATCCTTCGTCTGTAAAATACTCAAGATTCTCTGGAGATACTTCGGAAGTTGTAGGAAAGTTAAATGGGTGGTTTAATTGTCTAGTAAAAGAAGAATTAAGTATAACTTTTCTCTGAAGTGCTTGAGAACCTCCTAGCTTTCTGAAGAGGAGATGAGTTCAGGGATGTTGTGGGCAAAAATCAGATAAAATGGAAAATTTCCTCCGGGAGTGTGAGGCAGCTAAAGCCTACCTCATATAGGACTGGCAATCTAGAAGAGGGTTGGAAGGAGATAACAACAAATGGGTATCTAGCCATTGACAGTAGAGAGAAAACAGGGATCTTTCTAGGCTCTGATTCTGAGACAGCTGTTTCCCATAATGCATAGTGATTTATGTAAAAAAATGATTTGCCCTAAACGTAAATGTTTACATACTTGAAAAGAACTGAAAGCTTTCAGCTTCATATTCTATATTCTATGGTAGACTAAATCTCGTTAGATGTATTTTGGATTGGGAAAAAAGAAGATAAGTTACATCCTACTTATATATGAAAAGAACATTCAAACTTAAGGTTCTGAAATCAAACAGGTATGTCTTCAAAATGGAATAGGCTGTTGTGGACTAGCTGAGATATATAGCCAACCACTCTTTGTATGGGAAATTAAGTTCCAAAGTCTAAGCCAAAGATACAAATAAGATGTATATGCAAAATGTGAATAAAGGATTTTACTGCAAGTTTTATAGATTTGCCTAAAATCTATTACTAGGGATCAATTCTTAGTTTATCTTGCTTTTAACAACTTTGCTGTATATTTTGAATGTTTTGTTTTCATAATATATATATATATAATATTTCTAAAAAAGTGTCTCTGGGAACTAGAGAATCATGGAGAAAGTGGTGAGATGGAACAGAGATAGCTAAAAAGTTATAGAGGCAGTCTCATATGAATGCTAAGAGTACTAGTTCAGACAGACCAGAGTTTTTACACTCCATTTCCCTTTGAGCTATATGACTGAGCTCACTCCTTAGTCTCTGTAATTTCATATTCTCTCAAATATAAAAATTATGGCTTAATAATAGTATTTCATAATTATTTGCAGAAAAATTAGGGTACATCAAAGAACTTTTGCAGTGCCTGCCCACATTGATTCATTTTGGTTATGACCACACCATGGAATACTGTGTGTATTTTGTGCTTGAAGTGATAGATCAATAAACTCTGGGATACATGACTACATTATAAGCATTTATTACCTAAATATCAAAGTACTGGTAAGTGACTTCAGTCTCAACAAAATTCCCTCGCATAACCAGCAATGTGATGCTTGATGGACTCTCAGAAACTTAAACATGTATGATAAAATATAAGGGTATTTCAATATTACTTCACTGAAAATAATGCATTTTAAAAGTTATTACTGAGTATTTTTAATTAAAAATGGGTATTTATGGAATTTCTAAGTTTCTTGTATTTTGTTAGATGTCAACTTTGACTAAAGATTATATGACAGTAACTGAAAAGCTCCATCTGCAGGCTTTCGATTTCAGTGAAAATTGTGATTATGTCCTTTTTTGATTTGATTCTCCTTCCCCTTGAGTTACTATGCAAATAATTGCTTCTCTATTCATTAAAAATTTTATAATATGTTACAGTTTTGTATTTCAAATCAGTACTCATTAATAAACAAAATAACAGAAAAGGCATGTACCACTATATAATCCTATATTTTGAACATTTAACATTTTTGTAACTAGGCAACAAAGCAGGAAAATTAATTATATCATTGACAGAAGACCTTATGTATAAATATCTCTAATACTAATTTGCTTATAGTGTTTACTAAATACCTCCATGTTTGAAAAATTCTGTTGTTCTTATGATAGAAATAAAAATAATTTGCTATACTGTATCATCTGGTAATTCTGTTTTTAATTCTTTAAAGAACCTCTATATTATTTTCCATAGTGGCTGCTACCCAAAGAAAATGAAAACACTATTTCAAAAAAATACGTGCACCCTTATGTTTATTGTAGAATTATTTACTATAGCTAAGATATGGAAACAACCCAAATGTCCATTCACAAATGAATGGATAAAGAATGTGGTGTGTGTGTGTATATATATATACACACACACAAACACACACACACACACACACACACACACTGTGTGTATACACACACACACACACATAATACGTACATATATATGTATATACATATACTTATATATATGAACATTACTCAACAGTCAAAAAGAATGAAATCTTGCCATTTGCAACAAAATGGATAGAACTACAAGATATAATGCTAAGTGAAATGATTCAAAGAAAGACAAATACCATATGATATCATTTACATTCAGAATTTAAGAAACACATAAATAATGAAAAAACAAAGAAAAAAAACAGACTCTTAAATACTGAGAACAAACTGATGGGTGCCAGAGGGAAGGTGGGCAGAGGGTGGGTGAACCTGATAAAGAGGATTAAGAGTACATTTATCATGATGATCACTGAGGAATGTACAAGTTTTTATTTAAATTCTAGTTAGTTAACATACAGTGTAATATTAGTTTCAGGTGTATAATATAGTGATTCAACACTTCCATACATCACCTGATCTCCTCACAACATAGAATTGCTGAATCATTATATTGTACATTGGAAACTAATATAACATCATAGGTTAATTATACTTCAATTAAAACTAAAAATAACAAAAAGAAAAAATTGCTATAAAAACTCACTGTATTGAAATTCCGTGTTTTCAATAAGTTGTCATAAAAACTAGATAAGACAACCTACTTTTTTTCTATCAGATTATTAAAAAATAATTCAAAACTAATGTACTTTTAGCACAATAGGTCCTTTAAATTTGTATGTGTGAAATTATAATTTCAAGCAACTCGGCATTTATGATGCAAGAACTCCATTACAAGCTATGAAGCATAATTTAAATAGAAATCATATCGGCAGAAAAGAGATTACTAGTTCATTAAGATCAGGAAATGTAGTCTTCATACAAGCTACTCATAAAGCTTGATTAACCAATTTAAGCAATACTCAGTCTTATTTCTAATTTTACATACAGGTATGAATTAAGCATTAGACTGATCTTAAAGAAAAATTTAGGTTTTAATAAGTATATCCATAAGCTCTGGTTGGTCACAGTCTGTATAAATAAGTTCTCCAGAAAAACCTCTATCTCTCTAAAGCATCCAGGAAAATGGTATTTCCAGCTAAATATTGAAAATAATGCATTTGAAGTTAGAGTTGAACATGGAAATCCAGCTGATAGAATATTTTGATTCAAAACAATTATTGAAGAACTATGGGCTAGCAACTCTACTAGGTTTGGGACATAACAAAGATAAATAAAGCCCAGTTCACAATCTTGACACCCTTATAGACCAGAAGGGAAAATATTATTTGATAAAGATAGTAATAGAAGTAGTTATTGAGTTATACGGGCCACAAAGAAGAGACTAGGGGAAAATTGAAAACATTTCCCATTTGGTAACCTCCATGAAGAAAAGTAAGTACATTTTATATATATATCTATCTCTTCAAATAACACTTTTCTAGTGTACTTTTTAGTAATAAAAATTGTGTAAAAGTTGAGACAATTTCCCTTGTAGTTAGAAAGTCACCATCCCTGGTGTTATGTCGGTAAAAAGACTACCACAGCGTGAAATAGTATCATTTAATATTTTAATGAAAACTATTAGCTCATGGGGCACCTGGGTGGCTCAGTTGGTTGAGCATCCGGCTTTAGCTCAGGTCATGAACTCGTGGTTTGTGAGTTCGAGCGCCACTTCAGGCTCTGTGCTGACAGCTCAGAGCCTGGAGCCTGCTTCGGATTCTGTGTCTCCCTCTCTCTCTGCCCTTCCCCTGCCCATGCTCTGTCTCTCTCTGTCTCTCAAAAATAAATAAAATGTTAAAAAATTTTTTTTAAACTATTAGCTCATGACAAACTGCGTAGGGATGCAAAGCAGATATCTCTCCTCACTCCATATTTTTACTGTCACTTTCTAAATGTTGTGTGAGTCACCTTTTCTGTACTCTTGACATCTGTTTCCTTGTGGTGTCTTTTTTGTCCAGTAGAGCCATTTATGTCCCCTCTCAATGTCCTCCTATCTAGTTCCGAAGAGAGGGGAAGTGACTTAACCTGGTAGGCGTGTTTAGAAAGAGAAGTTGGATGTACACAATAGCTCATCCTCCACTCCCATCTTTCTGTTGGAAGTTGTTCTCTTCCTGACTGTCCACAGTTTTAAAAATTTCAAATGCAGCATTTGTTTCTATGAGACAAGTTTTAATGGTGTTAACTTTGGCTTCTAACACTAAGGAGAAATAGATGTCCAGTCTTCCATGAAAACACTCCTCCACCCAGTCAGAATATTAACTTATGTCCCTCAACTTCCTGGCAGATAATTTATCTCTTGTGTTTCTTTTTTTGAAACTGGTTATTATATTTATTAATTCCTAAAGTATTACTTCTGAGGTATTAACCACTTGACAGTGTAACAATTTGTTTTGTATATTTGGACCACAGGTTTAAAAGGATGAGTAATTTGTATTAAATATTTAAATTCATATTTTTATTAACATTTCCATATGCTAATGCACAAATAAGTTTGAAGTATTGGAAAACATGTGTGAAATGCTTCTTTATTAGCGCTTGGGGGTGGGTGGACCATACTCAGAAGACTCAGAACACAAACAAGTTGGTTCAGTATAACTGGGTCTGAAGCTTGTGCTACCACTTACCACCTCCATGACAATGCAAAAGTTCTTTGTAATTGTGATTTCCCACCTGGGAATTGTGGCTATTAAAATAACTATGATCACTCTGATGATTAAATGATGTTTTCATGATGATCAGGTGAGATAATATAAGCACAATATTTAAAGCCATGATATTGTAATATATGTGAGTGTTAAATATCAGAGTTTACTATGTACATTAATCAAAGAAAATAGACAATTTGCATCATATTGGTTTTTCCTCTTTTTCTTTTAAGTTTATTTAAATTCCAGTTAGTTAACATACAATGTAATATTAGGTTCAAGTGTACATATAGTGATTCAGCACTTCCATACAGCACTTGGTGCTCATCACAAGTGCACTCCTTAATCCCCATCACCTATTTCTCCCGTCCCCCACCCACCTCCCCTCTGGTAACCATCAGTTTGTTTTCTATAGTTAAGAATCTGTTTCTTGATTTGCCTCTCTTCTGCTTTTTCCCCCTTTGCTCCTGTTTTGTTTCTTAAATTCCATATATGAGTGAAATCACATGATAGGTGTCTTTCTGTGACTTTTTTTCCTTAGCATAATATTCTCTAGCTTCATGTCATTGCAAATAGCATGATTTCAGTCTTTTTTATTGGCTGAGTAATATTCCACTGTATATGTATTTACATCTTCTTTATTATCAGTTGATGAACACTTGGGCTGTTTACATAGTTTGGCTATTGTAAAAAAAAAAAACGCTGCTATGAACATCAGGGTCCATATATTCCTTCCAATTAGCTTTTTTTGTATTCTTTGTATAAAAACCCAGCAGTGCAATTGCTAGATTATAGTGAAGTTCTATGTTTAATTTTTTGAGGAACCTCTATACTGTTTTCCAGAATGTCTACATCAGCTTACATTCCCAACAACAGTACAAGAGGGTTCCTTTTTCTCCACATCCTTGACAAAATTTGTTGTTTCATGGGTTTTCAGTTTAGCCATTCTGACAGGTGTGAGGTGGTGTCTCATTGTAGTTTTGATTTGTATTTCCCTGATGATGAACGATGTTGAGCATACTTCCACATGTCTGTTAGCCATCTGGATGTCTTATTTGGACAAATGTCTCTTCATGTCCTCTGTCCACTTAACTGGATCATTTGTTTTTTGGGTATTGAATTTTATAAATCCTTTGTATATTTTGGATATGAACCCTTTATCAGTTATGTCATTTTCAAATATCTTCCCCCATTCCATAAGTTGCATTTTAGTTTTGGTGATTGTTTCCTACACTGAGCACAAGTTCTTGATTTGATGAAGTCCCAGTAGTTCATTTTTGCTTTTGTTTCCCTTGTCTCAGAAGACATAGCTAAAAAGAGTTTGCTATAGCTGATATCAAAGAGGTTGTTGCCTGTGTTCTCCTCTAGGATTTTTATGGTTTCAGATCTCACATTTAGGTCTTTCATCATTTTGAATTTATTTTTGTGTATGGTGTAAGAAAATGACCAGTGGTCATTCTTTTGAATGTATCTGTTCCAGTTTTCCCAATAACATTTGTTGAAGACACTGTCTTTTTCCCATTGGATATTATTTCCTGCTTTGTCGAAGACTAATTGACCATATAGTTGGTGGTTCATTTCTGGGCTTTCTATTCTGTTTCAGCGATCTATATATCCACGTTTTCACCAGTAACATACTGTCTTAATCACTACAGCTTTGTACTATAACTTGAAGTCTGGAATTGTGATGCCTCCAGCTTTGCTTTATTTGTTTTGTTTTGTTGTTTTATCACTTGGCAAAACCTTTGTAGAGGTGATTGTTTTTCCTAAGTGTTACATTTTATTTATTTATTTATTTATTTATTTATTTATTTATTTATTTATTTATTTATTTATAAAGTTTGTTTATTTTTGAGAGAGAAAGAGAAAGACCAAGTGTGAGTGGGGGAGGGGCTGTGAGAGAGGGACACACAGAATCCATAGCAGGTTCCAGGCTCTGACCTGTCAGTACAGACCCCAGTGCAGGGCTTAACCCACGGACTATGATGTCATGACCTGAGCTGAAGTCAGATGCTTAACCGACTGAGCCACCTAGGCATCTCTACATTTTATTTTTCTCCTTATAATGTAAATGTATTTCAGTAAGATCCAAAGTATTTCTAAAACCTTTCTTATGTTCCGTTATTTGATGTAAACTTCTTTCACTTAAATGGTGGCTTTGATTTTACTTAAAAGTTGGAGTTTTTGTTAAAAGAGAAAATTTCATGTGTGCAAAATAAGTATGCAAAAATATAATGAGTTAACCTTTCTTACAGTTATAACTTTATCTTACCCTTTATTCAAAACCTCTAAAAGACATGATAAAAATTTCATCACACTAAAATTTCAACTTTTTTCAAATTAAAGAAAGAGATGGAAAGAATATTTGTAACATGTTTCAAACACAGGAATCTCTAATATAAAATGAAGCTTTATAAATCAACGAGAAATAAAACAGCACCGAAGTAGAAAAATCTTAAATTAGAACATAAAGCAAATTAAAAATAAACACATGAAAAGAAAGAGAATTTCATTATTAAGAAAATGCAAATAAAATGAGATGATACTCATTTCAGGTAAAAAAACAACAGTATATAATCTAAACATATAGTCATTGAAGCTATGACAGTATGCACTATGTGTTGGAATATATTCAATAAGTATGTAAGGGTGAGAAAGTAATAAAAAATTATCAGAAGTTTATAGTCTCTGTGCAAATCCACATCTATGATTCTGAGAATAAAACTATCAGGATTACAACACTTACTTTCATACAGGTATATTTTGCAGAATAGTATACAATAGCAGTAACTTTAAAACAACTTAGATGACCGTGAAGAGAAAGATAAACCATAATGTAATCATGCACATAGTGGGAAGCAATGTATCACTTTATAGTGGGGGAAATACATTTATATGTCTGATCTCAGAATTGTTAAGGGCAAAAAAAAACTGTAGGAGAATTTTCAAAGCATAATCTTATATTTACTGAAAAATAATATTAACAATCAAAATGGTAAAAAGGGAAAGATTTTGCAGTACAGATGCACCTATCCATATGCAAGGAGCAGTGCGAAATGAGAAACCACTGTGCCGATTGCAGTTTGTGGCAGGATCTTTATGTGGAGTCTGTGGTGAAAGTCTGGTATAAGTGAGTCAGTATGTGCTCAAATTCTTCATACTTTCTAGCTCCCAAAATTTGAAAGAAATAATGAATAATATTTACTCTGTGAAATTTTTTAAAAGGTGAAAACTCATAATATGGATGAATACAAAAACAAGCAATATAAAAGCAGTAGAGTAGTTAAAAACAGAAAAATGTCATAAAACCAACAGCCAATGGTACATGACATTTTTGGTAATGGGAAGAAATAAAATCCCCTGCTAAACATGCTATTCTAGGCAGTCTCCTACCCTAGCACACTTCCGGTAAAGAATGGTCATTAACAACAGCAACAGCAAAAGATGGGGTAGTGATTCCTAAAACATAAATAAATTACTTTAGAAAATGATTTTTAACCTTGCAGCAAGTACTTTCTTGTTCATCACAGCCTTACAGATGGAAGGGAGGCTTTCTTCTCATCTCAAGGAACCCACTGCCATAATCTCCAATGTGCTTGGCTAGAAAATAGAATTTTTAACATAGTGTCTCCAGCACCAGACATTACATTCATTCCTCTCCCTACATAATTATGTCACTATGAAAGGACTTCACTTTAGGTGGATGTTTTTCATGATGATGTAGGACTCATTTACCAGGGTTCTGTAGGATACAGACACTGGGTTGCCTTAATTATGTCCCATCATTTGAGGAATGCCAACTTCCAGAGTGTCTACTGGCCAAGATACATGCAGCTCTTTGGGGCAAGTATGCTTCAATTGCACCTGCAGAGTAATTTCTATGTATTTACACCTGCCAAAAATAAGTACACAAATAGTGCAGGTGCAGTGGAGAAGATCCATCCCATTTTGCTTTCTGATTCTAACTTTCCAATATAAGGACCCACATTAGTGGAATCTAAACTGTTTTATAGCTCTAATGCACAACCTGTCTACATAGACGTAACATTTTTGATTAATGAGACAGTAATTCTGTTCAGTTTATCTTCATGGGGGGAAACTAACTAAACTTTTATCTTATATTCCTAGTAGCACAGTATAAGAATAAATATAACTGAAATACTCATGCATAAACTCCCCCTCACCACTCAAGTTCCTTTCAGTGAAAGCCTTTAAGAACATAACAGAAAAGTTTATTATTATTACTTTTCCCCAGAAGTCATGCTATTACAAAATAGTATGCATAGAAAATTAAGTTTCTTTTCTAATCACAAAACACTATTCTTTCAAGGTTTTCCAATTAAAGTTGGAATTTATATGTAACAATATTTTCTGAATTCTGATTGACTTTAAAAATATGTATGAAACCATAAAATACTCTTAAATACAGAGAACAAACTGAGGGTTGCTGGAGGGGTGTTGGGTGGGAGAATGGGCTGAATGGGTGATGGGCATTAAGGAGGACAATTGTTGGGATGAGCACCAGTGTTGTATGAAAGTTATGAATCACTAATTCTATTCCTGAAATCATTATTACACTATATGTTAACTAAGTTGGATTTAAACAAAATATATACGAAAATTGTAATGTCAGTATCAACTATTTTCATTTTCAGATATAATATTAATAGTATTGATAATTAATATGTGTTCAAACTCTTATAACCTTGATCCTATTTATTGTGTATAACAATCTCCTGTTACATGTACTATTCCATTTCCCTCCTACCAATTAGAAAACCACAGTTTAGAAAAGTTTTGCAATTTGTAAAAGGAGTCACAATCAGTAGGTGGTATATCAAAAATTTGGACCCATATATGTCTAAATTTTGAGTCTTATTTTTTTACCATTAAGTCACATTGAGTCTTATAAGGTTAATCAATAAATTGTGATTCAGTAGGGTCTTGGTCACAATGACTGCTTCTGAAGTTTACAGTCAAATTACACAATATAATTGTTAGATGTAATGACACATCAAAAGCTCCTTTTATTGCTTATCAGTTGTTCACATGTACCTTTGAAGATTTTGGTACAAGTCTTTTAACAGGTAAGGATTTTCCAAGTATTTTCTCCCAGTCCATGGCTCATTTTTTTTTTTTTTTGTTCTTTTAGCAGTGTCTGTCACAGAGTATATTAGTTTTTGGTGACTACGCAGCTGATGGGTTAATACACCAGAAATTAATTTTCTTCCATTTTGGAGAGCAGAAGTTTTACTGGGTGGGACACAGGTGTTAGCAGACTCTGTTTAGAATACTCCCTTTAGAACTTCTTGGGGGGAAATGCTCTTCTGGCTTCTAGCTTCTGGTGTGTGCTGTGATCAGATGGCTCCGATCCCTACCTCCTTCTTCACTTTCTTCTTTTCTTGTGTATAATCTCCCTCTGCCTCTTTCTTCCAAATGTTGGATTTAGGGACCATATGGATAATCTAAAATAAACTCCCCATGTCAAGATCTTAATCGTATCTACAATGACCCTTTTTATTATAAGGCCACATTTACGGATTCCAAGGTTCAGGGCCTGATATGCTTGGATGGATATTATTCAGCCTACTACACAGAGCAGAAGTTTTTAGTTGAATAATGTTCTACCTATCAACACTTTTTTTTCATGGATAATAATTTTGGTATTATATCAAGAAACTTAGCATCAAACCCAACATTACACAGATTTCTTATGTGTTCTTCTAGAAGTTTTATGGTTTAACATTTGTTGAGATCTAAGGTCCATTTTGAGTTAATTTTTAAAAATCACTTTATTGAGGTATGTTGACATGTCACAAACTGTATATATTTAATGTGTTCAACCTGATAAGTTTGGAGATATGAACACAAAACCATCATCAAAATCTATGCCATAAACATATCCATCCCCTTCAAAATTTCCTTCCTCTCTCATTATTTATATGATGATAATGATGATGATGATAATGATAATAAACATTCTTAACATAAGAACCACCATCTTATCAAACTTGTAAATATACAAATACAGTATTATTCACTATAGGCTCATGCTGTACAGTGAATCTGAAGGATTTATTCATCTGGTATAACTGAATCTTTGTACCCTCTAACTAATACATCCTCATTTCCCTCTTCCACTTAGTCACTGGCAAAGACCTTCTACCCTCTGCTTCTATGACTTGACTATTTCAAGTTCCTCAAATAAGTGAGATCATACAATATTTGTCTTTCTCTATCTGGCTTATTTCACTAAACATATTACACTCTGGGTTCATCCAGGTTGTCACAAATGGCAGGATTTCCTTCCTTTTTAAGGCTGAATAGTGTGTGTGTGTGTGTGTGTGTGTGTGTGTGTGTGTGTGTAAGTTTTTATATAGATACCAGTTAGTTAACATACAGTGTAATATTAGTAATAATACAGTGTAATAATTGTATAGTTATTTAACACTTCCCTACAACACGCTGTGTTAATTTATATATATGAGATTTTCTTTATCCATTTATCCATTGATAGACATTCAGGTTGCTCCCATCTCTTGGTTATTGGGAATACTGCTGCAATGAACATGAGTGTACAAGTATGTACAAGAGTGAACAAGTATCTATTTTGAATAAAAATTTTTAGTATATAATGTACAATAGTGAAAACAAGCAGTGGTTCCCCCATCCATTACCCTGTTAATAATTTAAAATACAAGTTTTTTTTTCTTCTTCCTGGCTCAGATCAGATTGAAAACAGTTGGTAATTTATATGCATATTTACATATGTTCCTTGACGCCAAAATGATTTTTTGAGAAAACTAAAACTTGGAGTGTCTAGTATGTGTTTATACCTCTGACAAAATGTTTGCTGATTTACAAGCTTTAAAATATAGAAATAAAGCTAGAATTTTTATAAAATTCTAAACATCTATATCTTTTTTATTATTCTTATTAAGTTTTAAATTTTAATTCCAATATAGTTCACATGCAGTGTTATATTATTTTCAGGTGTACAGAATAGTGATTCACCAATTCTATACATTACTTAATGCTTATTATAAAAAGTACACTCTTAATTACCATCATTTATTTTGCCCATCCCCCCACCACCTCCCCTGTGGTAAACCATTGTTTGTTCTCTATAGTCAAGAGTCTGTTTTTTGGTTGGTCTCTTTTTTTCCTTTGCTGTTTTTTTGTGTTTCCTAAGTTCCACATATGTGTGAAATCATGGTATCTTTCTCTGAATGACTTATTTCACTTGGCATTATACTCTAGCTCTGTCCATGTTGTTGCAAATGGCAAAACATAATCTACTCTATCTTAATAGCTATTGTATCTTGGGATGTGTTAACCATGAAAAATTATGCTTATACAATGCTACCACGAAGAACCAGAGTTATGTAAATCATTGGTGTAAAAGCAAAGAGGCTCTCTTTTCTCTACAGTATTTAAATATACAATGGAGTACTACGTGGCAATGAGAAAGAATGAAATATGGCCCTTTGTAGCAACATGGATGGAACTGGAGAGTGTGATGCTAAGTGAAATAAGCCATACGGAGAAAGACAGATACCATATGGTTTCACTCTTATGTGGATCCCGAGAAACTTAACAGAAACCCATGGGGGAGGGGAAGAAAAAAAAAAAAGAGGTTAGAGTGGAAGAGAGCCAAAGCATAAGAGACTCAAAAACTGAGAACAAACTGAGGGTTGATGGGGGATGGGAGGGAGGGGAGGGTGGGTGATGGGTATTGAGGAGGGCACCTTTTGGGATGAGCACTGGGTGTTGTATGGAAACCAATTTGACAATAAACTTCATATATTGAAAAATAAATAAATAAATATACAACAAAACCTTATTTATTGAAATTAGGTTATTCCCTTGAAGCTAAGTTTTTAAACATAGCTTTCCAAATATGTTGAAATGAGTTCTTCCTAAGGCTGAAGCTAAAATATTCAAGATCAATGTGTGATTGACTCATTTAAATCAGATTAACAATTCACTTCCAGGGAAGAATGAGTGTAGTTAGTGTTTCCATAAATTTAATGAATGCTTACTAATTAGACAATAATAATTACAAAATAAATTGCAGTATGAAATCTCCAACACATATCCCTGTTTAGAAACATCACCTGTATTTTCTTTACTAGTTATTATTATCTCATTCAGCAGAAGTTCAGGTATAATATATTGTTTTTGCAAATTTTTAAGTTTTTCATGAAAATTTTGAGCTAATGAGATTATAAAATGAATCCCTACCTATCATAAGTTTGCCACATTTACTTAATCTTCTAATATTTTTATTATTTGTAAGTTACAGATTTCTTCATTTACATACCCTCCAAGCCTAGATACTGCTTTATAAAGTTGTGCATATGAATTTACCTATTATAACTCAAAACACAATTATGATTTCTCCAAGATTTTGAACATCTCTTACTGAATTAAAATAAAATCTGAACTCTTTACCATGGTCTGAATGGGTCATAATCTCATTCCTACTTCCTTTGTAACTTCATTTTACATCAAGCACCCCTTGATCTCCGTGTTTCTTACACCTGACTTTATATTTCTCAAGTAAATCAAAGGATTTCTCATGTTTGACCTTATACTTATTATTTCCTATGTCTGGAACACTGTTATCCTGACCATTGCATGATTATCTTCCTTTCACAATTCAAACCTCAACCCAAACCATATCTTCATAGAATAGCCTTTCCTGGCCACCATATCTAAAGTGGCCTTTACCTTGTCATTGTGCTCCATCCCAGTCCCCTTTTATGTTTTTCATGGTAATTGCAATCTAAATTATTTCATTTACCCAGTTACATATTTACTGTCAATATCCACCAATTAAGTAAATTATTATTGGGGTGATTCCTTGTCACAACCTGCTGATGGAATACTACCTGGCAATATTAGGTGGTACATACATATTTGTTGGGGAAAAAAAAAGAATGACATTCTTTTTTTAAAATTTTTTTTTCAACATTTATTTATTTTTGGGACAGAGAGAGACAGAGCATGAACGGGGGAGGGGCAGAGAGAGAGGGAGACACAGAATCAGAAACAGGCTCCAGGCTCTGAGCCATCAGCCCAGAGCCCGACGCGGGGCTCGAACTCACGGACCGCGAGATCGTGACCTGGCTGAAGTCGGACGCTTAACCGACTGCGCCACCCAGGCGCCCCTAGAATGACATTCTTAATTACACTTCCTACATGACCTCTTTGGGAAACAGGTCAAGTAGAGATTTTCCTTTCTCAAATAATTTTTCCACCAAAGAGCACAACTTGACTAATTGCCAGACTATCAGACTTCTAAGGCAACAATCCCCTCTTGACTGATATCAACTTAATTCTTCCCAGTTGTTACAATAGAAACTTTTCTTTTGGTTGATTCACCTTTGAGGTCAACCTCAGGAGAAATGTCTCTAATCCCAAAAAATGATTTCCATTTACATGAATAGAAAACATTTGCTAGATCTCATCGTAAATAAACTTGGATTTCTAGGCTCAGTACTGGCCTTTAACCCCAGAGTTTCACATTTATCAACATTGACTGACATTATAACATGTATATCTGTATATCAGAATGTCTTCTAAATATCAGCAGTTTCCTGTGCAGTACGTTTCCTAGCAGAAAGTGGATAAATATGTTATTCAATATAAAGATCTTGATATGTCACTTTTCCTTATATATCATAATATTTATCTGCCTAAAGGGTAAAATTTAAAACACACTCCATTTTCAACATTTAAAATTTTTCATTTTATTCTGGGTCATTTTTATTATTTTTAAAATTTTTATTATTGAAGTATAGTCAACATATAATTTTGTGTTAGTTTCAGGTGTACACCATCATGCTTCAACAATTTTATACCTTATATATCATTCCCCATAATAAGTGTAGTTACCATCTGTCACCATATAATGTTATTATAGTTATAAGTATGAGGTGGGATAATCTTGGCAA
Organism: Prionailurus viverrinus; assembly: GCF_022837055.1. Classification (NCBI taxonomy): domain Eukaryota; kingdom Metazoa; phylum Chordata; class Mammalia; order Carnivora; family Felidae; genus Prionailurus; species Prionailurus viverrinus. Next base: position 58,440,738 of record NC_062578.1, read on the forward strand.
AGGAAATGGTGACCTCACCACCCATTGTCAGTCCTTTAGCCTTTAAAACTGTATTATTAAGATCTGACTCGGGGCGCATGGGTGGCGCAGTCGGTTAAGCGTCCGACTTCAGCCAGGTCACGATCTCGCGGCCCGTGAGTTCGAGCCCCGCGTCGGGCTCTGGGCTGATGGCTCAGAGCCTGGAGCCTGTTTCGGATTCTGTGTCTCCCTCTCTCTCTGCCCCTCGCCCGTTCATGCTCTGTATCTCTCTGTCTCAAAAATAAATAAACGTTGAAAAAAAATTAAAAAAAAAACTGACTCCATGTTCTAATACCAACTGATATTTACTTTAATGTTTTAAAATTTCTGTCAATGCACACCTTATCTAGGTAGCGCCTAGTCCTAATTTAATTCTACTTTAATCTTTATTTATCTGAGGTGTTCTTCAATGAAGGTAACATTTGATGAGGATATGAACACTGAGATTGGTGGAATTGGTGGAGCACTATAGGAATCATGTATAGAGAATCACCAAGGAAGCATGGGTAGTTTTGTTGTCCCCAAAGTTAATCCATTGGGACAGAAACATCCATTATAGTATAATTTAATGGAGAATGAACAACAAAAATCATTCATGAATAAAACTTAATCTGCTCAATGGTAGCAAATGAGGCAAACGAAAGAAGAATATTAATCATTTTCATTCTTGTATTAGTGTTTTTATTAGTTAAATCTCTATCCATTCATCACCACTCTTTACATAAGAATAGTAATTCAGTTAGAAAATAATTTTGCTCTTATTTAAGTTACTCAGTGCATAGGAGTCCCAGATAATCTGTGTGCTAGTAATAATAGAGATCAGACTAGAGTTTTGAAAAGAGTGAAATGGAATTTGGGGATCCAGATTCTTGTATGAATCCTTGTTATCTATATTTATCTTGAATCTGTTTTGGTTGCCTTGAGAAAGAGAGAAGTTTCTCTCTGATAAACTTAACAATGGATTGTTGACAAGAGGGAAAAGACATTCTTGGGTCAGAGAATGTCTTGTCAAATATCGAATAGTATAACAAACTAAAGTGGCAAGTATTTGAATATGACTGAATTATAAGCTTTGAAGGACTTTATCTAATTATACTTAGGTGTTTGATTTTTATCCTTGTAGACAGCTGTAGAATCATTAAATTGTTACTAAGGCTTAAAATGTATGTTGTGAAAGATCAATATAGATCATTTACTGAAGGCATGTATGAATTTTCTCAAAAGTAAAGTTTTTTCCTGTGAGAAGGAAATTCAAATTCCAACTATGGCATCCTGAGCTTTCTGCAAACACATTTGTCCTATCTCTCAAGAAGTATTCCTCACTCCCTCTCTCTATTAGTCCTTGCCTAAACATAGTATAGTGTTTTACTACACTTCCTAAAAAGAAGTTTCTTCCATACATTCTATCCCTATTGAACCTTCTCATTCTCTGAGCCCAACCTGTCATGTTTACTGACCTTTATTCGATCTCCTGTAATTCTTCCATAAAAAATGATCTTTTTCTTTTTTTTTAAATTTCAACAGCTTTATCTTGAAGTCAGGTGATACATGTTATTGTAAGGTTAATAATGGATTATCTTCATTCCTAGGATATGTTTCAAAATAATTTTGGAGAGGGAAGGTAATTACAAATATAAGTAGAACAGCTTGGCTCCTGACACTGGTCTTGGTGATGATTAATTTTGGGTTTAACACCAAGAACAAAGGCAATAATATCAACAAAAATAAACAAATGGAGCTACATCAAACTAAAAAGCTGCTGCATAGAGAAGGAATCAAACAAAATGGAAAGGCAAGTATTCAAATATTTGGAAATATTTGCAAATCATATATCTGATAAAGGGTTAATATTCAAAATATATGAAGAACTTTTACAACCAACAGTAAAAACACAAATAATCTGACTAAAATGTGGGCAGAGGAAGTTCACATTTTTCCATAGAAGACATGCAAATAACCAACAGGCATATATGAAAAGGTCCATAAAATAAAGGGAAGTACAAATCAAAATCACAATGAGATATGCTTTCTCACTTGCTAGAAAAGCTATTATCAAATACACAAGAGATAAGTGTTAGTAAAGATGTATAGGAAAGGGAACCCTCATGCACTGTTGCTGAGAATGTAAATTGGTTCAGCCACTATGGAAAACATTATGAAGGTTCTTCAAAACATTAAAAATAAAATTATCATATGATCCAGCAATTCCACTCTTGGGTATATATCCAAAGGCTGTGTGTGTGTGTGTGTGTGTGTGTGTGTGTGTATCTTTTTATATATACACAATGGAATATATTCAGCCATAAAACTAAGAAAAGTCTGCCATTTATGACACCATGGATGGACCTTGAAAGCATTATACTAAGTGAAATAAGTCAGACAGAGAAAGACAAACACTGTATGTTCTTATATGTGGGATCTAGAAAAACTAAACTTATAGAAACAAGGAACAGATTGGTGGTTGTCATAGGCAGAGGTGGGGGGGGGGAATAATATGGGTAAAGGTGGTCAGGAGGTACAGACTTCCAGTTATGAGATAAATAAGTTCTGGGGATATAATGTACAACATGATGACTATAATTAGCAAAATAGCACTATATATTTGCAAGTTGCTAAGAGATTAGACGTTAAAATTTTCATCACAGGAAAAATAATTTTGTAACCACTTGAGGTAATGGATGTTAACAAAACTTATTGCAGTAAATATTTCACAGTATATACATAAATCATTATGTTGTACACCTTGAAGTAATACAATGTTATATGTCAATTATACCCTAATAAAGCTAGGAAAAAAACCCGACTCAACCTGGCCATTAGTTTGTAATTGTCTAACCTGGGCTATGGGTAAATTGAAGTTAATTACATTGTATTCTACTTTGTATATGTTTAATATTGTCCATGATAATAATTGTTCAAATTATGGACAATAACTTGAAGACTAATGTTCACAAAATTCATGTTATTTTACAATTCAAATAATAAGTGAATTCTCCATTTTTCTGTTACAGTTAATTTCTTGCATATATGTTCTCAAACCTATTTCTCAATTAGATTCATTTTGAAGATACATTTTGTATTCCATTTTTATTTTTAAACTTCTTTTTCAAGTATAAATATATGATAAAATTTGAATACATTATATGGAATACTGACAATATCAATATAATTTATACCTTTATTTTTTGTTACAAGTGTTTAAAAATTACAAAATACAAATATTAAACCAAATACATCTTAGCAGTATCTACTACATAAGAGACAGGATTGTGAGATTCTTATGTTTGTTTTCTCAAATATATATTCCATGAAAATCAGGGTTATTATTATTATTGTTATTATTATCATTACTATTATTTGCTTTTTTATTGCTTGGATAATGGTTGCCCTGAAACTCAGCGACAGTGTTCATAAGCGTATTGTGAGTCAAAGATACAAGAAGGTTATCACGACAGAGAATAGATGAATCACAAATGAATTATATGTAAGAATTGAGGAGGAAATCTTTAAGCAGAATATTGTCAGCTACTCAATATGGAAAAAAGACATAAACATTCAGGAGATTCCATGGAGATCAACAAAAATATTAAAGGATTGTGAAATAGTTTCTATGAGAAATGGTTGAAAGAATGGTGGTTATTAGCTTATGGAGTAAAAAACAAAGAAGGAGCTTAACACTTTTCATAGAAAAGTAGTCTTACAGAAATATTCCAATGAGAGCAGAATTAAAGCAGGAAGAATTTTGAAACAACAGAAATGATTTTAGACTCACAGGGGCTTTAGGCAAAGGTTAGTGATAATCTCCAAATCCGTACTAATTAAACAAAATTAAGTTGAGGTCAAGATGATTGAATCCATTGATTAGTTGTTCACTCAGGCTTTGTGACTCTGCAAGGCCAAATACAATTTTTTCCTGTATTTGGGAGGAAAATTTATTCTCTGTGTAGGTGAATAAGCTTGTTCTTCAGGGTATCTTGCAAGTTTAAAATTCTATGAATACTATCACAATATTATTTTGCATATGTTCACAGTTGCACACAGATCTACGTTAAATATCCTTTGTTCTCTTAATACCATAGTAGTTAGCGTGCTAATTTGGTAAACTTTTGCCTGGTTGGCCACATGTAGTTTAGAAGTGTGAGGCTACAGGGAATGAATACGAGGATTACTCTGTTAATATCTGTGATCTCAATTCCCTAATACCTAACATGGGAGTCTGGATTGGAAGATCTCAATTTATCAAAATTATTCAATTTTGCTAAATTGAAAAATTTTCATGAATGCTTTAAACTCTGATTTTGATGCAAATGAAGCAGGAATGTAGCCAGCAGAGGGGTCCTGATCTTATCCCCCAAATTATAGAACCTCTTAAATTGTGGCACATTGTTGAAAGAAATCTGGGTGATTTTTTATGTGATCATAAAAGTAAGGGAAAATTATATTTATGCCCAGTTTTTAAAAAGTAAAAAATGTTGGGGCACCTGGCTGGCTCAGTCAGTTAGGCGTCCGACTTCGGCTCAGGTCATGATCTCACGGTCCGTGAGTTCGAGCCCCACGTCGTCGGGCTCTGTGCTGACAGCTCAGAGCCTGGAGCCCATTTCAGATTCTGTGTCTCCCTCTCTCTCTGCCCCTCCCCTGTTCATGCTCTGTCTCTCTCTGTCTCAAAAATAAATAAACGTTTAAAAAAAAGTAAAAAATGTAGAGGTGTATTATGCAGTAAAATTTCTCTAATGAGAGAACTGAATTATTTTAACTGTTTAAAATTAGCAATTTCTTTTGATCTTCATCAAGATTAGCTACTAGTCCCAACAGCCACTGTGAAGCAGAATTAAATCCTCTAATCTTTCAATAACAGTGAAGGAAAAGATTTTGGCTGGAATCAAACACACACAGATGGTATTCCTATATTCTGTGCCTCATACAGAACACCTGCTACAAATCTCTACTCAAAACCATTAAGGAAATGTGTGTGTGTGTATGTATATGTGTGTGTGTGTGTGTGTGTGTGTGTGTGTGTATATATATATATATGTGTGTACTTATATATATACACATACATAAACATATACATATGTATATATATATATATTTGTTGGTTTTGATTTATTAAAAATAATTTTCCTACTAATTTGTTGTAAACAAATAATTTGTGATGTTATCTTTTATGAGCATAAAAGTTTCTCATTTTGGAGCCTATTTTCATCTACTGATACTATATACATAACTGCTTCAAATATTTTTCAGTTTCACATATAAATTTAAATTTGATTAAATATGTACATGTGTTAATGCACATGGCCTAATGCTTTCAATCCCTGCATAGATAGATAGATAGATAGATAGATAGATAGATAGATATAGAAGAAATGTAAATATTTATTAACTTTACTATTACTTTAAAATATCATCAACATTTTTGTTTTCTTTTTTAAATCTTCCCTTAATATTAAGAACACCATAATCATAAAACTTGTACTTCCCTGAAATTCCCACCCTTAATCCATTTATTCACATTTACTGAATGTTAACATGGAGTGAGTTTCACACCTTTGAATTATTGCATTGGCTTTCAGTTTTTCTTGTAGAATACACACCTTGAAGATGATATAAAATGGTAATCTTAATACACTTAATGTTTATTTACTCACCAGAGGTTAAAAAACAAGTTAGTTAAAAAAATGAAGGGATAATGAAATAAAAACACTGTATTTTAATAGGTAATAGGCCAATGAAAAATCAGAGAAGTCAGACAGAATAGGTAGTGAAGAATGCAAATTCAAACTTCTCTATTTCTTGGTGTTTCCTAAGTACCAATCTTATCTCTAGGGAAAGCATTTCGGAGATAGGGTAGAAGTAGTGTTGTGTGAGTAGTAAATCAAAATAATTAAAATAATATTTTAAGACAAGCAAGGTATATATGGCAATATATTCTTTGTATATATAGACTGCACGATGTTATTTAAAATCTTATTTACGTTGTTATATAAACTTGCGTGCTCATAAGCTATTTATCAGACAACAAATTTTTTCAAATATATGTTGTAAATGCAAACATACTACATATGAGTGTGTCTATATATGAATTACTCTTCTGTGTTATGTACTGTTTACTGTTAACATAAGTACTTTTTATGTGAATATAAATATGGGTACATATTGATATTGATACAGACATATACAGAGAAAAAAGAGAACCATCTTTGAGATCATTATAATAGAAAAATATTACATATGAATTTTAGAGAAGTACTCAGTTAAATGTTAAATTGTTGCTTACCATTGTATCCTCATAAAAATGAGATATCATATAGTCTTCTTTCTTATGTACTTAATGAAACTGATGTGGACAACTCACAAAAAAGAGGAATATAGATTACTTGGAACAGTGTCATAGTGGACATCCATTGGTATGTGAATCAGGTGATCTGTACATAGTTTTAACTCTTTTAGTAACTTCATGTGGTACCTTAGATACATAGTAAGTGCTTTGGACTTTGCCTTGTAAAAGAATCAAAAGTGATGAATTCTGAATTCCTTTGAAGTTTTATCATTTTTTTTTAGAGTTTATTTTTTTTGAGAGAGAGGAAGAAAGAGTGCAAGTGGGGGAAGGGCAGAGGATAGGGAGAGAGAGAGAATCCCAAGCAGGCTCCATGCTGTCAATGTGGAGTCTCATGCGAGGCTTGATCTCACAAACCCTGAGTTCATGACCTGAGCTGAAATCAAGAGTTGATGCTCAACTGACTGAGCCACCCAGGCGCATCAATGGTATTTGAATGTATTCTTGACAAAACTCAGCACGAGTTGTTTTAATCATTTAACTCTTGGGGCACCTGGGTGGCTCAGTCAGTTAAGCGGCTGACTTCGGCTCAGGTCATGATATCACGGTCCGTGAGTTTGAGCCCCGCGTTGGGCTCTGTGCTGACAGCTCGGAGCCTGGAGCCTGTTTCAGAATCTGTGTCTCCCTCTCTCTGACCCTCCCCCATTCATGCTCTGTCTCTCTCTGTCCCAAAAATAAATAAACGTTGAAAAAAAAATTAAAAAAAAAAAAAAAAAAAAAAAACAAAATTAAAAAAAAATCATTTAACTCTTATTCTTATTCTAATCCAAATTCTTATTAAATTCTTCTTTATGCAGACTCCTATGTGCACTTTGTTGTTAAAGAGTGGAAAATGTTCACTAAAAGAAACACCATAGTACAAGACAAATTTATCATGAGGATAGGATTAATGCTGCTTATACCCTTATCCCTGCCTGCGCCCTATTGTTGGAGAAACAATCATTGATATCAGTATAAAGATATCTTCATTAAATGAAAGTCTACCTTCATTACACTGTATGTTTTTTAAAATACAGGAAAGAATGAATTATCTCAGTATATATACAAATATGACATCATTTCCACCTATGAAATAATATCTGAAAAACTGATTTATTTATTTCTTACTGCTTTTTAGGCAATGTTGATAAGTCAAAAGTAATATTACAAAACAAACATTGTAATTTGAACTGAGGATTTTCCTGTGATTTTACCTTATGTTCAGGGGTCTGAAATTGAATTTTTAGTTCATTTGGACTACATTTTTATTTCAAATAAAGCACATAATTTTTCTACTTTAGTTTGTATTATATAATTTTTTTTAAATTTTTTTTTCCAACGTTTATTTATTTTTGGGACAGAGAGAGACAGCACATGAACGGGGGAGGGGCAGAGAGAGAGGGAGACACAGAATCAGAAACAGGCTCCAGGCTCTGAGCCATCAGCCCAGAGCCTGATGTGGGGCTCGAACTCACGGACCGCGAGATCGTGACCTGGCTGAAGTCGGACGCTTAACCGACTGCGCCACCCAGGCGCCCCTGTATTATATAATTTTTATAAAACATACAAAATATGTATTTTTACAAAGGATAGAAACTCTATTATTTGGAAAAGCACCAGACTTAGAGTGCAATCACTTGCATATCAGCCCATATCTGCTATACTGTGAGATCTGTACTGGGATTCATTCTCTTTATATGTGCAGTAAAGATTCCAACACAAAATTATTATGGCAAATTGTTTTGAGTAATGATTTATCCACCAAAGTTATTTATTCAGTACTTTCAAAGGCTTCTTAGATGAAAAAATTCCAAGGAGCATGCATGAAACCAAAATGTGCATGCTTTTGTGAAAGATTTTCAAAAACACTTTATCTTCAAAATGATCATCTAAATTTCAGTTTAAACAGATAAACTACTCAGGGAATAAAACAGACAAACAAATAAGTAAATAAGCCTAATACAAAGAAAGCATGCCTCTAAATAACATAGAATTCTGTGCTTTTCTGCCTTCCCTAGAATTTCCAGTATGGAGATGATTATAGTCATAGTCATAGTCATAGTCATAGTCATAGTCATAGTCATAGTAATAATTAGTTGTGTGAAAATTGGTGTTGTCTGCTAAAGGCACAAACCTTAGATCGGCATTTATTCCTGAAATCACCAGTTTGCTAAGCGCAATGAGCCTTTTAAAAACTTCCCACTGTGGTATAATGTGAAGGATCCAGTTTATAAGTGGAGAGATCAATCTCAATTTTCATTCAGGTATTCGAAAAATATGTTTACAGTGTCTCCTCTGTGTCAATCCTGTGCTCAGATCTAAATGTACAATAGTGAACCAAACTGGCATATTTTACCTATGCTTGGAACTATACTGTAGTTGAGGAAGGAGATGTTAAATAAATAAATATCTAATTGCATATTGTGATGCTGTATGAATGAAAGTATAGTGTTTAATCCTGAGAGTTACAGGGGGGATAATACTTTTAGAGTGAATGGATAAGAAAAAAAAGTACCAGAATAAGAGATGTGTCCTTGAGATTTATGGAAAGAGCAAAAGCCAGCCATGCATAAAACCTAAAGAGCCTTGCTTACAGAGGAAAATTGTATGGGAATGTCCAGGGGCAAGAAAGTTTGGTGCTTTAAAGCCATAGTTCCCAACCAGGGGAAATAGTGCCCTCCAGGGCACATTTGGCAACAAATGGCTGGAGACATTTTATGTGTGTGTGTGTGTGTGTGTGTGTGTGTGTGTGTGTGTGTGTTAGTGATGCTGTTGTGTAGTGGATAGAGGCTAGGAATGCTACTAAACATCCTCCAGTGCACCAGACAACCCTTCATAAGGGGCCAAGCTTGAGAAATCCTTCTTTAGAAGAAACAAAAGAAGTGCAGTATGCCCCAAGTTGCAGTGCAAAAAGATAAAAGGAATTTGTATTCCATTCTGTAAAGAACTATGTATTATCATTAGGTTTTGAGAAAGATAATAATATTTCATTTACATTTAAAAATCATTCTGGGAGACACTAGGCCAATGAAAAAGTATAATCAACATATAAGTATAATCATAAGAGGAAGAAGTTAATTATAATGAACATGAACCCATCCAGGTAAACAAACCAAGCTAATATTTTCTTTTGCCTAGAATGGAAAAAAATATCAACCTGCATATTCCCTCATGGTAATAAAAGTTTTTCTGAGGGGCTCCTGGGTGGCGCAGTCGGTTAAGCGTCCGACTTCAGCCAGGTCACGATCTCACGGTCTGTGAGTTCGAGCCCCGCATCGGGCTCTGGGCTGATGGCTCAGAGCCTGGAGCCTGTTTCCGATTCTGTGTCTCCCTCTCTCTCTGCCCCTCGCCCGTTCATGCTCTGTCTCTCTCTGTCCCAAAAATAAATAAACGTTGAAAAAAAAATTAAAAAAAAAAGTTTTTCTGAGAATTAGAAGTGCATGCGCGCGCGCGCACACACACACACACACACACACACACACACACACACATTCTGAGTATTTTGTGGATAACAGAATAGCATTAGATAAGAGCAAACGCAAGAATGCCAGTAAGCAAGCTATTACAATACTCAAGGAGAAGTATAAATGATACAAGTTTGGTCTAGGTTAGAGGCAATAAAAATGGAGTGAACTGGTTGTGTTTAAGATAAACAGTGGAGGTAAAATATGATTGAGTGATAGGTTGGATGCGTAGCAGAAGGAAGAAAACCTGGTCAGGAATACTTTCCAAGTCTTTAGCCTCAGCACCTAAATAGATCAGGTGCCAGTAATCAAGATGGAAAAGATGTGGTCATGAAAGAACTTTGGAATAAATTCCCTATCTTCAAATGCTCCACTTCCTCTGTAATTCAATAACATTTTAATTTAACTTAGAATCATTCTAATAATATAATCTTTGTGTTTTTCATTCTATTGAGCAAAGATTAGATTTATCTTATAGCTGTAAAACAGAAAACAATGACTTTATACTTTAGTGGCCCTGTACATATAGAAAAAAATTATGCATCAATGGAAAACTATGCATTATTTATACACTAGGATATATTCTTCCATTTTATCTGCCTACTATTCTATGGAAGCTATTTTTCAACTCAGCAAGTTGCAGCAAACTAATAGCAATGCAAATTCAGCCCTTTCTAGTAGATGTTCAATTGACTTTCCAGTTTTCCCTTCGTTTGCATATTCGTTTCAGTATTCTTGATCTACAAGTTTATGTATTCTTTGAGGATTCTTTTTAACCAGTTACAGTATCTACTTGGTTCCCTCATTGATTAATGAATAAAAAAAATGTTTAACATGTATTCATTTTGGTATTTCTATGAAAGTTGTAATTTCACCTTTTTTTTGAAAGGTATATTTCCATGTGTTTATTTTACTGCATTTTAATTTACCAAAATTTGTTTTTATCCAGTTCAGTTCTAGTTATTTATCATCGCATTCTTAGATTTCTCAAACTAGGTCATCTCTGAACCTGTCTCTGAACTATATCTTCCTAAATGTATTATCAGAATATTTACATATAAAAATGCTTCTGTGTTTTCTCTCCTCCTTGTTTTAGTAAGAGAAGAAGTACTTAGAAAAAAAAGGGTACCACTATAAATGCCTTTTACTTAACGGATCTTAATCTAAGCCTAATGTTCCTACAACTTGCTGATAAAGAATACTGCCAGTTTCCTAGAGACTGGCAATGAAAATCAACTGTGATTTACTAACACATCCAGTTTCAAAACCAAAGTGCGTGAACAATAACCTTCCATTATAACACACACACAAAAGATTTTAAACTACTTCTGTAATGTGTGAATCAAACAAATTGATACTCGGAGCAATTACTTTTAACTTATAAATAAGTCACCAAATAAAAGTTCCATCTTGCCCAAGGAATGCTTTATATTTTCATGTTGCCTTTGACGTGTGATACTCAGAGACAAAATGCTTTGCAAAATATGTGGTATAGCCAGAAAACAGTGTTGTGAAGACCTGCAATCTGAAGTAAAATAAATAAGCCAAAAAGAAAAAAAAGAAAAAAAGGCAAATCTCAGATTACTTCTCCCTTCTTCCCTCAGGCCTTTTCCAGGCAGTCAGCTCTTTCAGCTAGGAATAGATCCAAATTTTGTCTCCATAGATAAATGCCAAGCTTGCACAATGTTTCTTGACTTCAAAAATAGATGTTTCTCTTCAATAGTTGTCAAATTATTTTAGGAGATTTTCTCCTTATTTGGCACAACTGGTATGAATTTATCACTCCAGGTAAACTAAAATGTTTTTCTAGACACCAGTGGAAAGAGAAGCACAATTAAATAGTTGTCATAGAATAATCAAGGTGTAAGTGCGAAAAATCCATTTATACAACACATTTAGGAATTACAGAGGGTTGTATAAAATAAAATAGTAACATACGAGAAAAATTTATAAGAATAAAGAACATTCAAGGAGCAGAGACAGATCCAGGATTTTAAATCTTCAAGTTTATTCTTTTATGGGAAATTCACTTTAAGAGAAAAAAAATACAAAAAAGAAAATTACTAAGGTCCCTTCTGGGTTTTTGAGAGACTTGAGCAAATCCAGAGCTATGAAGCTTAAGTTTCATTAGAATAAATTCATCTCTATTAAAGAAGGAAAACTCTTTTTACTGTCTAATTATTCATTTATTAAACAAACATTTAAAACACTAATGCCCCTCACATGGTAGTTTCTGAGGAATACAATGAGGAATGAAAAAATAAAACTGTATGTTCCCTTGCAGTTTATAGTGTGGTAGGCTAAAAAAAAAAAAAAAAAAATTGATTAACCATACGGCTACTTTGTTAAAGGAAGTAAGATAAATTGATGAAAAAAGGTATATCTGAAAATTTTACAAAATGTATAAGCATAAAAAATATTCATAGTCCCACCACAAAAAGGTAATTTGCCCTACTATTTTATAATAGTCTCTCCTATTTTTTTTGCCCATTTACAAGTATGTAACTTTAGTATTCTTATAGCTGTACTATGTATTCAGATTTATGTCTCTTTATATTATTTACATTAGTGTAGCCAAAAAGTACCTATTAATATATTTTAAATATCTAATTATAGTTAATTATAACACAGTGTGTTTAAACATGCCTTTATTACTGGGGAGTATTTGTCTTCTGCTTTTGCTGTCATAAATACTATTATAACAAACATCTCGGACTGCATAGTTGAATGATTGCTTAGAGTCTTACATGTGACAATCAATACTTGTGCAAAATATGATGTTTTTATATAGTTCATACATATGGCTAAGTTACTCCCAAGAAATATTTTACCAATTTAAACTTACAGGAACGTTGAATTAAGACCATTTCAATTTCACACAGCCCTCATTAGCATTGGTTGTTAGGATTTACAATCATAACTTGATTAGTCAAAATATTATTAAAGTTTTATGTTACCTAATATTTATTTAATTCATGTTGATGGTGAATCACTCTTTATTGATTGCTAGTTTATCATATTTCTTCAATGACTTGTTCATTTGAATCCTTCATCATTTGTGTTTTTCGGGGGGAGGTGAGTATTTCCCTTTATTGTTTTGAGATTTTTTTGTTTGAAAAAATAATTAAGTGGATCTTATCATAATTACGGTATGTTAATTTAGTATTTTTTTTCCTGAACACTAGTGCCACATGCTGAAGTGCAGAAGATTTATGACTATAAGGATTAGACAGTTATAATAAAGGGGAAATTCCTATGAGTCTGTATTACAAATTTCATAAACCTAGTGATTCTATTCAGCAAACTTATTAGGCACACTCACACAAAAATAAAACAATTGCTAAACCTTATATTTTCACAAAGGATGTGATATTGATATGAATTTTGAGAGTGAATAACTATGAGTTAGGATAAGAAAAAGGAACAGACACTTTATAGAGATGGAACAGCATGTAGATAGGCACAGAGGGACAAAAGCAAGGAGACAAGTGCTAAGAAATTACAATACCTGCATATTGACAAAGTACAGATAATGTAGGAAAGTTGATGCATGAAAGTGGAGAGATGGACAGGGGTCAGTCGAATGACACAAATTTCTAAGCAAAGTAATCATCTGTTCAAATTTGTGCTATGAGATTAAATTTCAAGGATCTTAAGGAGAGCTTTCACAGGAAAAGCGAAGGGAATATATTACTAAAATGGTCCATCCTTCATCCCTGAGGAGTGATTGACACAAGACCCCATTAGAAGTGGATATGAAGGGAAGCAGATTTGAAGGAGAAAACTGAGGAAACTGGGTGAGTGGAATGAGGCAAGGAGGAGACACCTGACCCCTAGAGATGGGAGCATAATTCAACAGGATGAGGGTTCTGAAGAAAACATTTGAAGAGACACAATGAGTTCCATGTTCATCATATTAATTTTCAGGTTCCTGCAAATCACAGGCAATGATGTCCTGTAAGTAGTGATTTGGGGAAAATTGACACTTAGTAATTGACTTTTGAATGATTAATTATATTTAAGAAAGTTTCCAGAAATTTAAATCGGGTGAACCAGATGGGAGGTTCCTCACAGGCTGATCTGACCTGTCTTACATTGTTAGTAACTCTGGGCTGCATCTCCTCCCACTTACAACTGTCGCTCCATTCATTCAGCTGCCCATGGTGTCTTACTGGCCAAAACCGTCCTAATTGGTCACTCTGGTTTCAGCTTTGCCTCCATTCTAACCATTATGCACTGTTGCCAAAGAGATTTTTCTTTTTTTTTTTTTTCAACGTTTATTTTATTTTTGGGACAGAGAGAGACAGAGCATGAACGGGGGAAGGGCAGAGAGAGAGGGAGACACAGAATCGGAAACAGGCTCCAGGCTCTGAGCCATCAGCCCAGAGCCTGACGCGGGGCTCGAACTCCCGGACCGCGAGATCGTGACCTGGCTGAAGTCGGACGCTTAACCGACTGCGCCACCCAGGCGCCCCGCCAAAGAGATTTTTCTAAGGCATGCAATTAAGATTCACCACCATACTATTTCTTATAGCCTTTAGAACACTACTGGGAATACAAATATCTATGGGATGTGTTTCACCTTACCTCTCAACACTCTGTATCCTAAACTCCCACCATACTTAGAAATATGTCCTGATACCTTATCCGGTATCCATTCTTGTAAGCTAAAATATTAATCTATGGTCATATTCCATTTTAATGGCTTTTCTTTCTCCTCTGCCAGACTGTTATATTCTACAGAAAATATTTTTACTTACCTTGGCACTTAAGTATCCCTAGCGCTTAACTCTATACTTAACATTTGGAGGGTGTTCAAAATATGCTTAGTAAGTTAATTCTGTTTCCTCTGAGGGAATACACTATTTATTTTTGAAGAAGGTTTTGGAAAGGAATCTGTGAGTACAATGTATCAGTCAGGATCCTGTTAGAAACAAACATAAAACCACACTAGATGTTTAGACAGACGGAACATACAGAGCATTGCTTAAACAGATATGTAAGGCAGATAAAATGAAACACTGAATCATCATACAGGAAATAATTGCATCTCCTATCCATTGAGCTGGAGAAACAAAGAGAAGGACTTGGGTCTATCAGCACCCAGGAGTTCATTGCAGGGATCCCAAATATCTTGGAATCAGAGGCCAGAGGAGGAGGCATCACTCTGCTGGTTCTGGCACATCTGAGAAGGCAAAATGAAGTTGCTTTGGGAACCTCCTGAGTTGGAAGATTTGGGTGAAGGGCAACTCCTGAAAAGGAAGTCCACACTGGAGATTCACTGAGCAAGGGAACAGAAAGATGCAAGCACCCTGTCCTCTTCTCTGCCTCTCCATCTGCTCTCTAATACCCTTATATGTGGAACCTGGTAGAAAGCCAACTGACAAGGAATAAATTGTGTAATAACCTCAGCCCAAGCACCCAAAACAGAGTCTAGATTTTGTTATACTCCAAGCAGATGAATAAACTTGGAGTTTGGAGAACAGCCTAATAACCAGCATATGTTTAAGCCAAAATGGCCTTAAAATTTTATTTTATTAAAAAACAGGGTGGGTGGGGAGCACTGGGTGGCTGTCAATTGGTTGAGCAGCCGACTTTGGCTCAGGTCATGATCTCACTGTTGGTGGGTTCAAGCCCCGCATTGGGCTCTGTGCTGACAGCTCAGAGCCTGGAGCCTGCTTTGGATTCTGTCTTTCTCTTTCTCTCTGTCTCCTGCCCTGTCTCTCTCTCTCTCTCTCTCTCTCTCAAAATTAAATAATCATTAAAAAATTAAAAAAAAATATTTTAGAATCCTAATAAGTAGGGGGAAAAAGAGAAGAGAACCATACCTGTTCAGAGAAGAAATAAGAAAAGATGATTTACCAAAATGTCCTAAAACATTTAGGACAGATCTTGCTTATACCTCGCTGTAATGATGTATAAAATAAAACTGAGCTCACTGAATTCATGGATGCCCCCTGGATGGTATCCCAGGTTTGAAGCCTGATAAGGAGTATACTATCAAGAAGAGGTACTCAATAAACTTTGTGCTGACTTCACACCATGGCTTTATAACACTTTTTGGTCTTTTAAATTCCTTGGGGGGACAACAATGTTAAATATGAATCTGCACCTCAGAGAATATGCCAGGGCTGAGGATAGAATTTGTGAACTCTAACATTTACTTGAAACCATAAGAGAGGATAAAATCTCCCAAGGGAACTGTGTAGAAGAAGATAAAGTACCCAAGACCATACTTAAGAAACAATAATGAAGTTTATGGCAGAGGATGGGGAGAGCAAAGAAAGGATTAGAAAACACTAAAAGATGTAGTTTAGGAAAGATGGGTATTGCTATCATACTGCTGTTTTAATTTGCATTTTTATTAAAATCCAATTGGATGTCTTCTCATATTTGGTGATAATTTGTTTTTTTTTCCATTGGATGATGTTTATTTCTGTTAAGTTTTATTTTGGATCTTTCATGACTTTGTTTTAGACATTTCTATGAACTTTTAAATATAAAGTCATATTGTCAGAGGGTAGAAAATATTTAAAGACACCATTCTAACTGCTCCTCTGAAATAGTCTTGAATTTTAGTAGCAGTTTAAGAAACACTGTGTCAAAAATACAAAATGTTTTAGAAAATCCCCAAAATATGGGTATGCAGTTGATTCTGTTCCAATATTCTCCTCACTTCCTCCCTCTCCTTTTTTTTTTTGTAGGCAATATCCAAATATAGTTGTTAAAGGTAAAGAGTAGATGTCTCTAAAGCAAAGTTCTTGGATTTCAATCTTGCTTTGACCAAAAAGCATAGGCTCCTGACTGAATTGTGTACCTTCTTTATGATTCTTTTTCTCTTCTATGAAATGAGGATAAAAATATCATCACTGAGAAAAGTGATATTGTGAATATTATATTATTGTGAATATTGTGTGAAGTGATTATGAATATTAATTGAATTGATACATGAATATATTAATTTAAATCACTACATGCATATAAGAAAATACCTAATAAATAACAGCTTTTACATTTATTCATCTCTGTCCTCAATTTGACTAGCATAATTTAGCATATACCATTAAGATCTCTCTCTCTCTCTCTCTCTCTCTCTCTCTCTCTCTCTGGCACATACTGTTAAGATCTCTGTCTCTCTGTCTGTCTCAAAGTGTGTAAATATGTACAAAAACCTATATTTCATAAGTAAGTAAACTAAGGCCTAAAGATATTGATATCTTGACACCAAAAGCAGCAAATGGGAATTCACTGACAATCATAGCTATTAGGCTATATTCATTAATCTTTTTCAAAGTTAATGATCTATTGATCACTATATCAGAATGAGATATAGTGCTAATTAAATAAGATTACTGAGCCCCCCGCTGTTTACCAAACACCAATTACAGGGATTAATCCCAGAAATTATATATGAAACTACTACTGCAAATGCTTCATAGGTGCACTAAGTTGGAAAATCTTTGCTCAGAAAAAAACGTGATCCAAAATTCCCCAGAAAGGGAAACATGAGGGAAGAGAACTTCCATTGATGACGTGTGTAAAACACATATATTATGTAAGATATCAGATCTTTACTGGTGATTAAACCTTGGAAAAATTCTCTCTTTGATCTAGAAAGGTAAAGAATATTTTGAATTATAAGTCTTTCTTTGTATCAGAAGACTATTCCATTGGCTCTTAAAGAAGATTCAAAACAAATGAAGTAATAATTTGGATGCAAAAATTCAAGCTATTTTTCCTTAGTTAATTGGAGACATTCTTGCAGGTTTCATTTTTAAGGATTCAGTAATAGAAAAACAAACAAACAACAACAACAACAACAAACAAAAACAAAAAACCAAAAGCAAAAATAAAGAAAAAAACAGACAAAAATCCTCCTCTCTTTTTGGCATAGTTACATTTGATCTTTATAAATACTGACCTCACATTAATCAGACTGAAGTGAGATGATGTCTGTAAAATGTTTTATAAACTGTAAAATGTAATGAATTGATAAATGGTTGTTATTATTTTACTTTTATGAATACAGTAGTACTTCTACATTACTTCCCCACTTGATACCCGTCTTTAATAGTCAACAAATATAGGTAACTTATATTTCAAAGATTACATGAGGAATTAAAGCAAAAAATATAAACAGGATGAAATTCATGCCCTCAAGTTATTCATGGTCAATTCAAGAGTTTCAAAGACTAATTAATAGCATAACTATAACTACAGAGGTGATTAGATATAGTACATGTAGAGCAAAGCAAAGGAGCATTTTAAATCTTCTTGAGAATTGTTAAGGAAGGTGAAAAAGACCCCAGAATGTGAATGCAACTGAAAGGGATAACAGAGCAGAGGAACAACAGCTTAGAGAAGAACCAGAGGCATCTGGGATTATGGTGTATTCATCAGGCCAGTACCTCTGTTGGGCTAGATGACCTGCTATTTGTGGGAAAGTCAAAGATGAGCCTGGGTAGCCCAGTAGAGGATAGGTTAATTCATTCACTGTACTCATACATTACTCAATCCATGTTTTATTATCTTTATATACTAGACTAAAAGTATATAATTAATACAGAGATGAAATACAGGATTTTAAAAGGGGACACCCCATAATCAGATGCATATGTTATGTGCAGGATTGAGTAGAGGCCAGAGGCAATTATCATTCTTCTTGTGGACAATGATACCAGCATGAAGTAAAAGTGCCACTGGAATATGGTGGAGGTAAAGGATGTTAATGAATTTGAAGTAGAGAATAAGGGAAAGAAACCAGGCTCCCAGTTTGGATGAACGAATGATTAAATTGCGGTACCTTCACTGAGAAAACCATTTTGAATGAAAGATGACTGTTTTGCTTTTGTACCTTCCAAACATCTATTTGGCTTCTTATCCCCTTAAACTATAGTTATCTGGTGCCTTTCTGAACTATTTAACAGAGTCTGAGTAGGAAACAGACATCCTTGGTTTTTTGTAATTTTTAATTCAAAGGGCTTAAATCAGTGTCTGGCACATAGTAGGTACACATGCATGGTTGCTGTATTGACCTGAATATGTGTATTATCTCCTTTAAAATAAGACTATCAGAGTAACAGCATTATCACTGAGGAAATTCAATCCAAAGAGAAACATTTACATGATTACAGTTGCTAAAGTTCTGAATTTACCAGCATGCATTCCTTTCAGAAAAGGCATCTTCAGCCATCTGAATTGCTCTTTTAACAATTTTAGCTTCATTGACTTCCATTTCAGAGTTATTTTTAGCACACAGATATCAGCTACTGAGACATATTTGGTAATCAAATAAGATACCTGTTTATCATGAGCTCTAAAGTGTTATGGGAATAATTACAGCATGAGTGCATGATACTGGAAATTTTTTGAGTTACAGCTGCCTTTGAGGACATACTCATACCCCTTTCTATTCTCCTTTTCTTCCTCTGCCTCATATATATAAATATAGATAGATATATGTAGATATATATGTCAAGATATGAAAATGGCAGCTTACCATACCAAAGTTGTCAATGCAATAGCAAAAGTCCACTTGGATTAGTGTTAAATTTCTGTAACTCAGTATTATGAAACCTTGTCCGCCTGCAGCTAATTCCTACTGTTTACAGGCTGGAATAGACTAAGGATACATATTGAGAATGTTGCACTTCAAATTCAGTATTTTAAGCATAAATCTTATTTTTTTTCCAAGTAAATCTATTCCTTTTCAACTTCTTCCTAAATTAATAGTTACTATCTAGTCAGACTATTAAGTTAAAAACAGCAACAACAAAACACAACTCCCCACACAAAAATAAAACTGAGCCCTTAGTTGACTCTGTCCATTCTGTCTATAGTACAGATATGAATAAAGTGGTAACGTGCTGAACACTTTTGATGTGCCACACAGCAGCCTAAGCATTCCCATGGGTTACATCATTTTGTTTTCATCATTAAAACATCCTTTGAGGTGAAAATTGATGTTATCTTCACTCTCCTCTTGAAGAAATTAAACCATAAACAAATTAAGTAGCTTGCCCAAATATACACATGTTTCAAAATCAGATTATCTTAATTTAAATTCTGGTTTCCCTATATTCTAGTTGTTTGGTCCTGGGTGAATTACAATCTTTGTTTGCAATAGACAGGAGGACTTCCTGAAACACAGGATTTTTAAGGCTAAAATTGATACAGACCTGGAATAATTGGTTACCCTTCCATATTTGAAAAATGAGTGTAGTAAAAGTGCCTACCTTTAAGGATTTTTGTTGAGTATTAAATGATAATCTGTAGAGTATTAGCATAATGACTGACTCATAATGAGTGTTCAATAACTTTTAGTTCTTATTATCATTACTGCTGTAATTTTCACCCTTCTTTGTCCTAGATTCTCTTGCTCTATTCTATTGTGCATATTGCTACCCAAGTTATGGTAGAAAACCTACATTGATAATGCCACTTGCATGCCAACGAAACAGGTTGGCTCTGTACTGCCTACTTAACAAAGTATCTATTTTGTAATATACGATTCTTTGCAATTCACTCTTTACTCTTCAGTGACTTCTTGAGGCAGTACAAGGGATAGAAACAGGGCAAGCTCTATGGTCAAGTATTTCAGGCTTTGGATCCAGTTCTACAGTTTAGCTGTGTAATCTTTGGAAATGCTAAACCTCTCTACATTTTCAATTTTTCATTTTTAATTATTTTTTTAATATTTTTTAGAGATAGGGGTTGGGGAGAGGGACAGAGGGAGAGACAGAATCTCAAGCTGGCTCCACCCTCAGTGCCAAACCCAACACAGGACTTAATCTCACAACCCTGGGATCATGACCTGAGGCAAAATTAAGAGTCAGACATTCAACTGACTGAGCCATCCAGGAGCCTCGATTTTTCATTTTTAAATGACGGGGCACAGTATTGACCCTGTATCTCTGTGCACATAAGATAAAATGATGATTGTAAATTATCTTGCCAATAATTTGTCTTCAACAAAAGCTCATTCATTTCTGTCCTCTGAGTTTTTACATCTGCCTTCCCTTTCAAATTTTTTTTTTTTTTTTTGAGAGCAAAAGAGACTGAGCATGAGAGGGGGGAGGGCCACAGAGAGGCGGGGAGACACAGAATCTGAAACAGGCTCCAGACTCTGAGCTGTCAGCACAGAGCCTGACGGGGGACTTGAAATCACAGACCAGGAGATCATGACCCTGAGCCAAAGTCAGAAGCTTAACCCATGGAGTCACCCAGGCGCCCCCTATCTGCCTTCCCTTTCAAATCTATCACCGTTCCACACCTATTCACTCAACACAACAATACCAACAGAGAAAATACATGCAGTATTTTCCTCATTCATGCTGTTTTCTTTCTGTATAATTTCCCATATGAATTTATAACTTGTAGAATGGTTATAGTTTAAGACCCAGAAAAAATTGTTACTTCTTCTGTGGAAAATTTTCTAATTAAGTTTCAAATACTCTTACTGAACTTTCTATTGTCTCCATTACAGAGCATTTAACATTTAAAATTATTAATTTATTTAGTCAGTTACTTCCATTGCTATGTTGTGAACCTCTGGAGGTTCACCACATGGCATTTTATAATTATGGAAAATAATACTCCTTTAAGGATCAGTAAAGTTAATGGATAACATGACTTGTCATACTCTCTTTTATATATGAACTTGGGTTCAACCAAGGATCTGACACTTAAAAAGAAGACCACACTTCTTGATTAGTAAATAACTAAATTAAACAGTGAATCGTGTATTCAAATAGGCTTTATCCTTTGGTTGTTCCCTGATGTGTTTATGAATTTATCCTAAAGATACTTTTATTTTTAAAAACATATTGCAGAACTTCTCTGGGATGTATTTATAGATCCTAAAGCTTGAGAATATTAAAAGAAATCAGTCCCAAAATAACATTTTCATTTGTAACATAATGAGTTACAAAATAACATTTCTAAAAGAAGCTATATATTTGGAGAGATAAGGAAGATTCCTCATGTTGGCAACAAGACTGGGAAAGCACCTAGATTTTTCTAAAGTTGACAAGTCTTACACATTAGAGAAATAAGTACTGCAAATGGATGCAAAGAATACTGGCACATTCTCAGACAACTCATTAAAATTATATAAACGGAATTTAGTATACACATAGTTAGATCGATATTTATATTCAACAAAAATATCTTTGAAATATTAAGATTAAGAAACTAGGCAGGAGAAGATCCATAGTAAAGTAAAAGCAAAATTTGACCTAGATATCGGGCTAGCAATAGTCCCTACATATGCACATTTCAAGTGTTCAGATATCCCAAGTGTTCCTCAAATTGGTTTGTGATGATGAAACATTGTAATAATTAGAAAAGCAAATCAAATATGTATAAATACTCCTGTTGGTTTCCCCTGGTGGTGACATGGGATAATTAGCTTGTATATGAGACTTTGCCTAAATTCCTCACAGAATTCCATGGCTTTAGAAGTAATTATTTATATTAGAAAAGCAATGTCATAACTGTGACAGTGCATGACATTAAGAAATTATGAGAAGTTAGGACTAGTTTGTGGGAGGATTTAATTAGTGAATGGATCTCATGATTAAATCTGAAGTTTTATATGAAAACACGAAGGAGTATAAGATAACAGTACTGGAATTATAAAATAAGGGTCCAGTATGAATGCCACCTGGAATGAATGGAGAATAAATATATGTGAGAAAATGTAACATATATAGTGATAGACCTGCATGTGGGATATAAGGACAGGATTCAAGAAGATGGTCCAGAAAAAGAAAGAACATGAGAATGGTTTGCAGAAGAGGAGGATGAAAAAGAAGAATTTTTTAAAAAAACAAAGTCAACAAGAAGAGAAGGATAATGAAGAAAAGCAAAAAAAATTGAGTAGCAACAATATAAAAGCAGATATTAACATTTGGTGCTTATTAGGTATGGGAAACTAATCAGCATGCATTACTATCATTTTCTAAGGTAAGTTGCACATGTAATCTTTATTATTGTTAGGTAGAAGCTAGACATGAGCAACGAAGGAACGCTCTGAGTCAGAGCCCCAAATCCTTGAAGGGGAATGATAGAGACTTGAACTGGGGACAAGGATTATATTTAAATAAGCTACACATTTTAAGTTCAGCATCGTGACTTTGTGGCTTCCAAGACTGTGGGTCTAACAGATCAAGAGTCACAGGTGCAGAACACATGCTCTACTCTTCTACCTCTACTACAAGGGTAACGCCTAGACTCATTATAATGCATTTGCTTTGTGATTATAGTACCCTGATGGAGAAAGGCTGCCATAATGTTTCCAGTACAAACCTTATAGGGTCAAAAATTCCCCCTCCCAACCTGAGGGAGGAGACCCCCAAATGATTGGTAGCAGCCTCCGTTAGATACCACCCCACTGTATGACACAGCTCCTTCTAGCCCAGAAAGACCCAATGAAAATCCAATCCCAAAACAACCTAGTGGCTGGTTCCACCTCAGAACCTGTCCACTGTCCTACCTTGAGAGTGTACTTTCACTTTAGTTAACTATTTTGTGCTTGCTACTTTCCTTCTGACTGTCTTTATTCTGAACATGGATCCCTACATAAATCTTCTGCATAATCCAAGGACCCAGACCTCCATTCATACAATGCAGACTCTCTCACCTGTAACTTTATGACCCCTAATACTACATGAGAAAATAGACTGAAGGGATCACATACCTAATAGTTGGCAGAGCCAGTACTCAAATTCTTGCTCGAAATCATTCTAAAAACAACAAACTATCATTAGTTTTGAGAGTAATGTACAAAGAGTCTTTTGTCTAAAGTGCTGGTTGGTCTATATTACAGCTGAAATATAGGATATTGACCCACACATAACACAGAATTCTATAGTAAATAGGTAAATATTTCTTACACAAAATCAACAACAAGAGCTGATGCATTTGCCTCTGTTGTTCAGGAGTTGACAGGAGACTTGGGATAATATTAGAGGGAGAAATAGAGCTTGGATGCCCTAGATAGGTTATGGTGAAGGGGCTACAGTTCAGACACAATGAAGCCTGATGCCAGTGCCTATGAGGATTCCATTGTGTTACTCTAGAAGGTTTACTTCTCTCATTTTTCTTTTTTTTTCCTCGTGAGTTTTTATATAAATTCCAGTTAACATAAAGTGTAATATTATTTTCACATGTGCAATTTAGTGATTTAACACTTCTGTACATCACCTGGTACTCATCACAAGTGCACTCCTTAATCCCCAGCACCTAGTTCACCCATCCCCCACCTACTTCCCCTCTGGTAACCCTCAGTTTGTTCTCTGTAGTTAACAGTCTGTTTCTTGGGGGGCACCTGGGTGACTCAGTCGGTTAAGTGTCCGACTTCAGCTCAGGTCATGATCTTGCAGTTCATGAGTTTGAGCCCTGCATCAGGCTCTGTGCTGACAGCTCGGAGCCTGCAGCCTGCTTCAGATTCTGTCTCTCCCTCTCTCTCTCTGCCCCTCCCCCACTCGTATTTTTTTCTCTCTCTCTCTCTGTCTCTCAAAAATAAATAAAACATTTTTAAATTAGTTTTTTTAAATATTTTTCAACATCTATTCACTTTTGAGAGACAGAGCATGAGCGGGGAAAGGGCAGAGGGAGGGAGACACAGAATCTGAAGCAGGGTCCAGGCTCTGAGCTGTCAGCACAGAGCCAGATGTGGGGCTTGAACTCACGCACTGCGAGATCATGACCTGAGCCGAAGTCGGACGCTCAACCGACTGAGCCACCCAGGAGCCCATAAATAAAACATTTTTAAAGAATACTTTGTTTCTTGGTTTGCCTCTATTTTCCCCTATGCTCACTTGTTTTGTTTCTTAAATTCCACCTATGGAAGAAATCATATGGTATTTGTCCCTCAATTTTCTGATGTTAAAACAGCATCTAACCTAGGAACATGGTACCCACAAGAGTAGCTAACAGATTTTGAATGTATACCATGTGACAGGAACAGTTCTTAAGCACTTTTCTTATATTAACTTATTTTCTCTTCTCAAAAATCGTACAAAATACACCATACTATTTTCCTCACTTTATAGATGAAGAAATGAGCACAGAGGTTAACTTAATTGAGGTCAAAGCTAGGAAAGGAGGACATTTACCTGAGATGCCACATCACTATTAACTGGAATAAGATGCTAACTTCTAGCATAATGTGGATCACTAGATTCTGAACTATTAAAAGCTGAGTGTAAGTAAATTTGGGATCTTATCCCTATAATGATTTATTTCTCAGCAAGTGTTTAGGAAATGATTCGCAGGCCTATACATATGATATTAATATTTTACATGTTATAGAAGATTTCAGTTTAGGAAGCACCTTCACAAATATATCAGATTATTCTCACAAGAAGCCTACAAAGTCACCAGCAAGGTGCCAGCAACTCAAAAAGAAAATTATTTGCTTTTCATGAACTGATGATGACTTTCTCTTTTTCCCAATGTACACTGAATATTCTCTCTTCTTTTGCCTTCATTTTTTATATGGTACCATGTATGCTATGTTTTCTAACATTATACAATTAACTACTTTATTGTGAGAATGTATAATGCATGTATCATATAGCTATGCTTAAAAATGTGCATCTTAAAAAATGTACATCTTATCTTTCAGTCGAGGTTGAGAACAAGCCTTATGTCTTATACTTTATTTCTGTACACTGTAGAAACTGACGGGCATATTGTGCTTGATAAATACTGTTGCTAATTTGAGATTTTTGTTAAGCAGCTTTTTGAAAGCTTAGTAAACGGGCCTTTTGATCTCCCTTTCTGTTGCACAACACTCCAGAAACCATTGAGGCTCACAGACTTAGCATTGGAAAAGGATTCACAGACATAAAAGTGACTTATCTGACAAAAACAAATAAACTTTTTAAAAATATATACTCATTTTTTATACTGACAGAAGTATTTAATCTGAAAAACAACATGAAGCTGGAGAAATCTTGATGAATATGTACATGATAAGTTACCTACCGTCTTCACTTCAATATACTGAGAAGAAATTGAAATGCAATCTTCTCAAGGTTACAGTGGGCAAATGATGCTACTTATAGATTACCAATTCTTGTTAAGTTATTAGGGAAGGAAAAAGAGACAGCTGCGCGACACTTTCACAGTTGGTGCAATTTCATTTAGCTCCAAGGATAACAAACACAACTTGAAAGTACGAATACATTACAGTAGATAACAAGAGCTGTTAGATTTATTTGTGTTAGCTTCCCTACATATGGACAATGAAAAGAACTTACGGCTAAAGACTCTTTCAAGGTCAAGAAAGCTATCATTCTGTTTCTCAATTTTATTTTTTTATAAAAATTTTCCAAAGTGAACATACAGCTTTGGGTGGTCTTAATCCCTGCACCTATCTGAAGAAAGCTGACCCCCAGAGCCATATTCATAGTATTGTTGCAAACCACGTCATATATACTTAAATAGTTTATAAAATGCTTGTATGCTTTATTTTATAAAGAAAGGTTTAGTATAAAAAGAGATCTTTGCAGTGTTAAACTACACCTGCAATGTATGGAAAATGCATTCTGGAGATGATTTTCCCTCCAGATAACTTGCTGGTAGTAATAAATATACTCTAGCATTTTTATAAATAGATACTAAGTAATTCTAAAGTTTGTTGAATCACAAAAAAATATATCAAATATATTTGAGAAATGCTGAGTTAAACAGGATTATTGTTTACAAAACTATTCAGAATCTAATATACTAATGTGTATTGTGAATTTTCAAAAATAAGGAGACTATTGTAGTTAGTGTGTCTGAAACACACCTGTCCTTTGAAATACTTTTTCAGTGAACACTTATTAACTTTATTTCTCCTAGAACAAAATTCAGAAAATGCTAAATTGCCCATTTAATCCATTCAGATTGAGTGTGTGTTTCTAAAATGGAAAGGGGCGGGGCGCCTGGGTGGCGCAGTCGGTTAAGCGTCCGACTTCAGCCAGGTCACGATCTCGCAGTCTGGGAGTTCGAGCCCCGCGTCAGGCTCTGGGCTGATGGCTCAGAGCCTGGAGCCTGTTTCCAATTCTGTGTCTCCCTCTCTCTCTGCCCCTCCCCCGTTCATGCTCTGTCTCTCTCTGTCCCAAAAATAAATAAACGTTGAAAAAAAAAATTAAAAAAAAAATAAAATGGAAAGGGGCTAGTGGGAGAATTTCTTTGAAATGCTAAACAATATAGGATTTCAAAGTATATTTCATAAAAATATTCTAATGTATTTTTAAACTCTTATGAAAATTAACTCTTTAAAAGGTGTTTTCTACATCAGTGTGACAAAGAAAAATTGTAAGACAGATTTTATAAAATTGTTCACTAATCTATGATCTTAGATACCTTTATGCTCTTCAGGTTAACAAATATTTGTTTGCCAACCAAATGAAAGAAAATTTGGTAGATGATATCATTATGTATATGGAAGGCATGAACTCTGTCTTTAAGAAATTGAGTATGTTGGAAGAAAGCAACAAAAACATAAGTAAATAGGTTAAGAGCCATAGTCAAAATATTAACAAGGTGCCAAGGGAACCAGAATAAAGAATTAACTGAAGAATTCTCAGAAGGTTTTGCATAAATTGTGACCCTAAGTTTGGCCTCAAAGGATGACATTGAATTGGAAGCTGAGAAAAGAAGGAGTGGTGTATTATAGAGAAAAATTCCAAAGACACGAAGATATGAAATAGCATGGTATATGCTCAAGATACGATAGAAATTACATAATGACCATATAGATTTCCTTTGGATATATCCGGTGTGGTACTATTTTAGTGACATTTTTCTGAAATGAATATGGCCTTGTAAATAACAAAATTTGGCATCAACCACAAATATAATGAATAGTTAACTTTAGGAAGCTATCCATTTAGTTTTTTAACCCTCGTGTCTCCATATTCATAATGAATGACTCTAATCAAAGTGTGACTGCTTTTATCAATACCTTATATCAATTACTGCCTTATCTTGAAAATCAAAACTGAGGATGAAATACAAAAGAAAGTATGTGATTGTTTTACCTATTTTTACGTAGCCATTACAGACTTACTAAATTTCCTGGCATTTAACTTTCTCTACTGAGGGGTTTCACTCCATCATTATCAGTCCCTGATTATGTATTTTTACTTCCTGTTGTTTTCTTCAAAAATACCTTTAATTAGTAATGCTTTCCTTTAGCAGTGTTCCTGTACTACAAAGGTCCTTTTTTTCTACCAAATCTCTACTCAGATTCAGTGGTAGCTGGATCCTGGGAAAGAAGGCAGTTTGGGTATCAGTTCCTTTCTGCCAACAATAACAATTGATTTTCTTCTTCCTAAATTGAAATCATTGAAGAGAGGAGCTCCAAATAATAATCGATGTCCACTCCACTAACCATGTCATAGTTAATTAAATAAAATATGCTTTATTTTCCTCTTTTAAACAACTCTCTAAGGGATGAATTT
Organism: Prionailurus viverrinus; assembly: GCF_022837055.1. Classification (NCBI taxonomy): domain Eukaryota; kingdom Metazoa; phylum Chordata; class Mammalia; order Carnivora; family Felidae; genus Prionailurus; species Prionailurus viverrinus. The sequence goes on from NC_062578.1 coordinate 58,468,997, forward strand.
GGAAGAGGATTTTAATTATGCTGTAAATGCACCTCTGAGTGCTCAGACTTGGTAGTTAAAGAAGATTCCCATTGGGAATCATAAGTGATTATTATATGCAATGCTGTGGAGCTCTTAGATGAACCAGAAGATTTTGTACTCTATATGTGAACAGTGGATTACATAGGTAAACTAAGTGCTGGATTGTGTGCAGTGTGGATATACTTAACCAGTTGAGGCAGAATTGGAAAGTGTTTAGGACCAACCTCAAGGTCTTAATAACGCATTGTGCTGGATAATAAGACTATTCATGGTATATTCCAGAGACTAAGTTACCAGTCCAATTAACATGTAGTTTTGAGTTTAAAATGTTTCACAATTTTTTACTTCCACTTTAGTATACAGGAAGTTAATGTATATTCCATTTATTCAGCACATTTTCACCATTTGATCTATAAATTGACTGGTAAATACATTCTCAAGTGTTTTTCCTTTTTTTCAAATAGACCTGCAAGATCTTCAAGTGCTAAGATCTTTGTATGTCTTACAGCACAGTACTTTTCTGAATATTTTGATCAGTGGGTAAATTGGCATCCAATTAGAGTATTCAAAGGAATGGTCTCTCATTAAAGGAGCACCACAGAAGTCCTCTGCAATGGTAGTATAAGTTGTCAAATATATACAACATAAGGAGTTCAGTTGCCTTCTATCAAATCACACTATTTCTTTATTAGGCTTATCATTATCAGATAAGTTATTTATTTCATTATTTATTGCTTATCTCTTCCATCTAAAATATAAAGTACATGAGTGGGATCTTGTCTTCTTCACTAATTTATTATCAATACAAAGTACAGTTGCCTGAACCATAAAAAGGCACCCAATAAATATTTGTTGAAGGAACAAATAAATGAATATTGGATGGAAGATAATGCCTATTATAAATTTCCATAAGAACTGAAAAAATTGTTATCTAATAAGGTTGTATCAATTTACACCTCTGCCAACCGTGTATGATATTACTGTATGCCTTGCACCTTATCTCAATACTAGATTTTAACCAGTGTTAACCATTGCTATATATGGATCTGGGATTTAGTATCTTGGGAGACTTCCTGAATCCCCAAGATTTTAAAATACTCTTCTGTATTTTCTCCTAGTAATTTCATAATTTTATTCTTTACATTTAGATCTTTCATCCATCTGGAATTTATTTTCTTGAGGTGTGAGGTAGATAATATTAACTTTTTCTCTCCAAATAGATAGCCAATTGTTTCAAAACCTTTTAGTGAAGGTTTCAAAGGTTCAAAGGTTTCAAAACCTTTTACATTCTCTCTCTACTGAGTTGGAATGCTACAACATGGGAGTGTATCTGAACTCTCTATTCTGTCTCACTGTTCTATTATTGTACCAACAGCACAGTTTAATTACTGTATCCTTATAGGAGATGATCTGGTAAGTCAGGTCCCCACGTTATGCTTAATATTTTGTGCAATTTTCCTGTCCACACTTAAAAATTTATTGTCCTGATTACATGTGGAACAATTGCTAGGTCAACATCCCCAAAGATCCAGGCAATATTTTTATTGATGTGGCATTAGAGTTCCAGATGCTTGGGGAGAAATGGCATCTTTACACCAATGGTTTTTCCCATGCAGGACACCATTTATTTCTTCATTTGTTCTGGATCTACTTTTCCATTCTTTTAAAGTTATCTATAGAATTTGTAGCTTTCAACACAATAGCTTTAATTTCATGCAGACAACTACCTGTCCCAATAGTAATTAAGATATGTAGCAATATAAATCTAATTATTTTCCAGTCATGACTCTTTACCAGGGTTAAATGTTTTCTGATTCTAAAAGGATTGCATGATCTAAAACTATCAAGGAATGAAGCTTAAATGTGTTGAAGGAACTAAGTGGTTTTGAGGGCTGGAAGAAAGTTGATGGACAAAGAATGTGTTTGAAACTTAAACTCAAAACAGTTTTGTGCATAATCCTTTTCATTGCATGGAAAAGAGGAAGAAGTTCAGCATCATTAGTAATTAGCAAAATGAACATAAAAACCACACCCATTCTTATGGCTATAATCAAAAAGATACTGGTGGGAACTTAAAATAGTATTACTCCTTTGGAAAAGTTGAACAATTCCTTACAAAGTTAGTCATAAAGTTACTCTGTGATCTAACAATTTTACTCCTAAGTAGATGTAGAAGAGACATGAAAACATATATTTACAGAAAAACTTGCATACCAGTGTCATAGCATTATTCATAATAGCCCCAAAGTAAAATAAACTAATTGTTCATTAACCAATGAATAGATAAATAAAATGTGATATAATGTAATGTTATTTGGCACACAAAAAAATGAAGTATCAATACATGGTCCAACTTGAATAAACCTTAAAAATCTTATGCTAAGTTTAAAAAGCCAGTCACAAAAGATCACATATTTTATGACTCAATTTGTATGAAATGTCCAGAATAGACAATGTATAGAGATAGAATTAGTATCTGCCTTGGGTTGAGGGGATGCTGGAGGGAAGGTTGGTGAGAAGCTGCTAATAGGTGTAAGGTTTCTTGGACGGGGGACAAAGTGTTCAAAAATTAGATTGTGTAATGTACTAAAACACATCGAATTGTATATTAATAAAGGTGAATGTTACAGTAAATGAATTATATTTTAATTGACCCATTTAAAAGAAAATGTAAGGATTTCTTTTCTTCACAAAAGGAAGTGATGTATATACCTTTCACATGCATTGTCAATTATTTGGAATAGCTACGGTTATATTTATCTTTATTCTGTAAAATACCTAAATTCTGATTAGATTCTAAATAACAACTTTTGGTAATATTCCAGGAGAAAACCATGACACAGCTTTGGCTCTGTTTAAACTGTACATTGGTATTTCTGTTTGGATTCGTATGCAGTATTAACTCTGAGGATTTAAAATGCTCTTTAATGAATAAATTGAGTAAAAAAAAGTTTTGCCCAGTTTGAAAAATACTTTTATGTTTAGAAATAATTTTAGAGTTTCAAATGCATCTGGCTAAGATGTTATGATCCCGCCTCTTTACAATCGAGTAATTCTAAAGCTCAGAAAAATATAGGGGCGCCTGGTGGCTTAGTTGGTTGAACATCCGACTTTGGCTCAGGTCATAGTCTCGCATTTGTGGGTTCGAGCCCCACATCGGGCTCTATACTGACAGCTCAGTCTGGAGCTTTCTTTGGATTCTGTGTCTGCCTCTCTCTTGCACTTTGTCTCTCTCTGTCTCTCAAGAAATAAAATAAAATGTTAAAAAAATCTAAAAAAAAAGAAAAGTGTAAAATTCACAAAAATAAATCCTGAAACTGATCACCAACCTATTTTCCAGAATTCTAACAGCCTCCTCACTGCCCTACCATGGCCAAATAATGAAAATGGGCACAGAATAAATATGCTGAACTGAAAGAAAAATATATTTCTTCCTCCATTTTTTTTCTTTTTTTGGCTCTCATATGAAAAATAGAGTGACCATATTAAAAAATACGATGACACTTTTTGTACCTTTTGGGCACTACACTTTGAACGATTCAGAGTGCTACAAATAAATCTTCAAAATTTCTAATATATGCATTTGTAGATTTCAACTATGGGGGAAAATAAAATAGCCACAGAAAAGAGAAGGGAGTGGATAGTAGTGGCACATTGTGTTCATGGCAGTATTGGCTCTATAAGTTCAGCCCTAATTTTGAAACAAACATGGGAGATTCCAAATAGAAGGAAACTGAGTTTTTGAGCTTTACCACATGTTTAAACATAACACAAAACCAGAAATTAGAGTTTCAAAAAGGTTAAAAGAGGCCCACCAAATGTATATTTGTTACATGCTTGTCATTTGGTTAAGAGTGTCCCTATCAAGTTTTTTCTTTGTTGATTCGAGAGCATTTATAATCCTTAGTTAAATTTGATGGAATCTGAGGTGATCCACATGACCTATCAGTTAACAGACAATGAACCTTGATAGATTTCACCTAGTTGAAAAATAAACCAAGCTAATGTGGGCTCTATGAAAACAGTAAGACAATTGAAACTGAATGTTATCAAAGATTCTGATAATCTTGAGTGAGATAGAAGTTGAGGGAGAGGAGTGCCTGGCTGACTCATTTCGAAGAGCCTGAGACTCAATCTCAGTGGTTGTGAGTTGGAGCCCTATGTTGGGTGTAGAGATTACTTCAATAAATAAAACTTTAAAAAATAAAAAAAGAAGCTGAGGAACAAGGCAAGGAATATTAGCAAAATTCTTCCTGCACTGGAGGAGAAATTGAAATAAATATCTGAAATATAAATGTTTTCATATATAAACAAATCTGAAAATACATACTTTCAATTCTCAGAGACCTTGGTTCTGTGAATGGTGTGCTTTTTACAATATGTGGTCACAATATGTGGTTAAAAATTTTGGTCAAGCAGATTCATTTTATTTGAATCCTATAGTTAGTCATCAATAATAAAATTTATGCAAAAGGACATTTCACTTATGCTTTTAGAAAAAAAAGGTTTGCTATCAATTTACATATGTGGGTAACTTTTCTGCGTCTCACCTATCACTTTTTTTTAAATGTTTATTTACTTATTTTGAGAGACAAAGACAGAGAGGGAGAAAGAGAAACCCAAGCAGGCTCCATGCTATCAGCGCAGAGCCTGCAATGGGGCTCAATGTCTCAAACCGTAAGATCATGACCTGAGTCGAAATCAAGAGCCAGAGGCTTAACCGATTGAGCCACCCAGGTGCCCCTCACATGTCACTTTGTAAAGGGATTTATAGTTTCTGTATTTAAAATTGAAATTTCAATAACAAAGATATTTACTTTTATGTTTCCAGTGTTCTCTTAGGTCTCTCACAGTCTTAAAGGAAACATAACAGGAATTATTTCATGCTTGCTTTCTTTCCTAATTCAAAGCAGCAAGGATAAGAATTAGTTAAACTACAGGTGTTGATTCTCATTGCTTATTTATTTAGAGTATTTTAACATCTTACTGTGATGTGCCAATGAATAAAAGGTAAAAAAATAATAGACACTTACTGATAGTTTTTGGTTCTCAAGAGACAGTTTGCACTGCCAATGACATGCAGTATTTGTGCTTACAAAATTATAATTTCATGATACTTTATAATATTCTAATTTTGGCAGGTTCTTCCTTAATCACCTAGTTGAGCCAACACTTAGTATCATTAGTCTTTTATAAAGGAGAGGAGAAAAGAGGAAATGAACATTATTTAAACCATGCAGAATCAGAACTTGTAGATATACTTTGCTTGAAATAAGACATAGAACAACAAAAATATATCTTTGTTATCTTCATGGAAAAAACATCTAAGTGAAATACCATCTAGTACTTGTTGTTATTGCCCGAAATATATTACTCAATGTGTTTTATGGTAAAATTACTTTTTTACTACCACAGAATGTGCTTTATTTAACTATATAAAATTTGATCATTATTTTGTTAGCTAATGAGAATATGAATAGTTCCTGTGAATCATCAATGCTACAAATTACTTGAGTAAGAATTTTTGGCAATATAAGGGTTTTCTATAAAATAATATAATTTACTTTTAATTGTTTTAAGCAATGGATGAAACACAAAGTGGTATAAATAATCCAAAACTAACAAGTAGTAAAAAGACTGTTTTATAATTCATGTATTTTATGCATTTATTTTCACTCTTTTTCTTATTCATCATGATAAGTGTGCTCTATAATTTCCATCATGTATTTCACTCATCCCCCACCCACTTCCTCTCTATTTACAATTACTTTGTTCTCTATAGTTAAGAATCTGTTTCTTGGTTTGTCCCTCTCTCTCTCTCTCTTTTTCCTTTGCTTATTTGTTTTGTTTCTTAATTCCCACATAGGAATGAAATCGTATTATTCACACACACACACACACACACACACACACACACCCCACATCTTCATTTTCCATTCATCTGTTGATGAACAATTGGGCTGCTTCCATAGTTTGGCTATTGTAAATAATGCTGCAATAAACACAGGGGTATGTAAATCACTTCCAATTGGTGATTTTTATTATGGGGGTAAATACTCAGTAGTTAATTACTGGATCATAGGGTAATTCTATTTTAAATTTTTTGAGGGACCTCCATACTATTTTCCAATTAGCATTCCTACCAACAGTACAAGAAGATTCCTTTTTCTCCACATCCTCACTATCACTTCTTGTTTCTTATGGTTTTTATTTTAGCCATTCTGACAGATGTGAGGTGATATCTTACTGTAGTCTTGATTTCTGTTTCCCTGATGATGAGTGATGTTGTACATCTTTTCATGTGTCTGTTGGCCACCTGTATGTCGTCTTTGGAGCATGTCAGTTCATGTCTTCTGTCCATTTTTTTAATTGGGCTATATGCTTTTTGGTGTTGAGTTGTATCAGTTTTTATATATTTTACATACTAATCCTTTGTCAGGTATGTCATTTGCAAATACCTTCTCCTATTCTGTAGTAGCCTTTAGTTTTGTAGACTGTTTCCTTCATTGTGTAGAGACTTTTAATTTGGATGTTGACTCAATAGTTTATTTTTGCTTTTATTTCCCTTGCTTTAGGAAACATATCTAGAAAAAGGTTGCTACAACTGATATCAGAGAAATTACTACCTGTGCTCTCTTCAAGGATTTTTATGATTTCATATCTCACATTTAGGACTTTAATCTATTTTGAGCTTACTTTTGTGTATGGTATAAGAAAGTGATCCAATTTAATTCTTTTGCATGTAGCTGTCCATCCAGTTTTTCCAACACCATTTCTTGAAGAGACTATCTTTTTCCCTACTTTGTTGAAAATTCATTGACCATATAATTATGGGTTTATTTCTGGATTTTCCCATCTGTTGATCTACGTATCTGTTTTTATGCCATTACCATATTGTTTTAATTGCTACCACTTTGTACTATAACTTGAAACCTGGAATTGGGAAAATCTTAAAGATACAAAAGACATTGTATAAGAATATTCTAAACTAAAACTGTATGTTACATAAACCTTTATTTCCTGCTTTTTGATAAAGTAAATTGACAAGTTGATTAAGATTTGTATGATTATAGCATTGAGATGATATATAAAGTTTTGATGCTGTGTTTTATATTTAGCACTTTTTTTATTTAGCACTCTCATTGAAAATGTTCACATATGAATAGATATTCTTTAAAACATAGTTTTAATATCTGCATAGGATATTATCATAGGGAAAATAATAATATTTGCATTTATTGAGCAATTACTATACATCATGTACTTTACATACTTAATCCATACAATATTATTTTAATAAGTACTATTGTCCACAATTTGCAAGCAAGAAATCTTAGGCTGAGCTAGAAGGAGATAGAGCTGATATTTGAATATGACCTCAAAGCGTACATTCCTAACCACTGAATGATACTGTTAACTTAGTGTTAAGAAGCATCATCTTAAATATCACACAGTATTTCAGTAAACTTGTACATCATGAATTATTTATTCTATACTCTGGGATTTTTTGGCATTTAACTTAACTATAAATTTCTTCCCATTTTAAATGATACCAGAATGTATTCTCCATAAGGGCAAGAATTTTTATCTGTTTTATTCAATGTGGCAATGACAGTTTATAGCACATATTAGGCATTTCATACATATTTTCATTGAATAAATAAACACCATAAGAAAACAACTTCATGAATATAGGTTTTTTTTTCTTATTAAATCTTATACCACTGGTGAGTGAAAACTAATAAAACATCAGTAGGAAAGAGAAATATTTACCAGACAGTTCTAACAAAAATTGCCAATAGTGGGTAGGCACAAATAAATGGATTGAGCTAAAGGTTGGGAAGTGAATTAGAACATTTTATTTTTTCACTTACAGTTTACAGAAGGGACCATATGGGTTGAATACAGTATGGAGGTTATAAGAATTGAAAAAAGAACATGTTTATCAATTAATAGAAAGTGGATTATATTATAATACACAATCCCTAAATACCACAGTTTATGACAGTAAAGGTATTTTTCTCAATGTTCCACATATGTATCAAGACAAGATGTCTTTTGTCATCAGAGACACTTGAAAACCCAGTTACCATATTGAATAGTGCCAGTAATTCTTCCAGAAGGCAGCCGAAGTCTGTCTGTCTGTCTGTCTCTCTCTCTCTCTCTCTCTCTCTCTCTCTCTCTCATACACACACACACACACATATTTGAATTCACACTTATTTTCTTTATTAATCACAAGGAGATTGAATCAATACATCAATAGTTGGCCCTATACAGAGCCAAGAAGATTTATTTGGCAAACAGAATGGATGATTACCAATCAGGTCAGCACAAAGTAACTGCACATGAAGAACAAAAAAATTGTAAAGAATGAAGTATGGATTCAATCCTGAGTGACAAAGTGGGCAGTGGTACCTTTATTAAAAATGTGAGAAAAGTGCAGGGGCACCTGGATGGCTCCGTCAGTTAAGCACCTGACTCTTGATCTAGGCTCAGGTCATGTTCTCACGGTTTGTGGGTTCGAGTTCTGCATCAGGCTCTGTGCTCATGGTGCACAGCCTGCTTGGGATTCTATCTCTCCTTCTCTCTGCCCCCTAACCTGCTTGTACTCTTTCTATATATATCTCAAAATGAATAAAATTTTTAAAAAATGTGAGAAAAGTGCAGACGTAGGAAAGGAGAATGAATTTGTATTTGCGTACCTTGAGTTTGAAAATGGAGCTGAAACTCCAGAAAACAGGCTTTGGAAACATAAAGGTAAGAAAAATGAGGTGAAAAGAGAGGCAGTAACTAAGAAACCTTGAAAAAGAAGGGGAGAGAGACTGATTTGGACACCAGTGAAGCTGTATGAAGGGATATAATTAATAAAGGGAGCAATGTAGGAAGAAAAAAAGAAAAAGGCTAAGGAACAAGCACCTGAAAGGATGTTTTGTTTATGTAGGTTAGCACAAGGAAGAACAAAGGCACCAGAGTATGCAAAGGAAGGAAGAATGTTGAGAATGAGCAGGTGCTCTGAAATATCCCATACTGCTGGCAAGGCGAGGTTTAGGATCTTAGGATCTTCAGTACAACAGGAGAGAGAGAGAGAGAGAGAGAGAGAGAGAGAGAGAGAGAGAGCGAGCGAGCACAGGCTTACAGCAAGACAGTAAGAAATGAGTGATGAGGAAACATTGTAAATAATTGGTATCAGCTTTTCAAGAAGGTAACAGAAAAGAACAAGACTGATATGTTAGCCATTTAACATGGTGATGGAATCATGGACAGGTATATTTGGTTGGGACCCTTGTTTATATATGCATTCTAGAGGGGAGGAGTCATGAGTCATTTAAGCAGAAAAGAAAAGGAAAAAGGATATTATTAAAAGATTGTATAAAACAACAAGATCATTAGGAATTGTAATATTAAAAACAAAAAATGAGTTTGTACTAAGAAAATATTTTTCAGTGACAGAATTTAAATTTAAGGTAGAATGCCAAAGATAGGGAAGAAATTTGAAGTAGAACAAAGGTACTAAAGTATTTTTATTCTAGATATCTGTTTCTAAACAAACAAATTTCTAGGGGTGAAATTGTAGAGTGATAATTGCGGATGTGGAGACCGTGACAATATTTTTGGTGGCATATGAAGTTGACACTTAGTAGTCACTCAATACATGTTTGTTAATCAAATAATAAGAATAAAAATATTTGGGGAGGGTGCATGGGTGGTTCAGTAGGTTAAGTGTCCGACTCTTGATCTCAGCTCAGGTCTTGATCTCAGATTTGTGATTTCAAGCCCGGTGTTGGGCTCTTTGCTGGGTATGAAACCTACTTAAAAACAGTAAGTAAGAAAGTAAGTAAATAAATAAATAAGTAAATAAATAAAACCATTTTAATAAGTTAGGCAATAATATTAAATAAGAGAAGAATGATTGGAAAAATTCTAAATTATATTGTTCTTTATCGTTAATTATTTTGCCATTTTCACAATCATTTAAACTGGCACTCCCTGTCATCTTCAACCCCTCCCCTCTATATCTGTGTCAGTGTTTATTTTTAATTCCACTCTGATAATTTCTCTGTATATTTTTGATGCCTCTGCATGCTTTATCCTCAGTTGAAGACTTTATACATCTCACTTAAACAAATGTCAAGTTGTTTGATTTCCTTATCTGCCATTATCATTGCGCCTTCAGTGCACTATTCTTACTAACACCATTATCTTCTTAACCAATGCAGCTTCTTAACCAAATCAGTACAGATCCTTCTTCAAAGAAAAAAAAATGTAATTTTCCTCCTTCCATGATAATAAAATTAAAGGTAACATCTTGGCACTCTAAACCTGCCATTTTCTGGCTACAACTTGCTTACCTTTCCAATCATACTAGCATGTTCCCTGGGTTACACATGCTCTGCACATTCCCGGTAATAGGTGAATTTCTGCATTTCCTAAGTCTTGAATGCCCTTTTTCCTGTCTCCTTCTCTAAGATACCATTAACCTTCAGCATTATTCTCAAATAATATTTCTTCTAGGATATTTTCCCCAATTTCCATTGAGAAAGTCACTCCTCACCCCTAGATTCTTGAATTACACTGTTTCAGTGACATGCCTTCCTCCTTCATTCACTATGAGCTGTAGCCACAGGGTATGACTCATCTTGTAATGCCCACAGATTATAGTATATTATAGATCCTTAATTTATTAAATTGTCACCTGAAAACCCAAGGCCTCCCAAAATTGTCTCGAGTTGAAAGTCATTTACTGAACCTAAATGCATCCTTCAGCTTTGTAAAATGTAAATGATGAAAGGAACCAGATTTAGTAAAGGCAAAATTTGAAAACCCTATCGGGATCCATTAGTCTTTCTGTATTCTAAACTAAATATTAGTATTTTACTTTTGTATTATAGTCATAAAATGATGGCATATAGTTCTTCTTCAACTATTTTCCTCCTTGTTACAAGCATTATATAATTAGATATACCATGCTACTTGCTCAAAAAACCTAAGTATACCAATCTAGTACACTCCTTAAATTTGCTTAAATGCAAAACTTAGGGTAAAATTATAACATATCCAATAATAAATATATACAATAACCTTAATATAGACTAAAGTGTAAGGGGAATTTTGCTGACATGCTAGAACTGCTAAAAATAACCAGTGTTCTCTTATAATTTATAATCATAAGTAATTTAATGCTAAAAAAATTCAAAGGTCATACATTTATAAATTTAGCTGAAGTAATCATTTTGTTTTTCATAGCCTGACCAAAATTTTATTCTTTACAGTATTTTCCTTTCAGATAGCAAAATGTTTTCATAGTTTTGATTTCATTAGGCAATGCCTTCTTTTTTTACATTTTTCTAACATCTACAAAAAAGTTTTACTTATAGGCAAAGTGACCTCTTTATTTTCTTATCTCTATTCAGCAGATTCATTAACTTCACAATTAAATGAATTAAATGAATAGAATTTAATTTTCAAAAATTTTGCCCAAGTAAATTCATGAAAATAGATTTTACATATTTTATATTAATTTAATTAAAAGCTATCCCTTTATATGAAGTTACCTATTACAGAGTATAGATAGCACTTAAAAGAATAGGAACAGTATTCAGTTTTATTGACAGTAATTATGAAATCATTTGCATCCTTTCCCACTTAATATGGTAATCTATTATTTTAAGTAAAGTAAAAGACTAAGGCATGGGGAGCTATTTTTTGAAAATATAAATATTTAAAAATATTTATCAAACTTAGGTTAATAACGTTTTTTTTTAATTTTTAAATGTTTAATTTTGAGAGAGAGACAGAGAGACTGAGCGGGAGCAGGGTAGGGGGCAGAGAGGGAGACACAGTATCCAAGACAGGCTCTAGGCTGTGAGCTGTCAGCACAGAGCCCGAAGTGGGGCTTGAACTCATGAGCCATAAGATCATGACCTGAGCTGAAGTCAGACACTTAACAAACTCAGCCACCCCAGTGTCCCCAATAATGTGGTTTTTAACTTTATCACATTCAACATTAAAACATGAGAACATTGAGAACATGAAAACCTATTTGAAAAAAATAAAGATAGCGATTAAAAGTTGGGGAAAAAAAACTTTCCATTTTCACCAATATACAAAGAAATGCAAACTAAACAAGATACTATGATTAGTTCTTCAAATTAGCATAGCTTTAATACTAATGTTAATGAAATTATAGAAAAATGTTCTTCATACTCTGCTGTTAGGAAATGAATATCAAGAGCCTTAAAACTTACCATTTCATCCAGAAAGGAAAATCTGCAGGAACAATGACAAAACAAGTAATAAGATAGCACTAAACACGTATCTACCAATAATCACTCTGAATGTAAATGGGCTAAATGTTCCAATCAGAATACATAGGGTGTCAGAATGGATTAAAAAAAAAATAAGTCCCATCTATATGCTGCCTACAAGAAACTCATTTTAGACCTAAAAATACCTGTAGATTGAAAGTGAGGGGATGGAGAAACATTTTTCATGCAAACAGATGTCAAAAGAAAGCTGGAATAACAATACTTACATCAAACACACTAGACTTTAAAACAAAGACTATAATAAGAGATGTGAAGGGCACCATACCATAATAAGGGGACAATACAACAAGAAGATCTAACAACTGTAAATATTTACACACCCAACATGAAAGCACCCGGATATGTAACACAATTAATAATAAACATAAAGGATAAAGGATTACTATCAATAAACATAATTTATAATAATGCAATAATAGTACAGGGCTTTAATGTCCCACTTACAGCAATGGATAGATCATCTAAACAGAAAACCAACAAGGAAACAATGACTTTGAATGGCACACTGCACCTGGTGCACTTAACAGATATATTCAGAACATTTCATCCTAAAGCAACAAAATTCACATTCTTGTCAAGTGCACATGGGACATGCTCCAAAATAGATCACATGATAGGTCACAAATCAGGCCTCAACAAGTACAAAATGATTGAGATCATACCCTGCATATTTTCTGACCACAACACTATAAAACTTGAAGTCAACCACAAGAAAACATTTGGAAAGACCACAAATACATGGAAGTGAAACAACTAGCTACTAAACAATGAATTGGTCAACCAGGAAATAAGAAAAGAAATAAAAAAAAAAAAAAACATAGGAACAAATTAAAATGAAAACACAATAGTACAAAACCTTCGGGATGCCACAAAAGCAATCCTAAGAGGGAAGTAGGTAGCAATACAGGCCTACATCAATAAGCAAAAACAATCTCAAACAACCTAATCTGACACCTAAAGGAGCTAGAAAAAGGACAACAAACAAATCCCAAAGCCAACAGAAGGAAGGAAATAATAAAAATTAGAGTAGGAATAGATGATAGAGAAAAAAATACAATAAAACATATCAATGAAACAAGGTGCTGGCTCTTTGAAAAAATAATAAAAGTGATAAAACCATAGCCAGATTTATCAAAAAGAAAAGAGGAAGGACCAAAATAAATAAATCACAAATTAAAGATGAGAAATAACAACCATACCATGGAAATACAAATAATTAGAATATTATGAAAAACTATATGCCAACCTAGAAGAAACAGATAAATTCCTAGAAACATATAAATTAACAAAACTCAAACAGGAAGAAATAGAAAACTTGAACAGACCAATAACCAGCAAAGAAAAATGAATCAATAATCAAAGAATTCCCAACAAACAAAAGTACAGGGCCAGATGGCTTCATAGGTGAATTCTACCAAACATTTAAAGAAGAGTTAATAGCTATTCTCTTCATAATATTCAAAAGATTGGAAATGGAAGGAAAACTTCCAAATTCATTTTATGAGGCCAGCATTACCCTGATACCAAAACCAGATAAAGACTTCACTAAAGAAGAAAACTACTTGGGATACCTGGATGCTCAGTTAAGTGTCCAACTCTTGATTTCAGCTCAGGATATGATCTCAGGAGCCCTGCACTGGACTCTGTGCTAACAGTGCTGAGTCTGCTTGAGAATCTCTGTCTCCTTCTCTCTGTGCCCCTTCCCACATGCACAAGTGCATGCACGCACGCAGCTCTCTCTCTCTCTCTCTCTCTCAAAATCAATAAATAGACATTTATTTTAATTTTTTAAATGTTTATTTTTGAGAGAGAGAGAGACAGTACATGAGTGGGGGCGAGGCAGAGAGAAAGGGAGACACAGAATATGAGGCAGGCTCCAGGCTCTGAGCTGTCAGGCATCCAGGTGCCCCTCATAAATACACATTTTAAAAAACAGAACTACAGGCCAATATACTGGATGAACATGGATGCAAAAATTCTCAATAAAATACTACCATCAAACTGAATCCAACAGTACATTAAAAGAATCACTCACTCACCATGATCAAGTGGGATTTATTCCCAAGATGCAAGGGTGGTTCAGTAATCGTTAATCAGTCAACATGCTACACCACATTTATATAAGAAAGGATAAGAATCATGATTCTTTTAATAGAAATAGAAAAATAATTTAACAAAGTAAAACATCCATTCATAATAAAAACTCTCAACAAATTAGAGTTAGAAAAAACGTACCTCAACATCATAAAGGCCATATACAAAAAAAACCCACAGCTAATATCAACCTCAGTGGGGAAAAACTGAGAGCTTTTCCTCTTTGTTCAGAAACAAGACAAGAATGTCCACTCTCACCACTATCATTTAACAGTACTGGAAGTGCTAGCCTCAGCAATCAGACAACAAAAAAAATAAATGGCATCCATATTGATAACAGAGTAGCCAAACTTTCATTATTTGCAGATGACATGATATACTCTATGTAAAAACAGAAAGACCCCAGCAAAAACATGCTAGAACTGATACATGAATTCAGTAAAGTAGGACATGAAATCAACATACAAAATATGAACTATTGGGACTTCATCAAAATCAAAACTTCTGCACACTAAAGGAAACAATCAACAAAAATAAAAGGCAGCCTTGAATGGGAGAAGATATTTGCAAATGACACATCTGATGAAGGGTTAGTATCCAAAATATACACTTTATAAAATTCAACACCCCCCAAAATAATCCAGTTAAAAAATGGGCAGAAGACATAAATAGACATTTTTCCAAAAAAGACATACAGATAGCCAACAGACACATGAAAAGCTGAAAATCACTCATCATTGTGGAAATACAATCATAACTACAATGAGCTATCACCTCACAGCTGTCAGAATGGCTAAAATCAACAACACAAGAAGCAACAGTGTTGGTGAGGATGTAGAAAAGGGGGAACCCTCTTGCATTATTGGTAGGAAAGAAAATTGGTGCAGCCACTCCAGAAAATAGTTTAGATATTCCTCACAAAGTTAGAAATAGCACTACCCTACAATCCAGCAATTGCACTACTAGGTGTTTACCCAAAAAATACAATAATAACTGTAAGAAATACATGCACCTTGATGTTTATAGCAGCATTATTTATAATAGCCAAGCTATGGAAGCAGCCCAAATTTTCATTGACTGATAAATAAAGAAGTTGTGGTATTGTATATAAATGATAGAATATTATCCATATATATGATAGGATATTATATATATATATGTGTATATGTATATATATATATATATAATAGAATATTAGCCATAAAAAAGAATGAAATATTGCCATTTGCAAAGATATGGATAGAGCAATAGAGTATATTGCTATACAAAATAAGTCAGAGAAAGGCAAGTACCAGAGGATTTCATTCATTATGTGGAACTTAAAAAACAAAACAAAGGAGCATAGGGAAAAGAAGAGAGAGGGAGAGGCAAATCAAAAAACAGACTCTTAACTATAGAGAACAAACTGATGGTTACCAGAGGGGAGGTGGATAGGTGGATAGGTGAAATAGGTGATGGGGATTAAGAAGGGCACTTGTTGTGGTGAGCACTGAGGGATGCATAGAAGTGTTGAATCACTATATTGTACACCTGAAATTAATATTACACTGTATGTTAACTGATTGGAATTTAAATCAAAATTAAAAAAAAACTCGACATTTCATGTGTCTCAGTCATTTCTCATTGAGAATTGTTTCCATGTAAATAATCAGAAATGTGGCTAAAGAGTTTGTTAAAATTGTTCTTTGAAATAGTATTATAATAGCACAAAGAACAACCTAAATATTCACAATAGAAGATTGTATTAGTTGAGATGCAGAAACAGATACAGAAATAAACAGATATAGAAATGTTACAGACCAAATAGTGGGGTTGTCAACGGACATTCATCTGCAATGAAAACTGCTTGGGTTATGTTGTCAATGAAAAGATAGTGACTACAAAACTACATAGAGTATGATACCTATGTTGTAGAAGAATATGCATGTGCATGCATGGACTGTGAAGAAATAATTAGAAAGAAATAATAGTTGAAGTTCCTAATACTCATTCCATATATTTACTGTATTTATCTCTAGAATATGGGATTGTATGTGTTTCTTCTTTTCACTTACATAAAATTTATCAAGTCTCCAAAATTAGTAATGTTTTATTGTAAGACAAGTATGTTTGCATCTATATTGTGTATGTGTGTGCATGCATTTTCCCTTATTGGAATGTTCTTTGTAAGCACTCTTCATTTATTTATTTTTCTTTTTTATTTCTGTCATCATATTTACTTTTGTTTTTATTATTTTCATAATGAAATATAAATAACATACAATATTATGTGAGTTTCTGGTGTACAGCATATTGATTTGACAATTCTACATTTCATTTGGGTAACAACTGACCATCTTCCATGTTTAAGCTCAAATGTCCCTTTCTGAGATTTGCCTTGCCATGTTACTTTGATTCGCCATGTTACTTTGATTCTCATAGATATTATTTTTACCTTGTCATTTTTCTGTCATATTCTTATCCTACATAACAGTTATTGACATTTTAGTAGCATATTTAAATACTTACTTGGCCTTATCTCTTCAATATCTGACTGCCCCATGAGAAAAAGGATCACATCTATTGTGATACCAATTGTCTGAGATTTAGTAAAGGCTCAAACAATCTTTGCAAAATGAAAGACTTCTGAATGCACATCATCTTACACAGTTTTCTACTGGTTACATTTACTGATTCCTTAAGAAGTTTTGTTCTTAAGCTCATTAGTTCAAAACTCAGTGAACCACTTCTTTTAGGTGAAGTATTCTTCCACATGAAATGTTCTTTTAGTAGTCACAGTTATCTCCTTAGTAGAACTAAAATTTGTGGGAATTTACAGTTGTGAGCACACTGATAAACAATTCAGTCAACATTTCTAAATTTGAAAAGTAAAATGTTAATATTAAATTCTTGTCTTTTTTTCTTTCACTTACATTTTAACATTTACTTGACACCGTGAAAGATTAATGAAGCTCCACTACTAACACATCAACGGACAAATAAAGACTTCATTTTCCCTAATATGGGTGACATATAGTAATTAATGTTGGTTGAGGAATGGCTTATATTTTCTTGCTTTTCAAATATCAATTTGAATATTTTTCCATAATGTTGCAATAGTGAACTTGCACAGTGTATTTCAGAAATGCTACAAGTTGAATAGTTAGAATTTAATTTTGAATGCAAATGCATAAAAGTTACACAATATACACAATACATTTTCTTTAAAAGTTAATTTGTGAAAATGTCACCAGCTTGAGTTACTGTAAAATGACTGAGAAAAGAACATTGATACAATGAAGGATTTAAGGAGCTCAGATTTCAAAGAAGTGATTAATGGTCTACTTAAAATAAACTGCAACATGGCAGTTAAAATAGAAAGATATGACATTTTCAGTGACTGATGTGTACTTAAAGGCAATGCACAAAAGATAAGTTGCTAAAAATCAAGGGAGATATGCAAGATAAGGCATTAAAATCTTTGACTCAAAAAGTCGGATTTTCAATCTATATAACCCTGAGAAAATTGGAAAAGAGCATCTAAAGAGTGGTGTGAAGAAAAATAAGTGTATTATTTAACGTAACATTGAATCTCTGTTAAGCTAAAAAATAAAGGCCATTTCCTGTGTATTTACAAAATGTAAAATGGCAGATGAATTGAATTACTCTAGATTGATTACATTAATGGCTCTAGTTCTTAACCCCTCCTTGTATCTGTGTCCTTTGCTTTGTGACTTTACAGCTCCTCTTACTAAAGGGACTAGGTTTATTTCCTTGACACTTTGTTCTGAATTTGGCAACATGAATTGCTTTGGCCAATGGTGTGTTAACAGATGTGGTGTATGTAGAGCCTTAACAAAGCATTTGTGTATTTTGACTTCAGCTCTTGTGACTTAACCATCACTATGAATACGTGCCCAGGTTTGCTTTGCTGGTAGTTAGAATAGATAGACCAGAACCAGCTCACCCCGCTTGTATCAGCCATGGTCAACCTAGTTCCACTGACGGAAAACAAATACCTGATTGTGTGAATAAGTTCCACTAAGGCCAGTAGAAAATTCCAAGTAACCCTCAGACTTTT